>NC_140580.1:896522836-898922836 GCF_964204655.1 Triturus cristatus
AATAAACAACAGCCCAGACGCAACTAAGGTCTGCGGCTTCTCCTTCTCCCCCGCTATTGGCTACCTCAGTTCCTGCTCGGATCCGAGGCTGGCACCATTCTAAAATTTTAAAATAATACACCCAACCAGCCAAAAATATGTTGAGGCATATTTACAAGCCTATATCGCCACCTGAACGACACTTTTTGATGTTGTGGTGGCGATACAGGCTTAGCCTTATTTACAAGGCAGTGTAAAGCCACTTAACGTGGCTCAACGCAATAATAAGGCACCCTTTCACGCTATATTTAGCGTGAAAGGGGTGGGCAATGGATTTTCCGGTGAGTGTTCCACTGCGACACCCATTGATTTTGATGCTGCCCCATATTTACAAGAGTGACGTAAATATGGGGCAGTGCCAAAATTAAGACCAAGGAAAACCTGGCCTTAGCAGGGCATAATGAGGGGAAATAATGTCTTTCTCCTCGTCTTTGCTGTTTTTATGTGTGCTGTATTGTGCAGCACACATAAAAATAGGAAAACCCCATGCATGATTGTGTCCCTTCCTGCCACAAAAAAATGAGTTGCAACTTCTATATGTGCTGAAAAAAGCAGCACACATAGAAGTTCCAACTTGCCATTTAAGATTGTTATGTGCAGGAAGGGACACCTTCCAGCAAGCGCGCAACGCCCATTGGGCTCAAAGGGCTTCAGCCCCCCGCCCCGTCGTGTGTGTCAGCCCGGGCTGAGACAGCTTCCCGGGCTGGCGACCGTCTTATTGCAGTTGCGCCTCTGCCTTTCTGCATTTAAACAATCATTCCCCACTGTAGGAGAGTAGGATCTGCACTTATGTTGCCCCCACTTTTTTTGTGATGTATACACTGGTTTCTGGCTATAGTCAGGCTGGGTCCCTGCTAATCAGGGCCCCAGTCTCTCTGTTCTCTCTAAACAACTTTGAGTGCATACTAGATGCACTAGTGATTGGATATTGTGGTACCTTATGAGCCCCTAGTATATGGTACCCTAGGTACCAAGGGCATAGGTACTTTACAGGCCTACCAGGGGCTGAAGCATGTATTATGCCACCCCTGGGAAGCAGACTAAATCTGACACCACAGGCCTGCTACTGTAGCCTGGGTGAGGTAGTGTTAGATCTCCTCACAGAGGTATAGGTTCCTATATCTCACCATACACACACATATAAACCTATCAGTCACCCCTATGGCAGGCCCTATCAATCCTGAGGGCAGGGTGCTTCGTTTACAAGTGAGGGAGTGCCTCTGCATGAGCAGGACCCCTCTGCAGCTGGCAGGGCCCATTCCTTGTGGCTGTTTGTGGATGCGGTTAAACCATATACTCTTAAGTGCATTATAAATGCTAACTTTGGAATGACTGCATCAAAACATGTCGTGTTTGGTGTCAAACAACTTGGAATCATACCCCCACATCAGTCCATGATGTGAGAGCATGATCCCACCCTTCTAGAGGGGAAGACATGTGCCTACTGTGGTAACACGGTAGAAATCTGAAAGAGCCCTGGCATCACAAAATGGATGCCACCAGCACAGACACTGGGCTGCCCTCATGCTGCTGACTGAAACTCACAGTGGAGGAGGTCCACCAATAGGCATCCTGTCACAGGGAGGTGTCACTACCTTCCAGACAGGATTTAGTGTATTGGGGCTGGGTGGGTGCACTTCTAGAGTGTTGTTAAGTCCTGCACTGGGGAGCGGAAGGCTCCTCTGTGCATATGCCAGCTCAAACCAGTTCAGGGGCTACCTGTCCCTGCTCTGGCGCGAAACTGGACAAAAGGAAGTGGGTGTAAGCACCCCCTACCCTGACCCTCCCAGAGGAGTGGTCATAGAGCTAGTCCCTCCCCTATCTTAAGTATAAAATAGCAAACCTTGCCATTACAAAGTAGATAACCCTGGATGACGTTCTACAAAGAAGAATCCTGGCCCTTCGACATTCCACTTCATTTGGAAGACAGAAGAATTTCCCTTGGAGTCAAGGAGTGACTCCCCTGCTTGGCAGGCACCAAAACTTGAATCAACTGTGGCAAACTTTCCTGCTCCCGCCGGAGTCCGAAGTCCCTGCAGCCCTGGAAGTAGATTTCCTGACTTCCTGACGGCCATTGTGAGTCCCCAGCAGAGCTGAGGCGAGTGGACCCCACGAGTGACAAGGAACAGCAATACCCGGGTACCGTGCACTATTGTCAAGTGCATCCCCTTCACGACGTTCTACGAACTTGTGCTTTCGACCACTTGTGGCCCAAGCCTCCAGCAGGTTTTGCAGCGAAAATCTGTGGCCTACCCTGTCCCGAGTGACCGTGGGATCCTGTGAAGCATTTCCTCAAGAGGCGTCTTTGCGATCCCTTGCCCATTGGCTTGTGGGTCCCCCGAATACTTTCTTATCAACTCAAAGGGCTCCCCTGGTTGCTCCAGACCTGCCCTCACTCACCTTCACTGGGTGAGTCCCTCAGACTTTGCTGGTGTGCACCACTGACTTTCTTCACTCTTCAAGAGACTTGCTGTTGCCAAGGCTTGTTGGATCCAATCTGGTTGCCGTTACCGCAGTCAGCTGCAGACGTTGTGGTGCACTCTGAATCCAGCTGCTGGTCATCGTCGATCTCTCCTGGACCTCGTGAGTGAAGAGTCAAAACACCATTGATCACCTGAAATCACCCGACATCCGTGGGCATCCATCTTCCTGGCCCGGGTCACTGGCAAGTGACTGAACACTGTCCCCTCAATTTTCAGGTCATCTGCATCTCGAATCCAGCCTTGGATTCCACCGGACACTTCTTCAGTCACCGCAAGCAGCAAATCTTCTTTGGTCTCCATAGAAAACAGCGACGCGACACGACACCAAAAGACACCTATGCACCCGGCTTCCCTGGGTGAGGTAACTCGTGCACCACGGTGTCCTAGTGTGTGTTGGCCCTCGAATTACTTACCTTGTAAGTGGCTTGCTTGTAGACTTCCTCAAAGTACCCTAAAACTTTAAAAATCAAACCGTGACTTGCTCTATTGTATTCAATAGGGAATCCGCGGCTGTGTTCACACACTGCATGCGTCTCCCGTGGGTCTGTTACTTACCTGCTTTCACTGCAGTAGTGAAGCCCCAGCGATTCTACAGGCCCTAGGCCTTGTCATTCTGCAGGTCGACTTTCTTAAACCTCTTTTTTAGTATATGGTCTGGTACGCCCCTAGGGCCCCAGCCATATGTGTGCTTAATTTATTGTGAAACGTTGATATTTGAATGTGTTCCTGGCTTCTAATCTCATAAAGAGATTAGTAGAGTGTGTCTAGAAATAAATACATATATATTTGATATATATACCTGTGTGGTGTCCTTTCATTTGGTAATTCAAGAGATTATAAGGTAAAACAAGCTGCTTTACATTCCTCTGAGACTTAGCCTAAAGGCTGCTCTCCACAGCTACCACTAGGATAGCTTTCTTTAAAAGGTTGTCTTAAACCTATCTACCATAAGAGTCGAATTGGACTGGTGCAAGGTGGCCACTATAACTAGTGACTAGCATATGCTAGGCCATCTTCTCACACCCACAATGCAGGCACCCTTGCTCTATGGTGCAAGGGTGACTGCATTGGTGCTAGGCAGCTGAAATTAGCACCTGCGTAGGGAAAAACTGGGCTACACCATATTGTTGTTAATATGGTGCAGCCTTGCGTTTCAGAAGTGGCAGAGCGCAGTGTTAAGCTAAGAAGGCTAACGCTGCGCTCCATCACTTGTTTGTAAATATATGCCTCGTTGTTTAAAACATCATCACAAAACAATCACAAAATAGGATTTGTGAAATATAACTTTGGTCATTTAGTATCACCTAATCTTAAAAGCACGTTTGCAGGCCAACGGAGATCAAAGTCCACCTTGATAATTGTGGTCTCAACCTCAACCTTATTAAAGTACCCAGCTCAAATGTAGTTCACAAGAAGATTTTATCCCAAACTCCAAAACCTTATAAGTCGAATTATCGGCAGGATGCTAAAGTCTGAATATAGATGGGAAAGGCTAGAGGTGCTAATTTTATCTTCGGAGAGACTTTCGTACTGTGAAGTAACATGTTTCGGTTAGAATACGCCAGCATCAGGTTGGTCCTCATAAAATTTAAAAGCATTTTAATAACTTGTTTCCAAACCACTTATGAGGAAATCACATTTTATTAGGCCCTCCCTTCCTTGGTGTTCTGATTCTCAACCACACCATTATCCCAAGCTCGTATTTTAATTTGTTCTGATTGTTTTTAAATTCCAGACCACACCAAAACAAGTAAGATGAACAACAACAATGATTTCTGGAAGCTGAATGAAGCACCTAAATAAAGGACTGAAGAGGAAAGAGCACACTTATGCAGACCACTTTGTTACACGTTCATGGGGCGCACTAGAGCTTGATTTCTATACAAGCTGTTCTAATACTTTTTTCCTCCTATATCTTGAAAGATTCTTTGTCTGGCATAAAGGCAATAAAAAAGGAAACCGAGAGAAACCCCCTTTTCTTTTAATTAAATATATCAGATTTGGGGGAAAATTGTGCTGAGGAAAAAGGTAGCATTCTTGAAACGTTCAGAGTGTTCTAATGCACGATTACCTCTTTGCCATCTTGGTAGATTCCTGCTGCCACCTAACCCTATGCTTCTGAGACGATTAACTCTTTAATTGGTTAGAGAATGTTTCTCCTGCAGGTTCTCTCCCAGCAGGATTGTTTCTAGTAAGTCTACTTCCATTTTGTATGTGTTATTCACCTCTAATCTCAGTGCCTTGAATTGTTTCTCTGAAGGCCTTTGTATTACAAGATAACTTTTCTGAGTCGCAGTCAACTGAACTCCGTAAATGGGATCTGGTTGGCTGTACTTTGTGAATTTCAGTTTCTTCTATCAATCAATAAAAGGGTGTTCTGATGCAAATTTAAACATGGCCTGTTGGGACTTACTGCCTCCAGAAATCCGTAGCACGATGTAGAACTCTTCATTTCACACAGCAAGCTCCAGCAAGAGAAGTAAACACAGCGACCTTAGTGTTGGGTAGTGCTTGATTTGTAAAAAGTAAGTGCCAAGGGATTAAGTGCCATGGCCCTTCTCAGAAGGCCACTATTGCAACCTGCAACACCCACAGACCCTGCCAGCGCTGCCAATGACTGAACCAACACAAGTACTAACCACTGCACTCCTGCAAGTGTGACAATTCAAACTATTTCAGGCACCCCAAAGCTATAATATTGGTGTGAGTGACCGGTGTTATTAATTTTAATGTATATTGACATATTAAACACTCTTGTTCTTAAATCAAATTTTGACTGACAGCGCAACCATGCTGTCGACTGTCACTAGAGCTGGTGCTACCAATTAAGTGCCGGTGCCGAGCACCGGAAACCATCAGCTTAAATTAAGCACTGGTGTTGGGGTGTCATTAGGAGCTTCCAAGAATGGTTACGACATGTGATTGAGTTACAAGAGTGAAGAGAGACAGCATGAAGTCCTTCTCATATTTTATGCATGCTCTGAACAGCCTGAACAGTTGCAGCCTGTCAGGGGGACAAGGTCGAGTGAGTTTTGTAGGACATTGAGAAAGCGGGGGAGGGACATCATTTTAAAAGGGCTGCCTTACCCAGGAGGGAAAGGGGAAAAGATTTCCAACTGGCTATGTCTCGTTTCAACCATAGTAATGGGGGGAGAAGGTTGTTTTCGTATCTGAGTGTGGAATCCAAGGAAAGGAATATCCCCAGGTATTTGAATCCAGAGGCACTGATCTGGATTGGACAATTGCGAGGTAAGGCTGGCAGGTCTCCCTGGAGAACATATAAGTGAGATTTAGACCAGTTGATCATGAAACTCGAGTATCTTCCGAATACTGCCAATATGTCTAGAACTGCAATTAAGGATTTTTTGGGGTCAGCTAAATATAGTAAGACATCATCTGCGTAAAGCGAGATACGGTCCTCCCATTTAGTTGACCAACGCAGACCATGAATAACTGGATCTCGTCGGATCCATGCTGCCAGTGGCACCAAGGCTAGGGCAAACAGGAGGGGGGACAGAGAGCATCCCTGACGGGTACCCCGGCTCAAGGCAAAAGCATCTGACTTTTTATTATTAACCACAACCTGCGCTAACGGCAGTGAATATAGTAGTTGTATCCACTGGATAAATTCAGGGCCGAACCCCATTTTACGGAGCATAGCAAAGAGATAAGGCGATTTGATTGTGTCGAACGCCATGGTAGCATTCAAGGCCACTAGAATTGCAGGTTCCAGTATTAATTCTGCCCCTCCAAGTACCCCATTGACTCGGCGAAGGTTCAGTGCTGTATTCCTGTGCGGTACAAAACCGGACTGGTCCGGGTGTACAAGGTTCGGTATCATTTTAACCAGACGGTTAGCCAGTACCTTAGCAAGAATTTTGGGTTCCGCATTGAGGCGGGAGATCGGTCGATACGATTTACAGTCTGTTTTGGGCTCCGGAGTGGAAGGTATATTGTAGTGTCTGAGGGTTATATGTACGCCAGCTGTCAACCAACCCCATGGAGTCGAGGAAGTCAGGCAGCCACCTGGTAGTGGGCCCCATGTCTCGTGGGGGGTGGCGGTCCAGGCCCACCCGAGCCCACTGAGTTGAAATCACCTCCCAGTAACAGTAGTCCCCCAGGTAGTGAGAGGAGAGTGGTGCGGAGATCCTGAAAAGTAGTAGTTTGGAGACCAGGTGCGACATAAATAGACATTAGAATAATAGTGCGCCCCTCCCAGGTCCCAGTAATACCCACGTACCGACCTCTTTCATCGACCCAAGTGGAATCTATACTGAGAGGGAATGTGTTTTTCACCATAATACCTACCCCTCTCGAGCTTGTCGTGAACCCTGCGTGTGCCACAAGTTGGTATCCCCATCTGCATGTCGGGGGCCTGTTTCCTGATATACTGAAGAACTATACTGCGTTTAACCTTGTCCCCCAGCCCATTGACATTCCAGCTTAGAATCTTGGCACTTTTATCCCACTGGGTGTGCATTAAGATAGATGGAAAACCTCGGAGCCTCAGTCACACCTCTCACATTGCTCATTGAAGAAAAAAACACCTCAGAATACACATCGAAACTAATGAGACACTGCAAAGCCTCAGTCACACTTTTCACATTGCTTGCCGATGTAAAAACTATAACAAGACACAAACTAAAATCCCCTTCCCAACAACCCCCCTCCCTGCTTCCCTGCCCTCTGGACTTGAAACTGCCCATACCAAACTGGCAGTGTCTGTCGCTCAACTTCTGTACTAATCGATGAAAAGTGGGATGCGTGGTGACCCATCTCCCCCCACCCCCCACCTAGAAAGAAACAAGTTATATGTCCCTGAAAGGAAAAAAGGGGGCAATAAGTGTCCCGGCCTACAGCCTAAATGTACCCCCGTTACCAGTCTCATAATGTCTCAGTGGTTCCAACGATGTCTCCACCCTTGTCGATCGCGTCTCACGTTGGGGTCTGATGCATCCCGTTACAGTGTCTGTTACCCCCATAGCACGGGGACTCCTACTATCAATGTTGCCATCCAGACCTCATGCTTTGCAGGTCTCCAACCAAATCACCGCTATCTCCGGGTGATCGAAGAACCAGGCCCTTCTATCTGCTTCTACACGGAGTTTAGCCGAGAAGAGCATGGCATCCTTGAGGCCCTTATCCCTCAACATCCTCTTGACACCCAGAAAGGATCTCCGCTGCTTCTGGACCATCTGGGTGAAGTCAGGGAAGAAGGTGATATCAGCGTTCTCAAGTCGAAGTGGAGGACCCGCTCTGGCTCGCTGGAGGACTGTGTCGCGATCCCGGTAGTTGAGGATCCTAGCTGGGATCGGGCGCGGGGGGCCCCCGGTTTCGGGCGTCCCCCCGGGACTCTGTGGGCCCTCTCAATGACAAAGAGATTGCTAAGTCCTTTTGGTTTCAGATGTCGAAGAATGAGCTCCTCCACGAACAGGTCCGCGGAGTCTCCCTTCATTTTCTCGGGAACTCCTAGTATGCGCACGTTATTGCGCCTAATGCGTCCTTCATAGTCGTCCAGTTTGGTTTCTGCGAACTTCCGGAAAGACTGCAGTTCATTAATGTCAGTTTGGAGTTGTGAGGTATCCTCAACCAAGCTATTAGTCTTAAGTTCCACCTGTTCCAAATGTTCGTTGTTTTTATTGAGATCCACACCGATGAGGATCACCTCAAGAGTTATGGTGTCCATTTTGTGTTCAAGAGAGGTTTTGATCTCAGCTATTGCCGCCATAACATCTTTAAGGGTGGGTTCTTTGCTTGGACTCCCTTGCTCTCCAGTATTCTTATGTTTAGGTGAAGGCTCCGGAGCACACTCCTTTGAATACGCGTATTTGTCCAATCTATTAGACTGCGCTGTCTTGAGGCCTCGTGTGGACGCCATGTTTATTCCTTCGGTGCCACCCTTTACTGCCCGACGGTGTCCCTTATCGGGTCTGGGTACGTACGCCCTCAGCGTTGTGTCCCTATGGGTTGATCACTGTAGGCACAGGGTGACCCCTGGGTGCAATATTCTCCCGTTAATTTTCAGCAATCCCGCTGTTTTGGGGATTGAATCGCAGTCAGCACTCACGCTGCACCCCCTCCACTTATCACAATATGTTGCATCCTGCGCTGGGGGGGGCCTTAACAATGACCGAGAGTCCTGCGTCACACCTGCGTGTAAGCCTTAATCAGGGGAGTGTCTGCGCAGTGCTACCTCCAGCGACCACAGCCGCGTCCAGAGCAGCCCCGCCGCACCGAGTCCGGGATCTCTGCACTCACCGCACCCGCCACTGATCTCAGCGCCGGGGCTCTTCACCCCCTCCGCTCAGGTCCACCAATATGTTGTGCAGAGGTCGATGTCCCTGGTTCCTCACTGGTGATCCGTGGCCCCGCCAATGATCCTCCCTCACGATGGTTGCTGCGGTGGACAGCCACTTTCTGGTGACGATTAGGGGCGATCAGCTGGGCATCGGGCTTAGGCTCCCGTCACCGGCGTAACCACGCTCTTCACACCTCACCGTAATCGAGGTCCCGGCGTCTTGCATGCTGCAGGCCAGATATTGCCGATGAGGATATTTCGGCACAGAGTGCAGTGACAAGCTCCGATCTCACAGCCTTGCACTCCGCGGACTCTCCGATTTCTAATTCCCTCCACGGACGTACCAGATAAGTGGTCAGATATGTGGTTTAGAGCAGGAGATCACGGAGCTCTACTGAACAGCGGCCATTTCGTTCTGCTGCGTAGCCACGCCCCTGCTCTAAGTAATCTTTGAGTGACAGAGACTAGCGAGGAAAGTTACTGAAAGCCATTCCTGTGTCAAAACTACACGCTAAGACTTTTCTTTGTGGGAATTGAGTGATGGTTTATTGAGTGAAAGGTGCATAGCACAGATTGTCTACAACTGCAAATGGCAGCATTTTATGGCCGTGCTAAACATAAGTCTACATTCCAGTTGACCAGTCATCAAATCAGTTCTACTAGATCGAGTCGTGTTGCATGATTTTTATGTCCACTTATATACCAGATAATACATGACCACACCAAACAAGAGCAATTTCATTTTTACTAAAAAATGGAACTTAGGTGACTAGCTGCATTTAAGCCCTTTAGAAGCCAGTGAAGGGCTGTCTTTTTTAATTTTACTGAAACAATGGATTTAAGTTCATGCCTCTGGTGGCACATTCACTCTTTTTATAGTGAGGTGAATGGCGAGTATTCCACCATTGGTGACTCCTTCACTTCCACCATTTACCCTGCCAGTGACCAAAAGTAAATCCACCAGAAATGGTGATGGAGAGAGCACCTGCTCTAGAATGGCTTATCGACCATCATGTCTATCAAGCTACATCTGTAAATGATCCACCATGCAAAGGGTGGCCAGTTCTTCGTGAATGGTAAATATAGCATCATGTGCAACATCTCCAGCAGGTGAAAAGACTAACTATTAGGGCAAAGGAAATGTATGTCACACGTGGAAGCATGTGTCCAGTGTTCACATTTTCTAGCAGACATTGGTGAAATTCATGGCACGATATTTCTCCACCAAGATGACTCCTACAGTTGTCACTTTATAGAGAAACCACTAACGACTAGGGAGATTACCTTTAATTTGCCAGAGCACCCCCTGCTGCATGTCTGATAAAGGAAATTGCTGCAATAGCGGATGGAAAATCCCCCAGCCAAATTCTAAATCAGGCCACAAGTTTTTCCTGGTCTATGTGTTGGATTACTTGTATATAGTGATGGATACAAGCTGTATGTCTGCCCTTCTCATGTTGGACTAATCAGCGGCCTTCAATACAGAGGAACATGGTGCACTATGAGCATCTGTGGGACCTAACAGGTACATAGGACACCGCTGGAGCAACCTTCCCTAAGCAGAGTCCGCAGTGGCATCAATACAGTGATGGAATACAGATCAATGACCTATCGCAGGCCAGACCAGAGACAGCCTTTAAGTCTCTGGTGGTGAGTTTTGAAACGGGAGCTAGATGGATTACGATTGACCTAAACTTATTCCTGGTCAGAGAGCCATGTGGGATGCACCGGGATGCTACCATTAATGGATGGCCTACCCTCGGTTACCCCATGTAAAATGTAGGTGTCATGTTTCACCACCCCTGGGCATGCACATCCATGTGGAAGAAACTGTGAGGATGGAGTACTTTTTGCTATGTTTTCAGGGCAGTGTTAACCATTCCCCGGCCGCTTGATGTGTGGAATATCTGTTACCCAGATTGTTGCCTACAGGTTGTGCTTTATTTTAATAGAGGGACTTTTCTCGATAGACAAGGATTTGTGTTTTTCCACCTGAGGGTTATTGTAATGTAGTAATGATGTGACTTTTACTGTTTGCATCCCCAAGAAATATCATACTTCATAAGTAAAAAGCTATGGGTGGCTACCTGGGAGGCTAGAGTGTATATTTCTAAGCTGAACGTGCTGACGTCTGGCGGCTGAACTCCGTGAATGGGATCTGGTTGGCTGTACTTTGTGAATTTCAGTTTCTTCCATCAATCAATAAAAGGGTGTTCTGATGCAAATTTAAACATGGCCTGTTGGTACTTACTGCCTCCACAAAACCATAGCACGATGTAGAACTCTTTATTTCACACAGCAAGCTCCAGCAAGAGAAGTAAACACAGCGACCTTAGTGTTGGGTAGTGCTTGATTTGTAAAAAGTAAGTGCCAAGGGATTAAGTGCCATGGCCCTTCTCAGAAGGCCACGGCAACCTGCAACACCCACAGACCCTGCCAGCGCTGCCAATGACTGAACCAACACAAGTACTAACCACTGCACTCCTGCAAGTGTGACAATTCAAACTATTTCAGGTACCCCAAAGCTATAATAATGGTGTGAGTGACCGGTGTTATTAATTTTTAATGCATATTAACTTATTAAACACTCTTGTTCTTATTAGGGGTGGGTGGAATTTGCGAAATTAACTTCCGCAAATTATTGCGAAAATGCAGAAAATCTCCGCAAACACGCCGGAAATATCGCGAAGACGCAGAAGTTTTTTGCCGCCTGTTCGCGGTATTTTTTGCGTGATCGCGGGTCGCCAACTTACCCATGCGGTTGCTCACGGGCGCGGCCATCTTGTTTTCACATGTCCCGCCCTCTCGCGATGCTTACTTCCTGTTCCGGGTCACGCAATGCATGTTCGCGCCTGTTCGCGGTCGATATTTCCTGTTCGCGACCGCTTTTACTTGATCGCGTTGCTTTTTGCTTGCTTGGGGAGAAAATATCGCGCGAATTTGCGCACGTGGTCGCAATGGGCGCGGCCATCTTGTTTTTCACTCTATTGCATGGTTCTGGGGCCTGATTTTCAATCCTCCCTAAATCTTTTCAATCCTTTGTTTATAGCCACTTTTTTTGGATCTTTATTACTTATTATTTCTCTAACTATTTTCCTGCTTCTATATTTTTTGTTTTTGTCTACTTTTTTTTTGTTTTTTAGCTACTTTTTCTCTCTTTCTATTGCCTATTTATTTCCTTTACTTACTTTTTAAATTTTATTACCTTTTCTTTCCCACCCCGTCTCTCATCCCCAGAACCATGTCAAAGGGTAGGGCTCACCGCAGCCAGAGCCGCGACCGCCTTCCATGTGGAAGGCGGCGCCCACAAGGGGTGCAGGCACGGGCCTTATTTGGGGAGGTGGAGTTGGCTGCACTCATTTTCTTTGTGCAGCGCCACCTCCCCTCAACCCTTGCAGCAGGTGGCAGGCCTGGGTCCGGGTACGGCCTCCGGGAGCGTCGGCAGCGGTGGGGGAAGGTGCGCCGGGCAGTGTCACGCATCTCTGGGGTCCGGCGCACCCAGGCACAGCTGACGCACCGGTGGTCCGACATCCTGGACCGTGAGCAGGACCTGCTGGACCTGCTAGGAGTGGAGGTCCCGGGGCTTGGTGAGTACCTATTTAATTATTACAACTTTGTGTCTGTTCTTCTGCTCTATGTTATATATTGCGAATATCTTTTTTTCCTTCCAACCAGCTAGAATGTTGCTGCTTACAATACATTCCAGGTTAAAAACGTTTAAAAGTCTTCTGTGATTATGACACAGGTGCTCTTCTGCGCTACTACTAATCTTACTTGTTTGCAGCTTTGCGTTTGCGCTTGCTTAGCGTGATTCTTTACGAGTTTATTTTAGAGAAATTAAGTTACGTAATGCTACAGTGACTCACGTCCACTCCTTACTTTGTCCTGTCACTAATAGATAGGGGCGGATTGATACTTAGGTTTAGGTACTTTGTAAGGACCTTCTAATTGGTTAGTGGTATGCGTGATGCCCCCCCTCACTCAGTTACGTGACGTGCTGCTAGTACGGCAGTCTTTAGATCCTTTTCTAGTTTGTTCAATGAGTGGAGGTAGGCTTAGCAGTTACTTAGCAGTAGCAGATCAGCATCAATCAAACCAAAATTTGGTGTATACAAAAAATGTAGTCATGTTCATGTGTCCTCCATGATTGGACCATACGCATTGTTGAGGAATACAGTGGAAATGCATACTTAATGTACAATTGGCATGCCTGGAATAGGTGGGCTAGGTTGGGTGGTACGTTGTACTACTACTACTTAGGCTTAGTTGTAACTTAGTTTTCTTTAATCAGAATGGAAGACTGGATTACTGTTGATAAATAGTAATTTAAGTAGTCGAACTGCGAATCCCCCGATATTACATGTTGACCAGATGAGATCGGTCAATGTAGTTATTGCAATTGTTGTTTACATAAGTGTTTTTTGACCGTTATTGAAAAATATTGTATTTGTTTGACACCATCCATCAATGTTTGTCTCTTTCTTATATCTTTCCTGTCCATCAGCACCCAGGGGCAGACCGACAGGGACTGGGCAGTCGGCGGGACAGGAACACCACCAGGAGGACACCGCTGAGGGCTCCTCTGCTGGCCCCAGTAAGTCTTCTTGTTTTTAATAATATTTCTTATTCCATAACTTTTACTGCCCCATTTCTCCCGAACTATAGTGTGTTTCCAAATGCTATTTTTTTACCACCAATTATCCTTCGATCTGTACGGTTTCAAAAATCTTATCCCTGCCTCCGCTATGATGACTCTGAGTACTACTACATCCTATCAATCTGTCTGTACTGTAGTAGCTAGTCTTGCCCAGTTGGCCAGTGCCACTCTTTGTGAAAGTTTGTAATATAAAACTCATATTCACCAGTAGCTCGTACAATCCGTTGGGTCGTTGTCTTGTACTACTTTTACTCTTATTGATGTTGAGGCTTTGAAAATTCACAGCAACAGCCCTACCAGATTTCTTAATATTTTGATATGATACCCTATAGGACATACCACTGTTGTAGGGATCTTGCACATACATTTGCACCAGAAAATAGGATGTTGGTGATGGTAGGTTGGACCTTCCTTGCACACCTCAATCAGAAATTCCGCACCCACCACACTTCCACTGCTTGACTATAGTACTGTCTTGTCATACCTATTAGGTCTCAGAACCCTCCCCCCAAGATACCCAACAAGTAGACAACCCAGAACATAACACACCCAACCTCTGTCGTGGAAGCAATTCACATGCACACCCTTACTTTAATTTGCTCACTCGTGTAACTTAGTCCACTCCACACCAAATACCACGAAGTCTATGTAAGTTTAAAATGTTTATTTCAATTTGAGAAGGTCTGTACACTGTTTTCTTAGCAGCACCAACCGGCAAATCAATAACATTAAAACAATATACATTGTTACACTTATACAGTTGGGAATTAAATCATGATAACTGAACAGTCGTGGAAGGCAGCACCACCATCCCATAGCAATTTAGTTTATATACATTTATAAATGAAGATGTGAGTGAATGGACCCCTCACCTCAGAAGAACCTAGTACTGGTAGTTGGTGCATCGTTCAGAAGCTCTGGTTCGTAGAAGGGAATCTTGCGTCTGTAATGCGAAAAAAGAAATGGTGTGCGTTAGTATATTGCAACTTGCAAGCATTTCTCAGCCGTGCCAAAAAGTGTAGGATCTATGGATAAGCAATATGGACTAACAGTAACAGTAGTACACCAGTTCTTCCTAAAAAAGTGGCTTGTTAATGTTTGTTGACCGCTTGTACGCAGCGCGTAGACTAGACAGTAGCAGTGTGAGGCAGGTCATATGGGCTCAAAGGTGTCTTAAGAAGCTGCAAGGTAAAGGTAACGTCACATGTGCATGGCTAGGGCTAATCAAGCAAAGGCTACAATGATCATATAACTATTAGTGTCTACTCTACTACTACCTGATTTGTACTAGTGATGTATGTTAGTATTAACTCATTTTTCAACCTTGCTACTGATCAATAGGGGGGAGGTGTATATGACGCCTAATAAATGTGTAATGTTTTCTAGGCGCACTACCGACCACCATTGCTGGGGCCAGCGAATGCGACGCCGAGGGTGAGGATGCGGCAGTTGCAGATAGCAATGGAGCGGTAGGGGGAGTGGCAGCACCAGTGGCAGGCGGTGGTAAGTTAGATTCATAATCTTTAACTATTGTTGAACTTGACAGCACACTCACTGCAAGGGTGTACTGTATGTATATGTATACTGTACAGTTGTGGCTTAGGGCCCCCATTAGGATGGTGGGCGTATTGCCCCCGTCGGGCCGGCTGGAATTCACTGCCGACACCGCAGGGGCAAACCTCCCGCCATCCCTGTAGAAAATATTCAGACATGTCCAGGCGGAAAAGGGTTCAATATGGCGGTGGTGTCTCTCTCACCACACCGCCAGCCATATAATCTGCATTTTGGAATGCCTTTGCGTGGCGGCATTGCCGTCCGCCACGGAAAGGCATGCACACATTGCAGAGTATGCTTGGGGGCCCCCATGGAGGGTACCTACCGATGCTATGGTACCCCCCCGACTTTCAAAGCAAAACGTGACAGGCTCCGTGCGGGGCCCGTCATGTTGTGCTTGGAAAAGCAGCACAACATTTTAGCATTGCTTTCAGCAAAGCCAACCAGAATTTAAATTAAAAAAAACAGGGTGCGCCCGCCACTGTGCCGGGCGCATCATCCTAATTAATTGTCCCCACGCGACCCCCACCCTTTTTAGCAGTCGGATGGCGGGCGGACAAAGTCCGCCCGCTATCCGATGTCGTAAGTAAGTATGAGTTCTTGGGGACGTTTGAAGAGTGAACTAGAAGACTAGAATTCCCTTTAATTGGTATAGGACTGGGAGCCGGAGTATTGAGTAACCAATGGCCTCATCTATCTGATTTGAACTCCGCTTTGAAAGTTTTATGGAGAAGAGCACCTGGTGCACTGTTCAACTAAAAAGTGTAATAACACCTTGACCTTCACTTCCTTTCCTGTCTTAGACACGACCTCCTTAGCGGAACTTGCCACCCGTGTGAAATCGGGCTCCCCTAATGATTGCTGCCCTCCCTATGTTTTGCGTAGTATCTGCCTTAATCTGCCAGATAGCATCTTACACTTACTCAATAGATCACTCACCAGTGGCAGTGTCCCCACCTCTTTTAAGCAGGCCATCTTAGTGCCCCTTCTTAAGAAGCCGGGTGCTGACCCTGCCGAGCCATCGAACTATCGTCCCATCTCCCTCCTTCCCTATTTCTCTAAAATCTTGGAGGCCCATGTCACCCGCTGCCTATCAAACTTTGTTGAATCTTCCCAGTACCTCGAGCCCAACCAGGCGGGCTTCCGACCTGCCCACTCGACCGAGGCGGTCATTCTGGCAGTCCTTGATACTCTCAGGAGCAACGCTGACATCGGGAATCCCCAAGCCCTCGTCCTTCTGGATCTGTCCGCCGCGTTCGACACGGTGGACCATAACATCCTTCTCCACCGTGTCGGGCAGGCTGGCATCCGAGGCCCTGCTCTCGAATGGGTCAGATCCTTCCTTACTGGAAGAACACAGGCAGTTCGCCTGGGCCCTTATACGGCCAAAAAATCTTCTACGCCCTGTGGAGTCCCCCAGGGCTCCTCCCTCTCTCCGCTTCTATTTAATTTGTATCTCCGGCCACTGATTCAATCCCTCCTCAAATGGGACATCACAATCTTCAATTATGCTGATGATTTGCAGCTCCTTTTCTCACTTAATTCCCCACTAGCTATCAATACGTTCCACGCAGTAATGATCCACATACAACTCTGGATGGACCAGAATCAATTAAAATTGAACCCAGGAAAAACTGAGCTCCTTCTCCCCGGCCTAAGCCACATTCATTGGGGCCCTCAGTTCTGGCCGCCGGAGCTTGGTTCCCCTCCTACCCCAGCTAAAACAATAAAAAGTCTGGGTGTAATTATCGACGTTGAACTTTCCCTCAAAGCCCAAGTTGGAGCGGTAATTTCATCATGCATGTTCCAACTTCGGAGGATTCGTAAAGTCCGTCACCTTCTCCCCTCTGCGGCACTCACTCAATCTGTCACCTCACTTGTACTCTCTCTTCTTGATTTTTCCAACTCTATTTACCACGGTCTCCCACTCTATCTGCTTAACCGCCTTCAGGTCGTACAAAATCAGGCAGCCCGCTTGATCCACGGATTACCTAGATGGCAATCCGCTAAACCCCTGCTTCACAGCCTCCATTGGCTCCCAATGAATCAAAGGGTCGCCTTTAAGGTGGCATGTCTCACCTTTAAATGTCTTCACTGCCCCAGTCCAGGGTTTCTCAACTCCCTCATCCGACCCTACCGCCCCACACGCAATCTTCATTCTGCCCGCAATGACTTACTAATTATCCCTAAAAACAAAACCAAGAAATTTGGTGGTCGCCGCTTCTCTCATTTGGCCCCCACTTTTTGGAACTCCCTCCCTCTGTCTATCAAATCTTCCCTCTCTCTTCTTTCATTCAGAAAACTCTTAAAGACCCATCTCTTCCCACCCCTATGTTAGGTTGCTCTGTATTCCGTTTTCTCCTTCCCTGTCTAGCAGCGCCAGGAAGCTTCGGCGTTAGTGCGCTTTATAAATGGCACCTAACATAACATAACATAACAAGACAGGTGGAAGGAAGAAGGACGGGCGCCATTTAAAATGTTATGTACTACTGTGCTTTATTTTATAGTGCTACTCTACCATGCCACTATGTGTATAAATAATTACCTTGTCCTACTGTTTTATTAAGACTATATTTTACAATTGTCTTGTTTTTTTCTTTTTCATACACAGCAACTCCAAAACTCAACCGGAAGGAGTTGGCCGCCAAGGCACGGCGCCGGAAGCTGGAGGCAATCCAGCATGAATACCGGCGGCTGGTGGTCCTAGCCGAGGAGGAGACTGCAGCAGCTATTGAAGCCTCCTCCAGTGCCCCGGGCCCCAGCCACCGCCCTCCAGCGTTACGGCGCCACCGCCTGGCGGCTGCCCGCCGCCACCGTGTCATCTCCGGTGATCCCCCCCACTGTGGATGCAACTGCCGCGGCCTTAGACGCCGCGTCGCCCATTTAGAGGACCAGATGCGTGTCCTCCTCCAGTCCCGCCCCACCAGTTAGTCCCTGTCACTGCCCCTTTTTAAATTCCTGTTCTTTACTCGTTTGGCGTTTGACTTTTTTCTACTGTGGACAGTGGTTGGGGTTAGGGAGGTGGGTGGGTCAGCTTTTGTGGGTTTAGTTTATTTGTTAGGGTAAATTAAATATATTTTTCTATGTTACATGCAATGTTGTTAATGTTTTGTAGGTGGGGTAACTGTTTTACATCACACTGTTTCCTTGCTGGTGCATGGCCGCCCATAGCCTGTGTTTGATTTCAATAATTTGCTGACTGTATAAGACACAAACAGATAGATGCGACACACCTCACTCATTGACTGGTCCTTCTAGTACTTTCAGTCTGTCCTCTAGTCTATGCATTCTTTGGAGTGGTGTTTGAAAATGAAATCATTGACAACATGTCCATTATTAATTCTGCCTCCCCCAAACTTCTCTCTTACCGGTGCTTGATGTTTATGTCCAACTGTGGCACAGCACTGGCTGCATGGTGAAGATGGTTTCCTTTTTCATACATGCCATGATTGGGGTGGTGGTAGTATAGTAGTAGTAGTATACACTGGCAGGGTGGCAGCATTTCCAAAAAAAGAAAAGGAGATAGTCAATCGCCTTTGAGAGACTGTTAGAGGAGTAGTTGAATGAAGTACATCACAGAATTTACCGAGCAACAATTATATGCTCAAATATTTGACAAAAAAACGGAATGGTGGTTATTATGAGGATAGCCTACTAGACAGAGTTACAAACTATAGTTTTGTCGACTCGAGTCACTTGACTATGCCTACAGTCTAACAGTTAGTGCTGTATATGAGGAATGACAACAAACAAATCCAATCAATGCCGGCAATTCATGCTGAGGTATATGTTCCTTTGTTAAATAAAATAACCTCTGAAATATCCTACTCATGGGTGGGCAAGCAGAAGAAGATCATCGCTCTGCATTGAAATTGAAGTAGTGTTGCTTTCACCACATCCGCCCCAGCAAGTGTGTGATTAAGTATTGGTGTACATTTAATTTAGTTACACCTCGACAATAAGTCACACAGCCCAGGGGAAGAGGGTTAGGGTTTGTTGAATGGATGGGAAGGGGGATTTTGGGAAAGGTTTGACATAGAAAAACAGTATGCATACATAGACAAACAAACAACAATCATTGAAGACTACCATACCATATCCATTCCATATGTTAAGGGAGAAAAAGGCAATGCATGCATGATGATGAGACCCGGATTACATACACTTCTATTTCTTGTTCTGTTCCGGCCTTAATACTTTAACAGATAGCAAATAGAAATTTTAAATATTGGTAGTGAAGAATCGTAAACACAGAGCAAACGTAATGATGATTGATAATAACAACTCCAAGAACACACTGTTGTAAAGATTGTATACAAGATATTAATCAAATTATTTAAAAGAAGTTAAAAGTGGATACTGTTACTGTCTTATCCTGGTCAAAAATGTGGACTGGTTTTTTGCATCTCGGCATTCCTCTTGCTCCTCTCGTCCATCAATCTTGGGTGTGTCGCCTCGCCACTCGCCACTGCCCGGCTGGAAAAAAAAGGTGATTGATTGGTAAGGTAATTAATATGCATTGTAATGTTTTACAAAGTTTTGGCCAAGGCCCGGCCTGTAATTTTAGATTGAAAACCAAAGGGGATATTGAGAAAGAAAGTGAAAACAAATGCACAAGTGATGGTGTAGTGCAACAAGAACACTTTCCGAGGTGGCATGTATGCATATGCATCATCTCTACTCTAGTCTGTTTCCAGCATTGACCTTCAACAGTAACAGGAGAGATCAGGCCCACAGTGCTTACCATTAGCACATCCTACGTTAACACTTTAGAGTCCTTTTTTTTCTCTCAAAGAGTTGGACAAACGCAAAGCACATTATCCATTCCAAACATAGCATTTTACAGTTAAAGTTAGTAAAATCAATGCACTGCAGTCATCCCACCGCTACACTCTATTCAACTTCTACACAGACATTTGGGTCTGCTGTGGTTGTTGTTGACGTGTTTACCTTTAGGCTTTTCCGTTTTATGCCACTCCTGAAACATCCTCCTCCTGACTTCATCATCATCTCTGATACTTTTACTGACTGAAGATCGGCCTGCAGTATAAGTATAATTTTTATGAATCACCCAGAGTAGAAATATAAATATTACTGACTTGAATCATTCTTTATTGTGTACAGAAAGATAGATTACTACTAGTACACTTTGACATCACTTTGTGCACAACAAACAACGCAAACACAAAGACCAATAGCTCAGAGTCAGGTGTCCAATGCATGCCATTAATTGTCATCATTCATTACCTGTTCCTTCTCATCTTAAGTTAACGGGCCGTCTCTTTCGCCATCATCATGATGGACGGTGCTGTTAAGTCACAGTCATTTGCATTGCGCAGATTGAGTGAGTCCCCTTCCTGTATTGAATTAAAAGCAATGTATCACCAAGATGCAGTAGAAGTACACATTTCTTGTTTGCAAGAAGGGGAAAATTAGTGTGTTCTGTAGAAAGTTGATTAGTGGCAGTGCACAATTACATCAATTCATGCGCAACACACACAACAAAATCTACATCATTCAGTCTGCCATTCTGCGGCCAATGCATGGCATCAATCATTACCTGTTGCATCTCATCTCGTTAACGCTGCAGGCCGTCTCTTTCGCCATCATCCTGATGGACGGTGCTGTTAAGTCACAGTCATTTGCATTGCGCAGATTGAGTGAGTCCCCTTCCTGTATTGAATTAAAAGCAATGTATCACCAAGATGCAGGAGAAGTACACATTTCTTGTTTGCAAGAAGGGGAAAATTAGTGTGTTCTGTAGAAAGTTGATTAGTGGCAGTGCACAATTACATCAATTCATGCGCAACACACACAACAAAATCTACATCATTCAGTCTGCCATTCTGCGGCCAATGCATGGCATCAATCATTACCTGTTGCATCTCATCTCGTTAACGCTGCAGGCCGTCTCTTTCGCCATCATCATGATGGACGGTGCTGTTAAGTCACAGTCATTTGCATTGCGCAGATTGAGTGAGTCCCCTTCCTGTATTGAATTAAAAGCAATGTATCACCAAGATGCAGGAGAAGTACACATTTCTTGTTTGCAAGAAGGGGAAAATTAGTGTGTTCTGTAGAAAGTTGATTAGTGGCAGTGCACAATTACATCAATTCATGCGCAACACACACAACAAAATCTACATCATTCAGTCTGCCATTCTGCGGCCAATGCATGGCATCAATCATTACCTGTTGCATCTTATTTTCAGTTAATGGCCAGTCTCTCTCGGCTCTGAAGGAGGATAGCTATAGAAGTCAGATTCATGGTCCACTTGTTTTGGAAGGACGAGGAAAGTTTGAATTTGTTGTTACCATCATCCAATCATCATTCATGAGGGAAATGGAATTGACCAGGAGATGCAGTATGATCGAGCGGAGGAGCTGGATTCTGAGGACTGTAGTGTCAAATGGCAGACACCTGAAACTTGTATCTTAAATTAGAAGAGTAGAAGACGGTGATAATGCATTTGTTGCGATTCACAAGTTTATAACCGGAACGACAGACACAAACAAAGGGGGAAAAAAGGGAGGAAGACAGTAAGTGCGAGCCTAATTGTCAGGGAAGTATAGCTCGTCCTCAAACTCTGGGGGATCTTCCAGTAGTAGGTAATCATCTGACACAATACTTCCGTCACCTGAGCCGCTGTCCTCATCTTCCTCTGTTGATTCATGCATTGTGTAATTCGGTGGTATGAAGTGCTGATTAATTTTGATCACTGTTAACCTCTCCACGTTTTTGGGAGATAGACTGGTCCTTCTCAAGGTTACAATGGAACCAGCAGCACTGAAAACACGTTCGGAAGAGACACTTGCGACAGGGCAAGCCAGATAGCTTATCGCCAGCCTGCTGAGCTGTGGCCAATCAGACCTTTTCCTATACCAATACTGCACTGGGTTTTGATCAACGTACACCTCTGTTGGGTCGTCCAGATAGGCCTGGACCATCCGCTCAATGTTCAGGGTTGCTGCTGGTAAGCTTTTGTGCTGTTTTTTCTGTGCATCAGCACTGTGCTTAAGGCCCATCTTTACATACCAATCTGATAATGATTGTACTCGGCCGAATGATCCAGTTATTGTTTTTGTAGTCGATGGTGATGGTGAGTGTTGCGATTGTGAGCCAACCGCACTGCCCTCAGCCGACGAAGTTGCACTTGATTCTGCATGGCCTGCTTCAGTATCAGTACTTGTTGTGGGTTGATGTGGCGGGCTTTTAATTAGCAGCCCTTCGTTTTCAAACTTGATGGCTGCTTCAGCTATACAACTTTTGTAGCGGGCAACATCATTGTCGGAAAAAGAAAGGAATAGTCCTAATTTTGCACGTGGATCCAGAATTGTGGCACAAATGTAATGTTCTTGTGACAAAATTTTATTTTGTATCCTTACATTTTCTGATAAGCGCCTGGATAAGCTCTCCACCAAGTAATGGGCTTGCCTTCTGTCCTCTACACCTTTGTAGGATTCAGACACATTATTCAGCTCATGCTCTAGCATTTGCAACAATGGGATAGCTTGGCCCATTGTACAGTCCTCCTTGCTGACTTCACGTGTGAAGACCTCAAAAGGAGACAGCATCTCAGTCAGGCATTGAATTAGGGTCCATTGCTCCCTCTGAAGGGTCATGCCTTTAACACTAGCATCACTGCTTCTGTACCAGACATATTCATTGAGTGACCTGTGCTGTTCGTACAGACGATCAAGCATGTAATACGTTGAGTTCCAACGTGTTGCCACCTCCTGGATGAGTGCCTTGACTGGCATCCTAAGTTCACGTTGGATGATCCTCAGCTGCTTCCGAGCTTTAAAAGAATGGCTGAAATGAGTGCATATTCTTCGGCAGATGGCCAGTAAATTGCTTACTATGGGTTCTTTTTTCAGAAAGTCTTGCACTATAATGTTTATGCAGTGTGCCAAACACGGAACCCTGAAATAGGAACCAAGTTCCATGGCCTTCAGTACATTACTGCCATTGTCTGTGGCAACAAAGCCAATACCAAGCCCTCTGGGCCGCAGCCATTCCAAAACCTTGGTGCGAAACTCTTCTAAAATGTTTTCAGCCGTATGAGATTTCTCCATGGCGAACATGGCTACAGTTGCATGTTTCCGAGAACCTTCAAAAATCGCAGCTGTGTCAACAACACCTCGTGCAGATAGTGGATCTCTAACCCCCACAAAAGAGATCCAGTGTGCAGTGATGCACATGTAATCTGTGGCTTGGCAACTGCTCCACATGTCTGTTGTCAGGTGGATATTGTGCACAGCACTCTGCCGCAAACCATGACCAACCAATTCCAGCACATCATGATGTAGTGCCGGAACAGAAATTCTTGCGAAATAGGACCGGCTGGGAACTTTCCATTTCGGGCAGATGGCAGACACAAATTCAAGGAAACCCACCCCTTCCACAAATGAAAAAGGAAGAAGGTCCAGCGCTAACATTTTAGCCAGCTTCGCATTGTACAATCGTGCCGTTGGGTGGTTGCGTTGGAACTGCCCCTCCAACCTAAACATGCTGTCAATGGTAGGCTGGCTTACTTTCCTTAGTGGTGCTGTTTTCATTAACCCACTAAGGCTCAACGACACAGATTGTCTCATTGAGGTACTCGCCGGTCGCCTTGGTGTCTCACCCACACTCTGAGTATGGCTCTTACTGCGGTGCCACTCTGATGTTACTGAGGAGGATGTGGGCGTTACCACTGCAGTGACTGCACTACTGGAGACAGGGCTAGAAATGCCTCCCTGTTCTTCACCTGCCACCACAATAATATCGCTCCCTGATTCCTGACCAACTTCAAAGGGTTTAGTTTTTCTACTTTCTTTTAACTTACGTAGGTGATCCTCCCACACGATATTGTGGTGTATTTTTAGATGACTTGCTTGTCCTCCGGTACCATAGTTTGTACCAAGCTTACCACGCCGAACACCTTGCCGACAAATTGCGCATATAGCAACGTTCTCCTCCTTGGCGCTAACAGAAAAGAAGTCCCAAACTAGGGAGGAGAACTTTCTGGCACTGCTGGATGTGCCACTTTCAACACCAGATGAACTTGAGGGGGTGCTTGAAAATATGTGACCCTGTCCACCTACACTGTGACTTTTACTACCACTTCCTACTGAGATGGTTGAGCTGGATGTAGGTCCCTGCCGGGCCTTGGAAAATATGGCAGCTGGAGGTAGTGGTGGTGTAACCTGTGTTGGTGAGATCCGTGCTACATCCCGCTCAGTAGCAGCCTTTCTGGATAGGGTGAGAATGTCGGTCTCCAATCCCTTTGGGGCCGGAGTAATGTGCGTGATGACTGGCTCGCCTTCATCAACATCATCACCCCCCTCTTCTACATCTACCTCCATAACTCTAAGTTTTTCTGGGACCTTCCTTTTCAGAAGCAATGTCTTGTGGCGTACTTCACTCTCAGACCGAGCTGGTGGGACCCAAGTGTCAGTACGATCATCAGAAGCGGGGCTTGAAGAAGAAGATGATGGACTAAGCCTCCTTTTCTTTGCTGGTGGTCTGGAAGACAATTGATCTTCTGAAACAGTGGTTTGACTTCGCTCCACTTTGTCTGCAGGAAGCTCGATTTCCTGAAATGCCCCTACGTCAGGAGCAACAACTACTATGGTGGGCTGTTGAGGCGGCTGCTGCTGTTCTGGTTGCGGCGGCTGCTGCTGTTCTGGTTGCGGCGGCTGCTGCTGTTCTGGTTGCGGCGGCTGCTGCTGTTCTGGTTGCGGCGGCTTGACACTGATCTGCTGAGTTTGCGCCTGCGTTGAACTTGATTGTGTACTACTTTGCGGTAATGACATTTCTTCAACATCGCTGCTCGTTAGTAGACTGGCTACCTCTGCGACACTAAAGCCCTTGGGCCTAGGTTGGTGGGGTTGGACCGCTGTGCTGCTCCCAGCTTGGTTCCCGGACAACGCTTTGGTGCCAAAAAAAACATTGGCCGGCACACCACCAGTCGTGGTTAATGGCACTTCCTTTTTCTGTTCCTTCTTCTCACCGGCAACTTTCTTGGTACTGGACCTGGTACCTTTCTTTGGGGCCATCTTCTTCAGATGTCAGGCAGGAGGCAGATGCACAACAAGTTTTGGTCACACGTGGGCGTGATGCGCAGCAGGACTTCTGTCTGGCTGGCAGTACAACGGGTAGCCAGGTGATGCCGATGACACCTCCTACTCTGTCTTTTGTGCACCTAAAAGCAAAGAAGACAGGAGAAGAACATCAGTGAAATGTTGCATTTGTTTTTGTGGTTCAGTTACTTAGTACTGTACTAGTGCAAACAAAAGATAGTCTAGCCATTTATGACTATTTTTTTTAACTAGAGCTATGTTATACTACTAGTACTGTGTACAGCCACACACTACACTCTCAGGAAGGATAGGAAAGTTAATAATAAACAACAAAATAAAAAACTAATGGAAGTGGGGTGGACCATTGCATTATTTGAGCATCTCAGCATCCATGGAGCTGCTGCTGGAAAAGGGGGTGGATGGATGGAAGCAGTAAGCCAATAGGAAAACCACGCAGGCCTATATGGCAAAAGCAGGACACTAATAACCCCCAACACAAAAAAAGGCCACCAGCCACATGGACACTCACAAATCACTAACAAGCAGGGGGCCTGGGAAACACCAGGAGCTGACAAAAGGCCTATGAAAGTCAGGTAAAGGATGCATGCTGAAGCACACTGCTCTGCCTTTTTAATGCAACAAAATGCAAATACGAACATTCACAGGCCCCAAAAAGGTCTGCAGGGAGCATGCATCGCACACCAACACTCACCAGACACACACAACAAAAGCATGTCTAAGACAACCAACATCAGAAAGCCCACCCCAAAAAAACACATGTCCCCAACTCAATCCAATGCCATCCATGCCCTAAATGATGTCTACATTCAACAGAGCACACAGAAAACAGTAGATTACTAAAGCTGTGGCTACCTGCTCTGGTCCTAGTGGATGAAAGCAGGCCTGTTGGCAGACAAGGCCAGGCAAGCTTGCAGGCCTAGGCCTCAAAATGGCCACCAGCCACATGGCCAGGCCCAACAACATCAGCAAGGCCATCCCAAAAAACACACTTCCCCAACTCAATCCAATGCCATCCATGCCCTAAATGATGTCTAAATTCAACAGAGCACACAGAAAACAGTAGATTAATAAAGCTGTGGCTACCTGCTCTGGTCCTAGTGGATGAAAGCAGGCCTGTTGGCAGACAAGGCCAGGCAAGCTTGCAGGCCTAGGCCTCAAAATGGCCACCTGCCACATGGCCAGGCCCAACAACATCAGCAAGGCCACCCCAAAAAACACACTTCCCCAACTCAATCCAATGCCATCCATTCCCTAAATGATGTCTAAATTCAACAGAGCACACAGAAAACAGTAGATTACTAAAGCTGTGGCTACCTGCTCTGGTCCTAGTGGATGAAAGCAGGCCTGTTGGCAGACAAGGCCAGGCAAGCTTGCAGGCCTAGGCCTCAAAATGGCCACCAGCCACATGGCCAGGCCCAACAACATCAGCAAGGCCACCCCAAAAAACACACTTCCCCAACTCAATCCAATGCCATCCATGCCCTAAATGATGTCTAAATTCAACAGAGCACACAGAAAACAGTAGATAACTAAAGCTGTGGCTACCTGCTCTGGTCCTAGTGGATGAAAGCAGGCCTGTTGGCAGACAAGGCCAGGCAAGCTTGCAGGCCTAGGCCTCAAAATGGCCACCAGCCACATGGCCAGGCCCAACAACATCAGCAAGGCCACCCCAAAAAACACACTTCCCCAACTCAATCCAATGCCATCCATGCCCTAAATGATGTCTAAATTCAACAGAGCACACAGAAAACAGTAGATTACTAAAGCTGTGGCTACCTGCTCTGGTCCTAGTGGATGAAAGCAGGCCTGTTGGCAGACAAGGCCAGGCAAGCTTGCAGGCCTAGGCCTCAAAATGGCCACCAGCCACATGGCCAGGCCCAACAACATCAGCAAGGCCACCCCAAAAAACACACTTCCCCAACTCAATCCAATGCCATCCATGCCCTAAATGATGTCTAAATTCAACAGAGCACACAGGAAACAGTAGATTACTAAAGCTGTGGCTACCTGCTCTGGTCCTAGTGGATGAAAGCAGGCCTGTTGGCAGACAAGGCCAGGCAAGCTTGCAGGCCTAGGCCTCAAAATGGCCACCAGCCACATGGCCAGGCCCAACAACATCAGCAAGGCCACCCCAAAAAACACACTTCCCCAACTCAATCCAATGCCATCCATGCCCTAAATGATGTCTAAATTCAACAGAGCACACAGAAACCAGTAGATTACTAAAGCTGTGGCTACCTGCTCTGGTCCTAGTGGATGAAAGCAGGCCTGTTGGCAGACAAGGCCAGGCAAGCTAGCAGGCCTAGGCCTCAAAATGGCCACCAGCCACATGGCCAGGCCCAACAACATCACAAAGGCCACCCCAAAAAACACACTTCCCCAACTCAATCCAATGCCATCCATGCCCTAAATGATGTCTAAATTCAACAGAGCACACAGAAAACAGTAGATTACTAAAGCTGTGGCTACCTGCTCTGGTCCTAGTGGATGAAAGCAGGCCTGTTGGCAGACAAGGCCAGGCAAGCTAGCAGGCCTAGGCCTCAAAATGGCCACCAGCCACATGGCCAGGCCCAACAACATCACAAAGGCCACCCCAAAAAACACACTTCCCCAACTCAATCCAATGCCATCCATGCCCTAAATGTGCTTGAAAATGAAATTTATTCAAAAAACAAAAGGAACAGTTGCTTCATCATGCACACACACACCCATGAGGCCATGCCCATGGCTAGCTCGGGCCTACTACTACAACCCACAAAATAAAAAAAATAAAAAAGGAATGATGATAATTAATTAATTCTCAAAAACAACTGCAATGCCCACAATCAAACACAACAACCACTTACTTGTAAAATATCCTATTCCAAAAATCCTGAAATCCAATTGCAATGATGCAGCAGACAAAAAGAGTGATCTTTCCAGCTCCAAATCCAAAGGCAGAATGAGCAGGAGATGGACAAAGCACTGGGAGGAGCCTGCTGGACAGGAACAGGAAGTTGGAGATTCTGTGTCACTTCCGCCCTCTCTCCACCTTGTAAAAAAATGACTCCTTGCACAAAAAAGGAAAGCCAAATGTCAATGTAAGGAATTCTTTTCATCCAAAATCAGTATTTGCAGATGGTTTCATGCGGCTAGAGCCGATATTCCTCTCCAAATTGTAAATTTTACGTTGTTGAGTTCTCGAGCTTCACATTACTTCCGCCGGCGTGTCGAAAACGATATGATCGCGTTCTCTTCTTTGTCCCTGTCGCGTTGGATATGACGTGTTCGCGGTCTCTTTCTCCTGTTCGCGTTCGATTTCACGTGCCCGCGTCCTCATCCTCTGGCTCGCGATGTAGAAGGACATGTTCGAGATCTCAATCTTCTCATACTCGCGCGGTGCATGATCGCGAGAAGAAAGACGTGATCGCGCGACAAATGACGTGATCGCGTGAAAAATGACGTTAATGCGGCCGCGAACTCTCGCGAGACAGCGCAAAGTGGCTACCAAAATCCAATATCTCGTGGAGAACGCGACCGGGTCAAGAAAACTTGTCGGAGAACGCAGGGATTCAGGTAAGGCGATCGCGTGCGCGCGAGAATGTATTATTTTACAGCGCGAGCAAGAAAGAAATTATCGCTAAGCTGCGGAATGCGGAAATTTTGACATTTTCGCGCTTTCCGCGGAACGTGAAAATGCCAAAATATCGCAATTTCCGCAAACGGAACGGAATTTTGGCCCAGGCCTAGTTCTTATATCAAATTTGGACTGACAGCGCCACCATGCTGTCGACTGTCACTAGAGCTGGTGCTACCAATTAAGTGCAGGTTCCGAGCACCGGAAACCATCAGCTCAAATTAAGCACTGGTGTTGCGGTGTCAGTAGGAGCTTCCAAGAATTGTGACGACTTGTAATTGAGTTACAAGAGTGAAGAGAGACAGAATGAAGTCCTTCTTATATTTTATGCATGCTCTGAACAGCCACCACTCCTAACTACCAAGTCGCAGCCACTATTTTCTGGCAAGATTTTTCTCCTTTGTCTACTCTCTTCTTTTTGCAGTCCGTCCCAGGCATATACCGACACCTATTCCCATCAGTGTTATAAGTTACCTTGGTAACATGGCACCCTTATTCTACCCTGTAAGGTGCTTGTGCCCTCTCTCTCGCAGTCCAGCCTGAAGGCACTGGTTGAATAGCCTCACTTTCCTTTGTCGTGTGAAATAGAATTGCTTTCTCCACCTTTGCAGAGTCAGCATCTACTAGTAGACACTTACTTGGGATCATCGTCCCACAACAAAACCCCATATTTCAGAGCAATTGCTGCAACCTTGTAGTTACAGTGGCCATTTAGGATGATGCTGTAAGGCAGCTCCATATATTATCAGCAACTTTGGGATAAGTTCTTTGCATGTAGGAGAAGTGGTGATTGACCAAGCTTCAGTAACGAAGATTGTATCTATGTCATGATTTGTTATGCAATCGGCATTTAAAATAACATCGCAAATTGGGGTATCGTGGCACTGAATAACCAATGTGTTTATTACACTCAATAGACCTCAGAAGGATTCAAATCTGTGATCATAAGATGGAACACAAATTACAGGCATGGAGGCTTTGAGCCACCATGCTGAACTCTAGCATGGGGAACAACAGATGAGGCATTAATGAGCATGAAGACGCGGTCAACATTCACTGTAGCGGGGGCTGGAGTTGAGATTGAGGGTGTGGTTGTAAATCTCAATACTTCATTGGATATGTGAGTTATTCAATGATCAAAGTGAAGCCAAAACCACAAAACAGCTGTTTCTTTCTACTGTCAAAGATAACTTTGATGAAGGAGCACCAGCTTCTGCCAATGTGTGGAAAATAAAGAGAGTTGGCAGAGATGCCACTTACTGATGTGTATAAGGCTGAAGAAACTTCTCATAGCCTGGCATAGAATAGTTTTCTAAGGGCAGGGCACCCATACCCCAGGCGGCAGGCAATTTAAAGGATCAACTTCCCCAAGACGAAACAACAGATGATGAACTTTTTGGTGCAGGCACACAACCTTAACGTATATGGATCCTCTGAGTAATCTTTGAGTGACAGAGACTAGCGAGGAAAATTACCGAAAGCCATTCCGGTGCCAAAAGTACACGCTAAGACTTTTCTCTGTGGGAATTGAGTGATGGTTTATTGAGTGAAAGGTGCATAGAACAGATAGCCTACAACTGCAAATGGCAGCACTTTATGGCCTTTCTAAACATAAGTCTAAATTCCAGTTGACCAGTCATCAAATCATTTCTACTAGATCGAGTTGTGTTGCATGATGTTTTATGCCCGCTTATATATCAGATAATACATGACCACACCAAACAAGAGCAATTTCATTTTTACTAAAAATGGAACTTAGGTGACTAGCTGCATTTAGGCCCTTAAGAATCCAGTGAAGGGCTGTCTTTTTTAACTTTACTGAAACAATGGATTTAAGTCCATGCCTCTGGTGGCACATTTATTCTTTTTATAGTGAGGTGAATTGCGAGTATTCCACCATTGTTGACTCCTTCACTTCCATCATCTACCCTGCCAGTGACCAAAAGTAAATCCACCAGAAATGGTGATGGAGAGAGAACCTGCTCTAGAATGGCTGATCGACCACCATGTCTGGGAAAGCTACATCTGTAGATGATCCACCAAGCAAAGGGTGGCCAGTTCTTCGTGAAGGGTAAATATAGCATCATGTGCAACATCTCCAGCAGGTGAAAAGACTAACTATTAGGGCAAAGGAAATGTATGTCACATGTGGAAGCATGTGTCCAGTGTTCACATTTTCTAGCAGACATTGGTGAAATTCATGGCACGATATTTCTCCACCAAGATAGCTCCTACAGTTGCCACTTTATAGAGAAACCACTAACGACTAGGTGGATTACCTTTAATTTGCCAGAACACCCCCTGCTGCATGTCGAATAAAGGAAATTGCTGCAATAGCGGATGGAAAATCCCCCAGCCAAATTCTAAATCAGGCCACAAGTTTTTCCTGGTCTTTGTGTTGGATTACTTGTATATAGTGATGGATGCAAGTTGTATGTCTGCCCTTCCCATGTTTGACTAAGCAGCGGCCTTCAATACAGAGCAACATGGTGCACTATGAGCATCTGTGGGACCTAACAGGTACACAGGACACCGCTAGGAGCACCCTTCCTTAAGGAGGGTCCGCAGTGGCATCAATACAGTGATGGAATACAGATCAATGACCTATTGCATGGTGGACCAGAGACAGCCTTTAAGTCTCGGGTGGTGAGTTTTGAAACGGGAGCTAGATGGATTACGATTGACCTAAACTTATTCCCGATCAGAGACCCTCGTGGGATGCACTGGGATGATACCATTAATGGATGGCCCACCCTCGGTTATCCCATATCAAAATGTAGGTATCATGTTTCACCACCCCTGGGCATGCACATCCATGTGGAAGAAACTGTGAGGATGGAGTACTTTTTGCTATGTTTTCAGGGCAGTGTTAACCATTTCCATAGCCGCTTGATGTGTGGAATATCTGTTACCCAGATTGTTGCCTACAGGTTGTGTTTTACTTTAATAGAGGGACTTTTGTCGATAGACCAGGATTTGTGTTTTTCCACCTGAGGGTTATTGTAATGTAGTAATGATGTGACTGTTACTGTTTGCATCCCCAAGAAATATCATATTCCATAAGTAAAAAGCTATGGGTGGCTACCTGGGAGGCTAGAGTGAATGTTTCTAAGCTGAACATGCTCATGACTGGTGGCCCTTTCGGGTGTAGGAAGGTTGAGTGGTTTACTAATGCCACAAATCACGGGGGGAGCGAGTGGATGCAAGCCTTCTTTATATGAATAGATCATGGAAGCCCTCCCCTCACCACCAACTAGGATGGCCAGACATTCAAAACCAAGAAGCAGCAGATGCTACAACCACGGAAGTAAGACAGACATGCACAGCTCTGGGGCATGGGCAGCACATCACATATGCAGCAGGTTTGCCCTGGCGAGAGCAGATAGATGTGTGAACTTCGTTAACACCCCAGCGGCTCGGTGTGCATGTGTTCTCAGCTGCCTACTCTCTGCCTGCTTTTCCAGGAACAGCTGCAACCACGAACTCAAGCAAGCAAGCTGCTGTCTCCCTTGTCCATGTAGATGGTTGCGGCCCCATGCTCCTCACGTCTTGCCAGCTCCCCACCGCTGGATGGGCGAGAGACCCCAGATGCACAGTGTACAGCTTGGGCGTATTGTCAAGGCAACGGCGGAGAATTCATAATATTACTTTTATAGGAGTGAATTTACTTTGTGAGGCTCTCGCTACCATACCCCACTGCCTCGCGGCGCTAGAGCTGCTGGGCATTAAGAGACAAGGCAGTGATAGTGCATTGCAGTGGATAAGAGTACCGAGGGCAGCCGTATGGTAACATCAAGTTTTCCTTTACCAGTCCGTGGGTCTAATTAAAGCAAAGCAATGGAATGTTAACGTGGATCTAGTTCTTTTGCAGCAAAGTAATTTACAGGGCTGTAGTTTGAGCTGGTACAGTCTTCAGAGGACAGACCTTGGAACTTTGCACCCCAACTTCTCAGCATGGCAACATCTTGCTTCCTTAAGTTTCAATCAGCAGATCTGAGAGCCTCTGCCCCTCTCAGATACTTATTCCCAGTTCCCTGATTCAAGCAGGAGGTCACTGCTGACCAATTACAGCAGGCCAACTCCTCAAAAATATGACCACATCCTGTAGAGTGTGGTATTATTTTATCCCAGAGTGCACCAAATCCTCCAAATTCACAATGGCTGATTTTGCAGCAGGGAGGTAAGAGCTGGCTAAACACACCCCTAGGATGGTTTATTTTCCCTAAACACTCCCCCTTGCATCTGTGCATTCCTTCCACAAGCCTGGCTCTAGCTGAGGTGAAGAGTTTAGAGTTGCAAATGACACTAAGGCCTCCTCTTCCCTTTGAAGACCATGGTTTACGACTCCTCCCCCTGCTCTGGAATTCCTGTGTAGCAGGACACTGCCTGGTTAACCCCAGGGGCCCTTAATCACCTCTTCAAGGCAGCCTGGCTAATCCACTTAACTCTGACCAATCAGGATGACCACTGGAAGGCTGAATCTGGACTTACATACAAGAAAATCTTATAACTTCTTGTATGTACACTTTAGGAGAAATTCAACAATACCATATTCTTGAGTTTACCAATAACATTCTTGGAAGTCTTTGAATGGTTCTTCTAGCCCTCTCCTATCAAGAGTTATTAATCAATAATTTCCTACCATGTTAACCTATGCAGCCGGGGATTTGCAATGAGAAAAATGCACTAGGACTTACAAAAACATACTTCATAATGTCTTATATCTACAGGATCCCCACCCCATGGGACAACTAGGGGAGACTTTAGGGGTTCTGAATCTGTAGAAATATTGCAGATCCTCCCTCCACAGGGCTCCTAGCATCAAAGTCAAATTTGGGCAGCACTTTATTACAATGTGGGGAGTGAAATGTGAAATGTCACTTACCCCAGGGCACATAAAACTCATTTTATAAGGGTCTACCTTATAACTACCTGACCCCCCAGGGTAGACCCTGGGGTTTCCTAATATGCCACAACATTGTAGGTTATCCATGTTATAAGTACCCCAAAGCCCAAAGTCGAGTTTGAGCATAATTTACTTTTTAAAAGATGTCCTGCCACCCAGGGCCACTTTTAAAACTGACCACAGGCTTCAGCAGTGCACACATGCAATTGCAGAAAAGCTGCTGGCCTCCAAACGGCCATGCCCTATTTATACTAGGGGCTGATAGGTAGTTTCAATCCCCCTGCCTTAATATGCACTAGGGCCCTAGGGGGTAGGTCATGCCAATCACAGGGGTCCCCATACCAGAGTGTACCCTAGTGTAGGTAGGTGTTTTCACTGTATTCTAAATGTGTCTCTTTCAGCATAGCACTGGCCTGGGCTGGTTAGGCAGAGCCCGGGGTCAGTCAGAGTCAGTTACCACCAGTACCATTCAGCAAAAAGTTGGGGGATGCCCCGGGCACAGGATGACTTTGCACATGTTGCACATTGCACATTTTCACATGTTGTTGGGGTAATGAGATGGAGATTTGGATGTTACAGATTGAAAGGCTCAGAGATATGTTCTTTACCTTATATATGGGATATAGAAGGCATATGCAGGGTTTGGAATTTATTATGGCCTGATGGTAGGGAAGGAGAAGCTGTGGATTGCTACTATTAATATCTGTGGGCTGAATGAGACTCATATTGAAGGGGCACGGAGGGATGTTTTAAATTCATTTGGGTAAAGATTGATTGGGGGTACCTCTCAAGGTGCACACACCGGAAGGGTTGCATTTCTGGTTTGAAATGCTAGTATGCTGTTTAAACAAGTGCAGGTGGATAAACATGGCAAATGGGTCATGGCAGAATGCCAGTCCTGTAATGGATTACAATTCACATTATGTTCAGTGTATGGATGCATATCAGATGACCCATGTGTCTTTGACTGGTTTTCTAATGAGCTGGCAATCTGGCCCTTGCCAATCATATTGTATGGGGATACCCAGTAGTTGGCCTATGGGAAGACACCAAACTTACACGGGGCGGAAACCCAGAGTATATCAATCACTGAAAGCCTTATGTTGAGATCAGGGCTTGGTTGATATATGGTATAAGAAAATTCCTACTGAACATGAATATGCATATTAGTCAGTGCTGCATAAGTCTCAAGCTTATTTAGACTATTTTTATGTGTCACATGCATTTACACAGGACAGTAGAGTTGAGCGGCACCCTCGATTTTTGCCAGATCATAACTAAGTGTGGGCGGTAAACTCTGCTCTGCCAGCTGAGTTCACTGAATTTTGGTCACTCCGCGCTTCGCTTGGAGCATAGAGTTCCGCAAAAAACTCCACGATCTGCCGCATGATTGCCCATCCCAATAAACAACAGCCCAGACGCAACTAAGGTCTGCGACTCCTCCTTCTTGCCCGCTATTGGCTACCTCAGTTCCTGCTTGTGTCCAAGGCGGCGCCATTCTAAAATTTTAAAATAATACATTCGCTTGGCTGCAGTGCTTGCCAGAAAGGCCCAGAGGATTAGTAATCGCCTCCCCGCCTGAAGAGCAGTGGGTCAGGAGTCGGGACTCTTGGCTTCCACCTCAGGACAGCGCCATGGCGGTTTACAGGTGCTTTCTGTTATTGTAGCCCTCACACCACAGTAGAAGGGCATCCCTCCCACGACAGCAGAGCAGCATGCCTCGAGCCGAGCAGATCTTGCGCGCAGCAACAGAGAAGCTCTTGCACAGCAGCTGCAGAGGAGCCCTCTCCCCTGGCCTGGGAAGACCTGGTCCCTCCGGTGTCAGCACTGCCGGAAGGCAGCGCTGGGGCCCAGCCAGCCATGGGTGTGCGGAGCCACTGCTGCCAATGAGGCTCCTCTACCTGCCCTCCCCCTCTATGAGCAGGCTCCTCGAGGCAGCATGGCCAAGCAGTACGACGTCCTGTTCAGGCTGCTCCTCAAAGGGAACTCCGGTGTAGGCAAGACCTGTCTGCTGTGCAGATTCACCAACAACGAGTTCCACTCGTCACACATCTCCACGACTACATTCATTCATCCATTGATTCATGGGGTACCAGTCAGTATGCGCTGTATATTTTGCATACTTTCACCTGTGCTTCCTGAGCGTGCACCTTTGCATAGTGTGGGCATGTGATGCAGTGGTCGAAGTGAGGGGAAAAAAGTAGGGGGAACTGTCGGTGGAGAATCAGAGGGAGGGAATAACCCGTGCATTGGGTCAGTGGGCGGGGTCAGAGGTATGGCCAGAAAGAGCAAACCATCCCAATTTTTAGTATTTGTTTAGCATTTCACTGACCAGTTACAACTTATTACATTATTTAATTCAACCAAGGGATACACATGTTTGTTAAAGGTTTAATGTGAGTTATTGACATTAAAATATATTCACAAAGTGGGATACGTTTCCAATCACAGGATGTCCCGAATATGCTTAAAAGTGGAACCACAAGCCATCTGTCTCTGAGCCATGCAGTTTCTGTCATCAGCACTTTTCCTCCCTTTTTCCACAAGAGCAGTTCAAACAAGAATGGCAAAATATCCTAGTTTGAAAATGTTTTCCACATAATTTTGTCTCTGCCAAATTTGCCACATAATACATCGTCTGCTGCATAATCTGTCGATTTTAACTGATAAATTGTTTGGAGCTCAAACGGATCAAAAGTTAGTTAAAAATGTGACTTGTGTTGCTGCGAGGTGGCGGGCCCTTTGCAAAGGTTGACTGGTAACCTTTCTCACTGCTGCATTTGTATGTTACACTGGTACTAATGAGGCAAAATATTTGTAGAGACTGTTATTATGTATAAAAATGTCAAAATAATAAAGTATCAGAAAATATACCACATTATGATGCATCCTTTTTTTTGCTGAATAATATAGTCAACACTGCAGCATAATTTTGTTTTCTACTGCTGTATAATTCTACTGGCCCCAAAGCAGACAGCACATGTTAAAAGTGTTTGTGCATGAGGCAGAAAGTCTGCGAACTTAGTTTGGTGTGTGTGCAAATCCTGCATTGCTGATCCCTGGTGAGTGGAAGCTACTACTGCTTAAACAAGTGCAATGGAGGTACCAATGGGTGAGGGGGACTGGTCTCAAGGGTCCTGTGACCTCGGTGACAGGGTCACTCGCTCTAGGGGCGCTGTTTCGTAGGCCTGCCCGCAAGATTGAGGTGAACTTCAGTATGGATTGTGGTGGGCAAGCCTTCAAGGTTAACCCTCACTAGCCACTGCTAAGGTCCACCTGCTGATGCTAAGACATCAGGGCTTCTAAGGTCTATTGGGGCCTTCCAAGGTGTAGCATGGGAATGTGCTCTCACAGGAGAGTGGTATGGTGGACTGGTCATGAAGGCTGAACCTGGTTCCCTAGTTCCAAATTTGGCAGCTCTAGCCATAGTGCCACATCCTCTCCCCCACTGAACACCATACTACCCCACTGGGAGAAACTCACACTGCCTTCAGCTATAACCCAATTGGGCTGCTGTATAAACAAGAGTAATATGCTGCCTGAAAAAAAAGTAATAACATCTTGGAAAAATCAATTACTCATAGGGTATGCTAGATCAAGTAAAGCATGTGAAATGTAAGAAGGAACAACATTATTACCTTAACGTTTTTTTTACACTCATTATTCAGAAATCAATGAGTGTTTTTGCCTGAAAAGTAAAGGTCAAGTCAGGTCAAATTGCTTTATTTCGATGACAAATATCATAAAAGCACCAGACAATCCTTTATAAAAAATAGAATTTGTGCCAATAAAAGTTATCATAAAAAACATAACTGCCGTCTACTCGACCAGAACATAACACATTGTTATTTCACTTAAAAACAATTATTGCCAAGACTATGTAGCACAGATCCTAGGGATTCGATAATAAAAATATTCATTTTGAATAAAAACAGGAGTTAAAATATATAATTAAAACAATGGTACACAATATAACTTATAGAAGTGACAATGCATAAGAATTAGTTTCTGCAATGTTTTGTTGATCACTTGTGCTCAGATATATTCTCCATGGGGCCTATGGTATAAGATTAAGTTGCCCTTCGCAAGGCTTTATGCCTAACTATCCGGGCACAACTTAGAAACTTGGCCACTCCGCAAACAAAAAGGGTTCTTGCATCAGATTTCAAGATGCGTAAAGCAACACGATGGTTAAGAGTGCCCAATTGTCTACAGATTGGTTTTAACCATTTGGACCTTGTTGTTTTGTACGCTGGACATTCAAACATAAGGTGGGCAACCCTCTCCTTCGGTGCCCTGCAACAAGGACAATCTTCTGTTGTCTGTTTTGGGGAGCGCCATTTTGCAGTTAGTTCATGGACCGGAAGCGTTCCAAGTCTAACTTGCATATAGAGCGCCCTCTCTCTTGGTGTCTGGATTATATCCAGATATTGTTCAAGGCTTCTACGTTGCTTGAACTGGTAGAATTCTTCCGTTAGCCTTCCCGCATTTGGATTACTAAGCTCCCAGGTATCGATCCAGTCCAAAATAGAAGCGTTTAAGGTCTGCCTTACAAGGGGGTTTTGGTTATCCCAGGAGTCCTTAAGACCAAGAGCTGTCATTAATTTACTGACGTTAGTTATCCAATTAACCCCATGGTTGAAATGTAAGATCATTACCTCAGTAAGTGCTATGGCATAATTCGTGAGTTCATAACTACAGGGCCTGGAAGGGACCTGTTTTAATGTTCATTGCTTATATCCTTACAAAACGTAAGCAGTATGGTTTAAAAAGACCACATCCCTGAACACATTTTATAAACTAAAATAAGGAAAACAGGTGATAAGGACCACATTGAACGTTTTCCAATCCACCCATCAAGCAGGTATTGCAGTACCTCCAGGAATGGTGCACTACCCCAACCAGCCAAAAATATGTTGAGGCATATTTACAAGCCTATATCGCCACCAGAACGTCACTTTGTGATGTTGTGGTGGCGATACAGGCTTAGCCTTATTTACAAGGCAGTGTAAAGCCACTTAACGTGGCTCAACGCTGCCGTGTAAATAAGGCACCCTTTCATGCTACATTTAGCGTGAAAGGGGTGGGCAATGGATTTTCCGGTGAGTGTTCCACCGCGACACCCATTGATTTTGATGCTGTCTCATATTTACAAGAGTGACGTAAATATGGGGCTGCGCCAAAATTAAGACCAGGGAAAACCTGGCCTTAACAGGGCGTAATGAGGGGAAATAATTTCTTTCTCCTCGTCTTTGCTGTTTTTATATGTGCTGCATTGTGCAGCACACATAAAAACAGGAAAACCCCATGCATGATTGTGTCCCTTCCAGCACACAATCAATGATTTAAAAAAAATGAGTTGCAACTTCTATATGTGCTGAAAAAAGCAGCACACATAGAAGTTCCAAATAGCCATTTAAGATTGTTATGTGCAGGAAGGGACACCTTCCTGCAGGCGCGCAACGCCCATTGGGCTCCAGGGCTTCAGCCCGCCTCCCCCTCCCCTTTGTTTGTGTCAGCCCGGGCTGAGACAGCTTCCCAGGCTGGTGACCGTCTTATTGCAGCCACACCCGAGTACTTCACAGGTCTTTAAAAGACCATTTATTTGTTAACGAGGCTTTGCTGTGTTTTCACTCCTTCTTGGAGTCCCTGCATCTTCAATCTGCCGATTGATGGAAGAATTAGCCCTCGCCCCAAACTTTGTATTAGCCCACCCCAAAATTTGGCTCTAGTTGCGCCTCTGCCTTTCTGCATATAATGAATCATTCCCCACAACGCAGGCTGGGGCTAGGCAGCTGAAATTAGCACCTGCGCAGGGGAAAACCGGGCTGCACCATATTGTTGTAATACGGTGAAGCCCTGCGTTTCAGAAGTTGCAGAGCACTGCATTAAGCTAAGAAGGCTAACGCTGCGCTCCATCACTTCTTTGTAAATATATGCCTCGTTGTTTAAAACATCATCACAAAACAATCACAAAACAGGATTTGTGAAATATAACTTTGGTCATTTAGTATCACCTAATGTTAAAAGCACGTTTGCAGGCCAACGGAGATCAAAGTCCACCTTGATAATTGTTGACTCAACCTCAGCCTTATTAAAGTACCCAGCTCAAATGTACTTCACAAGAAGATTTCACCCCAAACTCCAAAACCTTATAAGTCGAATTATCGGCAGGATGCTAAAGTCTTGAATATAGATGGGAAAGGCTAGAGGTGATAATTTTATCATCGGAGAGACTTTTCGTACTGTGAAGTGACATGTTTCGGTTAGAATACGCCAGCATCAGGTTGGTCCTCGTAAAATTCAAAAGCATTTGAATAACTTGTTTCCAAACCACTTATGAGTAAATCACATTGTATTAGGCCCTCCCTTCCCTGGTGTTCTGATTCTCAACCACACCATTATCCCAAGCTCATATTTTAATTTGTTCTGATTGTTTTTAAAATCCAGACCACATCACAACAAGTAAGATGAACAACAACAATGATTTCTGGAATCTGAATGAAGCACCTAAATAAAGGACTGAAGACGAAAGAGCACACTTATGCAGACCACTTTGTTACACGTTCATGGGGCGCAATAGAACTTAATTTCTTGCAATCTGTTCTAATACTTTTTTCCTCCTATATCTTGAAAGATTATTTGTCTGGCATAAAGGCAATAAAAAAGGAAACCGAGAGAAACCCCCTTTTCTTTTAAATAAATATGTCATATTTGGGGGAAAATTGTGCTGATGAAAAAGGTAGCATTCTTGAAACGTTCAGAGTGTTCTAATGCATGATTACCTCTTTGCCATCTTGGTAGATTCCTGCTGCCACCTAACACTATGCTTCTGAGATGATTTACTCTTTAATTGGTTAGAGAATGTTTCTCATACAGGTTGTCTAACCAGCAGGATTGTTTCTAGTAAGTCTACTTCCATTTTGTATGTGTTATTCACCTCTAATCTCAGTGCCTTGAATTGTTTCTCTGAAGGCCTTTGTATTACAAGATAATTTTTCTGAGTCGCAGTCAACTGAACTCTGTAAATGGGATCTGGTTGGCTGTACTTTGTGAATTTCAGTTTCTTCTATCAATCAATAAAATGGTGTTCTGATGCAAATTTAAACATGGCCTGTTGGGACTTACTGCCTCCACAAAACCATAACATGATGTAGAACTCTTCATTTCACACAGCAAGCTCCAGCAAGAGATGTAAACACATCGACCTTAGTGTTGGGTGGTGCTTGATTTGTAAAAAGTAAGTGCCAAGGGATTAAGTGCCATGGCCCTTCTCAGAAGGCCACTGCAACCTGCAACACCCACAGACCCTGCCAGCGCTGCCAATGACTGAACCAACACAAGTACTAACCACTGCACTCCTGCAAGTGTGACAATTCAAACTATTTCAGGCACCCCAAAGCTATATTAATGATGTGAGTGACCGGTGTTATTAATTTTTAATGTATATTAACTTATTAAACACTCTTGTTCTTATATCAAATTTGGACTGACAGCGCCACCATGCTGTCGACTGTCACTAGAGCTGTTGCTACCAATTAAGTGCCGGTTCCGAGCACCGGAAACCATCAGCTCAAATTAAGCACTGGTGTTGGGGTGTCAGTAGAAGCTTCCAAGAATGGTTACGACATGTGATTGAGTTACAAGTGTGAAAAAAGACAGCATGAAGTTCTTCTCATATTTTATGCATGCTCTGAACGGCCACCACTCGTAACTACCAAGTCGCAGCCACTATTTTCTGGCAAGTTTTTGCTTCTTTGTCTACTCTCTTGTTTTTGCAGTCCGTCCCAGGCACATACCGACAACTATTCCCATCAGTGTTTTAGGTTACCTTGGTAACATGGCACCCTTATTCTACCCTGTAGGTGCTTGTGCCCTCTCTCTTGCAGTCCAGACTGAAGGCGCTGGTTGAATAGCCTCACTTTCCTTTGTCGTGTGAAATAGAATGACTTTCTACAGCTCTGCAGAGTCAACATCTACTAGTAGACACTTACTAGGGATCATCGTCCCATAGCAAAACCCCATATTTCAGAGCACTTGCTGAAACCTGGTATGCTACAGTGGCCATTTAGGATGATGCTGTAAGGCAGCTCCATATATTATCAGCACCTTGGGGATAAGTTCTTTGCATGTAGGAGAAGTGGTGATTGGCCAAGCTTCAGTAACGAAGACTGTATCTATGTCATGATTTGTTATGCAATCAGCATTTAAAATAACATCGGAAATTGGGGTATTGCGGCACTGAATAACCAATGTGTTTATTACCCAACTCAATAGACCTCAGAAGGATTCAAATCTGTGATCATAAGATGGAACACAAATTACAGCCATGGAGGCTTTGAGCCGCCATGCCGAACTCTAGCATGGGGAACAACAGATGAGGCATTAATGAGCATGAAGACGCGGTCACATTCACTGTAGCGGGGGATGGAGTTGAGATTGAGGATGTGGTTGTAAATCTCAATACTTCATTGGATATGTGAGTTATTCAATGATCAAAGTGAAGCCACAATCCCAAAACAGCTGTGTTATACTGTTAAAGATAACTTTGACAAAGGAGCACCAGCTTCTGCCAATGTGTGTAAAATAAAGAGAGTTGGCAGAGATGCCACTTACTGAAGTGCAGAAGGCTGAAGAAACTTCTCATAGCCTGGCATAGAATAGTTTTCTAAGGTCAGGGGGGCACCCATACCCCAGGCGGCAGGCAATTTAAGGATCAACTTCCCCAAGACGAAACAACAGATGATGAACTTGTTGGTGCAGGCACACAACCTTAACGTTTATGGATCCTCTGAGTAATCTTTGAGTGACAGAGACTAGCGAGGAAAGTTACCGAAAGCCATTCCGGTGTCAAAACTACACGCTAAGACTTTTCTCTGTGGGAATTGAGTGATGGTTTATGGAGTGAAAGGTGCATAGCACATATTGTCTACAACTGCAAATGGCAGCATTTTATGGCCTTACTAAACATAAATCTACATTCCAGTTGACCAGTCATCAAATCATTTCTACTAGATCGAGTTGTGTTGCATGATTTTTTATGTCCGCTTATATATCAGATAATACATGACCACACCAAAGAAGAGCAATTTTATTTTTACTAAAAAATGGAACTTAGGTGACTAGCTGCATTTAGGACCTTTAGAAGCCAGTGAAGGGCTGTCTTTTTTAATTTTACTGAAAGAATGGATTTAAGTCCATGCCTCTGGTGGCACATTCACTCTTTTTTATAGTGTGGTGAATGGCGAGTGTTCCACCATTGGTGACTCCTTCACTTCCACCATCTACTCTGCCAGTGACCAAAAGTAAATCCACCAGAAATGGTGATGGAGAGAGCACCTGCTCTAGAATGGCTGATCAACCATCATGTCTAGCAAAGCTACATCTGTAGATGATCCACCATGCAAAGTGTGGTCAGTTCTTCCTGAAGGGTAAAAATAGCATCATGTGCAACATCTCCAGCAGGTGAAAAGACTAACTATTAGGGCAAAGGAACTGTATGTCACACGTGGAAGCATGTGTCCAGTGTTCACATTTTCTAGCAGACTCTCTTCTAGCACTCCCGGACATTGGTGAAAATTATGGCACGATAATTCTCCACCAAGATGGCTCCTACAGATGCAACTTTATAGAGAAACCGCTAACGACTAGGTAGATTACCTTTAATTTGCCAGAGCACTCCCTGCTGCATGTCGGATAAAGGAAATTGCTGCAATAGCGGATGGACAATCCCCCAGCCAAATTCTAAATCAGGCCACAAGTTCTTCCTGGTCTTTGTGTTGGATTACTTGTATATAGTGATGGATACAAGCTGTATGTCTGCCCTTCTCATGTTTGACTAAGCAGCGGCCTTCAATACAGAGGAACATGGTACACTATGAGCATCTGTGGGACCTAACAGGTTCATAGGACACCGCTAGGAGCAACCTTCCCTAAGCAGGGTCTGCAGTGGCATCAATACATTGATGGAATACAGATCAATGACCTATCGCAGGCCAGACCAGAGACAGCCTTTAAGTCTCTGGTGGTGAGTTTTGAAACGGGAGCTAGATGGATTACGATTGACCTAAACGTATTCCTATTTTGAGATAGCCAGGTGGGATGCACCGGGATGCTACCATTAATGGATGCCCCCCCCCCCCCCCCCTGGTTACCCCATGTAAAATGTAGGTGTCATGTTTCACCACCCCTGGGCATGCACATCCATGTGGAAGAAACTGTGAGGATGGAGTACTTTTTGCTATGTTTTCAGGGAAGTGTTATTCATTTCCACAGCCGCTTGATGTGTGGAATATCTCTTACCCAGATTGTTGCCTACAGGATGTGCTTTATTTTAATAGAGGGACTTTTGTCAATAGACCAGGATTTGTGTTTTTCCACCTGAGGGTTATTGTAATGTAGTAATGATGTGACTGTTACTGTTTGATCGCCAAGATATATCATATTCCATAAGTAAAAAGCTATGGGTGGCTACCTGAGAGGCTAGAGTGAATGTTTCTAAGCTGAACATGCTCATGACTGGCGGCCCTTTCAGGTGTAGGGAGGTTGAGTGGTTTACTAATGCCACAAATCACGGGGGGAGCGAGTGGATGCAAGCCTTCTTTATATGAATAGATCATGGAAGCCCTCCCCTCACCACCAACTAGGATGGCCAGACATTCAAAACCAAGAAGCAGCAGATGCTACAACCACGGAAGTAAGACAGACATGCACAGCTCTGGGGCATGGGCAGCACATCACATATGCAGCAGGTTTGCCCTGGCGAGAGCAGATATATGTGTGAGCTTCGTTAACACACCAGCGGCTCGGTGTGCATGTGTTCCCAGCTGTCTACTCTCCGCCTGCTTTCCCAGGAACAGCTGCATCCGCAAACTCAAGCAAGCAAGCTGCTGTCACCCTTGTCCATGTAGATGGCTGCGGCCTCATGCTCCACGCGTCTTGTCTGCCCCCCCCCCGCTGGGTGGGCGAGAAGACCCCAGATGCACAGTGTACAGCTTGGGCGTATTGTCAAGGCAACGGCGGAGAATTCATAATATTACTTTTATAAGTGTGAATTTACTTTGTGAGGCTCTCGCTACCATACCCCACTGCCTCGCGGCGCTAGAGCTGCTGGGCATTAAGAGACAAGGCAGTGATAGTGCATTGCAGTGGATAAGAGTACCGAGGGCAGCTGTATGGTAACATCAAGTCTTCCTTTACCAGTCAGTGGTTCTAATTAAAGCAAAGCAATGGAATGTTAAGGTGGATCTAATTGAAGCAAAGCAATGGAATGTTAATGTGGATCTAATTAAAGCAAAGCAATGGAATGTTAATGTTGATCTAATTAAAGCAAAACAATGGAATGTTAAGGTGGATCTAATTGAAGCAAAGCAATGGAATGTTAAGGTGGGTCTAATTAAAGCAAAGAAATTGAATGTTAAGGTGGGTCTAATTAAAGCAAAGCAATGGAATATTAATGTGGATCTAATTGAAGCAAAGCAATGTTAAGGTGATTGGGAAGATATTGGGGATTTGGCAAAGCGCTTGCAGGTTTTTTTTGGGGGGGGTGGGGAGTTTTAAATAGCATTAATTTGACCCAAAGGTATCAGAGTGCTTTACATGAGCAACAGTTGCGTTGCAGAAGGACACATTATTTTTTTTTGTTAGGCACGGGGAGATTAAGTGATTTGCCCAGAATTACAGGATGTTGAGCGTCCCTGCCGAGACTCTAACCTGGTTCCCCACCTGCAAAGTCGACCACCCTAGACGTTCGGCCACATCCTCATTTTATCAAGTAAAGGTTGCTGACTTTATCTTGTGTACCTGTTGTTCGAATGTCTGGTTGTGATCAGAGGGTGTTTTGTGGTTTAGTGTCAGTGGCATGTGGTTGAACAGGGAGGTGTGTTCTCTAGATTGTGTGTAGACTTCTTCTGGAAGTGTGGTCCAGTGGCTGTGAGTGTAATGCATCTGACTTCACACACCTCCCATGAGCCTTGTCTCCTCTATGAATAAACCCCAGAGAGCCATGCCCTTGGAGGCCTGGTATACCGCATGCAGGTCAGCAGGGAGCATAAGCAAGCTTTGATACTGGTAGGTAATCCCTAAAGCTTCAAAGAAAAGCCTGTCGCAAGCACTGGAAACCATGCTATGTCCTTGGTGTCCATTAAAAGGTATAAGGAGGGGGCTGCTTTGCACAAGAACGGAGGTTTCACTGAACAGTGAGCTGAGCCAAGGTGTATTGCAAAATGAGTCTGAGGCGCTGGTGAGACATCTCTGGCACATCTGCCAAAAATCACATTAGTCGCTCCCTTGGGCAAGTGTTCGCTGGTGCAAGACTAGTCCCACCCCGCCCTTCCCGCCCTTTGAGAAGACTATAGGGAAGGGAGGGACGGTAGAAGGAATCTTGCCTGTGAACATTTATAATAATCAAAAGATTCTCCAACCATTTAATGAAAAATTAGTTCCACCCACCCATTTAGCGCTATTCCCAGAATACGGGCACCCTCAGGGCATCATATTTCACAGAAATGAACACTTATGAATTCCATAAATTACTTAATTTGGAGCTGGCACGAAAACTGCTTGTTAACGAAAAATAGGTGGCAGTTTGGGCTGGAGCACCCAGAGGATTCTGTATATAAGGGTGGTTGCACCATGCTGGGTTGCTGATTTCCTGCTCTTGCTACCTTCCCAAGGGTCACCCACTTCCGCTTTATTGGCCGCGATGAGTACCTTCAGTGCTGCTCGATCTGTAGGTGCCCCCAGCCTTGGGGGCAGCAGTTTCTCTGTCCAAAAATCAGTGAAGTCCTACCAATATGGGGGTGCTGGCGGGGGTGGCTTCAGTGGGGGTGCTGGCGGGGGTGGCTTCGGTGGGGGTGCTGGCGGGCGTGGCTTTGGTGGGGGCTACGACTCTGGCTTTGGAGGAGGCTTGGAAAGCGGCAGCTTTGGTTATAGCGATGGTGGTGCTGAGTTTGCTAATGGTTATGACATTGGCTTTGGAATTGGAGGCCAAGGTGGCTATGGAGGCGGTGGTGGCTTTGGAGGCGGGAGCGGTGGTGGTGGCTATGGAGGTGGTGGCGGAGGCTTTGCTGGCAGTGGAGCCGCAGGTTTTGGTGGAGGTGGCTTTGGAGGTGGGCTAAGCGAGGGTCTTCTCTCTGGCGGCACTGAGAAGCAGACCATGCAGAACCTCAATGACCGCCTGGCCTCCTACCTGGACAAGGTGAGGGCCCTGGAGGAAGCCAACACTGAGTTGGAACGCAAGATCCGTGAGTGGTACGATAAGCATCGAACCCCGGGTGTGGGTACCCGTGATTACAGCAAGTACTACGTCACCATCGAAGACCTGCAGCACAAGGTGAGAATTAACAGGGTGCATCTGTCTGCAACCACACACCCAGCAGGGATAGTAGGTGTTGCTAGGCTGAAAGAGGCAGGCCTCATAGCAGTGCAGCAGCCAGCCAGGCAGGCCTCTGAATACAATGCCCCTGAGATCAGGAAAAAGACATGGGCATGGCCGAGTCTAGTGGCTCACAGGACTAATGCGTCCACTGAATGGCCTTTCTTTGACCTCATGGTCACAGGTTCAAATCCCAGAAGGTCCACTCAGCCTTTTGTCCCTCTGAGGCCGATAAAATGAGTGCCATTGAGATGGGTAACGATAAAGATCTGTTGCTCAGCACCAAGATACCTACGGCTGAAAGTGCTCTTTACAAATACACCTTATGTTATAGTGGGAGTAAAATCAAAATCTGGGTCTGTTTGTGCGAGCTTTACTCCACTGAGTGAAGCTACTTTGGGAACTCATTTAGTAAAAGAGGGAAGAATGAAGACCTCTGAGAGAAATTCTTCCTTATAAGAATGAATATGCTGCACGTGGACGCCGGACTGTGGTTCTAGGTATTGCTGAAGTCTTTGGGTAGCTGAAAAAGATGAGGTACACACGTCACCGTGGGCTTGCCTCATGTGTGTGCTTCAGGTCAGGGCTGGCCTTTCACATTTGAAGCACAGGAACAGCTTCAGCATCAATAAAGGGATCGTGGGGAAAATAAGCTCCATTTTTCACAGGTGTTTGAGTCCACAGGTACCACTAACTGACCCAACCTCCACAATGTGCTCAAAGCTCACCAGTAAAGCGCTTCTGTTTCCAAAAGGCTCCTCTAGGCGTCACCAATAACCATGCTTAGTGGTCTCTTCAAAGGTCTCAATGATAAGGGAAACATTCTGACGCCCGGTGTGCCCACTAGCATTTGGCAGATTCAAAATACCAGCAGGCTGGGACCAATTCCTTGATTCTGTCCGAGTGCCCCTAAAACCTGTTCTAAGTTCTCGAAACTTCTTTCCCAGATCATGAGCGCCACGGTTGACAACGCCAAGGTGGTCCTGCAAATTGACAATGCCAGGCTGGCCGCAGACGACTTCAAACTCAAGTGAGTGACACAGATGTTCGGGCCATGGCATGCAGAAAATAGGCACGTCGGGCGCTCTGAACAGATAGACCAATGAATGAAGGGGAGATGAATTCAATGAATGGATAGATGGATGATATGTACTACCTCCATTTTAATTTCAGCCTCAGCAGCTGACAGCATGTGTGATTCTGCGCATATCGTTTTATCACTTTGTGTCTGAAATGTGTGAATATTTGCAATGTAAAGAAAAAGAGACGTGTGCTGTGTAGTAGCGTCTCATTTATTTGTGCGGGAAGTTGCTCCTTTAGGTAAGAAATTATGTACCATTTTTTTTTACATTTATGAGATGTTGACCAACATTTTGTAGCACGTGAAAAAGCTTAGTTGTGTGCTTCTGAAAGGCATTGAAAACATAAATCTGTCAAATGAGAAAAAATGCAAACCTTTTCAAGAGGTTTCTTAGCCTGGGGCAAGAGCAGCGCTCTTTACTGTTACACTGAGGGATACAACGGATCCGTGGGTACACAGTGTAATGACCCAGTACCCTACACAAACTCTATAGAACGTGAGGGGCACTGCTACAAGGGAGAGCTTTTACTCTAACCTCTCCTACTGGTTACATCGCATTGAATTGTAATGTATATAGCGCTATTACTATTAAGGGTCAACTAAGCGCTAGCTAGAGATTGAACCAGGTGCTTAGTAGAATAAACATTCTTTTAATGCTTTCCGAAAAGAAAAGGGGTGCTGAATTTGCCTGTCCCCACCCATGCAAGGAGCTGCGCGGGGAGCGGGTGGCTGATTGTTAAGAGAGACTAGGGAGTATAAAGTGAGTTTCCAAGGTCACATCACTCCGGCCAAGAGGCCAATATTTGAACTTAGGTCTTCTTTTCCCAGAGAATTAAAAACTTTACTAACCAAACTCACTACCCCTCAACATGGAGATAGCAAAGCCCAGACAAGAACCAACTATGCAGAAAAAGAACAAGTGAGACTAGCCACAACTTTGGGTACGTAAAACGTATGCATCACCCGCAAAGTCAGATACATTTCACCCTTCGTGATCGCAGGCGGTTTTCTCCAACTCGTCACTGCCTATAGTCCCGCCCCATAAATGTCAGGGTTTCAAGTTCTGAGAAGGTGCAATGCGTGGATTCCAAATGGTAGTCAACCAATGAGACCGTCCGTGGTAGTGAGCGTCATAGGAATGGTTGGTTACTATAGCCCCCCCCCCCACTCCTTTGTTAGGTCTCAGTTGAAAATGTGATGATTCTCCTTCCTGTTCTTCTGTTTTTCCTGCTCAGTAGCACACCCGTCTCACCGTATTCTGATTGGCTGAGTTGCATCCTTCCATTGTTTACTTGTCAGGGGACATTTGAATTGTTTTTTAGGTCTGAATTGACAGTGTGGTGTCTCAAAGGCATGTTGTTACCAATTCTTTAAACTACACATAGGGTACTCTTTGGCTCCACATGGAGGATTAGTATTCTTTCACCTAATACCCTCTCACCTAAGGGCTGTTTGGTGTATCTTTCCACCTGCCAGGAAATGTTGCCATTGAAATGCAGGAGGGACTATATTGCATCTGAAGAGTACATCACTCTGTCTGTCACAGTTAATTCTTTACCTCCTATAGGCATTCTATGGAGAAAATACATCTTTAAAGCATTAAAAACAGACATATTGGCTTTGCCAATGCTTCATATTTTTTGCTATTCAGCCCTCCAAGGGAGTGCATGTGTTTTCTTGCTCTCCCACCAGGGTTGCCACCTTTCTCAGAGAAAGGTCGAATTGTGTGTGTTTTGGGATTCCGGTAGGGCCAGAAGCTGCTACTGGAATAACAGCTTTTGACGTGTTTTCATCTTGCACTTTTTGCTTGCAGTTTATATATGGAAGGGGAAAAACACGAGATTTTAATGATTTTCCTCATCATCTTTTCATCAAACTTGCCACTAAAATACTGGTTTGATCACTAAAATACTTGTCAAGTGGTTACGCTATATCCCAAATTTTTCCCAACCCTATATCCCAACTTTTTTCCGCCTTCCATCTACCCACGCATTTTCTTTGAAATGGGTTTTGTTTAATAGACATTTCCTTAGATTATCGGCCATGTCTGCGCATAGGTCTTCATGCATGCCACTGCCAACAAACATTGGCGAAGCCAATAGTTCGGGACAGGATTTTGAAAATGATTCTGATAGTGCTGGTTTGCCTCTCTGTAGTGACTGAGAAGTTAGATTGTGAATGGTGTTACCCGCCTATGATTGACCAACATAAAGGCTGAATCTCAGCAAAATGCAGTGGAACACCCTAGATGTGTGATAAAAATGACAATGTGATTTCATGTGTGTGTACATTTACCTTTAGAAGGTCTTGGAATTTCCATGGACAGAAGAGTTCTCCCCACAGTGGTTTCTCTCATGGTGCCCACTGGTAGGCTGATGGAAGATCCTGTGCCACCCGTGGTGGACTATATAAATGTGGCTTATTTCCCATCTCCCTTTTGCCGAAAGGAAAGATGGAAGGAAGGGGGAGGGAGAAAGGAAGGAAAGAAAGATGGATGGATGCTTTCTTTTAATCTATGACTCCACGTTTACGCTCTAGGTATGAGAACGAGCTTCTACTACGCCAGAGCGTGGAGGCTGACATCAATGGACTACGCCGTGTCCTGGATGAGCTGACCCTGTCCAAGTCTGACCTAGAGGTCCAGATCGAAACCCTAAGTGAGGAATTGGCCTACCTGAAGAAGAACCATGAAGAGGTACCGTATGAACGATATGCATAGCCTGCCATACCTAATCTAGGCAAGGTGTCATTCACGTGTGTGGTTCTAACACAAAGTGCCCAGAGTTAGTGCTTTTGATTGCGTAATGCAGGTGGCCAATCTTAAAGAGTCCTGCTCCCCTCAGCCCTTCTGTCCACCAATGGGAGACAACCGCAGCTGGAGACGACAGGCACTTCCCTCTCAGCAAGGAAGCAGCGATGCTGTTCCTGTTTACACTTCACGTTTTACTTACTTCTTTATTCCCTAAGAGTATCTGCTTTTTCTAGGATGTGGTCTTTCTGTTGTATCACCTATGTATATTGTGTACTGTAAAAAGAGTGAGTTAAGGTTGTGGGTGGGTGTTAATAACAGGACACTTTTGAGGGCTGTGAGTTCAGGCTGCAGGCTGTGCAACTTTTTTACAGTGTCAGTCAATGGGTGAGAAACGGGTTGACAATACCTGCTTATCATCCAAAGAGCACACAGAGCAATGGCCAGGTGTACCAACTGAAGGTGTGATTCCATGGAAATGTGTGTGAAGGTACACAGCTGTCTAAACATCAATAGTCTTGATAGAGATCAGGGTGTATATAATATTCCCACTACCACGGATAGAGTAATCTCACAGTTACACGCACATGCATACATCATACGCTAGGGCCCATTTCACTAACATACGCTCAAATACTCTACCAGCAATAAACCTGTGGAAAGAAAACACTCCTAAACACCCTGCATCTATATCGAGGCCGATAAGACCTGGTTTTGTGACTGTCCCTAAGTATAGTCTATACAATATATACAACAATAATCAATAATGCAAACCCAATAATTGACAAAAATGAATATCCAACACCATGTTTAAAATTATATTGCTTTATCTAAAATTAGTCAAAGAAAATCAATCAGAGTAAACCATTTCATAATTACCTATTCTAGCTAAATGTCAGAACGGGTCAGGACAAGTCTCTCGGTAAATGTCTCTCAAGACGAAGTCCCGTCAGCATCAATCCTCAGCAACGCAAGTTCATCACGCAGCAAAGGCAAAATGGCAAGTGGCAAATGGGGTGGCAAAAAACCCTCTCTAAGCTAACAGTTTTTATAATAAATTGAACAAAGGAAAGATAAATTGGAACATAGGAAAAATCATAATGTCCGCCGGACTTGCTGAGCAGAGCGAGAAGGAAAAGATGTAACATTGCAACATTTGTGAACCTCCGCTCAGGAAAAATACACATAACGAAAACTACGGAACAGGAACCAAGAAAATAAAACATGTATCACATTAATCCGGCTTCTCCTCGGCTATCGAGCCACAGTTCAGAGTTTCCCTCTAAGGCTCCTTTGTTTTTCAAGATTGCCAAGGACACTTTCACTTCTCTTGGAGAACTCCCAAAAACTGCTGCTGTCCTCATGGAAAGTTTCTCGACAAGGACCATGGTCAGTTAACTTCAGGACCATTTCCAGCAGGGGTCTCCCTCGTCTCAGTTTTCACATATTCACTCGAGGCCAGGCTCACAAAATCAGCCATCATGGACTAGGCCTCCATAGGCCACAATAGACCATCTCAATTAAAAGAAATAAAAAACAACGTTACTACAGCATAATGATTAAACAGTGTTAACCCCACTAATACCCTTATGTGTATGCATTTATCTAGCTCTCGCAACATAGAAAGCATTAATTCAAAAGCGTTTTGTGCTCAAAAATAAACAGCACATAGCAACGTTTAAACATGAAAACATGCACGTTAATTTTAGTCAGCACATTTATGCACACTCACGTGTAACTCTCTCTTCTCTTGTTAGGACAAACGGATTGATTAATATAAACACACTTGCACAAGACAAATAATTAATTATTAATTATTATTACTTTAGTACAACGAATAGACATGCCAGAGCTTCAAAAGCCCCAGAATTTTCAAACTGAAAACTCTACTCCAGCAATCCCCCCTTTGGTGATTTTATCACCAAATAAACCCCCCAAAAAAATTAGTGAAAATTTAGTCCCTATTTTAGGAGAAATCAGAAATGTCTTTTCCCCTTTACACAACATTAAACACCAGTCACTCTTTCATCATCCCTTTTTGTCTCTAAGTAAACACTCTCCCTCAATTCTTCTAATTCAATTTCTTGAGGTTCTCTCTTCAACCTCTTATTTTTCTTTTCTTTATTCAATTTCTTCCTCCCTCCCCTGTTTTTACAACACACACACACCAATCTTATTATTAATAAAGCCACAATTATACAAGACAAGGGAAACAATATTCTACTTATAATAGTACTACCTATCTTTGCAATAAAATCCTTAACAGCTATCATTTTATTAGCTATTTTAGTCCACAAACTCTCAGCTTCAAGTGGTACTAATTCTTCATGCAAATCAGTAATATTTTTGATATAGACCTTTAGGTCTCTACTTTCGTCTGGAATGTAAGTGCAACAATGTTGAACTTTCAGCATTCCACAAACTCCACCCTCCTTGGCCAATAGAATATCAAGGGCAAGTCGATTTTGCATAGACATGGCACGTACGGCACTTAATTCCGTATTTACCAAAAGAAACCCTCCAGCGGTATTTGTCGATAAGCGATCAACCACTGTGGACAGTTTCCGAATTCCATAAGCATTCAAAGAAATTCCCACTGCTGGAATCAAAACCCCAAAAATATCACCCACTATTTCAGACCAAGTTTCTCTCTTAAAACGCATTAGTAAGTTAACATCTTCCACATCTGTTACTTTATCTATATGAAAAATATTTGGAAAAACTAGGCCCACATAACACGTGCCATACCAATGGTCAGGCAACTTGTAATAAGCCTTATTCCCACAAACATAATATACTCCTGGAAAAATCGTATCTTCTCCACCTCTGAAACCCCAACCTGTTGCAATGAAGTATGTATCATGGCACTCACTAGTCCCGACAAAATATGTATCATATTGGGATTTCCTTCTTGTAATACAAAGTTTACCCTTCTGTGGTGCATCTAGAGCTAAAGTTGGACTAGCCCCATTCTTCAACTCTTTTCCCATCTCAATGTCCCAAATTGTCTCACTCACTTCATATTTCCCTACTTTCTCATGCATGTTCAATCTCCTTTCTTCTACCATATCCAGGAAAGCTTTCTCCTCTCCTTTCAAACTGCAAGTTAAATTATTCTTAAAAATTTAATCTAATGTTAATCCTTTTTCTTCAATAAAAATCTCACCAAAAGTGTTAGCTTCTTTAGCTGGATTCAGCTCTTTGTTCATTGGCAAGTGCCCAAAATACTATCTCTGTTAGACATCTTATAATCTACTTTCCCTAACAAATAAAAAACACTACTTAAAATACTACAGGAAATACCATATGTAGCTGGTAAATGATGATAAGTAACACCCTCTGAAACGGATGCAGGTAATTGCATACAGACGTAGCAATCCCTTACTTCCATTGTCTTCACATATTCATATAACAATTTCGAAAAAACATTACTAGAAAAGTTATTAATTGACCTATCTTTGTGTGTGTAAGCATTACTAATTCTAATTGGAACTACTTTTTGTGAATTCTTCTCTACATTTGTCACATTCTCTGTATGCATCTCAAACTCTACTTTAAAAGTAACTAATAACACTAAAACACCCCATAGAAGCATTAATAATCCAGTACAACAGCAGCACATCCTACACCACCTCTTAAAGAAGGCACATCTATTTCTATTATCCTCTATGTTAGCCATTTTAGTTTAGCCTCTACTACTCCACTACTGTTTGAACTTTTCAATTTCAATCCTCCAGCAATTTTTCAGCTTTCAGTTTATCCAAATGATCTCTCCGTTCACTTGATCCAAGTGAATTCTTCTTTCACTCAGTTTGGATACTTGTCATTCTTCACTTCAATTTCTTCAACATCAAATTGTATCAGATCTCCAACATCAAAATCCTCAGTACTCGACTCTTCTCCAATGTCAGTCAAGAGTACTTTCAGAATTTCACCAGTATCTTCCTCAACCACTTCTCTCAAGACCACTTCCGGATTATCTCGAGTCACTGTTTCTTCTTTTTCTCCTTCAGACAGTGCCACATAAGACCATTCCGGTGATCTGTACTTTTGGTTGGGTCTTCTTACTCTTTTTATTTCCACTGGTTCGTTTGACTCCTTTGATTCTTCTTCTTCAGCTTTTGAACTTTGACTTGAAACTTCATTCACTTGTTCAGCTTTCGATGTATTTGCTCTTATTATTTTGTATCTCAGCCTCTTAACTCTGTTGTTAGGCCAACGATCTCCTCTTAACACCTTTTTCGGCTTTATTTCTTTATTACTTCTTTCTCCAATCCAAGTTCTCTTTCTCAGAACTCGACCCTCTGTTTGTTCATCCTCATCATCTGTTTCAAGTGCCTCTTGTTTCCGTTTTCCAGCAGCTCTCTTCTTCTCCACAGATTTTTTCACCACTGTTTGAGACTTCCCTACTCCTGTCCCTCCTCGGGTCTCCGACACGCAATCTTCTTGCTGTCTACTTGTCCCTTCACCTGACTCATCAAGAATGTTCCCTACACCTCCTCGGGGGTCTTCCGCAATCTGTCCCTCTCTATCTTTTTCTGACCCTACTTCTTCAAGTATAATCTCAAGTGGTTCTTCAATCTCCTCCTCTTCTGATTCAGGAGTAATCTCTGTGTGATTTCTCTTTTCTTTTCTTTTTCCTTCACTGCTGTTTGAAACTTCAGGCTCTCTTACAGAATTCGATCTCCTCTCTGATACTCGCAGTGGTTCATTCGAAGCTCTTCCTACTTCTTTCCCCACTGATTCTGTATCTTCATCATCGCTGGAATCTGTCTCTTCAAAATACTCTTTACCAGTCCCTTCTTTCGGGTTTGGAACTCTCAGAGTATGACTTGCATGTACCCAGTGCTTCACTCCAGCACACTTTACTGCAGTCGTCGTAGTCAGAATAACTTGTCTTGGCCTTCCCCACCTTGGAATCAAGCAATTTCTTCTTCTGTGAACTTTTATCCTCACCCAGTCTCCTGGACTCAGATCATGGGCTTGCTTCTTCTCAAGTGTAGTAGCTTCTTCTCCAACCTGGTGAAACACAGAATGAACTGCGTCAGCCAGGCCTTTACAGTAATCCAAAATCATGTCATCAGTTATTGTCACCAACTTATTGACAGGCACGAATGCATGGCGCATAGCACGTCCCATGATTATCTCGTGCGGGCTCAAACCAGTAGTTCTATCTGGAGTAGATCTCATTGTCATCAGAACTAGAGGCAAAACATCTGGCCATTTCATGCCAGTGGCTAAGCACATTTTTCCAATCCTATTCTTGATTGTGCCATTAATCTGCTCAACCACACCAGAAGCTTCTGGTCGGTATGCACAATGTAGCTTCTGCTGTATTTTCAATGCTTCACAAATCAAACCCATGAGCTCATTTTGAAAATGTCTACCTCTATCAGACTCAACTGTTACTGGAAACCCGTACCTAGGAATCAACTCCCTTAACAGTAACTTTGCCACTGTTAATCCATCATTTCTTCTAGTCGGGTAAGCTTCCACCCACCTTGAAAACAAACAGACTACCACTAGAACATACCTCAGTCTGTTTACTTGGGGCATTTCAATGAAATCGATCTGCATTCTTGTAAAAGGACCTCCTTCTCTGCCTATTGTTCCCAGACTCACCACTGTCTTTTTCCCAGTGTTAAATTGCTGACAAACTAAACACCTCTGACAGATGCTTTCTGCAATTGTCCTGAACTTTGCATTGTACCAGGTCTGCTTGAACGACCTAACCATCGCGTCCCTCCCCAAATGTCCCTGGCCATGATTCATCCTTGCCATTGACGACAAGATGGAGTTCGGCATCACTGGTCTGCCATCTCTGTAGACCCAAACATTGTCTGTTTCTCTTGGAGCACATCCTGCCTTAATCCAATCCCTTTTCTCTTCCTCTCCTGCCTCATCTTGTAACTGTTTCACTTCATCCCAGGTCTCTAGGACATTAGTAAACATCACAGATAGAAAAGACATTTCCCTTTCTCTGTCCCTGTTAATGGACTGATTTGTTTTGGCACAGTATTGCGCAACATCGTTGGCATATCTGTTTCCAACCGTTATAAAATCCTCCCCTGGACCATGGGCAGCACATTTTACAACTGCTAACTCCTTAGGCAGCTGTATCGCCTCAAGCAATTTACCAATCATTTCAGCATTCTTTATTGGAGTTCCACTTGATGTCAAGAAACCTCTTTGTAGCCAAAGTTGGCCAAAGTCATGCACCACTCCAAATCCATACTGACTATCAGTCAACACAGTCGTCCTCAAATCTCTCCCAATTTCGCAAGCTTTTGTCAATGCTATCAATTCAGCAACTTGCGCAGATTTCACTCCTTTCAATGGTGATGCTTCCATGACCTCTGAAACTTTGCATACCGCATATGCTGCACATAGCACACCATCATCATTTCTCAGACATGATCCATCCACAAACAACACATGATCACTCTCATTCAAGGGTAAATCCCTTATGTCTGGTCTTGGTTTTGTACAGTACTCAAGCACATCCAAACAATCATGATCATCTTCCATCTTCACACCCACATTTTCAATGTCTGGCAAAAGCGTCGCTGGATTCACATTCACACGTCTCTCAAGTGTCACATTTGATGCTCCCAGAATCACTTTTTCATATTTGGTCAAACGACTATGTGACATGTACTGAGTTCTGCTTCTTGTCAAGAGAATTGCCACATTGTGAGGTACGAATACCCTTACAGGATATCCCATTATGATTCCCTCACTTTGTTCCAGACTCCTGCATGTTGCAGCCACAGATTTCAGACAACCTGGTAAACCCACAGCTACAGGGTCAAGTGTCGATGAGAAGTACGCAATAGGCCTTCTCAGTAATCCATGTTTCTGAATTAACACTGAGAGTGCACATCCATTTCTTTCACTGCAGTACAGCTCAAATTCTTTCTCATAGTCAGGCATACCCAAAGCTGGAGCCTCACACATTTTACTTTTGAGCTCTTCAAATGCTGCCATTTGTTCTGCATCTAGATCCAATGGATCCGTCATTTCACTTTTTGTCAGTTTAATCAGTGGCTTTGCTATCAGGGAAAAATTAATTATCCACTGACGACAATAACCCACCATACCCAGGAACATTCTCACTTCTCTCTGGGTTTTTGGAACTTTCATTTCTCTGATTATTCTGATCCTGTCAGTAGTCACTTTTCTCAGACCCTTTTCAATATTGTGTCCAAGATAATGCACCTCTTTCTTGCAAAATTGCAATTTGTCTGGAGATACCTTTAACCCTCCATCTGCCAGATGATTCAGTAAAGCTATGGTATCTACTTCACAAGCTTCACGTGTCTTTGATGCCACCAGCAGGTCATCAATGTACTGCACTAGCACTGAACTTTCGGGCATGATCAAACTTTCCAACGATTTCTTCAATAACTGATTGAATATCGAAGGACTCTCCGTATACCCCTGTGGGATTCGACACCATGCTAAAATACGCTGGCCAAACCTAAATGCAAAAATCGGCTGGCTATCATGATGCAATGGAATTGAAAAGAACGCATGACACAAATCAATCACTGTATACCACTCAGCATCATGTGGAATTTGATACAGGATCACTGATGGATTTGGCACAATAGGACAACATGCCACCACAATTTGATTAACTTTTCTCAAATCCTGTACGATCCTAAATTTCCCATTGGGCTTTTTTAGTCCCATTATCGGTGAATTACACGGACTACTCAGTAGTTCTCTCAGGACTCCTTGCTGAATCATTTTCTCAATTATAGGAGTTATCCCTTCAATTATTTCTGGTGTCATTTTGTACTGAGGAATGTTAGGATATGTGATTCCCTCTTTTACTGCAATTTTCACTGGATCTACATTATTCATCAATCCCACATCCTCTCCAGTAAAATCCCAAACTGTCCTTTTCACTGTGTCTCTCAGCTCTTGAGGCAAATCCTCCGGATTAAACACAGCAAATGCACCAATTAACTCACTTTCTCTATTTTCTAGAGTCACTCGGTACAAAGCATCTTCATCTGGTGTCTCAAAGGCTATTCCATCCGGTGTACAAAAAATTGTACAGTTCATCTTACACAATAAGTCCCTACCCAGTAGGTTCACTGGACTCGTGTCACAGACAATGAATCTATGCATGTCTGAAAATTTCCCTATCTGTACTCTTACAGGTTCAGTAAGACGTGTTCTGATCTGTGTATTGGCTACACCAACTACTTGGATTGCTTCATCCGAGAGAGGAAGATTTCTAACATCTGTTGACCTGACAGTTGATCTTGTCGCACCTGTGTCTACCAAAAAAGTAACACTCTCCTCATTTATTTTCCCATCCACAAATGGTCCTGCCTGGTCTATTTCTAGAGTTGCACCAAGTATGCACTCTTCTTCCTCTCCTCGGCACCGTCAATAATCACCCTCAGACTCACTCCCTTCACTCTTTAACAAGTACTGCTGTACTTTGTTAGAACGTCTTGGTTTGTTTACCTGCTCATCATTGTAGAATCCTGAATCCTGATTATACTTTTGTAACCCTCTATTCTGCGGCAAGGGTGGTTTTGGCTCTTGATTCTGCTGTCTCACAACTTTCTGTTGTTGCTGTTGTTGATTATTTCCTTCGTTCTGGTTCTGCACCTGTTGATTTAAAGGTTTACTCTCATTACTCACTAATGGTGGATTAGGACACTCTGATCTCCAATGCCCCAATTGGCCACAGTTGTGACAAGGGAACTTTTTCTTCGCTTCCTCAAGACTTCCTTTTCCTTTTCCTGCATATCTAGGTCTATTTCCTGCATTATTTCCTGGATTATTCGCCTGTTCCACTAACTGTGCTTCCTGTCTCTCCGCAACTTTCACTTGTGCCCACATTGCTTTCTCTTTCAGCTTTCTTTGTTTTGCTTCAATTTCATCACTGAAGTATTTTGCATGTCTCAGGATCTCATCTACTTTCTTACTCTGCCAATCCACTGTGTGCTCACGAATTCTCTCACCAATTTCAGGTCTAAGGCCATATACAAATCTGTATACAAAGTGACTCAAATCTTTGTCACCCAGGTGTTCATCTCCACTGAATTGTTTAAATGCCAGTATCAGCCTCTCGTAAAAAGCATGAACTGATTCTTTCGCTTCCTGTTGTGTTCGATCTATTTTTACCCAGTCTGTCTCTTTTGCAGGTACTTTACTCTTCAGGTATACCATCACCTGATCATACTTTCTCATTACCTCTGGATCTGGTGCCCCTGTTCTTGAGTCTCTTGGATATTCCTCAGTAGGCCAACTCACAACTATTTTACACTCAGTCCACAAGTCTGCTGGAACAATTATATCAAACAGACTATTCAGGTCAACCCACAGCACTTTTGACAATTTCACAAACCTATCTACCTGCCTATACCACTCGACGGGCTTTTCTCTCAATCGAGGGAAATCATTCGTAAATGATAAAATATCCTGTCTGGTCCATGGAACATGTACATATCCTCCTCCAGGTATTTCTCTCATAGGATAATTATCCACTGGTTTCTCCTTTTCTCTCACTGGAAATACTGAATAAGTTGTTCTATCTTCAGTCTCATCTCTTTTCTTATACCACCTATCCTTCCACTTTTCCACATCACCCCATCTTCGCAATAATGCTACCATTTCCTTAATCTGTCCTGTTCTACCAGTAGCATTCAAATTTTCAATGTCCTTCTCTGTAAAATCCATCCTGTAAGTTCTCTGTAAAGCTTTCACTTTATCAATGTCAACTCCTTGTTCATTTGCTATTGCTCTTAGCCTGTCATGTGTATTCCTTGCTCTCCAGGTAACACTCTTACACATAAACATTAGTTCACCATCATGATGACTCTTCAGAATCTCTGTTGGAACTGTTCCTGTAACAAGCTCTTCTAGTTCTACACGTAACTTAGCTACATCAATTACTTGTGAACCTTTATCCTTTTTCTGTAGAACCTTCATCCAATCATTCAAATCATCAACTGTTATTTCAGCAGTTTTTCTCACTGGAACCACTCTCTTTTGCGGTTCTAAAATCGGCATCCCTGAACAACTAGCTTCACTAGCATCCAATATTTCACTACATGTGTCATGTCTTGATTGTCTCAGGTCATTTCTTTCTGCTCTTTTGCCTGAATCTCCTGAAGGACCAACTGAATTTGTCAGATTATTCCCAACATATGGAATCACCAGTCCATTCTCACCTGCTCTCTGTTTGTCAAACACAGGCATAACTGGACCTATTGTTACAGGCACCGTAACAGCTTCTAGATTCTTCGTTAACTCCCTAATCTTCTCAGTCAACTCTGTTGTAGTTCTGGCTAATTGTCTGGCATTTTTATCAAGGTAATGATCACTCCTTACCTCAGGTGTCTCATTTTCTGTCTCACTAACACAAACTGTATCTCTTATCGGAGAAACAACTGGTGTACTTTTGTCCGGTTCTGGTCTATATGGAGGTGGTCTTTTGTAAATCATGTCATTCAAGACCTCATCCTCATACTCATTAACTCCATATCTTCTTATTTCTGACTCAGGAACCCTTTCTGCTCCTCCTTCAACTGTTCTCATCGGATATAATCCCTCTGACATACTAACATCTCGCCACCTTTTCATTCGATCATGATGAGTCTCACGATCATGTCTCCTCCCAAACATGTACCTATAGTACCCTCCTGATCTTTGTTTCTCTCTCTCATGTACTTCTTCTTCCCATTCCACTAAAGCCTCGAACTGTGTAGGTCTCGGCTTCGGGTCAAGACATAACATCTTTTCCCGTAAATTTCTCAACACGGCCAAATTAAATGAACCATGTTCTGGAAATGCTAGAACACCATCTTCTTTAGTATACCTAACCCAATTCTCCAACCATATACAAGTATGAAACCCATGTCTCGCAGCCATGAAGGATGCAGGTGTTTTCGGTGGAGGTAACAACTCGCCCTCTCTTGTTTTAACATCTTTATCCTTGCTAAACCACTTTTTAACTCTACCAAAAAATGTTTTTTTCTTCTTCTCTTCTTGATAATACATTTTATCGTTTACAAAGAACCCTCTACTCTTTCCGTATTATAAATATACAATACGAATTTTCAACCAATTGCAGCGCGACTCACACTAACGCACCAATCCTGGAACGTTTACGTCATTAAATAGCTCTTCCAATCCTTGCGCGGCTCACACTAACGCACCAATCCTAGCGCGAGCACTATTCTGATCTACCACCCAATCAGAGCGCGGTCTTTCTGACGTCAACAGTCACTGCAGTTTGTCTCTGTCTTCTGTCACTGGTCTACCCCTCCTTTACAAAAATTTTTCAGTAGACTTCGTGTCAAAAATTTCTACAAAATCTATTAGTTACAACATAAAAACATCTCCATTGTCCGCTTCGCTAACCACAGAATAGTAAAAAGAGTCCATTTCATAGGAAACCTTTCATTGACACAGTAGCACTTCTTCTACTCTGCCCTACTAACATACATTCATTAACTGTTTCCTCTAGGACTTGTCCAAAGAGTCTTACAATCAACTAAATGTACAAACACTCACGCACATTCATACAAAGGAAATATAGTACATACACACAGAATCCTGCTTCCCGAGAACAGACAATCTGCTCCACTACAGAATTATAACACACATTAACTAAGCAAGCTTTCTCTTTTGCCCAGTTCTTCAAATAAGCTCAGAGAATACCTATTACTCCTCCCGCGATAAGCTTTAACGGAAATCCTTACGGATCCCTGGGACTTAAGACCAGAGTTTCACAGATAACCTTCACTATCATTCACACTCCTTATATACCAGAAATATCTAATAGTAACATACGACGATGTCACTGATTCCGAACCCAGACAATGTGACGCGCAACTTCAATTGTCACACGTTATTCCTTACAATTCCGTCTTTCCCGAGAGCAGCATATACTTCCCTCTGCCCTACTACGGAACTGCTACAGCTTCCAAGTTCCAGAAGCACTACATATAACTCAACATTACGACTCCAACATATAGTATTAGTACATATACCAACATGAACCAATAATCAATAATCAATAAAAACAATCTTATCTAATCAAGACAATCATCAAAACCATCCTCTGCTACCAGGAAATTGATAGAGATCAGGGTGTATATAATATTCCCACTACCACGGATAGAGTAATCTCACAGTTACACGCACATGCATACATCATACGCTAGGGCCCATTTCACTAACATACGCTCAAATACTCTACCAGCAATAAACCTGTGGAAAGAAAACACTCCTAAACACCCTGCATCTATATCGAGGCCGATAAGACCTGGTTTTGTGACTGTCCCTAAGTATAGTCTATACAATATATACAACAATAATCAATAATGCAAACCCAATAATTGACAAAAATGAATATCCAACACCATGTTTAAAATTATATTGCTTTATCTAAAATTAGTCAAAGAAAATCAATCAGAGTAAATCATTTCTCATAGTTACCTATTCTAGCTAAATGTCAGAACGGGTCAGGACAAGTCTCTCGGTAAATGTCTCTCAAGACGAAGTCCCGTCAGCATCAATCCTCAGCAACGCAAGTTCATCACGCAGCAAAGGCAAAATGGCAAGTGGCAAATGGGGTGGCAAAAAACCCTCTCTAAGCTAACAGTTTTTATAATAAATTGAACAAAGGAAAGATACATTGGAACATAGGAAAAATCATAATGTCCGCCGGACTTGCTGAGCAGAGCGAGAAGGAAAAGATGTAACATTGCAACATTTGTGAACCTCGGCTCAGGAAAAATACACATAGCGAAAACTACGGAACAGGAACCAAGAAAATAAAACATGTATCACATTAATCCGGCTTCTCCTCGGCTATCGAGCCACAGTTCAGAGTTTCCCTCTAAGGCTCCTTTGTTTTTCAAGATTGCCAAGGACACTTTCACTTCTCTTGGAGAACTCCCAAAAACTGCTGCTGTCCTCATGGAAAGTTTCTCGACAAGGACCATGGTCAGTTAACTTCAGGACCATTTCCAGCAGGGGTCTCCCTCGTCTCAGTTTTCACATATTCACTCGAGGCCAGGCTCACAAAATCAGCCATCATGGACTAGGCCTCCATAGGCCACAATAGACCATCTCAATTAAAAGAAATAAAAAACAACGTTACTACAGCATAATGATTAAACAGTGTTAACCCCACTAATACCCTTATGTGTATGCATTTATCTAGCTCTCGCAACATAGAAAGCATTAATTCAAAAGCGTTTTGTGCTCAAAAATAAACAGCACATAGCAACGTTTAAACATGAAAACATGCACGTTAATTTTAGTCAGCACATTTATGCACACTCACGTGTAACTCTCTCTTCTCCTGTTAGGACAAACGGATTGATTAATATAAACACACTTGCACAAGACAAATAATTAATTAATAATTATTATTACTTTAGTACAACGAATAGACATGCCAGAGCTTCAAAAGCCCCAGAATTTTCAAACTGAAAACTCTGCTCCAGCAGTCTAAAAGTTAAATAATTACAGGTGAGTGGGTGTTGTGTGTGGACGGGCAGAAGGGTGGGCTTGGTGAAGTGAATGAGATGCAAGGAAGTATGCTTGGCAGAGAGTGAAAGGTAGGCGCTGAAAAAGAAACAGAAGAGGTGTGAGAAGTGCACATGGAGTGTTTCAGAAAAGCATCTAACTGAGAGACTGTAGAAGAATGTGGGGTGAGGAAGAGAAAGGGAGATACTCCGAAGACCAGTACCTCTTCCACAGACCTTGGTAATGTCTAAGTCAAAGTCTGCTAAACTGCTAAAAATGATTAATTGACCTTCGGGGGAAATCACACATATAAATTAGACTTGTGAGTAGTAATTTACATGTGCAATTTGCTCCTACACTTTTGAGTGACTTTACTACTTTCCATATTCATTAAATCTGAGTGTAAAGTTACTCGAAAGCATAGACTTACACGTTACCGCTCCCCTGACAAAGGAGATGGGGTCACATTTATGAGTATAAGTTACTTCTGCCGAAATAGAAAAAGTAATAAGTCCTGTGCCACACATGACAAACCACTAGTACTGCAGCCCATCCCATAGAAAATAATGGAGTTATGAACTCAAAATAAAACTCCATAGGAAATAATGTTAAAAAAAATATTTCAAATAGTTAGAAATATAAAGATATATAGTTTAATTTAAAATATATAAAAATAAAAAATATTTACTATTCAATTATAAAATATTTTAATGTCCTTTTAGAATGTAAACAATAATGTACCAATAACTTTTATTTAAATATTATTGATGTACTTTTAATTAATTATGTGAAGCACTTTTAATAATAATGAATGCATAATACAAAATATTTGTTTATTTTAGGTAGGAATTTATTTTTAATTTACACTTCCGAAGAACGATTTTGATGTAATTTAATATTTTTAAATTCTTTAAAGATTTAATTCAAAATTAGGGTAATAACATTGGCACATTTTCTTTATTTGTTCTACATTCAAAATAAACATATATTAATTAACATCAATATTTCACATGCAAATATTTTTACTAATTTATTATAATATATAACCATTTCTTTTCAATGTCCCTACACTTTATGATGGGGAGACCTCCACCCTTACAGTGGAATCTCACTGTGAAAAAGTAAAGGTGAAAAGTAAAAAAAAGTTTAACTCAAAAGAATTGAGTAAAACATTTTATGCTAAATAATAATTTAAATTGAATTGATATGTGTATGATAAATGTAGAGCAAATAAATAAATAAAAATAATATATATATATATATATATATATATATATATATACATATATATATATATATATACACACAAACTTCATGATTATCAGCTGTAGATGACCGCCAGTTTCCTCTGTGGCTCCAGTATGTGCCCCCCTCAGGACACCAATGCCCAAGGTAACTCAGGAAGTAGCTAGGTGTGTAGTGACAGTTCTAATCTCACATAGGGATCTTTTTCAACGAGGGATCCTTTAAGATGAGATTCCCCTGTGCAGGTAAAGTTCTACAGTCATTGAGAGCGCCTTAGCAGTTAACTCTGCTCTTAGGGAGAGTTCCCCTTTTCAATGATGGTTCATTTACAGTGAGATTCCTTCCAGTAGTAAATCCTCCTTAGCAGTGGAAATGAAATGTACTACCTCCGCAGTGAAACGTGTACACTCGTTGGCAGCTCCTCTGAAGTGAAAGTATCACACTTAGTGAGAGTTCTTTTGTAGGGAAAGTTCTATGCTCAATGAAAGTGTTACACTCAAAAGAGCTCCTTTGCAATCATGGTTCATGTACATAGCAATTCTCGAGTGCAGTGAGAGTTCCAAACTCAGTGCAAGATTGTCGCTCTGGTTAGTTCCTATACAGTGAAAATTCGGCAAAGCTCTACTCTTCGTAAGAGTTCCTGTGCAATTAATGTTCTGCTCTTATGGAGAGCTCCTTTACAGTCAAAGGTCTACACTTAGCAAGAGCTGCCATGCAGTGACATTTCTAAGTCCAAATAGAGCTCCTTTACAGTGAATGAAGCTGACAGTGCTCAGCCATTAGGTATTTATAACCTGTTTGTTGTCTTTTCCCCCTGCCCAGGAGATGAAGGCTCTCGCTGGTGGAAGCGCCGGAGAATTGACTGTGGAGATGAACGCGGCACCGGGTATCAACCTCCTCAAGATTCTGGATGACATGAGGAGGCAGTATGAGGAGGTCGCTAATAGGAACCGCGAAAAAGCAGATGCAAATTTCCAGGAGCAGGTGAGCGATGGTGGTCGGCTATCAAGAAGATACCAGCAATATCTGGCACTAATCCATGACATATTCCAACATCCAAGGTAACACTTTAGGGACATCATATATCATATATCTGGCACTGCTGAGACATGTCATGGAGAGATCATCTGGGCTCCCAACAGCACTGACTACTTTCTAGCTGAGAGTGCATGTCTGTGCAATGGCCCAGAGACATTCAGAAACTCTCAGCACCTAAAGTACGAGTTTGAGCGACCCCATGGCCCTGTCGAGATGCCTCACAGCTAGGTCTATTCTGAGACCTCTCGGTTATGCCTTGAGGCTGCTTGGCTCAGTTATGATGCCTCCCTGCCCTGTCGTCTAGCCCTCTGGCTCTGTCATCAGGGCTCCAGGTTCTATCAAGATGCCTCCCATCCACATCCTGAGGCCTCTCGACTCAGTTATGAGGCTACTTGGCTCAGTCATGAGTCCTCCAAGCCCTGTAAGGAGGCCACCCGGCCACGTCATGAAGCCTTTCGGCCCCGTCATGAGACCTCCTAGCCACATCATAAGGTTTCCTGGTCTTGTCATGAGGTCTCCTGGTCCTGTCAAGATGCCACCTAGTTCTGTCTTAAGGTCCCCTGCCCTAGTCATGAGGCCTCGTTCAATCCTGTTCATATCGTAGGGCCTTGAGGCTGTGGCTGAGGCCTCACAACTCACTCATGTTCTAAACAGGGCCCCAAAGCAATTTAGTTAGCAAAGCTTTGCTGCCTGAGCAGCACATCCATTCCTCACGTTACCACCAATGCACAATGAAGGATAATGTAACTGTGCACCAAAGCCATACAGCTTGCTGGCTAGGCATTACCACAGCAATATCACATTCCAGCCCTAAAAAACCTCACAGAATCACCAGGAGACTCTAAATAAACCATCTCAAAACTCATCCAACAGAACTGTGAGGGTAAATAAATTAAAAACAATGCAGTTCAATGGAATTAACAGACTTATACTAACTAAACAGCAAATCTATGTGGCATATGCTCTCAGTTACAGAGTAACTCATCAACAGACAACACAGTGCCAATACTCATGAATACAATCCCACCGTGACTCAGATAATTGAGAGATCCCAGAACGATGCACTGCAGCACCGAACCAATGGTATACACTACAGCATGCTGGCAACCTTATACACAACAACACAGCACAATGCTTGTTAGTTGCATGTTTGAGTTTAGCGAGAACCAAGATGTCTTCTGGGTGCATCGTTGGGCTGGGCGCCCATGCAGGAGTCTGCTGAGCAGGTTCTTGAGGTGGGTGTCCACCAGTCGGTGGGATTGCTGCTAATCGAAACATGGGAGGACCCAGCAAATGATCGTTGTGTTTTTCATCCCTTTCTGTTCTTGTAGAGCAAACAACTAAAGAAGGAGCTCGCCACAGGGGTGGAACAAGTGCAGTCCACCAAGTCTGAGCTTAGCGAACTGAGGCGGTCAATGCAGAGCTTGGAGATCGAGCTGCAGTCGGCCCTTGCCATGGTATGAAAGAGCTGGTTCACACGCTAGAGGCTCCAGCAGCATAAGCGGGGGCTGCCACTGGGCAGAGGGTTGGTTCTCACACCAGGGGCTCCAGCAGCGTAAGCGGGGGCTGCCACTGGGCCAGTGGGATGGTTCACACTCCAGGGCTCCAGCAGCGTAAGCGGTGCTGCCACTGGGCCAAGAGGGCTGGTTCACACGCCAGGGGCTCCAGCAGCGTAACCGGGGGCTGCCACTGGGCCAGTGGGCTGGTTCACACTCCAGGGCTCCAGCAGCGTAAGCGGTGCTGCCACTGAGCCAAGAGGGCTGGTTCACACGCCAGGGGCTCCAGCAGCGTAAGCGGGGGCTGCCACTGGGCCAGAGGGTTGGTTAACATGCCAGGGGCTCCAGCAGCGTAAGCGGAGGCTGCCACTGGGCCAGAGGGTTGGTTCACACGCATGGGGCTCCAGCAGCATAAGCTGGGGCTGCCACTGGGCCAGAGGGTTGATTCACATGCCAGGCGCTCCAGCAGCATAAGCGGTGCTGCCACTGGGCCAAGAGGGCTGGTTCACACGCCAGGGACTCCAGCAGCGTAAGCAGGGGCTGCCACTGGGCCAGAGGGTTGGTTCACAATCCAGGGGTTCCAGCAGCGTAAGCAGGGGCTTCCACTTGGCCCTGAGGGCTGGTTCACACACCAGGGACTCCAGCAGCGTAAGCGGGGGCTGTCACTGGGCCAGAGAGTTGGTTCACATGCTAGGGGCTTCAGCAGTGTAAGTGGGGGCTTCCACTAGGCCCAGAGGGCTGGTTCACACAACAGGGGCTTCAGAAGCGTAAGCGGGGGCTGCCACTGGGCCCAGAGGGCTGGTGAACTGGGTCCTACAGAAACTGCAATTAGCTGCTCATTAGCCCCTTCTGCCTACAAGCTTGCAGACAAATGCTAATAAGACGTCTAGGTAAAACCATGCCAACAGGGGTGTGGGCTCAAATGCACAGTGACAGAAACAAAGAAGGTGGAATGATGGGGATTAGTGAAACACATTGGGAGAGGGACTATTGGAAAACAATGAGGATGAGAGGGAAAGATGAGAAAGAAAAAGTAAGGGTGAGAGAAAAATTATGGATAGATAGAAAGGGCAAAGTAAGAATGGGAGGAGGAAGGAACGGTGACAGCAAGGAAGGAAATGTAAAGGCAAAGAGGAAAAGTGAAAGAAAGGACATATGGGTGAACAAAATGAAGGGAATGAAGAGTGAAAGGATGGCTAGATTAATGGAGAAGATTTGGAGGGAAAGGATCATCAAGTAAAAGGGAGAATGGAAGAATGGACAGGTGAACAAGAGTGAATGGGCGGATGCGAATCTGGAAGGATGGATACAATAATATAAGTAAAAAAATGAAAGGATGGGTGGGACGATGGGTGAATAATAAGAAGTATGTTTGGATGAGGACGGGTGGGTGGTTGTAAAGGTGAAGAGATGGACAGCAGGACGGATGTATAGATGGAAGGGGGAATAGATAAAAGGGTAGATGGATGGGCGGAGGATGAATGGTTTGAAGGAAATTTTAAGGAGCGTTGGGTTTTATTGCTTTGCTTGGTGTCATTAGAGGATGGTTTTGGGAGTGGGTGGGGTCGATTTCCGGCTACTCTTTTGTTCCAGGGCCACTGAAAGGATACAGGTGGCTAACAGATTCCGACGGCTCAGGTCTCCCTGAACTCCCCAGGTTTGTCTCAGCTAGCATTCTGACTGGGTTTGTGAGAACTTGCAACGTTTTATACCTTGCAACCTTCACAAAGTTCTAAGGCAAAATGTACAAGTTAGCAAAGTTATGCATGTTTTTTTTGCTACACCACTGGCAAAAAGAGGTGGGGGAAACCAGATGCCCAGCTCACCTGTACGGTTCACCTAATGTGCCAAAATAGCATGAGATGGCCTCTTCATGACCAATAAGGACTCAATTGTGACGCTCCTGTTACTTGCTCCTAAACATTTTATATTTGATCTCACCCCAGAGAAGATCCCTTGAAGAAACACTGGCAGAGACAGAGGGGCGGTACTGCTCGCAGCTGGCACTGATCCAGACCACTATCAGCAGCCTTGAGGAGCAACTCAACCAGATCCGCATGGACATGGAGAGCCAGAGCGCTGATTACAATCAGCTCTTGGACATCAAGAGCCGGCTGGAGATGGAGATCCAGACCTACCGGCGCTTACTGGATGGAGAGGGAGGGTAAGGTCTTCAGTGCTAAAGACCAAAGAGAGCTAAAGGAAGATGGCCATACAGGAGGTTGCAAGTCACGAGTTGGATGGTGATGTTGGTTGAGAAGGCTAATCCTCTTTGTTGAGGTCACTAATCCTCAGTAGAAGCCACAACATTCCTCCACCATATGATGCTCACATGATTTGATCCGTATGGTGAAGGAAATTCTGTTAGCGGACTATTGTCCAGATTTAGTATTTCCACCACAAATCAGTAGATTTTCCACAATTACCCAAAACTAAGTTAGACTGTAAGTCTCTTGTCGGTCTGCACCAGTTAGATTGTATAGGGATAGTGCAGACCTGCTACACGAAAAGTACTATAGGTATTTTCAATGTCATATTTGTATTTTGAGAATGACCACTCCAACTGGACTCCTTCCTCATTCCCTCTATTCCTGCTACATTTTCCCTTCTTTTACTCTCTGATGATCCCTTTTTTTGATCTTTCCTCTCCCTCTAAAGAGTCATTCAAGATTTTGGGTCTACAACAAATGAAAAGATAGCTAGCCAAAGAGCAGGATCATCTATTGGCTAGTGCTAGTACAGTGATACATATGTACTGGAGTGGATCTGGAGTTTGCGTTATGGCCACATGGGTCTCTTACACAGATCATAAGTTATAAGTCAAACAATGACCCCTCATGGATTTTTTAGAAAGGAAAGATAATGCAGTGGCCACAGTTTGTTTGTCCCCCATTACCAACACAATCCTAAATATTCTGATCTAATGCAACTGAGATACATAGTAGGGTACCGAGCAACATGGCTGAGTTTGACAGGGCTTTTTCCAGTAATGTCCCTTAAGGCTCTTTGATGAGGTATACCGAGAACTTTGATGGTGAAGACCACTTTTGGTCATGGTCATGATGTGATTCCTGAGATCGTCGTCTTCCTTCCAAATGGACACTATAACACATACACACACACAATATAGAAGGAGAAAGGGGAGAGATTGAATGGATGGCATCGGTAGTGCAGTAAGTCATATGCCACTTTTGGACAGGAAATGACCTGAAACCACTGGATTCTTTTATTTCTTTTCCTGCAGAGTGTCATCAACAACAACCACGGCAACGTCCTCCGCAAGCTCCGGCAAAGGTAAGTGTTTGATTGGCACAAAATTGATTTGGTCTAGGGTCCATGGATTTGTGTCTTTTAGTATAATGAGTCCACCACAAAACAAGCCACTGCCATGTATACTGGAGTTGGGAGTCAAAGAGTCAATTCAATTCAATTCAATTCATGAAGCTTTATTCGGTGCATATAAAATGACCATAAAAGCACAACAATAATAAAATAAGAATACATTTCAATATTACAGATATAACAGATTGCAATTCAAAAGCTACAAATGACAAATGTAATAATAATAAATTTAAAAGCACATAGTTTTCCTGGCCTTGATAGATTGAGTTAAAAACATAGCAGTAAAAAAACAGATATCGACGTATTGTAAGTTAAAAACTAAACTCATGGCTTGGTTAACTGTACGTGTACCATATTTACAAAACATAGGTTTTAAATAGGCAATACGAAAATTCGTATACAGTTTGCAGATAAGGAGAAAGTGCACAGTGCTCTGTTTGGAAACGCCATCACACATACAGGGCCCCTGCGGATATTTCTTTAATGTTGGCAGTGCCACTAAATGATGGACGATACCAAACCTGAGTCTAGTCAGCACAAACTTATGGGATGGCCTCGTTACCCATACTAAATAAGTAGGTAAACCTTCAACAAGGTTATGCTTATTGTAAAACATAACAGTAGACAGAGAACCGTTAGCAATGGCCCGTTTCCTAGCGGGAAATGCCAGAAAGTTTGTTTTCAACTCTTGTTTCGTTATTAAAGATGCTGCGTTAGGGTCCACCAAGATGTTTAAGTTAAAAATCTCAGAAAAACAACTGACGACATATCTTAACCAGGGTATATTCAAAAATGTATCCAACGAGAGGCAGTCCTCAATGACCGATCTATTAAAAGTTTTTTCTTCTTGGAGCCAGATAGAACACCAAATCATAAGTGGCCTCAAGGATAGTTGATCGGTAAGAAAATTGATATCAAGCTCTCGATGGGTGAGATCAGTGCAAGCGGTGGGCGGTAATGACAAAAGTTTTTAGAAAAAGGCATTTCCCGCTAACTGCAAGAAATGGGCAGGAAAATAACCCCAAACGCCAGTCCCATACAGGGCAATACTAACACACCTAGCTTGGTAGATCTTGAGCATATCCCTGGTGCGTCGATCCCCGATCTTCGCAGCAAATCTAAAAACACCATGAGCATTTTTGGCCATTTTGATATGGATATTTTTAAATTCGTTGAGCCATTTTCTGTCTTTGGAGAAGGTAATACCAAGGTAGCAAAAGGTATCCACCTGAAGCACCTTATCCTTATCTATAAAAAAGGAAAAATTAGCAGGTTTACTTTTCTTTTTACTTTTGGCCCCGTAAATAATAATATACGTTTTCTTCTTGTTAATGGTCAACCTCCTGTCCTTAATAAAGGAAGAGAATCCATCAATCAGACGCTGCAGTCCTAATGGAGTTCTAGAAAGTAGGACAGCGTCATCAGCGTAGAACAACACTGGCACAGTAGAACCTCTAATCCGTGGGGCATCTGCTTGGGTTGTTTTTAAAATTGCGTCGATTCCGTTAATAAATAAGATAAAAAGAAGGGGGGCCAATACGCAGCCCTGTCTAATACCTCTTTTCACGCTAAATTTGGGGGTACATTCTCCTTTCCAACTTCTTCTGACAAATGCGCATGCGCGGACGCCCGCGCATGCGCATTTCTCACAAGAAATGCGCATGCGCGGGCGTTCGCGCTTGCGCATTTGTCAGAAGAAGTTGGGAATGGAAGAGGGAGCCCCGGAGACGCTGCGCTTCAGGTAAGTTTCTTTAATTTTGTATTTATTGTAAATGCGGGGGTTTGATTTAAAAGGAGGGCGGGCGGGAGCCGGGTGGCGCGTAGTGGGGCTACGCGAAGCACGTAGTGTGCGTAGATTTGGGCACACTACGTGCTGCTTCACGTAGCCCCACTACGCCCACTACGCCCACCCTTACTGAAAACATGCGATATCAAGGGAATTGATGAAATTCTGCCAGCCCAAAACAATCCCTTTTGATTTTAACCCAGCAACATTCCAACTGGCTATGATTATTCCATTACCCCTTGCATTAGCCCTAACTGATGTAATAAAAGCAGTTGGATAATTTCCTTCCCTTTGGTTTTCATTGACTGGCCCCCTACAATCATTATCAGGATAAACCTCCACCTTGGTTGACTCCGTAACTAAGTTGACATTAATAGTTTCGGTACCCCGCTTATACATATCCTTATCCAAGGGAATCGGGCTCTCCGGGTTAAGTCAGTCATTAGAATCCAAACTGTTAAGGGCGTTAAAACGATTATGCAAAGGAATGGTTAAACCCCGCTGCTGGATTGTCGGGGGTAGCCAGGAAGAGTTATAGTCATTAGGGGGAATATTAATGAGATGGCTATAAAAAAAGCCAAGCGGGCGTACACAAACACCATTATCAGTAAGTGGAAGGGAGGCTGATCTAAGCAAGACTGTGGCGACGTGTTGAGGATATTTAAAATTAACAATAACACAGGTGCCATTACAGATCTTTCTAGAATTACCAACCCAATTGACCCTTCTTGTGGTTAATATATCATTTGAAAGGGCCGTAGGAAATCCACATTGCTTGTGCAGCCAGGCAACAGTTTTATTTTTCAATGAGTCATGGGATTCAAACTGGGACTGAGGCATAAATGAATCAACCCGTGGCACGTTAGTTAAAACCACCACGTAAGGGGCACAATCTGGCGGAAGGTTAACAGAATCCTTTCTCTTTACCTCAGTCCAACCATCATTGCTTTCAGCTACTGAGGTAGCCTGATACTCTTTTTTTTTTTATAACTCTTTTTATTAAAGAAACATCGACAACAAGGCATAGTTTCATAAGAACACCGCAGAGGCATTGGCAAGCACAAGGATTCAGCAATGCATAACACATTTATACAGTTGGAGTTACGGGGAAGGGGAGACATCGTCGTCGTAGAGTCTGGGAGGGGTACATATTTCACCTCGGTATAAGTTCCAGGGGGTCCAGATTTTGGACCATTTTCTGGGGCAGCCCCTTGCAATGTAAACAGATTTTTCTCGTTGCATGCACCAATCAAGGTCCTTTTCCCAGTCATTTATTGCAGGTGCCTGGGCAGCCCCCCAGTGTTACGCAATGTTCCTCTTGGCTATCATACAGGCAAGTGTCACCCAGTGTATGGCGTAGGCATTGAGGTCTGTGGGCTCCCAAATATTTAGGAGGCATCTAGGAGCTTCCGGCCGGATGTCAATCTCGAGGGTTTCACTCATGATGGCATGTATCTTGTGCCAATACTCCTGGATGAACCTGCAGTGCCAGAGGATGTGTGTGAAGATACCTGGCTGGGAACACCCACGTCTACATGACCCATCTGTGTGTCCCCCCATATGTACCAATTGGGGCCCCGTAATATATGTTCTGTGTAGAATTTTTAATTGCACCAGGCGGAGCCGGGCTGAGATTGCTACCGTTTTGGGGGATGAAATGGCCGTCTGCCACCCTTCGTCGTCTAGTTCTATTCCGTCCTCAGTCCATTTTTCCCGCAGTAGGGTCAGGGGGTCAGGCATGTTATTAATTATCTTCCTGTAAGTCAGAGATATGGCACGCTCTGGGAGATATCCATCAAGGAGTCTGTCCTCCAGCGGGGAGTTAGCTGGTAGGGCGGCGTCCCTTGGCAAAGCGGCCTGTAGCGCGTGGCGGACCTGAAGATATCTGAACAACTCTGAGTCAGCCATTGAGTGTTGCGTCTGGAGCGTGTTAAACGACTTCACTCCCTCCGCCGTCCAGAGATCTCCGATAGTGGAAATACCGATAAGGTCCCACTTATCAAAACCTTTTGAGTCGCCCAGGTATCCTAACTTTTGTGAGTCCCAGAGCGGGGTGGCTAGCGTAAGTTTGTTCGCCCAACCCAGCGATTTTGTCGCCGTATGCCATACCCTAACCGTGTGGTTGGTGGGCCCCGTAAGCGGGATCTTGCCAGGTGTGGAGTACAGTGCACGGTTGTAGGTCCCGCCGGGGAGTAGCCAGCGGTCCATACGAAATCCAGGGGCGTCAGGGGGGCCATAAGTGCCATGGTTGATGGCTGTGAGGTGAGCCGCCCAATAGTATTTTTTAATGTCAGGCAGCCCAATTCCACCGTCATACCACCCAAGTGTGAGCTTTGTGAAGGCTATACGTGGCCGTCCATCCCAGAGGAGGTCCCTCTGCAGGCTCTCGATCTCCCTAAAGTATGAATTGGGCACAGGGTCCGCGGCGTTCTGAAGTGCGTATAGAAAGCGTGGGAGGGACATCATTTTGAACAGCGCTGCCTTGCCCAACAAGGAAATAGGGAGCGTTTTCCAATGTACGATGTCGCTTTTGAGGCGTTGCAAGGGTGGGCCCAAATTGCGGGAATATCGGAAAGTCGGATCTAGGGAGATAAATATGCCCAGGTACGTGAAACCGTCTGCGGCCACCGATATCGGGCAGTTCCGAGGCAATTGAGGGGAGGTCCCACTTAAAACATATATGAGAGACTTCTGCCAATTGATCCGGAATCCAGAGTAACGCCCGAAGACGTTGAGGATGTCGAACAGTACAATAAGGGATCTCTTAGGGGAGGCGAGGTAGAGGAGGAGATCGTCAGCGTACAAAGAGATACGGTCCTCCCAGCCCGGCGCCCATTGTAATCCGCGGATGACCACATCGTTGCGTAGCCTGATACTCTTGACTCTCAGAGTGCAGTTGGACTGATACAACTGGTTGGTTAACCCTAATCCCCTCGCCAGATGGTACGACTAATTGGTTAGCCTTGGTCCCCTGCGCAGATGAAATTACTACCTCTTTCCTTATAGTGTGGCTTAAGTCGGTGGTCGTTGGAGTACCCATACGAACAGTATAGGTATCCAGAAGGTGGCCCAATCTAGTGAATTCAGCCGAAATCTGATCTAATTTGGCCACCAACGGTAAAATGATCTTATCAAGCTTAGCATCAATAAGACTAACCAACAAATTAAATTGCTCAGAATTCAACTGAGCATGGCCCTCTAATTCTTGGGTTTCCTCCCCCCCGATTATACTTTTAGGTGGTAGTTGGATTCTCTTTGCCTTTTTGTTCCCCCCTCGCTTAACTGGTATTTTCCGGCACGCCCTAACAGCTCTAGGCATCGGGGAAAAGTCTCCAGGAATATCAGACGGGTCAAAGAGTCCTTACTAGAGATTTCTACCCATACAAATCAAATGTGGAGGCCTCCAAAGCATCTATCGCAGGACTTTAGCTCGATTAAAGAGTATACATGATTAATTTCAGCAGAGCTGGTGTCGGCAAATATATTTGTTGGTTAATTTTTAAAAAAAACAAAAATGTCAGAGTCCAAAGTTTTTCTTACGAGGCAACCACTGGAGGTGCCGAATGGTAGGGCAGCTGAATAACATGTGTGCCTGTTTCTTATTCCACCTGCTGCCTCTTTCTTTCACTAATCTACGCTTTCTGCCTGTATATCTCAGTCTGACAAGTTCATTTCCATATCTTACTCTCTCATGGGTTTCCCTCTTCCTGTCTTTCTCTACCTCCTTCTTGCTCCCTTTTCTGTCTTTCTCTCGCTCTTGCTGTTTAATAATTAAAAACTATTTTCCAGTCCCTAAATTAGTGTTAGTGCCCACTACTTGCAACCAAAGGTACAAATCAGGCATTGTCAACAATTAGCCTTATAGAAACACCTTCTAAAAATATGAAACCTAGAAACACAAACAAATCTATTTATTTATTTCATTCATTTGTTCTCTTTTTTTTTATATCGGAACAGCATTCCCATAGAGATGGCAAAGCGCTTTGCATACAAAGAAAGGGGCAACATTTAGGTAGGATATAAATATATCCGGATAATAAGAAAGGCAATGATATAGTATCAATGATATGATAATAAAGAAAAGGAGCACTATATGTGCATTGAAACAGGTACAGCTGAAGTACCAATAAAATAGCAACACGGAAAACCATCATATCTACCAAGGGGTAAAACAGAGTAGTAGATGAGGCAGTTGGAGTGAAACAGCGAAACAGAAAGCCAAAATGGAATAATAGAGGGTGGTACACCATGCAGGGAAGAGGGATGAAGGGTTAGACGTTACTTGGGACAAAGAGGTCGGATGTCAGATGCTGGCATCAAGTGAAGGTGTATCAGCTAGGAAGTAATACATTCTTGAGTTGAGATATTCCCATGTCTCACCCCCTGTTCAGTTTGCTTCATGGAGCCCATTCACGTTGCAAAAACTCTCAAGTTGCCAGCCAGCTATTTCGATTTTGACATGACAAAAGCTTTCCTAGTTTTGTATGATTTATTAATAAAAGGCGTGAGCATCACAAGGGCCACCATTGAGTAACATCCTTCGACCATCTTGTCTTGTAGATTCATCTAGAACGAAGAGGTTGATAACCTATGTTGAAGAGAGGGTCGATGGCAAACTGGTTTCATCCACTAAACAAAACGTGGTGGAACAGAAGCTGCACTGAGGCACACTCACGAGACATGGTGCACGACCGCCCCCAGCGAACATCACCACGATGGGAAATAACCCCGGAGAACAGAGAATCACTAGTGCAAGGATCCGACTACTCTTCTCTGGCTGACCAGTGACCTTTCAGGATGATGTGGTTTCATCTGGAATCAAAGATTTTATGGGATATCAGAGGGCAGCCACATGTAATCATAAACACTAGATTTTAATTCTTGGGGAAGGCATAGTCTGTTAAATCTTTCTTTTTTGCCTCTTGAATCTGGAATGACACTCTCTTCTGTTGTCCAACAATAAACATTTTTCTTGCAGAATTTGTGTAATTGTTTCTTAATGTCACGTGTTATTCTTAGAACTTAAAAATAGGTCACATTTTCGTCAAGATATAGTAAAAGGGACACAGAACACAAAATGGAGTGGAAACAAGCCAACTGGGAGCCTGGAGTGTAACATCCTTCCTTGAGGTACCAGCAGCATTTCCAACATTTATGGGGTCAACAGTAATACTGTATCTCTCTTTTATGGGTCTGCACATTGTATATTATATATGTACTTGGAGGGACTTTGGTTCACTCTTCTTTCGGCATTGGCTTTTTAGACTCAGGAAGCCATTGGCTTGAGAAATTTTCAATCACATTTTGAATCAACCCGCAGTCGTGTTTCAGCCTCACCGTCTTTCTATTGGGTGTTTGGATGTATCCTTCTGCCACCACTGGAATGCATGAGGGGCTATTTTACAGCTGGAATATATACAAAGTCAACATACATTTAATTCTTTGTCTCATCCATGTACTGTATACCAAAGCAATATTTTTTTCAGTTATTTTGCATTTTGCAAACCCAGCAGGCATTTTGTTATTGTTTTAAATAGCATTCGACTATAAGCGCCAAACCTACTGGCTTTGCCAATGTTTATTCAAAAGGCCATACCGCACAAAACAAGAAGCTCAAATACAGGCATTCGATGGCATTCACACTGAAGATCTTCAGAGGGAGAAACAATGAAACCCCGCAAAAGGTTCCCCATGACTTGCTTTTTGTATACATGCGTGACCATTTTAAACAATCTACATATCACTTTCATATCCATTCTATGTGATGTCATCAGGTTCAAAGCAATGTCATGTCATTTTGCCTGAAGTCTAAACTACACATTATCACGCCTCTTGACACTGTCCTTTTGTGTGACTGCTGACAGGTGTTAATGATGGCACAATAGCAGCAATTTATGGTGTGGGGCCCGCAAAGAGCTGCACTGGGAGACACACAGTTAAGTTGCAAGAGGTGGCAGGGTGTAGCTGATTACAGAATAGAGAGAACCCGGTTGAAATAATGCTAAACTGAATATGTCACAAAGCAGTTATTTGTGCTTGGTAGTAGAGTTCCTAAATAGCCCCTTAAACCTACCGATTTCAGTCCAGAGTGTTTATCTTGTTAAATTGCCTGGCTGCACTGCTGCAGAGAGGTGATTGGTGTCAGAAGTGGGATGTGCTTCAAAGAATCTAAAAGTGCTAGCCATGTGGACTAACAGCAGATGACTAGGCTCCTTACTCAATGAAGGTAGGAGATGACTCCATAGGCAGGAGGTTGTGAAGCAAAGAGATCATTGCAAAAGACAAAATCATCTGCAATAAAAAAAAAGTACAACTAGAAGAGCGTCGCCTGGTAGTGGTTGTGTGGCAGGGTCTGACTTCTAGACTAGGTTGTGGACATGAGTGAGTGACAGGTGATATTGGGGATGGATGCACTATGGGATGCTGAGTACATTCTGCAAGTTCCTCCTAAGATACAACAGTTAATATTTCTGTCTGGTGTAAAGGTGTCATCAGGCACTTTGTGAATCATTATATGATACTAATTATTTTAAAACCACACATATGGTGCACATCTCAAAATGAATTAATAATCACAGATATTAGAAGCCGTCTCAATGGCACTCTTTTTTATTGTTCGGAGTCTAGCATGACAGCTCAACACCCTAAACAATCATACCAGCTCCAATCTGTGGGAAAATGGTTGCTACTACATCACAACCCTCCTGAAAAACAATATTGCATAGGGTTCGGGGGTACTGGGACTCTACAGGCAAAGAAAATCTCACACTGGAAACTCCTGTGTTGATTAAAAAGAGAGCACTAAGGTAAATATTGTAGCATCTAAACTAAGCAATAATTATACCTCCTCCTCCAGCCACCACAACCTAGATTATTCATATCTATTCACACCTTGAAAAACAGGAATGAAGCAACTCCTACTGACTAAGCAATGCGGGATGTGGGTCTTCACCTTCAAAGTAATCTCACAAGTAACACAATCTGCATCACAAGCAATCATTCTTATAGTCTAGCCACTCAGACCTCCAGGGTAACTAGAATAGATGCTTTCAACTAAAACACTTAACAATAGAAGGCCATAGGAATTTGATTTGTAAATATGGAATAGTAAGGGATACAACAGTGTTAGAGAAAGGCACAGTAGGGACTTTACACAGTAGCAAATTCTTTATACCAACCTAACATTATTAATACCTTCCCTTGTAATTGTTTCTTATACTCATTCAATTAATTTTTTCATTTCAGTGTTTTATAAAGATATCTTGCAATAACTTTACAGTGCTAAGGTATAGCTAACAAGTAGAAAAATATATAAACGCAGAAAAGTCCAGGTAATAAAAACACATTAGGCTCTACCTGGGCAAGGAGGATAGCACTGCTCACATTCGTCTATGACAATCACTGGATGATGCTATAAGCGATGTAATTTAAGATGTCATGAGTGATGTTATTTAACATGTCATGAGTGATGTAATATATGAGGTCATAAGCAGTGCATGATGGGGGCACAAACTATAGTCTGTTCACTAAACCATAACTGGCAAATTTCAGGAGATTTTAGCTTTTTAAGCATTAGTTCTTATCTCATTTCAACACCAAACTCCAATGTCACTTTAATCTTTGTGTTTTTTCAGGAAATATATCTAAATATATTTGCTAACCAGTAGTAAAGTACTTGTGCTCCTCCTTTCAACATAGTATTTAAATTGCAGTTTACTTGATTGATATATTTAATGTACATAGAAGTCCTTATGATACCAAGGTGTATCCAGGGTCTGTAAGTTAAATGCCACAAGTGGACTTCAGCGCCATTTGTGTCATCCAACTACAATAATGTAAACATGACTGTAGGCCTGCCAGCAGTTGCCTGGCTGTGCAGGCTTTAATTGCAAATGTAACATGTCAAAATATCCCCTTTTGACATGCCAAAACCATCCTTTTAAATATTTATGTCACCCCTAAGAAGGCCCTTTTGTCCATAAGACAGTGTGCATGGTATTTAGAAGTAGGACAAAGGTTTAATGTTACTCATGTCCTTATAGTTACTATTTTCAGCAAGGCTGACTGTTGCGTAGGAAAACACTGGGATGCAATATTACGTACTAACCTGTATCTCTGCAATGGGTCTAGCTAGGAAAATAATGAAACAACAATTTTTAATATTTACTAAAAATCCAATTCAATGATGAAGTTGGATTTTTTTTATATATTACGGAAAAGTAACAGCCTTTGCCCTGTCAGATGTCTCTGGAAGCTAAATCTGCATTTTGCTGTCCTGTTTAGGCCAGCCAGTAATTAGCATTTAAGATAGGCAAGTGAAGTGTGAACTTGCTTCCAAAAAGCAAAAAATAGGGTGAGCTGAATGGGCAGAGATAAATATGCAGGGGAAACTGAGAGACTCATTTTTGACACTCAATTACAACTTGAATGTCACATAATGCTTGACACGACTGCAGAAGCTTTCCATAGAACATTTGCAGCTCATTTCAAAGAGGCCTTTCCTGTCAAAGCAAATGTTAGCCAACACTCGGGCATGGCCCTTCATTTATACCCCAAGCCAGTCAAGGACTAAATGACAGCAGGCCTCTTCTGATATTACAGTATCAGAGCCTGTCTGTCAGGTCTGATGGGTTTATATACAATACTTGGAGTTTCTCAAAGGGGAGAAACATGATGGCAAAACAATTTGCTTAAATCCGTTGTCTGGTTGCTAAAAACTCAGCTATGTTCTACCAGACTTCTGTCTATGAGTTTGTTGGGGGTATAGGGACTGCCTAAGACTGGATTTTAGTGTTAGATGTGGGTGGATACTCGCATTGCCAAAGTACACTACCCACACACACCCATTCCTCAAAGTCCTGTTTAGTGTGGCCAAAGACTTTGGCCATCCCAAAGATGCCCAAAGAGGGTAGGGTTAGCCCGTTAACCTTTACCCCATTCATTATGGTGTCCCCAGGGGTCATTCCCACCCACTAGCATGTGTCAGGCATACATGTGGCATCTCCAGACACCCACTTCAAAACACTCCTGGACCTGTGGAAGATCAGAAGAGGAATAAACCTACCACCTGAGACCCGAGAAGAGCCTAGAGGACTGGGCCTGCTTTCCCTCTTGTCCCCAGGACTAAGAAGTAGACTCCAATGTTCATAAGGCTCAACTTGTGTTAAAGTTAGAGGAACACAACCAGCTAAAAGAGAGCTTTTCCTGCAACTGCCCAGCTAAGCAGTAGCAACTATAACTGGACTAAATTCTTTTTTTGGCCTCTGCCTGTGACACTGAGAGTCTTTAGGTGCCTCCCTTGTGACGCGGAGGGCTTGAGAAGCGTAATCCTGGGGTTGACTGGGACCTAGACGACTAAAGTCTGAAGGTAAAATCTTTGACCAGGACGATCCCAACGGTCTCTATGCCCTAATTTCCACCCAGCTCCTCAGAAGACTCCAGACCATACAGACCACTGCAGCCAGACTCATCCTGGACCTCCAAAAACAAACCCACATCACCCCCACCTCAGAAACCTCCACAGGCTCCCCATCCAGAAGAGATGCCAGTTAAAGATCCTCATGCATGCCTACAAAGCTCTACATGATCAAGGACTGTCCTACATCAACCATTGACTAAACTTCCATCTGCCCTTGAGACACCTGCTCTCCTCCTCACTCAACCTTGCACACCCTCCCGCTTCCATCGCAGCTGCAATGGGGATTGCTCCTTCTCCTACATCGCTGCTAAGACCTGGAATGACCTGCCCCTCCACCTCCGAACAGCACCCTCCCTGGCAGACTTCATAAAGAAACTCAAAACCTGCTTTTTCGACTGAGACATGGCACCTTCAGCGCCCAGATACCCTTAGAGCTGACAGTGCAGCACTACACAAATTCTGTTTGATTGATTGATTGATTGATTCTGTTTAGTGTATCTGCCCCGTGCTCCATCGAGGTCAGCATCAAATTGTGCCTAGATTCTGTTCTACCACGGCCATTGACTATAATTGGCACTTTGTGCTTTTTGGCGCTATTTCTACTTAAAACTTTTTAAAAGCGTACATTTGCTTACCCCTATTGGATATTTGTCATTTTGGGATTTGTATTGTTTTGCATTTCGACTTTATTACCGTTATGGTACTGCATAAATACTTTATACATTGCCTCTTAGTGAAGCCTGTCTCCTCTGTGCCATGGCTACCGGGGGTTGCGCTCAGGTTTATTTAGTGACTTTAGTGGTTCACCCTGACAAGGGTTGTGATTATTAATTAGGTGGGTAGTTAGCTGCCTCAACTAATAACCCAATTTCTTAAAATATATGTTCTACAAGAAAGAAGGAGGCATTGTCCTCACTCTTTACCTACAATTGGGATAGAAGAATCCAGTTGTGAAAATGAAGCACTAGGTTTGAGCAAAGAGAACACATGTTGAATCAAGCAGAGAGACCGGTCCTGGTCTATGAAAATCCTAAGGCCAAACCTCAGCTAAGAGTCTGCTAGAGAGGATCTTAATAGACGTGTTAGAAATAAAGTCCACATACACAGCGCATATGGCAAATTCGAAAAAAGTAAACAACAAAGTAGATGATTTGTCATTGAAATTAGTGCCTTTTTTGAAAGCCGAGGGGCTATTGATGACCAAGTTACTAAATTTGAAGAAAATGCTGATTCTGAAATTGCGTCAGGAACGCCGAAGCACAGTATTAGATAAAAAATTATAGTAGTTTCAAAATCGATATCACCACAAGAAGTTGCAAATAGTGGTCATAATAGATGGGTCTGAAGGCCCAACCCACACACAGAGCCGCATGTTTTTGGAGAGGAGACTTTATTTACACGTGAACATCTGTCTAGTGCCAATGCTCATTGACTCATTATCTCAAAATCAGAAAGGCCTCCAAGAAATGTTGTGGTTTTCTTTCAGCACTTCTTACTTAAGGAAATATTGTGCCAGGAAAATGATGTATCATGACTACATCCAGGTATACTTTCCCAATATTTCTTGATTTCCCTTGTGCACTGACCAGAAACGTAAGGAAATTAGAGTACTTTTGATTCTGAGTAAAGATGGGAAATCTGCAGCTTTTATCATTGCAATCTCCAACCTTAATCGGTGTTGGCAGGGCTCATTTGAAATGTTACAGCAAGTACAAAAAGCTTGAACATTTTTGATTTGCATTCTTGGGGCACTGACTGGTCGCAGATTATTCTTGGCAGCATCCTGCACCAAGCGAAGCCCAGCTGGGCATAATAAAAACAAGCATTGGAGAAGCCAATCAGTCTGGCATTGGCTGGCAGATAGCTTCTTGGATTTGCCTATGCCTGTTTGTTTGGCCATGATGTTTGCAAATGTTTATTGGTGGGGAGGCTGCTTGGCCCTGATCAATCTAAAATAAAAATTGGCTAAAAGCAAAAATATTTTTGGTCTCAGAAATTGCACATTGCTATAGTAGTCCCAGGCACTGACGGAAACTAGTTTGTGTGTGGAAGTGCTTCTTCACTTACAGTGAAGTTAGCCAATGACTGAATGGAGCTGACCCACTGGCTCAGGTTATCTGTTGTAGTGAGTTGAGGAACATGTTAATGACACAATAACAGACCAAATGATAAAGAGAGCTGGTAGACTATCTCTATAGCTAAGTGTATTATTCCTGCAATGTTACTACAATCAAAAACTATAGTCCAATGACAAACCCAAAAAACAAAAACAGTGAAGATGATGAGGTGATCGTGGGAAGTCTCAGGTCTCATCTCCTTCTGACTGCTTGGGAGTCAGTGAAGGTAGAACAAACGAAGGGAAAGCAGGAATGCCATGGGTGGGTCATCCCATGGGAGAAAGCGGGAAAAAAAGAATCAAAAGATGCTTGCCTTGACTTACAAAGAAAACATTTCTAGCTTGCAAATTTTCCTTTTTTAATGTAAATGGCGTGGCCAATTTAAGGAAATATAGATAGAGCTTTTTTTCAGTGTTTGAAACACTCTAAAGCATAAATAATTATGTTATAAAAAACGTATATTATGGCTAGTAAGGAAGGATTTAAATGGAAATATCAGTTATAGTTGGATCCAGAAAGTTTTTTTGTCGTATCCATTACAGTTCAGAGTAACTGCAGTTATATTTTGCCAGCTTCATGGTTTGCAGATAGTGAAATATGAGACTGATGGTGCTTGTAGGTGGCGAGTGGCACACATATGTATTCTAGGACAATCTTTTACCTTGTTATCCTAATATGGTGCAGAGTCCACTGATCCTCAATCCTTGATTCAGCTAAAAGTTACTCTTACCTCTTACCCTTCAAATATTATTTTTGGGAGTGACTTTGTCATCTTAATAGACCTAGACTCAGCTAGGTCCCGCATTTGGAATAGAAATTCTAGGAAAATTGGTTTTGATCTAACTAGGTGAACTAATGAGAGGTTATAAACTAATTGCTGTATAGCAAGGGAAACATCCTTTAAAGCGCTAATATAGTTACAGGAGTGGCAAGCACAGGACAGTCTAGGCCTGAAATTTGTGGTCACAAAGGGATTAGGGATGAACCCAGCTGATAGTAAGCCTCCTGTATTTTCTGATCATTGTCAGTAGAAATCAGGTTTAGTGTTTCTGGGAGGAAAATCCCCCGATGGAGATTTGACAGCCCTCTTGTACAGCAAGACGCCTTTAGGGATCAAATCCAGCAATGTATAGAAACCTACTTCGAGACAATCACAGATAGTACATTCTTACCTGTGGATTGAGATTGTTTTAAAGATGTACTTCATGGCATTTGCATTTTGGAAATGCCTTTGAGAAACATGAACATCAGATCTGATGATTTGGTTGAAGGATGCAGGAGACGGTTTCAATAGTAGAGAGAACATGATCTGAACTGACAATATTATTTGATCCAAAAAGTCACATATCTTTCTTGGATATGACAACGTTTCAATTAAATTGTACACTGAACTAACGTACCATACACCTGACCAACTACTTAGGATAGGACTCGCAGAAGATGTGCGATGTTTGAGATGTACAGCACCTACAGCCACCTTTTTGCTCCTCGCCTGGAATTGCCCTGCAAAAATTGCATTTTGGATGGATGTTTATAAAATTGTTGCCCTGATTACGGTCATTGCCTACAGCGGACGCCCCAGGTTGCCCTTCTAGGCTACTTGAAAGAGGTCCCTCTACCTCCATCCGAGGCCAGACAACTGACCATAATGCTATTGTTTCTGGCTAAACGCGAAGTGGCCGTACACTGGGGCAGACGCCTTGCCCCATAATATGCTGCTGGCTGGAGAATTCAACATATTGTCAGGAGGAAATTGCGGGACTACTGAGAGCTCATGCTGGAAGAATCTCGGGATAAAGACATTTGAGTTCTGCTGGTTACCAACCTTGTTTGAAGACAGAGGCTAAGCCCTAAAGAGAAACACATGGCTCGGAGTGGCCAGATAGCTCTGCCCAAATTGCCTTGGTCCTTACATTCATGCATAGCTGATAAAATATGAGTGGCCTCAAACAATTATGGGCTTCACAGACCTGGGTGTCTCCCTGAGCATTGTTTTTCTGGGGGAAAGTAGTGGGCCTGTTACTGTTGCATGCTCTACAGCACGTGGCTGTTTTCCGCGTTTCCTAACCTGTGGTGCTGTGTGTTTGGACTAAATGTAGAAAAAAATATTATGATATTAAAATATTGTGATTATATCGGGATGTCAAAAATATTGTCAACAGAAATATTGAAAGTAAGAATATTGGATTAAGTGTAACTTTTAAAATTGTTGTAAAAATATTATTAGAGAAAATATTGTTGTATATAATCTTGTTTTTACATGTTATTTTATGTGTATTTTATAGTAGTGTGTGTTGGAGCGCGATTTCGCTCTTCCATTCATAGGGGTGCATTATAATCATGGGTAGTTTGCGCCACATATAATCAATTACTTTGTTAACAGTAAGTCATTAGAATGTGTACTGTAATAACGTGAAAAGTAAAGTGTTAGGTATATTTCAATGTAAACGTGAAGAAATTAACATTGCAATTATATGTGGTCAGACGAAAACCTTGCTGTGTAAAATTTGTATTTTGCAGCTAATGAATATTCTCACAATTAATGTGCTTATGTAACATGTTAATTTGGGGGTGTTCAGTAATAATGTTCATTTATACGTGTGCTTTTATGAAATTATGCGCTATCTCTTATGTTGACAGAATTCTGTAGGCCTGAATTGTATTTTTCACCTGGATGCTCTCGCATTAGAATCGGTAGTAAATTTCATGTGCATGTGGGATTTGTTCTTTCTCATGTTTCTGTTGCAGGTGGAGAAATTCATCCTTGTTAGTTAGAATAATGTCTTTGTTTTAGGAGTTAGGCTTAGGGAGGAGAAGATACATTGAATGGCGATGCTGATAATACAGAATGGCTGTACTTTCCCATCAGAGAGATCCTGGGAATCAGGGGCGTCGAGCCAAGGTATGGGAGCATCTCCGCCGCATGGAAAGTTACCTACAAGGAGGTGGCTTGCTTGGATCGTGTGAGGTTGCGTTGCATCTTGGGATGCTACATGCAAGTCCATGTTTTGAAGTAGGGACAGTGTCACCGGGACTTCTGCTTTGCCTTTAGAGAGAGAGCATCTCAGAACGAGCTCTGTAGCTTTATGGTACTTGTCCCATCCAACGTGAGTGGATTTTCTAGGAAGCCTTCACGTGCTGACACCTTTTTGGAACTTGCCTTAGGGAAAGGCTAAGTAGGGATGTCATGTTAGTGGTAGTGTAGAGACAGCCTAATGCTTTTTACTAGCAAACCTCCAATGAAGGGGATTCTGGATGTTGGAGCCATCATTTTCTTTATACTGATTCTGGAACTGGTTATTCTGTGCATGCTGCACCGCATTATTTTCACCCGTAGGTTTGGCTTTCTATCAGTTCCAATGTATTTCTACACCCTCATCTTGAGGTGCCTGTATGTTTAATTGTTCTTGGCCTTGTAATAAATTAACTAAACTTAATTGATTCTTCTGAGTCATAGTTCATTGGAACAGTAATGATTGATTGGCTAACGATTTTCCTCCCCTCCACACTTTCATACAGAGAAAAAGAGACATCGGCCTAGGGTTCTAGTAAATCTAGAACGTGGAAACCGGCTCCTTCATGTGTTTTAGTTGTTTGCAGGGATTTGAGCTTATCTGGCTGGGGTGAGACTTCATCTCTCAGCATCCATTGCTGTTCTTCTTGCTGAGGGGCTGCCAGCACACTATTCAAGCTAGCCTGGCTGATGAGGGTGATGCCCTCAAACCAGTCCCAGGATGCGTGTTTCCGGTCCAGGGAGAATCTGGCTTGGCAGTTTGGGCTGGATTGTTCCCATGAGGCAATCAATCAATCAATCAATCAATCAATTTGTAAAGCGCGCTACTCACCCGTAGGGTCTCAAGGCGCTGGGGGAGGGGGATCCGCTACTGCTCGAAGAGCCAGGTCTTGAGTTGTTTCCTGAAGGAGAGATGGTTCTGGGTCAGTCGTAGGTGGGTGGGGAGGGAGTTCCATGTCTTGGCCGCCAGGTAGGAGAAGGATCTTCCTCCGGCGGTGGTCTTGCGGATGCGCGGGATGGTGGCGAGGGCGAGGCTGGCGGAGCGGAGGTGGCGGGTGGGTGTGTAGAATGTGAGGCGGTTGTTGAGGTATGTGGGTCCCATGTCGTGGAGAGCCTTGTGTGCGTGGGTGAGGAGTCTGAACGTGATCCTCTTGCTGATGGGGAGCCAGTGCAGGTCTCTCAGCTGGGGAGAGATGTGGCTGAAGCAGGGGGTGTCCAGGATAAGTTGTGCAGAGGCGTTCTGTATGCGCTGGAGTCTTTTCTGTAGTTTGGCTGTGGTTCCAGCATAGAGGGTGTTTCCGTAGTCCAGTCGGCTGGTGACGAGGGCCTGGGTGGCCGTCTTCCTGGTGTCGGTGGGGATCCATCGGAAGATCTTTTGGAGCATGCGCAGGGTGTTGAAGCAGGATGATGAGACGGCGTTGACTTGCTTGGTCATCGTGAGGGAGGAGTCCAGGATGAAGCCCAGGTTGCGAGCATGGTCCGTTGGCTTTGGAGCGGAGCCCAGGGCAGGGGGCCACCAGGAGTCGTCCCAGGCGGAGGGGGATGTTCCCAGGAAGGACTTTCATCTTATCTGAGTTCAGTTTCAGCCGGCTGAGCTTCATCCATTCCGCGACGTCTTTCATTCCTTCCTGGAGGTTGGCTCTGGCTGTGGCGGGGTCGTTGGTGAGGGAGAGGATCAGCTGGGTGTCGTCGGCGTAGGAGATGATGTTGAGGTTGTGTTGGCGTGCGATGGCTGCGAGGGGGCTCATGTAGACGTTGAAGAGGGTGGGGCTGAGCGAGGATCCTTGCGGGACGCTGCAGATGACTTCGGTGGCTGCGGACCGGAATGGGGTAAGGCGGACTCTCTGGGCTCTGCCGGCGAGGAACGAGATGATCCATTCCAAGGCCTTTCCTTGGATTCAGATGTTGCTGAGGCGCTGTATCAGGGTGCGGTGGAATACGGTGTCGAAGGCTGCCGAGAGGTCCAGGAGGATGAGGGCAGCTGTTTCCCCGTTGTCGAGCAGGGACCTGATGTCGTCGGTGGCTGCGATGAGGGCGTTCTCGGTGCTGTGGTTTGCTCAGAAGCCGGACTGCGAGGGGTCGAGGGATCCGTTGGTCTCGAGGAAGGCGGAGAGTTGTTTGTTGACGATCTTCTTGATGACTTTGGCCGGAAAGGGGAGGAGCGAGATGGGGCGGAAGTTCTTGAGGTCCGTTGGGTACGCGGTGGGTTTCTTCAGGGGGGCGCTGAGCTCGGCGTGTTTCCAGCTCTCTGGGAAGGTGGCGGATGCGAAGGAGCTGTTGATGATGTTCCGGAGTTGGGGTGCGATGATGGAGTCGGCTTTGTTGAAGATGTGGTGTGGGCAGGGGTCGGTTGGGCAGCCGGAGTGGATGGTGTTCATCGTGTGGGTGGTATCTTAGGTGCTGACCGTCGTCCAGGTGCGAAGGGTGGTGGTGGGGGGCGCCGGATCGGTGGTAGGGTGCGCGGTCTGTGCGCCGAAACTGTTGTGTATGTCGGCAATCTTGCAGTAAAAGAACGAGGCGAGTGAGTTGCAGAGGTCCTGCGAGGGTGTGATGTCGTTGTTGCAGGCGCTGGGGCTGGAGAGCTCTTTGACGATGCTGAAGAGTTCCTTGCTGTTGTGGGAGTTGTTGTCCAGTCGTTCTTTGAATGTGGTCCTTTTGGTGGTGCGGATCAGTTGGTGGTGTTTGCGGGTGGCGTTCTTGAGGGCTGTCATGTTTTCTGTAGTCTGGTCATGGCGCCAGGCTTTCTCGAGGGTACGGCAGGTTTTCTTGGAGTTTTTGAGGTCGTTGGTGAACCAGGAGGCTTTCTTGCTGCCGTGTCTGCTGGGGGGGTTCTTCAGTGGTGCGAGGTCATCGGCGCAGTTGGTGAGCCACTGTGTGAGGTTGCGGGCTGCTTCGTTGGGGTCCGTTGTGTTGGTGGGGGGGTTCTGGCTGAGGGAGGTGGTGAGCTGGTCGGCGGTGATCTTGCTCCAGCTTCTGCGGGGAACCTGTTGAGGGTGGTTGTGGGTCGTGGTTCTCCTGAAGTTGAAGTGGACGCAGCTGTGGTCTGTCCAGTGCAGTCCGGTGGAGTGGCTGAAGGAGATGTGCTTGCTGGAGGAGAAGATGGGGTCAAGCGTGTGGCCGGCGATGTGGGTGGGGGTGTTTTTTCTCCAGTTGCTTGAGTCCAAGGTTGGGGAGGTTGTCCAGCAGGGTGGCGGTGTTGCTGTAATTGTTGTTCTCCAGGTGGAAGTTGAGGTCTCCTAGGAGGATGTAGTCTGAGGAGGTAAGGGCGTGCGGGCTGACGAAGTCTGCGATGGCTTCGCTGAATTGTGTGCGTGGTCCCGGGGGTCTGTAGACAAGGGTGCCTCTGAGGGTGGTCTTGGGGTCGGTGTGTATCTGGAAGTGAAGGTGTTCGGCGGCGGTGAGGGTGTCGTCGGAGTTGTTCGTGATTCGGATGGTGTTTCTGTGGACGATGGCGATGCCTCCTCCGGCTTGGTTGACGCGGTCCTTCCGGGCGATCTTGTAGCCATCCGGGATGGCTATGGCGATGTCGGGAGCTGAGGAGGCGTTCATCCATGTTTCTGTGAGGAAGGCGACGTCTGGTAATGTTGTGTCGAGAAGGTTCCAGAGTTCGACGGCGTGCCTGTGGATCGAGCGGGTGTTGAGCAAGATACACTTGAGGTGGTTGTTGCTGGAGCCTGGCTTGGTGGGTGCGGTGCAGGATCGGGTGCAGGTGAAGTTGCAGGCGTGGCAGGTGACTGCTCCGTGGGTGCGTTTCGGGTTGGCTTGTTAGCAGGCTGGCAGTCGGCCGGTGTTGAGAGCGTGGAGGGTGGCGGCGTCGTATCTCTGTCGGGTTGGCTGGCCCCGGCGGGGTCCAGGGGTTCTGGCGCTGGGCGCGGTCCAGGTGTGGACAGGCGTAGACGGGCTTGCCTTTGGCGCACCTTCGGCGCGCAATCGGCGCGCCCGCTGCGCGTTCCCGCTGCGCGTATGCACGGTCCCCGCCATATATGGCCATGGGGGAGGGAGGAGCAGCTGGGAGGCGGGAGCGGGGTGGCGAATGGGGAGCGGGTGCCAAGAGAAGGGGTCGGGCCGCAGGAGAGCAGCGGCGGGGAGCGGAAGGGGGGGGGTGGAAAGAGCGGGAAGACGGAGCGGGAGAGCGAGGGCAAGCCTGGGCAAGCCTGGAGAGCAGGGGCCTTAAGGAGAGGCGGCAGCAAGAGAGGCCAAGAAGGCAGCAGCAGCAGACTCTGGGCACACGGGGGCCGTGCGGAGTGGAGTGACCGGGTCAAGGGTCACTGCTCACTGCCGCGCGGTCCCCGCCATATATGGCCAAGTGGGAGGGAGGAGCAGCTGGGAGGCGGGAGCGGGTGGCGAATGGGGAGCGGGTGCCAAGAGAAGGGGGTGGGGCTGCAGGAGAGCAGCGGCGGGGAGCGGAAGGGGGGGTGGAAAGAGCGGGAAGACGGAGCGGGAGAGCGAGGGCAAGCCTGGGCAAGCCTGGAGAGCAGGGGCCTTAAGGAGAGGCGGCAGCAAGAGAGGCCAAGAAGGCAGCAGCAGCAGAATCTGGGCACACGGGGGCCGTGCGGAGTGGAGTGACCGGGTCAAGGGTCAAGACTGAAGCGCTCTGCCTTCCCTGTGGTGCAGGAGCCTTGAACTTCCCAGACTGGGATGGGACTTAGGCCCCCAGCGTCCATTGCTGTTCTTCTTGCTGAGAAGCCGCCCTCACGCCGAACACAGCACATTAAAGTGCTCTGGATTCTCCTCTGCACAGTAGCTTTGAACTTACCTGGCTGGGGTGGGACTTCATCCCCCAGCATCTATTGCTGTTCTTCTTGACCAGGGGCCATGCACACGCCAAACACAGTGCATATAAGTGCTCTGTATTACCCGCGGTGCATGCCAATGCGTATACTGGGCCAAAAGCCGGCCCATCTGCACCCTATTGGGACCAGGCCCTCCCTCTTGGCTGTGTGGTTTAATTATTTCTCTTGTTTGTCTTCGGATGTTATCCTGATTTTTCATGGGCTAGCACAAACTCAGTTCTGCATTGGGCGATGTTAAACTCCCACGCACTGGGGCTAACATTATGACATTTCTCATTTTAGCAGTGTGGGCTATAAACATACAGAATCAGTGCCATAGAGGTGGAGCATGGTCTAGGGTCTCTGGCCCAATTACAGACAGTAGTTAGCAATGGTTCTGAGTCAGTCACCCAGGTGCATGTTTCTAACATTGGAGTTCCTTCTCCATGTCTGCAGGACTGTTACCCTGACGTTAGTGAGATCCGTCCTCTCATTTCTTAAGCCTTGATTGCCTCTTCTTTTTCATCTTGTGAGCGTAGACTTACTAAAATTGAACAAATTTTAAACAAGCTGGGGGATCAACTTGTCGTTTCTTCTTATAATGTCTCGCCGAGGCGGGGTGCCCTAACCACTCATTCTACTCTGAAGATGGTCAACTCTGGCTCCCCTGCCACTTTAGTTGTGGGGCAAGGCACATCCTTTCAGCCTGGGTCTTCCTTTGTTAAACACAATTCTTTTTACCATGGCCAGTAGGTTATCTGCATGCCCTGGCACCTTGGGATCTACTTCTGTAAGGGGCAGTCAGTTTGCTCCAACAATTGTTGACTCAAACTTATGGAAGTCATGCAAATTGCCCCCTACAGCTGATAATCAATATTGTTCATCTGGTGTGCCCCTCAGTTTTCCACCCGCCACTACACCATATGTGATTGTTCTGGTTCATGTTCCAGGGTTGGTCCACAATACAGTTGAAAATTTTGACCATCTGCATGGGTAGTGCCTCAACCCAAGGCCCTAGTGGGCGATTGCATCGTTGGGAATTTTGACAATCTGTGCTGGATTCCTAATATGTAATTTGTCCCCTAGTAGTGAGCAATATACTGGTATTACTGTGTTTTCTTGGCTTTTCTTTTATAAACCTCCCCCCCCCCTGGCAGGAGGGGTACAGTGTTAATTCAGCCAACCTCGCTGTTGCTCCGTCAGCTGCCTTTGCACGGTCTTTGTCTGATGGAAATGTTCATACCTTTAATCGTTTTGCCCCTTTTAGCTCTCTTGGTAGCAATAATTATCTACCCAGTTTCGCTGCTAAGAGTTTGCCCTCCAATCCTGGTGATCCTCGACAGAGCTCTGGTAATTCTGATACCTTAATGATACTTAGCCGGAACGTTGCAGGTACTGCAAACTCATTGGAAAACAAGGCTTTTTTCGATATTTTATCTAAATTGTATAGTGTGTACTTGCAGTAGACAATCGATACTACTTCGGATCTTTATTGAAATGGTTTGTTTTCCTTCTTTTTCTGTACCAGCTATTCACTCGAGTCATTGGAGGGCAAGAGGCGGACTTCTTATCTTGGTTTCATTAAAATGAGTGTGAACTAGATCTTTGATTTTGACTGGTTCATCTTATTTGGCAGCTATTTTGCTGAAATTCACTAATTTGTCTAGCCTATTAATAGTCAACTTTAATAATGCCTCTTCTTTTTCTGGCTTTTCGAACCAAGCCGAGACTCAAAAAAACTTTTTTAATTCCCTGCAAAAATCTTGTCGAGAGTGATAGAGCACAATTTTGCTCTTCCATTTGTAGGAGTGCTTTATAATCACAGTTAGTTCGCATCCACATATAATCTGTTGTTGTATTTACATTAGGTTATTAGAACGTGAATTGTAATAATGTGTAAGTGAGGTGTTAGACATTTTATTTCATGTAACCAAAGCAATAACAGTCATTTTACGTGTTTAGATGAAACATAATCGTGTAAAAGTGTATTCATGACTAATGAACGTTTTCGATATTAATGCTCATATAATGTATGGATATTACTGGTTCATATATGCATGTGTTTAATCATATATATTATACTTATGTTAGCTGAATTGGTAGGCCTAACTTTCATCTCTCCCTGTTTGCTCTTTTGTTGAAGCTTATTAATAAGAATTCATGTGCTTTTGGAATTTTCCTCTATTCACATTTCTGTTGCAGGTGCAAGGATTTGTCCCCATTAGTAAGAATAATGTCATTGTTTTAGGAGCCAGACTTACAGGGAGCAAAGGATGCTTTTAAACAAGCGGCGCTGTTAAAGTAGGAGGATGATTTTGTGGCAGGAAAAGGCCTGGGAACCAAGGTCATCGAGCAAGAACCTGGTTATACTATTGCTTCATGGAAAATTACCTACAAGTAGGTGCCTAGTTAGATGAGGTGGTCATGTGATCTATTTGGGGGTGTGATTTTCTATTCTTGTATTGGGATTAGGGACAGAGTATGGAATCTTCTGCCTTACCTAGAGAGCATCTTAGATTGTGCTCCGTAGCTTCATGCTACTAAACCCATTTAACGTGAGTGCACGTCTTAGGAAGTCTTCACGCGCTGACACCTTTCTGGGGACTTGCCTGGGGAAATAAGTTAAGTAGGGATGTCAAAGTAGAAGCAGTGAAGGGATAGATTAATACCTTTTGTTTATGAATCCCAAATGAAGAAGGCTCTTGATGTAGTCTCTATAATCATTTGTGTCCTGATTCTTAAATTGGTTATTTTGTGCATGTTGCACCACCTGAACTTTATTCGTAGGTTTGGGTTTACATTAGTGCCCATGTATCGTTACGCACTAGTTTTGAGGTGTTTGTATGTTCATCTTTTGTTGGCCTTCTAATAAATATATAAAAAATGTGGACCAGGAGTCTGTGTTCCTTTAGCATCATGGGCAATAGTAATGTATAACTGGCAAATGATTTTCTCTCCCCTCCACGCTTACAAAAGCAGGTAACAAAGATCGTTGGCCTGGGGTTCCAGAGTAAGTCATAGAACGTGGAACCCGGCTCCCTCAGGAGAATTGTATTATCATTTTGGCAGGTGAATTCGACTTGCACCCTTGTAGCCAAAGGTGTCTTACTCTCTCGAGTGATATGGTTTATTCCTTTTCAGAGTCTTTTCATTTTTCACATACCCCATCAGGAGACTTCATGAATCTAATTCTTGCGGAATTCAATTTAGTTTCTACTGTTTCTCCTGATCTTGCAACCCATTCTGCAAGCTTTGTTCCTACTCCCAAATAGATCACATGACCACCTTATTTAATTAGGCACCTCCTTGTAGGTAATTTTCCATGAAGCAATAGTATAACCAAGCTCTTGCTCGATGAAGTTGGTTCCCAGGCCTTTTCCTGCCAAAAAATCATCCTCCTACTTTATCAGCGCTGCTTGTTCAAAGGCATCCTTTGCTCCCTATATGTCTGGCTCCTAAAACAAAGACGTTACTCTTACTAACATGCAACAGAAACGTGAATAGAGGAAAATTTACTGGCAGAGGCGCTAACACTGTGATTGATTATTTTTCTATTTCTCCATCTTTGCTTGACCTATTAATACATTTTGAGGTCATTTGGAGCCCTTTGAGTGACCACAACCCCTTCATTCACTAGGCTCCTACTAATGATAGATCTATGCATCTGGCATTGAATACTGGGAAACCTATCCACAGGGGCAGCGTCTTAAATGGTGTACTGTGCTTCCTAAAGTGTTTTATCGAGATTTATTTATATTGTGTTGTACTGAGTTTGATCTGTGTTTAAAGTCCAATACTCCTAATAACATTATTGTCAATTCTTTCAATGACATTACTTGCAATATTGATTCACTGCTAACAAGTAGCAGTAATTGCTCTAGATCAAAATCTATTAAGTGGTTTGACTCCAAGTGTTCTAGGGCACATCATGCCTTGATGAAGGCTGTGAAAGCTGTTCCCAGGGACTGTAAGCTGGGTACCTCCTGTCATATCATCTCTAAAATAGTTTTTGGGGGACGTGGCTAAGTGCCAATGGAGTAGGCAGCAAAGCTCCACATGCCTACGGGGAAAGAACCCCCATCTGGCACCATCCTGAATAAAATGCTGACCTAAAAGCCAGCGCTGGCCAGACACAGAACCAAGCACCCCACAGAACCCTGAAACCACTGTGCAGGGCGATGTGCGGCTACAAGGGTTGCCCTTTATGCTCCTATGAGGCGGCCACGGCCAGGACCCTGGGCCGCTTACATTGACGGTAGTAAGGAGGTGGCTGGGCATGGTCCTGCTGCTTCTTGTGCGAGGGAGAATTGCAGAGAGGAGTGAGAAACCCCCCCTCACCAAGACCGGACTGCAGCCCCCGCCACTGGAGCAGATCAGCTGAACCGGGCGGACCTGTGACCCTGGGTCAAACCTGGGCGACCACTGAGGGACGAGGGATTCCCTCTCGGTTCTGGAGGGCTTCTGCCCCGGCAGAGTACTGATCCTGCTGGGGCTCCCCAGCATTTGAGAATCGCAGTGGGGAGATGATGATGGCGGGGGGCCCATAGGGCCCTGCACGAGCGTCCTCCGCACTGGTGATTGCAGGAGTCTCCAGCTGCATTGCAATACAGAGAAGTCTGGGGTTGGCTGCCCACATGGAGAGTGAGAGGCCAGCCTGGGAGTGACAAGGCTTGAAGTGTGCTCACCCGGGCCCGAAGCTGCCTGTGCCGTGCCAGTGTGGACAGGTCTCAGCGGACAGTAAGTGGAGGGAGTTCACAGGCTCCAGCCCTGGCAGTGACTGATAAGCCATTGCAGGCCTCCCCCCCTGCTGAGGAGGCACCGGCTTGGACCCAGAGTGGGGTGATGTCGCACTAGGCCCCCCTCTGCTTCTACCCTCTTCCTGGCACTGCAGTCCATTAGGCGGCCTCAAGAAACAGCGCCTCACGGGAGAACTGGGAGTAAACTGGAGGCACCCAGGGGATCTGGAACTCTGCCCCATGGAAGCTGTGCGGCAGCCAGACACGCTTTGGGAGTACACCCATTACCACAAAGAGGGGCTGTAGCTGGGAGGAGCGGCATGGCTTCCCAGGAGAGGAGAGGGGTGAGTGAGAGACCTTCGAAGGGGCTTCTGGTCTGTGCACGGATACCAGCCTGGGAGTAGAGCGACGAGATGACCGGAGAAGAGGCGAGATACTGATTGGGTAGGGTTGCTTGCGAGTTGGTTTCCCCAGGGAAGATGGACAATCCAATAGACCCGACTAAATAGGAAAGCCGAAGAGCCTGGTGACCTGCGCAGTGCTCGCTGAGCTTGGAGAGGACGTGTCGCCGGCGAGCTGGGAAGATTGGAGGCCTGAGGGTGCTCTGACAGAGGAGGCACCTGCGGGCCTTGGGCCTTTGATCCCGCCCCAGGCAAGCCCGATCCCCTGCTCTACGACCACAAGGAGTACGGCTCCTGACTGCTGGAGGCAAGTACGGTGAAGATGACCAGGAGGCAGAACCCCGAGATGGGGAACACCATGGGAGATGAAGGAGCAGACTCCCAGGAAGAAAGAGGAGATCTCCAGGCACAGCCTGGACCCCAGGAGGGACCCTCCCTGCAAGACATTATGCATGCGATCACCAACTGTAAGGAGGTACTGGAAGCTAAAATTGACACATTGGTGGCAGATATGGGTATTCTGCAAGCGTATCATTGCCGGCTTGCAGAATGAATCACCTCATCAGAGCAAACAGTGGCGGAGATATTGCCAGAGCTGACAGCTGTGAGCGACCGACTGACAGATGAGGAAGAAAGAATTAAACTGCTAGAGCCACGAGCTGAAAATGCAGAAACCTGATCATGCCAGAAAAACATACGAATCGTAGAGCTTCCAGAGAAAATGGAGGGGAGGAATATGGTGGACTACCTAGAGAAGTGGGTTTGTTACAAAGTCGCCCAGGAGGCACTGTCCCAGTTCTTTGTCCTCAAGAGGGTGCATAGGGTGTCGGACCGCACCCTGCCTCTGGGGTCTCTGCAACGACAGGAGGTGGTGGCCAGATTAAATATGATATAAAGATCTGGACTTTATACTCCAACGAGCTCGAGGGCTGGAAAAGCTACAGATTGAAAACAGCGAAATACAAATTTTTCCTGACCTTCTCCAGAGAAGTGCAGAGCTGTCAAACCATGTTTTAGGAGGCCAAGGCTCGTATTCGCCAGATGAAAATACCATACGCTATGTTGTTTCCGGATAGGCTTAGAGTGGTGACAGATGGAAGCACCTTATTATTCCAGTCTCCCTGGGAGATGTGGGAATGTATAGAGGAACAACTGCATAGGGACTTAGGAGAGAGACACCGGAGACCCTGCTTCAGGGTGGCTACAGCATGACGACAGCCCGGTGAGCGCTGGGTGGCAGCCCCGTCCAGGGACAAAGTGCAGCAGGATAGACAACAAGTGGTGGAGGTGGTGGTGTGCTTGAGAAGCAGAGAGGAAGCCCACTGTTGGACCTGACGTCCTTGGGGTAGCTTGGCTCAGGCAGAAAGGCTTTCCCTCCAACATTGCATGTTGTGTTTGCATCACACCCAACTCACACCTCAGCGCTACACCGCTCAAAAATGACGCTACACCGAAACAGTGTTCAGATTTAGAAAATAAGTTTTATCTTTCCTTATTAGGTGCACTCAATTAATGTTATCCATTACATTTCAGGATCAACATTACATGGTATTCAGAACAACAGTATAATTCCTTTCTTTACTCCAGTATAGCACATTCCTAACCACTATCACATATGTCAATCCAGCGCCTAGATTCTAGTATACCAAATTAAATCCCCACATATACCACTTCCTGTAACATTTTCTTAACACAATTCTCCAGTTGGTCAGCAGGCCCACAGGTGGCCCTTCAGATAGTTGGTTACACTAGACACTTCACTTACTGAATCCTGGTTTATCACCTTTGGTCAATCTTATACATTAGGCGCTATACTGGTGATTTATCTGGCTGCTAGGAATCACTGTTACATTTGAGCTTGCACCTGCAGCTTTTTCAGTGACTAGTAGTCACACTAATCCAGTTGAACATTTACACATAAACCATCCCTGTTCCGGGAACCAGACTAATACAGTTGCACCTTACTTCTACCTCTATTCGGGGAGTTCCCAATATGTAACCCACAGTCTCGCAAGGGTATATCTCCTGGCACTGGTAATTTTTTTTAACCCAGTATCTGGTTTTCAGTTCACAAATCCCCGTGCATTTCCTCCCTTTTTTGCTTATACCCAGCTTACTGTTAACCTCGTGGTCCTCCTCTCGTGAAGGTCGGCGAAGCTTGAGCCGAGTTCTCACTTCTTTCAGGGAAGACGGGTTCACTGTGCAGACACGGAGAGAACTCTTCCACCCAGGGGGCGGTAATGGGGCACTCCCACCTACCACCTCCCCCAAGGGCTTCCCTGCTCGTGAGTCTCACTGCGGAAGGCCACCTTGCTCTTTCAACCCAATATCACTGGCACAGAGTTAGTCCTGGTCGGTCCTGGACCCCCTCCGCAGCTACTGGGAGACACGCGCCGCCGCCTGAAGCAACGCGGCCTGGAGGCGCGGCCTCCTCCTACTACCAGCGGCAGGGGGCGGCGCTTTGACGTCGGCTTCTGTCACGAGTTACTGGGGAGACGGCTTCCAGGCCTCACGACCCTCTCCTCCCAGCGGCGTCTTCCCTCAGCTGCTACGACGCGTCACTCACTCGCCGGCTCACACCAGGAAGTCCCGACTCTCTCTCCGGACCTCCCGGCTCACTTCAAACCACTCCCCCGCGACACCAGGCAATCCCTCAAACTCGGGGTTGCGGCGGCGATATCCGGCCACAGCGCTCCTCAGGGACAACGCACAGGCACGCAGCGACCCGGCCAGCGGCGGTGAGTACCACGCGCGGTGCTTCTTGGGTACAGGGCACTATCGGTCACAGCGCCGAGCGACACATCCAGTTCCTGGGGCACTATCAAGTAGTAGGGTTACGCCGCTCTCCGCTGGCCCAGCGCTGGGGGACAGTTGTGATTTCTGGCCATAGAGCGCTTAGCTGGCGCAGCGCTTCACAGTTCCTCAAAAGGGGGGGGGGGCTGAATTTAAGGGTGCAAGGGACGCACCGGAACGGACAAGTAAGTCAATCACCCGATGGTTACTGGGGCACAGTCACCTCCTGGACCGTCCAGAACGGTGGTCGGTCGTTTGGGCCTGTTTGTTTCTAAAGTCTCAGGCAACAACAGGGATGAGGGTGGTGAAGTCCCGGGCGATGGCTTCTCACCTGATCTTCCTTCCGGGATTCTGACTAACAGGAGCCCCTAAGTCAGAGAGGAGTCCCCAAATCAGTGGCTGGAGTCAGGGATGGGTCAAGAGGTCGAGGGTGGTATCAGCTGATGAGGGAAGTCACGCAGACCCTAAGACCTGTCAATTCCCTCTCTAGCGCAGCCACCTCCCCACTCAGGTGCCTTACTCCTGTCTACCTCACAGCTCACCAACCTCCTAAAATGGCCGACCGACCTCACCTCTATTTATAACCTGGGCCCTGACTGGCTAGAGTGGTCCAGAAGGTTCCGGAACCCCTCATGACAGTCTATGGCCCAGGTTCCAGGGTGACAGTTTAGTCCACCATTTTGTAAAAACTCCCTCTCCCTCCATTTTAGAGCAGCACCTTGCGCCTCTCCCTCAGTTAGTGAGAAAGGGGCGCCCAGAGCCTCTACATCAACACCAAAAAGAGGTTAGTGGACAGAAAAATGAGAGGGTAAAGGGAGAAAAAAACATAAAAAAATGAGGAGGGAACAGCCAACGGGCTGACAGGTCTAACACCCACGATCAAAGACGGCTGAGGTTGACGATGAGGACCTGAAGAGTCTGGACTTGGAGGGTGGACATATCTCCGGCAATGCCACAGAATCTGAAATGCCCCCAGTGACTCCTGGCATTGCTGATAAGAATATTTAGAGACTGTCATTTGATATTGTCCATGCCTAACACTAAATTAATGATGCTTTACTTGAACCCTACAGATATTGAGGCAGAAAGCATGAGAGGCTACTCAGGTGGATGCTTGATGCCTTGCGAGAAGTATGTTATGTGGAGGGGGGACCCGGGGAGGCCGCATAATGCTACTTAGATTACCCTACCCTTGATTCTTTACTCTTATGTTACCCGTGGGTCCTCCTGCGAGTGCTGGTTGTACGCCTGTTTGCTTGTTTGGCTGAGTGGATGTTGCCTGTTTGTCCTGGGGTGAAGGAGTTGGGGTATGTGTTTTAGTTTTTTTTATCTGGGGTAATGAGAGTCTATTCTACTGGAATCTTTATCTGGGGCAGGCAACGGCAGATTGCTTTGGTGCTTTGTATCAACTGCAATTAGTCCTGGATGGCAGAGGGGTGACTGGTGTACAACATCATGACTACGCCTTTGAACTATAAATTATTAACTTGGAATGTTAGAGGGATGCACTCCATGAGAAAGCTCTATAAGGTGTTCTCTTACCTGAATCGCAGAGGGATACACATCTCCCTGCTGTAGGAGACGAACCTGGCGGCTAAAGAGGAGGACTCATTACGTGATCACTGGAGGGTTCAGGTTTACTTTACTAAATACTCTGCCTTTTCATGGGGAACACTGATCTGGATCCAGGTGGGAGTTCCTTTCCATCACACCTGGCAGAATAGATGGAGACTACTTGACACCTTGCGCCAACTATACCTGCTCCAGAGAGACTATTCTTTCTTTTCTAACCTACATGAGCTTCATGTCAGTCTGGATACATTTTTCTGTACTCCTGATACGCATGGGCAGGTAAGAGATGTGTAGTATCAGGCCCGAACTGTCTCGGATCATAATGCAGTGCTGATTTAGCTGCAATGGGAATGCCTGCATCCCCGCATCTCCGCCTGTTGACTGAAAACGGAGGCCCTGGAGGATCAGGTATTTCGGGAAAGTATCAGTACTCACCTCAGACAATATTTCATGGACAGCAAAGGATCAGCTTCCTCGACGCTGATAGAATTGGACGCTTTTCAAGCTGTCATTCGAGGGCATTGTACTGCAGAATCTGCTGGAATCCAAAGCCTGCCCCTTCAAGAAATCACACAGGCCGGCGAAACCCTGGCAGAGGCAGAGAAAGCCAAGCCAGGCCATCCAGAGTCTCACCAGACGTTAGTAGATACTAGTGAGACGGTGGCAGAAGTGACCGAACGGCTGAGTAGCTAGGACTATAAGCCATGCATGTTGAGGGCTCAAGCGGAGCGTGATCACACTGGCTCCTTTCTGTCCTGGTTGGCTGACCCTGCATGGAGACGCTCGAGGACTGTTGAGCTCTCCTTGGATACAGGCAATCACCTGTACAGACAGGACGAAGTCAATGCAAGATTTATGCAATATTACGCTAGCTTATATACAAGTGTTACTCACTATGAGGAGGACAAGTTATAAACACATCTGACACCTTTGTCAATCACAGCCCTATCCAACGAAGAGGTGGAAGATTTTAGGAATCCCAATAACAATCCAGTAGATACGAGTGGCTATAAAGGGACTAGCACCCAGGAAAACACCGGGGACAGATAGCATTCCTGCTGAATTCTATAAGACATATGCAAATGACCTGGGCCCGAGGCTAGAGATGCTCCTTTCAGGAAGCGAGAAAGAAGCGACAGTTGCTGCCAGACACTATGAAGGAGGCACAAGTGGTTCCGATACTGGATCCAAGTAAACCTGGGCATGACTGTAAGTCGTACCAACCGTTGCCGATGCTCAACGTCGACTATAAAATACTTAGCAAAAGCCTAGCTGCCCGAATTCTCCTTCACATGATTAAACTAGTCCATCCTGACCAAGCAGGGTTCATTCCGAGCAGAAACACTGCACTGAACATCAGACAGTTAGTACCCATTCTGGACTCGGAGGCCTATGACCATGGCAGGGCGGCGGACTTTTTGATTGACATTGAGAAGGCCTTTGCTAGCCTGGAATGGAAATTCATTTACGGAATTCTGAACAGAATGAACTTGGGGCGGGGATTTCTTTTGTGGGCTAGACTCTTTTCAGGTTCAGGAGGGGCTGTAGCCTCAGGATCACTTACTGATGACTGGACCTCGATTACGCAAATGAAGAAAGAATGGCTTAAGATCACCCTCCATAGTGCCCTAATGACTGAGTACTTGCGGGCGAACATCGCACCCCGTGCCCTCAAAGTCAACATCTTGCCTAGAATTTTTCTAGAGGATGGACCTTTTAAGAAAGATTGGTGCCAGGTATCATGGAAGTGCACCAAAGACCTGTTGGTCCTAATAATAAGCACCGCTAAAAGGCTGATGCCCTCCTGGTTAGGATACAAGCGGCAGAGGCTGCACTGAAATCATCTATCCTCAAAACTGCCTTCTCATCTAAACTAGCGGAGATTAACAATGAAATCGCAGCAAATAGGGAATTCCTACTGAAACAAAAGGTCACCAATTTGCAAAACGATGTAGCTAAATTCGATAAGGAGAGGGTTTACCTCTACCTTGAGGATGACTACACCACATCCAAGAATAGTTACTCCTCAGATGACAGTTCGGACACCGGCAGTAGAAGGGGATCATCTAACAGTGATTCCAGCACTGGGAGCTGGGGTAACCGCAAGCAACGGAGACCGAGTTTCTAGCCATACCACAATTTTGAAAATGGGCCGATGTACCACGGCCCCGTTCCTCCACCATGGCAGTACCCAGTATATCCTCAGGGCCCGCCACACTACTATCCGATGAACAACCCCCCTTTTTTAGGCATAGGTTGGGGCAAAGGAAGAGGGCAAAGAAGAGGAACGCAGGAGGGGGTACAGTGGCAGGACCAGACACCACAGTCAGTAGAAACGAGGAGTATGAGCAGGCTTAGTAGTCAACCTTTCCACTAGACCCCTTACTATTACAGAAAAGGAGGTTTTGGAAAAGGGGCTGGGATTCGTTCCCACACCCGTACCAGACAAATTCAATGAGATGTGTGAATTGAAACAATTTTTCAGGAAATTTCGACTCAAGGCGTTCTTTCATGACAAGGCCCTCCCTGAACGAGATGACACGGGGTTACGCAATCCATCCACGTTCACCCCAAGCAACAACATTGCTCCCCCTGAAGTCCTAGCATTTGAGGGTGCAGTACTCAAGGGCTTGACTAACATTCCCAGAGCCCCCCTATTCCACAATCTGACTAATGCAGAGAGGGAGGCTGCTAGGGTACTATTGAATGACCAGAGCATTACTATCAAGCAGGCGGACAAGGGAGGCGCGATTATAATCCAATCCACCGAGGATTATGATAGAGAGTGTAGACGTCAACTCGGCAACGCCAATCACTACACCCCCTTAACTGTGGACCCTACTCCCAGATTGTCTGCTGAAATCACAACTTTTGTTTTTGAAGCTGAGACCAATGGGTGGGTCAGCAAGAAGGAGGCTGACTTCTTACTTACAAAAGACCCTAAGACTCCATATTTCTATAACCTCCCCAACATTAATAAAAACACTACACCGGTACCAGGGAGACCAATAGTGACAGGGATAGGGTCCCTGCTCGAACCCCTTTCTAAATTCTGCAACCACTTTCTCCAGCCCTTGGTGTGGAAGATACCATCATATGTCCAGGACACTACGGAAGTCCTGCGTCTGCTTGATAACATCGAGGGGAGGGTTGGGGTAGTCTTACTGGTCACCTTGGACGTGGAGGCGCTATAAACTAACATCCCACAGCGCGCCATGTTGGAGGCAATAGAGTCCAGCCTTCCCAAAGAGGACTGGACTTCACCAACACCAATCCCATTCATCATGAGCTGTGCCACCTTGGCCGTAAGTGATTTTATTTCTCGAATATAACACACAATTGTTCCACCAGACCCAAGGTACTTCCATGGGGAGTACCTTCGCCCCTAGTGTGGCTTGCCTGTACATGGCTACCTTTGAGGAAGAGGTCATTATGAACCCTAACAACCCACACAGAGACAACCTGACATTATGGAGGAGATACATAGATGATATCCTCATACTATGGAAAGGGGACACAACAACTTGTGAGGCTTTCTGTAATTGGATCAATACACAGAATACATTCTTGAAATTTACCCACACTGTATCCGACTCTGATATCCCCTTTTTGGACTTAAGGATTTGACTCACTGACACGGGTCTCAGTACCAACCTTTATAGAAAGGCGACTGACAGGAACAGCCTCCTCCAATATGACAGTCATCACCCGAGGTCACTCAGAAACAACCTTCCATTTGGCCAGTTTCTCCGTATTAGGAGAAACTGCTCCACCCTGTCTGACTACAAAACAGAGGCCCAACACCTACAACACAACCTAAGGGATAGGGGCTATCCAGATCAACAGATTAGGCATTCCTAAAAAAGGGCTTTGAATAACCCAAGAGAGGCATTTCTTCAAGAAGCCACTGATACGCTCACCTCTTTCACCCGCAATTCATCGCTCATTAAGAAAACGATTAATAAATACTGGGGTATAGTCAACATAGGCGACCTGAACATCTCGAATCACAGGTTTGCCTTTAAACATACACCTAACCTCAAGGACACCCTGGTACACACCAGACCTAGGACCAAGGAACCAGGCGTCCAGAGGACACTATGGGATTTACCACCGGTTACCGGTCACTATCCTTGTGAGTGGTGTTCAGTCTGTGACCAGACTAATGTCTTTAAGGAGATCCAACTTTCTGACAACTTCACCTGGCAACTCAAGAGGCACACAAATTGCAATACAGCCAGGTGTATCTACCTCCTAACTTGTCCCTGTGACAAAAAATATATAGGAATGACGATGAGACAGGTCAAGCTACGAATTACTGAACAGAAAAGTAATGTGAGATGCATGAAGACAACTACTAAACTAGACACACATTGTAGGGACTTTGACCACATGGCAGAAAGCTTAAAATGGATGGTGCTCGAGTCGCACTCCAGGATCACACATCAAGCACTCTTTAGAATTGAGCAGAGATGGGTGCACCGCCTGTCTGCTGACACTTGCGGTCTCAATGATAACATACCCTGGGCTGCTTTGACTAATAAATAGCCTATGCTTTGGGGTTCCATCCAAGACTCTAATACCCCAATCCACATACGTGACACCAATGGTAACCCATGGGAATGTCATGAACTGTAGCTGTGGATCTCCACACAATGATGTTCTGAGTATTGTCAGCCCTTCTGTGACTGAACGGGATTACAGCACCAGGTACATGCAGACATCCATACCATAGCGCTCTATACCTTTTGCTGTTACTCAACTTGTTACATGAGATATCATATTACTCGACCCATAGTCTACACTTATCGTATCATACTTGATAATCCACCCGCGGGTTCCCTTGAGCATGATTAGATATTTATCCATGGGGAGACCTATTTCGCCCCCTTAGACAGAGTTGGTCACGGTCTGTTATTCCTTTTAGCATTATTCTAGACCTTCCAAACACACTCCAAGATGGCACACTTACTTGCGGGGCCGCCACCCAGTGCACTCTGCGTTCTCACTCTATGTACCACGTGACCTGCACAAGACCACGTAGGCGTCATACCACCTGACTAGGCGTGAATCCAACTTTGTATTTAAACACCGCCAAGCCGACTGGAAATCGCTCCGGTTTTTCGGCATCAGCGCAGGGGTAGATGACCGGCGTTCGTCCTAATACGGACAGGTGAGTGCGTGAGCGGGGTTCCAGCCTATGCGGGTGTGATTGTGATATTGTTCCAAACGCTGCGTTTACGGTGTGTGTCTTCACTACCTGAGGACCAGCTGAGCGTGTTAGTTGTGCTACCACTGGGCGCCACACGCTTGTGTGAGTAGTCGGGTTTGCGGGTTCATGCTGATGATGTTGGTGGGTGTGTAGGGGTTAGCGTGGCGCACACCGGAGTCCTCTGGCTTGGTAGAGCTGCATGCCGTACCCTCCGCTTCCCTCCTGGTATCAAGCATTGAGCCCTGCATCCCAGACACTCTCACGACATCAGAGGGCTCTATACTCATAGAGCAATGGTGGGGATCTACTACCAGCAGGCTACCTCCTTAAGTGGGGTCCCCACTGCCCAACACGCTGCTGTAAGGGACACTGCGGCCCCCTGTCCACCTTATTTTGTGTTATGTTGTTATTTTATTCCCCTTTATACAGGGCACACGATAAGGAGGTGCCATCTGCTGAAAAGACCGTTGAAGCAAACGTTTCCATCTAGTTGGGTGAGACATGTTACAAGATTAATTTCTCATTTTTATGCGTTCTCCCCCAGTCACTCAGTGTTTTTATACCTTATTTTAAATACCCACTTGTAATAAAGAGCACCCATGCTCTTGGTAGATGAACCACGTGTTGTGGGGGTGAGTAGACAAAATATCGGAAATGTAATATCGATATACAGAAATATCGAAGTCAAAATATCGATGGAACAATATATCTCTGTCATTAAAATCGATGTAAAAAATGTCGAGATTGTTATGTGTAGTAAAATATCGAGGTATAGTATATCGAAAGACATAATATCGTGTAGTAAAAATATCGAAAAAGGATAGTATTAAGTCATTTTGTGATTTATTAAAAATTATTGTTTAGAAGTGTCAGCAAATGTTTATTTAAGTGTATTAAAAATATCAATTTTGTTTCAATTAATATAATTTTTATAATTTTGATATATAATTTTAGGAGCGGGATGTTGGGTTTATAGGGGATAAGGGTGGGGAGTGTTTTAAAAATATATATTTGAAATAAAATATTTTAATACATTTTTGTAGAATTTGAATTTAAATTTTGAACAAAATTGTAATATTTAAATTTTAATTATGAAAAAAAAATTTTTTAGTGGGATGTTGTGTATATAGGGGTTAAGGGTGGGGAGTGTTTTGGAAATAAATATTAAATTTAAAATTTTAGGATATAATTTTTGAAATATTATTAATAATTTTTTTTTAATTTTGATATATAATTTTAGGAGCGGGATGTTGGGTTTATAGGGGATAAGGGTGGGGAGTGTTTTAAAAATATATATTTGAAATAAAATATTTTAATACATTTTTGTAGAATTTGAATTTAAATTTTGTAAAAAATTGTAAAATTTAAATTTTAATTATGAAAAAAAAATTATTTTAGTGGGATGTTGTGTATATAGGGGTTAAGGGTGGGGAGTGTTTTGGAAATAAATATTAAATTTAATATTTTAGGATATAATTTTTGAAATATATTTAAAAAAAAAAAAAAAAATTCTAATTTGTTTGTAAAATTTAAATGTGAAAATTGTAATAATAAAATAAATGTAATAAGTGGGATTTTGGGGTTATAGGGGATAAGGGTGGGGAGTGTTATATATATATATTTATTATTTAATATTGAATTTCAAAAAAATTACATTAAAATTTTGGTATTAAAATTTACAATTAAACATTTTACTAATAAAAAACATTTAATAAGTGGGATTTTGGGGTTATAGGGGATAAGGGTGGGGAGTGTTTTTGAAAAATATTTAATATTTTATAAAAAAAAATATAAAATTTAATTTTGGTATTAAAATTTAAAATTAAAAAAATTACTAATAAAATAAATGTAATAAGTGGGAATTGGGGGTTATAGGGGATAAGGGTGGGGAGTGCTTTCGAAATATATGTAATATTTTATATTTGAAAAAAATAATGGAAATTTATAATTTGGTAATAAAAGTTAATTTTAATCATTTTAATAATAAAATAAATGTCATAAGTGGTATTTTGGGGTTATAGGGTATAAGGGTGGGGAGCGTTTTAGAAATATATAAAAAATTTAATATTAATAAAAATTTATTTACATTTAGAAATGTTATTTGAATTAACATTTAACAATTTTAAGAAGATAATTCATTTAATAAGAGTGATGTAGGATTTATAGGGGATAAGGGTGGGTAGTGTTTACAAATTAGTAATTGTTTTAAAAAATCAAAAATATATAGTAACCCTAATTCAATATAGATTGGAGTGGGAATAGTAAATTATTTTTGGTCAGTGTCCAGCATGTACTTTAATTTATTATAGACTGGAGTGGGAATAGTAAATTATTTATGGTCAGTGTCCAGCACCTACTCTAATTTATTAGAGACCGGAGTGGGAATAGTAAATTATTTATGGTTAGTGTCCAGCACCTACTCTAATTTATTGTAGACTGGAGTGGTAATAGTAAATTATTTATGGTCACTGTCCAGCACCTACTCTAATTTTTTATAGACTGGAGTGGGAATAGTAAATTATTTATGGTCAGTGTCCAGCACCTACTCTAATTTATTATAGACTGGAGTGGGAATAGTAAATTATTTATGGTTAGTGTCCAGCACCTACTCTAATTTATTATAGACTGGAGTGGGAATAGTAAATTATTTATGGTCACTGTCCAGCACCTACTCTAATTTTTTATAGACTGGAGTGGGAATAGTAAATTATTTATGGTCAGTGTCCAGCACCTACTTTAATTTATTATACACTGGAGTGGGAATAGTAAATTATTTATGGTTAGTGTCCAGCACCTACTCTAATTTATTATAGACTGGAGTGGGAATAGTAAATTATTTATGGTCAGTGTCCAGCACCTATTCTAATTTATTATAGACTGGAGTGGTAATAGTAAATTATTTATGGTCACTGTCCAGCACCTACTCTAATTTTTTATAGACTGGAGTGGGAATAGTAAATTATTTATGGTCAGTGTCCAGCACCTACTCTAATTTATTATAGACTGGAGTGGGAATAGTAAATTATTTATGGTTAGTGTCCAGCACCTACTCTAATTTATTATAGACTGGAGTGGGAATAGTAAATTATTTATGGTCACTGTCCAGCACCTACTCTAATTTTTTATAGACTGGAGTGGGAATAGTAAATTATTTATGGTCACTGTCCAGCACCTACTCTAATTTATTATAGACTGGAGTGGGAATAGTAAATTATTTATGGTCACTGTCCAGCACCTACTCTAATTTTTTATAGACTGGAGTGGGAATAGTAAATTATTTATGGTCACTGTCCAGCACCTACTCTAATTTATTATAGACTGGAGTGGGAATAGTAAAATATTTATGGTCACTGTCCAGCACCTACTCTAATTTATTATAGAGTGGAGTGGGAATAGTAAATTATTTATGGTCACTGTCCAGCACCTACTCTAATTTATTATAGACTGGAGTGGGAATAGTAAATTATTTATGGTCAGTGTCCAGCACCTACTCTAATTTATTATAGACTGGTGTGGGAATAGTAAATTATTTATGGTCAGTGTCAAGCATCTACTTTAATTTATTATAGACTGGAGTGGGAATAGTAAATTATTTATGGTCACTGTCCAGCAACTACTCTAATCTGTATGGTATTTAATGAAATTAAATTACATTAATATAGCAATAATAATAATATTTTTAAGTGAATATTATTTGTATTTTATTATTATATATTGGATTTGTACTAATTAATTCAATATTTATAGTTTAGGATAATAAATACATGTAAAGTTTTAATGTGATATGTTTGGAATATTTAATATTATTATTAGGAAAAATATATGAATATTTTGTATTGGAATAATGGGTAATGGCATTCTGTAATTTTATAATATTTATTGATTTTTTTTTTTATAAAAAAAATATTCTATATGTTAAATATTCATAATAGAAGATCAATATTAATAATCAGAGAAACACAATTAATAAGACAAGAACATGGTTTTTATTGTAGTTTTTTAAATTTGTTATTGTTTATTCATTTGAGTAATATCATTCAGAAATAGCATTATTTATATTGTAATTAAATTCAAACATATTGAATATAGGTGAGAACAAATTTTATGTACATTTAGTATATTTTCTAACATTTTTAAGTAAATTAAAAATATTATTAATAATGTTGTACAATGTAGTGTTTTATATTAAATTTAACATAGCAATAGGTTTTGTAAATCTTTATACAAAACTTTTGGCAAATATTTTCATATATAAACATTTTAATATTTGTAGTACAAACATGTTATGCCTTTTTTATTAATATTAATATGTAAAATATTAATATTAATTATTTTTACAATGTTTTCAAAACAAACATATTTTTAACATAAATAAAATTTTAGCATTCATGCAAAAAATTTGTAACAATTTTTCATACATTGTTCTGTAGTATTATCTTTTTAGAAATTATAATAAAAAATATTTTACATTTTTTAATATTTATTTATATAATTTTAATCATTAGGAACATTTGTTGACAATTTGTAGGTAAATGAAAAAAATAGGTCTATTTTTGCTAAATTATATAAAATATTTGTGTGTGAATTTACTGTTTTACCTGATTTAATTAGGGCTTTTTAGTATAGTTAAATGTTTTATTATGTTTTGGGCACTCTATTTTGTAACCCGGTAATGTTGTTTTGGGTCATTTGGTTTGAAGGGAAGCTCGCGGTTGGGAGTTACTTCGCGTCGTGAAAGGTAAGGTTTGTTTTATATGTTTTAGATGGTTTTAAACTTTATTTTGAGCCTAGTTAGATAATGTTTAGTGTAGCTGTACATATATTAGTTATATTTGGAAATGTTATGTGTTAGAGTTGCGTGTTGTGTTTTTACGTGTTTTTAACGATGTGTAGGCATGTTTCGAGAGTTAGGTTTAAGGTGTTTAATGTATATTTAGAACTGTTTTAAATCTAGTATTATTGTTAGTAAGTGTTTATGTGTTGTTTTATGTGGGTGGGAATGTATGTTGCTTTGTTTTTACAATTTCTTTTCTAGGTTATTCGTTTCGGATGGACTCGTTTTTTTTTTTAAAGAAGTGTGTGTTCGTTTTATTGAACAATATGTTTTTTACACTTCTTTAAATGTTTCAGTTTTCATGGATCGTTTTTTAATATTTTTAGCTATTTTCGGGTTTTTCATGGTTTTTCGAAGGATATGGTGCCAATTCCGATCCGGTAAAAACCTGGTACGAACCGTCGGACGGAGCCTTTTCTCCGTCCGACTCGTACCCGGTGCGAAATCCATCCGAAAATGCAAGTACGATTCATACGGAAACACCATTTCCGTACGAATCGAACAAAACACCGACCGAACAGAAACTAAACACAATTCCGATCCTGAAAGGCGCCGACGTGACGTCGGTACGCATCCAGCCTACGTTTCACGAACCAGGAAGTACGATTCGAACCGACGTCATCCCCCACGGAAAATATTTACCGGCTGCCAAAAACTGCCGGGAAATCAGGACGACACACGCAAGGAGCAGCTGGACGCGACGAACAGACATGGACCCGAACCTACGTGCCATCCCTGCCCTCCTAGCAGTCCACCTGGCGTACAGGAACCGACGCAGACGCCGCAGAAGGTCAGCACAACAACCAGGGGCAAAGGGGGGGGCAGGGGCAGGACACACAACACCAACACATGGTACCAAATCACACATGGCCTGGACATACCTGACCATCTGGGCCTGGTCACTTCCAGGGGGTGGGGGCGAGGCCAGCAACGCAAGCGTCCGCCACAACGGAAGTGGATGGTCACGCGAACCGGTACGTACCCTACCCAGGCCGCAAGAGCGTGGGTACGGAACGTACCACGCGTCCCCCTACGTCACTCCAACAATGGCGGTACGGCCCGTACCCACGTCAGAAATGCCTTGGTACTGCTCGTACCAGCATTGCTGGGGTCATGTAGGGGTACGCGTGGTACGACCCGTAGCCACGCCCCCAAGGCCTGTGTATGGTGCGGACCCCACGGCACCGCAACAATGGGGGGACGCACCGTACCCACCCACCAAAGGCATGGGTACGGCCCGTACCCAGGCACGCAGAGCGTGGGTAGGGGTATGTACGGACCGTACCCCCACCCGTGGAAGTACGGCCCGTACCCCCACCCGTGCATGTATGCCCCGAACCCCCACCCGTGTATGTACGCACCCAAGCACCACCCGTGTATGTACGCCCCGAACCCCCACCCGTGTATGTACGCCCCGAACCCCCACCCGTGTATGTACGCACCAAACCCCCAGCCGTGTATGTACGCACCAAACCCCCAGCCGTGTATGTACGCACCGAAACCCCAGCCGTGTATGTACGCACCGAACCCCCACCCCACCCTGGTATGTACGCCCCGAACCCCCAGCCGTGTATGTACGCACCGAACCCCCACCCGTGTATGTACGCACCGAACCCCCACCCCACCCTGGTATGTATGCCCCGAACCCCCACCCGTGTATGTACGCACCGAACCCCCACCCGTGTATGTACGCACCAAACCCCCACCCCACCCTGGTATGTACGCCCCGAACCCCCACCCGTGTATGTACGCACCGAACCCCCAGCCGTGTATGTACGCACCGAACCCCCACACCACCCTGGTATGTACGCCCCGAACCCCCACCCGTGTATGTACGCACTGAACCCCCACCCGTGTATGTACGCACAGAACCCCCACCCGTGTATGTACGCACCAAACCCCCACCCGTGTATGTACGCACCAAACCCCCACCCCCCCCTGGTATGTACGCCCCGAACCCCCACCCGTGTATGTACGCACCAAACCCCCACCCGTGTATGTACGCACCAAACCCCCACCCGTGTATGTACGCACAGAACCCCCACCCGTGTATGTACGCACCAAACCCCCACCCCCCCCTGGTATGTACGCACCGAACCCCCCCCCAGCCGTGTATGTACGCACCGAACCACCACCCGTGTATGTACGCACCAAACCACCACCCGTTTATGTACGCCCCCGAACCCCCACCCGTGTATGTACGCCCCGAACCCCCACCCGTGTATGTACGCACCGAACCCCCAGCCGTGTATGTACGCACCGAACCCCCACACCACCCTGGTATGTACGCCCCAAATCCCCCCCCACCCGTGTATGTACGCACCGAACCACCACCCGTGTATGTACGCACCAAACCACCACCCGTGTATGTACGCCCCCGAACCCCCACCCGTGTATGTACGCCCCGAACCACCACCCGTGTATGTACGCACCAAACCCCCACCCGTGTATGTACGCACCAAACCCCCACCCGTGTATGAACGGACCGAACCCCCCCCCCAGCCGTGTATGTACGCACCGAACCCCCCCCTAGCCGTGTATGTACGCACCGAACCCCCCCCCAGCCGTGTATGTACGCCCCGAACCCCCAGCCGTGTATGTACGCACCGAACCCCCACCCCACCCTGGTATGTACGCCCCGAACCCCCACCCGTGTATGTACGCACCGAACCCCCCCCCCCAGCCGTGTATGTACGCCCCGAACCCCCACCCGTGTATGTACGCACCGAACCTGCAATAAGAATGGTGTGTGCCAAACACCCCCAGCAGTGCCCAGACACAGGAGGGGTGGGTGCAGAGTCCTCCCAGCAGTGCCCAGACACAGGAGGGGTGGGTGCAGAGTCCTCCCAGCAGTGCCCAGACACAGGAGGGGTGGGTGCAGAGTCCTCCCAGCAGTGCCCAGACACAGGAGGGGTTGGTGCTGAGTCCTCCCAGCAGTGCCCAGACATAGTACAAGATACCCCATCAACAAGTTCAGTGACCAACAAGGGTGATACCCCAGATGCAGGCGGAGCCATTGCTGAGCCAGCATGGCTATATTGAACGGCAACCCTCACACATCCAGGAAATGTAGACACAGCACAGCATTTGGGAGACACCCTGCAGGGAAAATGGCCTGCTCCACAGAGGATGGAACACACCTTGGGACAATGTCACCATACAGTGAGAGCAAACATGACCAAATACCATTGGCAGAGACCTTTGTGATGGCACGCAGATGGCAGGGTACACCCCATGAGCAGCACACTCCAACATTTCACAGACTCCTAACACATTATCACCACCCCAACTCAGGGAGCACCAGCACCAACAGCAAGTCCATGAAAGCATCAGTGTGCAAAACAAAAAGAAAATGCTTTATTCAGCAGGAAAATATCTCTGAGAAAATGTCCACTATGTACAAGGGCCATGGGCCAGCCCAGCAGCAAAGTCCGGGGGGGGGTACACATCGGGACGTGTGTCCCCTAGCTTGCCTGCACAGTTCACAAGTCCATTTCATCCACAGAAGAGGGGGCATCAGGGGGGAGGGTGGAAACAGGCACCGCAGGGACAGGAGGGGAAAGGGTAGGTGTTGTGGGTGCAGGGAGGGATGATTCTGCCACAGGGGGGGTGCCAGCGCCAAAGGTGGAGGACAGAATGGCGCTGCACACGTCGGCAAGTTCCCCCAGCGACTCCCCCGCACCCAATCCAACCACAGGCCCCAAGGAGGGGGGGGGGGCAAAGGGATGGGTCGCAGCGCCACTGGGGGAGGGTGTGGACAGGGTGGGGGACTCAACTCCCCTGGCCGGGTCCCGCCTCCACCGCTTGCGGGGTGGTGTCATCCTGGGGCTGGGGGGCACACTCGCAGTGGATGATGCTGTCACCGACTGTTGGCCAGGAGAGCTAAGGGGAGTGGATTTGGAGGGAGTGGGTTGTGTGGAATGCGGACTCCCACTGTGGCTGCGTGTTCTACGTTTCCCCCCCGACCCAGTGGGTGTGCCTTCCTCACCCTGTGTGTGCGTGACAGGAGGTGTGCGCTTCGACTTCCCTGGTGGTGTGGTGCCTGTGTCTGTTGGGGTGCGTGCACGCTGACGTCTGGATGTGCGTGTGACAGGCACGGGAGTGGGAATTGTGGATGGGGCAGGGGTAGGGGGGGGTAGGCAGCGCTGCAGGAGATCCAGTGCTGCAGTCAGTGTGGAGTCTATGGACCTCAGCAACTGCCGTTGGTCAGACTGCGCAGCCGACATGCCCTCCATGTATGCCTCCATCTGGGCAGCACCTGGGTGTGGGCATGGAGGACATTTAGCATCGCAGTCTGACCAACCTGCAACTGCCTCAGGATGTCCACAGACTCCGCACTCACCGCAGCAGTGGTGACAGGGGCAGGGGGTGCGGTGCCTGGCAGGAAGGAGACATGTGGGGACCGAGCACGGAGGGAAGGGCCACGAGCAGGTGGGAGGCCGGTGATGGAAACTGAGGTGGCGGGGGGATGTGGAGGGCTGCCATCAGCTGGGGGGGCAGACTCCGCCACCTCTGGGAGCTCAGCCTCGGACCCGTCTGCGTCATAGTCTGTGTTGGCAGTCGACAGGTCCTCTGCCTCACTCCCTTCGGCCTCCGTGCCACTCCATGTGCCAGACAGGACAGCACTGCTGGCACTGGTGCTCAATCCCTCCTCCCGGTCCGTGCTAGTGTCTCCTTCCGTGTACCCCGGCGATGCTGTGGGCAAGGTGAAGAGACAGGAGATAATCAGACACCTGTACACATATGTCACATGAGTCAAATATACATAGGTCACATTGCATAGCCTGAAAAGCAACAGGAGTAACACCTACAAAACAATGTACACATGTAGGCCATGGAACACACAGTTTTTCGACCCACCATGCCACTGAGACACAATGGAGAGCATGACACAATAGCAAATCACTGCACCTGAAATTTTACAGAGGAGCCAGCCTCTGGGGACAAATGTGCACAGCACCTGCACCACACTGCGTCTTCAAAAAGGGATGAGCATGAATGATATACATTTACTCTTGCCGCATGCTGCAAAGGCAATACATGAAACCAGGCCAAACATGACTGGGTCACTGCACCTTGAGCGTATGTCCAGTCAAACATCACACACAGGCCACACCCAGCAAGGAGGATGAAGCTTCTGACATGTAGGGCCTTGTACGCACAAACCACCCACACCTGAGACAATCTCATTGAGACGGAGAAAGTATGTACACCTCTTACTCTGGGATGAAAACACATGGCCTCCACTAATTAATGACTGTACACACACAGCCCCTGGTGGGCATGTCCACACATCATTGACAGGCAAACATCATCAGATTGTCTCAACAACACACACAGGTAATGCCCACTGTGAGTATGCACAGGCAAAATGGGTCCCCCTGTACAGTGGACACATGTAGCAACCTGTAGGTCCTAACAGTTGAGCCCAGGGTACAATGCCACCGTACCCAACCCATGGCGAAGACACAGTGAATGTCCATATTGTTGGATGACGCACATGATACCTAGGAAGAGGTTCCCCAGGGCACAGTAGTGCCCACACTCCTCCATGGTCCAGGATGGACATGACTGCAAATTAAGCAACCGTCCCTGCACTTAGCAGGCCTCCCACTCAGGCACATCATGTCAGAGGGCACACAATTGGACATGCATGCTGGAAGGCTGTACAGTTTGGAGACACACCCCTATGTCGTGATTCACAATCAGTGCCAAGTGACATGGACACCACAATGACTGAAATTGGCCATGGCACACGCAAGGTCCCCATACCTGTGGCACATCACCCCCACACATGATGCTGATGGCATAGGTCACCTGCATGAACTGCCTGCCTAAATAACCTTGTGCAAGAGTGGCTACAGACAGACCAGGGAACACATGGCAAGGAGGGGAAGGGAGGGAGTGAGAACAGCACTGTGCTAAATTGTTGAGAAGTTGACGCACTGCACAATCAAACCCTGGCAGTGTATCCATGCAACTGCACACTTACATTGGCTGGGGACACACAACTGACACACATGTACCTACCCCCTTCCTGCTGCTGCTTCTCCTGTAGGCGCCTGTCCATATCGGGGAAGACTACCGCCAGCACACGCTTCTGGATGTGGGTCAGACGACGGCGCCCACGGTTCTTACGGCTCACAGGTGAGTCCCCCAGCAGGACCCGTGCAATCCTCCTCGTCCAGCACCGGATGTCCTGCCAGCGTTTCCTCACCTGAGACAGGCTCCGCCTCCGACCCTCTGTACCCCTCACGGCACTGACGGCTTCACTCCAGATCTCCCCCTTGGCAATGGCGCCTACCTGTGAGGATGCAAAAGTGAGAATACATTAATCCACATGAGCAGAGACACAGAGACACACATATAGAACAATCCTCTTTATGAACAGGCCATGGTATGCATGCAACTAATTGCACCTATGTCATAGGGACATTATCCACTGTGGAAGGCCAAATGCACTACGTGCCATTGAAAGTACACAGGTGGCATGAGGGGTACCACTAGGCCTGGGCAAAAATTTCGTTCCGTTCGCGGAAATTGCGATAATTTGACATTTTTGCGTTCCGCGGAGAGCGCGAAAATGTCAAAAATTCCGGTTTCCGCAGCTTGGCGATAATTTGTTTCTTGCTCGCGCTGTAAAATGATACATTCTCGCGCGCGCGCGATCGCCTTACCTGAATCCCTGCGTTCGCCGACAAGTTTTCTTGATCCGGTCGCGTTCTCCATGAGATGTTGTATTGTTTTTAGCCATTTGCGCTGTCTCGCGACAGTTCGCGCCCGCAGTGACGTCATGCGTCGCGCGATCACGTCTTTCTTCTCGCGATCATGCACCGCGAGAACAACTCAAAACAAGATGGCCGCGCCCGCAAGCAGCCACATGGGTAAGTTGGCGACCCGCAACCATGCAGAAAATCGCGCGAACATGCCGGAAAAAAACTTCCGCATCTTCGCGATATTTCTGCTTGTTTGCGATAATTTTAAACATTCTCGCGATAATTTGCGAAGGTTAATTCCGCAAATTCCGCCCACCCCTAGGTACCACACACTCACTGACCAGGGATCACACTGTGCCTCACAGGCTACAACAGGATTATGTACAGCACCTCACAGCAGTCACCTGCCCCAGCACACTGATGCTACCTCATCAGAGTACACAGACACACACAGGTACAGGACAATCACATGGCATTGCCAACTGGGGGTACACACCTCACTCTGCCCATGTGCCAGTAGACGGGGGTGTCACAGGTGTGGGGCTGGCTCAGCACGGCATGCACACAGCACTGCTCCCTGCTCACATTGGATGGCCAGGCTACATCCATCCCTCATGCTGCTTGTGTGCAACACTCCCCATATGCACTCACCCACATGACAGGGGACTTACACACACACCAATGTGCAGGGGACGAACACCGCCTTTGGACACTCACAGCACAGGTACACTGAACAAACACACATCCATGGGTACTGACACCTGTCACACTGGGGGGAACACAGGATCACATCAGGACTGTGGAAACAACATCCCCGGGAGGAGTATGCATGCAGAATGTGGCATGCACCGTGCATTCATTGTCACAGTAGGCACTATGCAAGTGAGGAGTGCACACAGGAAACACAGCATGCTCTGCATGGGTGACATCAGGCCTTCCACACCCTGGGACCCACTCCAAACAACAGTGCATGTCTGTCACACATGGATACAATGGCAGAAGTCACTGGCACACAAAAGGGGCACAGTCTAAGCTAGTGGAGTCAGCACTCACCTGAACCCCTGGTCGACCATACAGGCTCTGGAACTGTGGGAGGATCACATCTATCAGGGCAAGGTTCTCCTCCTGGGTGAATGGCTGTGACCTCTCCACAGTCCTGGACATGGTGCCAGAGGAATCACTATCAGCAGCAGTGGTCATGGATGAATGGATGTGCAGGCAAGTGCTCTCTCATGGGACCTGGCTGCCTTATATATGCCTGGCTGGCCTGTTCATGTACAGGAGTACTGATTGATTGGTCAGTCACATTTGCATCCTACGTTTCATCCAATCCCTTCAAACCTACCCCAGTGTGTGCCTTTGCATGGTTTCAGTTTTGATGATGATGTCAAGTCATCATCCACATTGCAACAATGTAGATTCTTTCAAACTGACTTCTGCTGGGCACCTGGTGCTCAAATTCAAAAATCTAACTCAGTCTCCATGGCAACCATCATGCATTTAGGCCCTTATACTTGTCCCTCATGTGTCCCCTATGTGTTTTCATACATATACACACAGGTACGGTGCGTTCCACGCCCTAGGGCACCCCCCAAGCAGTGATACGGACCGTACACGCGCTTGTACGGTCCGGATCACAATATGGGCGCTGGCGTATGCGTACGCCACAGTAGTACGGACCGTACACGCGCTTGTACGGTCCGGATCACAATATGGGCGCTGGCGTATGCGTACGCCACAGTAGTACGGACCGTACACGCGCTTGTACGGTCCGTACTACTGTGGCGTACGCATACGCCAGCGCCCATATTGTGATCCGGACCGTACAAGCGCGTGTACAGTTTGTACTACTGTGGCGTACGCATACGCCAGCGCCCATATTGTGATCCGGACCATACAAGCGCGTGTACAGTTCGTACTACTGTGGCGTACGCATACGCCAGCGCCCATATTGTGATCCGGACCGTACAAGCGCGTGTACAGTTCGTACTACTGTGGCGTACGCATACGCCAGCGGCAATATTGGCCCAGGGACCCTATACACGCACTCCGAGCGTATGTACGGTGCGTTTCACAACTGTCAGTGGTGACAGGCGGCACACAGACAGGAATGGAGCGGTCAGATATTGCCAAGGGTGGACACCAATGCATTGTCTGTGCAATACCACATGTGTGTGACACCGGTGTGTCAGGATGTGATGTGGCACTTAACCCCTGAGGTGTGGGCAATGCACATGTACGATGAGCTGTGTACACATGTTGTGTGTGATGGTGCGCATTGTACCACACATCCCCTGCACTCCTTTGACATGTGTGCATGTCGTACACACTAGTGGAGCCATGAGTCACTTGCATGTCCCAGTCACGGACACCCGCACCTGTCCCCTGATGCCAGGTACACGGAATATTACACATGACATGTGTATGGCTGCGTTGCACGCTGCAACCATGTCATGTGTGTGGCATGTGTTTCCATGATTTTGCTGTAGGTGTGTGGTCCAATGCATCAGCAGTAGCTGCTGCCAACATGTGTCTGTGTGCAGATGGCCATGGCACACTGTTCCGCACACCAGCCCACATATGTGATTTGCCATGAGGTGTGTATGTATGCAACTACACGGAGTATCAACACAAGTACATATCCACATGCTCTCTATGTATGTTCTGTCTCGACATGTACTCCTCCAAGGCAATGTGTGTGGCCTGTCCTATTCCTATGACATGTGACCAGTGCATATCGCATCCAACAACCTGTCTGTACCATACGCATACTACTTCTGCACATGTGTGGATGTCTGTGAATCCTGTGATGCGTGTGCATGTTCACTTACACTGGCCCACAGCTAGTCTCATGCCATGTCATCGTGATCTTGCCCCCCTCCGTTAGTGGCTGTCCCTTGGTAGGAGTGTCTCCTGACTGGCGTACGTGTCCAGGAAATGTTGCACAGACCTGACTCAGAATGTGGCAAATGTGTATTGGCTGTGTAACATGTGCTCAGTGCATTGACAATGTCGTTGTACAGTGCTCACTCTTCGGTGTTCCTTCCATTTCACTGCAGGGCTCCGCCTCTCCCTCGACGTATGCCAGACATGGCTGCCCTGCATGAACGGGACTGTATACGCCGCTACAGATTCAGCCAACGGTTGATTGATGAGTTGACTGGCCGGCTGGAAGCACAACTCCTCCCGCGCCACAGGTATCCCAGTGCACTGACACCCAAGTTGAAGGTGATGGCAGCCCTACATTTCCTTGCCACGGGTACGTTCCAACATACCATTGCTGATGTCGGGGGCATGTCCCAGACGATGTTCAGCCGTGTTCTGCATGATTTCTTAGAGGCCATGTTGGTTCACCTGGATGAGTACATTAAATTCCCAATTCGTGAGCAGTTGACAGATGTCAAGCGTGAGTTCTATGCCCTGGGAGGGATGCCCCATGTCATTGGGTCCATAGATGGGACACATGTTGCGTTGGTACCACCACAGGCACAGGAGGTGGTGTATAGGAATCGCAAACATTATCACTCCATTAATGCCCTTGTGGTGTGTCTGTCCAACATGGTGATTTCACATGTCTGTGTTCGCTTTCCAGGATCAGCACACGATGCCTTCATCATGAGGCGTAGCAGGCTGCCTGAAATGATGCTGCAGCTGCGGAACGAGCGAGCATGTATTGTTGGTGGGTAGACTCTGGCAGTTCAGTGTTTGGCGTCATCTTCCAATCTCACTGCCTGTGCTGACACACTTCTGTCCATGATGTTTCCTTGTAGGGGACGCTGGCTATCCCAACATGCCATGGCTGATGACGCCTGTCCGCAACCCCAGCACGGCTGCCGAGCACCGCTACAACAACGCACATGGGCGGACCAGGAGAGTCATTGAGAGGACGTTTGGACTTCTGAAGAGCCGATTCCGGTGCCTCCACAAGACCGGCGGAGCACTCCCATATGCCCCGGTGAAGGTGTGCAAGATCATCATCGTCTGCTGCATGCTGCACAACATGGCAGTGGAGGAAGCTGTTCCACTCATACTGGATCAAGATGACCAGGACCATCCACCCGTGGAGGATGAAGGCCTTGGTGACGGGGCAAGTGATGTGGAGGAGGAGGAGGCTGTGGAGGACATGCGGAGTCGGCTCATACGCAACTTCTTTGCTTAGTGGTGAGTTCCAGTGTCTGAGTGTGCACGCATTGGGCCGTGTGTGGCATGTGTTGCAATGTGTGTGTCCATCTGCATGTCTGCCAAGTGAGTCAGTGGTGTGTATTGAAGTGTCACTCGAGTGATGGCGCAATGGAAGGATGTTGTCTGAGGGTCATCATTGTCACCTGTCATGTTGACAACATGATACGTGTTGAGTACATGCTTGCAGATGTGCTCCTTTGGGCTGACTCCTTGTGTGTCTCTCTTCCACAGGTCCATGGGCATGCTGTCTGCTGGTGGCATTGTTGTGCTCCTGCTACTCCTCATGAACACAGCAACATGTGCTGATTCTGCGTCACATGCACGGGCAAGTTTTGAAATCTCCTTAGGGTAAGGGATGCCTCACGGCGTTTTGGGTGTGTGAATTGTTTGTAGTCTGTGTGCACTTCTCCGGTTCATGTGTGTTCCATTTGCATACATGTGGATCCTACATGGGGAACATGACATGGGGCAGGCTTCACCTGGAGCCATGGTCAGACTTGGTGACTGTCATGTGGCAGGGGATTGGGGATTGTGATGAGGCCATCATTGTGTGTAACACTGACCTCGGAAACATACAGGTTGCACCGGGTTGACATGGTGTGTGATTGCCCTATCAGGGCCTCAATGGTGTATAGCGGCCTCTCCGTGGCAGCAGGGGGTGTTTAGCTGTTATCCGTCACTTGTGTGCCAGTTCAATGGAATACCAGCATCTGTGTTGCAATGGGGGGTGCCAGTGTTGCTCCCACATGTTCATCCACATGACCTGTGTATGTGTTGACAGAGAATCATTGTCATTCCAACACACATGACTAATAAATGTGTCCCTCTGTCTCCAAGGTGCCTCTTCCCTGTCAATGGTGGCCTGTTGCCACTGTGCGTGCGGCATGTCTGGCATAGTTTTCAGAGGTGGTGCATATGTGTCTATGTGTAGAGTGACAAGATGCTAGGGGTTTGTCAGGGAGTGGGAACTGTATTATGCACAAGATGCACAGTTCCATCCACCTCAAGGCAAGAGAGACCATCCCCCAGGGCAACCACAACATCCGTGTCGAATCCTACCATGCAGTATACGGACATGTGCCTTACGACTCCCATGATACTTGTCCATATCCGGAGTGCATCTGCACAGCTCTGCTACTGCATCGGGCAACCAGGCCACATCAACGTCCAAACGGGATGGGGGGAATGTTTCACAGCCAGCTGCAGGATGACCTTCTCGATCCACGGCCACACTCATGATGCAGCCCACAACCCCAACACAACCATGTGGCACTGTGATCCAAAACTCCATTCTGGCATCTCCATGCATCCAACCTCGGGCTAGCCACCATTTTCAACATCCGCCTGACGCAAGCATGCAGGACATTGTAGGGACACATGTCTAGACATGCCTGGGAGCGGCAAGCCAGGGCACTCCACATGATCCCTGACCTCTGCGCATGACTGTTGCTCCCCTGAATGTGTCTGTAGCCACAGTTGTGCGGGAACCACTCAGCTGGTTGGGCCCAGCACAGGTGAGTATGGTACTCCATGTCTGTATCAGATGATACATTGGGACCCATGTGTGTCCTGGGCAAGACTGCGACCCCACGGTTTGGATGGTTGGAGTTAATTCTGAGATCAGGCATGCTTTGACTTTACGACACACACATGTATTGTAATAATGCAGAATCACGGCATCAGCTTGTAAGTGTGATTAATTTATTTGTGGTGGGGTACGGGTTTGTGGGGATGACAAGAGGTGCACAGCGGGAGTGTAGAATCCAAAGTTCACTGGGGGAGTTGGTATCCTTGCCGTAGCAAAATGTCAGAGTCCATGCCACAGTCTTCGTCAACATAGGTCAGACAGTGACCAGCAAGTCCATGTGGCAGAGAATGTCATGTGCTGCTATTGGGCCAGAGGGCCAGGTGCCAGGCCAGGTGACCTGGGAGATGGTGATGTTCTGGTGACTCTCACAGTCTTTTTCGTGGACGACCCACCATCCTGCGGGGACCCTCGGAAGCAGTCCGTGACGATGTCTGTGACGCTCCGTCGGATGAATCCTCCTCCTCCTGATCCCTCCCTGTGTCTGGTAATGGCCTTCGCCTGGTGCCACAGGGAGGGTTGCCCATGTTGTCGGCAATCCGACGGAGTACACCGGTCATTTGGGTTTGCACCGCCACGAGCTCAGCCTGTCTATCCTCCATCCTTCCTTGGTGTTGCAGTTGACAGGCATGTTGCTGGGACTGCAGGGTCTTCATCTCCTGGAGGGTCCCCTTGATGTCATTGAGGGTGGACGCAATCTGGTCCATGCCCCTGGTGTCACGCCGGTATGTATCCAGGATGTTGCTGACCTGGGACACTACCGGGTCCTGAGCTGCCTGGTCAGGTTCGCGCCTCCGCCGTCCTCCACTCCCGCCACCCCTGCCCACGTGCACCTGGCCTGCCGTTGTGGGTGCATCGGGTCTCCGGGACCCCTGAGGGATGGCATCTGCGTTGCCGCCTGCCTCCTCCTGGGTGCCCGGAGGACCGTGTCCCTCCTGGGCAGACTGGCTGGGTGGTCGTGTGCGGGCAGGGCTCCTGGACGTCTCCTGGGATGTGGCAGGAATGGGGGTGGTGGTTGGCACAGTTGTACCTGACGCAGGTGCTGCAGGTGGTTGGACACCAGAGGGGCCAGGTTGGTCTGGGTCATCCACGGAGTGGTGAGAGTCATCGCTGGCGGTGGGGTCCTCATCCCGCGGAGCCTGGTCCTGTGAGACTTCCCCCCCAGTGTTGGGGGGTGTTCGTCGACGTTGACCTGTGTGTGAGAGAGACAATGTTAACAGTGTCACATGTGGCATCCATGTTTCATGCATTTCTGATTTGGCACTCTTCCTCTGGGTAGTTGGATCTGTCTTGCATTCCTCTCACAGTGCACTTGTGCATGGGTATGTCCCTTGGCCACAGCTGTCAGGGCTTTACGCATGTGTGAGACACAATCTTAGTTGATGCATCTATTTGGGTACACAGTCAGCAGTGTGGTGTGCGGGCGTAGCGAGCCATGCAGAGGCGCCTTACGTGTTGCACTGTACGTGGCCAAATGGTGTTTTGCCAAGGCAATTTGATGTTGCAGGTAGGGGACTGAAGCATTTGTGACAGGGTTCTTACCGACACAGTGGGTGGGTATACTGGGTGTGTGGTTAGGTCTGTGCCTGCAGCACGGATGGACTCGTGCACAGATTGACACATGGACCGGTCTTCATCTACGGAAGGGGGGGTTTGAGGCACTGCCAGACCTGGTCTGCATGCACACAGTCCACCGGCTGACGAGTGGACATGGCCACACCACCCAAGGGTGATTTAGTCTCCCTGTGTCTCCCTTCCTCCCTCCCTCTGTCACCCTCCTCCCTCCCTCTGTCGGTCTCCCTCTGTCACCCTACTCCCTCCCTCTGTCTGTCTCCCTGTGTCCCCCTCTGTCTCCTTCCCTCTCATTCCCCCCCTCCCTCCCTCTCTTTGTCACTCTCTGTCACCTCAGGCCAGCTTCCTGGGCACACACAGTTAGCCGGTCTTTGAATGGCCATTGGCTTGTTCATGTGAGTTAGTCCCTGTTCTCCGGGCACCCATTGGGCAGTGTGTCTGAGTGTAGGCTGCTGCTGTGGCGGTGTGTGCTGAGACTCTATCAGAGCGATGCATCTTCATTGTCTGCTGTCATGTGCAAATTGTGCCTTCAGACCCATGTCATCCTGCATGGCAGCCACCATTTGCAGGCAAGACAGTACTGTGTGGGTACACACAGTTTGTATGGCTGTGCCCTGGGCCATATGGGCTGAGGGCATTGTTTTGTGCTTGTGAGTTGCTCAATGTTAGTTTTGATGCCCCCACTCCCAGCATCGACCACATCCTGTGTTGTGTTGGTGTTTTGTGTGGCCTGTGACTTGGCATGGCCCTGATTGATGCATGGGGCATGGAGGCGCTAGTGGCATGTGTGTGTTTGTGGAGTGTTGTTGTGTGCGGTGGTGGCTTGGGGGGGTGGCATGCATGATTGATTGTGTATGGCATCACCCCCATGTGAGGTGAGTTGTTTGTGTACTCACCAGGGTCTGGGAGTCCAGGCAGTCCGTGTAGTCCCTCCACCGCCAGCGTGGACATCACCTTCTCCTCCCAGGGATGGTATTGTACCGGTCTGGGGGGCGGCCCTCCTCCAGTGATGTTCCCCTGGTTGTGATTGTCAGTCATCTTCCTCTTGACCGTCCTCCGCAGATCGTACCACCTGGATTGGCACTCGTGCCTGGTCCTTCTGGTGGTCCCAACAGCATTCACAGAATCGACAATCCTCTGCCACATGGCCGTTTTTTCGGATATGCTGGTCTGTCTGACCAATGTCCCAAAGAGCTGTGGCTCGACTCTGAGGATTTCGTCGACAAGGATCTCCAGCTCCTCCTTCGTGAACTTTGGATTCTTGGTGGTGGACATGGCGTGGGGTGTGGGTGTGGATGGTTGTGGGGGTGTGGGTGTGGATGGTTGTGGGGGTGTGGGGGTGGATGGTTGTGGGTGTGTGGGTGTGGTAGTGGAGGTGTGTGTGTGAATGTGATGAGGGGGTGTTTGTGTAGGTGGTTGTGTGAAGGTATGCAAGTGTGAGGTTCAAGTATGGTGGTGTGGGTCGTCTGTGGGCTCTGGCAGCAGTGGGTCTGTTGCAAAGGCTCATGGTTTGTGTGTGTGGTCCATTTTTATTGGTCCATTTGTGGGTGTGGCTGTGTTTGAAATTTGTGTGGGTGTGTTATGAGGAGTGATTGAGTTTTGGGCCTCTGTTTGGCAGTTTGGCAGTTGCAGGTGAGTGTATGTGATGTTTGTGGGGTTGTTGGGCATGTTTGGTGGTGTGGGGAAACTCTAATTGCCTCTCCTTGTGTAAATATGGTTTGTCCTGGTTCAGTACGTGTGTTTTTGGCGTCAGTACGGTCCGTACATGCACTGGTGGGGGTACGGTCCGTACATTCCCTGGTGGGGTGTGGGTACGGCCCTACATACACGGGTGGGGGTTCGGTGCGTACATACACGGCTGGGGGGGTTCGGTGCGTACATACACGGGGGGGTTTGGTGCGTACATACACGGGTGGGGGTTCGGGGGCGTACATACACGGGTGGTGGTTGGGTGCGTACATACACGGGTGGTGGTTGGGTGCGTACATACACGGGTGGGGGTTTGGTGCGTACATACACGGCTGGGGGGGGGTTGGTGCGTACATACACGGGTGGTGGTTCGGTGCGTACATACACGGCTGGGGGGGGTTCGGTGTGTACATGCACGGGGGGGTTTGGTGCGTACATACATGGGTGGGGGTTTGGTGCGTACATACACGGGTGGGGGTTCGGTGCGTACATACACGGCTGGGGGGGGTTCGGTGCGTACATACACGGCTGGGTGGGGGTTCGGGGGCGTACATACACGGGTGGTGGTTTGGTGCGTACATACACGGGTGGTGGTTTGGTGCGTACATACACGGGGGGGGTTTGGTGCGTACATACACGGGTGGGGGTTCGGGGGCGTACATACACGGGTGGTGGTTTGGTGCGTACATACACGGGTGGTGGTTCGGTGCGTACATACACGGCTGGGGGGGGGGTTCGGTGCGTACATACATGGCTGGGGGGGTTCGGTCCGTTCATACACGGGTGGGGGTTTGGTGCGTACATACATGGCTGGGGGGGGTTCGGTGCGTACATACACGGGTGGGGGTTCGGTGCGTACATACACGGCTGGGGTGGGGGTTTGGTGCGTACATACACGGGTGGGGGTTCGGTGCGTACATACACGGCTGGGGGGGGGTTCGGTCCGTTCATACACGGGTGGGGGTTTGGTGCGTACATACACGGCTGGGGGGGGTTCGGTGCGTACATACACGGGTGGGGGTTCGGTGCGTACATACACGGCTGGGGTGGGGGTTTGGTGCGTACATACACGGGTGGTGGTTCGGTGCGTACATACACGGCTGGGGGGGGTTTGGTGCGTACATACACGGGTGGTGGTTCGGTGCGTACATACACGGCTGGGGGGGGGTTCGGTGCGTACATACACGGGTGGTGGTTGGGTGCGTACATACACGGCTGGGGGGGGGTTTGGTGCGTACATACACGGGTGGGGGTTGGGTGCGTACATACACGGGTGGGGGTTCGGGGCGTACATACACGGCTGGGGTGGGGGTTTGGTGCGTACATACACGGGTGGTGGTTCGGTGCGTACATACACGGCTGGGGGGGGTTTGGTGCGTACATACACGGGTGGTGGTTCGGTGCGTACATACACGGCTGGGGGGGGGTTTGGTGCGTACATACACGGGTGGGGGTTGGGTGCGTACATACACGGCTGGGGGGGGTTTGGTGCGTACATACACGGGTGGGGGTTCGGTGCGTACATACACGGCTGGGGGGGGTTTGGTGCGTACATACACGGGTGGGGGTTGGGTGCGTACATACGCGGGCGGGGGGGTGGTGGGGTGTTCGGCGCGTATGCGGGCACATGTCTCCATGGTTGCTATGGGAGTTCGGTTCGGACGGTGTTTTTTGCGTACGGTTGTGGAATGGGGAGGAATCGTACTTGCGCTGTCGGACTTTATTTTTCCGCCCGGTGGGTTTTTCGACCGGGGACGTGTCGGTGACTTTTCCCGACCCGAGGACGTGTGGGGAAATCTTCCCAATGCGATTCGTATGGACTTTTTTCCGTTCGAATCGTACTTGGCAGTTTGTACGCTACTTTGACGATTCGGACGGAAAAAAATCCGGATACGAGTCGGACGGGGAATTTTTTTACCGGATCGGAATTGGCACCCAATGGATTATGGATTTAATCGGCAGTTGTATTTTTGCATTTTTTTTTGGGAACCTTTTTTTTATGTTTGGATTGTGTAAGCAGGAAATGGAGTTTTTCAGACTTTGGAATAAACTTGGTAAGTTAATTTATTATTATTTCTTGTGGGTGGGTATTGTTTAATATTATTGTTTATTCTTATTTTATTACAAATATTATTAATGTGTGTTAATATATTTTTGACAATATGTATAAATATGTTACACACAGTAATTATTTTTGTAATAAGATAAATATATTTTATGTGTTTGATATTATTGAAAATGGGTAATTAGTCATTTATTTGTATTTGTACTTTAAAGAAGTGTTTTAGCTATGATGTTTAGGTATTCTAGGCCTTTGGTAGTAGGGTACAATTTTACTTGTTGCTCTAGATATTTATACATTTGTTTAGTTTGTTTTGAGGTTTTTGGAGTTAGCTGAGTTATGGATTGTTCCATTCGGAACTCTTGATAACTCTGTTCTTTTTGTAGGCATGATATAAATCTTTCTAGTGTTGGTTTTGTTCTGCCTGTTGATTGTAGGAAGGCGTTATGCCATCCTTCAACTGCGTTATTAGTTTTGGATTCTCCATTTAATGTGCTTCTGTATACGTTCCACCAGGGAATTAAGAATTTAGGGTTTCTTCTGTGGCCAGATCTATGTAGTCTGCCGACCCATGTATCTTCGAAATAGTCCAATAGTGAACTTAGTTTTTCTTCATTTTGTTTGTAGAAGGCGCTGTCTATTAAAATGTTGTAATGTTCTGTTACGTCTGTGTCAGGTACATAAGCTAGTGCTATGAGTTTTTTTATTTGATATGCAAAAGATGAATTAGTTGCATATTCAATGCTTAGGGCTGATTTTTGCATGTGTCTCCATAGGCATTGATTAAAATGATAGTAACAGCCTTGTATGGAGGTATGGGGGTGTGTTTTTAATATAGTATTAATCATTGCATGTTCAAAATCTAGGATTATTTTTTGTGGGGAAAAGTTATTTGTTTTTTGTTTTATTATATTTAATAGTTCAGTGTATGTGGAGTTATGTTTGTTTGGTAATAAAGTGTAAATTAATGGTATATTGCAATTGTGATATAGGACATGTATTGTATATAGTTGAAAAAAGGGTTTGGGACATATGGTAAAAGTCCCATCCATCATCCAGTTCTGTGATTCTTGTAGTTTACAGAGATTATTAGCTGTTCCAAATATTATTATTCTTTTGTCATTGTTTTTATTATCAAAAATGACAAATGGTTCTTTGTTTAAAGTTATACTTTGTTCTGGACTTAGAATAACTTCACTATATGTGTGAGGAATTGGGGTTGAAGTAGTAGTGGTTTTTTTAGTACGTGCTATAGTTCTTTTGAGTGAAGTTACAGATGGCATTTGTGTAGTAGCAGTTTTAGGAATTTTGGGAAGCTGCTCTTTTAAAATTACACTAGTAGGTTTTTGAGAACTTGTGCTAGCTTCCTTTATAGTTTCTAAAGCAGATCTGACTTCGATTTCAGTAATGTTTGGTGGGTGGTTATGTTCTCTAGTGTATAGTACTGTTGTTTGTCGTGTTGTAGCACGCCCATAGCACTTATTAGAGTAGTATTTAGTGCATTTCCAGTTAACCTTTAAACCATACACTTTTTCCTGTGTGTAAGTGTATCCCATATAGCATAGTAACATTTTTCCCTTCTGGCTTGTTATGAATTCAGCTCCTTCAGTCATTTTGATGTAGCTTTATCTATGAAAAATATATATTATAGTTATTATATATGATGTTATATTAATTTTCAGTAGAAAAAAACTAGATTTAGTTACTATATACTTACAAAGTTGGTTTTGATGTGTTTGAGTAGAATGCTCTTGATTCTTTATTTGTGGAATTTTCTTCTAGTATTTTCTTTGTCTGGAAAAGAAAAGGAAATTTGTTGTAATAATTGTTTCTATATTTTTATAGGGAATGGTTAGGGGATTTGCAATTGGGATTTAATTAGGGTGGTATTTTAATCTATTAATTGATTTTTGGTTGTGAAATACTTACTTTTTAGTTGTATCTTTTTTGGTGCTGTTCTGTATTTTCTTAGTTTCTTTTTGAGTTTCCTGTAGTGAACACATGAAATAGAAAGAAGACATTAATTTATTTATAGTGTATGTATATTGTAATTACAATTTATTCGATTTGAGTCTTCATGAGAATAATATAGTTAACTTACTTTTGATAGTTTTAAATATTTCCTCTATGTTGATTTTCTTATATCTGCAGTTGCAATCCAGTAGATTTTCCTCTTCATTCAATTTCGTTTTTTTGGTTCTGGACTGTGAATGAAGTTGAACTTCTTTTTATAGTGCTTTGGATGTTGTAATATGTGTTTTATTGGTTAGTTTGAATTCGGAGTGTTTTTATTGGTTAGTTCGAATTTTTTTTTTTTTTTCTGGTAGTTAGTTTCCTAATAATTAAAACGCTAATTAGTGGTTTTGTGGTGTATTATTCTATATGTATTTTTCTAAACATTATATTATGTATTGGATGCATGAATTGATAAAGTATAATTTAATAATATAGTTGTTTAATGTAGGAAGGTTGTTAATAATGTTTTAGTAAAGAGTTAATTATTTAAATCCATTTTTAAATGTAGTAAATATATAATTGTTTAATAATAATTTTGTGTAGAGTTAAAAGACATTATTTGGTGTTTATGTTGTTTGATTTTAGGTTTTAATTAAATGTTATATAGTCGATATTAGTAAAATGGAGATATTTTAGTGGTCGATATTTTAGTTTACGATATTTTGTTATGAAGTATATGTATGTTACTGAGCATCGATATTTTAGGATTTCGATATTTGTGTTGCCGATATTTTGTGTACCTATATTTCTGTAGTTCGAAATTGTGTGTTCGATATTTTTGTAATGTTTTAAATAAGTATATGATGTCGATAATAATGTGATCGATTATTTTGTATCGATATATTTGTAGGTCGATTTTTAGTCTTTCGATATTGTGTCAGTGATTCGTTGTGGGGTAGCAATGATGACTCCACTTACCTCTTTGCGTTTATTTGTTTTTTATGTCATCCCTGCCTCGGTTCCACTATATTTGGCGGGACGACGTGCTCGCACACAAGATTAGTGGTAGGTAGGAACTTCTCCACCAGACCACTATGTGTAGATAGTTTCTTGGTCCTGATGAAATGCACTGTATCCCTCTGAACACACTGCGTGAAACATGTCAACCAATAAAGTGGAGTAGAGCATTGCTCCCCTGGACCTTTGAGCCAGATAGCAGCCTCTCTTTTGTTTTTTAACAAGGTGGATTACCACTCTATTAAACTTGCTTTTTTCGACTATCCAACCTTTTTTAAAACCACTCACTCACATCTACACTCACCCCTAGGGCCCTCACACCCACGGCACCATACGGCAGGAACAGAAGATCTCCGCTGAAGAGCCCCTTTATGGGTGCCCGTCGGGTATTGCACCGCCGACCCGACGAGGAGTGAGTCCATATGTGAAGCATGACACCTAGCTTGCTGGGTGTGTGAGGACTCTAGTTCCGACAAGGAGCATTCCCCTCCTGTGTGCCTCCACCCACGTTGGTTCATCCTCCCTCCTACTGGGGAACTGCGTACTCTCTTTTGATTTACTGTAATCGGGCACGTACGCTGGACCCCGTTAAACAGCCCTCCTTGTCCCTCTCTTTGTTGAAGACTAAACTCTTTTATGCAGGCCCGGTTGCCAGAGTGCTCACAGGACAGATACTTTTCTGAGAGTTAAAGGGTAGGACAAGAGACCCGACAGGGATGCCTGCTGTCAACCTGGCTCTTTGCTCTGGCGATGGAGCCACTTGTTTGCTTGGCATGTCAGGGAAACAAATACCTGGGAATTTGAGATCGGTGACCATCTACATAAAATAGTCCTTTACGTGGATGACCTTATACTCTTTCTTAGGGACAAGAGGGGCGCCCTGGAGGGGTCAAGGGATCTAATGGAGGTATTTGGGCTGGGCCAGCGAGTTAAATGGCAGAAATCATAGCTGTTTCCCCTGGAGGCTGGAGCTCCCCAGCCCGATGACTTAGGTGACCTCCGCTGGGAATCTGATTGCTTGCCATGCTTGGGGGTGAAAATACATGATGCACAAACACCAGCTGGATAGGAACGTAGGACAGGCTGTCAGATCCCTGCAAACGAGCACTAACTTCTGGCAAACACTCCCATTGTTGATTGCTGGTAGAGTGCCACTGTTGTAAATGGTGGTTCTCACCCAGCTACTATACTTTTCACAATGCTCCCCAGGGCAATCTTGAAGGAGCACGACTCCATCCTGACAACGTTCCTATGGGGTTTGGGCCACAGACGGGTGTCCTTGGCTAAACTACAGCGCCCATCGTCTAACGGTGGGGTCGCGGTACTGGAGATTGAGTCCTATTACTTAGGGGCCCAACTTCAGTGGTTCGCCCAATGGATTGCAGGGAGACGCTCCACGGATGGGATATTGACACCATTTGTCCCAGTGCTCCCTCGATTAACGACTCGCCCCACTAATGAAGACATGCCAGAGATTCACATAGAACAGCGTTGTTGGGCACGTTGCCTGCAGAAAACGCATATGTTGGTCCCGTATTCCACAGCCATTCCCCAACAGATGCTAAACAACTTGCCCCATGGAGGGCGTTGGGATAGTTTACAAGACTGGATAGAATTGGGGGTTGAAAAGGTGGGTGCTCTATTTTGTGATGGAGTGCTACTCCCCTCTGAAGACTTCAGGAAGGAGTTCGACTTACCCAAGCTCATTTTCTCCTGCACAGGGCGGTGACGGGGGGGTCCGATTACACTGGAAAGCTAGGATATTGGAACCACAACTTCACAACACTTGCCATTACATGATATTAGTGTCAGGTACCTTAAGGGCAGTCTCCCTTCTTTACAGCTCGATACGAAATGATACACCATTGCCCTCAGGTTTGCTAAAGACTCGATGGGAGGAGGATTTGGGAGCCCCTATTCCGGAGAAAGATTGGGCCAATATCTTAGCTAGAGTGCCTAAAGTCTCTAGGCATGCGAGATTCAAACTGATTAATTACTTCACATTTTATAGGGCGTATCCGACCCCAGAACATATAAGCAGATTCTTCCATACAGCAGACACAGCCTGCCCACGTTGTGGAGAGATTGGGGCGGAGCTGAAACACATGCTATGGGGGTGACTAACTTTGGGAAGAGGTTGCAACAGTGGTTGCACACACAATATCTAGGGAGCTACCCTGAAAGATGGAGCATTGTCTACTTAACTGTTTTCCCCACACAACCAAGACAAAGGTCACAAGTAGATTCCAATAGCTCGCATTCATACTCACAAAATGAGAGATCACGAGGAACTGGAAGGTCCCTAAAGGCCCCACAATAGTGAGCTGGAGGAGAAAGAACTGGATAAGTGTGCAGGTTATGAAGGGGAGATACTACTTAGGGAAGCTAGATGAGGAATTCTCCCCCTGGAGGTGGCAAGGGCGTGGGAAGCACCGGTGAACGCTTTTAGACACCCTGATCCAGACTCGCAGGACCCCTGTACAGTGGGCTCACCAGTCCAGACCCCACCTCTGTCTGCCAATGGCTGCATCAGAATTTTAGTTAGAAGTGCATCCCTCTCTGCCGCCAAAACCAGCACCAAATTCCGCAAAATACAAGCCTAGTTGACCGACAGCCCACATTATTCGGTGACATTGAATGCAAACTGTATCTGACTCAGGGGGAGGGTGCGAGGGGTGGATGGGGGATGACTATTTTGTGCTAGTTGAGAATGTGTAACAAGAAGTGGGATGATGAAAAGTTACTCTGCCCACTAGGGCTGCAACAAAATGTATGGCTTACAGCTATGTCATTGCTTTAACCCTGCAATAAAATCTGTTAAAACAAATAATCTATAAAAGTGTTTTGGAGGAGCGTAAAAGATCCCTATAGATGGAGGCCTGGGAAGAGTTGGTAATTGCTAGTAGTTCACGCAACAACTCTAAGTTTTGAGAAATAATTAAACACCCATTTTTTAAGCCTGTTGTGGAACCTGATTTGTCTATCATTCCTCCTGAGTCAATCATTTCGAGATCATCTATGATGCGCCTAATTTTCCAACGACCGATGGTGATCTTTCGGAGATTGATACTTAAAAAGCCTCCCTCATATTCTCTTTTGAGGAAGTTTGTACTGCTATCCGTGAATTGCCACAAAATAATGTTACTGGTCCAGATGGAGGTCCGAGAGATGTTTTTAAATCCATTTTTGAGCTCTAGATCCCCCTTGTTAACTTTATACTTGAATGCAGCTGTGATACCATAAATCCCAAAGACCTGTCCACTTCTGGATCGTCCCTGTTTTTAAGAAAGGCATTTATTCTGACCCTAAGGGCCCGATTACGAGTTTGATGGTGCAGCCGCTCACCCTATAATGACTTTATTTTTGTAATTAGCTGGCATTTCCCTTAGTGTCCCCACTATGCTGCCTATAAAAAAAATGTGGCGCCACCACGAGTCTGGCGGTCCTCAGACTGGCAGACTCATAATCCGGCCCTAAGTGTTATCGCCCTATTTCTTTCATTTGATCTACCGTTAAGATTCTTGGACGGATTGTATTGAATAGATTAATGGATTGCGTCATAGACCAGGTCATTCTATCTGATATTGTATATGGATTTCGGACTGGTCTAGGGACAGTTGACCAGTGCCTCAATCTTTACCTTATTTTCTGAAAATGCTCAGGGCCTTATTTATGAGGCCCTTACGTTGCCATTGCATAATTTTTTGTGACACTGCGGCGACGTAAAAAATGTGCCACACTGTGCCATATTTACAAAGTGAAGCATCTAGGCAGAGGCCTCACTTTGTAAACCCCTGCGCAACATTCAGGCGTGGTGCGTCCATTGGGGCGTTGGGGCGTTGCCCCCCTCGCCCCCGCACCTGCCCGCGCGCCCGCAGCTCCCTCCTTGGTGTCTCTGAACTTAGTTTACTTAAGTTCAGAGACGCCGAGGGTGGGGAGAACTGACAATGCATGTCAGTCAGCATGACGTCGGACCGTGGGTGGTCCGGCGTCATGTTGACTGACATGCATTGTCACAAGCCAGGGAAAGGCAGCACAAGTGCGCATGAGTGGGCATGGAGATTAATTTTTAGCCCGTGTCCAGTCATGCGTACTTCTGTTTTAACTGCCTTGCGCATGCCAATTAGGAGCCCCTCGGTCTCCTAATGGGCAGGCGGCGGGCGAGGAGTAGGCTGTGCCCTCAGCCAATCCTGGCGCTGCAGCAGCGCCAGGATTGGCTGAGGGGTTGCCAGTCACTTGACTCCAGTGCTGACGTCACGTGGTGTTCCGGACCAGTTTGCAGGGGCGGAGGCGCCAACACGGACCAGGAGAAGAGGTGGTCAGGTAAGTGTCTTTTAATTTTTTTTATTTTAATTTCTCCCGCTGCTGGTGGTAGGGTTGGGGTGGTGTTTAGGGTTAGGTGGTAGTATTGGGGTGGTGGAGAAGTGGTTTTTAGGGTGTTCCAGTGGATCGACAGGAACGGGGCTGCTGTGAGTGGCAGGGAGGGGGAATTGATGGGTGTGCAGGAAGTTTGGGACGAATCGATCGATGGGAAGGGTGTTTTTTGGCAAAGTCGAGGAAGGGAAGGAGCTGCCATAGGAGCCCATGTTAAACATGAGTTTTGCATGTTTTTGGGGTTCGATTGTAGGGTGTTGCAGGTGGTTCCGAGTGGATTTGCTTAGCTGGGATGAGAGTTGGGAAGGTCTAATTTTGATTGCAAGTGTTTTGAAGAAAATCCATGGAAGGGAAGGGGTGTTTTGGGCCTAGTTTCAGAGTGCGTTTTGACGGGGCACTCCTCCAGCACTTTTACGCCCCGCCATTTTCAAATGTCACCAGCCGCCCCTGGCAACATTATGCCTTCAACAGGTATTAATGTATGCAGGGTGTGCGTTCCGGCACAAAAAGGCTCATAGAAGCGTTGCAGTGAAATATATGAGATTTCACTGCGACACTTCTACGGCCTCTCTGCATCAAATCCTTACGCCTGCTTGAAGCAGGTATAAGGGGTGATGCAGGCCTTTTCACAAGGTGAAATGACGCATTGCTGAAGTTGCGTCTGTTTCAGACACACTCCAGCAATGCCTCATTATTGAGCCAACAGATACGTCAGGATTCTTGACGTATCTGTCAATACGTGCGACATGGAGCTCCGTACAATAAATACAGTGCAAGGAGGGCACACTGAAAAGTGTTGCATTGTTGTTTTACTGCAGCGATGCAAAATGTTTCATAAATGAGGCCCACAGTTGCTAAACAAGGGGCCTTAAACCTGGCCTTCATGGACTTGAGCGCTGCCTTCGATAAAGTTAACAGAGAGAAATTATGGTCCATAATGTTGGGGATGGGGTTAGACTCAAATTTACTTCTGCGCGACTGGCAGTTTAATTTTTCTGCCTCTGTATGGGGCAATTGGCAAATGCACTGAGCACCTTAAGTTACCACGGGGTTTGTCAAGGTTGCATCCTGGCTCCATAGCTTTTTACTTTATATATCAACAGTCTTGAGGAGTCGTTAATTGAAATTGGCGGGATATGTCAAAGATTGGGCATAGTCCTACCTCCGTGTTACTACAAGCAGTCAATACCATCCTTCTTTCTAGAACAGCCTTAGACGTAGAGCACCTGCTTAACAGCTTTGTTGATTACATGGAAAGCCTGGATTTATGCACTAATTTCACCAAATCGCATGTCATGATGATTGGTCCTTGGGCTAGCAAATCTAGAACTTATCGAATTTAAGGCAACCTTCTTAGCCGTGTTGACAATTTTCCTCATTTAGGTGTTTTATTTGATTCCAAGAAGTCTTGGTCCCCGTTACACTCTGCCTCTACCTTTACAAATTAAACCTACTGAGGAAATACAAGTTAATATGATGTGTCGGATGGGGGCACAATGAGGCAGCAAGGAACAAACGCTAAAAGGCAGTAGGGCACACTGCAAGGCACAGTATCTCTCACTCAGGGGATGAAGAAATATGATCACACCACCACCATCCTGATGATGGAACTCCACTACATCATCAAAACCGGATGCATAATTTACAAGCAATGCAAATAATTCAACATTTGTGTACCAGAGTTTGAGAATGTATGTTTGTAGGTCTTCCCCATGTCTTGGGCACTTTGTTGTAGTTTTAGGTCTGGTCAATCAGGTCCAAATTTGTTTACAATTAGTTTATCTTTCTAACTCATTCCAAGGAATGGCTTTGCAAATAGCTGCTCTACTGTATACTTGGTATCTTACCAATATTAAAGTTACATGTCAATATTTAAAGTACAATGTATAAGGTTTGATGCAAAAACATAACTCATTTTCCTGTACAGAAGCATATCTTTTGCATTATTGCTCAAACAGCTCCCCTTTGCAAAACATGAATGTAATAATATAGCCATATAGCCGGCTGCCTCTCTGGGCCATACTGGTTGTCAAAGACCCTAGACCAGAGATATATTTTGAGCCACAAGTGAGGGCCTATAATAAGGCAAGGGAGAGGGTCTTTCACAACCGGTATAGCCCGAGGCAGCTGAGCTATAAGGCAATTATTACATTCCGCCCACTGAAGGTAGAATGTTCTAAAATAAAAAGGGAGAATCAGGGAGACAAACATCGTAATGTTTGAGCAGAAGGCTTATACCAACCATTATCATCCCTAAGCCAATTCGTTATCTTCAACAGAACTCCCATTACAATCTTTTAATTCTGATTACACCGTTCAATGCCTCAAATTGATACTGATGTGATCCCACCCCACCCACCATGTAGACCACTGCACATACATAGTACTTAACTACCATGTAAAAATAATATAGCATCACCTCCTTTACCTTAAACACTGGGGCTGTGTTGGGGTAGTGGAACAGCAGCAAAGGAGGTTGGGTTCTGAACCCTCTTGCTCTTTGTTAAAACGTTATCTAAAGTTCTTCAGGCTTCTTCACTCTTTTCACAGGGTGGACGCCGCCCCCCCCCCTGCCAAGAAGTTGGGCCCCACAGAAATATGCTGAAATTGTCTCGGTGTAATTTTCAGACACCGGGACACGTTCAGCAGCACCTGCACGTTGTCTGCTTTCCAATCCCAGCAGCAACGTCCAGGCAGCGAGGGAGCCTTTTTTCACCTCCAGCTGGGCCGAAGTTAAGGGGTGATCAGGCCTCCTTTTGTTTGAGTATGCTGACTGGGGGCCACCTGGAACTGTACATTTAAGTGTAAATGCCACAGAGGGAAACAAAGGCACACAGCTTGCCTTCTCTTCACAGGTACTTAAGAGAGGCATGCTTTTGCCTTTGTTCTGTCCCTGTATATAAATGCAGACACTGTAAGACAGTCAGATGCGTTAGTCTGTCCCAGTATTTACACAAATAATTTAAATAGCACTATTTTATTTATTTTATAGCGCTACCTCGTGACCATGAGGTCATTTGCATATTGTCTTACTTGGTCAGTCCCCCCACTTCTTTTTATAGGACTTGTGCCCTGACTGTACAGATAGTTTAAATATATCAGCAGTTATAAACAACAACTGAAGTACTTTTTGTTAATTCTCAAGTGTGACTGAAGCACAATTTTCACACATGTTTGTATGCCCATGGACCCAGGTTACAGTGGAATCTTTTTTGGCATTTTGTTGTTTGCTGATCTGAAGACGGGCTAAAAGCTACTAGGGCTGCGACAGAGTCAGACAGGCTCCCATAGAAGTCCTCTATGATACAGTGGAACCTTTTTAGCAGTCTGTTGGTTCTGGTCTGAAGATGGGGTAAAGGCTGGTAGAGCTGGGGCAGAGTCAGACTGGGTATGGCACTGATGTCCACACTGGGCCCAGCTATAGTTGTTCACCGGTCTGAAGATGCACCCTTCCGGTCTGCAGACTCCCACCCAGGCCTCTTGTTATCAGAAGCTGCTCAGAGATTTTACCTGCTGGTTCCCGCATCCTGACACTGCCAGTTTCCAGTTTGGAGCTGACTCGTGTGCCCACAGAGGGAACTGCTAAGCATGCACCACTGTGCACCGAGCTGTGCACTGTAATGAGAAGAAACAACATGGGCAAGCTGTCTGCCCTACTAGGCGGGTTTAACGTCCATTCTGTGCACTGACTCAGGATGTTAAGGCATACTCAGAATGCGGAGCATGATAAGCCCACCATGGATTCTCTCACTAGCACTCTCTAACAGTGACGCCCAAGTCCCCAGAATCACTCTCCCTCAGATGCATGGATTCGTTATATAGCACCACTCAGACCAGTAAAGGATGTCAGAGCACTTTGCATCACACACACATTACTCAGAGACAGTCAATCATAGGTGTGTAGATCAGTGTAAAGGAAATGTTAAATAAGCCAAAAGACTACAGGAGGGAGGAGTCACATGTCATCCATACTGGTAGGCAGTACAGTCTAGGAGTGCTCGGGGTGGAGAAGCACAAACTCAGAATTGTGAAAGAAACAGCATAGTTGGGAGTTTCTCTCTGATAATGAGAATTGATTTCTACCCGAATTAACCCTTTTTGCAATATTAATCTATGAGCTAATGTATACTTTGCAGTGCGTATGCAGTTCTATGATGAAATTTCATAGCTCACGGTTCGATATTAGGACTTTAAGACACGCTACAGTACCAATTTTCCGCTACAAGAAGTGAGCGCTATTATCTCCCACAACTGTCATCAGGCGCAATAGTACGGCCCATTGTTTTGCAGTAATACACAAATAACATGGGTACTAGATGGTGACAGGCTCCAGGGAACTGGGGGATAAGCTGCGTAGTGAGCAGTAGCACTGGTACTTTTTGGGCGTACAGGGGCAGGAGAGGGTGGCCCAGCAGCAGATAACCCAGGAATGTCCCGCAGACATCGACGGGGAATCGGGGACAGGTTGTAGGAGGATCCTCCCGCGTAGGTCAATAACAGAGGGGTTTCTGGTGAGGAAGGAAGGGAAGGGAAAGCAGGGGGAGCTAACTCCGATCGTGAAACCGAAGGTTCGTGGCGGAAGGAACACAAGAAAGGTAGAAAAAAGAGAGAATTACTGAAACGGTAGATGGAAGGCTCACACAGTGTCCTTGGGATGCCTCACAGCAGGGGCACTGAGGGAGCTAAGGGTGGCTTACCGCCATAGAAAGGGTAGATGTGTTGCTCCCGCAGGACCCTTGGGATGCTTCACGGCAGGGGTACTGAGGGAGCCATGGGCGGCTTATCGCCATAGAAAGTGCAGATGTGATGCCCCCGCAGGACCCTTGGGATGCCTCACAGCAGGGGTACTGAGGGAGCCAAGGGCGGCTTACCGCCATAGAAAGAGTAGATGTGATGCTCCCGCAGGACTCATGGGATGCCTCACGGCAGGGGTACTTAGCGAGCCAAGGGTGGCTTACCGCCATAGAAAGAGTAGATGTGATGCTCCACCAGGACCCTATGGATGCCTCAAGGCAGGGGTACTGAGGGAGCCACGGGCGGCTTACCGCCATAGAAAGAGTAGATGTGATGCTCCCGCAGGACCCTTTGGATGCCTCAAGGCAGGGGTACCGAGGGAGCAAAATGGAAGGACTCAGCCTCAGGAGGGTTAGAATAGATGCTCAAGCATGGTCCTTGGGATTCCACACAGCAGGGACCCAGGGAGCAGGGAGGGCACACAAAAGGATCCAGGCCAAGCTGAATGGCACTTGTAGCCCGGGCAGGTCCTGGTGGACACCCTCCAAATCGGTAGCAAGTTGAAGCCTTGACGGTGAATCAGAGGCCCAGACAGGCCCCACCCTTCCCTGGAAATTGAGGAGGTTGGGTCCACACAGCAACCAAATGATTGCAAAGACAATGAAAGATATTAGCATGGATATTAAGAGAGCAATTGGATAACCATGATTTTGCAAATGTATAAATATGTTATGTTTAATAAACTGCGACTTCTTAAGGCACCAAAGCCCGTTGTCAGTGGTGTGATTTGAGGGTCATTATGGACGCAGTTTTGAAGCAAGGCGGGGGGGGGGGGGGGACAACTCGCCTCCTGGAAGGGGTTTGCACTACTAGGCGGGTTTAACGTCCATTCTGTGCACTGACTCAGGTCGGGTGGCTTTTAAAGGCTACATGGCTATTGTAATGTTTATGCCAGTGTTCTTTCCGATACAACGCTTTCTGTGCATCTATCTTACAGTTCTCCCTCCCATTCCGGATGCTGAGGGCAGCCCCCCTGTCTGTTTCTATAGCAGGCCTCAGACCTGAAATATATTCAGCTCGCTTATTAACACATTGGTCGGGCTCTTTGCTTTGACTCTCGCTCGGGCACACAATAAGGGCCATCGCGTCCCTTGGTGTCCTCACCGGGGTGAAAGAGAGTTAAGGAGAAAAACATTGACTCAGGCTGGTAAGAAATTCATATTTCACCAGCACTACATAAATCATTTGTGGGTGCGGCTCCCACTCGCTGAAGCTTGTTACCTGATGAGATCTGACGTGAGGAAAAGCTGAGCAGCTTCAGAAATAAAAGCGAACGTTTCTTTCAACACATGCCTAGATGCACTCCAACCCATGGGGCAAGAGTAGGCTGTGTTTTTTCAGCTCATCGAAATGCAAAAATCCAGTTTTTATAGATCCTAAAATATCAGCCTGCAGCTGGTTTTAGGCCATCACCATTTTTAGTATGTATGTGAAACAAGGAATGGGATGGTGAATTGTCCTGGATCACACGAGGTGCACGCAGAAGCTACTATACCAGACTGAACCCACATCTAATTGTGCACTTGTTTATGAATCTGAACGTTGGGGCCCTCTTACACAATGCCTTTGGTTCTCACTACACATTTACAATGCATCGTGGCTTTTGACTGAAATATTTCCTAAATCTAAGAATTAGGGAACTAAAACAGCTTGACATAGGCAAACTATCTGTATTATTATTATTACAATAACAACACATTTATATTTACAATTGCATTCCTACTCTCTCACACACTGACACACACGCCAGTTAGTGAAGCAGCAGAGCCCCGAACGCATGGAGCAAGGAAGGGCAACAAAGAGCGAATCGCATCTTACAACAGTAAAAAAGCTCTACTTCAAAGTGATAGGGATCAGGGTATCTAAAACATGCCCACTACCACGGATAGAGTAATCACACAGTTACACGCACATACATTCATCTTACGCTAGGGCCCATTTCACTAACACACGCTCAAATACTCTACCAGCAATAAACCTGTGGAAAGAAAACACCTAAACACCCTGCATCGATATCAGGTCGATCAGATCTGGTTTTGTGACTGTCCTAATCAATAACATAATCTATACAACATATACAATAATGATCAAAAATATAAACCCAATAATTGACAAGAAAGAAAGTTCAACACCATGTTTAAAATTATATTGCTTTATCTAAATTAGTCAAAGAAAATCAATCAGAATAAATCATTTCTCATAGTTACCTATTCTAACTAAGTGTCAGAACGGGTCAGGACAAGTCTCTCGGTAAAGTCTCTCAAGACGAAGTCCCTCAGCATCGATCCTCAGCAACGCAGATTCACGCGGCAAAGGCAAAATGGCAAGTGGCAAAGCCCTCCCTAAGCTAACAATTTTTATAGTAAAAATTACAATGGAAACACACATAAAGTTTGCAATAATCACTGAATCACTGAGCAAAGCGAGAAGGAAGAAATGTAACATTGCTACATCTGAAAATCTTCGCTCAGGAAAAGTCACAAGACGAAAACTACGGAACAGGACCCAAGAAACTATCAAAGTATCCGATTTGTTCAACTTCCCTCGGCAGCCGAACCACAGTTCATTGTTCATTTCTAAAACTCCTTTGTTTCCCCAAGGCTACCCTGGATGTTCCATTTCTTTTGGAGATCCTCCAAAACTGCTGCTGTCCTCATGGAAAGTTTTCATACGAGGACCATGGTCAGTTGACTTCAGGACCATTTCCAGCAGGGGTCTCCCTCGTCACGTCTTTTATTTTACAAATCACGGGCAGGCTTCAAAATTCAGCCATCTTAACACAGGCCTCCATAGGCCACAATAGACCATCTTAATTAAAGAGACAAAATAAACGTTACTACAGCATAGTGATTAAACAGTGTTAACCCCACTAATACCCTTATGTGTATGTATTTAACTAGCTTTTGCAACATAAAAAAGCATTAATTCAGACAGCGTTTTGTGCTCAAAATAAACAGCACACAGCAACGTTTAAACATGAAAACTTGCACGTTATTTTTTAGAAAACAGAAGCAGCACACGCATGCTAACCCTCATGTAACTTTCTCTTATGTTAAGACAAACGGATTGATTAATAAAAACACACTTGCACAAGACAAATAATTAATTGTTAATTATTAATGATTAATAAAATGCATAGACATGCTAGAGCTTCAAAAGCCCCTGAATTTTCTAAATGAAAACTCTGCTCCAGCAATCCCCCCTTTGGTGATTTTATCACCAAATAAACCCAAAAAAAAAATTAGTGAAAATTTAATCCCATTTTAGGAGAAATCAGAAATGTCTTTTCCCCTTACACAACATTACACACCAGTCACTCTTTCATCATCTCTCTTTGTCTCTAAATAAACACTCTCCCTCAATTCTTCTAATTCAATCTCTTGTGGTTCTCTTTTCGATTTAATCCCATTTTTCTTTTCTTTATTCAATTTCTCTTTCCCTCTCCTGTTTTTACAACACACACACACTAATCTTAGTATCAATAAAGCAACAATTATACAAGACAGAGGAAACAATATTCTACCTATAATAGTACTACCTATTTTTGCAATAAAATCCTTAACAGCTATCATCTTATTAGCTATTTTAGTCCACAACCCTTTAGCTTCAAGTGGTACTAATTCCTCATGCAAATCAGTAATATTTTTGATATAGACCTTCAGATCTTTACTTTCGTCAGGAATGTAAGTGCAACAATGTTGAACTTTCAATATTCCACAGACTCCACCCTCCTTGGCCAATAGAATATCAAGGGCAAGTCGATTTTGCATAGACATGGCACGTACGGCACTTAATTCCGTATTCACCAAAAGAAACCCTCCTGCGGTATTTGTCGATAAGCGATCAACCACTGTGGACAGTTTCCGAATTCCATAAGCATTTAAAGAAATTCCCACTGCTGGAATCAAAACCCCAAAAATATCACCCACAATTTCAGACCAAGTTTCTCTCTTAAAACGTGTTAATAAGTTAATATCTTCTACATCTCTTATTTTATCTGTATGAAAAATCTTAGGAAAAACCAGGCCCACATAACATGTGCCATACCAATGGTCAGGCAACTTGTAATAAGCCTTGTTCCCACAAACATAGTACACTCCTGGAAAAATTGTATCTTCTCCACCTCTGAAACCCCAACCTGTTGCAACGAAGTATGTATCATGGCACTCACTAGTCCCCACAAAATATGTATCATATTGGGATTTCCTTCTGGTAATGCATAGTTTACCATTCTGCGGTGCATCAAGAGCTAAAGTTGGACTAGCCCCATTTCTCAACTCTTTTCCCATCTCAATGTCCCAAATTGTCTCACTCACTTCATATTTTCCCGCTTTCTCGTGCATGTTCACTCTCCTTTCCTCTACCATATCCAGGAAAGCTTTCTCCTCTTCTTTCAGACTGCAAGTTAAATTATTCTTAAAAATGTAATCTAATGTTAATCCTTTTTCTTCAATAAAAATCTCACCAAAAGTGTTAGCCTCTTTAGCTGGATTCAGCTCTTTGTTCATTGGCAAGTGCCCAAAAATACTATCTCTGTTAGACATCTTATAATCTATTTTCCCTAACAAATAAAAAACACTACTTAAAATACTACAAGAAATACCATATGTAGCTGGTAAATGGTGATAAGTAACACCCTCTGAAACGGATGCAGGTAATTGCATACAAACGTAGCAATCCCTCACTTCCATTGTCTTCACATATTCATATAACAGTTTAGAAAAAACATTACTAGAAAAATTATTAATTGACCTATCTTTGTGTATGTAACTACTACTTCTAATTGGAACTACTTTTTGTGAATTCTTCTCTAGATTTGTCACATTTTCTGTATTCATCCCAAATTCAACCTTAAAAGTCACTAATAAAACTAGAATACCCCATAGAAGCATTAATAATCCAGTACAGCAGCAGCACATCCTACACCACCTTTTAAAGAAGGCACATCTATTTTGATGATCCTCTATGTTAGCCATTTTACTACTTTTGCTTTAACCTCTACTACTCCACTACTGAAATTAGAACTTTTCAAATTTTCAACGTTTGTTCCAAACTCTTCAGTTTCTCCAAATGATCTCTTTCGTTCACTCAGTCCAAGTGAATCCTTCTTTTATTCAGTTTGGATACTCGTCATTTTTCACTCCAATTTCTTCAACATCAAATTGTATTAGATCTCCAACACTCAAATCCAAATCCTCAGTATCTGACTCTTCTCCAATGTCAGTCAAGAGTACTTTCAGGATTTCACCAGTATCTTCCTCAACCACTCCTCGTACGGTCTCCTCTGGATTTCCTTGACTTTCCACCTCTTCACCTTCAGGCAGTGTCACATACATCCATTCCGGCGACCTATACTTTTGGTTAGGTTTTCTCACTCTTTTGACTTCTTCTGGTTCTTTCGATTCTTTTGATTCTTTTCCTTCAGCCTTTGAACTTTGACTCGATATTTCATTCACTTGTTCAGCTTTTGATGAATTTGCTCTTATTACTCTGTATCTCACCCTTTTAACTCTGTTGTTAGGCCAACGATCTCCTTTCACAACCTTTTTCGGCCTTAATTTTTTATCACTCTTTTCTCCAATCCAAGTTCTCTTTCTCAGAACTCGACCCTCTGTTTGTTCATTTTCATCATCCGATTCTGTTTCAATTGCCTTCTGTTTTCGTTTCTTAGCAGTTTTCTTTTCTTCCACAGATTCTTTCACCACTATTTGAGACTTCCCTACTTCTGTCCCTCCTCGGGTCTCCGACACGCAATCTTCTTGCTGTCTACTTGTCCCTTCACCTAGCTCCTCATGAATGTTCCCTACACCTCTTCGGGGGTCTTCCGCAATCTGTCCCTCTCTATCTTCTTCTGACCCTGTTTCTTCAAGAATAATCTCAAGTGGTTCTTCAATCTCCTCCTCTTCTGATTCAGGAGTAGTCTCTATGTGATTTCTCTTTTCTTTTCTTTTTCCTCCACTGCTACTTGAAACTTCAGGCTCTTTTACAGAATCTGTTCTTCTCTCTGATACTCGCAGTGATTCTCTTGAAGCTCTCTCTGCTTCTTTTCTCACTGATTCCGTATCTTCAGTATCTTCACCATCACTGGAATCTGACTCTTCAAAATACTCTTCACCAGTCCCTTCTTTTGGATTTGGAACTCTCAGAGTATGACTTGCATGTACCCAGTGCTTCACTCCAGCACACTTTACTGCAGTCGTCGTAGTCAGAATAACTTGTCTCGGCCTTCCCCACCTTGGAATCAAGCAATTTCTTCTTCTGTGCACCTTAATCCTCACCCAGTCTCCTGGACTCAGATCATGGGCTTGCTTCTTCTCAAGTGTGGTAGCTTCTTCTCCAACCTGGTGAAACACAGAATGAACTGCGTCAGCCAGGCCTTTACAGTAATCCAAAATCATGTCATCAGTTATTGTCACCAATTTATTTACAGGCACGAATGCATGGCGCATTGCACGTCCCATGATTATCTCATGCGGGCTCAAACCTGTAGTTCTATCTGGAGTAGATCTCATAGTCATCAGAACTAGAGGTAATACATCTGGCCATTTCATGCCAGTGGCTAAACACATCTTTCCAATCCTATTTTTGATTGTGCCATTGATCTGCTCAACCACACCAGAAGCCTCTGGTCGGTATGCACAATGTAGCTTCTGCTGTATTTTCAATGCTTCACAAATCAAACCTATGAGTTCATTTTGAAAGTGTCTACCTCTATCAGACTCAACTGTAACTGGAAACCCGTACCTAGGAATCAACTCTCTCAACAGTAATTTTGCCACTGTTAATCCATCATTTCTTCTAGTCGGGTAAGCTTCCACCCACCTTGAAAACAAACAGACTACCACTAGAACATACCTCAGTCTGTTTACTTGGGGCATTTCAATGAAATCAATTTGCATTCTTGTAAAAGGACCTCCTTCTCTGCCAATTGTCCCTAGACTCACCACTGTCTTTTTCCCAGTGTTAAATTGCTGACAAATTAAACACCTTTGACAGATGCTCTCTGCAATTGTCCTGAACTTTGCATTGTGCCAGGTTTGTTTGAACGACCGGACCATTGCGTCTCTCCCCAAATGTCCCTGGCCATGATACATCCTTGCCATTGACGACAAGATTGAGTTGGGCATTACTGGTCTGCCATCTCTGTAGACCCAAACATGGTCTGTTTCTCTTGGAGCACATCCTGCCTTAATCCAATCTTGTTTCTCTTCTTCTCCTGCCTCATCTTGTAACTGCTTCACTTCATCCCATGTTTCTAGGACATTAGTAAACATCACAGAAAGAAAAGACATTTCCCCTTCTCTGTCCCTATTAATGGACTGATTTGTCTTGGCGCAGTATTGCGCAACATCATTGGCGTACCTGTTTCCAATCGTTATGAAATCTTCCCCCTGACCATGGGCAGCACACTTTACAACTGCTAACTCCTTAGGCAGCTGTATCGCCTCAAGCAATTTTCCAATCAATTCAGCATTCTTTATCGGAGTTCCACCCGATGTCAAGAAACCTCTTTGTAGCCAAAGTTGGCCAAAATCATGCACAACTCCAAATCCGTACTGACTATCAGTCATCACAGTTGTCCTCAAATCTTTCCCAATCTCACAAGCTTTCGTCAATGCCACCAATTCAGCAACTTGCGCAGATTTCACTCCTTTCAATGGTGATGCTTCCATGACCTCTGAAACTTTGCACACCGCATATGCTGCACATAGCACACCATTATCATTTCTCAGGCATGATCCATCCACAAACAACACATGGTCATTCTCAGGTAAGGGAATATCCCTTATGTCTGGTCTCGGTTTCGTACAGTACTCAAGCACATCCAAACAATCATGATCATCTTCCATCTTTATACCCACATTTTCAATATCTGGCAAGAGTGTCGCTGGATTCACATTCACACATCTCTCAAGAGTCACATTTGATGCTCCCAGAATCACCTTTTCATACTTAGTCAACCGACTATGTGACATGTACTGAGTTCTGCTTCTTGTCAAAAGAATCGCCACATTGTGAGGTACGAATACCCTTACAGGATATCCCTTTATGATTCCCTCACTCTGTTCCAGGCTTCTGCATGTTGCAGCCACAGATTTTAGACAACCTGGTAAACCCACAGCTACAGGATCAAGTGTCGATGAGAAGTACGCAATAGGCCTTCTCCATTGTCCATGTTTCTGGATTAACACTGAAAGTGCACATCCATTTCTCTCACTGCAGTACAGCTCAAACTCCTTTTCGTAGTCTGGCATACCCAAAGCTGGAGCTTCACACATTTTATTTTTAAGCTCTTCAAATGCTGCCAATTGTTCTGCATCCAGATCCAATGGATCTGTCATTTCACTTTTTGTCAATTTAATCAGTGGCTTTGCTATCAGCGAAAAATTAATTATCCATTGACGACAATATCCCACCATACCCAGGAACATTCTCACTTCTCTCTGGGTTTTTGGAGCTTTCATTTCTCTGATTATTCTGATCCTGTCAGTAGTCACTTTTCTCAGACCTTTTTCAATATTGTGTCCAAGATAATGCACCTCTTTCTTGCAAAATTGCAATTTGGCTGGAGATACCTTTAACCCTCCATCTGGCAGATGATTCAGTAAAGCTATGGTATCCACTTCACAAGCCTCACGTGTCTTTGATGCCACTAATAGGTCATCAATATACTGCATTAGCACTGAACTCTCAGGCATGATCAGACTCTCCAACGATCTTTTCAATAACTGATTGAATATCGAAGGACTCTCCGTATACCCCTGTGGGATACGACACCATGCTAAAATACGCTGGCCAAACCTAAATGCAAAAATCGGCTGGCTGTCATGATGCAATGGAATTGAAAAGAACGCATGACACAAATCAATCACTGTATACCACTCAGCATCATGTGGAATTTGATACAGAATCACTGATGGATTTGGCACAATAGGACAACATGCCACCACAATTTGATTAACTTTTCTCAGATCTTGCACGATCCTAAATTTGCCATTGGGCTTTTTCAGTCCCATTATCGGTGAATTACACGGACTACTCAATAGTTCTCTCAGAACTCCTTGCTGAATCATTTTCTCAATTATAGGAGTTATCCCTTCAATTATTTCTGGTGTCATTTTGTACTGAGGAATGTTAGGATATGTAATTCCCTCTTTCACTGCAATTTTCACTGGATCTACATTATTCATCAATCCCACATCCTCTCCTGTAAAATCCCAAACTGCTCTTTTCACTGTGTCTCTCAGTTCTTGAGGCAAATCCTCCGGATTAAACACAGCAAATGCACCAATTAACTCACTTTCTCTATTTTCTAGAGTCATTCGGTAGAAAACATCATCATCTGGTGTCTCAAAAGCTATTCCATCTGGTGTACAAAAAATTGTGCAGTTCATCTTGCACAACAAGTCCCTACCTAACAGGTTCACTGGACTCGTGTCACAGACAATAAATCTGTGCATGTCTGAAAATTTCCCTATCTGTACTCTTACTGGTTCAGTAAGACGTGTTCTAATTTGTGTATTGGCTACACCAACTACTTGGATTGCTTCATCCGAGAGAGGAAGATTTCTAACATCTGTTGACCTGACAGTTGATCTTGTCGCACCTGTGTCTACCAAAAAAGTAACACTCTCCTCATTTATTTTCCCATCCACAAATGGTCCTGCCTGGTCTATTTCTAGAGTTGCACCAAGTATGCACTCTTCCTCCTCTCTTCGGCAACGTCAATAATCACCCTCAGACTCACTCCCTTCACTCTTTAACAAGTACTGTTGTACCTTGTTAGAACGTCTTGGTTTGTTTACCTGTTCATCATTGTAGAATCCTGAATCCTGATTATACTTTTGTACCTCTCTATTCTGCGGCAAGGGCGGTTTTGGCTCTTGACTCTGCTGTCTTACAACTTTCTGTTGTTGTTGCTGTTGATTATTTCCTTCATTCTGCACCTGTTGATTTAAGGATTTACCCTCATTATTCACTAATGGTGGATTAGGACATTCAGATCTCCAATGTCCCAGTTGGCCACAGTTGTGACACGGGAACTTTTTCTTTGCTTCCTCAAGACTTCCCTTTCCTTTTCCTGCATACCTAGGTCTATTTCCTGCATTATTTCCTGGATTATTTGCCTGTTCCACCAACTGTGCTTCCTGTCTTTCTGCAACTTTCACTTGTGCCCACATTGCTTTCTCTTTCAACTTTCTTTGTTTTGCTTCAATTTCATCACTGAAGTATTTTGCATGTCTCAAAATCTCATCTACTTTCTTACTCTGCCAATCCACTGTGTGCTCACGAATTCTCTCACCAATTTCAGGTCTCAAACCATATACAAATCTGTATACAAAATGACTCAAATCTTTGTCACCCAGGTGTTCATCTCCACTGAATTGTTTAAAAGCCAGTATCAGCCTTTCATAAAAAGCAAGAACTGATTCTTTTGCTTCCTGTTGTGTTCGATCTATCTTAACCCAGTCTGTCTCTTTTGGAGGAACTTTACTCTTCAGGTATACCATCACCTGATCATATTTTCTCATTACTTCTGGATCTGGTTCCCCTGTTCTTGGATCTCTTGGATACTCCTCAGTAGGCCAACTCACAACTATTTTACACTCAGTCCACAAGTCTGCTGGAACAATTATATCAAACAGACTATTCAGGTCAACCCACAGCACTTTTGACAATTTCACAAACCTGTCTACTTGCCTATACCACTCGACGGGCTTTTCTCTCAATCGAGGGAAATCATTCAAAAATGATAAAATATCCTGTCTGGTCCATGGAACATGTACATATCCTCCTCCAGGTATTTCTCTCATGGGATAATGCTCCACTGGTTTTTCCTTTTCTCTCACTGGAAATGCTGAATACGTTGTTCTATCTTCAGATTCCTCTCTTTTCTTATACCACCTATCCTTCCACTTTTCTACATCACCCCATCTTCGCAATAATGCCACCATTTCTTTAATCTGTCCTGTTCTACCAGAAGCATTCAAATTTTCTATGTCTTTTTCAGTAAAATCCATCCTGTAGGTTTTCTGTAAAGCCTTTACTTTATCAATGTCAACTCCCAGCTCATTTGCTATTGTTCTCAGCCTGTCATGTGTATGTCTTGCTCTCCAGGTAATACTTTTACACATAAACATCAGCTCACCATCATGATGACTCTTCAGGATTTCTGTTGGAACTGTTCCTGTCACAAGCTCTTCTAATTCTATCCGTAACCTAGCCACATCAATAACTTGTGAATCCTTATCCTTTTTCTGAAGAACCTTCATCCAATCATTCAAATCATCAACTGTTATTTCAGCAGTTTTTTTCACTGGAACCACTCTTTTCTGCGGTTCTAAAATTGGCATCCCTGAACAACTAGGTTCACTAGCATCCAATAGTTCACTACATGTGTCATGTCTGGTTTGTCTCAGGTCACTTCTCCCTGTTCTTTTACCTGAATCTCCTGAAGGACCAACTGAATTTGTCAAATCATTCCCAACATATGGAACTACCAGTCCATTTTCACCTGTCCTCTGTTTATCAAACACAGGAATAACCGGACCTATAGTTACAGGCACCGTAACAGCTTCCAGATTTTTCGTTAACTCCCTAATTTTCTCAGTCAGTTCTGTTGTCGTTCTTGCTAATTGTCTGGCATTTTCCTCATTTCTTCGATTCTCTCTCTCCCTGAAAGAACTACTACTTCTTGATTCAGGTGTCACTTTTTCTTTCTGAATAATACAAACTGTATCTCTTATCGGAGAAACAACTGGTGTACTCTCATCTGGTTCTGGTCTATATGGCGGTGGTCTCTTGTAAATCATGTCATTTAAGACCTCATCATCATACTCATTAACTCCAACTGCTCCTTCTTCAACTGTTCTCATAGGATATAATCCCTCTGACATATTAACATCTCGCCATCTCTTCATTCGATCATGATGTGTCTCACGATCATGTCTCCTCCCAAACATATGCCTGTAGTACCCTCCAGATCTTTGCTTTTCTCGCTCATGAACTTCCTCTTCCCATTCCACTAAAGCCTCGAACTGTGTAGGTCTTGGCTTCGGGTCCAGACATACCATCTTTTCCCGTAAATTTCTCAACACGGCCAAATTAAATGAACCATGTTCTGGAAATGCTAGAACACCATCTTCTTTAGTATACCTAACCCAATTCTGCAACCATATACAGGTATGTAATCCATATTTCGCAGCCATGAAGGATGCAGGTGTTTTCGCTGGAGGTAGCAACTCACCCTCTCTTGTTTTAACCTCTTTATCCTTGCTAAACCACTTTTTAACTTTTCCAAAGAATGTTTTTTTCTTTTTCTCTTCTTGGTAATACATTTTAGCGCTTACCAAAACTCTCTACTCTTTCCGTATTATAAATATACAATACGAGCTTTTCAACCAATAGCAGCGCGACTCACACTAACGCACCAATCCTGGAGCGTCTACGTCACTAAACAGCTCTTCCAATCCCTGCGCGACTCACACTAACGCACCAATCCTAGCGCGAACCCTATTCTGATCCACTATCCAATCAGAGCGCGGACTTTCTGACGTCAACAGTCGCTGCAGTCGCTTGTCTCCTGTCTTCTGTCACTCGTCTACCCCTCCTTTACAAAATCTCTCAGTAGACTTCGTGTCAAATTTCTACAAAATCTATTAGTTACAACATAAAAACATCTCCATTGTCTGCTTCGCTAACCACAGAATAGTAAAAGAGAGTCTATTTCTCAAGAGTCAACAAACTTTCATACATCTCATAACTGTTTCCTCTAGGACTTATCCAAAGAGTCTTACAATCAATAAATGTATATACATCCACGCACATTCATACAAGAAAAATATAGTACATGCACACAGAATCCTGCTTCCCGAGAACAGCGCACAATCTGTCCTACTACAGAATTATAACATACATTAACTAAGCAACTTTGCCCAGTTCCTCAAACAAGCTCAGAGAATACCTATTACTCCTCCCGCAATTAGCTTTAACGGAAATCCTTACGGATCCCTGGGACTTAAGACCAGAGTTTCAAAGATAACCTTCACTACCATACGCACTCCTTATATACCAGAAATATATTCTAATAGTAACATACAACAATGTCACTGATTCCGAACCCAGACAATGTGAACGCGCAACTTCAATTGTCACACGTTATTCCTTACAATCCCGTCTTTCCCGAGAGCAGCATATACCTTCCTCTGCCCTACTACGGAACTGCTACCAGCTTCCAAGTTCCAGAAGCACTACATATAACTCAACATTACGACTCCAACATATAGTATTAGTACATATACCAATATCGTCAAAATAAAATCAATAATCAATAAGCTAATGTACAAGCAATCTTATCAGATCAAGACAACCATCAAAACCATCCTACTTCTGCTACCAGGAAATTGATAGGGATCAGGGTATCTAAAACATGCCCACTACCACGGATAGAGTAATCACACAGTTACACGCACATACATTCATCTTACGCTAGGGCCCATTTCACTAACACACGCTCAAATACTCTACCAGCAATAAACCTGTGGAAAGAAAACACCTAAACACCCTGCATCGATATCAGGTCGATCAGATCTGGTTTTGTGACTGTCCTAATCAATAACATAATCTATACAACATATACAATAATGATCAAAAATATAAACCCAATAATTGACAAGAAAGAAAGTTCAACACCATGTTTAAAATTATATTGCTTTATCTAAATTAGTCAAAGAAAATCAATCAGAATAAATCATTTCTCATAGTTACCTATTCTAACTAAGTGTCAGAACGGGTCAGGACAAGTCTCTCGGTAAAGTCTCTCAAGACGAAGTCCCTCAGCATCGATCCTCAGCAACGCAGATTCACGCGGCAAAGGCAAAATGGCAAGTGGCAAAGCCCTCCCTAAGCTAACAATTTTTATAGTAAAAATTACAATGGAAACACACATAAAGTTTGCAATAATCACTGAATCACTGAGCAAAGCGAGAAGGAAGAAATGTAACATTGCTACATCTGAAAATCTTCGCTCAGGAAAAGTCACAAGACGAAAACTACGGAACAGGACCCAAGAAACTATCAAAGTATCCGATTTGTTCAACTTCCCTCGGCAGCCGAACCACAGTTCATTGTTCATTTCTAAAACTCCTTTGTTTCCCCAAGGCTACCCTGGATGTTCCATTTCTTTTGGAGATCCTCCAAAACTGCTGCTGTCCTCATGGAAAGTTTTCATACGAGGACCATGGTCAGTTGACTTCAGGACCATTTCCAGCAGGGGTCTCCCTCGTCACGTCTTTTATTTTACAAATCACGGGCAGGCTTCAAAATTCAGCCATCTTAACACAGGCCTCCATAGGCCACAATAGACCATCTTAATTAAAGAGACAAAATAAACGTTACTACAGCATAGTGATTAAACAGTGTTAACCCCACTAATACCCTTATGTGTATGTATTTAACTAGCTTTTGCAACATAAAAAAGCATTAATTCAGACAGCGTTTTGTGCTCAAAATAAACAGCACACAGCAACGTTTAAACATGAAAACTTGCACGTTATTTTTTAGAAAACAGAAACAGCACACGCATGCTAACCCTCATGTAACTTTCTCTTATGTTAAGACAAACGGATTGATTAATAAAAACACACTTGCACAAGACAAATAATTAATTGTTAATTATTAATGATTAATAAAACGCATAGACATGCTAGAGCTTCAAAAGCCCCTGAATTTTCTAAATGAAAACTCTGCTCCAGCAAAAGCACAAGAACGCATGCCACAAAATAGCAGCTGGATTTCTGCTGTTCTTCACAGAAACCTCGCCAGTCTCCAAGTCGGTCACGACTTACCAAACTGAGTCGTGCAACATTTAGTGCATGCTTGAAGTGAGTGAGTGAATGATTCACTTCTTTGTCAACCAATCAGGACTACACGCAATGCACACTTCCGCTGAGCATTTGGTATGTGGAATGAAAGAATACGTCATCCAAGGAGGGGCTTCCGCTTCTAATAAACCCAGCGGCATAGCTAATATCGGTACAGCAAGTAAGTGCAGCGACACTGGGCCCAGAGCCTTCACGAGCACATTGCACCCTGGTAATGACAGTAGTTAACTGTCCCAAAAGGCGTCAAATGAGCCATTTTCTTGTTTGCACAAGGACACATAACTATCCCCATCCCCATTATACTGGACATCTCTCCCCAGTTTAAAACCACCCCACACCACTCGAATTGTTGTTCAATAAAACACCCCAATGGCCGCTGGGTGAAGCAGTGCTACATAATAAACTTCAATCAAATGCACTTCCATGATGAGGCCGGGGAAGGACTTAAGGCCTAATTACGAGTTTGGCGGTCCATGCCAAACTCACAGTGGAGGTGCAGTGGCTGTCGGGCAGCTGCACCAGTGGTCCGACCACCGTATTACGAGTATAGCATGCGGACTATGAGCGGTCCGCCGCAGCCACCAGGAATCCATGATCAATGGCACTGGTGCAGCAGTCTAGTAGCTGCACTATGCTTTGCGGTGCCGCTGCGGCACAACCGCCCATATTACAAGATTTCTCACTGCGACCCTAACCACGGCGGTGACAACACATTGGAAAGGGTGGCGGTTAGGAAAGAAAGTAGGCGCTTCAGGGCCCCCTGGTGCCTCAGGCCCATGGGATGCATGCAGTAGGTCTCTTGTTGTGCCCCCTGTGTGCATGCACCCACTTTCCTGCATGGCATGGACTTCACAGTCCATGTCGTGCAGGAACGGGCTTTGACGTTCCCATTGCAGTGCCTTTTTGAAAGTCATCGCAGTGGGAACTCCAAAGGACTGCTCGCCAGACTATGAGAAAACTCGTAATCTGGCAGGCGGCCAGCGGTCGAGTTTGGCACTGCTGGAGTGGGACGGTGGCGTGCCGCCCCGCCCTGCCAAACTCGTAATCCTGCTCTTAGGATGAACAGATCCTCCTGGAGTGAAAGGTCAGATGCTTTCAACGAAGGAGGACATGCAATGGGAGAGATTATTGCATGGGATTAGACAGCAAATATAATTAGAGTAATAATACATTTCTGCATTGGCAACTGCTTTTCAGAATGAAATCTCATTGGAAAATGTACTTTGCATTTTAAAGATTTTTTTGGGGAGTAATACTGTAATTTGGAATGACCCAAATCAGGCATTATTAATTTATGGGCACAACTCTGTGGATGATATCTCCCCAAACCAGGCATCATGCCATTGTCGTCCCGCAGGCGGGCTCATCATTGTTCCATTCCCTGGAGTTTGACGACCGCGAGGTACTTAGTACTAGGGCAGCTGCCTGTCAGGCTGGATTTTGACAGCATATTTTTAGAACAGAAGTAAATATTAATGCAATTTGAAAAATACTAGCCTGTTTCCAGAGGTGGCACAATTCTTACCTGCCTGATTTGCTAACTCGTGAGCTGCCTCCGGGCGCGACATGCATTGGTAAAGGAAGTTGTGACCATGCTTTGTTTGTCGGTGTACAGCTCGGCCTTCCAATCCCACCCCTGCATCTCCTGTGCCAATATAGACGCTGCTCCCTTGCTGTTTATTTTAGCAAACAGCATGAGAACAGCATAAGGATTGGCTCGGTCAGACAAACCCAGTGCTCCATAGGAGACTTTGGGGCTGCAGCTGTAATCCCTCAGGCTCCTAGAATTGCGCAGATAGGAGACGTTTCAAATGTGCATGTCGGGTCGAGCACAGCAAGGAACCCGTCCAGCCTCACATGCACGCTTCACTCCGAGGCCCAGCTAAACCTGTGTGTGTGTCAATCAATCATTAAGCCAAACCCCCAGCCCCCACCAGCCGCGGTCCGTGCAGGTAACAGTGATGGGGCTGTGGGACCAGGTAAGAGGGGATTGCGAGGGACGATGCAGAGGGAAACTTAATTATTTATTTAATTTTCCATCTGCATCGTCCCTTTAAATGCCCCCTTATCCGGCCCCACCGCTGTTACCTGCACGGGCTGCGGCTGCCCCCATGTCTGCCCACACTCTCCAGAGACCGGCGAACTCGGCCCGGGTGTGGTGAAATGAAAGCAGTGCACTGTCTGCAGCCAGACTAAATTGAATCAATACAGTATTGGTCCCTGGGAGTAACAAGACAAACAGGGGAGGAACACCCCGTCACCCCAATAAAAACCGCCCCTGGGTTTGTCAAGTCATCTCCCTTAGTTGTTATGGAAAATAGGTTTCTCAGAAGATTATCAGGTCTCCCTCAGAGTTCTGTCTCCATTAATAAGAATGAGGAGCTAGGAATGGGCGATTTAACTGATATATTGCACATTAGGCCCTTACTTCTCTAGATATCGATCTGGCTTCACTCCGCTGAAAGTTTCAACCGCCTAGTGTGAAAAGATTACCTGGCACTTGATTGTTTGTGCAGTATAACCTGTTTGAGCAGTGTTAAGGAGTGCTTTTCTATGTTGGGTCGTCCTAAAATCTGTAATAATCGCCATTCCATCATTGCAAAAGACATTACAAGATGGCTTTTAAGGCCTGGAAAGAAAATGAGATAGCCTTATCTACAATGACTAAACTATTGGTCAGAACGTATCTTCCACTTGAAACCTCCTTTTTTAACTGAACCTTATCTATCATACAATATGGCAGACTATCACTGGTTACTTTTGATATGCTTTGGGTTAAATGTATTCCATCATTTGCTGACCTTCCCTGGAGTCAGCTCATTTGATCCTGTTTTTAATCCGTGTAATTGTGACAATGTTTTAGCAGACGATACTCTGCACTGTATCATGTTTAGCACTTTTATAGGATGTTGCATAAATCTTTTATTGTACCTGTATTAGCCAAGTTAGACCCGCTCTGTTTTAGCTAAAATTACTACCTGATGAGTTAACATGTTTTAATCTGGCCTTTTTTTTTTAAAAGGAGCCAGTCGTTTGCGGAAGAATATGTTTAATTTTTGATATATTGTATACAATGTGATCTGTTCCCTATTTCAAATGTTATATTACCTTGTCATATTTTAGCTAATGTTGACATATTTATGTTTTATGTTGCTGTCTTTTAAGATATTTGTATAAACCGAATAAAGATATTTTGACTTCACTTGACTAGTTTTTGTTTGGTGTGAATGAATAGTTTATTGTTATTAGTTAATAAAAACCGTCACAATACAAATTAGATGTGCATATAAAAGAAATCCTTTTTTAAAATAATCAGTTTTCTTAAAACATAGATTAATGTTACCACAGTACAGGAAAATATCTTGGTCTTATTTGAAGCATGTCATTATAAAATTCCTTCAATTCGTAATTGTTGATACTCATGAGCATCAGTATAAAATTCCGCAGCTCCAAATGTCAACATCCCACTATTGTTTTAACATCATATCAATGTCTTGTGCTCATAAGGTGGGGCAAATTTCGTATGCTGCTGTACGCAGCTTACAATTCTGTTTGACTGCTTTGTCGTGAAATTGTAAAAACTTCAGAAGTTTGCAGTTTAACTGAGGGTCTGTAGGGTCCAGGCCTCTCGTGATGGCTGTTCTACACGTGCGAATCCCTCTTCTTTAAAAAGTGAACGTCGTACATTATTTAGTTGGGACATATGCAGACTAAATGCACGAAGTCCTCTTTTGGGGCATCACATAATCTGCACATTTTTGGTCCTTTATATCGCCATAGTGGTTTATCTGACAAAGATGGCAGTTCACCTAAGCGTGTGGCCAAAAGTTTTTTCTTGAAATACGCCAGATAGGTTAGATGTAGATATGTTGCCAGTTGCAATGTGACATATGTTTGAATTGTCACCCAAGCGTGAGATCTCCGCGAGAATATGCTTTTATCATCAACTAGTGAATGAATTTTTTCTGTTTTATTCATGGCTTGGCAAAAAGTAGAATGCGTCGAATTCAAGTCCCATAGATCACCCGCATTAGATATTTGTATAGATGATAACAAATATTTGTTGTAACTTGAATTCACATCGTTATTCAGAGATTACCATAAAGCGCTGATTAAATGGCTGGAGTGATTGTTTTGTATTTTATGCATGGATTTAATAACATGATACCTTCTTGCTATGTTTTGCTGGGTCATTCCAAATTCCAAACAAATTTGAGCAGGGGAAGCATTACAGGAGAGACCAAAGACCCATTTGTATGTTATGATTTGTAGTCTATCCAACATTTTGGAATCCTTACCATGCATCACCGTACTTGCATATGTTAGAGATGGAAGCAATTTTGCTTTGATAACAGAGAGCAATGGTTGATAGGAGGGGCCGTCTAGTTTTTTTGCAAGTGAACAGAATGAATGTATTAGAGTATTATTTTTTCTAAGCATATACTGTTGGTGTGCATGAAAGTTAAAGTTTTTGTCAAAATTGAAGCCCAAGTATTTGTAAGTGCTGATCTTTAGTGAGGCATGGGGATTATCACCAATAAGCATGTTTTTTGTTTTAGCAATATTAATTTCTAATTTATTGAGTTTTGTGTACGTCACAGTTTCTTTAACCAATCTTTGAAGTCCAATTTCTGTGTGGCTCAGCAGCACAATATCATCGGCATACGATAGATGGGATATCATTAATGGGCCTAACCTTGGAGCATGCGAGTTAACTTGATCCAGGTGGGTGGATAAATCAGCCGTAAAGAGGTTAAACAAATGTGGAGCTAGCACACACCCTTGCTTATGGCCCCTTGCGGTTGGTACTTTCCTTAAAATTCTGGTCCCATCCCCACCTTAGTTTGAATTCATATTTCTATATATAGCGATTCAATTGCTCTTAACACTTTTTCTTGGTAACCCCAGCGTCTTAATTTAGCCCATTTAAGTGGTCGATCCACCCGATGAAAAGCTACTTTCAGATCTATAAAGCAGAGTTGCAGTTTTTTCTTGAGGCGTTTACTTTTTTCTGCACTTAGTGCTACTGTTGTCATAATAATTGAGGTACCATACCCTTTCCGAAATCCTGTTTGTTGGAGTGGAATCAAATTCTTAGTATTTGACCACTCTATTAGATCTTCCAATATTAGTGATGCATAATATTTTGCTTCTGAGTCAATAAGGGCTATTAATCTGTAATTTGATGGCTTTGTTTTGTCACCTCCCTTAAAGATAGGGTTTATTATTGATCCCCTCCAGCTATCTGGAATCATACCTATGTTTTCCACCTCTTTAAACAATACCATTATCGGATTAGCCCAATATTTTAGATCAAATTTAAATATTGCCTGTGGAATGCCGTTTGGACCTGGGGCACTGTCATTTCTTCCTGATTTGATCACGTTTTCAACTCTTGAGAGCGCACTCGAAATAATATCTGAAGCGGGTACATACTCAAGACACGGCAATATTTTGATCCTGGTTGTTAGCTGAGTCTCAATGGCTTTATTGGTTTTATTTAGTCGTATCTGGTCTTCATCAATGAAGAGTTTTGTCAGATAAACTATCCAATCTTGTTCCGTAACATTTGATGATACAAGGTTTGGTATTTGATTGTTTGCAACTACAGAGCAGCTTTGCCCAGAACTCTTCTGTCATTTTGCTTTTTTCTTGCCAGACATGTTCCTTAAATTCCTTCTTCAATTGTTATAGTTTATCCCATGCATCTGCTTGAGTACCTCGTTTTTGAATGATCGCTGTCTGCAGTGCACTTAATTTTAAATGTGCTTCGTTGCTTTATTAGTGGTAAGGAAAGAATAGTATAATCAATTGAGGACCCGGACGTCGGTCCATAAAATGTTAAATTTGGAGGATTATCGTCCAGTGTTCTCCTGTTTATTACTCTCAAACCAAAATATTTTAGGGTGGTGACCAGTTCTTTGCCTACTTTATTGGGTTTCCTCCAAGGATGGGTTATTGATGATTTACCGACCAAATTTCATTTTCTACTGCTAACTGGTCATCATCATCCGTGTGTGAATAAGATGGGTATTAAAATCACCTGTAATCACTATTTCCCAATTCGGGGTATTATATCTTACTCCGGCTATTTCGTGTATTAACTTTTTGAATGTTGCCTCTTTGTCTTGGGCGTTTGGATGAGCGTAGATATTGAAAAAGAATATTGAAGTTATCCAATGATCATTGCCAAAATTAAGTTTGAATATTTGAAATTTAGTAGAAGTCACCGACATCTGTTCTGATTCTACCTTAAGGTTGTTTGATATATAGACCGATAATCCGCCTTTCGGTCTTCTAAAGCATCTCATTTTTACAGCATCCACCTCATGTAATGTCAAACCTGGCAGTTGAAATGGATCTGTCAACCAGGTTTCTTGCAGAGCTATGATGTCATATGCAGCCCAAGTTTCTATTAGAGTCCTATTAGGGAGTTTAGTTGTTGCACCTACAATATTCCAGGAGTATATATTTAGTTTAGCAGCTTGCTGGGCACGTGTTGGTTCAATGATTGGTCATTGCATATTTGTTTTTTTTATGTTAGCGGTGACCAGTGGCTGTGATTCTGTCTTCTTTCTGTTGGTGTTATTATTTCTGTGCACGTTGGTCCTCGGGCGTTCTGCAAAATCGAGTATACAGGAGTATAGGTGCTATACTTGTTATCCCAATGTGCAAAAGGAGCTGGGTAGCGCTGTGGAGTAGGTTTTATTATTGATATGCCCCATGAGTCGAATTCCTCTTTGGCACTGAGAATTTGATTCACTATTTTTTCTGACTTCCATGATGTTAGAGTTATCTCGGACTGATCGCTATGTGTGTTTGGCAAAACTTCACTGATAATAAATCTGTTGTTGTGATAAGACGTAATGATCGTACCTCAACTTGACAAGTTGTTCAGTAATTCTTTTGTTAGCGTGTTTATTTATTTATTTAAAATATCAAATAGTTTTTTTCTAAATGTAGTAATCTGTATAATTAATGTTTATGTTATTATGTAGTAGGAGCAGGATGTTTTGTTTTTAGGGGATATGGGTGGGGTAGGGAGATTTTAAAAAGGTCAACATTTTAAATTAATTCATTGTCATATTTTTAACCCCTTCCCCGCTCATGACGGAACCGCTCCGTCATGAGCCACGGTTGCCGTGTGCTCATGACGGAGCGGTTCCGTCATGCCACGACCGTTGGTGGGCGCTCCGCCCACGCGGCGCTGTTTCCCCGCCTGTGCGGGGGGACAACGCAACTGGGAGGAGTTATGACGGAACCGTTCCGTCATGAGCACAGCTCAACCGTGGCTCATGACGGAGCGGCTCCGTCATGAGCAAAGCGCCACCGCGCTCCCCCCCGCACCCCCCAGCGCTGCGGCGGAATTCCCGCCGCAGCGAAGGGGTTAAATGTTTGAAATGATTGTAAATGAAGGTTTTTATTTAATAATGTATGTAAATAATCTTACTAATGTTAATAAAGATATACATTTTTTGAAAATTTGCTAAATTAAAAAAAATGTATATTTATGTGTTTTTAATGTATATTTTATTTAAAAATCTTATAGTTTTACCATATTTGAAAATAATTAATTTGACACTAAAATATATAATTATGTAACCTTTTTCTATTTCATTATTTTAACAAATGACATTGAAATAAAAATATTTTTGTAAAAGTAAATACATTATGGGGCTCATTACGATGTCAGGGCTGAAAGCGGGAATCTCCACAAATGCGTCGGAGCCCTTCTACAGTCTGACTGCCTGATTACGATATTCGCAGTCAGAACGTAAACTGCGCGGTCATTCGAATCGGTTCCGACTCGTGGAGTATACGTGGAGCTTGGAACCGCATCGTACACCCATATAGACAGCATTTCTACCATCAGGATTACGATGTCGATCTCCAACAGACTGTCCGTGTAGGACTGTCTGACACGGAAAGGCTGTCAGAAAGAGACTTTGGGGGCCCGTGGCAGGGCCCCCTAGCCGCTGAAGCCTTCAGTTGGGGGCCAAGGAGGTACCTAAGGGACCCCCCTGTGAAACCCTGCACTGTGTGCCAGGCAATGTGGGGTTCCTGCGACAGGGTGTAGGCTTTTCCGCACACACCCCATTTCCCCATAGGAGCCTGTGTTACGGCACGTTGTCGAGTGTAACACGAGCTCCTATAGGAAACAATGGGAATCCGAATGAACAGTGTTCGGTCACATCGTAATGGGGAGGTCAGAACTGCCAACGCGAGTCGGTCGGTCCAGATTCCGAGATGGTGTCGGGCAGAGGCTTTCCGCCCGACATCGTAATGAGAACTTATATATGTTTTGGTTTTCATTTAGAAATGTGGATTAGTTTAGTTTTATTCTTAGTAAGTTGTTTATAAAAAAATGCTATATTTTTGATATTATTATAACAAATGTATGAATAATATTTTATATGTTAACTTTTTTATGAACTGTAATACATATGTAATGTATTTATAAAAATTGGTATTCATATTTATATTGTGTCATTTGAGATGTCATCAGTGATGTCATGAGTGATGTCACTGACCATGTCATGAGTGATGTAATATGTGACATCATCAGCAGTGCATTGCGGGCTCACGAGTTATAGTTAGCTCAACTAACTACAACAGGCGAATTTCTATGGGAGGCAAGATGGCTACTGACTAAAAGCCACGAAAAGCGGCGCTGTCCTCTCTCCCCTTTCTAATGACCCCCTATGGTTAACCCGAATAAACCATAAGAGATATGTTACGTGAGCTTCGTGCCATCATTCTCACGTTTCCAGCAGCTTTCTCCCGGAGCCCTCACCCTCTTGGTCTGCACGTCAAGGGAAACCTGCAGACTCGGGCTTCGGAGCTTTTGCCTGCTCACCTGCGCAGCCACCATAGCCTTTTTGGGAGATCTGACGGCTGTGGATATTTCCCGGTTTCACTGCTGCTTTCTCGGTTGGTGCAGCATACTGCATTATTCCTTCGCCGCTGGCTGCAGGCGAGAATGGCTCCAAAGACAGCAAAAAACCCTAAAGAGCAGGGTGCCGTGAATCCTCAATCACAAGAAGTTGTCGGAGGATCTAAAAGCCGGACGGAACCGAGGAGAGAGCGACCAGGGGGGCCGGCTATGGACTCTGGGATAAACCAAGGACAGACACAGTATGGCGGTCCTAAAAAGAAAGGTGAGGTGGGCAGAATGGCTGAGGATGGGGCAGCCGGAGTAGCAGGCGGGACAAGATTACGGACGGCTAATGCCAGAGAGGGCGCTCTCCGTCAGCCATCGGTAATCGAGGCATTTGGTATATCAATTATGACAGCTGCACCCCTGGGACTAATATGAATTTATCTGTTTGCCCCCCTGCTTTGACTGCATCCCTGCGATCGGAAGCTATTCCACAGAGGTTTGATTTAGTTTCATCAATGGGCAAGCTGGCTATACCTACTACCGCTCCAGTGCATTCTGGGACCGGTAGTTCTTCTGTTGTTTCTTTGCCCCAGCGGGGTGACAACATTGATTTGGAGCCCAGCAGTATGAGGCAGCACGTGGGTGCAGAGGTTGATGGGCCACCTGGGTTAGCTGGATCGCATACAGCGCTGACGCTGGAGGGAGAGAATCCTTTGCTAAGGCCCCATGACACAAGCACCTACAATAACAGCCAGGGCAGTGGCAATGGGGAGGCGTTAAATAAGGATTTAAGCGGATGTCACAATAATACTTTAATAGGTGACACGAGCATAGAAGGCGTATGCGAGGCTGCGGTATCACTCCCCCAAATAACCCATGATAAACTTTCTACATCTCTTCAGATTCATTGCAATGTGGAACCTTTTGATCTCGAGCTTGGAAACATAAATAACACTTCCTGTGAGCTAGACAACCAAGGGTCTGACTTTGCCCGCTCATGTGTGCCTTTGCTCTCACCAGAGGGCGATAAGTTTTTTTTGCTGAATGATGATTCTGACACATCTCAGATTAGTGAGCTGGATTCGTCACAGGAGAGTGTCTCTGGAGAAGAGTCCCCGGTAGCGCAGCAGCAATATCACACCCAGTCTAAGTCTAAGACCCTTAGGCGTGGCTAGGACCAAAGGCCAATCTTCGGATTCAACTAGCAGACGGCTTGAATGGGATTATTCCGCTTCAACTCTTGCAGCTTGCTCGGGTAGCGGGCTTGGGGGTGACAATGGGACGAGAAGAACCAACGATCCAGGTAGCGTGCCTCCACCACCGACATTGGAGTTACTTTATGCAACTTTAAAACAGATGCAGAGCGAGGCCCGGCAGGAGAGCAAGAGATCGCAACTCGCTACTAATAAGCTACAAGGGGCAATTCGCAAGACGAATAAGCTATGCTCTGATATGTCTGAGCGGATAACCCATGTAGAAGCACGAACGGTTGCCGTGGAGGAAGATGTTGAGAAACTGCATATATTTAAAGTTGCTCAGGAAAAGTATTCACGGGATGTGGACTGGAAACTTGAGGATTTTGAAAATCGGCAACGGCGAAATAATGTCCGGATTCTTGGCCTTGAGGAAAAAGTGGAGGGGGAGAACATTTTGGCGTTTGTGGTGAAGTTACTGTAGGCGGCTTTTCCAGACCTGGCCCACTGGAACTGGGAGATGGAAGTGCAGAGGGCACACCGCTTTCCAATGTTTAGGAAAACCCAGCCCAATAGTCAGCGAGATCATCCCAGAGCGATTCTTATCTTTATTGGTAACTTTCTGCTGAGACAGGCAATTCTTTATCTAGCTAGACCTGATTCTAAGATACCAGCAGAGGGGCATACCTTCTTCGCTCGGCCGGATTTTTGCCATACTACGGTCGAGCGGAGATGGAGGTTACGTCAGCTGATTACCGCATTCCAAGGGGCAGGCTGTGATGCCTTTCTGCTGTTCCCTGCACGGCTCAAGGTTATCCATAAGGGCTGGGTTAGAATCTTTTTCTCTGAGATAAAAGCCCAAGTGTTTCTCACCGATCTAACAGAATCACGAGGGGCGAGGGCACTGATCAACGTAGCCGAAATGGATAAGGGTGATCCAGGGAAGGACTGATGTGTCTTTTCAATTGTTGATAAAATATGAGGATTTCTTTGCTAAAATGATGGGGCCTGGGCTGGGGGTGATGTACATTACTGTTTGTTAGTTTTGAGTAGGGATATTCTTTGCTGAAATATTCGAAGTGGTGGTCTCTTGGGGGATATTTTTTTTTGGGGGGGACTGGTGTTGTCTTTGTAGGAGTTGTCTCGGCCATATTTAGGTCTCGGTTGACCTAATTGCCCGTAAGGGAGGTAAGGGGGGGTGGGGGTTGGGAGGCTCGGGGGTCAGGTTGTTCGGGGTGGGGGGGATCAGCACAGGTTAAGGTGTTTCAATTTGTGAGGCAAGTAAAGAGGCAGCAGAACTGTAATCAAGATGACCTGGTTAGGTCACTTCTGGAGGCTCGAATAATGAGTATGAATGGTAAGGTAGGGTTTGATGGATTAGCAGCAAAATGGGTCTATTGTAAGAATCTAAAGGGGAAAAATACAAATTTTAAGACATGAATCTGCGGGTTTTGACAGTGAACATATGTGGGCTTAACGACCAGAATAAGAGGAATAAGGCAGCAATTTGGTTGAAATCCCTAAGTGTACACTTATTATGTATTCAAGAAACACATATGAAGGGCAACAGAGCTTATATAATGGAACAGCTTGGTTTTAGATTGCTGGCATATACCACATAGGGCTCCCGAACTCGGGGGGTGGCAATTCTCACTCGGAGAAATGATATGAGGGTTCTTCGAAAGTCAGCTGATCAATGGGGTCGGTGGGTAATGATTGAATGCTTGCTTAACAATTTTAAATTCACACTCTGCTCGGTGTACGGCTCAACTTGTGATGACCCAGAATTGCTAGAGAAAATAGATTCTAGATTGGCATTGTGGCCTGTTCCAGTAATCCTATGAGGGGATTTTAATATTAATGATTTGGGGGTACAATGGGGTACCCAAGAAAATAATCCTTTAGGAAAAAAAGAAAAGTTAGTATTGCCTTATCTAATTTAGTTTGTAATAATGGTCTGACTGACGCATGGGCTTACTTGAAACCTACAGATTCAGGTAGTACCTTTTTTTCTGCTCCACATAAAGTTGTCTCCCGCCTCGATTTTTTTTTTGTGTCCAATCAATTTATTACTAATTTAGGTATTGAGAAGCACCCACGTATTATCTCAGATCATAACCCATTAGTTTTGACGGTTAATTTTAGGTTGATGGAAAAAAAGAATGTTGGTTGGACCTGTGAAAGAAGGTTATTATATGATCCTGACTATATTGTTTGTGATGTGATGTGAAAAGCATTTATAAAGCGCAGCGTACACTGTACAGTTTCTTGGCGCTCAGGTAAGCAACTGCCTGGGGGATGAGGGAGGAAAGAGAAGGTAAGGAAGGGACCAGGGAGTAAAGGGGAGTTGAGTTTAGTAGTACGCTGAGCGGAACAAATGAGTCTTGAGGAGGGATCTGAAGTGGCAGTAAGGTGAAGCCAATCTTATGTCCAGGGGGAGGGAGTTCCAAAGAGATGGGGCTAAGAACGAGAATCTTAGACAGACCCATTTCTTGCGTTTGACTTTGGGGACTTTAAGAAGAGCCAAATGAGCCGAGCGCAGATTACGGGAGGGGACATACGGATGAATAAGAGAAGAAATGAACGAGGGGCCGAGGCCAGCTAGGGATTTAAAGATGAGGCAGCCTAACTTGAATTTGCAGCGTTCAGGAACAGGGAGCCAATGCAGGGATTTTAGCAGAGGGCGGGTGTGGTGGTGCCTCGGCTGATGGAAGATGAGGCGCGCTGCCTGGTTCTGAACAAGCTGCAGGCGTTTGAGCTGGTAGTCAGGGATGCTGACGTACAAGGAGTTGGCGTAGTCGATTCTGGAGATGACTAACGCCAAAAGGACTAGGGTGAGGGCTTCAGTAGTGAGAAAGCGCGCGATTTTCCGGATTTTACGGAGTTGGAAGAAACAAGCAGAGACAGTGGCGTTGATCTGGGGTTTCATTGAAAGATCTTTGCTGATGATAACTCCCAGACTTTTAGCTGAGTCAGTAGGGCAGGGGGAACGACCCAGGCTGGTAGGCCAAAAACTGGAGTTCCAGGGATTGGAAGGACCTCCGACAAGAACCAGTTTAGTCTTGTCGGGGTTCAGTTTCAAGTGATTTGCCCCCATCCAATGACTGATGTGACAGAGGATTGCTTGGAAATCAGAAACTGACTGATCCGAGGAGTCGATGTTAAAGACTAACTAGATGTCGTCCGCATAATTAAATGCGGAGACATTTTTATCTCAGAGAGAACTGATCAGGGGGGTGAGGTATAAATTAAAAAGGAGAGGGGACAAGGAGGATCCCTGAGGCACGCCGCAGTTCAGCCCAACCATGTCTCCGGAAAACTGGGATAGTCGAACCGCTTGTTGGAGGCTGGTGAGAAACGAGCGGACCCAATCAAGGGCGGTACCCTCTATCCTAGCCTGCCTGACACGGTCGGCCAAGATAGCGTGGTCGACCGTGTCGAAGGCGGCCGACAGATCCAGAAGTACCAGGACCTGGCTGGTATTAGAGTCAGCTCCCCTGCGCAGTTCTTCCATGACAGAAAGTATGACCATCACAGTAGAGTGGGCGGGCCTAAAGCCGGCCTGTTGGGAGTCAAGAAAATGAGACTGCTCAACAAAGGAGCTAAAAATGTTAGTAACGTGGGTCTCAAGCACCTTACCAAGGTAAGGAAGGAGAGAGATGGGACGGAAGTTACTTATGATCGTGGGGTCGGCTGTCGGTTTTTTTAGGAGGGTACTACCTCAGCTGTCTTGAAGATGCTAGGGACTAGGCCGGAGGTGAGGGAGTTGTTCAGAAGTGCCAAAGGGGGGGCGGGGCAAGCAGTAAAGGCCTGGCATAAGATCTTGGGGGGGCAGCAATTTGTGGGAGATCCTGAGGTGACTTTGCTGAGGAGAGCGGGGAAGTCCGCCTCCGTGATGAGGGGAAACTGAGTGAGAGGCTGGTGGAAAAAAGAGTCGGCGTGAAGGGTGGCTGAGGGCACAGAGGGGACCGGAAAGGGCGGCACCAAGATGCTGTTTTTGATTTTTACGATCTTCTCGATGAAGAAGTGATTGAGAGAGTCGCAGAGCTTCTGAGAAGGGAGGGGTTTAATGGATACTCTATCAGGGTGGGATAGTTCCTCCACAATCGAGAAGATGCTTTTGGTTTTATTAGCTGACTCCACAATTTTGTTGGAGAAGTACGTGCTTTTAGCTAACGCAATAGAGGATTTATACCCTTTGAGGAGGGATAAAAACTCTGCCCTAGCTTCGGGGGAGTAGTTTTTGTGCCACCGGCGCTCGGCGTGTCTGAGACCAAGTTTTAAAACTTTGAGGTCCTCAGAAAACCATTTATGAGCGTCGTGAGGGCGGCTGAGTTTGATCCGTTTGAGGGGGGCCACCACGTCGCTAGCAGACTCAAGCCAAAGGCTTAGGTTAGATGCATATGTATCTAATGAGACGGATTCCGGGGGGATGGAGGTGCTAAGTAGATTAATAAATTGGCTGATATCGGCTTTATTCCAATTACGGGCGGTAACATTGGTTTCGAGAGGCCTGCTGGGACAGATGGGGATTTTGAGTGAGAAGGAAATAACAAAATGGTCGGACCAGGCACACAGCAGTATAAGGGGGGCCGAGATCACTAGATTAGAGGTCCAGACCTGATCCAGTGTATGGCCTTTGGTATGCGTGGCGGTGTTGATGTGTTGGCAGCAGTTCAAGCTGCGCAGCAGGTCGGAAAAGGCCACTGAACAGGCGCTTTCCTTCTCATCCTGGGGCCAGTAATTAAAGTCCCCGAGGACTAGGATTTTAGAGTTGTTGATGACTACCTGAGATAAGAGATCTCCGAACAGAGACAGAAAGTCTGGCATAGAATGGGGGGGGGGGCGATAAACTAATACACAAATGAGGGATGATGCTAGGGATTCCAGTCTCAGAGCGAGACAATCAACCTGAGGGATACACTATACGGTGAGGGTGGAAAATCTGGTAGAGAGCTTGATGATGGCTGCCACACCCCCTCCGGGTTTGCCGGGAGCCCTATTGCTTTGAAGAATGTAATAGCCAGGTGGAATGGCAGCCAAGATGTCAGGGGAAGATCCGTCGTGCAGCCAAGTTTCGGTTAGAAACAAAATATCAGGGTTGTCGGTGTCAAGGAAGTGAAAAATTTCCGTCTGATGTTTTACAAGTGAACGGGTGTTGAGATAACACACTTTAAGCTCGAGGCTGGGGGGTGGGTTCTGGGAGGGGGAGTGAGAGGTGATTTGAGGGGGGGTAGAGTCTATACAGGCGTCAAGCTCAGGAAAAATGTCTCGGGTAAGACCCAGGCCCAGATGGTTGAGCTGCGAGCTTGCAGTAGGGGCTAAAGGCCAAGGGGCATGCAGGTCGAGAAGGTCAGCGGAGGAGTATTGAGTGGTACGAGCGGTGCGGGCAGAGTGACGTGCCCCGTGCCCCGTTCTGTCGCGGACGGGCGCAGACGGGCTTATATGTTAATATGAAGGGATGGGCTAAAGAATTCTGGGATTTTAATCGGGGAGTACAGGGGTCGGAATTGTTTGGGACACTTTTAAGGCAGGGGTCAGAGGGGAAACTATAAGCTTCAGTTTGCGTCGTCAAAAGATGGAGCGACTTAGGGAACGGGAGATAAGGGAGGAATTAAATAATCTCGAGGGAATACTAGCTATTGCCATCAGCACTGGAGAAGGGATAGATAGAATACTTTTGCAGTTGTCTATTAAAAAGGCAGAGGCAGGTGACCATCTGGCTAAAAAAGCAGCGGAGGTCTAAAAAGCAACACTGCTATGAATTTGACGAGCGGGTAGGTCATACTTTGGCTGTTAGAGTTAGGCAAAAAGTCTCAGCTGGGGAGGTATCTGAAATTTATGATGCTAGTAGGAAGGTCATCACAGACGCAGCAGGTATTCAGGAGGCCTTCATGCTTTTTTATCAGCAATTATACACTGGCAGACCAGTCGTTACACTTGGGAGCATCTGTTCATATTTAGACAAAGTACCCACCCAGAAGGTGGATCCTATAGACAATGAGGAACTCGAGAGGGTGTTTTCCGAAGAAGAAATAATGGGTGCTTTACAAGATCTGCCTTCTGGTAAAGCCGTTGGCCCCGACCAGATCCCGTTGGAATTCTATAAAATTTTTAAAGACTCAATAAGACAGGATCTTATAGAGGTTATGTTGTCAGCACAAAGGGGTGATTCCGCCCCTGATTCATGGGCGGGGGCAGATGTCGTTGTTTTTTTGAAAAAAGATAAACCAGCTAAAGAACCCGGCTCTTACCGCGCAATTACTTTATTGAACAGTGATGTTAAAATCTTTTCTAAAATCTTGGCTATGAGATTAAATGGTATTTTAAAAAAAACTATTCACCTGTGCCAACATGGGTTTATCACAGGCCTTGGAACAACACAACATATACGGCGAGGGATCACCCTTTTTGATGCGATGGAGATCTCAGGAGATTTTCTCTGGGAAGCCATGAGGTGGTTTGGGCTAGGAGAGGGATTTATCAAATCTGTCCAAGTGTTATATGCGGCCCCTACAGCTCGCTTGAAGATCAATGGCAACTATACATCCCCTTTTAACATACAGAGGGGGACCCGCCAGGGCTGCCCCTCCTCTCCGCTGTTGTTTGCCATCTATATGGACCCCCTGATATGATTATTTGAGGCTAACAGCGGAATCCGCACAGTTGTGTGTCAGGGGATCGAATCCAAAGTCCTTCCCTAAGTCCTTGCCTATGCCGACGATATGGCTATTATCACCACAGATCCACAACTGGCATTGGAAACGGTTTAGTCAATTTCAAGTGAGTTTGGTATCTTTACGGGGTATGCACTAAATAAATCCAAGACTCAAGTTATAAAGAATCAATTTATTAATTTTGAAGATCCCCGCGTCATTGATTCAGCAGTCTATTTGGGTATACGAGTTACTTCAGATCTAGGGAAATTGGTGGCTGCAAATATGGAACCAGTAATCAGGAAGGCGAGGGTGGATCTTGACAGATTGAATAACCTCCATCTTTCTCTCGTGGGACGATGCAACGTCATTAAGATGCTGTTTTTACCGAAAGTATTGTATATGTTTAGGTCAATCCCTTTAGAATTTCAAAAATCTTGGTTTATTATTCTAGAAGTCTTAACTAATTGTTTTATCTGGGCTCACGGGAAAACTAGGCGGGCTCTTCGGTTTATGTGTTTACCACGGGGAAAAGGTGGTTTCTCAGTTCCTTATTTTCGTCGTTATTATTGGGCTGCAGCCTTGCAATATGGGGATACTGGTAGGGTCGTGTCCTGGGGAAAGGGAAGGGGAAGACGATCTCCCGGATGTCTATAAATTATTATTGGGTAAAAATGCTGCGAATTGCTTTCTCAAATTTACAGAGCCTAGCTATTACAAGCGGACAAAATTTAAGACGCTGATAGCTGCGTTTAAGATTTGGGGGGCGCTAAAGAAGAAGATTGGATTAGGGAGGCTTAATTATTATACAGTTTTGTTTAAAAACCCAATGCTTCCAGGGATATTTTCGGATGAGATCATAGCCGGATGGCTACTAAGGGTATCCGTCAGGCTGGGGATGTAATTGAAAAGCAAGGGTTCCGCCAATTTAAAGATATACAGAAGGATTTCGGGCTGGAAAGAGGCAATTGTTTTAAATATTTACAGCTTCATAGCTTTTTTTGTAAAAAAATTGGTGGGCCTAGTGGGTTCGCTAGTAATATAATAATTGACATCATGCAAGGCAGGACCAAGGGGGCGATTAAGTTGATTTATGCAGAACTGATTAATCTGAAACAAGATGATTTAACTAAACACGAGGGCAAATGGGCTGAGCGTGTGGGGACTGCCCCCGGAATAGTCTTTAAATCCTTAGAGATGGGTCAGTCGGTTCTATTTTTGGCTGGGCTTCAAGCACAACATTTTGAAACTGTTTTTTCTTTATATTATACCCCGGCCAGAATAGCACAATGGGGTGGCTCAACAGGCACTACATGCCCACGGTGTGGGGGATTGGAAGCAGATTTGGTGCATATGTTTGCTTCCTGCCCTCGCTTGCAGGTACTGCTGGATCTAATTATGGAATACCTAGATTATGTACTCGGGGTAAAAACAACATTAACCCCGGAAGTAATTCTGCTAGGAATAAGTGGTACAAATCAAAACGAGATTGCTTACCAATTTCTTTTTATCGCTATGGCTGTTTTAAGGATTAATATCGCCTCTGCCTGGTTAGACCCCCTCCCCCCCACCTTTCAGCAATGGCTGGCTCGCCTACTTTCCATATATACAATGGAGAGATCAATTTATGAAAGGAAGGGAAAGAAAGCGAAATTACGGGGCAGACATATCTGGGCACCCTTAATAAAATGAAAGGAATCTGTATAATTTAAGGTAATTGGTGTGGGAAGCTATCTGTTGTTGTTAAGAATTGGAAAACAGGGTTTCGACAAATGGCTCATGGGAGCTTCACGGTATCTGCTGTTAACTCTATTCAATTTTTCTTTTTATTTTCCTAAGCTGATGTAAGTTTCTTTGTCTTTGGACATTTGCTTTCTGCCTCAAGTAGTATACTTTTGTGGGTTTTGATTGTTTTTTGCTGATATTATGTATCTGTGCTGATTTCTTGCTGGGAAAAAAATTGGGAAAAATCTCAATAAAGATATTTTAAAAAAAAATAAAAAAAACAGGTGAATTTCTCTGGTTTTATATGAGTCAAATGTCCAACTAACTATAACGTCCCTGAAACCTATGGTTTTTACAGTGAATTTCTAAGGTTTTTAAAATGCTAATTCCTAACTATAACGTCTGTAAAACCTATAGTTTTTTCAGTGAATTTTGACGGTTTTTTAAATGCTAATTTCTAAGTATAACGTCTCTGAAACCTATGGTTTTTTCAATGAATTTCAAAGGTGTTTTAAATATCAAACTACTATTGTGTATTTGTCATTAAAACTATTTTTTCTAACTTTTCAACTACATAAAATAAACTGCAAAAGTATTATGTAACGTAATACATTTCACAAATTACAATGAGTTTTTAAATAATACAAAACAATTTAACATTCAGATAACAATTCTTCTCCCTTTTTTTGCTGTCATCAGCTACTACTTAACTTCACTATTCACAGTGATGCCAGTATAGTTTCATCATAATCAGCAGGGGAAAAAAAACAATCAACTAGATTGTTAAAAAAAACCAAAAAACTAATTCTCTCAAATATAATACAAAATCAACACAAATAACACATCCAATAGTACTTCAAATGTTCAAAGCTTACCTTTACTTCGTAGATTGTCTGCAAATTTACCCAATACGCCAGATAATGTATCAAAACTTTTGCTTTGAAAGCATCCAGTATGAATTCCTTCAAGATCTTGTGTAGTTTCTCTGCACATTTTCCCAATACGCCAGATAATATATCAAAAATTTCGCTTTGAAAGCATCCAGTATGAATTCCTTAAAGATCTTACGTAGTTTCTTTCCACAATGTTTCCAATCCACCACATAATGTATCAAAAATTTCGCTTTGAAAGCATCCAGTATGAATTCCTTAAAGATCTTACGTAGTTTCTCTGCACAATTTTCCAATACGCCAGATAATGCATCAAAAATTTCGCTTTGAAAGCATCCAGTATGAATTCCTTAAAGATCTATAAACCTTCCCATTAAAGCCGAATAGTGTATCTAAAATCTTGGTTTCAGAAAAATTAAGTATGAGTTGGGTAATTCATAAGGCAATCTCGGTTTCTTTTCCAAGTGTGTATCATTACAGTGACTCCAACCATTATTACACTTTAAATAAACTGTATAATGTCCACTTGTAGTAGTACTTCCAGCATGGAAAACAATAGCAACTGTTGCAAAAGTTCTTCCAGAAATAGATACTAGATTAGCAACAAAAAGTTAAATTTTGGTTTCCACTTTTCTTCCATTTGGTCGACAGCGTTGCAGCATTATAATCAAATATTTTCTATATCTTTGTAGGCATAATGCAGATGGCATTCTGGATTTACAACGAGAACACATCATCTCATGATCAGCTTCTTTTACTAATTTTGAAAATGGTACAGATTTGCAGTCAGGTATTGTTAAATATAAAACTCGTTCTCTGTCAACTATAGTGCTTGAAGTTAATGAACACTCTTCACATTGATGTTCCCATTTGTAACTGAGTCCAAATAAACTCTCAATCTGAATTCCTTCATCTTCTAATACTCAAAGCATAACCATCAGAAATTCTTGTACATCTTGCTGTATATTAGCACTGAACGTTAAAGATCCAGTACATGTATCCAACAGTTGGCGAATACCAGAAGCAGAATGAATCTTACTTCTATCAGTTCTCAATTCTTGAAATAAAGTGTAGAGTGCAGAACATAAAGTTTTTTCCTGACTTTCCATAATTTCACCACAAACATCTTCAAGATAAAATATAACATTTAGGGGTCGATTCCGATCCAGGTTGGACAGTTCTCCGGTAGCATATCAGGTACGATTCGCGCCAGAACACAATCCACGGCTACGAGACGGACCAGCTTGCAACGGGTACGAGACGGAGCAACAAGCAGCGTGTACGGGACGAACACATCATGAATCCCTTCGCGCAGATCATACCAGTACTGTACATCTATGACCGGATCAGGAACCGACGCGGACGGCGCAGACCGTAAGTCAGACACCCACCACACAAACAAACGACACGTACCCACAAAATGTCACACACACACAGGGGATCCATATCCTGGACACTAGCAACAGGCCACCATAGGGGTTGCATGGCCAGCACCACTACCACCCCCACTCATAGGGCTTATGTTGTCCATCACTACTGCCATCCCCACTCATAGGGCTTATGTTGCCCATCACTACTGCCACCCCCACCCATAGGGCTTATGTTGCCCAGCACTACTGCCACCCCCACTCATAGGGCTTATGTTGCCCATCACTACTGCCACCCCCACTCATAGGGCTTATGTTGCCCAGCACTCCTGCCACCCCCACCATAGGGCTTATGTTGCCCATCACTACTCCCAACCCCACCCATAGGGGACCTGTTGCCCAGCATTCCTGCCACCCCCACTCATAGGGCTTATGTTGCCCAGCACTCCTGCCACCCCCACCCATAGAGTTTATGTTGCCCATCACTACTGCCACCCCCACCCATAGGGGACCTGTTGCCCAGCACTCCTGACACCCCCACCCATAGGGCTTATGTTGCCCATCACTACTGCCACCCCCACTCATAGGGCTTATGTTGCCCATCACTACTGCCACCCCCACCCATAGGGGACCTGTTGTCCATCACCCCTGCCACCCCCACCCATAGGATGGGTGATGCGCCACACATCCACCATACACCAACATTAGGTATGCCAGCAAAATACATACCCCCTAACATCATGACAACAGTGTGTAGTCTGTGACAAATGCCCACAACATTGATTATGACTTCGAACATACAATGTATCTACCATCACATGTGTGGCCTACACAAGGCAAGCAACACTATAGCACTGTGTCAATGTAAAACTAACACCCCCTCACTGTGTAGAACAAAAATTAAGTGTGTGGTTCCAAACTGCAGCAAATGTTGAGCATTGTGGTGATGGGCTCCAAAACCCCTCTCATCACAGTGACAAAAAGGTAAGTGTCATCAAAGCATGTATGATTCCTGGTCCCAACACCTGAAACACTTTTGTGGCAAAGTAGTGGTTGTGTCCCATCCCCACACAGATGTGGTGAGGCTAACAGTGCTGTGAAAACCTAACATACTCTCGGCCATGTGCAGACAAGCACCACCCATGGGGGCTGACAATGCATACAGTGTACAATGATACAAAAGCAGAAGTGACCATCACAAAGCATACATACATCTCGAAAATAGACACAGAAATCAAAACAACCTGTGTAGACTGTAGGTGTCAGGTCACAAACTTCCATTCCATGCCAGCAATGGGACCTAACAACCAGGATGAATGTGCAGAATTATGTGATATGACTCAAAGGAACAGCAGGGTAAATCACAAAAACAACATCCAGACAATGGCCCACAACAGCAATACCAATGCACTGGTGCAGATGCACAAACACAAACAGGCAACCTCACACTGGCCATCGGACACAACATGTGTGCGTGTGTGTGTCTCAGTGTCCCCAGGCAACTACACAACACATGAGAGTGGCTGAACCACAGTGAGACAGATGTGGACACAGTGCCATACAAAAGTAAACCATCAATGGTCCCCCCTTAGTGGGCAATCAGGCATTGTGAGATGAGAGGGAGCACAACAGACACATAGACACAAGCAGGAATGAACAGCAACTAACACAGCGAGAGACTGACACACAACAGCACTACCCCCAGGGACCAGACATTGGGGTGACACAAGCATGCATGATACGTCCACTGTGCTGACAAAGGTAGATGTCGTAGAAACTGTGAAACCCAGACATGTGTCCAGTGCCACAAACGTACATCACACCTACACAAACACAAATCACTCAGCATGGCCCGTCATCCATGGACGAACGGGAGCTAGGGGCCCATCCATGCAAACATTTACATCAGTCCACCCTCAACACCACACACCCTGAACTGCACCAATGTGCATCTGTGAAGCCCACATGGACAGGTGATATTGCACATGCACCCATGACAAACACAGTAATGTTGGGAGGAACTAAGGTGCACAGACTCATCACACAAGGACAGTTTACAACCCTGGTGAATGGCAGACATACTGCACAGTATGTGGTACATGACCATGACATCAAAGCTCCCGTAACCTTCAGAATACCTGCCACAGTCCCAGGACAATGCAAAAGCCAAGGAGAAGCACAAGGCACACATGCTGACACCTGCAAACATTGCAGCCCTGAACCGGACAAGTGGGAGCAGTCACACACACATACACATGTCTCAATCACTGAAAGGTACCACCTAGGGACAACTACATGATATTGCGAACAAACAAGTGTCTTGGGGACCCCTGACTGTGTCCCATCTGCGTCTGACCACATCATCACCACTCAGAACTGACAAATCCCAATGATGAAACACCAATTAACAGTAGTGTGTCATGCACCCCCACATCTGGTAGCCCATGGCAAAGTTGTGGGATGAACACAGTACAACTCAGCAAGCATCAACAACATGAACATATCAAGGGAACACTGCCTGTGTATGAAAAGGGATGTGGACACACACACACATGCTCCCACAACACACACCATGGGCCCAGGCAATGTCACGGAACAACACACTTTCTTGGGGGACTCAACTCCTGTGGAAGCTCAGCTGTGCCAAGCATAGTCCCAGCAGGTTTCAGTTATGTCAGCAGAACACTTGGTCAGTCAGCCATCAGTTACCACACAATGAAGGCCCTGGTCACAACAGCCTGTGTACGGGCGTGTCCTTTAAATCATCTGCACATACTCAATACATATGTCCAGCAAGTTGCATAGAGGACCCAGTTGCTCCTACACCAATGATGCCCACACTTACTTGTCCAGTGGCAATGCGCCCACAGTCAGGGAAATAGACAAATTGGACAATGGGAAGCACATCATATGTGCATGTGTGCAAGCCACAGATGTGACCATGCAAATTAAATGTTTACAGAGATGTTCACAAATTGTTAATCATGACACACCCAGTTAGCTGCAAATGATGATATGGAGAACGATCAGAATAGGATACATATCTCATGGACCACATGGAGTACCTCACATCAACACCTCAGTATTCAACATTGGAAATCCAGCATTACAACTGCTAGGTCATGCTAAACATCATCAAAATAATGTACAGCTAAATCAAATTTACAAGGGTAAAGAAAAATGCTTTATTCAGCAATTTTAAAATGCAAAGTCCTTTCAAAACAAAGGCCAATGGCCAGTTCATATCCAAATGACAAAAAGTTAACTTGAGTGACAACTGTCACACGTTGCTTACCTGCACTGGTAAGGACAGGGGACATCCCCTAGAAGGGGCATACATGGGGGCAGGCCAGGCACCGCAGGGACAGGATCAGGGCGCAGCAGAAGGAGGCAGTGAAGGGGTGGTGGATGCAGGAGAGTCACTGGCAACTGCAGTGGAGCTGACTGAAGTAGTGGGTGCAGTCACAACTGTGGGGCACAAGTCAGATGGGGTGTGTACCGGCACAACTGCAGTGGGCAGGTCAGATGGAGTGGATTGGGTCCCCACTGCAGTGCTCAAGTCAGACGGGGTGGTCGTGAACACCACTGCAGTGCCTAACTCAATGGGAGCGGAATGGGGTTCAGGTGAGGTCGGCAGGACAGAGGGGGGGGAACACGGCCCCCACATCAGTGGCACAAACTGTCTGACCGGGGGTGGAAGAGCAAGTGGTAGTGGGAGAGGGCCTCAGCATTTTAGGGATGGTGTATCTGTGGGTGTGGGAACCTGGGGCAGGGTGTGGCGGGGGAACCTGTGGAGTGGTGGCCTGGGGGATGGAGGACGGAGACTTCATCGTGGAGCTGCAGGCAGGGGTGGGGTCTTGCTCTTCAGGCTCCGGGGGGACTTGCGGGTGGGGGCTTCAGTCTGACTGTGCCTGGGGTAGGGTGTCTGGGTGTGAGGGACACTCCCCTCTGTGTGTGGGGACTTCCTCTTCCCCTTGTAAGCTGGATCTTCTGGGTCGGTGGGGAAGAGGCCAAGGTCACAGAGGAAGAGCTTCTGTGGAGATAGGGTTGCAGGTGAGGCAAGGGAAGGGGGCTGGGAGGGAGAGGTATCAGAGGACTGCGGAGTGGTTGTGGATGACTGTGTGTGTGTCTGCAAACCATCCCCTGTGAGTGTGGTATCAGTCCCCTGCGCTTGCTTGTGTGCACATCTAGCCCTTGGTTTGGGTGTTTGTGTGCTGCCCGTGTCTGTGGTTTTGTGAGAATGTGCAGGTGTGTGTGTGCTTGGGACAGGTAGGGTGCTAGTCAGTCTCACCATCAAACATGGCACTCATATCCATCCTGGACTTGCACCCATATGTCTGTTGCATGTTGGATGCTAATACCCCAATGTGCCGACATGCACCACTTACACATTTGTTGGACATGCAATGAACATGTAGGAGTATGTCACTATACACACATCACATCTCTTGCCACTGACTCAGTACAGGTGTCAGGATGAAGGGATGGGCAGAGTCTCATTTCACATGCTTGTGATGCATGCCAGCAACACACACTATGATGTTCTCATGTCCTGATAGTCAATGCCACAATGGGGTGCATGGAGCACATCTGAACACAATGCAGGATCACTCGTAGCAAGTTAAATGTCATGGCACTGGCATGCCTGGAAAGTCAGTCAAGACAGTCTCCTGTCACAGGGGCATCCAGACAACAACAGTATGCACTGTGTCACAATCATAGCTCATGGGTAAAGCAAACTCTGCAGCTGACAAGTACACTTGCCCATCCCCTGCAAACAACATATCCCAGACCCAGAAGACTCCACATCATACAAAACAGACATATGAGTCTCGGCGAACACAACTCCCTGTACATTAGCACATCACAGTCTGCTGTGCATGTAACACAGCTGCCTGAAGTGCACAGTTGCATACACCATTGTGCACTGTCAAGTGATCACACACCTATATGTCACACAGGTATTGTCTCTCATAGTCATGTCTCAGATGTCCTGCTGACCCTCAAACCCATGAACACCACAGTTGTACGGAATAGGAAGCCACACCACAATGACACAGAGTCAGACACCTGAAGGCACATGTCACTAAGCACAACCTGTAAGTTGATACACAGGAGTGGGATTACAGAGTGTTTCTAAATGCCCTTGAGTAGGCATGACTGCCCAGGTCTACGTGAAATAGTATTTAGCCCTGGACAGTAGTCAGGTGGCTAAGCAAGTGTGACACACTTAATATACATACTCCTGAGGCACACAAATTGGAGTCCCCTGCTGCATGTGTTTGTTTGAAATACACCAGCCACATGTGGCGAGTCAGACCAGCAATTGTAACACATATCAAGGGCACACACAGATCATATGTCAGATCTCAGGCATCGTATAAACAATTGACCCACCCATGCAACACACAACAGAGTCACGGTAACAGATGCTGTCCGGAAGCTGAAGCATTGCTGACTGCAGGGACACAGTGCCCTAGTGACACAAGCAACAGACTGTAGGGTCCACACCTGAGGATCAGATGAGGAGGGTGCATCACACAATTGAGGGACCTAAGTATTGGACTACAAGACCTATGTAATGTGGAAGTGTGACCAGGCCAAAAGACTGCAATTGGCATGTCAGACATAGTACACAGATTAGGCATGACTTACCCCCTCCTTGCTGCTGTCTGGCCTTCAGCTGCCCGTCCGGGAAGACCACCGTCAGGATCATGTGCATGTGGGGGGTCAGGGTCCCGTGTCCGCTCCTCCTGCGAGGAGGCAACAGCTTCAGCTAGACCCTTGCTATCCTCTGGGTCCAGCCCCGAAGGTCCTGGCACCTCTTCTGGCAGTTGCGGATCCGACGCTTGTAGACCCCCACAGATCGAACTGCCCGGGCGATGGTCAGCCATATCTCCTGCTTCTGGTGGGCATCAACCTGTGAGGATGACAAAGTTAAAAGTCCATTAACACACATGGGCCATATTTGTGCTGCACACAGTTGGATATACATTTCGTCATCACAAAGGAAAATGAGTTACACAGGTAGTGCACCCATGGAAAAGGACAAATGCCCTGCATGTCTGACATGTTAACAATGCATGGGAAGTTTAAGCTTGCACAAATGCACTTTAGCTGCAGAACACCTGTTCATTACATGTACCTACACACTTTGGGGGATGAAAGTACTCAGTGAGTATGCTTGCCACTGGTGTACACACTGCTAGTACTGCTAGACAGACAACATGCACCATTAGGAAGGCAGTGGACTGCACACTCACTTGCTCCCCTGGTTTCCCATAGAGCTTGCTGTACTGTAGAAGGAGCACATCCAGCAGGGCCTGGTTCTCCTCCTCAGTGAAGGCTGGGGCCCTCTCCAGAGTGCGTGCCATAGCAGTAGCCAGAGGATGCAGAGACAGCAGCAGTGGTAGCAGGGATGTGGTCCAGTAGCATGTAGTGCAGGCAAGTGAGCTCCCTGGGGGCCAGCCAGCCTTATATCTGTGCTGCAGAGGCAGAATCTGTGCCTTGTGTCCCAAATGATAGGTCCAACATGGTTGCATTCTATGAATCTGGCCAATCCATGGAAATGTACGACTCGTACACGTCTTCCGCATCGTTCAAATCTTCACCTTCATAAAACACTAGGAATTGCAACATTGTTGTAGGCATCCAACTGAATTTCCAGCGCACGACTCGTACAAGTTTTGAATCTGCATCCGTCTCCATGACAGTCCAGAGCCAATGGGTGCGCCCGGCTCGGTCAACTGACAGTACAACACGTAGTTTGAAAATACACACGCACCTGTCTCCATACGATTCAATGGCCAAGGCATACGCCGGTCTCGGACCATGCCTGCCCGACGCGTAAGCATGATAGTCACCCGCGTCGGACCTCATTGTAGTCAATGGCTAAGCGTACGCACGGCTCGGTCCTGAACTGTGCAATGCGTACGCATAGTCACCCACGTCGGTCTTGATTGCAGTCAATGGCTAAGCATACACACGGCTCGGTCCTGAACTGTGCAATGCGTACACATTGTCACCTGCGTCGGACCTCATTGCAGTCAATGGCTAAGCGTACCCACGGCTCGGTCCTGAACTGTGTAATGCGTACGCATAGTTACCCACGTCGGTCCTCATTGGTGTGACTATTTGACGGCTTCAACACACAATTACTTGCCAGGGACTCAGGTGCACACCTACCACACTACAGCATTGGTCACACAGTGTCCCACGGCATGTAAGGCTGCATTACCTGTGTGTTTGGGGGGAGCAACATTTGGTTTGTTGTGTGGCACTTTTGTGCAGCCACTCCCAGGCTGTGCACGTGTTCATGGGGACAGAATCCGTGTTGTGCACATTACCATTGTGATGTGCAACGGTACAGTTATGGGCATGAGTCATGAACACAGTTTCAGGTTGGATATGTTTAGGACATGTCACATACACCCTGAGTCCTGGGGGTGATGGTATGTACGTCACAGTGAGACCTATAGCCACAATTCTGATGTACACCCACAGTCTGTGTGCATGTTGTGTCTCAGATGTGGCTGATCAAATGTGCCCAATGGGAGACAGTCTCCACATCCATGTGGTTTGTGCATCAACATTGATGTTGTGTGTGTGTCTAGGAGACGTACATGTATGGCCTGCGGAGACAACAGTGGCCACTACCTGTGGGACTCACGGTTGCCTTGTGGCGTGTACATTATACCGTATAATTTATACGCCATGTCATGCCAGTGTCCATGTGGCAATACAGGGACCCTTGGTATCTGCACGGCAAAGATTTGTGATGCCTGGGAGACATCAGGCCTCACTTTTCACTGTGGTGTGTGTTTGTAACGTCACAGCAGTTCATAGGTAGTGTGACACAGCCCAATGATTGGCCATTGCACTACATGGGACTTATGTGGACATGTGGACTTGAGATGTGAGGTGATGTGCATGTAGGTGACATATGTGTCCATGCCCAACAGCACACACCTCAGTACATTGTGTATTGTCATGATGTATCATGTGATATTTTGCTTGGTCATAGCCACATGGGTGGATGAATCGACAATCTTCCTTTGTTCATCTCTGTTCTGCAGGGCACCAGCTGTCCATAGACCGTTCCCAGACCTTGAAACCATGCAGGAACGTGACTGCATCCAACGGTACCGCTTCACCAGGCCACTGATTGAGGAGTTGGCGGAGCATTTGGAGCCACATCTGCTACCTGGCCGGACACACCCTACAGCACTGACCCCAGAGGTGAAGGTGATGGCAGCCCTGCACTTCTTTGCTATTGGTACCTTCAAGTACACTGTGGCTACTGCTGGTGGTATGTCGCAAACTATGTTCAGTCGTGTGCTACGCGATATCTTGGAGGGAATGTTGCATTTCCTTGACCAGCACATCAAGTTTCCTAGCCCAGGTCAACTCACTGAAATAAAGGATGCTTTTTATACACTGGGGAGGATGCTGAACGTCATCGGATCTATTGATGGTACACATGTGGCCCTGATACCACCACAGGCACATGAGCAGGCATACCGGAACAGGAAACATTTCCACTCCATCAATGCTCTGGTGGTATGACTTGCAGACATGTGTATCACACATGTGTGTGCACGTTTTCCCGGTTCTGGGCACGATGCCTGCATCATGAGGAGTAGTCGCATTGTAACGCTGATGTCACCGATACCAGACCAGCGTGCCTGGCTTGTCGGTGTGTACTGACTGTTTACCATTGTGTGTGTTTGGCAATGTTGTATTCCACCCTCCTTCAAAACTCTGCTAATTGTTCAATTGTTTGTGTGTAGTTGACTCCGGATACCCCAACATGCCGTGGTTGCTGACATCCATCAGGAACCCTGTGACACCAGCCGATATGCGCTACAATGAGGCACATGGTCGGGGCAGGAGGGGGATTGAGCGGATATTTGGTCTCCTGAAAAGCCGCTTCCGCTGCCTGGACAAGACCGGAGGGGCCCTCCCATATGAGCCTGCAAAGGTGTGCAAAATTATCATTGTATGCTGCATGCTACACAACATGGCAGTGCAGAAGAAGTTGCCTCTCATCCAGGATGACGATGACCTACCTCTGCCACCTGTGGAGGATCCAGGCCTTGGCCACGATGCCAGTGATGATGATGATGATGAGGGGGACGTCCGCACACAGCTCATCAACAACTTCTTCACCTGATTGTGAGTTTACAGGATTGTTATGTCAATGTATGGAGTTAGCCAGAAATGTGTTGTGGCTGCTCTGTTGCTGTTTGAGTGTGTCTGTGTGTCACTTGACTGGATGCATGCAGTGATGTATCCTTTCAGGTGGTCTGTACTCCACAATAGTGTCGAACTGCTAACTTGTTTCTGTGTAGGTTTCTTTTGACATGTTTTGTGCATGTGTATTGCATTTCTCTCCTGTTCTGCTGTGCTTTTGACTGTGTCTTGTGTCTGTCGTTCCCAGGGTACTTAGCCTGTTGTTTGGTCAACACTGACCCCCAACACCCAGAATCCAACACCAGTGTGGAAGTTGTCAATTCCCATCAAGTGATGTGCCACACACCCCTGGACTTCAATTCTCCGACACTTTGTTAACGTGTGTCCACTGTAACGTACAATTACCTTGCAATTATTGTGGAATAAACATGTTGCTGATGTGTAATGAACCTGTGCTACGCTTTGTTAGGTGCGTTGTCTGTCTTCCCACATCTGACTGAAATTTGCTTACCTCACCTGTGGACTTGTTACCAATGACTGTGGATAGGTGTTGTGCCTATGCATACCAATGTATTTCTGGTCAACATCATTGTGTGGGATGAGTTAATTGAACATGGTGAGTATGTGTTGTGGTGCCATAGTGGTGTGTCTCCCTCACATGAGTCACATCACCATGACTCACATAACGGTGGTCACATTGTTGTAGTATGTGGCATGCACTGTGTTGTTTAGCAGATCAAAATCTCCATGACACATGACAATTTGGAATCACAACAGAGGCAAGTATGGTGTACTGGTGAGTTTATTTGCAAACATGTGTGAGGATTGTGCACCGGATGGTGTGTGCTGTACATTGGGTTTTAAATCCAAAGTTCACAGTAGAGTTGGAAGTGTTGGTAGCTGAAATGTCCAGAGTAAAGTCCACAGTCATCTGCTACATTGGACCAACATGGACCCTCCATGTCATGTAGGCGAGTTGTGTCAGATACGACAAGGGGAACGTGTTGCGCACAAAGAACATTGTCCAGAACAGGTTTAGAGGCCCTGGGGGATGTGCAGGGACATCTGCGTCTCACTTGTCTTTCTTCGGAGGACCCCTCTTCTTCTTCGGAGGGGGATCCTCAGGTGCAGGCCTCTGCGGTGCAGGGGACTCTCCGCCAGAGTCATCCTCCCTCCCTGTGGCACTGGCAGATGTTGTGGCAACAGATGTTGTGGCCACACAGGGAGGTGTGGACATCTTTGTGCTGAACTGGCGGAGTCAAGTATGTCCCAATGCACCGCAGAAGGTGCATCCCACTTTGCCTCCATGCGGGCATGGTGGGCAGTCTGCTCCTGTTGAATGTCCTTGAAGATCCCCGCTACCTGGCCAAATCCTCCGGTGCTATCCTGGTATGCATCGATGATGCGTGCCAGTTGGGGGTCATCATGCAGTCCAGGCCCCTCTGCAAGGCGCGCCCTCTGTCTACCACCCCTCCCAGCACCCCTATCCACACGGGCAGGACCTGCGGCAGCACGCACAAGTGACACTGGGACCCCTTGGGTGTTGTTGCTGGTGGTGTTGTCCGTAGCTTCCTGGGGGTCCTGCGTCCCTGTGCTGTCGGTGTTCTGTGGCCTTGGTCTGTCTGTGTTGCCGGGGGTGCCCTGTCTGTTTCCAGATGCTGGAGGCATGGGTACAAGGGGTGCAGATGTTGGTACTGCTGGTGCTGCATGATGACTCACACCGGAGGTGCCAGGTTGTTCGTCGTCATCCGAAGAGGACAGAGACGGATCTACACCAGAGAGCTGAGGGTCCACCAGAGTCTGGGACAGGGACTCCTCTTCATTTGGTGCTGTGTCCCCAGCACCACCTATGTTTGGAAGACACACACAATGTAAGTTATGTTTCTACAGGCATCAATGGTTCACATACATGACATTTTCTACTGTATGTCCAGATACGTGCCTGTACACTGCTGGTTTGTCCAAGGTTGTCACGGACAGAGATTGATAATGTTGTGGCACATTGCCCAGCCAAAATGAAACATTTTATTGTGCATGTCGAAGTGTGTGCATGCCCAGGTCATGTATAGATTTGTCTGTATATGACCATTACTACTCAAGGGCCATCACGTTGCTGACACAGGTGTATCATCCCTGTACACATGTGAGCTTTAACAAGGACATACGTGCAATTCCACTGAGGATATGTTGTAAGATTGGGGCATGTGTGGTAGCAGATTTTGCTAGTCTTTGTGTGCCACATTGGTGTATTGGTACGACATGGTCACAGTCCGGTATGCCTGTGAACTCTTTGGAGAAAGTGTTTTTTTACAGTATTCCTAGTTCTCATCTCATTTCATACAAGTGATGATGTCACCATCGTTAATGAGTCGGTGCTGAGTTTTGTACGTGCATATGTGATTTGACTTGTCAATGTTCTCCATGGTGACATGGATTGGGCAAGGTAGCACTCTGGCTTTTCAATGCTCATGACAGTGAGGGCCAGTGGTGTGTGGGTTGCAGTTTGGCTGCTGTGAGTAGCATGTCTTCTCCAATGCAGTCCAGGTTAGACCTTGTGTCTACAGTGTCTATGTCAGTGAGTGGTGTGTTGTGTGAAGGATGCATATGTTGCAGCACGATGTAGGAGTGGAATGCAGCTCACAACAGCACCGAGGGTGAATGAGACCATGCCATGTTGTCAGCTATATTGGTGTGTCCATTCCATTCACTGTCAGATGTCCCCTGTCAATGATGTATATGTGAGTTCCTGTGTGTTTTGTACAATGTGGCATATATGAATCTTCACACTTGTAACCTTAAGACACACCTCCCCAGCCAGGCCAGGGGGCACCCCTAGACACTGCATCCCCAGACAATGAGTTTGAACATATGGTTGCAATGGCTGTGTGTGCGACCTTGTTTAGTTTGGCCAGTGCATATGTGTGATTTTCAGCCACATAATTTCTCAGGCCCATGTGTCAGACATCTTGCCCGGGCATCATCTATGTGAGTGACTGATACCAAGTGTGCAATGTGTTTCAGCATAGAAGGTGTGTGTATGGCCAGCATCTGTGTAATTTGTTTACAAGTCAGGGCCTCCTTCTCCCCCAGGCCAGTTAACCCATCATGAAGCGTGCCACAATTGCATGGGGTGTAGGTTAACTTTCGGGATGTCAGTCAGTGCAGTCCTGGTGTTTGTTGTTGCCCAGTTCCCAGCATGGCCTTGTGCTCCCCACAACAGAGCCCAGTGTCAGACATCTTGTCAGTCCATTCCCACTCCCTGTGAGGCGAGCATGGTTCAGTGTGAGCTTGATGGGCCATGTGGGTGGGTGGGGAATGTCTATGACTGCAACTCCCATCATGCTCTTGGCTACACCTCCCTTACCAGCATGCCCATACTTCCTTCCTTTTGACTCTGCTTCCCTGTGAGGGGGTGTGACAGCAATGGCAAGATGGCTGACTGTGCGGTCCTGGTGTTTGTTGGTGCCCAGTTCCCAGCATGGCCTTGTGCTACCCACAACAGAGCCCAGTGTCAGACATCTTGTCAGTCCATTCCCACTCCCTGTGAGGCAAGCATGGTTCAGTGTGAGCTTGAGGGGCCATGTGGGTGGGTGGGGAATGTCTATGACTGCAACTCCCATCATGCTCTTGGCTACACCCCCCTTCCCAGCATGCCCATACATCCTTCCTTTTGACTCTGCTTCCCTGTGAAGGGGTGTGACAGCAATGGCAAGATGGCTGACTGTGCAGTCCTGGTGTTTGTTGATGCCCAGTTCCCAGCATGGCCTTGTGCTCCCCACAACAGAGCCCAGTGTCAGACATCTTATCAGTCCATTCCCACTCCCTGTGAGGCGAGCATGGTTCAGTGTGAGCTTGATGGGCCATGTGGGTGGGTGGGGAATGTCTATGACTGCAACTCCCATCATGCTCTTGGCTACACCCCCCTTCCCATACTTCCTTCCTTTTGACTCTGCTTCCCTGTGAGGAGGTGTGACAGCAATGGCAAGATGGCTGACTGTGCAGTCCTGGTGTTTGTTGGTGCCCAGTTCCCAGCATGGCCTTGTGCTACCCACAACAGAGCCCAGTGTCAGACATCTTGTCAGTCCATTCCCACTCCCTGTGAGGCGAGCATGGTTCAGTGTGAGCTTGAGGGGCCATGTGGGTGGGTGGGGAATGTCTATGACTGCAACTCCCATCATGCTCTCGGCTACACCCCCCTTCCCAGCATGCCCATACTGCCTTCCTTTTGACTCTGCTTCCCTGTGAGGGGGTGTGACAGCAATGGCAAGATGGCTGACTGTGCAGTCCTGGTGTTTGTTGTTGGCCAGTTCCCAGCATGGCCTTGTGCTCCCCACAACAGAGCCCAGTGTCAGACATCTTGTCAGTCCATTCCCACTCCCTGTGAGGCGAGCATGGTTCAGTGTGAGCTTGAGGGGCCATGTGGGTGGGTGGGGAATGTCTATGACTGCAACTCCCATCATGCTCTTGGCTACACCCCCCTTCCCAGCATGCCCATACTACCTTCCTTTTGACTCCGCTTCCCTGTGAGGGGGTGTGACAGCAATGGCAAGATGGCTGACTGTGAAGTCCTGGGGTTTTTTTTGGCTACAAGTCCAAAGAGAGCCCCTGTGCTTCACACAGCAGCACCCAGTACGGTGTATCTTTGGGTGGTATTTCACTATGCTGTGAGTCAATGCATTCTACCTGGTGAGATGTGTGGAGTTTGTGTTGAGGGGTGTGTCTCCACATGCTGGTAAGTATGGTCAGAGCTGTCAGTCCTCCTTCCCACCTGGCCAGACATCCCCTCATGAATCGTGCTTCCATTGGAGGGCGTGCAAGTTGTCTTTCAGGATGTCAGTCAGTGGTGTCCTGCTTCTGATTGGCACACAACCCCTACCAGGGCCTTGTGCTCCCCACAGCAGGACCCAGTGTCAGCCATCTTGTCATTAATTTTCCACTCCCTGTGATGTGGGCATGGTTTAGAGAGGTCTTGATGGGCCAATTTTGAGGGGGAGCATTATCTCTGACTACAAACCCCATCATGCTTTTGGATACACTCACTTCACCTGTATACCCACTATTCCTTCCTGTCAGTCAGCTGCACTGTGAGGCAGTGTGTTTGTGGTGGCAAACTGTCTGACAGTGTTTATTTGGCTTTGCGCCACTGCCTTGCTCTATTTGTTTATAGGTTTGAACATGTCATGACGTAGTTCCAAGTCACTATGAGATGGCAGGTATTGTGTTTGTCTGACTGGCATACACATCTTGGGATGATTATCTATTGGTTATTGTGGCTTTGCTAACGGTGCATGGTTTCACTGTCCCCTTGCCACACAATATTGAGTATGTTGGTTGTTTACTCACCAGGCTCTGGTATGTCTGCTAGACCATGGACGCTCTCTGGTGGTAGGATGTCCCGAGCCTTCTCCTCCCAGGTCCTGAAGTACACTGGTTTGGCAGGAGGGCAACCGCCAATGCGCTGACTCAAGGCGTGATCTTTCTCGATGAGTTTCTTGACCCTCCTGCACGCATCATACTACCTGTTCTGGATATCGTCCTTTGTGCGCAACGTTGGTGCTTGTGCGTTCACCTTGTCCACAATCCTCACCCACATCTTTGTTTTCTGTGACATGGGGGTCCTTTGGACCAATGTACCAAACAAATGTGGCTCTATTCTGATGATCTTGTCTACCAGCACTTCTAACTCACTATCTGTGAACTTTGGATTCTTCTTTGGGGGCATGGTGATGGGTGGTGGTGGTGAGTGATGTGTGTGTGAGGGTGCAAGTGAGGGTGGATTAGTGTTGGTTTTGCTAGCTGTATGTGTGGGTGCTTTTGGTGAGTGCTCATTGTGTGAAAGTTGTGTGATGGGTGAGTTGTGAGTGAGTCTGTGGTTGCTGTGTGATGGTGTTTTCTGCTGGCTGTTGTCTCCTATTTGCAAAGGATCATGGTAGTGATTGATGTCCTTTATATAGGTACAGTTGGGGGTGTGTCTTTGTTCAAGGTTTTTTTAAATATATTTATTGACTTTGTAATTGCTTGTTTGGTCCTTTTTTTGTATTTTTTCCTTTGGGTTTTCTGGGCATGAAGGAGACGTTCTTCTGACCGAGACGGACGCTGAAGTTGGCTCGTGCGGGCTTCTCCGGCTCGTTCACGCTGACTTTCTTCTGTGTTTCATACGCGTCGGTCGCGGAGATCTCTATTGCTTGAGTTCCCTGTTTTCTGTGGGTGTCGGTCATGCGGCTTGGGCTCCATACGAGTCGGTCTGGGTTTACACGCATTGCATCGTACTATGTGATTCGGGCATCGCGGGTACGTGTCGGTCGGGTTAATTCCTGGTGTGTGTCGGTCGGTGCAAATCGCGTCCGTTTTCTGGGCGAATCACTGTTATCCCTATGGCTTGGCCGTACAGCTTGTATTCCGTACGTGTCAGTTGTAATTCACACGTGTTGCATCGTACTGTACGGGTCGTACGGCGCCGATCCGTGTCGGTCAGTCTCCATTCCGGGTCCGTGTCGGTCGGAACATTTTGCGGCCAGAATCGAAATCGGCCCCTGACAATGACATTACCATTGCAGTTGACATCAGAAGCATTTTCTAATTGGCATCCAACAACATCATCACTTGTTTGTATTTTCTGCCTCTTTACATCTTTTCTTTTCTGTTGATTTTCTTTCTGCTTTTCAACCATAGTTAACTCTTCAACATATTTGCGTTTTGAACACACAACACGTTTCTCATAAATAGGATATTCTCCTAAATGGGGAGCATAAAGCCTTCTCAAACGATTATATTCTCTTACACAATTAACATCAGCACTAACCTTGTTCTCATCAAAATCAATTAAATACAAACCAGACAACGTTCTAACTCGAGATAATGCAACATATACCATTCCCTCTATAAACACAGTTTTTCCAACATTTACCAAAGCATTATCTACACTTAAACCTTATGATTTGTGAATAGTTAAACAGAAGGGAAACTGTTTTCTACGAACATACAAGTCTTTTACAAGCAAAAAACGTGCGGCAGAACGTGCAATCTGTCTTACCTCTGCAATCTGATCAAATGTAACTTTCAAAAATTCAATTCCATTTCTATTTTGATATTTCACAAAATCAACAACTTTCCCCATTGCTCCATTCACTAAACTTTCTTCTACATTCAGATTACGCTTCAAAATTACCCGACAGTTTAAACCTACATCTAAATGTTTTTCTAAGACAGCAGTTTTTGATTGAGACTTTTCCAAAGAATCCAATTTAGTCTGTAGTTTTTCTGAAAGAACAATTGTTATTCCTTGATGCTCTATTCTATCAATAGCTTCAATGTGAACTATTTCTTGATTTTCCAATTTCATAAACTCTCTATTAAATGTCTAACACTCTTCCACTGTAGGCATTAAGCAAACTATAGACTTTTTTTCTTTCACTTTCTTGTACATTACTTCTGCTGGTGTGCTTTCATTTGTAAACAAGTTCTTTAGTAGATGACTTTGAAAAGCGTCTTTACCATGTTTGCTTAGAACACCAATTCTTACATCTTTTAGAATATTTGCATAATCTTCATCTCTTGCTTGTCGCATATTCTGAGTGAGTTCTTTATATTCAAAATTTAACCACAGATTTACATTTCCAATACCTACCAGAGATTTCTTTGTGTCTTCATGTAGAAGAGTTTTAAACACTGGTACTCCTTTTACAGGGGTTAGTTGTAGCAGATCTCCAAATACAATTAAATGTTTTCCTCCAAAGAGAACATCGCAATCTGTTTTTAATACCATTCTCTTAAGTGTACAAAAGCAAGCATTAAGTTTGAGACAATGCTCACCTCATCAATAATTAAAAGTTTCATTTTTTTCAGCTTTCTTGACACTTCATAAGAAGGTTCTCCAGACAACTTCTGATATTATAATTTATTATCATGCTCCACTGGTAACATCAATAATCTATGGAAAGTAACTCCTTTAACATTGTGTGCAGCTAATCCAGTTGGAGCTGTTACCACACAACATAAATGTGAACCAGTAGTTTTTTTAAGATAACTGGTCAAAACTTTAATTAAAAAACTTTTACCTGTCCCAGCTTGACCACTGATGTACATCAGAAGAGGTTTAGAAGATGAACACAGACATTCTTTTTTTTCATGCAACAAACCATGTTCTGTCCGTTCTTTCACTTGCACATATATTTCTTTCTGTTCAACATTTACTTGTTCTTCTAACTTTTACAATGTTATATTCTCCTCGTGTGCATGTTGCATTGCAATTTCGACTTCATGCATAGCAATCGCTGCTTCATTTTCCAGCATTGGTTGTCCAAGAGGATCTTGACTACATGGACCACTACTTTGACTATCTTGAGAACTTTCATGAGCTATTTCAGCTATAATAGTCTTTTCCTGTTCAACTTCATCATTCAACATTTTTAAATATGTATGGAAAATTGGACATTGAATGCTCCCTTTACAAGCATTAAAAGAATCTTCGTAGCAGTCAACCTCTCCAAGTAATTCACTTTCGCTACGCCATGGTTTAAACAGCTACAGAAGTGCTAAATAGTAAAATTCTTGCTTATCTGGAGTTTCACAACTAAGTTTCTTGTGGTTTATAAGATTACCCTTTGCATGTTTTACTAAACAACCATGACATCCAACTACTGCAAACTTTCCTTCTTTTAAATTCTCTTTACCATTTCTTTTGAAGCTGTAATGTTGAAGTACTTCATACAGACATAGCTGTTCCAGATGTTGACTCCTTTTCGGATAGTATGTGTCCAACATATTTGTTTTAAGAATGTCTGTACTATCTGGCTCATTTGCTGCTAATTGTTCAATTTCTTCCAATGATTTCAACACTTTATTTCATTTGCAGGCAAGACCTAAACTTACCCAAATGATTCCTCGTGACTTTGAATATAAACTTGAAGAACACAAGCGGTCTGAACATTCATACGATTCAATTTCTCTGTGGGAAAGCATTTTCAAACTAAAGCTGTACAATTTTTTGCTAAGACTATTCTCTTGTGGAATTTCTTCCCACATTTGTTTCATCTCTGTTTTTTCGGATTTTGTTATGTACAATGTAACATGACGTGCAACAGCAATTGAGTTATCCGCAACATACTGGATGTCCATGTTCCCATTCCACATGTTTAAAATGACTGGATTGTAGTCATTGATATAGTTTGACACTTCTGTTCTTTTTAAGTTGGAGGTATTCTTTGGAGATTTCCGAGTTATTGTGTGCCTCACAGAAGAAAAAAAATTATTTACTCTTCCTTTACAAATGACTGGACAGGGAAAACCAAACCGACATTTGGTGTAAAATGTTCCTTTAGACTTGTATTTTCTTCGGCAGTACTTTCAACACCGGTGACTTTGGAAACGTAAAACTTGCTGTCTCAAGCTTCTATCTCCTCCTTCTCTTGGAATCTCACATGTCACATACTGTTCGATGAAAGACAATACTGTTTCATCAGAATCAGTTCCAAATTTAGGTGCATCCTTGACCCATAGTAGCATATGTATATGAGGTGCACCTCTTGCTTGGTACTCCTTTCGCCAAAAGAAATCGGTAACTTCTCCAAGAGGTGGATTCTCTTTATTACAGATAAAAGACATCATACCTAGAAACTTATGATTAAAATATCTGCACACATTTACAGGATCCAATGAACGCAGTTCACCAGGAGTCTTTATTTCAAAAATTTTTATATTAGAATTCGCTTCTCTTAAAAACTCAAGCAAATCTTCCCATGCATACTCTGCACAACTAAGTGTGACAAACCATGTTGATGTACCTAAGTTCCGTAACATACACTTGAGTTCTCCATGACGACGATACCAATACTCATTTGTTCCATGTTGACATGCCATCAAATTGATTAACTGTGCTTCTAAATTTTCATCTGTTTCTTGAACTTTCTCCACAAATTCTTTCGCAGAAAGAAGTGATTCATGAACTCCAGTTTTAAGTATATGATTCACTGCATACAAGAGAGAAGACAGATCACTTTCAAACAAAAGGTGAAATATGTATGGAATGCACTGTCGAAATCTAGGATCTTCAGAATATAATCTTGTTGACCGATATTCTGAAGCTGGAATCCATACAGGTCGGTCATCATATCGTCCACCTTCTCCAGTAGGAAACAACTGTGGAAAACAACGAGCTTCCAAGCTTTTCTCCCATATACTCATTGGAGTTCCCTGTGCTTTTTTCATTTGAAATAACTCACTGTTACTTCCTATCACTTCTTTTGATTGCAAAGGACATATTGTATAATGTTCATAAATCTCTTCAAGCCTTGACTTGTCCACTTTCTCTATTTGACCACTTGAAATTTCAAAATCATCTTCTAAACGTATTACCTGTTCATCCACATTTACATTTTTGTAATAAATATTGTTCTCTATAAGATATAAGGTAGCTTTTTCAACTTTATTAACAACCGCAAATTCTTGCCATATTTTCCGACTCCTTGTGGGTACATCATTTACTAAAATATCTACTGCCTCATCTTCCTCTTTCTCTCCAGAAGTAGTTTCAATGTTTTTCTTAAAATCCAAAGGCAAGTACACCACTCTCCCTTTCAGCCGTCTTTGCATGTCTGCTAGCGGCAGTTTACCTGTTTTAGGCTCCATCCGAATTATAGTTTGAAAAGGATGAACAGATTGAATTAGAACCGACTCATATGTATTCAATTTGGCCAGCTCCCGCGGAACAGCTACTAACTCCAACTTATTATGAACTGCTCTAGCAGGCATTTTGTTCTCTTCTAATTTGTTGTAACAATATTTACATATACGTTGATCACTACCTAACTCAAATCGACCTTCAACAAACAAGTAAGTTGTAAATTCTTCCCACTTACCATTGTTCTCCTTTTCACTTTTCAAATACAAATCAACATTCCTACTTTGACTTTTATAATGAGTATGTCGAAAACAAACACAAACATAGTTTAGTATTTCAGAGCACACTACATTAAACTTTCCAATTTCTTCTTCAAACTGATCAGTGCTAATCACTTTCTCATCTCCTCCAACATCTGTAATTGTCAAACTTTCACTTTCTATGAACTGCTCTTCTGAACCAAAATATCGCATTTCAATATCATGACACTTTTTTTGAACATCTGATAAAGAACCATATAAAAGACTTTCATTCAGTTCACGTTAACTTAATGCAGGACTTTTTACATAGTACAGCTTCTCTACAAGGTTCCGCATTTCTGAATGGTGTACTGCTAACATCCTCAAATGATGAAAAACACTTTTATAAACTTTTCTTGAAAGACAAGCCAGAGAAGGGTCATACTTCTCAGTATATTTTCTTACATTACATGGATCGAGTCCTTGTAACAACTTAATCTTCTGTATTATACTTTTCTGAGTATATTCTCGTAGCAAATTTTGCATTTTATCAATGGATTCCTGTTGAATACTACAAATGCTACTACAACTCCACTTATACACAGGAGCTCGTGGACGTTTCCCTTGCACTTCTTCAGCTATTAACTCTTTTGCACTTTTACCAACCATTTCCTCCTTTGGAAGAGGAACACCATCCTGAACTTCGTAGCAACGACCTCCAGTATCAACTGCAAATGATAAACTATTTTCCTGGAAGTAACTTACCTCATTAAAAAAAGGCTCAGTACTAGAAGTATGTCTCCAATGTCCACTAAAGATTTTACAAAAGTTGGTTCTGTTCACAAGTCTTTTTTTTCTAATTTTGTCTTTCAATACTTTGACTATTTTATCCAATACTTTCAATCTCTTTAAAATCAAAATGAACAACTTCTGTTTCAAATTGAAAGCATTATCCACTATACTTTCAATACGCTGCTTCTCTTTGAATTGGAACATTCTTCTTTTATATTTGCAGCATTGTTTCAATAAATTCTGAATCACTCTAGATCGAAAAAGTCTCTGACGAATTTCTTGAAATAGTTTTTGTCTCCGAGTACCAGGTACTATTTCTTTATCATCTTTCTTTTTGCTCGTATTTGAAATTGAACTCTGCTTCATCTTACTTGAAAAATTCTTCTTTTTGCTTTGTGTGATGTTTTTCTCATTAAATGTTCGTAATATATTTTTCACAAATAGTCTTTTACTTTTACTCGAACAAACAGTTTCTCTACTACTCGCATTTTTTTCTACTTCAAGATCTTTCCCTTTCGTCAAATATATATTTTTCTTCTCTTTACTTTTTTTTTTCACTTCTTCTAGGCATTTCCAAATTTCAATCCAAATGAAATAATTTTCTGAAAAACAAAAAATAGATTCAATTAATTTTCACATTTCTTCACTATGTTAAAATAATACCATACAATTGCAAAACTTCCATTAACAACTTCCAGACCCAGTGCTGCAACGTGATGGATCACGACAGATGAGCACTAGGATGACAAGTAGTGCCATAGAACATAAGCAAGTATTTATTTAATTATTTACATACTCCTTTACAATTTATATATAACTGCACTACCTCATACTTATCATCTCTCCGCCACACCCCACCACCACACACCACTTTCTCTGCAACCCCATCGCACACAACTTTATAAATTGTATTTTTTTAAATTTTAATCTATGTACTTAGAATGATATTATCAACCAAACAGCACACATACAAATTTCCATTATTACCTAACAATTTTATCAACAACTTCGCAAACATAACACTGCACCCAGGGCTTTAACTAGAGGGGGTGTCTGTGGGGATGTGACCACCAGCACTTTATTTTTGGGAGCCTCAAGACGGGTCTTTATAGGGCTCTATTTTCCGACCTCAGAAACGTAATCCATTTTTTTTCTTTATTGCACTGCAGTGACACTGTGAGAGCATGCACATTGCTCACTACTTAGAAGTGCAGACATCATGCCAAGTGACTCGCATTGTAGGAGAACGTAAATGCTTTAAAGAGAGCAATTTTCTCTCAGTATTTCCCTTCTCTTTTTGCAACGCACCAGCAACATCATCGTGGGGTGATTAGCAGACAGACCACCATGCGCGCAACGCCCATTGCCCCGGACTCTCTGACACAGCTTCCCGGGTGCACACACAGAGCTGCACCCATGTACTTCACCGGTCTTCAAAACATCATTGTTTTGTAAAGGAGACTCTGTTCTTTTTCACCCCTTTTTACAACCCCTACATGCCCACTCTGCCTATTGCTGAAAGAATTAGGCTCCCCCGAAATTTCCCTCTGGTTGCGCCTCTGCAAACGACCACAACAAGGCAACTCCAGCATGAACCTGCTTTCACCTTACACATGGTCTTGTTTAAGTGCTACGAAAACACACACTTTGCCTGCCTCACTAAGTTCTCACACCCCCTCTTTAATATGAACATAAAAGCTTTCCAATTACTTTTATATTCCTATACTGTACTTCACATGGAAATATAGAACTCAAGGTTCTCACCACTCCAAATTAGCTCTCTGGTATACTTTCTCAAATATAAGAAGTACAGGTCTTCAGTATCTGTCAGTCACGGCCACTTTAAAACAGAGTACCTATAAACAACTCGACAAAACGTTATGTTTCTAAATTAACGTATTACACTTAAAAGCTCCTTTACATTTCTTTTGCTAGATGTACCTTTGTTTAAAACACCATCAGAGAAGGGTGTTGAAGTATGCTCCACAAAGAGTAACTCAAAGCTTTGTTATTCTTTATTAAAAAATCTGCCTGTCAATACTTTTCGCAAGCCTTTTCAATGCCTTAAGAGGGTAGCTGGATGAGTATAATACGTCGTATTTAAGATCGGGCGGACGATGCATGGAAATAAGAGCGTATAGTTGAATAAAGGGCGAGTTGATGCATGGCCAGATGCATCAATGGATAGATACATAGATCAATGTATCAATGGATGGAAGGATGAATGAATGCAAAGACCAGTACTTACGATAGACGGGTGGGCTGATAAATGCTTAGGATTGATTCTGGGACAGATATATCTATGCATATATAGGCTTATTGCTGCATGAATGGCGCAGTGCTTACTATAGTCGAGTGCGCTTATAGATGCTTAAGATAAGCGGACGAACAGATTTATGTATATATATAAGTTGGAATATATCCATCAATTAAAAGATGGCTGAATGGCGCAGTGCTTAGGATGCATGGATACTGCGCTTTAATTGGGCCGGGTCTGGGAACCTGCACTTATTTTCAGGCAGCCTCCAAACGACTCTCTACCAGGCTCTATTTTCGGCCCTCTCAAAGATAGTCAATTAAAAAAAAATGTTATTACACTGCAGTGACAGCATGCACATCGATGTATGCATGCTTATTTTGCTCACTACTGAGAACTGGAGACTTCACTCTAGGTTACCCACGTTGTAGAAGAAAGGGAAATCCTTTACACAATGTTTTTTTCCGAACCTACGATAATTGGAGAGAATTTTCTAAAGCACACAATGATACTTATCTTGATTTAGACCACACCCCAACTTGCATAGCCCACACCCCTTTAAGAGCTTTGCCCCCCCCTTTTAGAGCACCCCCACTTTTTTTTCTCCCACTTAGAACCCTAACTACACCATAGTAACAAACAAACAATGTAACCTTCCATTAAAATCTCCAATGGCACCAAGTTTCATAATTTTCCATCAACGCTATCAGCCTTCTACCTCAGTACCTGAGTGTCTATCACCACGAAGATGTCTTATCCACAGAAATGTTGTGTATTTTCTGTACCTGACTGCTGGAACACTTATCACCAAAATGTATTAAAACATGAGAATTTGCCAGAAAAACATATACCATACCATAAAGCGATTCATAAATGGGCACACTGCCACTGCACCACCCTCTTCCCCATCCTTCCTTAACTTTACAAAATTAAAGAAAGAGCCACACCAAAACTAGTAAACACACTATACTAATACAAGAACTTAATTTCAACAACCGTCTACAGGAACGCTCATGAGCAAAGTGTATTAAAACATACAAATTTGCAGATAAAACGTGTACCATGCCATAGGGCACTTTATAAGTGCTCCCAGTGGTACTACATCACCTTCAGTAGCTCGACATCTGCACGTTACTAAATTCTGTGTTTTAATCAGAAACATACCCACCTCCCCCACACCCACCCCGCCCTTCCTTAACAGTACAAAATCAAACAAAACCCCCCACCATTCCTAATAGCGCCACTATACCCATACACAGGCTTAATTTTAACAGGTGTGTGCCGGAACACTTATCAACAAAAAGTATTCAAACATGCAAATTCGTGGGAAAAACATAAACAATACCATAGCACGGTTAACCCCTTCGCTGCTGCGGACATTCCGCTGCAGCGCTGGGGGGGGCAGGGGGGCAGCGCGGCGGGCCTGTGCTCATGACGGAGCCGCTCCGTCATGAGCCACAGTTGAGCTGTGCTCATGACGGAACGGTTCCGTCATGACTCCGCCCATTTGCGTTGTCGCCCCGCACAGGCGGGGAAACAGCGCCGCGCAGGCGGAGCGGCCGCCGGCAGGATTGTCATGACGGAACCGTTCCGTCATGAGCACACGACAACCGTGGCTCATGACGGAACGGTTCCGTCATGAGCAGGGAAGGGGTTAATAAATAGGCCCACTCAAACTACATTACCATTACTAACTACACATGCCCACGTTACAAATGTCCGTCTTATAATCAGCAACTTACGCACATCCCCACCCCCACCCGTACCCATGCTTAACCTTATGAAATCAAACAACGAGCCCCTGCACTCCCGTTACCGCCACTATAGCCATAGATAGACTCAATGTCAACAGGTGTCTGCCGGAACGCTCATCAGCAAAAGCTATTAAAACGTACAATTTTGCAACTCAAACATTCACCATACCATAAGATGGTTTATAAATAGTCACAGTACCACTACACCACCTCAACATCCGCCCTTGCTTAACTGTACGCAATAAAAGAAAGAGCCCAAGCAAACGTAGAAGCACCACTATAGCCATTCACAGCCTTAACTTCAACAGATGTCTCCTGAAAACCTCATCAGCAAACCGTATTAAAACATGCAAATTTGCGGGTAAAACATATACCATGCCATAGGGCGCTTTATAAGTGCTCCCAGTGGTACTACATCACCTTTAGTAGCTCCACATCTCCACGTTACTATATTCTGTATTTCAAACAGCAACATAACTACCTCTCCTATACCCACCCCCACCCTTGGTTAACAGTACGAAATCAAACAGAAACACCCCATTCCTAGTAGCGCCACTATACCCATTCACCGGCTTAATTTTAACATGTGTCTACCGGAACACTTATCAGCAAAAACTATTCAAACATGCAAATTGGTGCGTAAAACATAAACCATTCCATAGCACTGTTTATAAATGGGCCCAGTGAAACTACATTACCGTTAGTAACTACACATGCCCACGTTACAAATATCCGTCTTATAATCAGCAACATACGCACCTCCCCCACCCCCACCCATCCCTTGCTTAACCTTACGAAATCAAACAACGAGCCCCAGCACTCCCGTTACCACCACTATAGCCATACATAGACTTAATGTCAACAGGTGTCTGCCGGAACGCTCATCAGCAAAACCTATTAAAACCTACAATTTTGCAACTCAAACATGCACCATACCATAAGACGGTTTATAAATAGTAACAGTACCACTGCACCACCTCAACACCTGCCCTTGCTTAACTTTACTCAATAAAAGAAAGAGCCCCAGCAAACGTAGAAGCGCCACTATAGCCAAACAGAGGTTTAATTTCAACAGATGTCTCCCGAAACGCTCATCAGCAAAACGTATTAAAACATGCAAATTTGCCACTAAAACATATCCCATGCCATAGGGCGCTTTATAAGTGCTCCCAGTGGTACTAGATCACCTTTAGTAGCTCGACATCTGCATGTTACTATATTCTGTGTTTCAATCAGCAACATAACCAACTCCCCCACACCCACCGCCACCCTTGCTTAACCGTACGAAATCAAACAGAAAACCCCACCATTCCCAGTACCGCCACTATACCCATATACAATGTTAATATTAAAAGGTGTCTTCCGGAACACTTATCAGCAAAAAGTATTCAAACATGCAAGTTGGCGGGTAAAACAAAAACCATCCCATAGCACAGTTTATAAATGGGCCCAGTCGAACTACACCACCTTTACTAGCTAGACATCTATATGTTACGAAACTCATTTAAACACTCTGTAGAGTGTATAGCAGGGCATGGGGAGAGTAAACTAAGTTCTAATTCCCAAACTTTTGATATACAGTCCCTTTACTGTATCTATATTAAAGATAGTAAATGGAATGAATAAATTGACGAGTGTCTCAAAAGGGATAGTGAAGCTCACCATCAGTAAACCACGACCCACTTCAACACCTACATATATCCGCCACAGGGACACAGCCTGACAAATAGTATCACTTATAATCACATGTAGTTCTCTAATGTCAACAAACATATACAGAAAATATATTAAAAAATAGAATTTGTGCAAATAAAAGTTATCATAAAGAACATAACTGGTACATGGTGTCTACTCGGCCAGAACATAACACATTGTTATATTACTTACAAACAATTATTGCCAAGACTATGAAGCACAGATCCGAGGGATTCGATAATAAAAATATTTCATTTTGAATAAAAACAGGAGTTAAAATATATAATTAAAACAATGGTACCCAATATAACTTATACAAGTGACAGTGCATAAGAATTAAATTGTGCAATGTTTTGTCGATCACTCCGCAAACAAAAAGGGTTCTTGCATCAGATTTCAAGATGCGCAAAGCAGTGCCCAATTGGCTACAGATTGGTTATAACCATTTGGACCTTGTTGTTTTGTACGCTGGGCATGCAAACATAGGTGGGCAACACTCTCCTTCGTGCCCTGCAACAAGGACAATCTTCTGTTGTCTGTTTTGGGGAGTGCCATTTTGCCGTTAGTTCATTGACCGGAAGCGATCCAAGTCTAAATTGGATATAGAGCGCCCTATCTCTTGGTGTCTGAATTATATCCAGATATTGTTCAAGGCTTCTACGTTGCTTGTGCTGGTAAAATTCGTCCGTTAGCCTTCCCACATTTGGATTACTAAGCTCCCGGGTATCGATCCAGTCCAAAATAGAAGCGTTTAAGCTCTGCCTTACGAGGGGGTTTTGATTATCCCAGGAGTCCTTAAGGCCAAGAGCTATCATTAATTTACTGACGTTAGTTATCCAATTAACCCCATGGTTGACATCTAAGATCATTACCTCAGTAAGTGCTATGGCATAATTCGTGAATTCATTACTACAGGGCCCGGAAGGGGCCTGTTTCAATGTTCATTGCATATATCCTTACAAAACGTAAGCAGTATGGTTTAAAAAGACCACATTTTATAAACTAAAATAAGGAAAACAGGTGATAAGGACCGCATTGAATGTTTTCCAATCCACCCATCAAACAGGTATTGCAGTACCTTCAGGAATGGTGCACAACCCCAACCAGCGAAAAATATGTTGAGGCATATTTACAAGCCTATATCACCACCAGAACATCACTTTTTGATGTTATGGTGGCGATACGGCCTTAACCTTATTTACAAGGCAGTGTAAAGCCACTTAACGTGGCTCAGCGCTGCCTTGTAAATAATGCAAAAAGAACTATTGATGGACAGAATGCAGTACAGAGATCTGGGCCTAAATCCAGAGGGGCAGATTTACAAGCCCCTTGCGTGACTTTTGCACTGCAGATGCGTCACTTTTTGACGCAACAGCGGCGCAAACAATGCGGCCTATTTACAACGTGAAGCATCTACGGAGATGCATCACTTTGTAGAGCCCTGCATCACATTATACCTTCATCAGGTATAATGTATGCAGGGTGGGCATTCCCACGCAGGAAGGCCTCGTGAAAGTGACTCAGTGAAATCTACAAGATTTCACTACGCCACTTTTAGGACGCCACTGCGTCAAAACCTTACGCCTGCTTCAAGCAGGCGTAAGTAGTGACACAGTGTAGTGGGAATAAGCCTTAACATGCATTGCTGGAGTTGCGTTGTGCTTGCGACACAACTCCAGCAATGCGTGACTTTTCCACCAACAGATGGTTTCTAAGGGTGGCGCAGGGAAAGTGACACATCTGTACAGATGCGTCACTTTCTTGTAAATCTGCCCCATAGTTTGTTTGCTCACCATGCCATTCCAGTTTGGACCCAGCCATATGCAAATCAGTCTTGAACCTGTGCCCAATGGGAACAGTCCAGCCCGAACTGCCCCGCTAGGTCCTCCATAGACTGGAAACAAGCATCCTAGGACAGGTTTCAGGGTTTCACCCCTCTTCAGCCAGGATAGCTTGATTCCAGTGGCATGGAGAGCACGGGACTCACGTCTGAGCATACCCGTCCCACTCGGGGTGACAAATGCAAAAAGAACTATTGATGGACAGAATGCAGAACAATGTCATACATTCACCCCAGTACAGAGATCTGGGCTTAAATCGATAGTTGTTTTGCTCACAATGCCATTCCAGTTTGGACCCAGCCATATGCAAATCAGTCTTGACCCTGGGCACAATGGGAACAGTCCAGCCCGAACTGCCAGGCTAGGTCCTCCCTGGACTGGAAACAAGCATCCTAGGACCGGTTTCGGGGTTTCACCCCTCTTCAGCCAGGATAGCTTGATTCCAGTGGCATGGAGAGCACGGGACTCACGTCTGAGCATACCCGTCCCACTCGGGGTGACAAATGCAAAAAGAACCATTGATGTACAGAATGCAGAACAATATCAAACATTCACCCCAGTACAGAGATCTGGGCCTAAATCCATCGTTTATTTGCTCACCATGCCATTACAGTTTGGACCCAGCCATATGCAAATCAGTCTTGACCCTGTGCCCAATAGGAACAGTCCAGCCCGAACTGCCAGGCTAGGTCCTCCCTGGACTGGAAACGAGCATCCTCGGACCGGTTTCGGGGTTTCACCCCTCTTCAGCCAGGATAGCTTGATTCCAGTGGCATGGAGAGCACGGGACTCACGTTTGAGCATACCCGTCCCACTCAGGGAGACAAATGCAAAAAGAACTATTGATGGACAGAATGCAGAACAATGTCATACATTCACCCCAGTACAGAGATCTGGGCCTAAATCCATTGTTTGTTTGCTCACCATGCCATTCCAGTTTGGACCTAGCCATATGCAAATCAGTCTTGACCCTGTGCCCAATGGGAACAATCCAGCCTGAACTGCCAGAATAGGTCCTCCCTGGACTGGAAACAAGCATCCTAGGGCCGGTTTTGGGGTTTCACCCCTCTTCAGCCAGGATAGCTTGATTCCAGTGGCATGGAGAACACGGGACTCACGTCTGAGCATACCCGTCCCACTCGGGGTGACGAATGCAAAAAGAACTATTGATGAACAGAATGCAGAACAATGTCATACATTCACCCCAGTATAGATGGGCCTTAATCCATTGTTGTTTTGCTCATCGTGCCATTCCAGTTTGGACCCAGCCATATGCAAATCAGTCTTGACCCTGGGCCAAATGGGAACAGTCCAGCCCGAACTGCCAGGCTAGGTCCTCCCTGGATTGGAAAAAAGCATCCTAAGACCGGTTTCAGGGTTTCACCCCTCTTCAGCCAGGATAGCTTGATTCCAGTGGCATGGAGATCACGGTGACTTACGTCTGAGCATACCCGTCCCACTCGGGGTGAGAAATGCAAAAAGAACTATTGATGGACAGAATGCAGAACAATGTCATACATTCACCCCAGTACAGAGATCTGGGCCTAAATCCATCGTTTTTTTGCTCACCATGCCATTCCAGTTTGGACCCAGCCATATGCAAATCAGTCTTGACCCTGTGCCCAATGGTAACAGTCCAGCCTGAACTACCAGGCTAGGTCCTCCCTGGACTGTAAACAAGCATCCTAGGATCGGTTTCGGGGTTTCACCCCTCTTTAGCCAGGATAGCTTGATTCCACTGGCATGGAGAGCACGGGACTCACGTCTGAGCATACCCGTCCCACTCGGGGTGACAAATGCAAAAAGAAATGCAAAAAGAACTATTGATGGACAGAATGCAGAACAATGTCATACATTCACCCCAGTACAGAGATCTGGGCCTAAATCCATCGTTTTTTTGCTCACCATGTCGTTCCAGTTTGGACCCAGCCATATGCAAATCAGTCTTGACCCTGTGCCCAATGGTAACAGTCCAGCCTGAACTACCAGGCTAGGTCCTCCCTGGACTGTAAACAAGCATCCTAGGATCGGTTTCGGGGTTTCACCCCTCTTCAGCCAGGATAGCTTGATTCCACTGGCATGGAGAGCACGGGACTCACGTCTGAGCATACCCGTCCCACTCGGGGTGACAAATGCAAAAAGAAATGCAAAAAGAACTATTGATGGACAGAATGCAGAACAATGTCATACATTCACCCCAGTACAGAGATCTGGGCCTAAATCCATCGTTTTTTTGCTCACCATGTCATTCCAGTTTGGACCCAGCCATATGCAAATCAGTCTTGACCCTGGGCCCAATGGGAACAGTCCAGCCCGAACTGTCAGGCTAGGTCCTCCCTGGACTGGAAACGAGCATCCTAGGACCGGTTTCGGGGTTTCACCCCTCTTCAGCCAGGATAGCTTGATTCCAGTGGCATGGAGAGCACGGAACTTACGTCTGAGCATACCCGTCCCACTCAGGGTGACAAATGCAAAAAGAACTATTGATGGACAGAATGCAGAACAATGTCATACATTCACCCCAGTACAGATATCCCGGCCTAAATCCATTGTTTTTTTGCCCACCATGCCATTCCAGTTTGGACCCAGCCATATGCAAATCAATCTTGACCCTGTGCCCAATGGGAACAGTCCAGCCCGAACTGCCAGGCTAGGTCCTCCCTCTACTGTAAACAAGCATCCCAGGACCGGTTTTGGGGTTTTACCCCTCTTCAGCCAGGATAGCCTGATTCCAGTGGCATGGAGAGCACGGGAATCACGTCTGAGCATACCCGTCCCACTCGGGGTGACGAATGCAAAAAGAACTATTGATGGACAGAATGCAGAACAATGTCATACATTCACCCCAGTACAGAGATCTGGGCCTAAATCCATCGTTTTTTTGCTCACCATGCCATTCTAGTTTGGACCCAGCCATATGCAAATCAGTCTTGACCCTGGACCCAATGGGAACAGTCCAGCCCGAACTTGACTGGGGGTGAGTGTTTGATTTGCTCATACGCTTCGTCCATCATCTCCTTTGGTATCGATTTGTTCGCCCTAAGTTGGCAGGGTATACCCAGACGTGGGTCCCTTGCTCACTTTGCCACTGGATTCAAGATAGCATGGCTGATGAGGGTTATGAACCCGAAACCGGTCCCAGGATGCTTGTTTCTGGTCCAGGGAAGGCATGGCTTGGCAGTTCGGGCTGGACTGTTCCCATGAGGCACAGGGTCAGACTGATTTGCAGATGGCCATGTCTGAACTGGGGTGGTGGAGTGAGCTAAAGAATGATGATGGGTTAAACCCAGATCAGTTGACTGGGGGTGAGTGTTTGATTTGCTCAAATGCTCCGTCCATCATCCCCTTTGGTATTGCTTTGTTCGCCCTAAGTTGGCAGGGTATGCCCAGTCGTGGGTCCCTTGCTCACTTTGCCACTGGATTCAAGATAGCCTGGCTGATGAGGGTTATGAACCCGAAACCGGTCCCAGGATGCTTGTTTCTGGTCCAGGGAAGACATGGCTTGGCAGTTTGGGCTGGATTGTTCCCATGAGGCACAGGGTCAGACTGATTTGCATATGGCCATGTCTGAACTGGGTGGTGGAGTGAGCTAAAGAATGATGATGGATTAAATCCAGATCAGTTGAATGGGGCTGAGTGTTTTATTTGCTCAAACGCTCTGTCCATCATCCCCTTTGGTATCGTCTTGTAAATAAGACACCCTTTCACGCTATATTTAGCGTGAAAGGGGTGGGCAATGGGTGTTCCGTGGCTGTTCTACCGCGACACCCATTGATTTTGATGCTGCCCCATATTTACAAGAGCATATTTACAAGAGTGACGTAAATATGGGGCAGCACCAAAATTAAGACCAGGGAAAACCTGGCCTTAGCAGGGCATAATGAGGGGAAATGATTTTTTTCTCCTCGTCTTTGCTGTTTATGTGTGCTGCATTGTGCAGCACACATAAAAACAGGAAAACCCCATGCATCATTGTGTCCCTTCCTGCACACAATCAATCATTTAAAAAAAATGAGTTTCAACTTCTATGTGTGCTGAAAAAAGCAGCACACATCGAAGTTCCAAATCGCCATTTAAGATTGTTATACGCAGGAAGGGACACCTTCCTGCAAGCGCGCAACGCCCGTTGGGCTCAAAGGGCTACAGCCCCCCTCCCCGTCGTGTGTGTCAGCCCGGGCAGAGACAGCTTCCCGGGCTTTAAAAGACCATTTATTTTTTAACAAGGCTTTGTTGTGTTTTCACGCCTTCTAAGAGTCCCTGCATCTTCAATCTGCCAATTGCTGGAAGAATTAGCCCCCCCCCCGAGATTTTCTTTAGCCCCACCAAAATTTGGCTCTAGTTGCGCCTCTGCCTTTCTGCATATGAACAATCATTCCCCACAATGCAGGCACCCTTGCACTATGGTGCAAGGGTGACTGCGTTGGTGCGAGGCAGCTGAAATTTGCACCTGCGCAGGGGAAAACTGGGCTGCACCATATTGTTGTAAATACAGTGCAGCCCTGCATTTCAGAAGTGGCAGAGCGCAGCGTTAAGCTAAGAAGGCTAACGCTGCGCTCCATCACTTGTGTTTGTAACTATATGCCTCGTTGTTTAAAACATCATCACAAAACAGGATTTGTGAAATATAACTTTGGGCATTTAGTATCACCTAATGTTAAAAGCACGTTTGCAGGCCAACGGAGATCAAAGTCCACCTTGATAATTGTGGACTTAACCTCAACCTTATTAAAGTACCCAGCTCAAATGTAGTTCACAAGAAGATTTCACCCCAAACTCCAAAACCTTATAAGTCGAATTATCTGCAGGATGCTAAAGTCTTGAAGATAGATGGGAAAGGCTAGAGGTGCTAATTTTATCATCGGAGAGACTTTTCGTACTGTGAAGTAACATGTTTCGGTTAGAATACGTCAGCATCAGGTTGGTCCTCGTAAAATTCAAAAGCATTTGAATAACTTGTTTCCAAACCACTTATGAGTAAATCACATTTTATTAGGCCCTCTCTTCCTTGGTGTTCTGATTCTCAACCACACCAATATCCCAAGCTCATATTTTAATTTGTTCTTATTGTTTTTAAATTCCAGACCACGTCAAAACAAGTAAGATGAACAACAACAATGATTTCTGGAAGCTGAATGAAGCACCTAAATAAAGGACTGAAGAGGAAAGAGCACACTTATGCAGACCACTTTGTTACAAGTTCATGTGGCGCAATAGAACTTGATTTCTATACAAGCTGTTCTAATACTTATTTCCTTCTATATCTTGAAAGATTATTTGTCTGGCATAAAGGCAATAAAAAAGGAAACCGAGAGAAACCCCCTTTTCTTTTAAGTAAATATATCATATTTGGGGGAAAATTGTGCTGATGAAAAAGGTAGCATTCTTGAAACGTTCAGAGTGTTCTAATGCACGACTACCTCTTTGCCATCTTGGTAGATTCCTGCTGCCACCTAACCCCATGCTTCTGAGATGATTAACTTTTTAATTGGTTAGAGAATGTTTCTCCTGCAGGTTCTCTCCCAGCAGGATTGTTTCTAGTAAGTCTACTTCCATTTTGTATGTGTTATTCAGCTCTAATCTCAGTGCCTTGAATTGTTTCTCTGAAGGCCTTTGTATTACTTTTCTGAGTCACAGTCAACTGAACTCCGTAAATGGGATCCGGTTGGCTGTACTTTGTGAATTTCAGTTTCTTCCATCAATCAATAAAAGGGTGCTCTGATGCAAATTTAAACATGGCCTGTTGGTACTTACTGCCTCCAGAAAACCGTAGCACGATGTAGAACTCTTCATTTCACACAGGAAGGTCTAGTAAGAGATGTAAACACAGCGACCCTAGTGTTGGGTGGTGCTTGATTTGTAAAAAGTAAGTGCCAGGGGATTAAGTGCCATGGCCCTTCTCAGAAGGCCACTGCAACCTGCAACACCCACAGACCCTGCCAGCGCTGCCAATGACTGAACCAACACAAGTACTAACCACTGCACTCCTGCACGTGTGACAATTCAAACTATTTCAGGCACCCCAAAGCTATAATATTGGTGTGAGTGACCGGTGTTATTAATTATTAATGTATATTGACTTATTAAACACTCTTGTTCTTAAATCAAATTTGGACTGACAGCGCCACCATGCTGTCGACTGTCACTAGAGCTGGTGCTACCAATTAAGTGCCGGTGCCGAGCACCGGAAACCATCAGCTCAAATTAAGCACTGGTGTTGGGGTGTCAGTAGGAGCTTCCAAGAATGGTTACGACATGTGATTGAGTTACAAGAGTGAAGAGAGACAGCATGAAGTCCTTCCACCGCTCCTAACTACCAGGTTGCAGCCACTATTTTCTGGCATGTTTTTGCTCCTTTGTCTACTCTCTTCTTTTTGCAGTCCGTCCCAGGCACATACCGACACCTATTCCCATCAGTGTTTTAGGTTACCTTGGTAGCATGGCACCCTTATTCTACCCTGTAAGGTGCTTGTGCCCTCTCTCTCGCAGTCCAGCCTGAAGGCGCTGGTTGAATAGCCTCACTTTCCTTTGTCGTGTGAAATAGAATTGCGTTCTCCACCTCTGCAGAGTCAACATCTACTAGTAGACACTTACTTGGGATCATCGTCCCATAACAAAACCCCATATTTCAGAGCAATTGCTGCAACCTGGTATGCTACAGTGGCCATTTAGGATGATGCTGTAAGGCAGCTCCATATATTATCAGCACCTTGGGGATACGTTCTTTGCATGTAGGAGAAGTGGTGATCGACCAAGCTTCAGTAACGAAGACTGTATACATGTCATGATTTGTTATGCAATCGGTATTTAAAATAACATCGCCAATTGGGGTATCGTGGCACTGAATAACCAATGTGTTTATTACCCAACTCACTAGACCTCAGAAGGATTCAAATCTGTGATCATAAGATGGAACATAAATTACAGGCATGGAGGCTTTGAGCCACCATGCCGAACTCTAGCATGGGGAACAATAAATGAGGCATTAATGAGCATGAAGACGCGGTCACATTCACTGTAGCAGGGGATGGAGTTGAGATGTAAATTTCAATACTTCATTGGATATGTGAGTTATTAAGTGATCAAAGTGAAGCCAAAACCACAAAACAGCTGTGTCTTTATACTGTCAAAGATAACTTTGACGAAGGAGCACCAGCTTCTGCCAATGTGTGTAAAATAAAGAGAGCTGGTAGAGATTCCACTTACTGATGTGTATAAGGCTGAAGAAACTTCTCATAGCCTGGCATAGAATAGTTTTCTACGGGCAGGGCACCCATACCCCAGGCGGCAGGCAATTTAAGGATCAACTTCCCCAAGACAAAACAACAGATGATGAACTTGTTGGTGCAGGCACACAACCTTAATGTATATATGGATCCTCTGAGTAATCTTTGAGTGACAGAGACTAGCGAGGAAAGTTACCGAAAGCCATTCCGGTGTCAAAACTACACGCTAAGACTTTTCTTTGTGGGAATTGAGCAGTGGTTTATTGAGTGAAAGGTGCATAGCACAGATAGCCTACAACTGCAAATGGCAGAATTTTATGGCCTTACTAAACATAAGTCTAAATTCCAGTTGACCAGTCATCAAATCATTTCTACTAGATCGAGTTGTGTTGCATGATTTTTTATGTCCGCTTATATATCAGATAATACATGACCACACCAAACAAGAGCAATTTTAGAAGAAATATCATATTCCATAAGTAAAAAGCTATGGGTGGCTACCTGAGAGGCTAGAGTGAATGTTTCTAAGCTGAACATGCTCACGACTGGTGGCCCTTTCGGGCGTAGGAAAGTTGAGTGGTTTACTAATGCCACAAATCACGGAGGGAGCGAGTGAATGCAAGCCTTCAAACCCAAGAAGCAGCAGATGCTACAACCACGGAAGTAAGACAGACACGCACAGCTCTTGGGCATGGGAAGCACAACACATCTGCAAACAGCAGGTTTGCCCTGGCGAGAGCAGATAAATGGGTGAACTTCGTTAACACACCAGCGGCTCGGTGTGCATATGTTCCCAGCTGTCTACTCTCCGCCTGTTTTTCCAGGAACAGCTGCAACCGCAAACTCTAGCAAGCAAGCTGCTGTCTCCCTTGTCCATGTAGATGGTTGCGGCCCCATGCTCAACACGTCTTGTCTGCTCCCCCCCGCTGGGTGGGCGAGAAGACCCCAGATGCACAGTGTACAGCTTGGGCGAATTGTCAAGGTAACGGCGGAGAATTCATAACATTACTTTTATAAGTGTGAATTTACTTTGTGAGGCTCTCGCTACCATACTCTACTGCCTCGCGGTGCTAGAGCTGCTGGGCATTAAGAGACAAGGCAGTGATAGTGCATTGCAGTGTATAAGAGTACCAAAGGCAGCCGTATGCTAATATCAAGTCTTCCTTTACCCGTCAGTGGGTCTAATTAAAGCAAAGCAATGGAGTGTTAAGGTGGATCTAGTTCTTTTGCAGCAAGGTAATCCACAGGTCTGTAGTTTGAGCTGGTACAGTCTTCAGAGGACAGGCCTTAGAACTTTGCACCCCCAACTTCTCAGCATGGCAACATCTTGCTTCCTTAAGTTTTAATCAGCAGATCTGAGAGGCGCTGCCACTGTCAGATACTTATTCCCAGTTCTCTGGGTCAAGCAGGAGGTCACTGCTGATTACTTAGAGCAGGCCAACCCCCCAAAAATATGACCACATCCTGTAGAGTGTGGTATTATTTTGTCCCAGAGTGCACCAAATCCTCCAAATTCATAATGGCTGATTCACAGCAGGGAGGTAAGAGCAGACTAAACACACCCCTAGGATGGCTTATTGTCCCTAAACACTCCCCCTTGCATCTGTGCATTCCTTCCATAAGCCTGGCTCTAGCTGAGGTGAAGAGTTTAGAGTTGCAAATGACACTAAGGCCTCCTCTTCCCTTTGAAGACCATGGTTTACGACTCCTCCCCCTGCTCTGGAATTCCTGTGTAGCAGGACACTGCCCTCCCAGCAGAGCTGGTTAACCCCAGGGGCCCTTAATCACCTCTTCAAGGCAGCCTGGCTAATCCACTTAACTCTGACCAATCAGGACGGCTGAATCTGGACTTACAAACAAGAAAGTCTCATAACTTCTTGTATGTACACTTTAGGAGAAATTCAACAATACCATATTCTTGAGTTTACCAATACCATTCTGGGAAGTCTTTGAATGGGACTTCTAGCCCTCTCCTATCAAGAGTTATTAATCAATAACTTCCTACCATGTTAACCTATGTATCAGGGGATTTGCAATGGGAAAAATGACTTGGGCCATTTTTCCAGCACCAGGACTTACAAAAACATACTTCATAAGTACTTGTCTTATATCTACACGACCCCCACCCCATGGGACAACTAGGGGAGACTTTAGGGGTTCTGAATCTGTATAAATAGTGCAGCTCCCCCCTCCACATGGCTCCTAGCATCAAAGTCGAATTTGGCCAGCACTTTATTAACATGTGGGGAGTGAAATGTGAAATTTCACTTAACCCAGGGCACATAAAACTCATTTTATAAGGGTCTACCTTATAACTACCTGACCCCCCACCCATGGTTCACCTAGGGTAGACCCTGGGGTTTCCTAATATGCCACAACATTGTAGGTTATCCATTCTTAAGTGCCCCAAAGCCCAAAGTCGAGTTTGAGCACAATTTACTTTTTAAAAGCAGTCCTGCCACCCCCGGCCGCTTTTAAAACTGACCTCAGGCTTCAGCAGTGCACGCATGCAATTGCAGAAAAGCTGCTGGCCTCCAAACTGCCATGCCCTATTTATACTAGGGGCTGATAGGTAGTTTCAGTCCCCCTGTCTTAATATGCACTAGGGCCCTAGGGGGTAGGTCATGCCAATCACAGGGGTACCCCATACCAGAGTGTACCCTAGTGTAGGTAGGTCTTTTCAGTGTATTCTAAATGTGTCTCTTTCAGAATAGCACTGGCCCTGGGCCTGGTTAGGCAGAGCCCAGGGGTAGTCAGAGTCAGCACCAGTACCATTCAGCAAAAAGTTAGGGGGGGTGCCCCGGGCACAGGATGACTTTGCACATGTTGCACATTGCACATTTTCACATGTTGTTGGGGTAATGAGATGGATATTTGGATGTTACAGATTGAAAGGCTCAGAGACATGTTCTTTACCTTATATATGGGATATAGAGGACATATGCAGGGTTTGGAATTTATTATGGCCTGATGGTAGGAAGACACCAAACTTACACGGGGCGGAAACCCAGAGTATATCAATCACTGAAAGCCTTATGTCGAGATCAGGGCTTGGTTGATATATGGTATAAGAAAATTCCTACTGAACATGGGTATGCATATTATTCAGTGCTGCAGAAGTCCCAAGCTTGTTTAGACTATTTTTATGTGTCACATGCATTTACACAGGACAGTAGAGTTGAGCGACACCCTCGATTTTTGCCAGATCATAACTAAGTGTGGGCGGTAAACTCTGCTTCGCTAGCTGAGTTCACTGAGTTTTGGTCACTCCGTGCTTCGCTTGGAGCATAGAGTTCCGCAAAAAACTCCACAATCTGCCGCATGGTGAAGTTTATCGCCCATCCCAATAAACAAAAGCGCAGACGCAACTAAGGTCTGCGGCTCCTCCTTCTCGCCCGCTATTGGGTACCTCAGTTCCTGCTCCGGTCCGAGGCTGGCGCCATTCTAAAAAAAAATTCAAATACATTCGCTTGGCTGCAGTGCTTGCCAGAAAGGCCCAGAGGATTAGTATGTAATCGCCTCCCCACCTGAAGAGCAGTGGGTCGGGAGTCGGGACTCTTGGCTTCCACCTCAGGACAGCGCCATGGCGGCTTACAGGTGCCTGGCTCTCTTTCTGTTATTGTAGCCCTCACACCACAGTAGAAGGGCATCCCACCCACGACAGCAGAAGAGCATGCCTTGAGCAGAGCAGATCTCGCGTCCAGCAACAGAGAAGCTCTTGCACAGCAGCTGCAGAGGAGCCCTCTCCCCTGGCCTGGGAAGACCTGGTCCCTCCGGTGCCAGCACTGCCAGAAGGCGGTGCTGGGGACCAGCCAGCCACGGGTGTGCGGAGCCACTGCTTCCACTGAGGCTCCTCTCCCTGCCCTCCCCCTCTATGAGCAGGCTCCTCGAGGCAGCATGGCCAAGCAGTACGACGTCCTGTTCCGGCTGCTCCTCAAAGGGGACTCCGGTGTGGGCAAGACCTGTCTCCTGTGCAGACTCACCAACAACGAGTTCCACTCGTCACACATCTCCACGATAGGTAAGGCGACTACATTAATTCATCCATTGATTCATGGGGTACAAGCCTGTATGCGCTGTATATTTTGCATACTTTCACCTGTGCTTCCTGAGCGTGCACCTTTGCATAGTGTGGGCATGTGATGCAGTGGTCGAAGTGAGGGAAAAAAGTAGGGGAACTGTCGGTGGAGAATCAGAGGGAGGGAATAACCCGTGCATTGGGTCAGTGGGTGGGGTCAGAAGTGTGGCCAGAAAGAGCAAACCATCCCAATTTTTAGAATTTGTTTGGCATTTCACTGACCGTTTACAACTTATTACATTATTTAATTCAACCAAGGGATACACATGTTTATTAAAGGTTTAATGTGAGTTATTGACATTAAAATATATTCACAAAGTGAAATACGTTTCCAATCACAGGATGTCCCAAATACGCTTAAAAGTGGAAGCACAAGCCATTTGTCTCTGAGCCATGCAGTTTCTGTCATCAGCACTTTTCCTGATTTTTCCACAAGAGCAGTTCAAACAAGAATGGCAAAATATCCTAGTTTGAACATGTTTTCCACATAATTTTGTCTCTGCCATATTTGCCACATAATACATCGTCTGCTGCATAATCTGTCAATTTTAACTAATTAATTGTTTGGAGCTCAAACGGATCAAAAGTTAGTTAAAAATGGGACTTGTGTTGTTGCGAAATGGTGGGCCCTTTATAAAGGTTGAATGGTAACCTTTCTCACTGCTGCAGTTGTATGTTACACTGGTACTAATGAGGCAAAATATTTGTAGAGACTGTAATTATGTATAAAAATGTAAAAATAAAGTATCTGAAAATATACCGCATTATGCTGCAGCCTTTTTTTTGCTGAATAATATAGTCAACACTGCAGCATAATTTTGTTTTCTACTGCTGTAGAATTCTACTGACCCCAAAGCAGACAGCACATGCTAAAAGTGTTTGTGCATGAAGCAGAAAGTCTGTGAAGTTTGCGAACTTAGTTTGGTGTTTGTGAAAATCCTGCATTGCTGATGCCTGGTGAGTGGAGGCTACTACTGCTTAAACAAGGCCAATGGAGGTACCAATGGGTGAGGGGGACTGGTCTCAAGGGTTCTGCGACCTCAGTGACAGGGTCACTGTCGCTCTAGGGGCGGTGCTTCGTAGGCCTGCCTGCAAGATTGAGGTGAACTTCAGTATGGATTGTGGTGAGCAAGCCTTCAAGGTTAACCCTCACTTGCCACTGCTAGAGTCCACCTGCTGATGCTAAGACTTCAGGGCTCCTAAGGTCTATTGGGGCCTTCCAAGGTGTAGCATGGGAATGTGCTCTCACAGGAGAGTGGTATGGTGGTTTGGTCATGAAGGCTGAACCTGGTTCCCCAGTTCCAAATTTGGCAGCTCTAGCCATATTGCCACATCCTCTCCCCCACTGAACACCATACTGCCCCACTGAGAGAAACTCACACTGCCTTCAGCCATAACCCAATTGGGCTGCTCTATAAACAAGAGTAATATGCTTCCTGAAAAAAAATGTAATAACATCTTGGAAAAATCAATTACTCATAGAGTATGCTAGATCAAGTAAAGCATGTGAAATGTAAGCAGGAACAACATTATTACCGTAACTTTTTTTTACACTCATTATTCAGAAATCAATGAGTGTTTTTGCCTGAAAAGTAAAGGTCAAGTCAAATTGCTTGATTTCGATAACAAATATCATAAAAGCATCAGACAATCCTTTATAAAAAATAGAATTTGTGCAAATAAAAGTTATCATAAAAACATAACTGGTACATGGTGTCGACTCAGCCAGAACATAACACATTCTTATATCACTTAAAAACAATTATTGCCAAGACTATGTAGCACAGATCCGAGGGATTCGATAATAAAAATATTTCATTTTGGAAAAAAAACAGGAGTTAAAATATATAATTAAAACAATGGTACCCAATATAACTTATACAAGTGAAAATGCATAAGAATTAGTTTGAGCAATGTTTTTTTGATTACTTGTGCTCAGATATATTCTCCATGGGGCCTATGGTATAAGATTAATCGCCCTTCGCAAGGCTTTATGCCTAACTATCCAGGCCCAACTTAGAAACTTGGCCACTCCGCAAACAAAAAGGGTTCTTGCATCAGATTTCAAGATGCGTAAAGCAACACGATGGTCAAGAGTGCCCAATTGTCTACAGATTGGTTTTAACCATTTTGGACCTTGCTGTTTTGTACGCTGGGCATGCAAACATAAGGTGGGCAACCCTCTCCTTCGTGCCCTGCAACAAGGACAATCTTCTGTTGTCTGTTTTGGTGAGCGCCATTTTGCAGTTAGTTCATGGACCGGAAGCGATCCAAGTCTAACTTGGATATAGAGCGCCCTATCTCTTGGTGTCTAGATTATATCCAGATATGGTTCAAGGCTTCTACGTAGCTTGTGATGGTAAAATTCTTCCGTTAGCCTTCCCACATTTGGGTTACTAAGCTCCCAGGTATCGATTCAGTCCAAAATAGAAGCGTTTAAGGTCTGCCTTACGAGGGGGTTTTGGTTATCCCAGGAGTCCTTAAGGCCAAGAGCTGTCATTAATTTGCTGACGTTAGTTATCCAATTAACCCCATGGTTGACATCTAAGATCATTACCTCAGTAAGTGCTATGGCATAATTCGTGAGTTCATAACTACAGGGTCCAGAAGGGACCTGTTTCAATGTTCATTGCTTATATCCTTACAAAACGTAAGCAGCATGGTTTAAAAAGACCACATCCATGAACACATTTTATAAACTAAAATAAGGAAAACAGGTGATAAGGACCACATTGAACATTTTCCAATCTACCAATCTAGCAGGTATTGCAGTACCTCCAGGAATGGTGCACTATCCCAACCAGCCAAAAATATGTTGAGGCATATTTACAAGCCTATATCGCCACCAGAACGTCACTTTTTGATGTTGTGGTGGCGATACGGGCTTAGCCTCATTTACAAGGCAGTGTAAAGCCACTTAACGTGGCTCAACGCTGCCTTGTAAATAAGGCACCCTTTCACACTATACTTAGCGTGAAAGGGGTGGGCAATGGGTGTTCCGGTGGGTGTTCCACCGCGACACCCATTGATTTTGATGCTGCCCCATATTTACAAGAGTGATATAAATATGGGGCAGCGCCAAAATTAAGACCAGGGCAAACCTGGCCTTAACAGGGCGTAATGAGGGGAAATGATTTATTTCTCCTCGTCTTTGCTGTTTTTATGTGTGCTGCATTGTGCAGCACACATAAAATCAGGAGAACCCCATGCATGATTCTGTCCCTTCCTGCACACAATCAATCATTTTAAGTCGCAACTTCTCTATGTGCTGAAAAAAGCAGCACACATAGAAGTTCCAAACTGCCATTTAAGACTGTTATGTGCAGGAAGGGACACCTTCCTGCAGGCGAGCAACACCCATTGGGCTCCAGGGCTTCAGCCCCCCTCCCCATTCCCTTTGTGTGTGTCAGCCCGGGCTGAGACAGCTTCCTGGGCTGGCCATTTATTTGTTAACGAGGCTTTGCTGTGTTTTCACGCCTTCTTAGAGTCCCTGCATCTTCAATCTGCCGATTGCTGGAAGAATGAGCCCCCCAGCCCCCCTGAAAATTTTATTAGCCCACCCAAAAATTTGGATCTAGTTGCGCTTCTGCCTTTCTGCATATAAAGAATCATTCCCCACAACGCAGGCATCCTTGCACTATGGTGCAAGGATGACTGTGTTAGTGCTAGGCAGTTGAAATTAGCACCTGCGCAGGGGAAAACTGGGCTGCACCATATTGTTGTAAATACGGTGCAGCCCTGCGTTTCAGAAGTGGCAGAGCACGGCGTTAAGCTGAGAAGGCTAACGCTGCGCTCCATCACTTCTTTGTAAATATATGCATCGTTGTTTAAAACATCATCACAAAACAATCACAAAACAGGATTTGTGAAATATAACTTTGGTCATTTAGTATCACCTAATGTTAAAAGCACGTGTGCAGACAAAAACAGAGATCTAAGTCCACCTTGATAATTGTTGACTCAACCTCAACCTTATTAAAGTACCCAGCTCAAATGTAGTTCACAAGAAGATTTCACCCCAAACTCCAAAACTTTATAAGTCGAATTATCGGCAGGATGCTAAAGTCATAAATATAGATGGGAAAGGCTAGAGGTGATAATTTTATCATCGGAGAGACTTTCGTACTGTGAAGTTACATGTTTCGGTTAGAATACGCCAGCATCAGGTTGGTCCTCTTAAAATTCAAAAGCATTTGAATAACTTGTTTCCAAACCACTTATGAGAAAATCACATTTTATTAGGCCCTCCCTTCCCTGGTGTTCGGATTCTCAACCACACCATTATCCCAAGCTCATATTTTAATTTGTTCTGATTGTTTTTAAATTCCAGACCACGTCAAAACAAGTAAGATGAAGAACAACAATGATTTCTGGAAGCTGAATGAAGCACCTAAATAAAGGACTGAAGACGAAAGAGCACACTTATGCAGACCACTTTGTTACACGTTCATGGGGCGCACTAGAGCTTGATTTCTATGCAAGCTGTTCTAATGTTTTCCTTCTATATCTTGAAAGATTATTTGTCTGGCATAAAGACAATAAAAAAGGAAACCGAGAGAATCCCCCTTTTCTTTTACATAAATATGTCATATTTGGGGGAAAATTGTGCTGATGAAAAAGGTAGCATTCTTGAAACGTTCAGAGTGTTCTAATGCACGATTACCTCTTTGCCATCTTGGTAGATTCCTGCTGCCACCTAACCCTATGCTTCTGAGATAATTAACTCTTTAATTTGTTAGAGAATGTTTCTCCTGCAGGTTATCTCCCAGCAGGATTGTTTCCAGTAAGTCTACTTCCATTTTGTATGTGTTATTCACCTCTAATCTCAGTGCCTTGAATTGTTTCTCTGAAGAACTTTGTATTACAAGATAATTTTTCTGAGTCACAGTCAACTGAACTCCGTAAAGGGGATCCGGTTGGCTGTACTTTGTGAATTTCAGTTTCTTCTATCACTCAATAAAAGGGTGTTCTTATGCAATTTTTTTTTTTTTAACAACAAATTGTATTTAGTCAGTTTGCAATAGATCGGGCGAAGCCCCACAGTGGCATACATGATCATTTGGAACGCATATGCGATGACCACCATTTCCACCAAAGTATACAGCCCCTGCCAAACATGCAGGTAAAACAAAGATACAAGCAAAATAAGCAATATACAGACAGTAGGTAGATCCCGAAATATAGTACTTAATACGCCAGTGTCCCAATATTCAGTCCAATAAGGCGGTGATACAGTCAGACAACATAGTTTGGGGTACTGGAGGGCGGTTGGCCAGGGGCAGCTTTTACGAATCTTCCTCAGGGAGAGGGGGCAAGTCAATTCCCCGATAAGTCGCCCATCGTGTCCAAATCTTGCGGTGTTTCCGGGGGCAACCATGAGCCACAATGACAGCAATCTCAGCTCCCACACACGATCCAGTGCAGCCTTCCATTTACCCATGGTCAGAGGAGAGGATGCCCTCCAACACTGTGCTATGTCCCGCTTGGCAATAGTATGGGCAAGGAACAGTAGATGCTGTTTATAGCGATTCCCCCCAATGTCGTCTGTGGAATGTAGTAGGAACAACCGAGGATCCAATGGGAGCACCCACCCCAACACCTCACTGAGACATGACCGAACTCTGTTCCAAAAGGGCTGCAGGGCCGTGCAAGTCCACACGGTATGGAAGAAGGACCCCTCCTCACAGACACACCGCAAGCATACGGGGGACTGAATGACCCCCATCCTCCACAGATGTACCCGGGTATAATACACTCGATGCAGATATTTGAACTGGATGAGCCTATAGCGTGTGAAGACAGCTGTGCCCCTAGGGCTGGCTATCGCTTCAGCCCAGTCGTCATCCGTTAGATCGGGAATATCTGCCTGCCAGGCATGTCGGGTCTTGGCCAAAGTAGTGGCGGTGTGCGTCGTCAGTGTCTGATAAATTTGTCTAATTTTATGTAATCCGAGGTCCCCCATTAATAGACGACCCTCCAAAGGCTGGAACTAAGGGAGAGTTTCCAAATGGCGGATCTGAGGGGAGAGCGCATGTCGGAGCTGCAGGTATTTGTAAAATTGTGATTTGTGGAGGCTGAAATCGGATTGTAATTGTTGAAAGGATTTTAGTGCAACACCCTTCATGATATCCCCTAGATTCAAGATCCCCACCAGGTCCCAACCTCGAAATCCCTTCAATGCAGTGGCAGACTTGAGGCTTGTGCTCCTTGCGGGCATACAGGGATGTGAAGTGACGCGCAAATTCGTCCGCCACCTCTACCGGCGACGTGTACATCGACCCGTCTAAGCCCTGAATCGCAGGCGTGACGGCTGGGGCGCCATCCGCCTGGCACAGTCTATGGAGCATTTTGCTTGACTTGTCTCCCCACTGATATATTCGATGTTGGGATGCCTCCCAAATCTCTTTGGCTTCATCCAGGAGGTGTTGACGCAGTTCTTGCTGCGCTAGAAGCAAGTTCTGGCAAAGGACGGGGCAGGGATTAGCACTGAGTTGGGCAGACAGGGTCATCTGGCGCTCTTCTAGGGTACCGAGTTGTTTGCGGCACTTCCGTTTCTCCTGTGTGCGGTAGCTAATGTCGGAACCCCTAACGGTCGGCTTAAGAGCCTCCCAGAGGGTAGTGTTAGAGGGGGCGGATGGGCCATTGTCGGCAAGATATGTAGTGATCGCTGCGTTGAGCATGTCCTGATAAGCCGGACAACGGAGATGCCAAGGAGACATGCGCCAGCGGAATGGGGGCCTGCGTGAGCACGTGTGGAAGCGCAATGTGACCGGGGAGTGGTCGGACAGACCGCACGGCCTGTGTTGCACCTGGGAGAATCTATGGAGAAATACCCGCAGAACAAAAAAGTAGTTGAGTCGAGACTGTGATCCGTGGACCGCAGACAGATATGTGTACTCATGTTCCGTAGGGTGGAGTTCGCGCCATTCTGTCCAGTCTAATGTCGACGCTAAGGTATGCAATTTAGTTGGATCCTGAGGTATAGGGGTATCTAAGGTGCCCTGTCGTGTCATTCCAATCGCCCCCCATCAGGGTCAAGCCAGTCGGGAGGGATCCCCAGACCCCCAATAAAGTGTCAATGAAGGTGGCACCCAGAGGTGCCACCTTCAAATACTCCCAATGGTGACCTGCTCGCCATGCACCTTGCCAGTGACGAAAAGAAACCGGCCCCCAGGGTCTGCTCTATGTGCTATATATTGAAACTGGACTCTGCTGTGTATAAGAACTGCCACCCCTCTGGAGCCCCTCGTGAACCCCGCATGGTAGATGTAATAGAAGCCAAACCGAGCAAGGCACGGAACTTTCGTGCCCAGCATGTGGGTCTCCCACAGAAGCAGGATATCTGCCCCATATCCCTTTGCCTGTCTCAAGACAGCCCCCCGTTTCACCTTATTTAGTAATCCCCGAACATTCCAGGAGACCACCGTTAGGTCCCCAATGGACTGTGCCTCACCGGACGCCATTGGGTTCTAGAAAGATGTTGAATAAAGCAAGGGATCTGTATAGGAAACAATATGTAACATAACGCACTGTCTGTATGCATGAGCTGAACATAAACAAAATAAATCAACCTTTCCAAAAAGAGGAAAACAGACCCCCCACCTCCCACCCGACACTACCAGAAACAAGGAGCATCTGTCGCGGTGTAGAAGACGAAGGACCCCCAACAGGGGACCCTCCGGTATCACACCAAATGTTCCCAACCCACCCACTCAACCTAAGAAACTGGGAAGTGCAGAACAGTCATGGCCTAGCAGCCCGCGAAGCAGGTCACACGCCCCCTCGAAAGACGACATCTCTTATGCAAAATTTCAAGAAACACATTGTCTTACGAAACGAGGGCGGTCGCTCAGGGCTCGGCGAAGCTCTATCCGGCCCCGGGCCTCGCCGCCTCTGGGACTTGTTGTGTCGCGGCCGCTGAGATCTGGAGCTGCGAGAGGAGTCCGAATCCAAGGCCGATGAGGAGCCCGCACGGATCCATGCAAGCCGGATACAGCAGCATATATTGTACATTCAGTTCTCTTAGTCTACACTTTGCGGCCATAAAGGATTGGCGTTGTAGCTGGACTAAGCGCGTGTAGTCCGGGAAGACCAAGATAGACCTAGATTGATATACGAAGCTGTCTTTATGTGTCCTGGCGAATCGCAGGATAGCATCCCTGTCGGCGTAGTTCATGATCTTGGCGATAACAGGCCTCGGGCCTCACCCGGCGGGGGCCTCTGCATCAGGGCCCTGTGTGCCCGTTCCACGATGAATGCAGAGGACAGGAGATCAGGGGGCAGGACATCCTTAAGCCATTTAGTGATAAAGTCCGTCATAGATGCCCCTTCGCAACCCTCGGGCAGGCCCACGAAGCGCAGGTTGTTCCTCCGGGCCCGCCCCTCCGCATCCTCCACCCTAGAAGCCAGTTCCTGTGTGACGACAGTCAACTTATTGACTTTCTTTTGGAGTGAGGTTACCGAATCCTCCACCGTTGAGACCCTCGTTTCTGCCTCGGTGATCCGGTCTACTGCTTTGCGGAGATCTTGACGGAGAAAGGAAACCTCTGACCCCACTGCGTCAATTTTTGCGTCCAGCATATCGCGGGCGTTGTTGATGGCAGCCAGAAGAGCAGCGTTATCTGGAGCAGAGCTGCCCCCATCCCCACCTGTAGCGCCCCCGGTGGCCGTGGGGAATTGGTCCATGGTGCCCTGCTTTGGGCCGGCACCGCCGGGCCCATCCTTGCCCATCTGGATACGCGGCCATGGGCTGTGAAAAGGACAGGGGGACGAGGAGCACGCCCCGCTGGGCAGGAGGCCGCCGGACTAGGTGGGACCAGAATGCCAGAGGCCAGGGGAATACAGTCACGAATTATGTGGCACAACCATGGTAGCAGGCCAGGGGGGAATAGGAGACCACGGGTGGGGAGGCATCCACCCCCAACCAGCGCACAAAACAAGCGCCCCGGCGAGTTGAAATTCAGAGGGCTCGTCGGGCAGATGGCGGAGGGCCACACCCCCTTGCCCCACGCACAGTCAGAGCCCCCTCAAGGCCCTCGTGTAGTAGTCCAGGGCCGTCGTCTCCTGAGGGATCTGCCAGTGAAATAGCTTAGGTACAGTCCTCAATCTCCGCGTTGGTAACATAGGCGCCCCACAGCATGCAGGAAAAGGCCCCAGAGCGCAGAGGCCGCCGGCGCCGGGAGATAATTAAAGGACGGCAGGCCACTCACCGTTGGGAGACTCCCATCAATGTCCCATGTATATATAGTTCCCCCAGGGTAGCCACACGTCAGCCCCAGGCGCCTCAGCTGAACATCCGTTCAATCTTCGTAAGAGCGCCGCCCACAGCAGGCAGTATATTTGCCCCGGGCACAGGCGAAGCAGCCGTAGGCACCCCACAGCAGCGCGACTCCGCCGGCCTCACCATAACGTCCAGGAGAACCCGCGATGATCCAGGCCTCGCCGATTCGCTGGCGTGAGCGCGCCCCGGTCCCCGCCGGCAAGATGGCAGCCACGAGGTCGAGGGGGACGCGTCAGGATCTGTGCTCGCCCGTATAGTTCCACTCCCCCGGGGCCGCACACCAAAAGCACCGGGCACCTCCGCTCCAGGCCCAAGGGAGTCAGGATGACCACCGCCGTGAGGAGTACAGCCGCCGTCCCATCTATCAGGCCCCGGGCGGGCCGTGGTGCAGGAGCAGCGATCAACACCAGCCAGAGGAGCAGGTAAGGGAGAACTGCGCAATCCCCCAGCCGGGCGCCCAGCCGATGACACCGTCACGCTCCCGGGCCCCTCAGAGAAGTACTGAGGCAAGGCCGCAAACTCTGGCAGGCAAGCTGCTGTCTCCCTTGTACATGTAGATGGCTGCGGCCCTTTGCTTCACGCGTCTTGTCTGCTGCCCCCGCTGGGTGGACGAGAAGACCCCAGATGCACAGTGTACAGCTTGGGCGCATTGTCAAAGCAACGGCGTGGAATTCATAATATTACTTTTATAAGTGTGAATTTACTTTGTGAGGCTCTCGTTACCATACCCTACTGCCTCGCGGCGCTAGAGCTGCTGGGCATTAAGAGTCAAGGCAGTGATAGTGCATTGCAGTGGATAAGAGTACCGAGGGCAGCCGTATGTTAACATCAAGTCTTTCTTTACCAGTCAGTGAGTCTAATGAAAGCAAAGCAATGGAATGTTAAGATGGATCTAATTAAAGCAAAACAATGGAATGTTAAGGTGGATCTAATTGAAGCAAAGCACTGGAATGTTAAGGTGGATCTAATTGAAGCAAAGCAATGGAATGTTAATGTGGATCTAATTAAAGAAAAAGCAATGGAATGTTAAGGTGGATCTAATTGAAGCAAAGCAATGGAATGTTAATGTGGATCTAATTAAAGCAAAGCAATGGAATGTTAAGGTGGATCTAATTGAAGCAAAGCAATGGGATGTTAAGGTGGATCTAATTGAAGCAAAGCAATGAAATGTTAATCTGGATCTAATTAAAGCAAAGCAATGGAATGTTAAGGTGGATCTAATTAAAGCAAAGCAATGGAATGTTAATGTGGATCTAATTAAAGCAAAGCAATGGAATGTTAAGGTGGGTCTAATTAAAGCAAAGCAATGGAATGTTAAGGTGGGTCTAATTAAAGCAAAGAAATGGAATAATGTGGATCTAATTGAAGCAAAGCAATGTTAAGGTGATTGGGAAGATATTGGGGATTTGGTAAAGCGCTTGCAGGTTTGTTTTTTTGTGGGGGGGAGTTTTATATAGCATGAATTTGACCCAAAGGTATCAGAGTGCTTTACATGAGCAACAGTTGCATTGCAGAAGGACACATTCATTTTTTTTGGTAGGCACGGGGAGATTAGGTGATTTGCCCAGAATTACAGGATGTTCAGCGTCCCTGTCGAGACTCTAACCTGGTTCCCCTCCTGCAAATTCGACCACCCTAGACGTTCGGCCACATCCTCATTCTATCAAGTCAAGGTTGCTGACTTTATCTTGTGTACCTGTTGTTCGAATGTCTGGTTGTGATCAGAGGAGTTTTGTGTTTAGTGTCAGTGGCATGTGGTTGAGCAGGGAGGTGTGTTCTCTAGATTGTGTGTAGAATCGCCATCATCCACAGGAACACTCTCAGAGTCTCGACCAACACCGACGACACCGTCAGCACTGCCGAATACCTGCACTTCCAGATCCACACTGACCCCAACACCACCCTCAGAGGAACTCTCGTCTACAGATCCCCGGACCCCGACCACAGTTCAGCGACTCCATTGTCGACTTCGTCAGCACACACGCCCTCGCCTCCACGGACTACATCCCCCTCAGGGACTTGAACTTCCACCTCGAGAACAACAACTACACCAATTCCACCACCCTGATCATCAACCTAGCCAACCTCGGACTCAGACAACTCGTCACAACACCCTCCCATGCCGCCGGCCAGACGCTTGACCCCATCTTTTCCGCAAGCTCCCACGTCTCCTTCAACAACACCACCGAACTCCACTGGACCGACCATCGCTGCATCCACTTCACCTTCAAGAAGCCCACCACGCACCACCGCACCCAACAAATGCCTCGCTGCTACTGGAGGAAAGTCACCGAAGACCAACTAACCACCACCCTCGCCCTGAGCCCACCCGCCGACCCCACCGTCTCCGACACCGCCGCACGCAACCTCAGACAGTGGATCGACGACTGTGCCAACACCCTCGCCCCGTTCAAGAATCCCTCCAACAGTCACACCAGCAAGAAAGTCAGCTGGGTCACTGAAGACCTCCAGGCCTCCAAGCAAACCTGCCGAAAACTGGAGAAGAACTGTCTCCGTGAACGAACACCCGACAGCTACGCAGCTCACAAGAACGCCACCCGCAAACACCATCACCTCATCAGATTCGCCAAAAGGGCCTCCTTCAAAGACCGCCTAGACAACAACGCACACAACAGCAAAGAGCTCTTCAACATCGTGAAGGAACTCTCCAACCCCAGCTCCAACACCAACGACATCCCACCTTCTCAAGACCTATGTGACTCGCTGGCCACCTTCTTCCACCGCAAGATCGCAGACATCCACGACAGCTTCAACGCCACGGCCGCCCGACAACCACTGAGACCTCCGCCCTCACGACCACCATCCGCACCAACCACCTGCTCTCCTGGACCAACATCAATGACAACGACTCCATCAAGATCATGAACACCATCCACTCCTGATCGCCGTCAGACCCATGCCCACACCACATCTTCAACAAAGCCAGCACAGCCATCACACCACATCTCCGGAAAGTCATCAACATCTCCTTCGAGACAGCAACCTTCCTGGAGAGCTGGAAGCACGCCGAGATCAACGCCTTACTCAAGAAACCCAAGGCGGACCTAAGGACCTCAAGAACTTTCGGCCCACCTCCCTGCTCCCGTACCCGGCGACGGTCATCGAGAAGACCATCAACAAACAAGTGACCTCGCTACCTCGAGGGGAACAGCATCCTGGACCCTTCCCAGTCCGGGTTCTGCAGCAACCACAGCACCACCTCCTTCCTCTCTGGCAGAACACAGAGCGTCCACCTCCCCCCCCTTCCGCTCCGAAGCCACCAAGATCATATGCGGCGTACCCCAGGGCTCATCCCTCAGCCCAACGCTGTTTAACATCTACATGGCACCTCTCGCCCACGTCGCCCGAGTGCACGACCTCAACATCATCCCCTATGCTGATGACACCCAGCTGATCCTCTCCCTCACCAAAGACCCCCACACCTCCAAAACCAACCTTCACGAAGGAATGAAGTCTGTCGCCGAATGGATGAGGAACAGCCGACTGAAGCTGAACTCAGACAAGACGGAGGTCCTCATCCTCGGATCCACCCCTTCGGCCTGGAACGACTCCTGGTGGCCGACCGCACTGGGAACAGCTCCAACACCACCCGACCACGCACGCAACCTAGGGGTCATCCTCGACTCCACCCTCTCCATGACTAAGCAGGTCAACGCCATCTCTTCCTCCTGCTTTAACACCCTTCACATGAGCCGCATGATCTACAAGTGGATCCCCACCGAAACGAGAAGAACAGTCACCCAGGCCCTCGTCAGCAGCAGGTTGGACTATGGAAACGCCCTCTACGCAAGAGCCTTGGCCAAACTCCTGAGACGGCTGCAACGCATCCAGAACGCCTCTTCACGCCTGATCCTCGACATCCCTCGCTGCAGCCACATCACACCCCACCTGAGAGACCTGCACTTGCTCCCCATCAACAGGAGGATAACCTTCAAGCTCCTCACCCATGCACACAAGGCACTCCACAACACCGGTGTTGAAAACTAAAACAGCGATCTGATTAAGCATTCACTAAAGACATGAATTCCCCTTCCTTAGAACAAGTTTCTCTTCTTATGTTGACTAATGTCTGGCCTCCATTTTGTATTGTCGTGTCTCCACGTGCTCTGCACGAGAAGAGTCCTATCTTCGTGTTAGTTGCTCTTGGAATCTGCCTAGTAACAGTCTATAAATAGCTCCTTTGTCCGTCTGGCGCATGCCCAGACTTGACCACATCTGTTATCAGTTAGTCCTTGCTTGACCATGTTTTCGCGGGCTCAGGAAATTGCTTACTCCGCCCACATATTGATTCTGTATCGAAAATGTCCATAAAAGGTAATGCTTTTTGCCTCATGTTGTATCCACCCACTTATGAGTCCCTCTGTTGTGTATAAAAGGGGACTGTGTACGCAAGTTCTTTGTGCTACTCTATGCAATACTGAAGAGTGTTGTGTAGGTTGTAGGACCACCCTTAAGGGTTAATAAACTTTGTCTTTGTATTTGCAGTTTCCGTGCCAACTTCCTTCTAGCTTTTGTTACAGGAGAGCGAACCCTTGTATTCTGCGGGCCTAGCTGGGGCCTGTACTCATCAATTGGCGCCCGTCACGTGGGGCTCATCGGCGACTCGGATGCTCGAAGGATTGGTCGTGACGAAGGTGAGGAATTTGGCCGGGGATGTGATCACTGCCAGAGGCGGTTTTAGCCCTGGCATCCCGAGGTTTTCTTCCTTCCCTTCCGAACTGACCTTCTGGGTGGCGCCGGTCCTCGACTGAGACCTCTTCTGTCGGTTTGCCGCGACAGCCGTTTGGGCGAATTTTGGAACTTGGCAGTTGGAATCTGGACTCTTGATTGGTAAGAACCGTTGTACGGTACTTGCTCCGAGTTTTGAAGCCTGGGTTGGCTATTTGAGTTTGATTTGTGATGACCGGTTATATTTTGTATTGATTATTGTGAGAATATATGCGTTGCAACACATATAGGCAGGTAATGTGGAGATATTTCTCCGGAGTTGTTTAAATCTGAACGGCGCAAAGTTTAAGTGCCATTTTTGATAATACTGCATATTTTGCATTATTTTTGAGCATGCCTGCTTTTAGCGCACTCCGTAAGTGGTGCTGCTGCTTTAGAAACCGGTTAAATCTCGAGGAATCTGCTCCAGCCCCCCCAGAGGGGACTCCTAATAGGGACATGTATGTGAAGCATGGTCTTTCCTCTATAATGTACAGCACAGTGTGGAGGAAATGCACCAAAGAGGATCCTGAGTTACGATGGCCTTTGTATGGATCGTTTGATATGCGTAAGATTGAGTATGTGGAACAGTGTATGTGTAAACGGCGTGCTCGCCAAGACATGTTTGAATGTGTACGGTTATGGGTGAAGGAAGTGCGTGAGCGAGAGCAACGTGAGAAAGCGCTGTTTGATAAAGAGCAACGGAAAAATGATCATGTGAGAGCGCAGGAAGCGAAGCGTCGGGAAGAAAGAGAACTGGCGGAGAGACAAGAGAAAGAGCGTAGGTTGCAAGTCTCGGGTCAATATGCTGTCCGCCAGCCACTTTATCCTGTCCTTACTAATCTTGAAGATGATTTTTATTTATTAGATCGTTCTCCGCCCCCTTATGTTGGCGCGTCCGCACCGAGATCACAGGATTCTGGATCGGTTTCGGAAAAGGTAGACACGCGGTCCATGTTATCAACTGAGCCTATGGGTGAGCTTCGGAAAATTTCTCTTCGTGCGCTTAAGGGCAAGCTATCTCTTTCTGAATTATTGGAATCTTTGGAAAGCTGGCGGGATAGAGAGAAGCTGTATTTTGTTGAAACTTTTTCTGATGAAGTGATTACTGCCTTTCGGAAATATTCTGATGTTTTCGAGCCTGATGCTGTAGTATCAGATGCTAAAGCATTACGTAACGGTGTTTTTTCTCCCTCTAAGGCACCTGATGCGGTCCGATGGCTGTTTGCATTGCGGGACGCGGCGTTTGAACTTAGAGAGCGCGCCTAAAGGCAGGGGAGGAGGAGCAATCGGATCCATATACCGGCGGCGACCAATCATCTACCTCCCACTCAGATAAGAGCGAACTAGTGCATGCTAAACCGATGCGAGAGGCGGCACCTTTGTATGTTCCTCCTAAAGGAGCGGGAAACAATTCAGATATCTCTTCCCCCGATGCTAAGGGATATTTTGTGTATAATTGGGTTTATACTCCCTGGCATAGGGCTGATGTTATGGCATTAAAGAATGCACTGCCTGACCCCCGCAAGAATCCGGCGGCCTTTTACGAAGAGGTCGAAGGGGCCTTGAATTCTTGTACTATGACTCTAGCAGATATAGATTTGTTCTTTGGGCTTATTTTACCACCGGATATGTGGAGATCTGTGCGGAAGGTGGATGATGTTACCGCTTTTAAGGCTCGGTGGTCTGAGATTGAGGATGAGGATAGGGAGAGAAAAACCGCGCAAAAACCACCGCGGATTATTTTAGACCTTCCTGCTGCTATCTTGACTAAATTGAAAACAATTATCCCCCCTAAAAAAATTGACTGGAATATGTTAGCCTCATGTAAACAGAAGGTCGATGAATCAGTTTCAGATTTCTTTACACGCTTTGAGGAGACATTCCATGATTTCAGCGGTCAGTCACTTACGGATGATACGGGTCGACATCTTTTTGTTGATAAATATGTGGCGAATTTATTACCGGGAATAGCAGCTCGTTTAAAAGCGAGTGAAAGTTCTTGGTCCACTTCGTCTCCGGCATCCCTCCTGACTATGGCTCAGTATTATGAGCGTCAGGAACAAGAAGCGAAGGGGAATGAGGAGAAGAAATCGAAAGATTTGAAAACTAAGGTGATGTTAGCACAAGTATATGGTCCGCCTCGTCGGGGTGTTGAAAGAGGTAGAGGAGGATTCTATGGTCCCCCTTCGGGTCGGTCAGATGTTAATAGGAATCAATGTGCGTATTGTAAACAGTCGGGTCATTGGGCTAGAGATTGTCCGGTATTATATGCATCTCGTCAGGGACGTGGTCAGGGACCACCGAGAGGTAGAGGGGGCTTTTCGAATTTCAGGGGGAATTCTAATGATCGTACTCGTTTTGAGCCTAACGTGCAGCAACGAGATAGACCTAATGTATTTGATCGGAAAAATCAGTTTCAGATGTCTGGGAATGACCGTTCTGGGTACCATGACTCACAGCATGCGTAGGATTGCGTTGGATGGGGGTTAGAATCAGTTGAAGTGCCGGTTGATCAGAAGGGTCCTTATGTTTCAGCAAATGTCTTGGGTTTTACTGATCGGTTCCTAGTTGATACAGGAGCTACTCGCAGTGCACTGTCCAAACAATTGGTTCCGAGGGCTCCCCCATCTGGCTTAATGGTTACATCGGTAGGGTTTGATGGTACACTCTCTCGAAGCCCTCTTTCCCGACCCCTTGCATTCCATGTTGACCACTTTTCTGCACCCTGTCTGTTTTTGCTTGCCCCGAACACGCCTGACAATATTATGGGTCTTGATATGCTCAAGCACTTCAGAGCCACGATCCGCTGCTCCCCTACTGGAGTGCGTGTGATCTTAAACGATAATCACCCTATGACAGAACGGATGTGTGTGGTTGCGGAGGAGGCTGCATTAGCTTCCCTCCCTCATTGTTTGTGGGCTACTTCGGATACTGATGTGGGACAGATGGTGATTCCGCCTGTCCACATTAGTGTCCAGGAGGGTGCGGTGTTGCCACGCCTCCCTCAGTATCGCATTTCCCAGGAGGGGGAGGAGGCACTCATACAGATTGTGCAGGATTTGATTAAGGTGGGAGTAGTGGAGGAAGTTCTCTATAATGTCTGCAACAGTCCTATTTTACCCATTTTGAAGAAAGATACCGATACTAGGGTTTATCGTTTTATCATTGACTTACGGGAAGTGAATAAGATAGTGATACCAGTATCCAGTGGTTTCTGATATCACGACGTTACTTACTCTGGTCCCGCCAACGGCGACCACGTTTTCAGTTATTGATTTGAAAAATGCTTTCTTTTCGATTCCTATTCACCCTGATAGCCGATACCTTTTCGGCTTCACTTTGAATAATAGGTCTTATAGATTTTGTAGAGTCCCTCAGGGTTATACAGAGAGCCCTAGTATTTACAGTCCAGCATTGAAAAGGCAATTGGATTCCTTTGCTCTGCCTGATGGTGTCGCCCTTATCCAATATGTCGATGAAATCTTGTTGGCGGCTGACACTCCTGAGCTGTGTGAGGAGTGTACGTTATCTTTGCTTTCCTTTTTGGCATCGAACAATCACAAAGTGTCAAGGAAGAAATTGCAATTTTGTAGACCAAAGGTGAATTATTTGGGTCACTTTTTGTCTAAGGAGGGGTGTGCACTTACACCAGATCGTATTCAAGCAATTTTGGACACGCCAGTACCTTCCACACAGAAGGATGTGCGTGCATTTTTGGGTCTTGCTTCTTTCTGTAGGCAATGGATATTGGGGTTTTCACACATAGCTAAACCATTGTTAGCGCTTTTGACAAAAGACACACCGATTCCTCTTCCCTGGTCAAATGAGTGTGAAATTGCTTTCCAGCAATTACGACAAGCCCTTTGTTCAGCACCAGTGTTAGGTACCCCTGATTATACGAAGCCCTTTTCACTGTATGTGTATGAGAAAGATGGATGTGCATTATCAGTTTTAGTGCAGATGCACGGCGACAAGCAGCGCCCTTGTGCATATTTTTCGGCTGTACTTGATCCTGTTGCCCGAGCATTACCTGGTTGTTTTCGCTCGGTTGCGGCGACAGCTGTGTCAATACGCCAAAGCGAGGGAATTGTGTTATCTCACAAACTGTTGGTATTAGTCCCCCATGCTGTTGATGCCCTGCTTAATCAGACAAAGACGCAGCATTTGACCAGTGCTCGATTAACGGGATATGAGTTGACGCTTTTGGCTCCTCATATTACGTTAAAGAGGTGTGCAACGTTAAATCCAGCCACATTGTTGCCGTTCCCGGAAACTCAGTCTGAAGCACGGAAAGCACATGATTGTATTCTTGTGACTGAGGAACAGACAAAGGGTCGTATTGATCTCCAGGATACGCCCTTTACAGATGTAGATGGAGAACTGTGGGTGGACGGATCATGCCTGAAGCTACCAGATGGTACGACTTCGGCAGCGTATGCAATTACCACATTACAAACAATAGTGGAGACTGCACGCATACCGCAGAAATCAGCTCAAGCAGCGGAACTGATAGCATTAACGCGAGCATGTGAGCTCAGTACAGGATTGTGTGTGAATGTTTATACAGATAGCCGCTATGCCTTCGGAGTAGCGCACGACTTCGGCCTACTCTGGAAGGAGAGAGGGTTTTTAACGTCACATGGAGCACAGATAATGTACGGGGAGTTAGTTCACAATCTTTTGACTGCATTAACATATCCAAAGAAGATTGCTATAGTTAAATGTAGTGCCCATAAAAAGGTGGTTGATAAAGTTGGAGAAGAGAATGCTTTAGCAGACCGGGTGGCACGAGAGACTGCGATGCAGCCTGGTGCTACTGCAATGTAGGTTGTGAAGTCGCACACAGAAAGATGGCACGATGCTAGGAGAGAAGTGCTGGAGATACAGAGGACCGCTTCCGATAAGGAACGGGAGCAATGGTCCAATGATGGAGAATTAGATGAAGGGTGTTGGAGAAGTAAGCAGATGGATAAATGGAAGTTACCCACAGCCTTCGTACAACCTATGGTTCAGATGGCACATGGACTAGCGCATGTCGGAGCTTCCGCAATTGTTAAATTACTCGCACGAGTTTGGGAGCATCCGGAGATCGCTAGTACGGCAAAGAGGGTAGTGCAGACCTGCATGATTTGCCTGAGGTACAACCCAGGAAAGGGTACACGAACTCCAGCAGGAGGATTTGCGACACCTACTGCACCCTTTGAGGTTTTGCAGATGGATTACATTCAGCTTGAACGCTGTAACAATCTGAAGTATGTTTTAGTAGTGGTTTGTGCCTTCAGTAAATGGGTTGAGGCATACCCTACGAAAGACAATACTGCAATGACCACAGCCAAGATGCTATTGAAGGAATTCTTCCCTCGATACGGTGTTTGCAGATTGTTGTGGAGTGATAACGGACCTCATTTTATAGCAGACGTTATCAAGTATGTCCTGAAAGGGCTAGGCATTACCCAGAAATTTCATGCAGTGTTTCACCCTCAGTCTGCGGGATTGGTTGAGAAATATAACGGTACTTTGAAGCTTAAGATCGCTAAGATCCAAGCTTCGACTTCTTTGACTTGGCCAGACGCTTTACCGCTGGCATTATTGTCAATTAGATCGATACCGCATTCTCGGACCGGTCTCACACCCTACGAGATCGTGTTCGGACGCCCAATGAATATTTGGGGTCCACCAAAACCGAAATCAGTGTATGATGTACCTTGTGTAATGATGAATGATTATCTGGCACAGTTAACGGATAATTTGGTTTCTATTCATCAACAGTTTCGAGAGGCGCTCCCTGATCGGTCCACCGGTGAAGGCCATAATCTCCGACCTGGCGATCAGGTTATGATAAAGGTGTTCGAAAGGACGAACAGTCTGGAGCCGAGATGGGTTGGTCCTGAGCAAGTCTTGCTCGCAACGAGGACAGCTGTGCGGGTTTCCAATCGGAAGAACTGGATCCACTCCTTGCACTGTCGTAAAGTGCCGCCTGGATTGGTGGAGCCTGCTGTGTTGACCGACCATCGAGAAATCCTGACTGCAGAGAAAGGCCGTGCTGTGGAACCGAACGACACTGAGGAGCTCTTCCCGGACCAAGCGATTCCTGGAGGAAGAAGATATCACCTCAGACCAAGGAAGTGATTGTTGTATCCAAAGTTGTCAGAACGGCCCTTAGGTTAGTGAAACGGAGAGCCAATGAGGCAAGGGGGGGGGGGGGATCAGCCCTGCATTAGTGTAGTGACACCCGTCTTGGCCCGCTGGTGAAGAAATCAACGGCTGCCTAAGGGGAAGAGTTCTGAAAACCTTTTAGTTTCAGGAAGATATTGACTTCTTATCACAGGATGGAGAAGAAGAAGATTCTCCGTGCGACAAGCTTTATTATCATTGTGGCTATTGTGGGTATAACCACATGGTTTGTTGAGGACGTGACTCCTGCCCGTGAGTTGCTTGTTTTGACCACTCCAGTGCCTGAGGAGCACTACTTTTATACCCTTCCGTATCAAGAATTGAAGCATCGTCAGTCTTATTTGAATAACACTTTAATCCAGATGTTGCATCATACCCATGTTGCCACAAATGCTACGAACTGTTGGATATGTGGTATGATGCCAGCTCATCAGAAGAAAGGAGGAACGCCGTTCATACCTCTTCCTTTCTCTCATAATGGCTCTTGTAGAGCATGGTACACTTTGCTTTTTGCCACACGGAAACCTACAGTGGGACGATTACTTTTCAGACTTAATAGGGAATGTCATCAAGATAAAGATGGCTAGCCACAAGCGAATGGGACAATATGGGAATGGGAAGAATATCGACCAGACAATGAATCGATCCCCTACATTTTCACGAATACTAGAGACACTGTAGGGAAGGAACAATTTGTGATTCAAGTGGCACAAGCTCAAGCGGACCTGTATGTCCAGAGTGTGGGTTATATTCCTGTTGGTGTTAGCGATTGTATTATTGTGCTGAATATAGATGGATTAAATAATAGTACTTTCTTAGCCTCCCATAACACATACTTCGTATGTGGGAATAAGGGCTATTATCGCTTACCAGCCGGCTGTTCCGGAGTATGCTATGTAGCATTTTTATTACCCCCTGTATTCTTAGCACCTGCATCTTATCATAAAGATTTGAAGTTGTTGAATAATGTGACTGTAAATAGGTATAAACGTACTCTATCCATTGATGATGTTGATCAAACCGATACTAGCTTACAGCAGTATGTTGATTTTAATCTAGGATTGTTTTTCTTTGGTGGAGCTGCCCTAAATAGTAGGAAGGTTCGAAGATTAACGAGAGTTGTAGAGGCTGTGACGAATCAAACCGCTGCTGCTCTTGGGAATCTTACGGAAGAATTACAAATTACTAGAATTGTTGCATTGCAGAATCGTATGGTATTAGATGTTATGTTAGCTGATAGAGGTGGAGCATGTAAAATTATCGGAAGTAGTTGTTGTGTGTTTATTCCTGACCATACGCCATCAGTTTATAATGCTATTAATAAATTGCATAAAATCGCAGCTGAGATTCATACAGAAAATGGCACTTGGACCTTTTCTGGATGGTTTTGGGCATTGATCACTGCATGGGGATGGAAGGTTTTAACTGGTCTCTGCATTATTGTGGCAATTCTGTTTTCCTGCTGCATCTGTGTCCAGTGTGGTCCTTTACTCTGTTCTCTATGTGTGTCATTTTGTATTCCTGATAAGAAAACTATTGCCAGTGTTACCTATCAGAAACATTTAACCAAAGAGGTGGAAGAGATGATGAAAATTGACATATATGATGATTATCCTAATAAGCTGAATGTCTTCAGTAAATGCTGAAAGGTTTGTCTGTTGAAAACTAAAACAGCGATCTGATTAAGCATTCACTAAAGACATGAATTCCCCTTCCTTAGAACAAGTTTCTCTTCTTATGTTGACTAATGTCTGGACTCCATTTTGTATTGTCGTGTCTCCACGTGCTCTGCACGAGAAGAGTCCTATCTTCGTGTTAGTTGCTCTTGTAATCTGCCTAGTAACAGTCTATAAATAGCTCCTTTGTCCGTTTGGCGCATGCCCAGACTTGACCACATCTGTTATCAGTTAGTCCTTGCTTGACCATGTTTTCGCGGGCTCAGGAAATTGCTTACTCCGCCCACATATTGATTCTGTATCGAAAATGTCCATAAAAGGTAATGCTTTTTGCCTCATGTTGTATCCACCCACTTATGAGCCCCTCTGTTGTGTATAAAAGGGGACTGTGTACGCAAGTTCTTTGTGCTACTCTATGCAATACTGAAGAGTGTTGTGTAGGTTGTAGGACCACCCTTAAGGGTTAATAAACTTTGTCTTTGTATTTGCAGTTTCCGTGCCAACTTCCTTCTAGCTTTTGTTACAGGAGAGCGAACCCTTGTATTCTGCGGGCCTAGCTGGGGCCTGTACTCATCACCGGGCCAGCGTACCTCAACAGACAACTCAGCTTCTACACCCCCACCCGCCCGCTCCGCTCCGCCGGCCTCGCCCTCGCCACAGTCCCCCGCATTCGAAGAGCGACCTCCGGCGGCAGATCTTTCTCCCACCTCACCGCCAAGACCTGGAACACCCTCCCCACCCACCTACGGCAGACCCAAGTCCTGCTGACCTTCAGAAGACTCCTCAAGACCTGGCTTTTCGAGCAGTAGCAGCATTCCCCACCCCCAGCGCCTTGAGACCCTCACGGGTAAGTAGTGCGCTTTACAAATGATATGATTGATTGATTGATTGATTGTAGACTTCTTCTGGAAGTGTGGTCCAGTGGCTGTGAGTGTAATGCATCTGACTTCACACACCTCCCATGAGCCTTGTCTCCTCTATGAATAAACCCCAGAGAGCTGAGCCAAGGTCTATTGCAAAAGGAGACTGATCTGAGCATGAGGCGCTGGTGAGACATCTCTGGCACATCTGCCAAAAATCACATTAGTCGCTCCCTTGGGCAAGTGTTTGCTGGTGCAAGACTAGTCCCACCCCCGCCTTCCCGCCCTTTGAGAAGACTATAGGGAAGGGAGGGAAGGTAGAAGGAAGGTAGAAGGAATCTTGCCTGTGTACATGTATAATAATCAAAAGATTCTCCAAACATTTAATGGATGATTAGTTCCACCCCACCCATTTAGCGCTATTCCCAGAATACGGCACCCTCAGGGCATCATATTTCACAGAAATGAACACTTATGAATTCCATAAATTACTTAATTTGGAGCTGGTATGCCGAGCTGGCACGAAAACTGCTTGTTAAGGAAAAAGGAGGTAGCAGTTTGGGCTGGAGCACACAGAGGATTCTGTATATAAGGGTGGTTGCACCATGCTGGGTTGCTGATTTCCTGCTCTTGCTACCTTCCCAAGGGTCACTCACTTCGGTTTTGCTTGGCCGCGATGAGTACCTTCAGTGCTGCTCGATCTGTAGGTGCCCCCAGCCTTGGGGGCAGCAGTCTCTCTGTCCGAAAATCAGTGAAGTCCTACCAATATGGGGGTGCTGGCGGGGGTGGCTTCAGTGGGGGTGCTGGCGGTGGTGGCTTCGGTGGGGGTGCTGGTGGGGGTGGCTTCGGTGGGGGCTACGACTCTGGCTTTGGAGGAGGCTTGGAAAGCGGCAGCTTTGGTTATAGCGATGATGGTGCTGAGTTTGCTAATGTTTATGGCGTTGGCTTTGGAATTGGAGGTCAAGGTGGCTATGGAGGCGGTGGTGGCTTTGGAGGCGGTAGCGGTGGCGGTGGCTATGGAGGCAGTGGCGGAGGCTTTGCTGGCAGTGGAGCCGTAGGTTTTGGTGGAGGTGGCTTTGGAGGTGGGCTAAGCGAGGGTCTTCTCTCTGGCGGCACTGAGAAGCAGACCATGCAGAACCTCAATGACCGCCTGGCCTCCTACCTGGACAAAGTGAGGGCCCTGGAGGAAGCCAACACTGAGTTGGAACGCAAGATCCGTGAGTGGTACGACAAGCATCGAACCCCGGGTGTGGGTACCCGTGATTACAGCAAGTACTACGTCACCATCGAAGACCTGCAGCACAAGGTGAGAATTAACAGGGTGCATCTGTCTGCAACCACACACCCAGCAGGGATGGTAGGTGCCGCTAGGCTGAAAGAGGCAGGCCTCATAGCAGTGCAGCAGCCAGACAGGCAGGCCTCTGAAAACAATGCCCCTGAGATCAGGAAAAAGACATGGGCATAGCCGAGTCTAGTGGCTCAGTGGACTAATTCGTCCACTGAAGGGCCTGTCTTTGACCTCTTGGTCACAGGATCAAATCCCAGAAGGTCCACTCAGTCTGAGGTCGATAAAATGAGTGCCATTGAGATGGGTAACGATAAAGATCTGTTGCTCAGCACCAAGATACCTACGGCTGAAAGTGCTCTTTACAAATACAACTTATGTTATAGTGGGAGTAAAATCAAAATCTGGGTCTGTTTGTGCGAGCTTTACTCCACTGAGTGAAGCTACTTTGGGAACTCATTTAGTAAAAGAGGGAAGAATGAAGACCTCTGAGAGAAATTCTTCCTTATAAGAATGAATATGCTGCACGTGGACGCCGGACTGTGGTTCTAGGTATTGCTGAAGTCTTTGGGTAGCTGAAAAAGATGAGGTACACACGTCACCGTGGGCTTGCCTCATGTGTGTGCTTCAGGTCAGGGCTGGCCTTTCACATTTGAAGCACAGGAACAGCTTCAGCAACAATAAAGGGATCGTGGGGAAAATAAGCTCCATTTTTCACAGGTGTTTGAGTCCACAGGTACCACTAACTGACCCAACCTCCACAATGTGCTCAAAGCTCACCAGTAAAGCGCTTCTGTTTCCAAAAGGCTCCTCTAGGCGTCACCAATAACCATGCTTAGTGGTCTCTTCAAAGGTCTCAATGATAAGGGAAACATTCTGACGCCCGGTGTGCCCACTAGCATTTGGCAGATTCAAAATACCAGCAGGCAGTGACCAATTCCTTGATTCTGTCCGAGTGCCCCTAAAACCTGTTCTAAGTTCTCGAAACTTCTTTCCCAGATCATGAGCGCCACGGTTGACAACGCCAAGGTGGTCCTGCAAATTGACAATGCCAGGCTGGCCGCAGACGACTTCAAACTCAAGTGAGTGACACAGATGTTCGGGCCATGGCATGCAGAAAATAGGCACGTCGGGCGCTCTGAACAGATAGACCAATGAATGAAGGGGAGATGAATTCAATGAATGGATAGATGGATGATATGTACTACCTCCATTTTAATTTCAGCCTCAGCAGCTGACAGCATGTGTGATTCTGAGCATATCGTTTTATCACTTGTGTCTGAAATGTGTGAATATTTGCAATGTAAAGAAAAAGAGACGTGTGCTGTGTAGTAGCGTCTCATTTATTTGTGCGGGAAATTGCTCCTTTAGGAAAGAAATTATGTACCATTTTTATTTACATTTATGAGATGTTGACCAACACGTGCACGTGAAAAAGCTTAGTTGTGTGCTTCTGAAAGGCATTGAAAACATAAATTTGTCAAATTAGAAAAAATGCAGACCTTTTCAAGAGGTTTCTTAGCCTGGGGCAAGAGCAGCGCTCTTTACTGTTACACTGAGGGATACAACGGATCCGTGGGTACACAGTGTAATGACCCGGTACCCTACACAAACTCTATAGAACGTGAGGGGCACTGCTACAAGGGAGAGCTTTTACTCTAACCTCTCCTACTGGTTACATCGCATTGAATTGTAATGTATATAGCGCTATTACTATTAAGGGTCAACTAAGCGCTAGCTAGAGATTGAACCAGGTGCTTAGTAGAATAAACATTCTTTTAATGCTTTCCGAAAAGAAAAGGGGTGCTGAATTTGCCTGTCCCCACCCATGCAAGGAGCTGCGCGGGGAGCGGGTGGCTGTTTGTTAAGAGAGACTAGGGAGTATAAAGTGAGTTTCCAAGGTCACATCACTCCGGCCAAGAGGCCAATATTTGAACTTAGGTCTTCTTTTCCCAGAACATTAAAAACTTTACTAACCAAACTCACTACCCCTCAACATGGAGATAGCAAAGCCCAGACAAGAACCAACTATGCAGAAAAAGAACAAGTGAGACTAGCCACAACTTTGGGTAGGTAAAACGTATACATCACCCGCAAAGTCAGATACATTTCACCCTTCGTGATCGCAGGCGGTTTTCTCCAACTCGTCACTGCCTATAGTCCCGCCCCATAAATGTCAGGGTTTCAAGTTCTGAGAAGGTGCAATGCGTGGATTCCAAATGGTAGTCAACCAATGAGACCGTCCGTGGCAGTGAGCGTCATAGGAATGGTTGGTTACTATAGCCCCCCCCCACTCCTTTGTTAGGTCTCAGTTGAAAATGTGATGATTCTCCTTCCTGTTCTTCTGTTTTTTCTGCTCAGTAGCACACCCGTCTCACCGTATTCTGATTGGTTGAGTTGCATCCTTCCATTGTTTACTTGTCAGGGGACATTTGAATTGTTTTTTAGGTCTGAATTGACAGTGTGGTGTCTCAAAGGCATGTTGTTACCAATTCTTTAAACTACACATAGGGTACTCTTTGGCTCCACATGGAGGATTAGTATTCTTTCACCTAATACCCTCTCACCTAAGGGCTGTTTGGTGTATCTTTCCACCTGCCAGGAAATGTTGCCATTGAAATGCAGGAGGGACTATATTGCATCTGAAGAGTACATCACTCTGTCTGTCACAGTTAATTCTTTACCTCCTATAGGCATTCTATGGAGAAAATACGTCTTTAAAGCATTAAAAACAGACATATTGGCTTTGCCAATGCTTCATATTTTTTGCTATTCAGCCCTCCAAGGGAGTGCATGTGTTTTCTTGCTCTCCCACCAGGGTTGCCGCCTTTCTCAGAGAAAGGTTGAATTGTGTGTGTTTTGGGATTCCGGTAGGGCCAGAAGCTGCTACTGGAATAACAGCTTTTGACGTGTTTTCATCTTGCACTTTTTGCTTGCAGTTTATATATGGAAGGGGAAAAACACGAGATTTTAATGATTTTCCTCATCATCTTTTCATCAAACTTGCCACTAAAATACTGGTTTGATCACTAAAATACTAGTCAAGTGGTTACGCTATATCCCAAATTTTTCCCAACCATATATCCCAACTTTTTTCCGCCTTCCATCTACCCACGCATTCTCTTCGAAATGGGTTTTGTTTAATAGACATTTCTTAGATTATCGTCCATGTCAGCGCATAGGTCTTCATGCATGCCACTTCCAACAAACATTGGCGAAGCCAATAGTTCGGTACAGGATTTTGAAAATGATTCTGATAGTGCTGGTTTGCCTCTCTGTAGTGACTGAGAAGTTAGATTGTGAATGGTGTTACCCGCCTATGATTGACCAACATAAAGGCTGAATCTCAGCAAAATGCAGTGGAACACCCTAGATGTGTGATAAAAATGACAATGTGATCTCATGTGTGTGTACATTTACCTTTAGAAGGTCTTGGAATTTCCATGGACAGAAGAGTTCTCCCCACAGTGGTTTCTCTCATGGTGCCCACTGGTAGGCTGATGGAAGATCCTGTGCCACCCGTGGTGGACTATATAAATGTGGCTTATTTCCCATCTCCCTTTTGCCGAAAGGAAAGATGGAAGGAAGGGGGAGGGAGAAAGGAAGGAAAGAAAGATGGATGGATGCTTTCTTTTAATCTATGACTCCACGTTTACGCTCTAGGTATGAGAACGAGCTTCTACTACGCCAGAGCGTGGAGGCTGACATCAATGGACTACGCCGTGTCCTGGATGAGCTGACCTTGTCCAAGTCTGACCTAGAGGTCCAGATCGAAACCCTAAGTGAGGAATTGGCCTACCTGAAGAAGAACCACGAAGAGGTACCGTATGAACGATACACATAGCCTGCCATACCTAATCTAGGCAAGGTGTAATTCACGTGTGTGGTTCTAACACAAAGTGCCCAGAGTTAGTGCTTTTGATTGGGTAATGCAGGTGGCCAATCTTAAAGAGTCCTGCTCCCCTCAGCCCTTGTGTCCACCAATGGGAGACAACCGCAGCTGGAGACGACAGGCACTTCCCTCTCAGCAAGGAAGCAGCGATGCTGTTCCGGTTTACACTTCACGTTTTACTTACTTGTTTATTCCCTAAGAGTATCTGCTTTTTCTAGGATGTGGTCTTTCTGTTGTATCACCTATGTATATTGTGTACTGTAAAAAGAGTGAGTTAAGGTTGTGGGTGGGTGTTAATAACAGGACACTTTTGAGGGCTGTGAGTTCAGGCTGAAGGTTGTGCAACTTTTTTACAGTGTCAGTCAATGGGTGAGAAACGGGTTGACAATACCTGCTTATCATCCAAAGAGCACACAGAGCAATGGCCAGGTGTACCAACTGAAGGTGTGATTCCATGGAAATGTGTGTGAAGGTACACAGCTGTCTAAACATCAATAGTCTAAAAGTTAAATAATTACAGGTGAGTGGGTGTTGTGTGTGGACGGGCAGAAGGGTGGGCTTGGCGAAGTGAATGAGATGCAAGGAAGTATGCTTAGCAGAGAGTGAAAAGTAGGCGCTGAAAAAGAAACAGAAGAGGTGTGAGAAGTGCACATGGAGTGTTTCAGAAAAGCATCTAACTGAGAGACTGCAGAAGAATGTGGGGTGAGGAAGAGAAAGGGAGATACTCCGAAGACCAGTACCTCTTCCACAGACCTTGGTAATGTCTAAGTCAAAGTCTGCTAAACTGCTAAAAATGATTAATTGACCTTCGGGGGAAATCACACATATAAATTAGACTTGTGAGTAGTAATTTACATGTGCAATTTGCTCCTACACTTTTGAGTGACTTTACTACTTTCCATATTCATTAAATCTGAGTGTAAAGTTACTCGAAAGCATAGACTTACACGTTACCGCTCCCTTGACAAAGGAGATGGGGGTCACATTTATGAGTATAAGTTACTTCTGCCGAAATAGAAAAAGTAATAAGTCCTGTGCCACACATGACAAACCACTAGTACTGCAGCCCATCCCATAGAAAATAATGGAGTTATGAACTCAAAATAAAACTCCATAGGAAATAATGTTTAAAAAAATATTTCAAATAGTTAGAAATATAAAGATATATAGTTTAATTTAAAATATATAAAAATAAAAAATATTTACTATTCAATTATAAAATATTTTAATGTCCTTTTAGAATGTGAACAATAATGTACCAATAACTTTTATTTAAATATTATTGATGTACTTTTAATTAATTATGTGAAGCACTTTTAATAATAATGAATGCATAATACAAAATATTTGTTTATTTTAGGTAGGAATTTATTTTTAATTTACACTTCCGAAGAACGATTTTTATGTAATTTAATATTTTTAAATTCTTTAAAGATTTAATTCAAAATTAGGGTAATAACATTGGCACATTTTCTTTATTTGTTCTACATTCAAAATAAACATATATTAATTAACATCAATATTTCACATGCAAATATTTTTACTAATTTATTATAATATATAACCATTTCTTTTCAATGTCCCTACACTTTATGATGGGGAGACCTCCACCCTTACAGTGGAGTCTCACTGTGAAAAAGTAAAGGTGAAAAGTAAAAAAAAGTTTAACTCAAAAGAATTGAGTAAAACATTTTATGCTAAATAATAATTTAACCCCTTCAGCGCGGCGCGGATTTCCGCGCCGTGCTGAAGGTTCCGTGCGCGGGCGGGGCCGTGACGGAGCGGTTCCGTCATGCGCACAGCGCGACCGTCGCGCATGACGGAACCGCTCCGTCACAAGCATCGAAGGGGTTAAATTGAATTGATATGTGTATGATAAATGTAGAGCAAATAAATAAATAAAAATAAATATATATATATATATATATATTATATATATATATATATATATATATATATATATATATATATACACACACAAACTTCATGATTATCAGCTGTAGATGACCGCCAGTTTCCTCTGTGGCTCCAGTATGTGCCCCCCTCAGGACACCAATGCCCAAGGTAACTCAGGAAGTAGCTAGGTGTGTAGTGACAGTTCTAATCTCACATAGAGATCTTTTTCAACGAGGGATCCTTTAAGATGAGATTCCCCTGTGCAGGTAAAGTTCTACAGTCATTGAGAGCGCCTTAGCCGTTAACTCTGCTCTTAGGGAGAGTTCCCCTTTTCAATGATGGTTCATTTACAGTGAGATTCCTTCCAGTAGTAAATCCTCCTTAGCAGTGGAAATGATATGTACTACCTCCGCAGTGAAACGTGTACACTCGTTGGCAGCTCCTCTGAAGTGAAAGTATCACACTTAGTGAGAGTTCTTTTGTAGGGAAAGTTCTATGCTCAATGAAAGGGTTACACTCAAAAGAGCTCCTTTGCAATCATGGTTCATGTACATAGCAATTCTCGAGTGCAGTGAGAGTTCCAAACTCAGTGCAAGATTGTCGCTCTGGTTAGTTCCTATACAGTGAAAATTCGGCAAAGCTCTACTCTTCGTAAGAGTTCCTGTGCAATTAATGTTCTGCTCCTATGGAGAGCTCCTTTACAGTCAAAGGTCTACACTTAGCAAGAGCTGCCATGCAGTGACATTTCTAAGTCCAAATAGAGCTCCTTTACAGTGAATGAAGCTGACAGTGCTCAGCCATTAGGTATTTATAACCGGTTTGTTGTCTTTTCCCCCTGCCCAGGAGATGAAGGCTCTCGCTGGTGGAAGCGCCGGAGAATTGACTGTGGAGATGAACGCGGCACCGGGTATCAACCTCCTCAAGATTCTGGATGACATGAGGAGGCAGTATGAGGAGGTCGCTAATAGGAACCGCGAAAAAGCAGATGCAAATTTCCAGGAGCAGGTGAGCGATGGTGGTCGGCTATCAAGAAGATACCAGCAATATCTGGCACTAATCCATGACATATTCCAACATCCAAGGTAACACTTTAGGGACATCATATATCATATATCTGGCACTGCTGAGACATGTCATGGAGAGATCATCTGGGTTCCCAACAGCACTGACTACTTTCTAGCTGAGAGTGCATGTCTGTGCAATGGCCCAGAGACTCTCAGCACCTAAAGTACGAGTTTGAGCGACCCCATGGCCCTGTCGAGATGCCTCACAGCGAGGTCTTTTTCTGAGACCTCTCGGTCATGCCATGAGGCCGCTTGGCTCAGTTATGATGCCTCCCTGCCCTGTCGTCTAGCCCTCTGGCTCTGTCATCAGGGCTCCAGGTTCTATCAAGATGCCTCCCATCCACATCCTGAGGCCTCTCGACTCAGTTATGAGGCTACTTGGCTCAGTCATGAGTCCTCCAAGCCCAGTAAGGAGGCCACCCGGCCACGTCATGAAGCCTTTCGGCCCCGTCATGAGACCTCCTAGCCACATCATAAGGTTTCCTGGTCTTGTCATGAGGTCTCCTGGTCCTGTCAAGATGCCACCTAGTTCTGTCATAAGGTCCCCTGCCCTAGTCATGAGGCCTCGTTCAATCCTGTTCATATCGTAGGGCCTTGAGGCTGTGGCTGAGGCCTCACAACTCACTCATGTTCTAAACAGGGCCCCAAAGCAATTTAGTTAGCAAAGCTTTGCTGCCTGAGCAGCACATCCATTCCTCACGTTACCACCAATGCACAATGAAGGATAATGTAACTGTGCACCAAAGCCATACAGCTTGCTGGCTAGGCATTACCACAGCAATATCACATTCCAGCCCTAAAAAACCTCACAGAATCACCAGGAGACTCTAAATAAACCATCTCAAAACTCATCCAACAGAACTGTGAGGGTAAATAAATTAAAAACAATGCAGTTCAATGGAATTAACAGACTTATACTAACTAAACAGCAAATCTATGTGGCATATGCTCTCAGTTACAGAGTAACTCATCAACAGACAACACAGTGCCAATACTCATGAATACAATCCCACCGTGACTCAGATAATTGAGAGATCCCAGAACGATGCACTGCAGCACCGAACCAATGGTATACACTACAGCATGCTGGCAACCTTATACACAACAACACAGAACAATGCTTGTTAGTTGCATGTTTGAGTTTAGCGAGAACCAAGATGTCTTCTGGGTGCATCGTTGGGCTGGGCGCCCATGCAGGAGTCTGCTGAGCAGGTTCTTGAGGTGGGTGTCCACCAGTCGGTGGGATTGCTGCTGATCAAATCATGGGAGGACCCAGCAAATGATCGTTGTGTTTTTCATCCCTTTCTGTTCTTGTAGAGCAAACAACTAAAGAAGGAGCTCGCCACAGGGGTGGAACAAGTGCAGTCCACCAAGTCTGAGCTTAGCGAACTGAGGCGGTCAATGCAGAGCTTGGAGATCGAGCTGCAGTCGGCCCTTGCCATGGTATGAAAGAGCTGGTTCACACGCTAGAGGCTCCAGCAGCATAAGCGGGGGCTGCCACTGGGCCAGAGGGTTGGTTCTCACACCAGGGGCTCCAGCAGCATAAGCTGGGGCTGCCACTGGGCAGAGGGTTGGTTCTCACACCAGGGGCTCCAGCAGCGTAAGCGGGGGCTGCCACTGGGCCAGTGGGATGGTTCACACTCCAGGGCTCCAGCAGCGTAAGCGGTGCTGCCACTGGGCCAAGAGGGCTGGTTCACACGCCAGGGGCTCCAGCAGCGTAACCGGGGGCTGCCACTGGGCCAGTGGGCTGGTTCACACTCCAGGGCTCCAGCAGCGTAAGCGGTGCTGCCACTGAGCCAAGAGGGCTGGTTCACACGCCAGGGGCTCCAGCAGCGTAAGCGGGGGCTGCCACTGGGCCAGAGGGTTGGTTAACATGCCAGGGGCTCCAGCAGCGTAAGCGGAGGCTGCCACTGGGCCAGAGGGTTGGTTCACACGCCAGGGGCTCCAGCAGCGTAAGCTGGGGCTGCCACTGGGCCAGAGGGTTGATTCACATGCCAGGCGCTCCAGCAGCATAAGCGGTGCTGCCACTGGGCCAAGAGGGCTGGTTCACACGCCAGGGACTCCAGCAGCGTAAGCAGGGGCTGCCACTGGGCCAGAGGGTTGGTTCACAATCCAGGGGTTCCAGCAGCGTAAGCAGGGGCTTCCACTTGGCCCTGAGGGCTGGTTCACACACCAGGGACTCCAGCAGCGTAAGCGGGGGCTGTCACTGGGCCAGAGAGTTGGTTCACATGCCAGGGGCTTCACCAGTGTAAGTGGGGGCTTCCACTAGGCCCAGAGGGCTGGTTCACACAACAGGGGCTTCAGAAGCGTAAGCGGGGGCTGCCACTGGGCCCAGAGGGCTGGTGAACTGGGTCCTACAGAAACTGCAATTAGCTGCTCATTAGCCCCTTCTGCCTACAAGCTTGCAGACAAATGCTAATAAGACGTCTAGGTAAAACCATGCCAACAGGGGTGTGGGCTCAAATGCACAGTGACAGAAACAAAGAAGGTGGAATGATGGGGATTAGTGAAACACATTGGGAGAGGGACTATTGGAAAACAATGAGGATGAGAGGGAAAGATGAGAAAGAAAAAGTAAGGGTGAGAGAAAAATTATGGATAGATAGAAAGGGCAAAGTAAGAATGGGAGGAGGAAGGAACGGTGACAGCAAGGAAGGAAATGTAAAGGCAAAGAAGGAAAAGTGAAAGAAAGGACATATGGGTGAACAAAATGAAGGGAATGAAGAGTGAAAGGATGGCTAGATTAATGGAGAAGATTTGGAGGGAAAGGATCATCAAGTAAAAGGGAGAATGGAAGAATGGACAGGTGAACAAGAGTGAATGGGCGGATGCGAATCTGGAAGGATGGATACAATAATATAAGTAAAAAAATGAAAGGATGGGTGGGACGATGGGTGAATAATAAGAAGTATGTTTGGATGAGGACGGGTGGGTGGTTGTAAAGGTGAAGAGATGGACAGCAGGACGGATGTATAGATGGAAGGGGGAATAGATAAAAGGGTAGATGGATGGGCGGAGGATGAAGGGTTTGAAGGAAATTTTAAGGAGCGTTGGGTTTTATTGCTTTGCTTGCTTGGTGTCATTAGAGGATGGTTTTGGGAGTGGGTGGGCTCGATTTCCGGCTACTCTTTTGTTCCAGGGCCACTGAAAGGATACAGGTGGCTAACAGATTCCGACGGCTCAGGTCTCCCTGAACTCCCCAGGTTTGTCTCAGCTAGCATTCTGACTGGGTTTGTGAGAACTTGCAACGTTTTATACCTTGCAACCTTCACAAAGTTCTAAGGCAAAATGTACAAGTTAGCAAAGTTATGCATGTTTTTTTTGCTACACCACTGGCAAAAAGAGGTGGGGGAAACCAGATGCCCAGCTCACCTGTACGGTTCACCTAATGTGCCAAAATAGCATGAGCTGGCCTCTTCATGACCAATAAGGACTCAATTGTGACGCTCCTGTTACTTGCTCCTAAACATTTTATATTTGATCTCACCCCAGAGAAGATCCCTTGAAGAAACACTGGCAGAGACAGAGGGGCGGTACTGCTCGCAGCTGGCACTGATCCAGACCACTATCAGCAGCCTTGAGGAGCAACTCAACCAGATCCGCATGGACATGGAGAGCCAGAGCGCTGATTACAATCAGCTCTTGGACATCAAGAGCCGGCTGGAGATGGAGATCCAGACCTACCGGCGCTTACTGGATGGAGAGGGAGGGTAAGGTCTTCAGTGCTAAAGACCAAAGAGAGCTAAAGGAAGATGGCCATACAGGAGGTTGCAAGTCATGAGTTAGATGGTGATGTTGGTTGAGAAGGTTAATCCTCTTTGTTGAGGTCACTAATCCTCAGTAGAAGCCACAACATTCCTCCACCATATGATGCTCACATGATTTGATCCGTATGGTGAAGGAAATTCTGTTAGCGGACTATTGTCCAGATTTAGTATTTCCACCACAAATCAGTAGATTTTCCACAATTACCCAAAACTAAGTTAGACTGTAAGTCTCTTGTCGGTCTGCACCAGTTAGATTGTATAGGGATAGTGCAGACCTGCTACACGAAAAGTACTATGGGTATTTTCAATGTCATATTTGTATTTTGAGAATGACCACTCCAACTGGACTCCTTCCTCATTCCCTCTATTCCTGCTACATTTTCCCCTCTTTTACTCTCTGATGATCCCTTTTTTTGATCTTTCCTCTCCCTCTAAAGAGTCATTCAAGATTTTGGGTCTACAACAAATGAAAAGATAGCTAGCCAAAGAGCAGGATCATCTATTGGCTAGTGCTAGTACAGTGATACATATGTACTGGAGTGGATCTGCAGTCTGCGTTATGGCCACATGGGTCTCTTACACAGATCATAAGTTATAAGTCAAACAATGACCCCTCATGGATTTTTTAGAAAGGAAAGATAATGCAGTGGCCACAGTTTGTTTGTCCCCCATTACCAACACAATCCTAAATATTCTGATCTAATGCAACTGAGATACATAGTAGGGTACCGAGCAACATGGCTGAGTTTGACAGGGCTTTTTCCAGTAATGTCCCTTAAGGCTCTTTGATGAGGTATACCGAGAACTTTGATGGTGAAGACCACTTTTGGTCATGGTCATGATGTGATTCCTGAGATCGTCGTCTTCCTTCCAAATGGACACTATAACACATACACACACACAATATAGAAGGAGAAAGGGGAGAGATTGAATGGATGGCATCGGTAGTGCAGTAAGTCATATGCCACTTTTGGACAGGAAATGACCTGAAACCACTGGATTCTTTTATTTCTTTTCCTGCAGAGTGTCATCAACAACAACCAAGGCAACGTCCTCCGCAAGCTCCGGCAAAGGTAAGTGTTTGATTGGCACAAAATTGATTTGGTCTAGGGTCCATGGATTTGTGTCTTTTAGTATAATGAGTCCACCACAAAACAAGCCACTGCCATGTATACTGGAGTTGGGAGTCAAAGAGTCAATTCAATTCAATTCATGAAGCTTTATTCGGTGCATATAAAATGACCATAAAAGCACAACAATAATAAAATAAGAATACATTTCAATATTACAGATATAACAGATTGCAATTCAAAAGCTACAAATGACAAATGTAATAATAATAAATTTAAAAGCACATAGTTTTCCTGGCCTTGATAGATTGAGTTAAAAACATAGCAGTAAAAAAACAGATATCGACGTATTGTAAGTTAAAAACTAAACTCATGGCTTGGTTAACTGTACGTGTACCATATTTACAAAACATAGGTTTTAAATAGGCAATACGAAAATTCGTATACAGTTTGCAGATAAGGAGAAAGTGCACAGTGCTCTGTTTGGAAACGCCATCACACATACAGGGCCCCTGCGGATATTTCTTTAATGTTGGCAGTGCCACTAAATGATGGACGATACCAAACCTGAGTCTAGTCAGCACAAACTTATGGGATGGCCTCGTTACCCATACTAAATAAGTAGGTAAACCTTCAACAAGGTTATGCTTATTGTAAAACAGAACAGTAGACAGAGAACCGTTAGCAATGGCCCGTTTCCTAGCGGGAAATGCCAGAAAGTTTGTTTTCAACTCTTGTTTCGTTATTAAAGATGCTGCGTTAGGGTCCACCAAGATGTTTAAGTTAAAAATCTCAGAAAAACAACTGACGACATATCTTAACCAGGGTCTATTCAAAAATTTATCCAACGAGAGGCAGTCCTCAATGACCGATCTATTAAAAGTTTTTTCTTCTTGGAGCCAGATAGAACACCAAATCATAAGTGGCCTCAAGGATAGTTGATCGGTAAGAAAATTGATATCAAGCTCTCGATGGGTGAGATCAGTGCAAGCGGTGGGCGGTAATGACAAAAGTTTTTAAAAAAAGGCATTTCCCGCGAACTGCAAGAAATGGGCAGGAAAATAACCCCAAACGCCAGTCCCATACAGGGCAATACTAACACACCTAGCTTGGTAGATCTTGAGCATATCCCTGGTGCGTCGATCCCCGATCTTCGCAGCAAATCTAAAAACACCATGAGCATTTTTGGCCATTTTGATATGGATATTTTTAAATTCGTTGAGCCATTTTCTGTCTTTGGAGAAGGTAATACCAAGGTAGCAAAAGGTATCCACCTGAAGCACCTTATCCTTATCTATAAAAAAGGAAAAATTAGCAGGTTTACTTTTCTTTTTACTTTTGGCCCCGTAAATAATAATATACGTTTTCTTCTTGTTAATGGTCAACCTCCTGTCCTTAATAAAGGAAGAGAATCCATCAATCAGACGCTGCAGTCCTAATGGAGTTCTAGAAAGTAGGACAGCGTCATCAGCGTAGAACAACACTGGCACAGTAGAACCTCTAATCCGTGGGGCATCTGCTTGGGTTGTTTTTAAAATTGCGTCGATTCCGTTAATAAATAAGATAAAAAGAAGGGGGGCCAATACGCAGCCCTGTCTAATACCTCTTTTCACGCTAAATTTGGGGGTACATTCTCCTTTCCAACTTCTTCTGACAAATGCGCATGCGCGGACGCCCGCGCATGCGCATTTCTCGCAAGAAATGCGCATGCGCGGGCGTTCGCGCTTGCGCATTTGTCAGAAGAAGTTGGGAATGGAAGAGGGAGCCCCGGAGACGCTGCGCTTCAGGTAAGTTTCTTTAATTTTGTATTTATTGTAAATGCGGGGGTTTGATTTAAAAGGAGGGCGGGCGGGAGCCGGGTGGCGCGTAGTGGGGCTACGCGAAGCACGTAGTGTGCGTAGATTTGGGCACACTACGTGCTGCTTCACGTAGCCCCACTACGCCCACTACGCCCACCCTTACTGAAAACATGCGATATCAAGGGAATTGATGAAATTCTGCCAGCCCAAAACAATCCCTTTTGATTTTAACCCAGCAACATTCCAACTGGCTATGATTATTCCATTACCCCTTGCATTAGCCCTAACTGATGTAATAAAAGCAGTTGGATAATTTCCTTCCCTTTGGTTTTCATTGACTGGCCCCCTACAATCATTATCAGGATAAACCTCCACCTTGGTTGACTCCGTAACTAAGTTGACATTAATAGTTTCGGTACCCCGCTTATACATATCCTTATCCAAGGGAATCGGGCTCTCCGGGTTAAGTCAGTCATTAGAATCCAAACTGTTAAGGGCGTTAAAACGATTATGCAAAGGAATGGTTAAACCCCGCTGCTGGATTGTCGGGGGTAGCCAGGAAGAGTTATAGTCATTAGGGGGAATATTAATGAGATGGCTATAAAAAAAGCCAAGCGGGCGTACACAAACACCATTATCAGTAAGTGGAAGGGAGGCTGATCTAAGCAAGACTGTGGCGACGTGTTGAGGATATTTAAAATTAACAATAACACAGGTGCCATTACAGATCTTTCTAGAATTACCAAACCAATTGACCCTTCTTGTGGTTAATATATCATTTGAAAGGGCCGTAGGAAATCCACATTGCTTGTGCAGCCAGGCAACAGTTTTATTTTTCAATGAGTCATGGGATTCATACTGGGACTGAGGCATAAATGAATCAACCCGTGGCACGTTAGTTAAAACCACCACGTAAGGGGCACAATCTGGCGGAAGGTTAACAGAATCCTTTCTCTTTACCTCAGTCCAACCATCATTGCTTTCAGCTACTGAGGTAGCCTGATACTCTTGACTCTCAGAGTGCAGTTGGACTGATACAACTGGTTGGTTAACCCTAATCCCCTCGCCAGATGGTACGACTAATTGGTTAGCCTTGGTCCCCAGCGCAGATGAAATTACTACCTCTTTCCTTATAGTGTGGCTTAAGTCGGTGGTCGTTGGAGTACCCATACGAACAGTATAGGTATCCAGAAGGTGGCCCAATCTAGTGAATTCAGCCGAAATCTGATCTAATTTGGCCACCAACGGTAAAATGATCTTATCAAGCTTAGCATCAATAAGACTAACCAACAAATTAAATTGCTCAGAATTCAACTGAGCATGGCCCTCTAATTCTTGGGTTTCCTCCCCCCCGATTATACTTTTAGGTGGTAGTTGGATTCTCTTTGCCTTTTTGTTCCCCCCTCGCTTAACTGGTATTTTCCGGCACGCCCTAACAGCTCTAGGCATCGGGGAAAAGTCTCCAGGAATATCAGACGGGTCAAAGAGTCCTTACTAGAGATTTCTACCCATACAAATCAAATGTGGAGGCCTCCAAAGCATCTATCGCAGGACTTTAGCTCGATTAAAGAGTATACATGATTAATTTCAGCAGAGCTGGTGTCGGCAAATATATTTGTTGGTTAATTTGTAAACAAAACAAAAATGTCAGAGTCCAAAGTTTTTCTTACGAGGCAACCACTGGAGGTGCCGAATGGTAGGGCAGCTGAATAACATGTGTGCCTGTTTCTTATTCCACCTGCTGCCTCTTTCTTTCACTAATCTACGCTTTCTGCCTGTATATCTCAGTCTGACAAGTTCATTTCCATATCTTACTCTCTCATGGGTTTCCCTCTTCCTGTCTTTCTCTACCTCCTTCTTGCTCCCTTTTCTGTCTTTCTCTCGCTCTTGCTGTTTAATAATTAAAAACTATTTTCCAGTCCCTAAATTAGTGTTAGTGCCCACTACTTGCAACCAAAGGTACAAATCAGGCATTGTCAACAATTAGCCTTATAGAAACACCTTCTAAAAGTATGAAACCTAGAAACACAAACAAATCTATTTATTTATTTCATTCATTTGTTCTCTTTTTTTTTTATATCGGAACAGCATTCCCATAGAGATGGCAAAGCGCTTTGCATAGAAAGAAAGGGGCAACATTTAGGTAGGATATAAATATATCCGGATAATAAGAAAGGCAATGATATAGTATCAATGATATGATAATAAAGAAAAGGAGCACTATATGTGCATTGAAACAGGTACAGCTGAAGTACCAATAAAATAGCAACACGGAAAACCATCATATCTACCAAGGGGTAAAACAGAGTAGTAGATGAGGCAGTTGGAGTGAAACAGCGAAACAGAAAGCCAAAATGGAATAATAGAGGGTGGTACACCATGCAGGGAAGAGGGATGAAGGGTTAGACGTTACTTGGGACAAAGAGGTCGGATGTCAGATGCTGGCATCAAGTGAAGGTGTATCAGCTAGGAAGTCATACATTCTTGAGTTGAGATATTCCCATGTCTCACCCCCTGTTCAGTTTGCTTCATGGAGCCCATTCACGTTGCAAAAACTCTCAATTTGCCAGCCAGCTATTTCGATTTTGACATGACAAAAGCTTTCCTCGTTTTGTATGATTTATTAATAAAAGGCGTGAGCATCACAAGGGCCACCATTGAGTAACATCCTTCGACCATCTTGTCTTGTAGATTCATCTAGAACGAAGAGGTTGATAACCTATGTTGAAGAGAGGGTCGATGGCAAACTGGTTTCATCCACTAAACAAAACGTGGTGGAACAGAAGCTGCACTGAGGCACACTCACGAGACATGGTGCACGACCGCCCCCAGCGAACATCACCACGATGGGAAATAACCCCGGAGAACAGAGAATCACTAGTGCAAGGATCCGACTACTCTTCTCTGGCTGACCAGTGACCTTTCAGGATGATGTGGTTTCATCTGGAATCAAAGATTTTATGGGATATCAGAGGGCAGCCACATGTAATCATAAACACTAGATTTTAATTCTTGGGGAAGGCATAGTCTGTTAAATCTTTCTTTTTTGCCTCTTGAATCTGGAATGACACTCTCTTCTGTTGTCCAACAATAAACATTTTTCTTGCAGAATTTGTGTAATTGTTTCTTAATGTCACGTGTTATTCTTAGAACTTAAAAATAGGTCACATTTTCGTCAAGATATAGTAAAAGGGACACAGAACACAAAATGGAGTGGAAACAAGCCAACTGGGAGCCTGGAGTGTAACATCCTTCCTTGAGGTACCAGCAGCATTTCCAACATTTATGGGGTCAACAGTAATACTGTATCTCTCTTTTATGGGTCTGCACATTGTATATTATAAATGTACTTGGAGGGACTTTGGTTCACTCTTCTTTCGGCATTGGCTTTTTAGACTCAGGAAGCCATTGGCTTGAGACATTTTCAATCACATTTTGAATCAACCCGCAGTCGTGTTTCAGCCTCACCGTCTTTCTATTGGGTGTTTGGATGTATCCTTCTGCCACCACTGGAATGCATGAGGGGCTATTTTACAGCTGGAATATATACAAAGTCAACATACATTTAATTCTTTGTCTCATCCATGTACTGTATACCAAAGCAATATTTTTTTCAGTTATTTTGCATTTTGCAAACCCAGCAGGCATTTTGTTATTGTTTTAAACACCATTCGACTATAAGCGCCAAACCTACTGGCTTTGCCAATGTTTATTCAAAAGGCCATACCGCACAAAACAAGAAGCTCAAATACAGGCATTCGATGGCATTCACACTGAAGATCTTCAGAGGGAGAAACAATGAAACCCCGCAAAAGGTTCCCCATGACTTGCTTTTTGTATACATGCGTGACCATTTTAAACAATCTACATATCACTTTCATATCCATTCTATGTGATGTCATCAGGTTCAAAGCAATGTCATGTCATTTTGCCTGAAGTCTAAACTACACTTTATCACGCCTGTTGACACTGTCCTTTTGTGTGACTGCTGACAGGTGTTAATGATGGCACAATAGCAGCAATTTATGGTGTGGGGCCCGCAAAGAGCTGCACTGGGAGACACACAGTTAAGTTGCAAGAGGTGGCAGGGTGTAGCTGATTACAGAATAGAGAGAACCCGGTTGAAATAATGCTAAACTGAATATGTCACAAAGCAGTTATTTGTGCTTTGTAGTAGAGTTCCTAAATAGCCCCTTAAACTTACTGATTTCAGTCCTGAGTGTTTATCTTGTTAAATTGCCTGGCTGCACTGCTGCAGAGACGTGATTGGTGTCAGAAGTGGGATGTGCTTCAAAGAATCTAAAAGTGCTAGCCATGTGGACTAACAGCAGATGACTAGGCTCCTTACTCAATGAAGGTAGGGGATGACTCCATAGGCAGGAGGTTGTGAAGCAAAGAGGTCATTGCAAAAGACAAAATCATCTGCAATAAAAAAAAAAGTACAACTAGAAGAGCGTCGCCTGGTAGTGGTTGTGTGGCAGGGTCTGACTTCTAGACTAGGTTGTGGACATGAGTGAGTGACAGGTGATATTGGGGTGGATGCACTATGGGATGCTGTGTACATTCTGCAAGTTCCTCCTAAGATACAACAGTTAATATTTCTGTCTGGTGTAAAGGTATCATCAGGCCCTTTGTGAATCATTATATGATACTAATTATTTTAAAAAACACATATGTGGTGCACATCTCAAAATGAATTAATAATAAAAGATATTAGCAGCCGTCTCAATGGCACTCTTTTTTATTGTTCGGAGTCTAGTATGACAGCTCAGCACCCTAAACAATCTTACCAGCTCCAATCTGTGGGAAAATGGTTGCTACTACATCACAACACTCCTGAAAAACAATATTACAGGCAAAGAAAATCTCACACTGGAAACTCCTGTGTTGAATAAAAAGAGAGCACTAAGGTCAATATTGTCAAATATAGCACCTAAACTAAGCAATAATTATACCTCCTCCTCCAGCCACCACAACCTAGATTATTCATATCTATTCACACCTTGAAAAACAGGAATGAAGCAACTCCTACTGACTAAGCAATGCCGGATGTGGGTCTTCACCTTCAAAGTAATCTCACAAGTAACACAATCTGCATCACAAGCAATCATTCTTATAGTCTAGCCACTCAGACCTCCAGGGTAACTAGAATAGATGCTTTCAACTAAAACACTTAACAATAGAAGGCCATAGGAATTTGATTTGTATATATGAAATAGTAAGGGATACAACAGTGTTAGAGAAAGGCACAGTAGGGACTTTACACAGTAGCAAATTCTTTATACCAACCTAACATTATTAATACCTTCTCTTGTAATTGTTTCTTATACTCATTCAATTATTTTTTTTTATTTCAGTGTTTTATAAAGATATCTTGCAATAACTTTACAGTGCTAAGGTATAGCTAACAAGTAGAAAAATATATAAACGAAGAAAAGTCCAGGTAATAAAAACACATTAGGCTCTACCTGGGCAAGGAGGATAGCACTGCTCACATTCGTCTATGACAATCACTGGATGATGCTATAAGCGATGTAATTTAACCCCTTCCCCGCTCATGACGGAACCGTTCCGTCATGAGCCACGGTTGCCGTGTGCTCATGACGGAACGGTTCCGTCATGCCACGACCGTTGGCGGCCGCTCCGCCCACGCGGCGCTGTTTCCCCGCCTGTGCGGGGGGACAACGCAACTGGGCGGAGTCATGACGGAACCGTTCCGTCATGAGCACAGCTCAACCGTGGCTCATGACGGAGAGGCTCCGTCATGAGCACAGCGCCACCGCGCTGCCCCCCCGCACCCCCCCGCGCAGCGGCGGAATTCCCGCCGCGGCGAAGGGGTTAAGATGTCATGAGTGATGTTATTTAACATGTCATGAGTGATGTAATATAAGGTCATAAGCAGTGCATGATGGGGGCACAAACTATAGTCTGTTCACTAAACCATAACTGGCAAATTTCAGGAGATTTTAGCTTTTTAAGCATTAGTTCTTATCTCATTTCAACACCAAACTCCAATGTCACTTTAATCTTTGTGTTTTTTCAGGAAATATATCTAAATATATTTGCTAACCAGTAGTAAAGTGCTTGTGCTCCTCCTTTCAACATAGTATTTAAATTGCAGTTTTCTTGATTGATATATTTAATGTACATAGAAGTCCTTATGATACCAAGGTGTATCCAGGGTCTGTAAGTTAAATGCCACAAGTGGACTTCAGCGCCATTTGTGTCATCCAACTACAATAATGTAAACATGACTGTAGGCCTGCCAGCAGTTGCCTGGCTGTGCAGGCTTTAATTGCAAATGTAACATGTCAAAATATCCCCTTTTGACATGCCAAAACCATCCTTTTAAATATTTATGTCACCCCTAAGAAGGCCTTTTTGTCCATAAGACAGTGTGCATGGTATTTAGAAGTAGGACACAGGTGTAATGTTACTCATGTCCTTATAGTTACTATTTTCAGCAAGGCTGACTGTTGCGTAGGAAAACACTGGGATGCAATATTACGTACTAACCTGTATCTCTGCAATGGGTCTAGCTAGGAAAATAATGAAACAACAATTTTTAATATTTACTAAAAATCCAATTCAATGATGAAGTTGGATTTTTTTGATATATTACGGAAAAGTAACAGCCTTTGCCCTGTCAGATGTCTCTGGAAGCTAAATCTGCATTTTGCTGTCCTGTTTAGGCCAGCCAGTAATTAGCATTTAACATAGGCAAGTGAAGTGTGAACTTGCTTCCAAAAAGCAAAAAATAGGGTGAGCTGAATGGGCAGAGATAAATATGCAGGGGAAACTGAGAGACTCATTTTTGACACTCAATTACAACTTGAATGTCACATAATGCTTGACACGACTGCAGAAGCTTTCCATAGAACATTTGCAGCTCATTTCAAAGAGGCCTTTCCTGTCAAAGCAAATGTTAGCCAACACTCGGGCATGGCCCTTCATTTATACCCCAAGCCAGTCAAGGACTAAATGACAGCAGGCCTCTTCTGATATTACAGTATCAGAGCCTGTCTGTCAGGTCTGATGGGTTTATATACAATACTTGGAGTTTCTCAAAGGGGGGAAACATGATGGCAAAACAATTTGCTTAAATCCGTTGTCTGGTTGCTAAAAACTCAGCTATGTTCTACCAGACTTCTGCCTATGAGTTTGTTGAGGGTATAGGGACTGCCTAAGACTGGATAGTGTTAGATGTGGGTGGATACTCGCATTGCCAAAGTACACTACCCACACACACCCATTCCTCAAAGTCCTGTTTAGTGTGGCCAAAGACTTTGGCCATCCCAAAGATGCCCAAAGAGGGTAGGGTTAGCCCGTTAACCTTTACCCCATTCATTATGGTGTCCCCAGGGGTCATTCCCACCCACTAGCATGTGTCAGGCAAACATGTGGCATCTCCAGACACCCACTTCAAAACACTCCTGGACCTGTGGAAGATCAGAAGAGGAATAAACCTACCACCTGAGACCCGAGAAGAGCCTAGAGGACTGGGCCTGCTTTCCCTCTTGTACCCAGGACTAAGAAGTAGACTCCAATGTTCATAAGGCTCAACTTGTGTTAAAGTTAGAGGAACACAACCAGCTAAAAAGAGAGCTTTTCCTGCAACTGCCCAGCTAAGCAGTAGCAACTAGATCTGGACTAAATTCTTTTGTTGGCCTCTGCCTGTGACACTGAGAGTCTTTAGGTGCCTCCCTTGTGACGCGGAGGGCTTGAGAAGCGTAATCCTGGGGTTGACTGGGACCTAGACGACTAAAGTCTGAAGGTAAAATCTTTGACCAGGACGATCCCAACGGTCTCTATGCCCTAATTTCCACCCAGCTCCTCAGAAGACTCCAGACCATACAGACCACTGCAGCCAGACTCATCCTGGACCTCCAAAAACAAACCCACATCACCCCCACCTCAGAAACCTCCACAGGCTCCCCATCCAGAAGAGATGCCAGTTAAAGATCCTCATGCATGCCTACAAAGCTCTACATGATCAAGGACTGTCCTACATCAACCATTGACTAAACTTCCATCTGCCCTTGAGACACCTGCTCTCCTCCTCACTCAACCTTGCACACCCTCCCGCTTCCATCGCAGCTGCAATGGGGATTGCTCCTTCTCCTACATCGCTGCTAAGACCTGGAATGACCTGCCCCTCCACCTCCGAACAGCACCCTCCCTGGCAGACTTCATAAAGAAACTCAAAACCTGCTTTTTCGACTGAGACATGGCACCTTCAGCGCCCAGATACCCTTAGAGCTGACAGTGCCGCACTACACAAATTCTGTTTGATTGATTGATTGATTGATCCTGTTTAGTGTATCTGCCCCGTGCTCCATCGAGGTCAGCATCAAATTGTGCCTAGGTTCTGTTCTACCACGGCCATTGACTATAATTGGCACTTTGTGCTTTTTGGCGCTATTTCTACTTAAAAAATGTTAAAAAGCGTACTTTTGCTTACCCTTATTGGATATTTGTCATTTTGGGATTTGTATTGTTTTGCATTTCGACTTTATTACCGTTATGGTACTGCATAAATACTTTATACATTGCCTCTTAGTGAAGCCTGTCTCCTCTGTGCCATGGCTACCGGGGGTTGCACTCAGGTTTATTTAGTGACTTTAGTGGTTCACCCTGACAAGGGTTGTGATTATTAATTAGGTGGGTAGTTAGCTGCCTCAACTAATAACCCAATTTCTTAAAATATATGTTCTACAAGAAAGAAGGAGGCATTGTCCTCACTCTTTACCTACAATTGGGATAGAAGAATCCAGTTGTGAAAATGAAGCACTAGGTTTGAGCAAAGAGAACACATGTTGAATCAAGCAGGGAGTCCTGTCCTGGTCTATGTAAATCCTAAGGCAAACCTCAGCTAAGAGTCTGCTAGAGAGGATCTTAATAGACGTGTTAGAAATAAAGTCCACATACACAGCGCATGTGGCAAATTCGAAAAAAGTAAACAACAAAGTAGATGATTTGTCATTGAAATTAGTGCCTTTTTTGAAAGCCGAGGGGCTATTGATGACCAAGTTACTAAATTTGAAGAAAATGCTGATTCTGATATTGCGTCAGGAAGGCCGAAGCACAGTATTAGATAAAAAATTATAGTAGTTTCAAAATCGATATCACCACAAGAATTTGCAAATAGTGGTCATAATAGATGGGTCTGAAGGCCCAACCCACACACAGAGCCGCATGTTTTTGGAGAGGAGACTTTATTTACACGTGAACATCTGTCTAGTGCCAATGCTCATTGACTCATTATCTCAAAATCAGAAAGGCCTCCAAGAAATGTTGTGGTTTTCTTTCAGCACTTCTTACTTAAGGAAATATTGTGCCAGGAAAATGATGTATCATGACTACATCCAGGTATACTTTCCCAATATTTCTTGATTTCTCTTGTGCACTGACCAGAAACGTAAGGAAATTAGAGTACTTTTGATTCTGAGTAAAGATGGGAAATCTGCAGCTTTTATCATTGCAATCTCCAACCTTAATCGGTGTTGGCAGGGCTCATTTGAAATGTTACAGCAAGTACAGAAAGCTTGAACATTTTTGATTTGCATTCTTGGGGCACTGACTGGTCGCAGATTATTCTTGGCAGCATCCTGCACCAAGCGAAGCCCAGCTGGGCATAATAAAAACAAGGATTGGAGAAGCCAATCAGTCTGGCATTGGCTGGCAGATAGCTTCTTGGATTTGCCTATGCCTGTTTGTTTGGCCATGATGTTTGCAAATGTTTATTGGTGGGGAGGCTGCTTGGCCCTGATCAATCTAAAATAAAAATTGGCTAAAAGCTAAAATATTTTTGGTCTCAGAAATTGCACATTGCTATAGTAGTCCCAGGCACTGACGGGAACTAGTTTGTGTGTGGAAGTGCTCCTTTACTTACAGTGAAGTTAGCCAATGACCGAATGGAGCTGACCCACTGGCTCAGGTTATCTGTTGTAGTGAGTTGAGGAACATGTTAATGACACAATAACAGACCAAATGATAAAGAGAGCTGGTAGACTATCTCTATAGCCAAGTGTATTATTTCTGCAATGTTACTACAATCAAAAACTATAGTCTAATGACAAACCCAAAAAAACAAAAACAGTGAAGATGATGAGGTGATCATGGGAAGTCTCAGGTCTCATCTCCTTCTGACTGCTTGGGAGTCAGTGAAGGTAGAACAAACGAAGGGAAAGCAGGAATGCCATGGGTGGGTCATCCCATGGGAGAAAGCGGGAAAAAAAGAATCAAAAGATGCTTGCCTTGACTTACAAAGAAAACATTTCTAGCTTGCAAATTTTCCTTTTTAATGTAAATGGTGTGGCCAAATTAAGGAAATATAGATAGATCTTTTTTTCAGTGTTTGAAACACTCTAAAGCATAAATAATTATGTTATAAAAAACGTATATTATGGCTAGTAAGGAAGGATTTAAATGGAAATATCAGTTATAGTTGGATCCAGAAAGTTTTTTTGTCTTATGCATTACAGTTCAGAGTAACTGCAGTTATATTTTGCCGGCTTCATGGTTTGCAGATAGTGAAATATGAGACTGATGTTACTTGTAGGTGGAGAGTGGCACACATATATATTCTAGGACACTCTTTTACCTTGTTATCCTAATATGGTGCAGAGTCCACTGATCCTCAATCCTTGATTCAGCTAAAAGTTACTCTTACCTCTTACCCACCAAATATTATTTTTGGGAGTGACTTTGTCATCTTAACAGACCTAGACTCAGCTAGGTCCGGCATTTGGAATAGAATTTCTAGAAAATTGGTTTTGATCTAACTAGGTGAACTAATGAGAGGTTATAAACTAATTGCTGTATAGCAAGGGAAACATCCTTTAAAGCGCCAATATAGTTACAGGAGTGGCAAGCACAGGACAGTCTAGGCCTGAAATTTGTGGTCAGAAAGGGATTAGGGATGAACCCAACTGATAGTAAGCCTCCTTTATTTTCTGATCATTGTCAGTAGAAATCAGGTTTAGTGTTTTTGGGAGGAAAATCTCCTGATGGAGATTTGGCAGCCCTCTTGTAAAGTAAGACGCCTTTAGGGATCAAATCAAGCAATGTAGAGAAACCTACTTCGAGACAATCACAGATAGTACAATCTTACCTGTGGATTGAGATTGTTTTAAAGATGTACTTCATGGCATTTGCATTTTGGAAATGCCTTTGAGAAACATCAACATCAGATCTGATGATTTGGTTGAAGGAGGCAGGAGACGGGTTCAATAGTGGAGAGAACATGATCTGAACTGACAATATTATTTGATCCAAAAAGTCACATATGACAACGTTTCAATTAAATTGTACACTGAACTAACGTACCATACACCTGACCAACTACTTAGGATAGGACTCGCAGAAGATGTGCGATGTTTGAGATGTACAGCACCTACAGCCACCTTTTTGCTCCTCGCCTGGAATTGCCCTGCAAAAATTGCATTTTGGATGGATGTTTATATAATTGTTGCCCTGATTACGGTCATTGCCCACAGCGGACGCCCCAGGTTGCCCTTCTAGGCTACTTGAAAGAGGTCCCTCTACCTCCGTCCGAGGCCAGACAACTGACCATAATGCTATTGTTTCTGGCTAAACGCGAAGTGGGCGTACACTGGGGTAGACGCCTTGCCCCATAATATGCTGCTGGCTGGAGAATTCAACATATTGTCAGGAGGAAATTGCGGGACTACTGAGAGCTCATGCTGGAAGAATCTCGGGATAAAGACATTTGAGTTCTGCTGGTTACCAACCTTGTTTGAAGACAGAGGCTAAGCCCTAAAGAGAAACACATGGCTCGGAGTGGCCAGATGGCTCTGCCCAAATTGCCTTGGTCCTTACATTCATGCATAGCTGATAGCATATGAGTGGCCTCAAACAATTATGGGCTTCACAGACCTGGGTGTCTCCCTGAGCATTGTTTTTCTGGGGGAAAGCAGTGGGCCTGTTACTGTTGCATGCTTTACAGCACGTGGCTGTTTTCCGCGTTTCTTAACCTGTGGTGCTGTGTGTTTGGACTAAATGTAGAAAAAAGTATTATGATATTAAAATATTGTGTCTATATCGGGATGTCAAAAATATTGTCAACAGAAATATTGAAGGTAAGAATATTGGATTAAGTGTAATCTTTAAAATTGTTGTAAAAATATTATTAGAGAAAATATTGTTGTATATAATCTTGTTTTTACATGTTATTTTATATGTATTTTATAGTAGTGTGTGTTGGAGCGCGATTTCGCTCTTCCATTCATAGGGGTGCATTATAATCATGGGTAGTTTGCGCCACATATAATCAATTACTTTGTTAACAGTAAGTCATTAGAATGTGTACTGTAATAACGTGAAAAGTAAAGTGTTGGGTATATTTCAATGTAAACATGAAGAAATTAACATTGCAATTATATGTGGTCAGACGAAAACCTTGGTTTGTAAAATTTGTATTTTGCAGCTAATAAATATTCTCACAATTCATGTGCTTATGTAACATGTTGATTTGGGGGTGTTCAGTAATAATGTTCATTTATACTTGTGCTTTTATGAAATTATGCGCTATTTCTTATGTCGACAGAATTCTGTAGGCCTGAATTGTATTTTTCACCTGGATGCTCTCGCATTAGACTCGGTAGTAAATTTCATGTGCATGTGGGATTTGTTCTTTCTCATGTTTCTGTTGCAGGTGGAGAAATTCATCCTTGTTAGTAAGAATAATGTCTTTGTTTTAGGAGTTAGGCTTAGGGAGGAGAAGATACATTGAATGGCGATGCTGATAATACAGAAAGGCTTACTTTCCCATCAGAGAGAGCCTGGGAATCAAGGGCGTCGAGCCAAGGTACGGGAGCATCTCTGCCGCATGGAAAGTTACCTACAAGGAGGTGGCTTGCTTGGATCGTGTGATGTTGCGCTGCATCTTGGGATGCTACATGCAAGTCCATGTTTTGAAGTAGGGACAGTGTCACCGGGACTTCTGCCTTGCCGTTAGAGAGAGGGCATCTCAGAACGAGCTCTGTAGCTTTATGGTACTTGTCCCATTCAACGTGAGTGGACTTTCTAGGAAGCCTTCACGTGCTGACACCTTTTTGGAACTTGCCTTAGGGAAAGACTAAGGAGGGATGTCGTGTTAGTGGTAGTGTAGGGACAGCCGAATGCTTTTTACTAGCAAACCTCCAATGAAGGGGATTCTGGATGTTGGGGCCATCATTTTCTTTATACTGATTCTGGAACTGGTTATTCTGTGCATGCTGCACCGCATTATTTTCACCCGTAGGTTTGGCTTTCTATCAGTTCCAATGTATTTCTACACCCTCATCTTGAGGTGCCTGTATGTTTAATTGTTCTTGGCCTTGTAATAAATTAACTAAACTTAATTGGGAGTCTCTGATTCTTCTGAGTCATAGTTCATTGGAACAGTAATGATTGATTGGCTAACGAATTTCCTCCCCTCCACACTTTCATACAGAGAAAAAGAGACACCGGCCTAGGGTTCTATTAAATCTAGAACGTGGAAACCGGCTCCTTCATGTATTTTAGTTGTTTGCAGGGATTTGAGCTTATCTGGCTGGGGGGAGACTTCATCTCTCAGCATCCATTGCTGTTCTTCTTGCTGAGGGGCTGCCAGCACACTATTCAAGCTAGCCTGGCTGATGAGGGAGATGCCCTCAAACCAGTCCCAGTATGCGTGTTTCCGGTCCAGGGAGAATCTGGCTTGGCAGTTCGGGCTGGATTGTTCCCATGAGGCACAGGGTCAAGACTGATTTGCATATGGCTGGGTCTAAACTAGGGTGGCATGGTGAGCAAAAAAACAATGGATTTAACCCAGATCTCTTGACTGGGGTGAATGATTGATTTGCTTTGCATTCTGTCCATTATCTGTGTGTCTTTTGCTTTGTTGCCCTAAGTGCGCAAGGTATGCCCAGACGTGGGTCCCAGGCTCACTGTACCACTGGATTCAAGCTAATAATAATAATAATAATAATAATAATAATAAGGCCATTTCTAAAGCGCCTGGCTGCACTAAAAATAGTGTGTCCCCGCGCTAGAATACTGCTATATCTCAAGAGACAAAAGTAGGGGAGTACGAAACAAGTGTCAAAGGAAGGAGAGAGAATTAGATGACTGGAAACAGATGAGTTTTAAGTTTGGCCCGGAATCTAGTTTCTGAAGGTTCCATTCGAAGATCGAGCTAGCTTGGCGGATGAGGAGTGATGCCCTGAAACCAGTCCCAGGATGCGTGTTTCAGGTCCAGGGAGAACCTGGCTTGGCAGTTCGGGCTGGACTGTTCCCATGAGGCACAGGGTCAAGACTGATTTGCATATGGCTGAGTCTAAACTGGGGTGGCATGGTGAGAAAAAGAATGATGGATTTAACCCAGATCTCTTGACTGGGGTGAATGTTCGATTTTCTCTGCATTCCATTTATCATCTGTGTGTCTTTAGAAAGCACACTGAACACCTCGCATATAAGCGCTCTGCCTTCCCCGTGGTGCGGGAGCCTTGAACTTCCCTGGCTGGGATGGGACTTAGGCCCCCAGCGTCCATTGCTGTTCTTCTTGCTGAGAAGCCGCCCTCACGCAGAACACAGCACATTAAAGTGCTCTGGATTCTCCTCTGCACAGTAGCTTTGAACTTACCTGGCTGGGGTGGGACTTTATCCCCCAGCATCCATTGCTGTTCTTCTTGACCAGGGGCCATGCACACGCCAAACACAGTGCATATAAGTGCTCTGTATTACCCGCGGTGCATGCCCAGGCGTATACTGGGCCAAAAGCGGGCCCATCTGCACCCTATTGGGACCAGGCCCTCCCTCTTGGCTGTGTGGTTTAATTATTTCTCTTGTTTGTCTTCGGATGTTATCCTGATTTTTCATGGGCTAGCACAAACTCAGTTCTGCATTGGGCAATGTTAAACTCCCACGCACTGGGGCTAACATTATGACATTTCTCATTTTAGCAGTGTGGGCTATAACCATACAGAATCAGTGCCATAGAGGTGGAGCATGGTCTAGGGTCTCTGGCCCAATTACAGACAGTAGTTAGCAATGGTTTGAGTCAGTCACCCAGGTGCATGTTTCTAACATTGGAGTTCCTTCTCCATGTCTGCAGGACTGTTACCCTGACGTTAGTGAGATCCGTCCTCTCATTTCTTAAGCCTTGATTGCCTCTTCTTTTTCATCTTGTGAGCGTAGACTTACTAAAATTGAACAAATTTTAAACAAGCTGGGGGATCAACTTGTCGCTTCTTCTTATAATGTCTCGCCGAGGCGGGGTGCCCTAACCACTCATTCTACTCTGAAGATGGTCAACTCTGGCTCCCCTGCCACTTTAGTTGTGGGGCAAGGCACATACTTTCAGCCTGGGTCTTCCTTTGTTAAACACAATTCTTTTTACCATGGCCAGTAGGTTATCTGCATGCCCTGGCACCTTGGGATCTACTTCTGTAAGGGGCAGTCAGTTTGCTCCAACACTTGTTGACTCAAACTTATGGAAGTCATACAAATTGCCCCCTACAGAAGAGAAGTGTTTGTCCTCGGTATTTGGTTGGCTTGCCAGGGCTCAACTTAAATGCAATGAAGACAAATCGGAGATTCTTCTCTATGGTAACTTCCCCTCGGACTTCAGATGTAAGATTTGGCCCCCGGACCTTTCCCCCCCCTCTTCCAAGGGGAGCTCCGCAAAAAATCTTGGAGTGTGGTTCGAGGACAATCTGTCTTTCGCGATCCAGGTGAAGAAGATCTCGGGTGGTTGTTTTGGCCTTCTTAAGGTTCTCAGGAGTTTTCTACCACTTCTCCCTAGAACGGCGAAAGAAACGGTTGTCCGGGCTTTGGTTTTGTCCCGCCTGGACTACGCCAATGCCCTCTATGTTGGCCTGCCTGGCTATTCCATGAACAAACTTCAAGTGATCCAGAATGCGGCCGCTAGGCTCATTCTTGGTATCACTAGAAGGTGCAGTGTCCGCTCTCATCTTCAGACCTTGCACTGGCTGCCCCTGATTGAGAGGGTTAAGTTCAAGGCTCTGGTCATTGCCCACAAGGCCCTTCATAACTTGGGTCCTATCTATCTGCAGAGGCGGTTCGCCTTTTATGTGCTGACCAGAACCCTTCGGTCATCAGCTCTTTTACTTGCGAGGGTTCCACGCTTCTCCCGGTCTAGGATTGGGGGCAGCTCACTTGCTGTCAAAGCTGCCGCTGCTTGGAATTCTCTCCCATTTTTCCTGCGAAATACTCAGGACCCAGGCTGTTTTAAGCGCCTCCTTAAAACTTATTTGTTTCCATAAGTCCTTTCTTGCCCCTTCCTTGGCTCTTCCCCCTTTTTGGTTCGCGCTGGGACACTCTTCGGAGTAACTATTGCGAGTTATAAAAATATTTTAACATAACATAACATAATGCCTCTTCTTTGTCTGGCTTTTCGAACCAAGCCGAGACTCAAAAAAACTTTTTTAATTCCCTGCAAAAATCTTGTCGAGAGTGATAGAGCACACTTTTGCTCTTCCATTTGTAGGGGTGCTTTATAATAACAGTTAGTTCGCATCCACATATAATCTGTTGTATTTACATTAGGTTATTAGAACGTGAATTGTAATAATGTGCAAGTGAGGTGTTAGATATTTTATTTCATGTAACCAAAGAAATAACATAGTCATTTTACGTGTTTAGATGAAACATAATCGTGTAAAAGTATATTCATGACTAATGAACGTTTTCGATATTAATGCTCATATAATGTATGGATATTACTGGTTCATATATGCATGTGTTTAATCATATATATTATACTTATGTTAGCTGAATTGGTAGGCCTAACTTTCATCTCTCCCTGTTTGCTCTTTTGTTGAAGTTTATTAATTAGAATTCATGTGCTTTTGGAATTTTCCTCTATTCACATTTCTGTTGCAGGTGCAAGGATTCGTCCTCGTTAGTAAGAATAACGTCATTGTTTTAGGAGCCAGACATACAGGGAGCAAAGGATGCTTTTGAACAAGCAGCGCTGATAAAGTAGGAGGATGATTTTGTGGCAGGAAAAGGCCTGGGAACCAAGGTCATCGAGCAAGAACCTGGTTATACTATTGCTTCATGGAAAATTACCTACAAGTAGGTGCCTAGTTAGATGAAGTGGTCATGTGATCTATTTGGGGGTGTGATTTTCGATTTTTGTATTGGGATTAGGGACAGAGTATGGAATCTTCTGCCTTACCTAGAGAGCATCTTAGAACGTGCTCTGTAGCTTCATGCTACTAGACCCATTTAACGTGAGTGCACGTCTTAGGAAGTCTTCACGCGCTGACACCTTTCTGGGGACTTGCCTGGGGAAATAAGTTAAGTAGGGATGTCAAAGTAGAAGTAGTGAAGGGATAGATTAATGCCTTTTGTTTATGAATCCCAAATGAAGAAGGCTCTTGATGTAGTCTCTATAATCATTTGTGTCCTGATTCTTAAATTGGTTATTTTGTGCATGTTGCACCACCTGAACTTTATTCGTAGGTTTGGGTTTACATTAGTGCCCATGTATCGTTACGCACTAGTTTTGAGGTGTTTGTATGTTCATCTTTTGTTGGCCTTCTAATAAATATATAAAAAATGTGGACCAGGAGTCTGTGTTCCTTTAGCATCATGGGCAATAGTAATGTATAACTGGCAAATGATTTTCTCTCCCCTCCACGCTTACAAAGCAGGTAACAAAGATCGTCGGCCTGGGGTTCCAGAGTAAGTCATAGAACGTGGAACCCGGCTCCCTCAGGAGAATTGTTTTATCATTTTGGCAGGTGAATTTAACTTGCACCCTTGTAGCCAAAGGTGTCTTACTCTCCCGAGTGATAAGTTTTATTCCTTTTCAGAGTCTTTTCATTTTTCACATACCCCATCAGGAGACTTCATGAATCTAATTCTTGCGGAATTCAATTTAGTTTCTACTGTTTCTCCTGATCTTGCAACCCATTCTCTAAGCTTGGTTTCTACCCCCAAATAGATCACATGCCTACCTTATCTAATTAGGCACCTCCTTGTAGGTAATTTTCCATGAAGCAATAGTATAACCAAGCTCTTGCTCGATGAACTTGGTTCCCAGGCCTTTTCCTGCCACAAAATCATCCCCCTACTTTATCAGCGCTGCTTGTTCAAAGGCATCCTTTGCTCTCTATATGTCTGGCTCCTAAAACAAAGACGTTACTCTTACTAACGAGGACGAATCCGTGCACATGCAACAGAAACGTGAATAGAGGAAAATTTACTGGCAGAGGCGCTAACACTGTGATTGATTATTTTTCTATTTCTCCATCTTTGCTTGACCTATTAATACATTTTGAGGTCATTTGGAGCCCTTTGAGTGACCACAACCCCTTAATTCACTAGGCTCCTACTAATGATAGATCTATGCATCTGGCATTGAATACTGGGAAACCTATCCACAGGGGCAGCGTCTTAAATGGTGTACTGTGCTTCCTAAAGTGTTTTATTGAGATTTATTTATATTGTGTTGTACTCAGTTTTATCTGTGTTTAAAGTCCAATACTCCTAATAACATTATTGTCAATTCTTTCAATGACATTACTTGCAATATTGATTCACTGTTAACATGTAGCAGTAATTGCTCTAGATCCAAATCTATTAAGTGGTTTGACTCCAAGTGTTCTAGGGCTCATCATGCCTTGATGAAGGCTGTGAAAGCTGTTCCCAGGGACTGTAAGCTGGTTACCTCCTGTCATATCATCTCTAAAAGTGTTTTGGGGGACGTGGCTAAGTGCCAATGGAGTAGGAAGCAAAGCTCCACATGCCTACGGGGAAAGAACCCCCATCTGGCACCATCCTGAATAAAATGCCGACCTAAAAGCCAGCGCTGGCCAGACACAGAAGCAAGCACCCCACAGAACCCTGAAACCACTGTGCAGGGCAATGTGCGGCTACAATATAGAATAAAGAGTTGCCCTTTATGCTCCTATGTGGCGGCCACGGCTGGGACCCTGGGCCGCTTACACTGACGGTGGTAAGGAGGCAGCTGGGCATGGTCCTGCTGCTTCTTGTGCAAGGGAGAATTGCAGAGAGGAGTGAGAAACCCCCCCTCACATAGACCGGACTGCAGCCACCCCCAAAACTGGAGCGGATCAGTGGAACCAGGCGGACCGGTAGCCCTGGGTCAAACCTGGGCGACCACCGAGGGACGAGGGATTCCCTCTCGGTTGTGGAGGGCTTCTGCCCCCGGCAGAGTACTGATCCTGCTGGGGCTCCCCAGCACTTGAGAATCGCAGTGAGGAGATGATGATGGCGGGCGGCCCATAGGGCCATGCACGAGCGTCCTCCGCACTGGTGATTGACTTTGCGGCCGCCTGGCTGACGACAATTGTGGAATTGTCTGGGTGCCCCCTAGGCTTGGGCCTTGCAGCATGGGGTTGCCTGACTGCCGGGAGTGGCAGCAGACTCCAGCTGCATTGCAATACAGAGAGGTCTGGGGTTGGCGGCCCACGTGGAGAGTGAGAGGCCAGCCTGGGAGTGACAAGGCTTGAAGTGTGCTCACCCGGGCCCGAAGCTGCCTGTGCCGTGCCAGTGTGGAAAGGCCTCAGCGGACAGTAAGTGGAGGGAGTTCACAGGCTCCAGCCCCGGCAGTGACTGATAAGCCATTGCAGGCCTCCCCCCCTGCTGAGGAGCCACCGACTTGGACCTAGAGTGGGGTGATGTCGCACTAGGCCCCCCTCTGCTTCTACCCTCTTCCTGGCACTGCAGTCCATTAGGCGGCCTCAAGAAACAGCGCCTCACGGGAGAACTGGGAGTAAACTGGAGGCACCCAGGGGCTCTGGAACTCTGCCCCATGGAAGCTGTGCTGCAGCCAGACACGCTTTGGGAGTACAGCCATTACCACAAAGAGGGGCTGTAGCTGGGAGGAGTGGCATGGCTTCCCAGGAGAGGAGAGGGGCGAATGAGAGACCTTCGAAGGGGCTTCTGGTCTGTGCACGGATACCAGCCTGGGAGTAGAGCGACGAGATGACCGGAGAAGAGGTGAGATACTGACCGGGTAGGGTTGCTTGCGAGTTGGATTCCCCAGGGAAGATGGACAATCCAATAGACCCGACTAAATAGGAAAGCTGAAGAGCCTGGTGACCTGCGCAGTGCTCGCTGAGCTTGGAGAGGACGTGTCGCCGGCGAGCTGGGAAGATTGGAGGCCTGAGGGTGCTCTGACAGAGGAGGCACCTGCGGGCCTTGGACCTTTGATCCTGCCCCAGGCAAGCCCGACCCCTGCTCTACGACCGCGAGGAGTACGGCTCCTGCCTGCTGGAGGCAAATACGGTGAAGATGACCAGGAGGCAGAAACCCGAGATGGGGAACACCATGGGAGATGAAGGAGCAGACTCCCAGGAAGAAAGAGGAGATCTCCAGGCACAGCCTGGACCCCAGGAGGGACCCTCCCTACAAGACATTATGCATGCGATCACCAACTGTAGGGAGGTACTGGAAGCTAAAATTGACACATTGGTGGCGGATATGGGTATTCTGCGAGCGTATCATTGCCGGCTTGCAGAACGAGTAACCTCATCAGAGCAAACAGTGGCGGAGATATTGCCAGAGCTGACAGCTGTGAGCGACCGACTGACAGATGAGGAAGAAAGAATTAAACTGCTAGAGCCACAAGCTGAAAATGCAGAAACCTGATCATGCCAGAAAAACATACGAATCGTAGGGCTTCCAGAGAAAACGGAGGGGGGGAATATGGTGGACTACCTAGAGAAGTGGGTTTGTTACAAAGTCGCCCAGGTGGCACTGTCCCAGTTCTTTGTCCTCAAGAGGGTGCATAGGGTGTCGGACCGCACCCTGCCTCTGGGGTCTCTGCAACGACAGGAGGTGGTGGCCAGATTAAATATGATATAAAGATCTGGACTTTATACTCCAACGAGCTTGAGGGCTGGAAAAGCTACAGATTGAAAACAGCGAAATACAAATTTTTCCTGACCTTCTCCAGAGAAGTGCAGAGCTGTCAAACCATGTTTTAGGAGGCCAAGGCTCGTATTTGCCAGATGAAAATACCATATGCGATGTTGTTTCCGGATAGGCTTAGAGTGGTGACAGATGGAAGCACCTTATTATTCCAGTCTCACTGGGAGGTGTGGGAATGTATAGAGGAACAACTGCATAGGGATTTAGGCGAGAGACACCGGAGACCCTGCTTCAGGGTGGCTACAGCATGACGACGCCCGGTGAGCGCTGGGTGGCAGCCCCGTCCAGGGACAAAGTGCAGCAGGATAGACAACGAGTGGTGGAGGTGGTGGTGTGCTTGAGCAGCAGGGGGGAAGCCCACGATCAAAGACGGCTGATGTTGACGATAAGGACCTGAAGAGTCTGGACTTGGAGGGTGGACATATCTCCGGCAGTGCCACAGAATCTGAAATGCCCCGAGTGACTCCTGGCATTGCTGATAAGATTATTTAGAGACTGTCATTTGATATTGTCAAATTTTTTTTTCTTCCAAAACCTTTATTAACAAATGAAGCACATACACAGCATCTCCCCTACAACCATACATGGCCGGCAGCAGTTAATGATGTGGAAAAGAAGGTGAAGCAAGCGTACACAGCGTGGTGCCAACAACCCATACGGGCCGGCCGCGTCAGTGGGCAAGAACAAATATCTCCAGACTATGAGCCAGAGGGACCCTCTCCTTCACACCTTAGAGCAAAGCAACAACGAAAGCCACATCAAGGGGACACAAACCAAGGCGGCCAGGCTAGGGCAGCTCAAGGGAATAAGGCCTAGCGGCGATCGCGTGACAGGACTCGTCCACAGGCGCGCCAACGCAGCAAGGGGCATCTCCCCCCCACAAACCATTCCCACCTCCATCGCCCCGGTCGCAGCGCAGCATCCAGAGGGCCACGCCATCCTCCACCGGCGTGCCCGCCCCAAGCCACAACACACAGCGCCAGCACGCAACAGGGCGCAGAAGGTCAGCGCCAGGAAGCCACCCTCCGTCTAGCTGGGAAGGGCAGAAGGGGGAACCGCATCAGGGGTCAGCGGGTAGCAACGTAGGTAACTCTTCAGGGGCCCCCATATGTCTTGAGGGTGGGAGGTCGCTGGGAGTAGGTCAGAGTACAGGGCCAGCTGTTCCTGCCAAAGTATCATGGTCTACAGCCATTCCTTAAATTTAGGTGCCCTCCCCCAGCCCCACCTGCAAGCCATCCTCCAACTAGCCAGGAGAAAACTAAATGAGGCAAATCTCCTGTGAGCCACCGGGAGCAGCTCCGTATAGCCCAATATGCCCATCAACGGGGTCGGCAGCAATGTCGTATTAAGCATTTTCCCAAACGCAGCAAATATCTGATCCCAATTGTCCTGTAGGGCTGGGCAGCTCCAGGCCAAATGCAGCACATCAGCATCATCAGCGTGGCACCTATCGCACCTAGCATCCCTCCTCAGCCCAAACCTATGCAGGCAGGCAGGCGTATAATAATATCGCTGTAAATATTTAAAGTGCGTGATTCGCAGTCTGCTGCTAGCAGACACCTTCTCCATCTGCGTGCAGCAGTATAGCCACTCGCGATCAGAGATTTCCCGGCCTAACTCGCCCTCCCATTCAGCTCGGGCGTCGCTATGCGTTGGGCTCAAGTCCGCGTAGAGGGACCGATAAAGGGTGGACACCAAATGGGACGCCGTCTGTGCGCCCAGCAGTGTGTGCAGCTGGGGAAGCAGCGGTGGTTCCCGCGGGTAGTTCGGGGTACAGGGCCGCACTTCCTCTCCCAGCCGGGTATAGAGGAACGTATCCATGACCGTCGGCGGGGGGTCCTCGCACAGCTGTTGCAGCGTGCCAAATTTCCCAAGTCGGTATAGATCTCCCCACGTTTGTATGCCCCGCTGCCGTTTAAATTTTTTGAAGATGCCCTCCTGCAAGAGGGTCAGCCCGGGATTGTACACAAGTGGCAATCGGGGGGAATAAATCATGGGGGCCTGCGTTCTGCACGCAATCCACCGCCACGCCCACACCATGCAATCTATGGTTGTGGGGTCTCTATCTCGCTGCGGCACCGTCTGAAACACCGCCCCCTCTTTCGGGATGGGGTCCGTCAGCCAATGTTCTGTAGCAACATGCGCGGTGTATTTTGTGCCGCAAAACCAATAATGCGCATAGTGCGCCTGCGCGCACATGTAGTATAATTCGAAGTTAGGGAGTTCAAGGCCCCCCATCGCATATGGCCTGGCCAGAGTCTCCCATTTTATGCGAGGCTGTTTGCCGCCCCAAACCAATCTCAGAAGTTCTGTCCGCAGGGTGGTGAAGAAATAGCGCCCCGGATGATAGGGAATATTCAGAAAAAAATAAAGGAACTTGGGTAGCACCACCATCTTAACGAGGGAGATCCTATCCGCCATGGACAGTGGCATTGCTATCCACCTCGTGACCGTGTCGCGAAGCGTATCAATGGCGCGCCCGTAGTTGTCCCGAATCAGTTCTTCTCTGTCAAGGGTGACGGCTACCCCCAGGTATCGAACAGAAGTGTCGCACCATTCCAGATGGTAGTCCACCGCGCAAGGGGTGGCAGCGGGAGTGAGAGAGAGTATCTGAGACTTCGTCCAATTAATCTGCACCCCAGAGAGTCCCCCAAACTGCACAAACTCCCGCAATAACGGGTTGAGGTTACACCGCGGGTCCTTAACATACAGGGTGACGTCGTCCGCATATAACAATATCAGGATGGGGCGCAGCATGCATCGCAGTGCCTTTTCCTGCTGATACTGGCACACCTTGGCCGCCAATGGCTCCATCGCAAGGGCGAATAGCAGCAGCGATAGCGGACATCCTTGTCTAGTGCCCTGGGACAGCGGTATCGTCCCGGACGTACTACCATTAATGTGCACACGTGCCCTCGGGTTAGTGTGTAGCAATGTGATCCAGGCCGAAAAGCCGACCGGGAACCCCATACAGCGGAGCACTGCGTGCAGGTACTCCCACTCCACCGAATCAAAAGCCTTGGTGGCATCCAGGAACGCAGCCGCCAGAGGAATTCGTGGATCCACCTGTTGGACAATCGAAAAAAGGGTGCGGAGGTTATGTGACGTGGACCGGCCGGGGATGAAGCCCGCCTGGTTTGGCAAAACCAGCTTGTCCATGAGGAGGTTCAGCCGGTTAGCCAGCAACTTAGTGAGTATTTTGCTGTCCACATTGATGAGGGACAGGGGCCGGTACGAGTCGCACTTATTGGCCGGTTTCCCGGGCTTCAGGATGGAAATGATGAGGGCTTCCCTCATCGTGGGCGGCAAGGACTGCGTCTCCAGAGCCTCAGCATATACCGCTTGTAAAACAGGGGCTAGCTGATCTAGATACAGCTTATAGAAGTCACTCGGGAGTCCATCCGGTCCCGGCGCCTTCCCAGACCGTAGCTGAAACACCGCCTCCTGGAGTTCGTCGCCAGAGAATGGCTCGCTTAAAAACGCTCTCTGGTTATCGCTCAGATACCCCAGCGTGATGTCCCCAAAGAAAGACGAAAAGTCAGCCATGTTGGCTCCCTTGGATCTGTATAGCTCCTTATAGAAGTCGGTGAAGGCCTATAATATCCTGTCGCTGTCTTTGTGAGAGTTGCCTTCCCCGTCCTCTACCTCGAGGGTGTAATTAGCGAAGCGGGGCAGCCTAATGTCCTGGGCCAGTGCCTTCCCAGGTCTACCCCCCTCTCCATATCTCCTCGCCTGGGCATAGTTCCCTCTGAATCTCGTCTCGTGATCCGCTGTCTCGACGCAGTCAGACATCGCCTCTCGCAGCCTAGCTCTATCCTCCCCAGTCTCCGCCCGCCATATATTCGCCTGTAAGCCTCTAATTTCCTCTTCCTGCCTGTGCAGCCGTCCCCGTATGTCCCTCAGTACTCCAAAGCTCTTAGAGATGCAGATGCCCCGCATGGTCACCTTAAACGCCTCCCAGATGGTCCCCACCTGCGCTACGAGCCTCTATTCCGCTAAAAAAAATCCGAGATAGCCTCGCCCAACTCCGTCTTAAACACTTCATCAAGCAGGGCCTCGGGGATCAGTCGCCATCCCCCGAGGTCCGAATGGGCACCAGGGACCGCCAGACCGAGGCACACCGGAGCGTGGTCAGACAGCGTACGTGCCAAGTGCTCGATGTCCCGCACCCATGGGCAAATCCCTCGGGACCCCAGCCAGTAGTCAAGTCTCGACCAGGACGCGTGGACCGAGGAGTGAAAGGTGCCCTCCCGCCTTTCTGCATGGCAGTGCCGCCATATTTCAATCAGCCCGCAGTCCTCCACCAACCCCCTCAGCGTCCCCTGGCTGCGCGTGTAGTGGTGAGGCAAGTGCGCAGAGCGGTCCCTGGTGGGGTCGCAGACTGTGTTAAAGTCCCCGCCCAGAGTACGTGGGTGGCCCCGATATCTAGGATCTGTCCCCACAGAGCAGTTAAGACTTCAGGGTTATCGGTGTTGGGGCCATAATAGCTGACGATGGCTACAGAGTGTGCGCCAAGAGAGCCCCAAATTATACAGAATCTGCCTTCCCCGTCACTACGCGTCCCCACACACCTAAAGGGGGTGCCCTTCTTAACCAGAATGGCCGTACCTCGGGCATATGTAGAGTATGACGAGAAAACCCTGCAGGAAGCCCAACGGCTGCCAAAGGTCGGGACAGAATCTGGCCCGGTGTGCCTCTCCTGCAGTGCCGCTATGCCTATGCCGTGCCTGTCTAGGTAAGATAGTATTTGGCGTTTCTTTCTAGGATCCCTCAATCCTCTCACATTCCATGATAGAAGCTTCAATACGCGCTGCCTTGTCCCTTCCATGTGCTTAAGTCACTATCAAGCCTGGTCACGCCCACATATCCCTCTCTCTCCTCGTGTGTCTCACAACGTGCAACATGTGGTGCATCAGTCAAGGGCACCTGCGATGCTGTGGTATTATCAAAGCTCTCAGTGAGCGGTGCATGCTGTGGTGCCTTCCCCGCAGAGCATGAATCCCTTCCGCAACCGTCTCCCACTCCCTCCCCTCCCACATCAGCGCCCCAATCGCGCCGGCATCCCAAGTACCTCCCCATCTTCCCCTCGAACCTTAACATAGCCCAATGACTGAACAGAAGCCCTGAGCCGCAAAGAAAGAAGAAAAAAAACAAAAAGAAAGAAACAGTCTTAGTAGACAACAGTCTGTTCAAAAGTGCTTAACAGCGAACAAGGGGGATCGCCCGTGGTGGGGTGCTGGCGTGCCTCTAAAACCCTCCTGTCCCGCCCGTCAGCGAAACTCCCTGTGCCCTCCCCAGTGGATCTGAGGCGGCAGAGGGCCAGGGTGGAGGGCGCCCAACCCCTAGTCAAAAGGTTGCTACATCACCGGTCCCGTAATGTATGCCTATAACCCCCATGAAAGGTGAGACACAGTTCGCCACCCGGTGCATAGCCTCCCCACAGCCGCCAGTTAACAGTAAACCAGTACATTCCATGCCCCATCAATCATCTGTTCTGGGCAGCATCTCCGTTCCTCGTTGTCGCCGCCAGCGTCTGCCTCACACTCAGTAGTATGGTGAAGCCACGCACCAGTTCAGAATACTCCATCCCAGTCGCAGGGCATGTCGAGGCAGCTCCCCCAGTAGCGCCGCAGGGGCGCGCCAGCAGTTCCAGAATGATGCAGCTGGGGCTCCCACTTACTCAGCACCCCCCTCTCAGTCTCTGTCCGCCGGCGACTGGGATCCGGAGCGCCCAGCACCGCCACCATGGTTCGGGGAGGTCTGTCTCGTCGCCCTTAGGAATTCCTCCGCCTGCTGCCGACTAGTGCAGATGACTGTACGATCGCGGTGCCGGATCCTCAGCTTGGCAGGGTAAAGGAGGGCGTACTCTATATTGGCGGCGCGCAGTTTCTGCTTGATCTGGACGTACTTCTTCCGCGCTTCCTGGACAGCCAGCGTGAAGTCCGGGTAGATAGAGAAGGGATTTCCTTCGTACTGTAAGTTCGGCGTATCTCGAGCTTTTCGCAGGGCGACATCTCGATTGCGGTAATTCAGTAATCTAGCCACTATAGGACGAGGCGGCGCGCCCACCGGGGGCTTCGGGCCGAGTGATCTATGCGCCCGCTCAACTGTCAGGTGCGCGGAGAAAGAGTCAGCTCCAAGCGTGCTAGTCAGGAGTCGCTCCACGTAGTCCTCCATCCGTCCCGTGGCTGTGGTCTCTGGAATACCAATCAGGCGAATGTTGTTCCTTCGACTACGCGCCTCCAAGTCCTCATTTTTGGCCGCAATTACCTTGAGCAACTTGTCCATAGTAGTCATTTGTTTGGCCATGGTAGAGGTAGCGTCTTCGGTGTTCGAGATTCTCTGTTCGGCTTCCTTGAGCTGCTCCTCATGTTTGTCTACCTTCAGCACCAGGAAGTCCAGATGGGTATTCATAGTGTCCATCTTCCCCGAGAGGGCGTTCAAGCTGTGCTGCATTACCGTAAGCATGGCCTTCAGCTCCCCGCTTGGGGAGGCTTCGTGAGAGGTTTGTGGCGGCAGATCAGGCGCGGGCGGCTCCTAGGCGGTAGATCGCGTGGTCGTTTTCTTCCCCTCAAAGGGCAATTTAGATTGCCGCGTATCTGTCTTCCCCATGATGTGCTCCGGGCAGGGGCCAGCACAGCACAGTCACCCAGTGCCCCACGAGGCAGCGCCGCCCTTCCTCAGTCCGCAGTACAGCCAGCACACAGCAATCTCAGCCCCGTCCCAAGCGCAGGTCAGCCACTCCTCGCTCCTGGCAGACAGCTCAATGATGCAAGTAGTAGAGTCGCCCAGGCCGCAGTTATCGAGGCGAATCACTCACCACTGGTGTCAGGCATTTACCCTGCAATCGGTGTAACACAGCCTCCTTCAGGCAGGATCCCCCATGTGTGTGTCCTCTGCAAGCCCGCGTAGCGTGCTTCGTCTGCGGTCTCCCAGCTGGTCCTGCAGGCAGTGGGGCCGGGCCTCCCAACAGCGCCGCACAGCCTCAGCGCAGACTCGCCGGGGTCAGCCACGGGCAAAGCAGCCTCGCCGCCCTCCGGAGCCGATCACCAAGCCGTCTCCACAGAGTTGTCCCGCCTCTCACCGCCTCCGCTCCCAGCTGACAGGGCGGCCTCCGCAGCTCCACACGGGCCTACAGTACCCCACGCCATCCTCAGCTCACAAGCCGTCAGCGCACAGGAGCCGCGCCGCTCACTCCCCGACGTGAGGCCTACCGTCGCATGGCCGCACCGGGTCTTGCGTAGCGGCTGCAGCCGACCTCCACCTCCAGGAGCATCGGACGCGGTCTCCCCCACAGACTTCCGGGCTCGATATCTCCGGGGCCAGGCAGTGAAACAACACCAAACTTGGAGTGAGTCCGCTCACTCACTCGGGGCACATATTTCCGGCGCGTTTGTCTCGAAGAAAGGACGTTAGCAGCAGATAACTGGCGGATCTCCGGGTCGGGCGGCCAGAGCCTTACTCAAGTGCGGCCATCTTGGTTCGGCGCCACCTAGCGCCCCCATTTGATGTTGTCTATGCCAAATACTAAATGAATGATGCTTTACTTGAACCCTACATATATTGTGGCAGAAAGCATGAGAGGCTACTCAGGTGGATGCTTGATGCCTTGCGAGAAGTATGTTATGTGGAGGGGGGACCCGGGGAGGCCACATAATGCTACTTAGATTACCCTACCCTTGATTCTTTACTCTTATGTTACCCGTGGGTCCTCCTGCGAGTGCTAGTTGTACGCCTGTTAGCTTGTTTGACTGAGTGGATGTTGCCTGTTTGTCCTGGGGTGAGGGAGTTGGGGTATGCGTTTTAGTTTTTTTTATCTGGGGTAATAAGAGTCTATTCTACTGGAATCTTTATCTGGGGCAGGCAACGGCAGATTGCTTTGGTGCTTTGTATCAACTGCAATTAGTCCTGGATGGCAGAGGGGTGACTGGTGTACAACATCACGACTACGCCTTTGAACTATAAATTATTAACTTGGAATGTTAGAGGGATGCACTCCATGAGAAAGCTCTATAAGGTGTTCTCTTACCTGAATCGCAGAGGGATACACATCTCCCTGCTGTAGGAGACGAACCTGGCGGCTAAAGAGGAGGACGCATTACGCGAACACTGGAGGGTTCAGGTTTACTTTTACTACATACTCTGCCTTTTCATGGGGAACACTGATCTGGATCCAGGCTGGAGTTCCTTTCCATCACACCTGGCAGAATAGATGGAGACTATTTGACACCTGGCGCCAACTATACCTGCTCCAGAGAGACTATTCTTTCTTTTCTAACCTACATGAGCTTCATGACAGTCTAGATACATTTTTCTGTACTCCTGATACGCATGGGCAGGTAAGAGATGTGTAGTATCAAGCCCGAACTGTCTCGGATCATAATGCAGTGCTGATTTAGCTGCAATGGGAATGCCTGCATCCCCGCATCTCCGCCTGTTGACTGAAAACGGAGGCCCTGGAGGATCAGGTATTTCGGGAGAGTATCAGTACTCACCTCAGACAATATTTCATGGACAACAAAGGATCAGCTTCCTCGACGCAGATAGAATGGGATGCTTTTCAAGCTGTGATTCGAGGGCATTGTACTGCAGAATCTGCTGGAATCCAAAGCCTGCTCCTTCAAGAAATCACACAGGCCGACGAAACTCTGCCAGAGGCAGAGAAAGCCAAGCCAGGCCATCCAGAGTCTCACCAGACGTTAGATACTAGTGAGACGGTGGCAGAAGTGACCGAACGGCTGAGTAGCTAGGACTATAAGCCATGCATGTTGAGGGCTCAAGCGGAGCGTGATCACACTGGCTCCTTTCTGGCCTGGTTGGCTGCCCCTGCATGGAGACGCTCGAGGACTGTTGAGCTCTCCTTGGATACAGGCAATCACCTGTACAGACAGGACGAAGTCAATGCTAGATTTATGCAATATTACGCTAGCTTATATACAAGTGTTACTCACTCTGAGGAGGACAAGTTACAAACACATCTGACACCTTTGTCAATCACAGCCCTATCCAACGAAGAGGTGGAAGATTTTGGGAATCCCAATAACGATCCAGTAGATACGAGGGGCTATAAAGGGACTAGCACCCAGGAAAACACCGGGCACAGATAGCATTCCTGCTGAATTCTATATGACATATGCAAATGACCTGGGCCCGAGGCTAGAGATCCTCCTTTCAGGAAGCGAGAAAGAAGCGATATCTGCTGCCAGACACTATGAGGGAGGCACAAGTGGTTCCGATACTGGATCCAGGTAAACCTGGGCATGACTGTAAGTCGTACCAACCGTTGCCGATGCTCAACGTCGACTATAAAATACTTAGCAAAAGCCGAGCTCCCCGAATTGTCTTTCACATGATTAAATTAGTCCATCCTGACCAAGCAGGGTTCATTCCGAGCAGAAACACTGCACTGAGCATCAGACATTTAGTACCCATTCTGGACTCGGAGGCCTATGACCATGGCAGGGCGGCAGACTTTTTGATTGACATTGAGAAGGCCTTTGCTAGCCTGGAATGGAAATTCATTTACGGAATCCTGGACAGAATGAACTTGGGGCGGGGATTTCTTTTGTGGGCTAGACTCTTTTCAGGTTCAGGAGGGGCTGTAGCCTCAGGATCACTTACTGATGACTGGACCTCGATTACGCAAATGAAGAAAGAATGGCTTAAGATTACCCTCCATAGTGCCCTAATGACTGAGTACTTGCGGGCGAACATCGCACCCCGTGCCCTCATAGTCAACATCTTGCCTAGAATTTTTCTAGAGGATGGACCTTTCAAGAAACATTGGTGCCAGGTATCATGGAAGTGCACCAAAGACCTGTTGGTCCTAACAATAAGCAGCGCTAAAAGGCTGATGCCCTCCTGGTTAGGATACAAGCGGCAGAGGCTGCACTGAAATCATCTATCCCCAAAACTGCCTTCTCATCTAAACTAGCGGAGATTAACAATGAAATCGCAGAAAACAGGGAATTCCTACTGAAACACAAGGTCACCAATTTGCAAAAGGCTGTAGCTAAATTCGATAAGGAGAGGGTTTACCTCTACCGTAAGGATGACTACACCACATCCAAGAATACTTACTCCTCAGATGACAGTTCGGACACCGGCAGTAGAAGGGGCTCATCTAACAGTGATTCCAGTACTGGGAGCTGGGATAAACGCAAGCAACGGAGACAGAGTTTCTAGCCATACCCCAATTTTGAAAATGGGCCGATGTACCACGGCCCCGTTCCTCCACCATGGCAGTACCCAGGATATCCTCAGGGCCCGCCACACTACTATCCGATGAACAACCCCCCTTTTTTAGGCATAGGTTGGGGCAAAGGAAGAGGGCAAAGAAGAGGAACGCAGAAGGGTTGCAGTGGCAGGACCAGACACCACAGTCAGTAGAGACGAGGAGTATGAGCAGGCTTAGTAGTCAACCTTTCCACTAGACCCCTTACTATTACAGAAAAGGCAGTTTTGGAAAAGGGTCTGGGATTCGTTCCCACACCCGTACCAGACAAATTCAATGAGATGTGTGAATTGAAACAATTTTGCAGGAAAGTTCGACTCAAGGTGTTCTTTCATCACAAGGCCCCCATTGAACAAGATGACACGGGGTTACGCAATCCATCCACGTTCACCCCAAGCAACAACATGGTTCCCCCTGAAGTCCTAGCATTTGAGGGTGCAGTACTCAAGGGCTTGACTAACATTTCCAGAGCCCCCCTATTCCACAATCTGACTAATGCAGAGAGGGAGGCTGCTAGGGTACTATTGAATGACCAGAGCATTACTATCTCAATCTGACGTGACGCACCTCGTGGGTCGCTGTTGACCTTTTGCTCTTTTAAGGGCGGTTATATCGCTGCTGCTATTTACGACCGAATCAGTTCTTTTACTGTGTATAATCTGCTGCTAGACCGTTCTCGGTCTTTTACTGTGTGTTTTAACTTTTACCAGCCTTATCCCCCGCATACTCGCACCTTAAAAACAGTCACTCTCACCTGCTGCTTTGAGCGGGACCCCTTCCTTTTTCGCGCTCTGTTAGCGCCATCTTGGGACAGTCTCGGGGTTGTAGGCAGGCGCCATATTGGCAGGGGCGCCAGCACCATTAGGTGACAGAGTATAAAAACAAGCCAAATGCAAGCGCGCAGCGCGCGCCAGAGGCAAGCCCGTCTGCGCCCGTCCGCGTCCCGGACGAGTATTGGACGGCACATGACGCCCCTACCGTCACCAAGGTACGCCGTTCCTATTCCAGAATACAGCTGCTAGAGATAGGTAGCAGGATGCATACGGCTGCTTCTGCCCACACCGAGCTGGTTGAAAAGGCCACTCGCCTCGGATTGGGCACAGGCAAAAGGAGCTTGAAGGTGCCGAATAATCTCATTTGCGGACTGCTAAACAGCCGGTCATTAGTAAAGCACCATACGGAAATCACACTACTGATCGAAGATTTGAAGCTCGATGCACTATTCCTTACGGAAACTTCGATCAGAGCAGATTCAGTAGTGGAGATTGGCCTTGCCTGTCCCGAGGGCTTTAAAATTATACATAAACCCAGGAAGGGGGCAAAGGAGGCGGGGTGGGCCTGATTTACAGGGAGGAACTTTGGGTCACCCTGTTACAGGTGGACGAGGTTGAGGGAATCGAAGTGATGGGCTTTTCGTTTCACGCAGCTAGTGGTAATACTCCACTGCAGCCCCTCCTGAACATTATTACAAATCTATCACACTCCAAAATGGTCATTCTGGGGGACTTCAACTGGTGGGAGAACACCAGCACGAAGAACCAGTTAAGGGACCTGACGTATACTTGCAATTGTCTCGGCCTCCAACAATTAGTCACCTCCTCCACCCATCGGGGAGGTCACATACTTGATCTCCTCTTTGCAATTGAGTCTGAGGTAGAACTTCTAAATATTTCACCCCAAATCTGGACAGACCACTACCTTATTCATTTCAAAATACAGTTAGTCGACCTTCCAGCCCAAGCTACAACCGAAGTGTTGTATCTGAATGGCAGAAACTGGACTAAACTAGCAAGGACGGGCACCCTTTTAACTCACCCCACAGTAAGCCTATTTCAAGCTTCTAGTACGGTGGAGGCGAACTATAACGCCTATCATGAGTTCATCACCGCTGATCTAGACCACTTAATCCCCATGAAAAAGATAAAAATCAGGAATAAAACCTCAGCGCCCTGGTACGATGAAGACCTGAGAATGCTAAGACAACACTGCAGAAGGGCCGAAAGGAAATGGAGGAAGGGATATCTGGACAGGGACAAGCTTACGCTAAAATCAGCACAGAGCAGATACAAGTTGCTCATTGCGGAGCGTAAGGCTAATTTCTATGCTGACTCCATAGTGCAAGCATCAAATGGGGTTAAGGAATTGTTTAAAATTGTAAGAACCATTTCGGCCCGCGCTGCCTAGAGAATAAAGTAGTAGCCTCACAAAAGCTGTGCAACGAGATCGCTATTCATTTCAAGGATAAAGTGGCAAAGATAGTTGATCTTTTTAAGGGCAACAAAGTAACTGGTCAGGATTTAGATAAGGAGGTGACCAGTGAGAGGCCGAGCCGCCACTGCTCCCTGGCTACTTTTCCCACTTTCACGGATCTGTTGTTCGATACGACGGCTCACAGTATCTCCTCTGGTTCACCCCTTGACCCCCTGCCTCAGAAGGCGTGGAAGACCTATGGCCGCCTGACCTTCCCCTGGCTGCGCCAGATTTGCAACCAGTTCCTGGAAGTGGGTCTGGTCCCAGAGGGTTGGAAACAGGTGGTGGTCTCACCCCTTATCACAAAACCTACCCTGGATCCTACCAACCCGGCTAATTTCCGGCCTATTTCTCTCCTTCCTTTTCCTATTAAAATCCTAGAAAAGGTCGTGAGTAGGCCCCTCTCTGACTACTTAGAGGAACACCATCTACTGGACAGGGACCAGTTTGGCTTCCGTCCCAGACACGGAACGGAGTCAGCCCTGGTCACCATGCTGGACAACATGCGAATGCGGGCTGACAAAGGGAGCACCGCTGTTCTAGTGCTCCTGGATATGTCAGCCGCATTCGATACAGTGAGTCACTCAATCCTGCTGGAGCGTCTGGCGGAGTTTGGGGTGAAGGGCCGGGCACTACAGTGGATCCGCTCCTATCTGGCGGGAAGACATCAAGTGGTGACTCTGGGGCCTTTTTCCTCTGAAAAAAACCCGTAGCTTTTGGAGTGCCGCAGGGCTCCAGCATCAGCCCCATCCTGTTTAATGTATATATACAGCCACTATTCGCGATCATCAAGGCGTCGGGGGTGGAGTTAATCAACTACGCAGATGATACGCAGCTGGTTTTCTCACTGGAAGGAAAACAGTCGGTCCCCCTTGAACAATTCCAAAACTGCATGAGGATGACTATCGACTGGCTACAGAATAACTGCCTGCAGTTTAATGCAGATAAAACTGAGCTACTTTACTACTCGCCGTTAAGGCAGATCCAACATCTACCAGTGGACCTCAGGCTCGTTCCGGACGAGGTTCCACTGGCTCCAGCCAAAACAATACGGAATCTCGGCTTTTTGTTCGACACCAATCTTCAGTTGGACTCGCAGGCAAATAAGACGGCCAGCGTATGTTTTGGGTTACTACGGCTTTTACGCCGAATCCTTCCACTTCTGCCCAAGGATGCTCGTAGCACGGTTGTAAGTAGTACGGTACTAAGCAGAATGGATTATTGCAACTCCTTGTATCTAGGAGCCCCTCAATACCTTTTGCAGGGGCTACAGAGAGTTCAGTCAGCTGCTGCGAAACTGACGTTAAATCGCAAGCACGACTCTTCCTCTACTCAGGCGCTATATGAGCTCCATTGGTTGCCAGTTAGAGAAAGGGTTCTTTTTAAGTCCCTCTGCTTAATTTACAAAGCTACCCACGGGATGGTTGAGAAATGGTGGAGGGTAGTGCCTTCTTAATTGGTCCACGTCAGTGGAGAATCAACGTCAAAAACTTAGTTCCAATTGAAAATGCTTGTGATTTTTTTATTACTAGTAGACATGCAGATATAAGTTGCGAAAGAAAAAGCAAACAAGCCGACACGTGTTTCGCTCATGTGGCCCATTGGCCTTGGGCTTTTTCAAGGCTAAAATGATTTGACAATCACAAAATGAAGATAAGTTAAGTGCAAAATTGGGTGAAAAAAGTGAGGGAGAAAGAAAAAGAGAAAGTATGGTGGGTTTACCAAAGAGGGTCAAAAATTTCAAAGTGAGGTATAGAGAGAGAGAGATGGAGGGAAGAGGAACACAGGGGGAAAGGGAAGTGAACAAGGAAAACACGTTGGGAAGGAAAGGAGAGAGACGATAGGGGAGAGACGATAGTTCAAAAAAAGGAGAGAAGAGATCAAAAGAGCTTATTAGTGGTGACATTTTGTTTTCATATAAAACAGCATATAGCAGGTAAATATGTACATAGATGACATAATATCAATACAAATGCTAGATTGGGTGTATTGACACATTACTATTATAATAGAATCATAACACTAGTAACAATTTCCTAGGCGCAACATCATGAACAGGGCAGAACCAACAATGCTATTGTAGTTATGTCTAAGATTAGTAGGGTCCTATGCTGAAAAAGAAAAGAGTAAGTCATGAAATGAAGAAGTGTGTGATAGTTTCAGAAGGCAATTGGAAAGGTGAGATAAACGTTGATGGGCGCATAGCCTGCAGATTCATCAAGAAAAAATATATAATATCACCAAGAAAAAATAAGACATTTAGTGCTGACACCAGAGACGATAGTTAAAGGAAAGGAAGATTTGCATGCGAAATGAGGGGAAAATTCATAGGGACAATCAAATAAAGCAAGGTATCCCATTAATTATACAGGTGAAAAAAGAAGAAAGGCTGCTTACCGGTTTTCAGTAAAGAGCAAGGTCTGCCTAAATGGAAGAGCAAATGGTTCAAAGAGTCACTCATAAGATCGAGATTTTAATAGTTGTCTCTATTAACGATGGGTCAGAATAGGGCTTAGTATTAAGGGTGCAGGGACGCTTTAGAAGCCAGAACATCGTGCTAGCCAAAGGGGATGTGAGCGTAAGAAAACATAAGGTGCTTTACCAGTGAAACAGTCACGAGAAATGCAAATAACAGTGCGCGCTATATAAGGCGTTGCTAATTAAAAGTCAGTGGCATTTGAGTAATGGGTACTTAGTGCGGTGTTACTAGATCCAAATTAAGTGGCATTTAAATAAGACAAGGGATTGAAGGCTGCGCGGAGTAATGATAGCCGGTACGGTAATGAATGAAACTGACATGAGAAAACATATGGTAATTTGCCAGTAAAGAGTCACGAGAGAGGCAAGTGACAGTGTGCGCTATGTGAGGCGTTACTAATTTAATCAGTGGCGTTATAAGTAATGCGTGATTATTACAGTGTTACTAGGTCCCAAGTCAGTAGCATTGAGTAAGGCAAAGTGTTTGAAGGCTGTGCAGAATAATGTTAGCCGGTTGGGTAAGAGACGAAAATGACGTGCTTAACGTGAGATTAGTTCAGAGTATTATGGGCAGTGGCACATAAGCCACATTAAAAGGTTACTAGTTCAGTGTGAATCATTCTCGAACACAAATCTAGTTCCATGTCCCAGAAGGGGAAACGGAGCGGGCCTCTCTCACCTGCTAGTGGGTAAATCAGTCTCTGCGGTCTCGGAGAACAAAGCTGTCAGAAGGGTTCAGGCTCAGATTGCATTGACGTCAGCAAAATAAGGAATACTGACGTGCGAGTGAGGCCACTGAAGAGTTACTATGTTACTAGTAACTAATAATAATGTCGGTAAGGTTATGGGAGTTATTTTAACAGAGGTTAGGTTGTTAAAGAACCATTTAAGAAAGCTAATAATAGCAAGAGGAGGATCATAACGTGGAATAGGCGAAAATACAATAAATTAAAAAAAAGAAAAAGAAAAGTGGAATAAAAAACGGTTTCTCTGGTATCTGGTGTGAAAGAGAGGCAGTATTATAAAGATTCAGTAGGAGTCTATCACGGGTCAAAAATTAATGTTTAGAGTGTGTGGAGGTTCGAAAAAATAATAACCAAACTGTATAGCAGAAGAAAACACAGACACACATCAGATTTGCGGATGGCAGATAAGAATAATTGGTATGGTCTCTAAGTGAGGGAGAAAGGTTGTGAATGCTTAATGCAATAATTATTAATTGTATAATGAATAATATGAGACATACTTAGCGTATTGCGTTTTCAACTGGTTTACATAGTACATCACAAAATCTGTAAATGAATTAAGGAAAAGGAAAGAGGCAGCATAGTGTGAAGAGGTATAGCCAGATAAGAAACTAGGAGCGACTTACATGCAAGGAAGTTAGTGATTATTTTAGGGTCAGTGCTATTATGTATTAGTTCATGAGAAACAAGCGGGGAGATTTAATACAGCCAATAGTGCATTTCTGCATCTTTATTAAGACCCAAGGTTGTCGCACTGAGGCGCATGATGTGTTCACTCTCTCTGCGTCTCATTATAAGTTCACGATTCCCTCCTCGTGACGCTGGTTTGATAATTTCCAATCCAAAGAATTTGAAAGTCTTGTGGTGTGGGTGAAACTCTTGGAAATGTTCAGTTAAAGGTGGTCCTATGTCTTCTTTGTTGATATTGCGATAGTGTTCCAAAATTCTGATTTTGAGCGGCCTAATCGTGCTCCCTATGTAGAATTTCTTGCGGGGGCAGATTATGATATAGATTACATGTGTTGATGTACATGTTATCCAATCTTTGATTCGAATGGTAGTAGTGGGGTCATGTTTATATTCAGTTTGTTTATTGACTCCCAGTTTGCACGCATTGCAATCATGGCAGGTGTAGAATCGAGGAGGTTTTGTCAGAAAATTCGTTTTTGGTTTGATCCTTTTGTCCACGGGATGGGCCCGGCCCCTCTTCAGGAAAGATTTACCTGCTATTCTCCCTCAAGACAGTTGCGTTCTTCTAACGCCAGTCTGTTGGTACAACCTAGGTTTAAACGATCAAGGATGGGCGGAAGGGCCTTCAGTGTGGTGGGTGCTCGGATGTGGAATGAACTCCCTCAGGGGATGAGACAGATGAACTCGCTAATGGAATTTAGAAAGAGCCTTAAGACCTGGCTCTTTCCAGTAGCCTGATGGCCCCCTGATCGACCCCCCCCCCCCTCAGCATTAGTGATTCCATTCTGTCAGAGCACCTGGACACCCGTAGGGTCACAGTTGCGCTATATAAATTCCATTACAATACAATACAATACAATCAAGCAGGCGGACAAGGGAGGCGCAATTGTAATCCAATCCACCGAGGATTATGATCACTACACCCCCTTAACTGTGGCCCCTACTCCCAGATTGTCTGCTGAAATAACAACTTTTGTTTTTGAAGCTGAGACCAATGGGTGGGTCAGCAAGAAGGAGGCTGACTTCTTACTTACAAAAGACCCCAAGGTTCCATATTTCTTTAACCTCCCCAACATTAATAAAAACACTACACCGGTACCAGGGAGACCAATAGTGTCAGGGATAGGGTCCCTGCTCGAACCCCTTTCTAAATTCTGCAACCACTTTCTCCAGCCCTTGGTGTGGAAGATACCATCATATGTCCAGGACACTACGGAAGTCCTGCGTCTGATTGATAACATCGAGGGGAGGGTTGGGGTAGACTTACTGGTCGCCTTGGACGTGGAGGCGCTATATACTAACATCCCAAAACGTGCCACGTTGGAGGCAATAGAGTCCAGCCTTCTCAAAGAGGACTGGACTTCACCAACACCAATCCCATTCATCATGAGCTGTGGCACCTTGGCCTTAACTGATTTTCTTTCTCGAATATAACACACAATTGTTCCACCAGACCCAAGGTACTTCCATGGGGAGTACCTTCGCCCCTAGTGTGGCTTGCCGGTACATGGCTACCTTTGAGGAAGAGGTCATTATGAACCCTAACAACCCACAAAGAGACAACCTGACATTATGGAGGAGATACATAGATTATATCCTCATACTATGGAAAGGGGACACAACAACTTGTGAGGCTTTCTGTAATTGGATCAATATACAGAATACATTCTTGAAATTTACCCACACTGTATCCGACTCTGATATCCCCTTTTTGGACTTAAGGATTTGACTCACTGACACGGGTCTCAGTACCAACCTTTATAGGAAGGCGACTGACAGGAACAGCCTCCTCCAATATGACAGTAATCGCCCGAGGTCACTCCGAAACAACTTTCCATTTGGCCAGTTTCTCCGTATTAGGAGAAACTGCTCCACCCTGTCTGACTACAAAACAGAGGCCCAACACCTACAACACAACCTAAGGGATTGGGGCTATCCAGATCAACAGATTAGGCATTCCTACAAAAGGGCTTTGAATAACCCAAGAGAGGCATTACTTCAGGTCTCAGAAAAAGAAGCCACTGATACGCTCACCTCTTTCACCCGCAATTCATCACTCATTAAGAAAACGATTAATAAATACTGGGGTACAGTCAACACAGGCGACCTGAACATCTCGAATCCCAGGTTTGCCTTTAAAAATAGACCTAACCTCAAGGACACCCTGGTACACACCAGACCTAGGACCAAGGAACCAGGCGTCCAGAGGACACTATGGGATTTACCACCGGTTACCGGTCACTATCCTTGTGAGTGGTGTTCAGTCTGTGACCAGACTAATGTCTTTAAGGAGATCCAACTTTCTGACACCTTCACCTGGCAACTCAAGAGGCGCACAAATTGCAATACAGCCAGGTGTATCTACCTCCTAACTTGTCCCTGTGACAAAAAATATATAGGAATGACGATGAGACAGGTCAAGCTACGAATTACTGAACATAAAAGTAATGTGAGATGCATGAAGACAACTCCTAAACTATACACACATTGTAGGGACTTTGACCACATGGCAGAAAGCTTAAAATGGATGGTGCTCGAGTCGCACTTCAGGATCACACATCAAGCACTCTTTAGAATTGAGCAGAGATGGGTGCACCGCCTGTCTGCTGACACTTGCGATCTCAATGATAACATACCCTGGGCTACTTTGACTAATAAATAGCCTATGCTTTGGGGTTCTATCCAAGACTCTAATACCCCAATCCACATACGTGACACCAATGGTAACCCATGGGAACGTCATGAACTGTAGCTGTTGATCTCCACGCAATGATGTTCTGAGTATTGTCAGCCCTTCTGTGACTGAACGGGATTACAGCGCCAGGTACATGCAGACATCCTTACCATGGCGCTCTATACCTCTTGCTGTTACTCAACTTGTTACATGAGATATTACTCGACCCATAGTCAACACTTATCGAATCATACTTGATAATCCACCCGCGGGTTCCCTTGAGCCTGGTTAGATATTTATCCATGGGGAGACCTATTTTGCCCCCTTAGACAGAGTTTGTCATGGTCTGTTATTCCTTTTAGCATTATTCTAGACCTTCCTAACACACTCCAAGATGGCAGACTTACTTGCGGGGCCGCCACCCAGTGCACTCTGCGTTCTCACTCCATGTACCACGTGACCTGCACAAGACCACATAGGCGTCATACCACCTGACTAGGCGTGAATCCAACTTTGTATTTAAACACCGCCAAGCCGACTGGAAATCTCTCCGGTTTTTCGGCATCAGCGCAGGGGTAGATGACCGGCGTTCGTCCTAATACGGACAGGTGAGTGCGTGGGCGGGGTTTCAGCCTATGCGGGTGTGATTGTGATATCGTTCCAAACGCTGCGTTTACGGTGTGTGTCTTCACTACCTGAGGACCAGCTAAGCGTGTTAGTTGAGCTACCACCGGGCGCCACACGCTTGTGTGAGTAGTCAGGTTTGCGGGTACATGCTGATGATGTTGGAGGGTGTGTAGGGGTTAGCGTGGCGCACACCGGAGTCCTCTGGCTTGGTAGAGCTGCACGCCGTACCCTCCACTTCCCTCCTGGTATCAAGCATTGAGCTCTGCATCCCAGACACTCTCACAACATCAGAGGGCTCTATACTCATAGAGCAATGGTGGGGGATCTACTACCAGCAGGCTACCTCCTTAAGTGGGGTCCCCACTGCCCAACACCCTGCTGTAAGAGACCCTGCGGCCCCCTATCCACCTTATTTTGTGTTATGTTGTTATTTTATTCCCCTTTATACAGGGCACCCGATAAGGAGGTGCCATCTGCTGAAAAGACCGTTGAAGCAAGCGTTTCCATCTAGTTGGGTGAGGCATGTTACAAGATTAATGTCTCATTTTTATGCGTTCTCCCCCAGTCACTCAGTGTTTTTTTACCTTATTTTAAATACCCACTTGTGATAAAGAGCACCCATGCTCTTGGTAGATGAACCACGTGTTGTGGGTTAGCAATGATGACTCCACTTACCTCTTTGCATTTGTTTGTTTTTTATGTCATCCCTGCCTAGGTTCCACTATATTTGGCGGGACTACGTGCTCGCACACAAGATTAGTGGTAGGTAGGCACTTCTCCACCAGACCACTATGTGTAGATAGTTTCTTGGTCCTGATGAAATGCACTGTATCCCTCTGAACACACTGCGTGAAACATGTCAACCATTAAAGTAAAGTAGAGCATTGCTCCCCTAGACCTTTGAGCCAGAGAGCAGCCTCTCTTTTGTTTTTTAACAGGGTGGATTAGCACTCTATTAAACTTGCTTTGTGGACTATCCAACCTTTTTTAAAACCACTCACTCACATCTACACTCACCCCTACGGCCCTCACACCCACGGCACCATACGGCAGGAACAGAAGATCTCCGCTAAAGAGCCCCTTTATGGGTGCCCGTCGGGTATTGCACCGCCGACCCGACGAGGAGTGTGTCCATATGATGAAGCATGACACCTAGCTTGCTGGGTGTGTGAGAACTCTAGTTCCAACAAGGAGCATTCCCCTCCTGTGTGCCTCCACCCACGTTGGTTCAACCTCCCTCCTACTGGGGAACTGCGTACTCTCTTTTGATTTACTGTAATCGGGCACGTATGCTGGACCCCGTTAAACAGCCCTCCTTGTCCCTCTCTTTGTTGAAGACATAACTCTTTTATGCAGGCCCGGTTGCCAGAGTGCTCACAGGACAGATAATTTTCTGAGAGTTAAAGGGTAGGACAAGAGACCCGACAGGGATGCCTGCTGTCAACCTGGCTCTTTGCTCTGGCGATGGAGCCACTTGTTTGCTTGGCATGTCAGGGAAACAAATACCTGGGAATTTGAGATCGGTGACCATCTACATCAGATAGTCCTTTACATGGATGACCTTATACTCTTTCTTAGGGATAAGAGGGGCGCCCTGGAGGGGTCAAGAGATCTAATGGAGGTATTTGGGCTGGGCCAACGAGTTAACTGGCAAAAATCATAGCTGTTTCCCCTGCAGGCTGGAGCTCCCCAGCCCGATGACTTAGGGGACCTCCGCTGGGAATCTGATTGCTTGTCATACTTGGGGGTGACAATACATGATGCGCAAACACCAGCTGGATAGGAACGTAGGACAGGCTGTCAGATCCCTGCAAACGAGCACTAACTTCTGGCAGACACTCCCATTGTTGATTGCTGGTAGAGTGGCACTGTTGTAAATGGTGGCTCTCACCCAGCTACTATACTTTTTCACAATGCTCCCCAGGGCAATCTTGAAGGAGCACGACTCCATCCTGACAACGTTCCTATGGGGTTTGGGCCACACACGGGTGTCCTTGGCTAAACTACAGCGCCCATCGTCTAACGGCGGGCTCGCGGTACTGGAGCTTGAGTCCTATTACTCACGGGCCCAACTTCAGTGGTTCGCCCAATGGATTGCAGGGAGACGCTCCACGGATGAGATATTGACACCATTTGTCCCAGTGCTCCCTCGATTAATGGGTCACTACAAAGGACGACTCGCCCCACTAATGAAGACATGCCAGAGATTCACATAGAACAGCGTTGTTGGGCACGTTGCCTGCAGAAAACGCATATGTTGGTCCCGTATTCCACAGCCATTCCCCAACAGATGCTAAACAACTTGCCCCATGGGGGGCATTGGGATAGTTTACAAGACTGGATAGAATTGGGGATTGAAAAGGTGGGTGCTCTATTTTGTGATGGAGTGCTACTCCCCTCTGAAGACTTCAGGAAGAAGTTTGACTTACCGAAGCTCATTTTCTCCTGCACAGGGCGGTGACGGGGCAGTCCGATTACACTGGAAAGCTAGGATATTGGAACCACAACTTCACAACACTTGCCATTACATGATATGAGTGGCAGGTACCTTAAGGGCAGTCTCCCTTCTTTACAGCTCGATCAGAAATGATACACCATTGCCCTCAGGTTTGCTAAAGACTCGAAGGTGAGGAGGATTTGGGAACCCCTATTCCGGAGAAAGATTGGGCCAATATCTTAGCTAGAGTGCCTAAAGTCTCTAGGCATGCGAGATTCAAACTGATTAATTACTTCACATTTTATAGGGCGTATCCGACCCCAGAACATATAAGCAGATTCTTCCATACAGCGGACACAGCCTGCCCACGTTGTGGAGAGATTGGGGAGGAGCTGAAACACATGCTATGGGGGTGACTAACTTTGGGAAGAGGTCGCAACAGTGGTTGCACACACAATATCTAGGGAGCTACCCTGCAAGATGGAGCATTGTCTACTTAACTGTTTTCCCCACACAACCAAGACAAAGGTCACGAGTAGATTCCAATACTTCGCATTCATACTCACAAAATGAGAGATCACGAGGAACTGAAAAGTCCCTAAAGGCCCCACAATAGTGAGCTGGAGGAGAAAGAACTGGATAAGTGTGCAGGTTCTGAAGGGAAGATACTACTTAGGGAAGCTAGATGAGGAATTCTCCCCCTGGAGGTGGCAAGGGCGTGGGAAGCACCGGTGAACGCTTTTTGACACCCTGATCCAGACTCGCAGGACCCCTATACAGTGGGTTCGCCAGTCCAGATCCACCCCTCTGTCTGCCAATGGCTGCATCAGAATTTTAGTTAGAAGTGCATCCCTCTCTGCCGCCAAGACCAGCACCAAATTCCGCAAAATACAAGCCTAGTTGACCGTCAGCCCACATTATTCGGTGACATTGAATGCAAACTGTATCTTACTCAGGGGGAGGGTGCGAGGAGAGGATGGGGGATGACTATTTTGTGCTAGTTGAGAATGTGTAACAAGAAGTGGGAAGATGAAAAGTTACTCTGCCCACTAGGGCTGCAACAAAATGTATGGCTTACAGCTATGTCATTGCTTTAACCCTGCAATAAAATCTGTTAAAACAAATAATCTATAAAAGTGTTTTGGAGGAGCGTAAAAGATCCCTATAGATGGAGGCCTGGGAAGAGTTGGAAATTGCTAGTAGTTCACGCAACAACTCTAAGTTTTGAGAAATAATTAATCACCCATTTTTTAAGCATGTTGTGGAACCTGATTTGTCTATCATTCCTCCTGAGTCAATCATTTCGAGATCATCTATGATGCGCCTAATTTTCCAACGACCAATCGCGATCTTTCGGAGATTGATACTTAAAAAGCCTCCCTCATATTCTCTTTTGAGGAAGTTTGTACTGCTATCCGTGCATTGCCACAGAATAATGTTACTGGTCCAGATGGAGGTCCGATAGATGTTTATAAATCCATTGTTGAGCTCTAGATCCCCCTTGTTAACTTTATACTTGAATGCAGCTGTGATACCATAAATCCCAAAGACCTGTCCACTTCTGGATCGTCCCTCTTTTTAAGAAAGGCATATATTCTGACCCTAAGGGCCCGATTATGAGTTTGATGGTGCAGCAGCAGGACCACCCCTCTGCCGCTAAACCCACTTGAGGACCGCTCACCCTATAATTACTTTATTTTTGTAATTAGCTGGCATTTCCCTTAGTGTCCCCACTGTGCTGCCTATAAAAAAAATGTGGCGCCACCACGACTGGCAGACTCATAATTGGGCCCTAAGTGTTATCGCCCTATTTCTTTCATTTGATCTACTGTTAAGATTCTTGGACGGATTGTATTGAATAGATTAATGGATTGCGTCATAGACCAGGTCATTCTATCTGATATTGTATAGGGATTTCGAACTGGTCTAGGGACAGTTGACCAGTGCCTCAATCTTTACCTTATTTTCTGAAAATACTCAGGGCCTTATTTATGAGGCCCTTACGCTGCAGTTGCATCATTTTTTGTGACACTGCGGCGATGTAAAAAATGCGCCACACAGCGCCATATTTGCAAAGTGAAGCATCTAGGCAGAGGCCTCACTTTGTAAACCCCTGCGCAACATTATGCCTTCAACAGGTATTAATGTATGCAGGGTGGGCGTTCCGGCACAGAAAGGCTCGTAGAAGCGTTGCAGTGAAATATATGAGATTTCACTGTGACACTTCTACGGCCTCTCTGCATCAAATCCTTACGCCTGCTTCAAGCAGGCATAAGGGCTGATGCAGGCCTTTTCACAAGGTGAAATGACGCATTGCTGAAGTTGCGTCTGTTTCAGACACACTACAGCAATGCCTCATTATTGAGCCAACAGATACGTCAGGATTCTTGACGTATCTGTCAACACGTGCGACATGGAGCTCCGTACAATAAATACAGTGCAAGGAGGGCACACTGAAAAGTGTTGCATTGTTGTTTTACTGCAGCGATGCAAAATGTTTCATGAATGAGGCCCACAGTTGCTAAACAAGGGGCCTTAAACCTGGCCTTCATGGACTTGAGCGCTGCCTTCGATAAAGTTAACAGAGAGAAATTATGGTCATAATGTTGGGGATGGGGTTAGACTCAAATTTACTTCTGCGCGACTTGCATTTTAATTTTTCTGCCTCTGTATGGGGCAATTGGCAAATGCACTGAGCACTTTAAGTTAGCACGGGGTTTGTCAAGGTTACATCCTGGCTCGATAGCTTTTTACTTTATATATCAACAGTCTTGAGGAGTCGTTTATTGAAAGTGGGCGGGATATGTCAAAGATTGGGCATAGTCCTACCTCCGTGTTACTACAAGCAGTCAATACCATCCTTCTTTCTAGAACAGCCTTAGGCTTAGAGCACCTGCTTAACAGCTTTGTTGATTACATGGAAAGCCTGGGTTTATGCACTAATTTCACCAAATCGCATGTCATGATGATTGGTCCTTGGGCTAGCAAATCTAGAACTTATCGAATTTAAGGCAACCTTCTTAGCCGTGTTGACACTTTTCCTCATTTAGGTGTTTTATTTGATTCCAAGAAGTCTTGGTCCCCGTTGCACTCTGCCTCTCCCTTTACAAATTAAATCTGCTGAGGAAATACAAGTTAATAAGATGTGTCGAACTGGGCACTATGAGACAGCAAGGAACAAACGCTAAAAGGCAGTAGGGCACACTGCAAGGCACTGTATCTCTCATTCAGGGGGATGAAGAAATATGATCACCCCACCACCATCCTGATGATGGAACTCCACTACATCATCAAAACCAGATGCATAATTTACAAGCAATGCAAGTAATTCAACATTTGTGTACCAGAGTTTGAGAATGTATGTTTGTAGGTCTTCCCCACGTCTTGGGCACTTTGTTGTAGTTTTAGTGCTGGTCAATCAGGTCCAAATGTGTTTACAATTAGTTTATCTTCATGACTCATTCCAAGGAATGGCTTTGCAAATAGCTGCTCTACAGTATACTTGGTATCTTACCAATATTAAAGTTACATGTCAATATTTAAAGTACAATGCATAAGGTCTGATGCAACAACATAACTAATTTTTCTGCACAGAAGCATATCTCTTGCATTATTGCTCGAACAGCTCCCCTTTGCACAACATGAATGTATAATATAGCCATATAGCCGGCTGCCTCTCTGGGCCATACTGGTTGTCGAAGACCCTGAACCAGAGATATATCTTGAGCCACAAGTGAGGGCCTATAATAAGACAAGGGAGAGGGTCTTTCACAACCTGTATATTCAGAGGCAGCTGAGCTATAAGGCAATTATTACATTCCACCCACTGAGGGTAGAATGTTCTAAAATAAAAAGGGAGAATCAGGGAGACAAACATGGTAATGTTTGAGCAGAAGGCTTATACCAACCATTATCATCCCTGAGCCAATTCATTATCTTCAACAGAACTCCCATTACAATCTTTTAATTCAGATTACACCGTTCAATGCCTCAAATTGATACTGATGTGATCCCACCCCACCCACCATGTAGACCACTGCACATACATAGTACTTAACTACCATGTAAAAATAATATAGCATCACCTCCTTTATCTTAAACACTGGGGCTGTGTTGGGGTAGTGGAATAGCAGCAAAGGAGGTTGGGTTCTGTACCCTCTTGATCTTTGTTAAAAAGTTATCTAAAGTTCTTCAGGCTTTACCAGATGCTGAATAGAAAAATATTACATAGTTAGTAGCGTTAACGAAACACATAAATTATATGTAAAAGCCAAGTTAATGCATACTACAATGCCTGTGAAAATCATTTTAGGTGAAAATTGATTCCTTTGAAGAGGATAATCCCTAGCTTTAGTGTTGCCAAATCAATGGTAGGCATTAGAAGAAGTGCTGGTTACTCTTACTCACTTCTATTAAAAAAATGAGAGGAATTTGTAATGTTAAGTGTGCGACAATCTTTCTGTGGCACAAGGAATTTGAAGAGAAAGGCCCAAAGCAAAACATTTCTAATTCAGTAAAACGTAAATTCCTGCTAATACAGTGTACACAGGGCTCGAGTCTGGGTACACGCAGGTACTCTGGGTCCCCAAACTTTTTTCACAGGGTGGACGCCGCCCCCCGCCAAGAAGGTGGACCCCACAGAAATATGCTGAAATTGTCCCGGTGTAATTTTCAGACACCGGGACACGTTCAGCAGCACCTGCATGTTGTCTGCTTTCCAATCCCAGCAGCAACGTCCAGGCAGCGAGGGAGCCTTTTTTCACCTCCAGCTGGGCCGAAGTTAAGGGGTGATCCGGCCTCCTTTTGTTTGGCTATGCTGACTGGGGGCCGCCTGGAACCGTACATTTAAGTGTAAATGCCACAGAGGGAAACAAAGGGTTTATAAACAACAGGGGATTGATTCATTTAAGGTAAACAGAGGTTGGAATCCAAAGACTAGTAACAACACATGATACCTCTGTCACCATAAATCAAAAGGTCGATTTCTTAAAGTGGATTTTTATTTTCCACCTTGTACATGTAATATTCATGGACTATATTTCATCTTTTTCATCAAGGTCTGTTCAGTGCTGTACAACTTTAAATCAAATTACAAGAAACATTTAGAAACACTTAACAAATAAAGACCAAATCGACAATTGGACAATCATGTGCATCAACAATAATTACATGGAAAGACAAAGACAATTCTGAATGCTACTTTTTTGGACAACGGAATGTGGAATATTCAACAAACAAGGGGAGTCCTACACATTTCATATAGAATACCTGGGACCTATTCTTTTAGTCCTCACAGACTAACAGTATTTTTTGAGTGCCAACAGGAGGAAGCCTCCAGAAAGTAGGGAACAGGTTGTGAAATGTGGCGTTAATAACGCATTATCTCATGGGTGAGGCAAGCGAAAGAGTGTGGTGTTTTATTGACACGAGTGCGCTCTCACGTGGCGAGGGACCCAGGGGGGAGATATCATGGTCTAGACAGCATCACCCACACCTCATGATCTGAGAGAAAGTTGCTCCCAAACACAGAGCTCTGTCCCGGTGCTCGGAGTGCACGTGCTGCGTCAGGATCTCAACACTCGGTTTTGTGACTGCTACAGTTCTGCTGTGTGTGACTGGTGAGCGGGGAGGCATTTGTGCAGGGTATACGTTTAATTTACCGGGGAAGAGGCTCTCGGTTTCTTAAGCGTCTTGCCGATCTACATCGGGTAGCTGGTGCGGGGGGAGAGACACCCATGCAACGTGAGGGGCGGGTGCCTAGTAGGCTAGCCCGGTGGCGAATGTCTTACCAAATTATGGCGGGGTCGGAAGTTCTCCTACGAATCGGTGGCTTGAGAGCTGTGGAGCAGCGTTTCACTTTCTCGCTAGCGTAGCAGTACAGCATGCAGCTCGGGGGCAGTCAATCATCCCTCCAGAGTGTGGGGGTCTCCTGGTACGTTGATTTTAACGGTGTGTGCCGCGACGCTCCGGAAGTAAGATGCTAGTTCCGGGTCACGCGTATGTCGATTCGGACGGGGGCGTGTCTGTGTACATTCAGGGGCGTACTCGTGATGGAGCTGCCTAATCATTTGGGCAACATAGTTGCGGGACGAAGAAAAAATAATTGAAGGGCATTGCAAAACGTGTAACGTTTCATGCATAGATGAGTTAAAACCGGCTCGGAACGCCGTAAAAATGATCTGATTGTTCCAGTGTCCCCCACTATCAGATGTAGCCTGGTTAGTAACGGTCCTGCTGCTAAGGTGAGTGCCCACCTATTGGATCGTGATCTATGTAGGTATAGTCATGACCATGTGTACTGTGGGCACAATTAATGTTTGCACGAGCTAACAGTGTCAGTGACACAATCAATGTTTGCACGGGCTAACTGTGCCAGTGACACAAATGATACAAAGTACTTTCACATATTTATCGACATACGGGATATTCGCTTTTTTGGGGGAGGATGATACAAGGGTAAGGCGTCCTTGTGTAAGGTGACAGTGTGGATAAGTCTGTACAGATGTGTACCGAACAGTTTTTACAAGGGTATTACGTCCTAGTGTGAGGTGGCAGAGTATAGATGCCTGTACAGATGTGTACTGGAGAGGGAAGAAAGAGGAATTCAGAAGAGACAAATTCAAGACCAGTGTTGAAGTTCACTGGTTTCATTCAAGCCATTTTCAATTGTGTTCAAATACATGATGGTTTTTGCCTCAAACTTAGAAAGGAGACTATCAACATTAGCTCCATATACCCGCTTTAGAACAGTCCATTTGATATCTTTGGGGCTATGTTGGTATTCAATGCAATGTGTTACCATCGGTGCAGTTAGAATCTTGCACTTAATTCTGGAACGGTGTTGAGTCATTCTTGTTTTTATGGCTTGGGTTGTTTTGCCAATGTATGCCAGTGGGCAGGGGCACAGGGCGCAGTATATCACGTTATGGGTGTTACAATTCGTGAATGGTTCGTGTTTTATGAATTTGTTCCCATATACAAAAATGTCGCCTTCTATGGTACTGTGGCAAGATGTGCAATTACCACACTTTCGGTGGCCTTTGATCGGTGGTAGAGATAGCAAAGTTCAAATTGGATTAGTGTCGCATTTCTTTGACGTGTTAGCGTGTACAAGTTTGTCCTTGAGGCTTCTGTTTTTCTTCAGTGCAAAGATTGGAGGGTTTCTTAATGGTTCTATCGATTTGACAGTTGTCCAGTTTTTTCGGACTATTTTTTTCATTGCATTTGTGCGTCCTGAAAAGGTAGTGACGCAAACCAGGGGTTTGTTGTTATCTCGTTCTTTCGATACCAGAAGGGTTTCCCTGGGAATGTACCACGCCCTCTTCATAGCCCTCTTCAGTAATTTCTTTGGGTACTGTCTCTCAATCAGTTGTGTCATCAGTGCATTGGCGTTGTCAAAATAGTCTTCTTTCTTCATGCAATTACGTTTAATACGTAAAAACTGACTGAAAGGCAGATTTTCGCGTAAATTTCTCTGATGAAAACTGGAGAAGTGCAATGTGGTGTTTTTGTCGGTTTTCTTCTTATATAGGGTTGTGTATAGTTGACCAGCCTCGTGTCGTATCAATAGATCCAAGAAGTTCATCTCCTCTTTATTGTGGTTGACCGTAAATTGGATGTCTTTATTTCTATTGTTGATCCAGGTGACGAATTCCAAAAGTTGATCCAGTGCTCCTCGCCACAGCATAAAGACATCGTCAATATAACGGTACCACATTTTAATGTGGCCGTCATATGGATTGTTGTTATAGACCCATCTGTCTTCGAACAGAGCCATAAACATTATGGCCATTTCAGGCGCGAAGGGACAGCCCATTGCGGCTCCTTTGATTTGCAGGAATTGGATTCCATTAAAGGTGAAAAAGTTATATTTTAGACAAATTTCCGCCAGCTGCCGGATGAAAGAAGTAGGGACATTGTGTGGGCGTTCACGTTTGTCTAGGAAGAACTCAATAGCTTCTAGTCCTTGTTCCTGTGGGATGTTGGTATACAGACTAACGATGTCCAATGTGACTAGATGTTCCTCTTGTACATCAAAGGGATGACCTTCCAATAAATTGATGGCTTGCGTCGTGTCCTTGATATAGCTCATTGTGTCTCTCACCAAAGGTTTTAGAAAGGTATCTACATACTTTGCTGGTCTTTCGAGTATGGAATTGACTCCTGAAATTATTGGTCTTCCGGAAGGGGTTTTCGATGTCTTTGTGAACTTTTGGGAGGACATAAAGAAGAGGTGTTCTCGGATTATCATTGATCAGGTATAGTGCTTCTTTTTTTGATAGCCAACCCTCATCTTCTCCAATATTAACCAAGGAAATGAGTTTTTGTTTGATTAAATTCACAAAGTCCTCATCCGAACGTTTGTAGTGTTCCTCTTGGTTCAATTGGCGTTCTACTTCCGTTTCATATTTTTCGCGGGGAAGAATGACAATGGCCCCGCCCTTGTCCGCAGGCTTGATAATGATTTCCTCATTTTTCATGAGTACATCCAAGGCTGTTTTTTCATTTTTAGATAGGTTCCATTTAGTACTCCACAGCTCTCAAGCCACCGATTCGTAGGAGAACTTCCGACCCCGGCATAATTTGGTAAGACATTCGCCACCGGGCTAGCCTACTAGGCACCCGCCCCTCACGTTGCATGGGTGTCTCTCCCCCCGCACCAGCTACCCGATGTAGATCGGCAAGACGCTTAAGAAACCGAGAGCCTCTTCCCCGGTAAATTAAACGTATACCCTGCACAAATGCCTCCCCGCTCACCAGTCACACACAGCAGAACTGTAGCAGTCACAAAACCGAGTGTTGAGATCCTGACGCAGCACGCGCACTCCGAGCACCGGGACAGAGCTCTGTGTTTGGGAGCAACTTTCTCTCAGATCATGAGGTGTGGGTGATGCTGTCTAGACCATGATATCTCCCCCCTGGGTCCCTCGCCACGTGAGAGCGCACTCGTGTCAATAAAACACCACACTCTTTCGCTTGCCTCACCCATGAGATAATGCTGTATTAACGCCACATTTCACAGTATAGTAACGTGCTCCCACTCGCGAAGCATGGACCGGTTGAAGACACACTAGTCTCACTTCACCATAAGTCTGAAAGCATCTTGAGCACCCTCTGTCAGCTTAGATGCTCATTCAATTTTTTTTAAAAAAAACACCCTTTTCCCCGCAGGTACCGGGGTGCTCAACCTCCATTGTTTGGAGGCTCCCCCTCCCTCTCCCCTTCCTCTTCTCGCTGAATTCCAACAGCGTCTACCCCTGGAGTCGTAAGAAACTCAATTATCAGACTCCTATAGGACATCCCAAACCGTACGTACGGATAACCACGTTTTTTAACCCATGAATACACGTGTAATTAGCCAATACAAAGCTCATCTCTGTCTCCACAAGAATAAGACGGTCATTCCATCTCTCTCCATTAGATACACCCAGTCCTTCGCACAAACATGTGTTCACCCTGATGAAGACCTTCCACAACAAGTGCCACACAGAAGGTCGAAACGCGTTGGTTTCTAGAGGAGGCAAGCCGTATTAAGAACTCCAAGGAACAATAGTGACGTCAAGTCCTTAAAAAACATTTGCCTGACACCCAAGTACAGTGTCAAAAACCTGTTCCCTACTTTCTGGAGGCTTCCTCCTGTTGGCACTCAAAAAATACTGTTAGTCTGTGAGGACTAAAAGAATAGGTCCCAGGTATTCTATATGAAATGTGTAGGACTCCCCTTGTTTGTTGAATATTCCACATTCCGTTGTCCAAAAAAGTAGCATTCAGAATTGTCTTTGTCTTTCCATGTAATTATTGTTGATGCACATGATTGTCCAATTGTCGATTTGGTCTTTATTTGTTAAGTGTTTCTAAATGTTTCTTGTAATTTGATTTAAAGTTGTACAGCACTGAACAGACCTTGATGAAAAAGATGAAATATAGTCCATGAATATTACATGTACAAGGTGGAAAATAAAAATCCACTTTAAGAAATCGACCTTTTGATTTATGGTGACAGAGGTATCATGTGTTGTTACTAGACAGAGGGAAACAAAGGCACACAGCTTGCCTTCTCTTCACAGAGAGGCATGCTTTTGCCTTTGTTCTGTCCCTGTATATAAATGCAGACACTGTAAGACAGTCAGATGAGTTAGTCTGTCCCAGTATTTACACAAATAATTTAAATAGCACTTTTTTATTTATTTTATAGTGCTACCTCGTGACCATGAGGTCATTTGCATATTGTCTTGCTTGGTCAGTCCCCCCACTTTTTTTATAGGACTTGTGCCCTGACTGTACAGATAGTTCAAAATATATCAGCAGTTATAAACAACAACTGAAGTACTTTTTGTTAATTCTCAAGTGTGACTGAAGCCCAATTTTCACACATGTTTGTATGCCCATGGACCCAGGTTACAGTGGAATCTTTTTTGGCATTTTGTTGTTTGCTGATCTGAAGACGGGCTAAAAGCTAGTAGGGCTGCGACAGAGTCAGACAGGCTCCCAGAAGTCCTCTATGATACAGTGGAACCTTTTTAGCAGTCTGTTGGTTCTGGTCTGAAGATGGGGTAAAGGCTGGTAGAGCTGGGGCAGAGTCAGACTGGGTATGGCACTGATGTCCACACTGGCCCAAGCTATAGTTGTTCACCGGTCTGAAGATGCACCCTTCCGGCCTGCAGACTCCCACCCAGGCCTCTTGTTATCAGAAGCTGCTCAGAGATTTTACCTGCTGGTTCCCGCATCCTGACACTGCCAGTTTCCAGTTTGGAGCTGACTCGTGTGCACATAGAGGGAACTGCTAAGCATGCACCACTGTGCACCGAGCTATGCATTGTAATGAGAAGAAACAACAGGGGCAAGTTGTCTGCACTACTAGGCGGGTTTAACATCCATTCTGTGCACTGACTCAGGTTGGAAACATGTTAGGGCATACTCAGAATGCGGAGCAGGATGAGCCCTGCATGGATTCTCTCAATCAGAACATTTGTAAAGCGCACTACTCACCCATGAGGGTCTCAAGGCGCTGGGGGTGGGGGAGGCTGCTACTGCTCGAATAGCCAGGTCTTGAGGAGTCTTCGGAAGGTAAGCAGGTCCTGGGTCTGCCGTAGGAGGGTGGGGAGGGTGTTCCAGATCTTGGCGGTGAGGTGGGAGAACGATCTGCCACCGGAGGTCGTTCTTTGGATGTGGGGGACGGTGGCGAGGTTGGCGGAGTGGAGCTGGCGGTTGGGGGTGTAGAAGCTGAATCGTCTGTTGAGGTATTCTGGTCCGGTGTTGTGGAGTGCCTTGTGTGCGTGGGTGAGGAGCTTGAAGGTGATCCTCTTATTGACGGGTAGCCAGTGCAGGTCTCTCAGGTGGGGTGTGATGTGGCTGTGGCGAGGGATGTCGAGGATTAGGCGTGCTGAGGCGTTTTGAATGTGTTGAAGTCATTTCAGGAGTTTGGCCGAGGCTCCTGCGTACAGGGCGTCTCCGTAGTCCAACCTGCTGCTGACGAGGGCCTGGGTGACCGTTCTTCTTGTTTCGGTGGGGATCCACCTGTAGATCTTGCAGAGCATGTGGAGGGTGTTGAAGCAGGAGGACGAGATGGCATTCACCTGCTTTGTCATGGAGAGGGTAGAGTCGAGGATGAACCCCAGGTTGCGTGCATGGTCGGTGGGTGTTGGAGCTGTTCCCAGTGTGGTCGGCCACAAGGAGTCATCCCAGGCCGAGGGGGTGGAGCTGAGGATGAAGACTTCTGTCTTGTCCAAGTTTAGCTTCAGTCGGCTGTTCTTCATCCACTCGGTGATGGCTTTCATTCCTTCGTGGAGCTTGGTTTTGGCGGTGAGGGGGTCCTTGGTGTGGGAGAGGATCAGCTGGGTGTCGTCGGTGTAGGAGATGATGTTGAGGTTGTGCAGTCGGGCAACGTGGGCGAGCAGTGCCATGTAGATGTTGAACAATGTTGGGCTGAGGGATGAGCCCTGGGGTACGCCGCAGAAGATCTCGATGGCTTCGGAGCGGAAAGGAGGGAGGCGGACGCTCTGGGTTCTGTCAGAGAGTAAGGAGGTGGTCCAGTCCAGAGCCTTGTCACGGATGCCGGCGTCATGGAGGCGTGTGCGTAGGGTGTGAGGTGTGGTGGCAGACAGTGTCGAAGGCGGCTGACAGGTCCTGGAGAATGAGGGCTGCGGTTTCTCTGTTGTCCAGCAGGGCCCTGATGTCATCAGTGGTGGCGATGAGGGCAATTTCTGTGCTGTGGTTGCTGCGGAACCCAGACTGGGAGGGGTCCAGGATGCTGTTCTCCTCGAGGTAGCGGGTCAGTTGTCTGTTGAAGGTCTTCTTGATGACCTTCGTCGGGAACGGGAGCAGGGAGATGGGCCGGAAGTTCTCAATCAACCAATCAATCATTTGTAAAGCGCACTACATACCCGTGAGGGTCTCAAGGCGCTGGGGGGGTCACTACTGATCGAACAGCCAGGTCTTGAGTATCCTCCTGAAGGTCAGCAGGTCTTGGGTCTGTCGTAGACTCAGTGGGAGGGTGTTCCATGTCTTGGTGGCGAGGTGGAAGAAGGATCTCCCGCCGGTGGTTGTTCTTCGGATTCGCGGGACGGTGGCGAGTGAGAGGTCGGCGAAGCATAGCTGGTGGTTGGGGATGTAGAAGGAGAGCCATCTGTTGAGGTAGGCTGGGCCGGTCTTGTGGAGTGCTTTGTGTGCGTGGATGAGAAGCTTGAAGGATATCCTCTTGTTGACGGGGAGCCAGTGCAGGTTTCTCAAGTGGGGGGTGATGTGGCCGTGCCGTGGTACGTCAAGGATCAGTCGTGACGAGGCGTTTTGGGTGCGTTGTAGTCGTTTGATGAGCTTGGTCGGGGCTCCCGCGTAGAGGGCATTTCCGTAGTCGAGTCTGCTGCTGACGAGGGCCTGGGTGGCTGTCTTTCTTGTATCTGTCGAGATCCATCTGTAGATCTTGCGGCGCATGCGGGGGGTTTTGAAGCAGGAAGAGGAGACGGCATTGACTTGCTTGGTCATTGAGAGCGTTGAGTCGAGGATGATTCCCGGGTTGCGTGCATGGTCGGTGGGTGTCGGGGCTGCCCCCAGTGCCATCGGCCACCAGGAGTCGTCCCCGGCTGAAGGGTTGGAGCCGAGGATGAGGACCTCCGTCTTGTCCGAGTTCCGCTTCAGACGGCTGATCTTCATCCAGTCGGTGACGGCCTTCATTCCTTCGTGGAGGTTGGTTTTGGCGGTGATGGGGTCCTTGGTGAGGGAGAGGATCAGTTGAGTGTCATCGGCGTAGGAGATTATGTTGAGATCGTGCTGCCGGGCGACGTGTGCGAGCGGGGCCATGTAAATGTTGAACAGTGTCGGGCTGAGGGAGGATCCCTGGGTTATGCCGCAGATGATCTCTGAGGCTTTTGAACGGAATGGGGGGAGGCGGACGCTCTGGGTTCTGCCGGAGAGGAAGGAGGTGGTCGAATGATTGATTGATTGAAGTTCTAGAGGTCCTTGGGGTCAGCCTTGGGTTTTTTGAGTAAGGTGTTGGTCTCGGCGTGCTTCCAGCTCTCCTGGAAGGTCACTGTCTCAAAGGAGATGTTGATGGCTTTTCGGAGATGGGGTGCGATGGTGGTGCTAGCTTTTTTGAAGATGTGGTGTAGGCAAGGGTCTGGCAGAGATCCGGAGTGAATGGTGTTCATGATTTTGATGGTGTCGCCGTCGTTTATGTTGGTCCAGGAGAGCAGGGGATCGGTGCGGATGGTGGCCGTGGGGACGGAGGTCTCAGTGGTTGTCGGGGTGGTCATGACGTTGAAGCTGTCGTGGATGTCTGTGATCTTGCGATGGAAGAAGGTGGCAAGGGAGTCGCACAGGTCTTGCGAAGGTGGGATGTCGTTGGTGTTGGAGCTGGGGTTGGAGAGTTCCGTCACGATGTTGAAGAGCTCTTTGCTGTTGTGTGCGTTGTTGTCTAGGTGGTCATTGAAGGAGGCTGTTTTGGCGGATTTGATGAGGTTGTTTGTCGTCCGTCTTTCATTGGTTTGCAAATGCCCAGTTGAAATGCAACGAAGGCAAATCTGAAGTTCTCTTCTATGGTTCTTCTTCTGGGTGTAGAGATAGGTTTTGGCATCTGGATTTCCCTCGTCCTACCATTGGTAAAGGCGCAGTAAAAAATCTTGGCGTCTGGTTCGAGGAGAACTTGAATTTTGCAACTCAAGTGAAGAAGCTGGCTGGTGTTTGTTTTGGTATTCTTAAAATCTTGCAGAGGTGTCTTCCCTTTCTACCTGGCAAGGCTAAAGAAACTGTGGTTCATGCCCTTATTCTATCTCGTTTGGATTATGCAAACGCTCTTTTGGTAGGCAGCCCAGGATATTTGGTTAAGAAACTGCAGGTGGTCCAAAATTCAGCGGCCAGGCTTCTCCTGGGTGTGTGTTCTAGGCTTAGCGTTCGTTCCCATCTGCGCTCTTTGCACTGGTTCCCAGTGGAATCTCATTTGAAATTCAAGATGCTTTCTATTGTGCATCGGGCCCTTTATGGTCTGGGTCCTTCTTATCTGCGTAAGAGGTTTGCCTTTTACACACCAGGGAGGCTGCTGCGTTCGTCTGCCCAGCTTTTGATCCAGACCCCTAGGTTTAATCGCGAAAGACTGGGTGGGAACTCCTTTGTCCGTAAAGCAGGCCTAGCCTGGAATTGCCTGCCTGTAGCGCTTTGGGCTACCCAGGACCCTCTTCTGTTTAAAAGAAAATTAAAAACTTAGCTTTTTTAGTATGATGGGTTTTGCCTTTCTTCTTCCTCTTTTTCCCGAGTTTAGCGCCGGGACACTTTTGAGTAGCTGCGCGCTGTATAAATTAAAGATAACATAACATAACATAACATAACATGAGGTGATGGGGTCTGCGGGTGGCATTCTTGTGGGCTGCGTAGCTGTCCGGTGTCTGTTCACGGTGCCATTTCTTCTCTAGCTTTCGGCAGGTTTGCTTGGAGGTCTGGAGGTCCTCAGTGAACCAGCTGGCTTTCTTGCTGGTGTGTCTGTTGGAGGGTATGTTGATCGGGGCAAGGGTGTTGGCGCAGTCGTCAATCCATTGTCTGAGGTTGCGGGCGGCGGTGTCAGGGTCGGTGGGGTTGGTGGGTGGGTTCCGGGCGAGGGTGGTGGTTAGCTGGTCTTCGGTGATTTTGCTCCAGCAGTGGCGGGGGATCTGTTGGGTGTGGTGGTGCATGGTGGGTTTCCGGAAGGTGAAGTGGATGCAGCGATGGTTGGTCCAGTGGAGTTTGGTGGTGTGGTTGAAGGAGACGTGGGAGCTTGCGAAGAAGATGGGGTCAAGCATGTGGCCGGCAGAGTGGGTGGGTGTTGTGACTAGCTGCCTGAGTCCGAGGTTGGCGAGGTTGTTGATCAAGGCGGTGGAGTTGGTGTTGTTGTTGTTCTCGAGGTGGAAGTTCAGGTCCCCGAGAAGGATGCAGTTTGGGGAGGCAAGGGCGTGTGTACTGACAAAGTCGGCGATGGAGTCGCTGAACTGTGATCGGGGTCCGGGGGGTCTGTAGACGAGGGTTCCTCTGAGGGTGGTATTGGAATCAGTGTGGATCTGGAAGTGCAGTTGTTCAGCGGTGCTAAGGGTGTCGTCGGTGTTGGTCAAGACTCTGTGGACGATGGCGATTCCTCCTCCTACTCCGTTGATGAGGTACCTGCGGGTGATCTTGTAGCCATCCGGGATGGCTATGGCGATGTTGGGTGCCGAGGAAGGGTTCAGCCAGGTTTCCGTCAGGAAGGAGACGTCTGGGGATGTTGAGCCGAGTAGGTCCCAGAGTTTAACGGCGTGTTTGCGGGCTGAGCGGGTGTCGAGAAGAATGCATCTGAGGAGGTTGCGTTCTTTCCCGGTGGGTGGATTTGCGGATCGGATGCTGGTGAAGTAGCAGTTCCGGCAGGAGAAGGGTCCTTGTGTGCATTTTGGGGCGGCCAGGAAGCAGGTGTGTGATTGCCCGGCATTGAGTGCATGGAGGGTGCTGGCATCGTAGCGGTGTCAGGCGTCGTGGCGTTCGCGGGGGCCAGGGGGTCTGGCACTGGGCATGGTCCATGCGCGGACGGGTGCGGACGGGCTTGCCTTTGGCGCACCAGCGGCGCGCCCACTGCGCGCGGCCGCCATTATAAGGCAAGGTGGGAGGGAGGAGCAGCTGGGAGGTGGGAGTGGGATGATGAATGGAACGAGCAGGAGGGCGGGGCCGCAGGGGACGCAGCGGTGGGAAAAAATAGACAAAAGCAGGGCAAAAAGAAAAATAAAGGGTCACAACAACACGGGTAATAAGGAAAGAAACAATGTAGTGAGCAGATAATAAACAACCAGGGGCACAGAAATAAAAAGAGAGACAGAACACAATTTACCAAGGAAAAAGAGGAAGACAGTGGAGATGGCAAAAAATACAACTGAGGCACAGGGCCTCGAACCTTCGAACTTAAGGCGGTGGCAGAAGCAGAGACACGGGCCCACAGGTGGTGCTGTACAGCGTGGGGGAGCGACCTACCTAAATCAGGGTCAGGGGTTGCTCTCACTAGCACTCTCTAACAGTGACGACCAAGTCCCCAGAATCACTCTCCCTCAGATGCATGGATTAGTTATATAGCACCACTCAGACCAGTAAAGGATGTCAGAGCACTTTGCATCACACACACATTACACAGGGACAGTCAATCATATGTGTGTATATCAGTGTAAAGGAAATGTTAAATAAGCCAAAAGACTACAGGAGGGAGGAGTCACATGTCATCCATACTGGTAGGCAGTACAGTCTAGGAGTGCTTGGGGTGGAGAAGCACAAACTCGGAAACAGCATAGTTGGGAGTTTCTCTCTGATAATGAGAATCGATTTCTACCCGAATTAACCCTTTTTGCAACATTAATCTATGAGCTAATGTATGCTTTGCAGTGCGTATGCAGTTCTATGATGAAAGTTAATAGCTCATGGTTCGATATTAGGACTTTCAGATACGCTACAGTACCAATTTTCCGCTACAAGAAGTGAGTGCCTTAATCTTCCACAACTGTCAGCTGGCGCAATAGTACGGCCCATTGTTTTGCAGTACTACACAAATAACATGGGTACTAGATGGTGACAGGCTCCAGGGAAGAGGAGAATAAGCTGCGTAGTGAGCAGTAGCACTGGTACTTATTGGACGTGCAGGGTCAGGAGAGGGTGGCCCCGCAGCAGATAACCCAGGAATGTCCTGCAGACACCGGGCAGACGGGGAATCGGGGACAGGTTGTAGGAGGGTCCTCACGCGTAGGTCAAAAACAGAAGGGTTTCTGGTGAGGAAGGAAGGGAAGGGAAAGCAGGGGGAGCTCCCTCCGATCGTGAAACTGAAGGTTCGTGGCGAAAGAAACACAAACAAGAAAGGTAGAAAAAAGAGAGAATTACTAAAAGGAAGATGGAAGGCTCACACAGTGTCCTTGGGATGCCTCACGGCAGGGGCACTGTGGGAGCCAAGCGTGGTTTACCAGCATAGAAAGAGTAGATGTGTTGCTCCCCCAGGAACCTTGGGATGCCTCACGGCAGGGGTACTGAGGGAGCCAAGGGTGGCTTACTGCCATAGAAAGAGCAGATGTGTTGCTCCCGCAGGACCCTTGGGATGCCTCACGACAGGGGTACAGAGGGAGCCAAGGGCGGCTTACCATCATAGAAAGAGTAGATTTGGTGCTTCCGCAGGACCCTTGGGATGCCTCATGGCAGGGGTACAGAGGGAGCCAAGGGCGGCTTACCGCCATAGAAAGAGTAGATGTGATGCTCCCGCAGGACCCTTGGGATGCCTCATGGCAGGGGTACTGAGGGAGCCACGGGCGGCTTACCGCCATAGAAAGAGTAGATGTGATGCTCCCGCAGGACCCTTGGGATGCCTCACGGCAGGGGTACTGAGGGAGCCAAGGGCGGCTTACCGCCATAGAAAGAGTAGATGTGATGCTCCCGCAGGACCCTTGGGATGGCTCACGGCAGGGGTACAAAGGGAGCCAAGGGCGGCTTACTGCCATAGAAAGAGTAGATGTGATGCTCCCGCAGGACCCTTTGGATGCCTCAAGGCAGGGGTACCGAGGGAGCAAAATGGAAGGACTCAGCCTCAGGAGGGTTAGAGTAGATGCTCAAGCATGGTCTTTGGGATTCCACACGGCAGGGACCCCGGGAGCAGGGAGGGCACACAAAAGGGTCCAGGGCAAGCGGGACGGCACTTGCAGTCCGGGCAGGTCCCAACAGACAACCTCCAAATCGGTAGCAAGTTGAAGCCTTGACGGTGAATCAGAGGCCCAGACAGGTGGCCCCTCCCTTCCCTGAAAATTGAGGAGGCTAGGTCCACATAGCAACAAAATGATTGCAAAGACAATGAAAGATGTTAGCATGGTTATTAAGATAGCAATTGGATAACCATGATTTTGCAAATGTATAAATATGTTATGTTTAATAAACTGCGACCTCTTAATGCACGAAAGCCCATTTGTCAGTGTTGTGATTTGAGGGTCATTATGGACGCAGTTTTGAAGTAAGGTTTGGGGGGGACAACTCACCTCCTGGAAGGGGTTTGCACTACTAGGCGGGTTTAACGTCCATTCTGTGCACTGACTCAGGTCGGGTGGCTTTTAAAGGCTACATGGCTATTGTAATGTTTATGCTAGCGTTCTTTTCGATACAACGCTTTCTGTGAATCTATCTTACAGTTCTCCCTCCCATTCCGGATGCTGATGCTGTCTGTTTCTATAGCAGGCCTCAGACCTGAAATATATTCAGCTCGCTTATTAACACATTGGTCGGGCTCTTTGCGTTGACTGTCGCTCGGTCACACAATAACGGCCATCGCGTCCCTTGGTGTCCTCACCGGGGTGAAAGAGAGTTAAGGAGCAAAACATTGACTCAGGCTGGTGAGAAATTCATATTTCACAAGCACTACATAAATAGGGTGACCAGACGTCCCGGTTTTCCCCGGACGGTCCCCGTTTTTGGAGAAGTGTCCCCGTGTCCCGACACTTTTCTCCAATTCAATGAAATGTCCGGGTTTTTAAACAGTGTCCGGGTTAAACATACAAATGTCCCGGTTTTTCATTTGTTTCGGTTGTTTGAGCATGCGCGTGCATGCTCTCTTTGCACTGATTAAAGCGTGACGTTTAGGTGAGCGTTGTAGCAGGAAGGGAAATCGGGCTTTGAATGGGATGGGGGGTGGGGAGAGGTGCTCCTTTCATTCCACAGCGCGAGGTTCAGCCTTTGAATGTGACCTCTGTCTCCAGGCCGAGAAGTCAAAGGATGCAATCTGCATACATTCACACCTGAATGCCGGTCACTTAGGGTGCTTCCAGAGATACCTTTGTTTTGTTAATGCAGCGCTCCTGCTCCAACAGCTACTGATGGCAGTGCGTCTTTGAATGTCTTTTTTTTGTAAAAGCCTACTTGCAGGACCTGCTTATATCCTTGTTTAGAAACAGTAACCTGTTTGTACTTCGTGTCCAGGGCCGGCTTTAGGGCGGTGCGAGTGCCCCCGCACCGGGTGCTGGCTTCCTGGGGGTGCCGTGTTTTAAAGTTTATTATGCTTTTGAAGCACCTGCTGCAGCGTTTCTTTAGCCCCAGCAATTACCAGGCCTCACATAAATGTCAAGATAACTCGTGTGATTAATAATCTTCCTGGAGAGAGATCAGCATTTTGTATAGTTGAGGTTTTGACTTCGGTGAAGTTAGTGTAGAGGGTTAACATGCCTGCTGCAAAGAACCTGTACCAAGTAGATTACAGAGTGCGTATGATGTAAACAGATCAGCAGATTACTGCTTTCAAAAGAGATATCCTTTTGTTACTTGCAATTTATAACTTAAAGTCCTGATATAGAATAGTGAGCTATTAACTTTCATCCTAGAACTGCATACACACTGCAAAGTATACATTATTAGAGCATTGATTAATGTTGCAAAAAGGGATAATTTGGCTAGAAATCGATTCTTATTATTAAAGAAAAATCCCAACCATGCTGTTTCTTTTTCGACTCTGCGTTTGTGCTTCTCCACACAAAGCACTCTTAAACTATACTGCCTACCAGTATGGATGACATGTGACTCCCTACACTTTTAGTCCTTTGGCTTATGTAACATTTCCTATACACTGATTACACATGCATGATTGATTGTCTCTGTGTAATGTGTGTGTGATGCGAAGTGCTCGGACACCCTACACTGGTATGAGTGGCACTATATAACTAATTCAATGCATCTGAGAGAGTGTGGTTATGGAGACTTGGTCACTGTTAAAGGGTGCTAGTGAGAGAATCCGTGGTGGAGGTGGTCTTGGGGGGGCGCCAACAAACACTGTCGCACAGGGCGCCACCAGCACTAAAGCCGTGGTCACCAACTATAGCAAATGTTGAGGCAAAGTCTGTTTAAATGGAATTAATGGTTACAGCCAATAAAAGACCTCTGATTTGTCATCTGTAAGCTTCATCTCGGTCTGTGGAGGGAGCTGTCATTATAGTCCCTTTTCTATGTCCATGGCAGCTGTCAAATAGTCCTACCTTTATGTCGATGGTTACTGCAAACCGTAGTCCTACTTCTATGTCTATGACCTGTCCCCGTTTTTTGTTTTGAGAATCTGGTCACCCTATACATAAATCATTTGTGGGTGCGGCTCCCACTCGCTGAAGCTTGTTACCTGATGAGATCAGATGTGAAGAAAAGCTGAGCTGCTTCAGAAAAAAAGCGAACGTTTCTTTCAACAAATGCCTAGATGCACTCCAACCTGTGGGGCAAGAGTAGGCTGTGTTTTTTCTGCTCATCCAAATGCAAAAGTCCAGTTTTTTATAGATCCTAAAATATCAGCCTGCAGCTGGTTTTAGGCCCTCACCATTTTTAGTATGTATGTGAAACAAGGAATGGGATGGTGAATTGTCCTGGATCACACGAGGTGCACGCAGAAGCTACTATACCAGACTGAACCCACATCTAATTGTGCACTTGTTTATGGATCTGAACGTTGGGGCCCTCTTACACAATGCCTTTGGTTCTCGCTACACATATACAATGCATCGTGGCTTTTGACTGAAATATTTCCTAAATCTAAGAATTAGGGAACTAAAACAGCTTGACATAGGCAAACTATCTGTATTATTATTATTACAATAACAACACATTTATATTTACAATTGCTTTCCTACTCCACTATTACAAACTCTTCAGTCCTCCCCTCCCTCTCTCACACACTGACACACACGCCAGTTAGTGAAGCAGCAGAGCCCCGAACGCATGGAGCAAGGAAGGGCAACAAAGAGCGAATCGCATCTTACAATAGTAAAAAAGCTCTACTTGAAAGCACAAGAACGCATGCCATAAAATAGCAGCTGGATTTCCGCTGTTCTTCACAAAAAGCTTGCCAGTTTCCAAGTCGGTCATGACTTACCAAACTGAGTCGGGCAACATTTAGTGCGTGCTCGAAGTGAGTGAGTGAATGATTCAGGAAGAATGCGGCTGTGCTCTCTTGCCACTTCTTTGTCAAGCAATCAGGTCTACAAGCAATGCATACTTCCTCTGAGCATTTGGTATGTGATTTTAGAGTTTTCCGTTTGTATCTCTTCCTTGAGTGACTTTACAACTTGTACATTTGCAATATTTTCTTGTTTATATCTCCTCCTTGAGTGACTTTACAACTTGTACATTTGCAATTTTTTCAGTTTGTATCTCGTATGTAACTCATGTAATCCAAAGTCCTTATGTAACGCAACTGGTTCTTTTGTAAAGCACTCTGACACCTTCGGGTAATGTTCGTGCTATATAAAATCACATTAAATAAATAAATAAATATGTGGAATGAAAGAATACGTTATCCAAGGAGGGGCTTCCGCTTCCAATAAACCCAGCGGCATAGCTAAAATCGGTACAGCAAGTAAGTGCAGTGGCACTGGGCCCATAACCTTCACAAGCACATTGCACCCTGGTAATGACAGTAGTTAACTGTCCCAAAAGGCGTCAAATGAGCCATTTTCTTGTTTGCACAAGGACACATCACTATCCCCATCCCTATTATACTGGACATCTCTCCCCAGTTTAAAACCACCCCACACCCCTCGAATTGTTGTTCAATAAAACACACCAATGCCCACTCGGTGAAGCAGTGCTACATAATAAACTTCAATCAAATGCACTTCCATGATGAGGCCGGGGAAGGACTTAAGGGCTAATTATTAGTTTGGCGGTCCATAGGACTGCCAAACTCACAGTGGAGGTGCAGTGGCAGTCGGGCCGCTGCACCAGTGGTCTGACCACCGTATTACGAGTACAGCATGCGGACCATGAGAGGTTGTTTTGAATGTGGCTTCTCACCAATAAGCCATACTCAATTCCTACACTCTCACCTGGGAGGCAAATATACCACTGCACCTTTGAATAATATACACTTTTGAGCATGTCTTACCACCCCTGGCACAGCAAGACTTCAACACAAAACAAACAGCACCTTTTGAAAAGGGATTTTATTTAACAAAATGCAAAGACTCTATCACTTTTAGAATAAGGCTTGGGGTTTATTACATAATACTTTCTAAACAAAGGCTATCTCAGATGTCAAATGCATAAGATTCAAATAAATGTAGCAAACTATAATTCTGATTAATAAACAAGCAATAACTGATATAAGATAAGATACACTGGACGTCCTGCAAGAGATCAGAAAGATATATATATATATATATATAAATATATACACAGTAGAGGATCACTCTGGATGTGCACCTCCCACGCCGCAAAGAAAACACCTCAAACGATCACAGCCACTGGCTCAAATCACAATGGTAATAACCACAAAACTCAATACATCACCTGATCCATACACTGCCCACTTCTGGCCGGGTGAAGCCTTCACACAGCGGAGATCAGAGCTCAGCAATCAGGGTACAATCCGAGATAGACACGTCTGCCCTCGCTTGGAATCCAAACTCCCAAACTCCGCCAGACCAGTGGAGGCTCCCCTTTTTAATACAAATTCAAACATAACGAAGCTTTTAGCAAGCCTCTCCTCCTCGTTCCCATGAGAGTCCATACCAGTCTGCTCCAAAGCCACGGCATCGGTTGATCAGGCCTTTGCTATGGCTTCGAGACGGACCATGTACATTCCTCTGATAAGAACCAGTTTTCTCTAGTCAGTAAAGCGCGAAAAACAGGAGGGAGAGCAGAACATGCCCTCCCCACTTTGCAGCTACGTGCAAGCACAGAGAATTGCTTCAGTCATGTAAATGGAGTTAGTTAGGCCATGCACACAGAAAGGCCCAAAGCAAGATGGAATTGAAAAGCAAGATGACATGAAAGCATGGGAAATGGGAAAGATTATTGCATGGGATTAGACAGCAAATATAATTAGTGTAATAAAACATTCCTGCATTGGCAACTGCTTTTCAGAATGAAATCTCGTTGGAAAATGTACTTTGCATTTAAAGATTTTTCTGGGTCTAATACTGTAATTTGAAATGACCCAAATCAGGCATTATTAATTTATGGGCACAACTCTGTGGATGATATCTCCCCAAGCCAGGCATCATGCCATTGTCGTCCCGCAGGCGGACTCATCATTGTTCCATTCCCTGGAGTTTGACGACCGCGAGGTACTGAGTACTCGGGCGGCTGCCTGTCTGGCTGGATTTTGACAGCATATTTTCAGAACAGAAGTAAATATTAATGCAATTTGAAAAATACTAGCCTGTTTCCAGAGGTGGCACAATTCTTACCTGCCTGATTTGCTAACTCGTGAGCTGCCTCCGGGCGCGACATGCATTGGTAATGGAAGTTGTGACCATGCTTTGTTTGTCGGTGCACAGCTCGGCCTTCCAGTCCCACCCCTGCATCTCCTGTGCCAATATAGACGCTGCTCCCTTGCTGTTTATTTTAGCAAACAGCATGAGAACAGCATAAGGATTGCCTCGGTCTGACAAACCCAGTGCTCCATAGGAGACTTTGGGGCTGCAGCTGTAATCCCTCAGGCTCCTAGAATTGCGCAGATAGGAGACGTTTCAAATGTGCATGTCGGGCTGAGCACAGCAAGGAACTCGTCCAGCCTCACATGCACGCTTCACTCCGAGGCCCAGCTAAACCTGTGTGTGTGTCAATCAATCATTAAGCCAAACCCCCAGCCCCCACCAGCCGCGGTCCGTGCAGGTAACAGTGATGGGGGTGTGGGACCAGGTAAGAGGGGATTGCGAGGGACGATGCAGAGGGAAACTTAATTATTTATTTAATTTTCCATCTGCATCGTCCCTTTAAATGCCCCCTTATCCGGCCCCACCGCTGTTACCTGCACGGGCTGCGGCTGCCCCCATGTCTGCCCACACTCTCCAGAGACCGGCGAACTCGGCCCGGGTGTGGTGAAATGAAAGCAGTGCACTGTCTGCAGCCAGACTAAATTGAATCAATACAGTATTGGTCCCTGGGAGTAACAAGACAAACAGGGGAGGAACACCCCGTCACCCCAATAAAAACCACCCCTGGGTTAGTCAATTCATCTCCCAGTTGTTATGGAAAATAGGTTTCTCAGAAGATTATCAGGTCTCCCTCAGAGTTCTGTCTCCATTAATAAGAATGAGGAGCTAGGAATGGGCGATTTAACTGATATATTGCACATTAGGCCCTTACTTCTCTAGATATCGATCTGGCTTCACTCCGCTGAAAGTTTCAACCGCCTAGTGTGAAAAGATTACCTGGCACTTGATTGTTTGTGCAGTATAACCTGTTTGAGCAGTGTTAAGGAGTGCTTTTCTATGTTGGGTCGTCCTAAAATCTGTAATAATCGCCATTCCATCATTGCAAAAGACATTACAAGATGGCTTTTAAGGCCTGGAAAGAAAATGAGATAGCCTTATCTACAATGACTAAACTATTGGTCAGAACGTATCTTCCACTTGAAACCTCCTTTTTTAACCGAAACTTATCTATCATACAATATGGCAGACTATCACTGGTTACTTTTGATATGCTTTGGGTTAAATGTATTCCATCATTTGTTGACCTTCCCTGGAGTCAGTTCATTTGATCCTGTTTTTAATCCGTGTAATTGTGACAATGTCTCAGCAGACGATACTCTGCACTGTATCATGTTTATCAGTTTTTATAGAAAGTTGCGTAAATCTTTTATTGTCCCTGTATTAGCCAAGTTAGACCCGCTCTGTTTTAGCTAAAATTACTACCGGACGAGTTTACATGTTTTAATCTGCCCTTTTTTAGGTCTCCCCTGAGCCAGCGCATGCGTTGCACTGCGAGACATTTAGTGTGTGGGCTTTGATCAGCTATCATCGAGCGTGCGGTTACGCGCACAATGACGAGCAGAGGCACCATCTGGCTTCCTCTCTCGTTATGGTGCGCGCACATCGCACACCACTCGCCAGCCTGCTTTCACTTTTGCCGTTGTGTGCGCGTGCGTGCACCACTCGCGTCCTTTTTTTTCTTTTAGCGCGCGCACGCTCACACACAACTCCCAGGCTTGTTTTTCAATTTCCTCAGTAACTTTCCAATTCTGACTCACAACCCAAGCCGTTAGATACCTTGTATCCAAAATACACTAAATCTCTAGCGATCAGACCGGGAGTTTAAAAACCTTTCCCTGAACGCTCGTGCTCTATCACCGTCCGGCTGCTCCTTTCCCAAGTACTTTTTCAACATCTAGGTATGAATTAAAGCGCATGCTCTTCCTGTTTTTTTTTTTTCCTTCATTTTCTGCATAGGACTTGACATTCATTAATGCACCAAGTAATATACGATCACCCTCACATGTAATTAACGTGCCTGCTTCTTTTCTTTCTTTTTGCTAAGCACGGTCTGCTACTCGCCCCTTATCCCTAGCTTTACCTTTTCCCAATTTAATTGCCACTCACAAGACTCACAAGACTGTAGTCAATCGCGATAAGAAATAACCGACCAAAACAGTCCTCATCTCACCATTTTTCATCCGCAAAGTTTTTTGTACCTTACGAACTGGATTACCAGCCACGACCCTCTGATTACGCCGGCCGATACCACTTTCACTCCTCCTCCCTTCTGTCGCTTGTGTATTGAACAGCAGACAGCCAGAAAATACCATTGCCTAGCTTTTAATTGGGTGCGGATGTGTCACACTGGATGCGAGCTTCACAACTCAACATGGCCAACCTGTTGTGCCTGAAGGCTGTGACACCATTAGCGATTTCCACACCTAAGAAGGTTAATTTGTTGGGTTACAGACACCAGGTTTCCTGCATGTTGTCGCCTGGTGATGCGTAGTTAGCTGCAGAGGACAAAATAATATTACTCTAATACGAACGCTGCCGGGAGTTACAAATAGATGGGTGTACTTGAATAGTTAGACCACCGGAAAGCTGACGGTCGTCCTCATCTAAGCTGGATGACTTGTTGTGTCAGCTGAGGTGCCTGGACAGCTCTGAAACTTTCCCACCCAACATGGTAGGCCACTCGCATCTGCAACGGTGCAGAGTCGCAGAGAGAAAGCCTGCGATGCTCTTCTCCCTGGTTCTGTAAGGGGACTAAGAGCACCCTGCACCTCCTGGGGTGGCCTACGGGAAAACCGGGGCTGAAGGTACCATGGTGGCTGTGTATGTCTTTGAGCAGCAGGAAACCGCTGCAGCGCTGAGCGGTGTGAGCCTCGCGCCCGCTTCTGACAGGTGAACAGCTCCCCATCTTCACTCTGCCCGCCTCATCTTTATCTTCACACGAGTCTCCCCTGCTTCCCTGCTTATAGACCCATGACAATCTCTTCGTTATTCTAAGCAGTCTATTCGCACTTGCTTTTTTTCTGGCCTTATCTCTGTTCCGTTCTGTTTTCATCGATTTCCTGTCATTTCACTAACATCATCATTACATCCACTCTTACACTTATATTTATTTGTGGTTACTTTGTAAATATGTTGACTTTGGTAAAGTTTTCATGTTAATAGAAATAAAGGTGATTCTTAATTGCTACTTCAGTAGGGTATTTGGACAGAAATTAAAACTATGAGCTTTTTAATAAACCTATGAATATGGTACTCAAGCCTTTTATGGCATTTTATGGATATTAAAAATCAAATACTGACAGGTGCTAGTAGAGAGTAATTTTTGTTGTTCGCATTTTCAGTACAGGATCGTCTTGCTTCAGATCACTGTCAGGCTATCTTTATTGGCGTATCTGTTGCCTCACTTAAGATGGCAACCCATTGACTGCTCTCTTTTCATATTTCATGTAGCTGTCAGTGGAGCACGCAGTGCTCTCTGGTATTGAAGCCTGCCCTCCTCTGCTCCCCTTACCATGTCTTCTATAAAAAGACAAGCATTGGAATAGCCAATAGGTCTCGCTTTTGGGACCTTATAAGTATTTAGTTATGCAGCACAACATCCTTGGTGCAACAACATCAACTGTTGCATGGGTAAACACTTATAAGGTCCCAAAAGCGAGACCTATTGGCTATGCCAATGCTTGTTTTTAACAGGAGCTAGTCGTTTGTGGAAGAATATGTTTAATTTTTGATATATTGTATACAATGTGATCTGTTCCCTATTTCAAATGTTATATTACCTTGTCATAGTTTAGCTAATGTTGACATATTTATGTTTTATGTTGCTGTCTTTTAAGATATTTGTATGAACTGAATAAAGATATTTTGACTTCACTTAACTAGTTTTTTTTTGGGTGTGAATGAATAGTTTATTGTCATTAGTTAATAAAAACTGTCACAATACAAATTAGATGTGCATATAAAATAAATCCTTTTTTAAAATAATCAGTTTTCTTAAAACATAGATTAATGTTACCACAGTACAGGAAAATATCTTGGTCTTATTTGAAGCATGTCATTATAAATTCCTTCAATTCGTAACTGTTGATACTCTTCTCCATTAATATAAAGTGGCATGAGCATCAGTATAAAATTCCGCAGCTCCAAATGTCAACATCCCACTATTGTTTTGACATCATATCAATGTCTTGTGCTCATAAGGTGGGGCAAATTTCTTATGCTGCTGTACGCAGCTTACAATTCTGTTTGAGTGCTTTGTCGTGAAATTGTAAAAACTTCAGAAGTTTGCAGTTTAACTGAGGGTCTGTAGGGTCCAGGCCTCTCGTGATGGCTGTTCTACACCTGTGAATCCCTCTTCTTTAAAAGTGAACGTCGTACATTATTTAGTTGGGACATATGCAGACCAAATGCACAAAGTCCTCTTTTGGGGCATCACATAATCTGCACATTTTTGGTCCTTTATATCACCATAGTGGTTTTTCTGACAAAGATGGCAGTTCACCTAAGCGCATGGCGAATAGTTTTTTCTTGAAATACACCGGATAGGTTAGATCTAGATATGTTGCCGGTTGCAATGTGACATATGTTTGAATTGTCACCCAAGCGTGAGATCGCCGCGAGAATATGCTTTTATCATCAACTAGCGAATTAAGTTTTGCTGTTTTATTCATGGCTTGGCAATAAGTAGAGTGCGTAGAATTCAAGTCCCATAGATCACCCACATTCGATATTTGTAGAGATGATAACAAATATTTGTTGTAACTTGAATTCACATCGTTATTCAGAGATTCCCATAAAGCGCTGATTAAAGGGCTGGACTGATTGTTTCGTATTTTATGCATGGATTTAATAAAATGATACCTTCTTGCTATGTTTTGCTGTGTCAATCCAAATTCCAAACACATTTGAGCAGGGTAAGCATTACAGGGGAGTCCACAGACCCATTTTTATGTTTTGATTTGTAGTCTATCCAACATTTTGGAATCCTTACCATGCATCACCGTACTTGCATAAGTTAGAGATGGAAGCAATTTTGCTTTGATAACAGAGAGCAATGGTAGATAGGAGGGGCCGTCTAGTTTTTTGAAAGTGAACAGAATGAATGTATTAGAGTATTGTTTGTTCTAACCATATAATGTTGGTGTGCATGAAAATTAAAGTTTTTGTCAAGCCCAAGTATTTGTAAGTGCTGACTTCTTCTATGATTGAATTTTCTAGCTTGATCTTTAGTGAGGCATGGGGATTATTCCCAATAAGCATGGTTTTTGTCTTAGCAATAGTAATTTCCAATTTATTGAGTTTTGTGTATGTCGCAGTTTCTTTAATCAATCTTTGAAGTCCAATTTCTGTGTGACTCAGCAGCACAATATCATCAGCATACGATAGATGGGATATCATTAATGGGCCTAACCTTGGAGCATGCGAGTTAACTTGATCCAGGTGGGTGGATAAATCAGCCATAAAGAGGTCAAACAAGTGTGGAGCTAGCACACACCCTTGCGTAAGGCCCTTTTGCGGTTGGTACTTTCCTTGATATTCTGGTCCCATCCCTCACCTTAATTTGAATCCATGTTTCTGTATATAGCGATTCAATTGCTCTTAATACTTTCTCTTGGAAACCCCACCGTCTTAATTTAGCCCATAGCAGTGGTTGATCCACCCGATCAAAATCTAAAAAGCAGAGTTGCAGTTTTTTCTTTAGAGGTTTACTTTTTCCCGCAATTAGTGCTACTGTTGTCATAATAATTGAGATACCATACCCATTCCGAAATCCTGTTTGTTGGGGTGGAATCAAATTTTTGGTATTTTACCCACTCTATTAGATCTTCCAATATTAAATATACCACCCCCTTTTGTACCGCTTTGTTCGCCATAAGTTGGCAGGGTATGCTCAGACGTGAGTCCCTTGCTCACTTTACCACTGGATTCAAGCAAGCCTGGCTGAAGACGGCTGAAATGCCAGAAACCGGTCCTAGGAAGCTTGTTTCAGGTCCAGGGAAGGCATGGCTTGGCAGTTCGGGCTGGACTGTTCCCATGAGGCACAGGGTCAGACTGATTTGCATATGGCCATGTCTGAACTGGGGTGGCAGAGTGGGCTAAAGAACGGTGATGGATCAAACCCGGATCTGTTGACTGGGTGTGAGTGTTTGATTGGTTCTGATGCTCCGTCCATCACCACCCCCTTTTGTACCGCTTTGTTCGCCATAAGTTGGCAGGGTATGCTCAGACGTGAGTCCCTTGCTCACTTTGCCACTGGATTCAAGCAAGCCTGGCTGAAGACGGCTGAAATGCCAGAAATCGGTCCTAGGAAGCTTGTTTCCGGTCCAGGGAAGGCATGGCTTGGCAGTTCGGGCTGGACTGTTCCCATGAGGTACAGGGTCAGACTGATTTGCATATGGCCATGTCTGAACTGGGGTGGCAGAGTGGGCTAAAGAACGGTGATGGATCAAACCCGGATCTGTTGACTGGGTGTGAGTGTTTGATTGGTTCTGATGCTCCGTCCATCACCACCCCCTTTTGTAACACTTTGTGCATTATCAACCAATAACGGTACCCCCTTACTGGCTTTCAATTCTAATTTCTTCCAAACAGTGTGGGGGCTACCTTCCATAAGATCCCCAGAGTCCTCCAAAAACAAGCTACTGTGATCACTACCGTCAGCAGCGCTCATCTGAGCAGTATACTGGTTTACCAGGTCCTCACAAGAAGACGTTGAATGATTTGATAAGGAATAAAAATCCCCAGACTCCACATCAGGTGCCAACGTTTGGACCACAGTTTTTAAGCTAGTTGGAGTACTCAAATGTGGGTCCCCCCTTACAGCCCCCAGGTCTTTATGAATAAGACTTTCGGAGTTATCGATATTTCCACTGCTATCTTCCAAATTAGCCTCATAAACGAGCGGGGGATCTACTAAAATCCTGGACTGTAAATCCATGATGGAATTTTGCTCCTCGGCCCCAGTTTCTATAACAGGAGTCACATCCAATACCATAACCTTATCCAGCATGTCCACTATGTCCTCAAGATTAGACTGATCAGCAGAATTCTGATCTGCTATGTCAAGACTTCCTTCCATAAGAGGGGCAGGTTGTTTTCAGGGGTGGGCGTAGTGGGCATAGTGGGGCTACGTGAAGCAGCGCGTAGTGTGCCCAAATCTACGCACACTACGTGCTCCGCGTAGCCCCACTACGCGCCACCCGCCTCCCGCTCGCCCTCCTTTTAAAACATACCCTAATTGTAAATTAAATAAAAGTAAAGACACTTACCTGAAGCGCGGCGTCTCCGGGGCTCCCTCTTCCTGGTTTCCATCTTTTTCTGACAAATGCTCATGCGCGGACAGCCGCGCATGTGCATTTCTTGCGAGAAATGCGCATGTGTGGGCGTCCGCCGCCAGCATCTGCGGTTGCACATGCAGCATCTTGGTGTCCCAGCTGTCCACAACCCGAAGGTAAGATCAAAGCCCCGGCACGAAGAGGTTGGAAACAAAGTTACAGCTGCTACTTCTCCACCACTATTAGCTGTTTCCAGCAAGACCATATCGCTAATAACTCCGACAACTCTGACCGGTCGACATTGCTTCTCCTTCCTCCTTCATAAAACAATCCGCGTGGTCCGGCAGGAGCGGTCAGCCTACACGTCCGCTACTGCGGGCGCCATCTTGCCTCTCAAGGCCTTTGGAACCGCTTTGTATTGATTAAGTGTGATTTATATGCTAAGTCTGAAGTTACAGTTTTTCTGTTGGTGTGTATTGTCTTCTATTTTACAATTTTTCAATTAATAAGGTGTCCTATGGGCGTTTGTATTGTGTATTTTTTTTGGTTTCTACTAAATTAATATTTTTTTGTTTAATTTACTTTTTTTCAAGTTTCTAGGAGTGTTTCTTTTTTTAAACACTTTTACTGTTTTTTTATGGTTCTTGAAGACTTTGGTTTGGAATGTATTTTTCCATTTTTGATGGATTATACTTTTTGAGTACATGGATGATTTGCAGCTACAGAACGGTAAGGGCCTAATTACGAGTTTTGGCGGTGCGGTGCCAAATCCGCCCGCGCTGCCGCACCGCTAAACCCGTGGTCGGGCCGCCCACCAGATTACAACTGTATGTGTCTGGTGGGCTTTTTCTTTTACATTCCCATGGCATTGCCTCAGAAAATAGGAACGCCAAAAATAGTTCTTGCAAGGCATGGACTGTCAAGTCCATGCTGTGCAGGAACTGGTGTGCATGTACAGAGGAGGGCACATGTTGTGCCCCCCCTGTGTTCAGCCACATGGTGTGAGGTAGCAGGGGGCCCTGTAGGGCCCCCTTTGTTTCTACCCTGCCACGGTTTTCATGGCAGTGGAACCACCCTGAAAACTGTCGTGGAGAGGAAACTTGTGATATGCTTGGTGGTACTGCGGCCATCCCTCCAAGTACATTACTGAATCTACACTGCTATACCACCACCAGGGAACGGTAGTTCCCTGGCTGCTGCAATGCCACAATGACCACCGCCCCCCTCAAGTCTGGCGGTCTGTATAGGTTTTAATTTGGAAGATATATATATATATATTCACTGAAAAAATCATAGGTTTCAGGGGTGTTATAGTTAGCTGGACATTTCCCTCGTACAAAACCCTAGAAATTCCCCTGTTATAGTTAGTTCAGCTAACTATACCTCGCTCCCCCGCAATGCACTGCTGATGACGTCACATATTACATCACTCATGACATGGTCAGTGACATCACTGATGACATCTCAAATGACATCACTGATGACATCACTGATGACGTCACCCAGTGACTGTGTGTTTCTGTAAAGTTTAAATATGTTTTATATATTTATAGTGAAAGGCCTGTGGAAGAATGAGTGGGTGTACAAGTGTGTGAATGGATGATTTTCTAGGTGCGTAACTGACTCTATAAGTGTGTCATTAAATGTATCTTACTGCAGACTAGTGACTAAACTGTGTGAATGTCTGTATGTGTCTGTGTGTAGGTGTATAAGTGGCTGCATGGTTTTGTAAATAGCTATATGAGTGTCTATATGCGTTATTGATTGGTTGTCTGACTATCTGTATGGGAGCCTGAGTGTTTGTGTGGGTAGGGTGTGTATGACTCTATGCCTAGATGTGTGAGTGGGTGATTCTATGGGTGCATGGTTTTAAGAGTGCATCTGTGATGAACTGTATGGTTGAGTGACTGTATGTATAGGTGTGTTAGGGATTGAATGTATATCTCAGTGGTACATGTGTGACTAACTACGTATGTGAAAGGCAGTATATATGCGTGTAAGAGTATATAAGAGGGTATATGTGAGAGTGTGTGATTGTGAGAGTGGCTGTATGGATGAGTGTGTGCTTGTATCAATGATTGTATAAGAGCGTAAGAATGTGGTACTATTTTTATGAGTAGGTGAACTTGACTGTGTATAACTGCGTAGGTGAGTAAATGGGAGTGTGATTAATTATTTGCATGACTGACTAGGTATGAGAGTACCTCTATGGATGATTGGTGGTGTGTGAGTGTCTAATGTAGGTGTATAAATGCATATGATAGTCTTGTACGGAGTGACTGTAAGAATGAGTGACTGTACAGGTGAGTGAGTGGAGGTGTATGTAGACCTAAGAGTTAATGAGTGGGTATGTAGTTATTCGCATTGGAGTATCTATGGTTTTCAAAATGGCCGTCTGAAATTTTGAGTCGGTGTATCAAAGGTTATATTAGGGTGTGAGAAGATGCACTAATTTATCACATGGATGACGTCATCAGTGATGTCATCAGTGATGTCGTTTGAGATGTCATCAGTGATGTACGAGGGAAATGTCCAGCTAACTATAACACCCCTGAAACCTATGTTTTTTTCTGTGAATTTCTAAGGTTATTTAAATGCCAATTCCTAACTATAACGCCCCTGAAACCTTTGGTTTTTTCAGTGAATTTCAAAGGTTTTTTAAATGCCAATTCCTAACTTTAACGTGCATGAAACCTATGTTTTTTTCAGTGAATTTGAAAGGTTTTTTAAATGCTAATTCCTATCTATAACTTATCTCTGAAGATATCATGTTTAATGATTTTGATTGGATTTGTATATTTTTCAAATTCAGCGTGTCAATTTCATTAATTACATTTTTTTAAAAGTACTTTTTTATCACCATTTTTTAAACTTATTTTTTCAATTAATTCTTTTAAAAATGAAAAAATATTATTTGAACTTAATGGGTTTTTCAAACATATTTTTTTTTATTTTTCAAAATATTTTTTTAACTATATGTGCAAAACTTTATTTTATATATTTTTTTAAATATTTTTGGATCCGCGCACCGTAAGCGCACCGTTCCCGATTCCTACGCGATAGCATCCGCGCATGGTATGAGTTGGGTACGTGTTTAGTGCACGATCGCAATGCGTCTGGTACGTGACTCCCAGCCTATACGCGACACGTTCGATGTACGTAACGCGACGTTTACGCGCTTCCGCGATGCGTCATCTACGTCTATGACGCGGTGGGTGCGCGGATCCCGCAAAATATTTAACATTTAAAAAAACATATATATATGTATTTCATGTGAATATTAATTGAAGACAAACTCTAAACTAGTCTTAAAACTAATATATTTTTACATCTAATCCTATAATTTTTTTAAATTCAATTTCACAGATGCGCGCTGGGTGCGTGCTGCGTAAGCGCAGGGTGCGGGAATCCCATGTGACCTGCAAAAAAAGAGATTTGATTGGTTCATTACACTTCCTCTTCTAACTATTGAAAGACCTCACCCATTTCAATCATTCTTCTTTGACTATCTTTAGAGAACCATCTCTTTGGAGAGAAGAAGATTTTTTAGAATAAGTTTACACTTAGCTCTAACTCTTTTCAACCAAAAATGGGTTCAGGGCAGCAGGCATCACCTGCATCACCTCATACTTCTGAGGATGAATTTTTGCCGGAGGCACCACTCAAAAAACGTTTTTCTTCAGTGGTGTGGAAATTGTTTACTTTTCCCGAGGGGCAGAATAAGACCAATGCCACCTTGGTCACGTGCAAGATTTGCAAAAGAGTCCTATCCAGAGGGGATCCTAACAAGAAATACTCTTGCGGCACGGCAAGTATGATGAAGCACATGAGGACCCTTCATCCAAACAATCTTGCACGAGAAGAGTGCCGACGGATGAGAAACACTCCTGCTCCTGCGCCATCCACCTCATCGCAGCCGAGCACATCAAGAGTGCATCCATCAGCCCAAACCTTGGACATCTGTCCTCAATTTCAATTTTTAAAAGTGCTCTGCACTAAGTGCAATGCGACTTTGTGCTATGGTGAGCAGTCGATCGAGCTGATCTGCCGCCGCCAAGAAAGTCACATTTGCTATTTTTTTTTTTATTGTTCCCTGAAGTTCATTGTTTGGTTTCTCCTGTTTCTTTTTTTTTTTTTGCAGAAAAACCAAAAATAAAATTAAAATTGTTCAGAAAACCCCAAAAAAATTATAAAAGAAGAAAGAAGAAAAAAATAAATTCTTGTAAGAACTAACTTTCCTGGTTTAAAAAAAGAACTAAATTTCTTTGTTAGTGTTAGTTTAGATGAATGTATGTGTAGTATGTAATTGACTGAATGAATGCATTAGTAGCGTATGGTGAATGTTTAAGTGCAGAACTATGAGGAAGTGCTGCAGCATCACACAGTAACCTCTTCAACTGTAGTGTGCTGTAGTACTTCCGAAGCACAGGGATGCAACATATGTACATAAATATGTTGCAAATCTATGCTTCTCTCTGCACTGCTGCTTAAACTGCAGCCATTTGGTGACACAGGCACCCTTGCACCATACTGCAAGGATATCTGTGTCATGTGCTGTTTGTTTTTCTGCAGGAAGACACACCTTCCTGCACAAAAACAATGAGAAAATTTTTTTTTGTCCTTCAATGTATGCTAAACATTTCAGCATGCATTGAAGATATAAAAATGTGGAGAAATGAAAACAATTCTCCTTGTTGTGCTTTCCTACACCAATTTTAGAATGGTGCAGCATTCACACACATATCAAGATTTATGATTTCTGATAAATCTAGACATGTGTCTTGTTCTATGAGTATTAAGTGCAATCATGCACAACAACACTTATAGAACACCCTTTCAACACAAAGTGGTGTGCATGATGAGGTTATATTTACATGGAGTATAAAAAGTGCACAGAGTGCCTTTTCCTCTCTTTGTAAAAATAAAAGAGTATCTTGCACAATAATTATGTTACAAAAAGTGACATATTTCTGTTTTTAAATTTCCTTGCGAATGATAGAAGGTAAGCACAGAGTTTTGTCTGCAAAGATGTTCAAAGAAGAATGATTGAAATAATTGCGGTCCTTCAACAGCTAAAAAGGTGAAATATTATGAACCCCTCAAATCTCTTTTTTTGCAGGTCACATGATATCTGATTATGGTCATATTTCAAAACTACATAAACAGAGTGTTTTTAGAAACGTGTTTCAACTTTGTAGCTTCTTGCAGGCCTCTTCATTCTGCATATTGAGACTTAGTTAAACTTACCTTCACAGTAATAGGAATACAAAATGGTATACATTTTTTTCTGTTTTTCATTCAAATATAAATTCATATACATTGCTTATTTTAAAATTTGGATCTGTGAAAGAAAAGGAAAAAAGAATTATAACATGTAATAATACATTTTATACAACACAGCATAATTTCCACAAAGTAATTTTTTTTGCCTTTTTTGCTGTTCTCAGAATATATTAAATTTCACTAAAAATAGTGATTCCAATAGTACTCATCACTTAACAGCGGGCAAAAAAACACAATCTCAAAGATTGTTAAAAAAAAAACAACATGCCATTCTCAAAATACAAATCACAGAAATATAAAATGCACACAGCTAACAAATTTTTTTTACTTTAACTTACAAAAACTGTAAATGATGTCGCTATAAAATATTCACCAAATCTAATGTTGAATTTTTGGAGGATGCACCACGCCCACAACGTTTTCCTTCAGTGATGTGGAAATTTTCTACTTTTCTCGAGGGGCAAACAAAGACCAATACCCCCTTTCTCATGCACAAGATTTTCAAAAGAGTTCTGTTATGAGGCGATCCTAACAAAAAATACTCATGCGGCACAGCAAGTATGATGAAACACCTAAGGACCCTTCATCCAAACAATCTTGCACGAAAAGAGTGCAAACAGATGAGAAACACTCCTTCTGTATCTGTAAAAAAGAATAAAAAATAAATGTATATTAATAACTTTCAAAATTATACTATTCCATTACTATACAAACACATTTTATATAAATACTGACTAAGAAACGATGTCCCTGAACCACAAGTGTGACGATGGTTAAAACACTACATGCATAGTGCATACTACTTTGAAGCAGTTCATGCTCTAAAGCCTACCTCACTAAAACTCTACATGCTAACTGACTAAATGATTACAGTACTATAAGGAGACATACTTGGTGAGTGACAGGGTGTTTGCTAGAAGAGTATGAATACTAACTAGGGAATTGAAGGTGTGAAACACAACTGTGTAGGTGATTAGAGGACTGCATCCATACTGCATAGGCATTTAAAGCAGTCATGTGCTAAGGCCTGGCTCACTGCTTCACTACTTGGGTACTGACTGAATGATTAGAGTACAGCAAGGAGAGTGCCTAGGTGAATTTATAAGTGCTAGGCTTTTCGCACAGGGAATGGATTAGTACTTGGTACTGAATGGGTCACTAGAGGAGTGCAAAGGCAGTGACAAGATGTTTGCTGGACTGTATGGATACTGACTAGGAAATTGAAAGTGTGAAAGACAAGTGTCTAGGTGGTTAGAAGACTGCATGCATAGTGGATAGGGGTTTGAAGCAGTCCATGTGCTAAGAACTGGCTCAGTGCATGAATACTTAGCCACTGACTGAATGATTAGAGTACTGCAAAGATAGTATCTTGGTGAATTTATAAGTGTTTGGGTTTTGGCACAGTGAATGGATTAGTACATAGTGTTGAATGGGTCACTAGAAGACTGCAACGGGAGTGACAGGGTGTTTCCTGGACGTGTATGGATACTGACTAGGGAATTGAAGGTGTGAAAGACAATTGTGTAGGTGGTTAGAGGACTGCATGCATAGTGGATAGGGATTTGAAGCAGTCCATATACTAAGGCCTGGGTCACTGGATGAGTACTTGGGTACTGACTGAATGATTAGAGTACTGCAAGGAGAGTGCCTGGGTGAATTTATTAGGGTTTGGCGCAGTGAATGGATTAGTACATGATGCTTAATAAGGTCACTAGAGGAGTGCAAGGGGAATGACAGGGTGTTTGATGGATGTGTATGGATCCTGACTGGGGAATTGAAGGTGTGAAACACAAGTGTGTAGGTGGTTAGAGGACTGCATGCATAGTGGATAGGGGTTTGAAGAAGTCCATGTGCTAAGGCCTGGCTCAGTGCATAAATACTTAGGCAGCGACTGAATCATTAGAGTACTGGAAAGAGAGTGTCATGGTGAATTTATAACTGTTTGGGTTTTGGCACAGTGAATGGATTAGTACATGGTGTTGAATGGGTCACTAGAGGACTGCAAAGGGAGTGACAGGGTGTTTCCTGGAAGTGTATGGATACTGACTAGGGAATTGAAGGTGTAAAAGACAAGTGTATAGTATGTTAGAACACTACATGCATACTGCATAGACATTTGAAGCAATCTATTTGGTACTTAGAAACTGACTAAATAATCAGACTACTTCTAGGACAGTGCATAGGTAAAACTTTAACATTTTCAATTCTGCCACAGTGAACAGAATAGTACATGGTACTGCACCTTAGTGTCAAACCCTGACTCATTTTATCAATGCATAAGCAAAGACTAGCTTCTAATGCTACTAAAACTTGACAACATGACAGGTTTTAAAAGAGTTATCTGCTAAAAAATACACGATGTTACCAAATGTTTCTCTCACAGTGGTTCCCAAAAGCACACAGACTCACAATGTGATTCTAGACAACAACCACTATACCTAGAAGATAACCAAAAATCATTCACTACTGTGGAAGTGGTAAGGGAACTGCACACAATCTTCATATTTCAGGACTGCACTTTTGTGTCAAAGCCTGACTCATTTAATCAAAGCATAAGCAAAGACTGGCTTCTAATGCTACTAAAACCTGACAACATGACCGGTTTTAAAACAGTTATCTGTCAGCAAATACACGAAGTTACCAAATGCTTCTCTCACAATCCTTACCCAAATGCACACAGACTCACAGTGTGATTTTAGACAATCAACACTGTCCTAGGAGTTTACCAAAACTCATTCACTAGTCTAGAAGAGTTAATGGAACTGAACACAATCTACATATTTAAGTACAGCACATCAGTGTCAAAGCATGACTCATTTAATCAACACATAAGCAAACACTGGATTCTAATGCTACTAAAACTTGACAACATGACAGGTTTTAAAACAGTTATCTGTCAGCAAATACACAATGTTACCAAACACTTCTCTCACAGTGGTTCCAAAATGCACACAGACTCACAGTGTGATTCTAGACAAGCACCCCTATCCCTAGGAGTTTACCAAAACTCATTCACTACAGTGCAAGTGGTAAGGGAACTGCACACAATCAACATATTTCAGGACTGCACTTTTCTGTCAAAGCCTAACTCATTTAATCAAATCATAAGCCATAACTGTCTTCTAATGCTACTAAAACTTCACAACATGACAGGTTAAAACAGTTATCTGTCAGCTAATACACGATGTTACCAAATGCGTCTCTCACAGTGGTTCCCAAATGCACACAGGCTCTCTGTGTGATTCTAGACAAACAACACTATCCCTTGCACTATACCAAAACACATTTCTTCATCTACAAGGAGTACTACATTTTACTGCAGAAACATAACTCATTTCACAAATTCATAAACAATGACTGGTTTCTAATTCTACCAAAATATAAAAACTGCAAAGTTATCTGACTACAAACACATGAAAAAAACAAATCCTTATCACAAAATGGTTTCTACATGCACACACACTGTCAATAAGATTGTAGAGAAAAAAAAAGTACTCCCTACACTATAGCAGAAGAAATACATTAGTCTGATTAAAATGAAAATAGTCTACATACATCCCCTCACAATTAAATAACTCACCTTTCAAGATGTTTTGTAGATTAAGAAGTATATCAGTCACACACCAGATATCAGTCACACACCAGATTTTCCTTTACAGAATCTCTGCACTGTGCACCTGTCAGCAGAACCAAAGAATGACAAAGTTCCCCTCTCATTTTCCACACATATACATGTAAACATCAAATCACATTCCTTCCCACATAACTTCAAAAGCAAACACACATTTCTATTGGTTAAACATTTCAACCCTTTCCAAATGACATAAACTTCAACCCTTCCCCCCAATCTGCCTTCTGCCCGTTACCATAGAAACAGGTCATGGAACACTGTACTGAGCACACAGGTCACAAGTTCAGCACACACAATGTTGCTAATCAAAACAGCAAGTGAGCTTGACTTCTCAACATATCAGCTTATTATATATAATGTTCTTTACAATAAGTTTTTGTTAACCAATAAGAATCATGCATTTAAAAAACAGAAATATGCACCCTACCTTTCAGTGTAGAAGGTTGTCAAACAACCAATGATTTCTTGTCTTTTTTCAAAATTGCATCTTAGCCACCATTTTACAAACATCTTACTTTCCAAACTGCCATTTCATTTACAGAGACCATCTGAGTGCATCCAGACCTCCTTACAAGATGCTTACAGTGTGGATTGTGGGACACAGCTACATTTTCTGGAGCCAAAGGTATGCAGAAAACAAAGGCATTCACAAAGACCTAGGTTTGCCAAATGTAGACATTAAATGGATTGGACAGAGGGGATTAAAGTGGCACCAATTGATGCCATTGGTGAAATCCTTCATGCAAATCCAACACCCTGACCTCATAATAGTGCACTGTGGTGGCAATGACCTTGGCACTTTGACTGGGGTTGCTCTGGAAATGCTTATGAAGGACACCTTTGCAGAACTGATTTCACTTTTCCCTAAAACTGCCTTTGTGTATTCTAACATATGCCAAAGGCAGAAATGGAACTGGTCCGATCATTTTTGTCCACACATTGAGAAAGCTAGGAAACATGTGAATAAATCTGTTTCTGCTTTTCTCCGAGACTACAGAATGGGGTCCATTTACAATAACAATCTGCGCTTTCATATGCAAGAGATGTATAGGAGAGATGGAGTACGCTTTACTGATGAAGGAAACAGAGTCTTCCTCAACAACTTTAGACTCTGTATAGGTACTTACTTATAAGTACCAAAAACTCAGAATGAACACAACAGCTCTTTTTAGAGCCACTCAAGAACAAAACAGTTAAGCTTAATCTTTATCTCCCAACAATTTCATTTTTTTCCCCTTGGATCCGCGAACCCACCGCGAGAGAATCCGTGCATCTAACGCGATAGGATGCGCGCACCGAGCGCGCATCTCGCCGTTGATTTCTTTTTAAAGGGGGGCCCCAGGGGGTCCTTCTGGGACCCCCTAACCACCTCTAGAGGGTCAGAGTATTTCCACTCTGCCCCCTTTGTATGTTTTACACACTTTTTCCTCTTGCTTCTTCAGCCTCCCTTCTACCGAGGCAGAAAATGGCCGCCAACAGTTCCTGGTTTCGAATGTAGAGAGACACTCGACAGCCAATTAGCATTCAACGCGCGATCGGGAGAGTGCGTGCTTGGTTCGGGGAGGGTGCGCTTACGGTGCGTGTACGGTCCGCGGATCCTCCGCGTCCATAGATATTTATGTACATTTAACTCTAATTTTCTCAGGAACTACTGAACGGATTCACACCATATATGCAAAAGGCACGAGTCTGAACTGAGGACTACCTCTTTGCCAAATTTGGTGTCATTCCGTTCAGCGGTTCGAGCTGTAGCTGCGACAACAAATCCTATGGGAAATTGCATGGGGAAAACGCGTTTTGGGACCCCCCCTTTTTTCTCGGCCCTCGCTTGACGAATCACCACGAAACTTTCAGGGTAGGAGCGGAGCAGAGCTGGCCAAAAGTTTGGAAAATGTCGCGAGGATTCATCAACCGGCGCCAGACTTATTGGGAATAGAATGTTGCGGATTTCCTATGGAAAATAGGTCCTAACTATAACTATCTACTGGCGACCGCCAGTAGATTATATATATATATATATATATATATATATATATATATATATATATATATATATATGTATATTGTATCCTGTTGCGGCCCAAATTGTGACGCTGGCGCTCTTAGTCCGGGGCGGTGCGTTTCTTTTACGGCAGAGCCATGCCGGTATTAATGAATTAAGTGTCGCCCGAGAGCGAAATAAAGACGCACTCTCTTGTATTCCACAGTAAATTAGGCAGTTTTATTCATTCTTCGCCATGTCCCAACGCGTTTCGGTCAGACTACTTTGACCTTGGTCACGGGATTATTCTAAAACAGAAAAAAGGGACTTCCCATTAATAACATGGTGCATTATGGTTAATGTAGTATTTACAAGATTTCGTGTTTGTTAGTTAATGCTAGTGCCTCTTTTGTCTTTTATTTATTTAATTGTATATGTATATATACATTTTAGCAAAATCCGTGCTATCATGTCCGTGATTTTTGTAAACTTAAATGTTCCATTTTGCTCCCTGGTGAGCTCATGATTTATTTGTTTCAATGTCTCATTTCGCTCCCTGGTGAGTTTAAGATTATTTATTCAATTCTAGTGTCATTTTGCGCTCCCTGGTGAACTTAAATTCATTTGTTCATGGTTGATTCTAGTATCATTATTGCTCTTTACTTCATTCCACATTTCGAATGATTAGTTCTTCATCTTGACATTGATTTTCTTGAGATATTTTGAAAAAAATGTTTCAAAGGTGTATGTAAAGTTCTTCATTCTGGTTGAGCCCTCTCGGATCAAGAGTTCTGAATGCCACTATGTGTCGTGATTCTTTCTGACGTAATGTTCTTTCACGGTTTCCTCCCCTTTCTGGTGGGGGTATTTGTTCTATTGCCCAAAATCTAAGACATTCCCACTGGCTGTCATGTTCTTTCTCCATATGCTTCGCTATTGCATTTGAGCGATCCTTATGTATAGTGGCTCGGATGTGTTCGAATATTCTTTTCTTGACCTCAAAAATTGTGCTTCCAATGTAGCGTAGTTTACATGGGCATTCTACCATGTAAATGACAAAATTGCTCTTGCAGGTTAGATGTTGTTTTATTTTCCATTTAGTTCCATGCTGAATTTCCAGTTCTGTCATATTTTTCGCAATTTTGCATGCCTTACATTGTTTGCATGGCCAAAAACCTTCTCTTGATAGCCATGTAGCAGTTCTCATTTCTTTGAAATGGCTATGTGTGATTTTGTCGGCAAGATTTTTTGCTCTTCGATAAGTTATATTGGGATGGTATCCCAATATTTTTCTTAGCAGTGGGTCCAGTTGTAGAATATTCCAATGTTTCTTAATGATTTTGATGAGGTATTTGTTTTCCAAGCTGTATGTTGTAATAAGTCTTATTATTTGTTGGTCTGAAGTCTCTTCCTTTGGTTTAGTTTGTTTTAGTAAGTCTTGTCGTTGTTGATTTGTTACCCTTTGTAAACTTTTTTTGATTACTTTCCTTGGATATTTCCGTTTCCTAAATCTTTCACATGTTTGGACACTATGTTTTTTAAATTCATCATCCGCGGAGCAATTTCTTCTTAGTCTCAGGAATTCCCCGTAGGGGATGCTCCATTTTAGACTATTTTGATGAAAGCTTTCCCCATGGAGTATTGCATTAGTAGATGTTTTTTTACGATGCAATGTTGTATGGAGTGTGTTATTTTCCACGTAGATATCGGTGTCAAGGAAAGTTACTTGTGTAGTGCTAATATCAAAAGTAAATTGTAATTTTGATATATTGTTATTGAGTTTGTCAAAGTAACTTTGAAATTCAAATTCCGTGCCATCCCATATGATTAGGAGGTCGTCAATAAAACGAAGCCAAAGGATAGTTTTTTCCAGAAATTCATCATTTGCTGCAGACCAAGCCACTTGTTTTTCGAACCAGCCCATAGTGAGATTGGCATAGTTGGGGGAAAAAGAAAAGCCCATGGAACAACCTTTAATTTGTTTGAAAATCTGTTTGTTAAAAGTAAAAATGTTGTTGGTCAGGCATAAAGTGATCATTTCCATTAACATGATGTTGTGTTGATGGTATTCAATATTTCTTTTGCCTAAAAAATATTGGCATATATATGTGTGTGTGTGTATATATATATATTTTGTTGGAAAGTGGATTATTGGTAGGGGCAAATGTAGGTCTGCCACTGGCAATAAGGCCACTAACACATGATAGGACTCAGCATAGGTCTTAGAAAATTATTCCTATGCTCAACCCGCGGTAGCTTGACTGCGAGCAGGCACTCTTAACTTCAAAGACAGGTATGTAAAGCATTTAAAAACACCAATTCAGTAAATAATTAAGACATAATACATAATAAAAGTCCAACACCAATATTTTTATCTTTAAAATGACACCAAAACGACAAAAATCCAATTTAGGGAACCGGAGATATTTATTTTCAAAGATTTAGCATTATATAGCACTTAAAAACATATAGCACCTTATTGGGATATCTGGTCACGATAGACTGGATCAAAGTCAAAGTTTCAGGCCGACCGCGATGGAGCCCTGAGCGGCTACCACTCACGGTAGGTCTCAGTCACAGTTTTTTACCTATGGACTTGGAAACTTTTAAGGAGCTTTTCTTCTCGGGGTCCCTCGAAGCTCTCAGCCAGTCTGGATTTGGTGAAGGTTTGCCGGATAGCCTTGCGATGGGCTCAAACTCAAACATATGGAAGTCCAACCTCCAGAGCTTTTCAGCGGGGCAACCCAGGATCCAGGCCGACACGCGGTTGAATGCCAGCGGTTTGGCTTTCGTGGTTGCTCCCGGTCACCTTTTCTTCGTTCGGACTTAGAAACTTTTAAGGAGCTTTTTCTCTTGGGGTCCCTCGATGCTCTTCACCAGGCTGGATTCGGTGAGGGTTCGCCGGCCTTGGATTTCTTCTACTCCCAGTCAAACTCTGGAAGTTGGACCTGTGGCGCTTTTAGCGGGACGAACCTGGATGGCCTGGCCGGCTCACAGTTGAAGGCAGGCGGCTTGGCTGGCCAGGTTGAGTCAGTCCCTCTATGGAGATATTTTTTCAAAGTTGCTCCAGAGTTCTCCAAACTTCTTGAACTTCTTCCTGAAGTTCCTCAAGGGATCTCAACGTGTCTCAAACTCACTCCAAGGGTCTGGAAGCTCCAAGATGGTTCTTGAAAGTTGAGGACTTCAGTTCCCACAATCCACTTGGACAAAACCCTTACAAATCCACTGGTGTTCTCCAGGTTGAGGAACCTTGGTGGTGATGGTCCAGGTGAGCTCTGTTAACCTGTAGCTTGCAGGGTGTCAACTCTTTAATTCTTTTGCAGCAAGGTGATCCACAGGGCTGTAATTTCAGCTGGTACAGTCTTCAGAGGACAGGCCTTAGAACTTTTCACCCCCAACTTCTCAGCATGGCAACGTCTTGCTTTCTTAAGTTTCAATCAGCAGATCTGAGAGGCTCTGCCCCTTCCAGATATTTATTCCGTTCTCTGGGTCAAGCAGGAGGTCACTGCTGACCAATTAGAGCAGGCCAACTCCCCAAAAATATGACCACATCCTGTAGAGTGTGGTATTATTTTGTCCCAGAGTGCACCAAATCCTCTAAATTCATAATGGCTGATTTTCCAGCAGGGAGGTAATAGCTGGCTAAACACACCCCTAGGATGGCTTATTTTCCCTAAACACTTCCCCTCGCATCTGTGCATTCCTTCCATAAGCCTGGCTCTAGCTGAGGTGAAGAGTTTAGAGTTGTAAATGACACTAAGGCATCCCCTTCCCTTTGAAGACCATGGTTTACGACTCCTCCCCCTGCTCTGGCATTCCTGTGCAGCAGCACACTGCCCTCCCAGCAGAGCTGGTTAACCCCAGGGGCTCTTTATCACCTCTTCAAGGCAGCCTGGCTAATCCACTTAACTCTGACCAATCAGGACGACCACTGGAAGGCTAAATCTGGACTTACAAACAAGAAAGTCTTATAACGTCTTGTATGTACACTTTAGGAGAAATTCAACAATATCATATTATTGAGTTTACCAATAACATTCTGGGAAGTCTTTGAATGGGACTTCCAGCCCTCTCCTATCAAGAGTTATTAATCAATACCTTCCTACCATGTTAACCTATGTAGCAGGGGATTTGCAATGGGAAAAATTACTTGGGCCATTTTGCCAGCACCGGGACTTACAAAAACATATTTTATAAGTACTTGTCTTATATCTACAGGAACCTCACCCCGTGGGACAACTAGGGGAGACTTTAGGGGTTCTGAATATGTAGAAATATTGCAGATCCTCCCTCCACAGGGCTCCTAGCATCAAAGTCGAATTTCGGCAGCACTTTATTACAATGTGGGGAGTTGAATGTGAAATTTCACTTAACCCAGGGCATATAAAACTCATTTTATGAGGGTCTACCTTATAACTACCTGACTGCCCAACCATGGGTCACCTAGGGGAGACCCTGGGGTTTCCTAATTAGCCACAACATTTTAGGTTATCCATTTTTAAGTGCCCCAAACCCCAAAGTCGGGTTTGAGCACAATTTACTTTTTAAAAGCAGTCCTGCCACCCAGGGCCTCTTTTAAAACTGAGCCGAGGCTTCAGCAGTGCACACATTCAATTGCAGAAAAGCTGCTGGCCTCCAAACCGCCATGCCCTATTTATACTAGGGGCTGATAGGTAGTTTCAATCCCCCTGCCCTAATATGTACTAGGGCCCTAGGGTGTAGGTCATGCCAATCACAGGGGTACCCCATACCAGAGTGTACCCTAGTGTAGGTAGGTGTTTTCACTGTATTCTAAATGTGTCTCTTTCAGCATAGCACTGGCCCTGGGCTGGTTAGGCAGAGCCCATGGTCAGTCAGAGTCAGTTACCACAAGTACCATTCAGCAAAACGTTGGGGTGTGCCCCGGGCACAGGATGACTTTGCAGCATATATATATATACACACACACACACACACACACACACACACACACACACACACACACACACACACACACACACACACACACACACACATATATATGTAGTTTTTCTAGTAATAATTTGATAAATTGTGTTGTTTTTTATATTGTTACCTTGTTTCTGTGATTCAATTGGTTAAGTTTGCTTATGGTTTATTTTTATTGGTTAGTTTGCTTTTGGTTTGAATTTGTTTTCTCTAGTTATTCACTTTTAATGGTAAACAGTAATTAATGTTTGTTTTATAATGTTTAATATGTATTTCGATATTTTTGCATTGTAGATATATATATAAATATATATATTTATGTATAATTATTTTAAATAATGTTTAAATGTTTGGAGTTATTGGAATTTTGTCACAATTTTGTGATGTATTAAGGTTTTGGGGCTGATTTCGATGTCGACCGGAGTTGCCTCCGACCGACACCGTTTCGGTGTGGGAACCGCCTGACCATAGGTCAGCGGTTCCACCCACCTCATTACGATGTGACCACCCATGGTGCATTCGCAAACTCACATTTCTCTATGGGAGCTTGTGCAGTGGGCGGAAACTGCCCACAGCACAAGCTCTCATTGAAAAATGGGAGTTTAAGGAAACCCTTGCTCCATGTGGCAGGCATCTCACGGTGCCGGGATTTTCAGGGGGCACCATAGGTGCCCCCCACGGCCACAACCGGCGGACCAGGGGGGAAGGGGACCCTGCTAGGCACCCCAAAGACACTTTCCGACAGAAGCTCCATCTCGGAAAGGCAGACATGGAACTGCTATCATATTCCCCATGACGAAAACGCTGTCCGTTAGGGATTATATAGCCCTTCCGACTCGCCGACTGGCTCATTAAGCCCGTCGGAACCGAGTCGGATTCCCCGGCTGATTTGAACTGCTGTCATTGTAATACAGCAGTCGGAGTTCAAACCTACGATGTTGGTTGTAAAGCCTCTGACCAGCGGTCGGAGGCTTTCCGACCGACATCGAAATCAGGCCCTTAGTCTTTTTGGGATGAGTTATATTTATTGTAGCCATGTAAAATTATTATAATGCCGTTAAAGTATTTATAGATGTTTTTATTATTTAAGTTTATTAACTGTTGTTTTTATTGTGTTTTGTAATTATAATGTATTTATTTTGATGATATTAATGTAGCCAATATCGTGTTAGGTGATATATTTATATGTTTATCTAAAGGTTAAGTTATATTTGTGTCTCTGATTTTTTTTTTATATCAAAATTTGTTAAACTCGATATTTTTAACAGCAATATTTTGGTTCTCGATATTTGTGTTTTTAATAATTAAGTATAAAAAGGCAATATTTTTGTGAATGATATTTATTTTCCAATATTTTTGTGAATCAATATTGTGTGCATCGATATTATGTCACTGACTCATTGTGCTGTACCTGAACAGATATGTGTACAATGTGTGAGCTCTCTTCCCTTGTTTCCCCCTTGCATTTCTGCATTGGTATGTTGTAAAACTGAAGAAAGAAATTAAAAAATGTTTTACACTAAACTGTATGCTAATATTTATGATGAACGGTATGCTAATAGTTATGAAGCCTTTGTGTTGTCTTTGTGCCATGCAAGAGAATGCAAGAACAAGACAAAGGCTTCAGTAATATTTATTAAGCCACGCAAGGCCTTTGTTAAGAAATGTAACCCATGGCAGCTGCTTCCTCAGCATTATGTTACATTTTAACTTGGGAGGCATTCCATGGATGGAGCATGGGGGTTCCTATGCATCCACCCATGGATTTTGGCGCACTTGCAGATTTACAAATACTTGAAAACCTGTGAATATGTCAAAATGCTACGCCTTCTCAAGTGAGACATAAAGAGAAGAAATATAAAAAAAATTTCTCAGTTTTCTTTTTATGATGTGCTGCATTCTTTAGCACACATAGAAAGAGGAAAATGCCTCTAAGGATTGTTTTTGTGCAGGAAGGTGTTCTTTCCTGCACAAAAACAATCCTGTCTGTGACGCAAGCATCCTTGCACTATGGTTCAAGAGTGTCTGCATTGGCACTAGGCTGCATACAGTGCAGCAGCCAAGTAGAGAACAGAAATGTTCCATATCATTGGAAATATGGATATTTCCTGCTCTTACCCTTGCACACAACGCAGCGCTGCAACTTTGCTTGCTGACTTGCGTTGGTTAAAAAGTTAGTGAATGTCCCACTGGATCTCTCTTCAAAGCAGGCCGTGCCATTCTTCCGAGGCATACCCACACCATCTATAAGGTATGAGCAGGCCAAAGTCTATAGAAATAGAGAAGGTAGAAAGAGCTAGTAAGTAATTAACACTCGGTTCCATAAACTCTTTCCTTCATTCTTATTAGTTCTAATCAATGTAAATTATGTACTGTTACTGATAAAGATTAGAAAAAAAAGTCCTGGAATGCATTATTATCTCTCTGTTTAATCTTATTAAAATACAAATTAATCCTCACTAGCCCTTCTTCTTTCAAACCATTCCTTCTTATTTGGGCAAAAGATTTTCTTTAGATTTTAAACACCACTATCTCTGTTACTCTTAAAAATTGAAAAGGTAGCTTTTCATTTTTATTTTTTAAATGTATCCCGTTTTTCTTTAAAGAAAATGGGATGGGTTTCAATAAAAAAAAATGCTTCATTTAAAAAGCAAACACAAATATGGTGGACTGCTGACCCCAGCAGACCACATTCCCTGTGATTGCAGGCCATTTCCAATGGGTCACAAATTGTAACCTGCCTCATGAATATTGATGAAGTAGGTCATTTGTGAAATAAATAGGAACAAAAAGAGAGCGAGGAAAAAGAAAAACTTGTCCTCTTCCCCAATGACTTTAGCAAAACAAAATGGACAAGTTTTTGATGATTCAGAGCAAACTTTTTTTGCTATCACTTTGAGGTAAACGTGAAAGGAGAGAGCACAACTGCTGTGAAAGAAACCCCTCACCCACCTACCTAGTAGGTGGCATGCTTCATCATTGGGGCCCAACTGGATTGCCTAGTACAATCCAGCTGTGCTACAACGCCTGGATTACAGCGGAGCAGGATATTGAGCAGAGAGTGGCGTGCTATGTGAGATGTGATTATGGGTTAAAAAAGTCTCTGGGAAATGCCCTTTGGAAAAAACTTTTATTAGAAGGGTCCCAGGACTAATGTTAAAAAGTTATGGTTCATATGGGATTTTCTGAGGAGGGTTTATGTAGGAGGGGCTGTGGTATGGTGGGTACCTTTATGCATATCATTTGGGAATGTGGCGTCATCATGGAATTTTGGAGGAGAGTCCATACGGTGATGGGGGAGGTGACGGGCATTGTTATGCAGCCGGAGGCGCGGTGCTGTCTCCTGAATGTTTGGGGGCCTACCGATCACGATGAGGCACAGACCCTGTGGGTGACTCTGGGTAATATGGTGGCTAAGCGAGACATTGCGCGCCTGTGGGGCTCTGCGGGACCCCCCACATTGACTGCGTGGAAAGAAAACATGGACTGGAGTATGCTAAGGGAAAAGACAGTATATTGTGCTAGAGGGCGCCCCCGAAAGTGGCACGCCATTTGGGGGCGGTGGAACCAGTATAGGGGGGGCATATGTCTTGCCCCTGATTTGGATCCCCCTAATGAACAGCTCTCTCCTTAACATTCTTTCCAGCTTTCGTATATGTATCTGATTGTTAGTTGACTTTTTGGGCCTCTACTTTTCCCCCTTTTTCCCCTTATCACAGTATTGTGACTGTTAGATGAGGGGGGTCTGCTCTCCCCTGAGGGGCAATCACCAGTGGTATTCAGTGTCCTTCGCCTTGCTGGGGTTTTGTGTGAGTTCGTGTTTATTTAAAACAGAACCTTTTCTGTTTCTCCTTCTATGCACTGTGGACGTTTCTTTGATCTGCTTTCTCAAAGCTGCCGAACCTCCGGGATGTCGGCTGAATAGCTGTGTCCATGCTTTTTGAAGAATAAAGGTTTTCAAAAAAAAAAAAAAAAAAAAAAAAAAGTCTCTGGGAAATGCCCTTTGGAAAAAACTTTTATTAGAAGGGTCCCAGGACTAATGTTAAAAAGTTATGCGGGATATATAGTTAGGAATATTATTTTCCTGAAATCCCTTGTAAATAAGGTCAACTAGTTTCAGCCTTCTGGATGGTTCTAGAGGCTTTCGTCAGGACCAGAAAAAGGTGAATGGCCATAAGAACAAGGTATAGGCCACGTGTAAATATCAGCACACACCCTAAAGTGTGCTGTGAGTGTAGTGGTAATGTACTCACAGTATCTCCGTTTGAGATTACCTGAAAATAAAAAGTTAATTAATAAGGATATGAAAAACTGCTGTGAATCATGCATATATACTAAATGCATGCTCCTTTCAACTTGTGGCTGGTGATCTGATGCCAATAGCTTGGTGGGCATGCACGAACACTAGAACAGGCTTGCGTGGCTACAATGTGCCCCAATAGTGTAGACATACACAGGGAATCCGTGAGTGAATCAATATCGTAATACTGGGGCACACGGTGCCCATAATCTTTATAATTTATCACTAGTGTGCGTGCATATGGCGCAATCGCAAAAGTATTGCACACACTAGGTGTTGCGAGGCAAATCATGGAAAATCTGGGGGCCCAATATGCTTTTTAGGCCAAGTGCGCGTGCATCGTAGTAAATGTTTGTTAAAATGGTGGCGCATACTAACATGGTGCCAAGTATGTGTGGAGTTCAACATACAAACAATAAATGACAAACATACAACAACTTTAGTGACAGACAACATGGAAAGCGGTCTCACTTGAGTAAAGAGGTAGTTATGCCTCTGGAAATTGATCGACGTGTAAATCCCCTCTTGACCTTAATGAAAAGGAAAGGTAATGGCGGGGGGGAGTTGGTTGTGAAACAAATAAAGGCTTCGAACAATAAAGTTACTGGGGTGAATCAACGTGAAATTCTGGATATAGACGGTAAAGTAACAAGTCAATCGACATGATCCCTTCCGAATCTTGTACTCACAGTTGTCCGGGAAAGTAAGGTCCGAGGTACCTAGGACGACGATCGGGTCCGCTTGTTCAGCCCCGTAATGGAAATTAGGGAGTGGTTAAAAAGAAAAGGAAAGCAAACAGGAAGACGGACGGGATGTCACGTGGTGCGGCTCTGAGAGACTAGAGCGCAGTGCCTGCGAGTAGTGCAGACGGAGCCTGTATGCGCGTAATGGAAATGGAAAAAATAGAAATGAAAAAAGTACACAAAGCAGAACTACACGGAGTCTCGTGTTGATGGCTCCTGGTTTAAATCGAACTAAATTACAAATACGTTTCCGTCCCTCTGTGGTGCAGCTGAAAAAATAAATAAATAAGGGACGTGGTGGGGAGGGTCAAAATAAGAGCCCCCCTATGTGTATAGTAACAGGCATCAATAAATAGCCTAGGATGAGAATGTGCTTGAATAACTCAATCAAGATAGGACTGTGCCTAGATGTAGTGAGAAATATAATTTGTTTCCGGCACATGGAGAGTAATAAAAGGATATGTACTAAATCCTAAATCCTAAGGGTGAGTATTAAGTCCTAAGGATAGGTGTAATGCACTGTACTGATTGTACAGATCAGAATCTTAGATACAACGACAAATATGAAAAATAGAAGTCTGCACAGAGTCAGTGATAGGCAGACGCTCTGTATTATGAGGGCATAAGACTAAGAAAATTATATTAAATTGCATAACTACTGCAGGCTATTTTGAGAATGTGCAAATGCAGTAACGCTTTTTCTTAACTACACTTGTTGTATTCATGAACGATGTATACTGTTCCAGGGTACATTATCATTAAGCCCTGAGATGTGGGTTGAGAGTCTGTATACCCAGCGTTGTTCTTTCTCGAACAAACGTTCTTGGATGTTGGTTTGGTTAGGCTCAAGTTGTTCAATTATGACCCAGGTCATGTCGTTGGTGGTATGTCCCTTGGCTAGATAGTGTTCTGTGAGTTTTGTCGTGCTGCGTTTGCAGCGGATGTTACTGCGATGCTCGCAGATTCTGATTTTGACCTTTCTGCTAGTCATCCCGACGTATCGTAATTTGCAGGGGCATGTGATCAGATAGATTACATTTGCCGAAGTGCAGTTGGTATGTTTCATAATTGTCCAGATTTTGTCTTGTTCAAGATGTAAGGTTTTGGTGGGTTGGGTAAGATGGCAAATACTGCAGTTGCCACATGGGTAATGACCTGTCACTTCTGGTAGTCCCCATGCATTCAGTACTGTACTAGGAGCACTCAGGATCTTTTTAGGTCTGGTAGGCACTAAATTGTCTCTGAGGTTGTATGACCTTTTGTAGGAAAATAGGGGTTTTTCCCATTGTAGCTTACCCGAAGTTATGATTTTCCAATTATTTTGTATCAGTTTGGCTACTTGATTTGAGATGGAATTGAAGGTAGTTACACATGTAAGTGGTATGGTTGTTGGCATATCCACTTTGGGTTCCAGTAGACCTTCTCGGTTTTGGTTCCTGGCTCTTTTTTGCGCTTTGTGAATGATTTTGTTGGGGTATCCACGGTTTTGTAGTTTTGTAGTCAATTCTTCTGATTGTTTTTTAAAATCTTTTATTTCACTGCAGTTTCGGCGCAATCTAAGGTATTGACCAAACGGTAAGTTGTCCCTCAGAGGCCTAGGGTGGAAACTCTGGAAGTGTAAAAGAGAATTTTTAGCTGTTGGTTTGAAGTGGGTTTTAGTCAAGAGTACTCCATTTCGTGCTTCAATCTCCAAGTCTAGGAAGGTAATGTTGGTACTGCTTGTTGTGTGAGTAAATCGTAGGTTTGGATCAAGTGTGTTAATCCAGTTCAGGAATTCGCTGAGTCTTTGGCTGTCACTTGTCCATATTAGGAATACATCATCGATGTACCTTTTGTAAAAGGTGATGTCCTGAGTGTATGTTGATTGATGGTTGAAGATGTGTAAATCTTCAAAATTGGACACATACAGACCCGCTACACTGGGAGCAAAAGTGCTCCCCATAGATGTACCGTACTGTTGGAGGAAGAGGGTGCCCTCATATTCAAAAAAATTGTCTTTTAGGGCTATTTCCCCACATTCCATTATGAAGGATTTTGGAGTGTTGTAATCCCAGATCGTTTTGTCGAGGGAGGTGCGGATGACCTCTAGGGTATCATCTTGGGGTAGGCTGGTATAGAGGCTTTCTATATCCAGACTTACAAGGATAGATGTAGTAGGGTTGAACTCTAGGTTGTTAATTTGGTTCAGCAAGTCTTTGGTATCTCTTAAGTAGGCTGGTGTTGACTGAACTATAGGTTGCAAATAGAAGTCACAGAAGCGGGACAGGGGTTCAAGCAGTGAACCTATTCCAGAGACAATGGGTCTGCCTGGAGGTGGTGTTTTGTTTTTATGTATTTTTGGAATGGTGTAGAAATATGGAGTAGTTTTGCCACCTGAAGTGAGAAATGATGCTTCTTGTTTACTGATGTAACCATTAGATTCAGCTTCATGAACCATGATGTCAATTTTGGTCTTGAGTTTGTCTGTGGGATCTTCATCCAGTATTTTATAGTTCTTTGGATCATCTAGGAGGCGTGTGCATTCCAGATGGTAAGCATTCCGATTTTGAATGACTATACCTCCACCTTTATCAGCTGGTTTAATGATGATATCTTTGTTGTTTTTAAGACTTTGTATGGCATTGAACTGTTGAGCTGTGGTGTTATTGAATACTTTATTCTCATGGGTATTCTCTATGCCTTTGTATATCGCTTGTTCGAAGGCGATGAGTTCCGCTGGTGTTGTGTGGGGTGGAGGAATGAAAGTTGATTTCAATTTGAGGGTGGTGTCGCCCTTTTCTTCTTGTTGTGACTCCTTTGTAGGTGAATTTTCAAAGAAAGCTTTGAGTTTAAGTTTGCGAAAAAATTCTGATAATTCGCAATGTAATTTGAATTTATCAAGTTTCGCTGTAGGTGAAAACCCAAGGCCTCTGTTCAGAACCTGTTGTTCTGCTGTTGTGAGAGTGTGGTCTGACAGGTTAGTTATTAGACTCTGCTTGTGCTCGGCTGAGATTCCTTTGTCCTGCTGCGTGTGTTGGCACTCGGGTTCTGGTTGTCTTCCCAATGTACTTGGCCTCTCCGTGGACGTCTTCCGCGTCCCCTCTGGCCTGATCCTAAAAAAGGAAACCGTTGATTGGGGTTGCCAAATTGGGGTGGGGGTTGTTGAAATTGTGGGTTCCAGCCATAGAACATCGGTTGAGTCATAGGCGGGAAAGGAGCCGGATAATTGGGTACCATTCCTGGGTGCAGATTGGGCCATGGTTGTTGCCAATGTGTACCCGATCGTCGTCCTAGGTACCTCGGACCTTACTTTCCCTGACAACTGTGAGTACAAGATTCGGAAGGGATCATGTCGATTGACTTGTTACTTTACCGTCTATATCCAGAATTTCACGTTGATTCACCCCAGTAACTTTATTGTTCGAAGCCTTTATTTGTTTCACAACCAACTCCCCCCCCGCCATTACCTTTCCTTTTCATTAAGGTCAAGAGGGGATTTACACGTCGATCAATTTCCAGAGGCATAACTACCTCTTTACTCAAGTGAGACCGCTTTCCATGTTGTCTGTCACTAAAGTTGTTGTATGTTTGTCATTTATTGTTTGTATGTTGAACTCCACGCATACTTGGCACCATGTTAGTATGCGCCACCATTTTAACAAACATTTACTACGATGCACGCGCACTTGGCCTAAAAAGCATATTGGGCCCCCAGATTTTCCATGATTTGCCTCGCAACACCTAGTGTGTGCAATACTTTTGCGATTGCGCCATATGCACGCACACTAGTGATAAATGATAAAGATTATGAGCACCGTGTGCCCCAGTATTACGATATTGATTCACTCACGGATTCCCTGTGTATGTCTACACTATTGGGGCACATTGTAGCCACGCAAGCCTGTTCTAGTGTTCGTGCATGCCCACCAAGCTATTGGCATCAGATCACCAGCCACAAGTTGAAAGGAGCATGCATTTAGTATATATGCATGATTCACAGCAGTTTTTCATATCCTTATTAATTAACTTTTTATTTTCAGGTAATCTCAAACGGAGATACTGTGAGTACATTACCACTACACTCACAGCACACTTTAGGGTGTGTGCTGATATTTACACGTGGCCTATACCTTGTTCTTATGGCCATTCACCTTTTTCTGGTCCTGACGAAAGCCTCTAGAACCATCCAGAAGGCTGAAACTAGTTGACCTTATTTACAAGGGATTTCAGGAAAATAATATTCCTAACTATATATCCCGCATAACTTTTTAACATTAGTCCTGGGACCCTTCTAATAAAAGTTTTTTCCAAAGGGCATTTCCCAGAGACTTTTTTTTTTTTTTTTGAAAACCTTTATTCTTCAAAAAGCATGGACACAGCTATTCAGCCGACATCCCGGAGGTTCGGCAGCTTTGAGAAAGCAGATCAAAGAAACGTCCACAGTGCATAGAAGGAGAAACAGAAAAGGTTCTGTTTTAAATAAACACGAACTCACACAAAACCCCAGCAAGGCGAAGGACACTGAATACCACTGGTGATTGCCCCTCAGGGGAGAGCAGACCCCCCTCATCTAACAGTCACAATACTGTGATAAGGGGAAAAAGGGGGAAAAGTAGAGGCCCAAAAAGTCAACTAACAATCAGATACATATACGAAAGCTGGAAAGAATGTTAAGGAGAGAGCTGTTCATCAGGGGGATCCAAATCAGGGGCAAGACATATGCCCCCCCTATACTGGTTCCACCGCCCCCAAATGGCGTGCCACTTTCGGGGGCGCCCTCTAGCACAATATACTGTCTTTTCCCTTAGCATACTCCAGTCCATGTTTTCTTTCCACGCAGTCAATGTGGGGGGTCCCGCAGAGCCCCACAGGCGCGCGATGTCTCGCTTAGCCACCATATTACCCAGAGTCACCCACAGGGTCTGTGCCTCATCGTGATCGGTAGGCCCCCAAACATTCAGGAGACAGCACCGCGCCTCTGACTGCATAACAATGCCCGTCACCTCCCCCATCACCGTATGGACTCTCCTCCAAAATTCCATGATGACGCCACATTCCCAAATGATATGCATAAAGGTACCCACCATACCACAGCCCCTCCTACATAAACCCTCCTCAGAAAATCCCATATGAACCAGCCGTGGCCCCGTAACATAGATTCTGTGGAGTATTTTGAGCTGCACCAGCCTCAGACGTGATGGGATCGCAACCTCCTTAGGAGTGGAGACCGCAGACTGCCAGTCCTCGTCATCCAGTTCAAGTCCGTCCCTAGTCCACTGGTCCCTCAGCCCCAATAGCAGGTCCGCCCGAACATTTATCAATTTCTTATATATGAGAGAAATCGTACTCTCCGGCATATGGCCGTCGAGGATCCGATCCTCCAATGGAGAGGACTCAGGCACCTTCTCACCCTCTACGAGGACCGACCGCAGGGCATGACGCACTTGAACATAGCGGAAGAACTCGGATTTCCCCAACTCATACTCCTGCTGCAGCTCTTCAAAAGACTTCACCCTCCCCTTAATCAGCAAATCTCCAACCCTGGAGATTCCAATCAGGTCCCATTTATCAAAACCTTTCGTATGCCAGAGCCTCCCCAATTTTTCAGATTCAAACAACGGGGTAGCTAGGGTGAGCCTATCCTTCCAGCCCAGCGAGTCGGTCGCCAACCTCCACACGCGCACTGCCACCCCAGTGGGCCCCGTGAGGGACGAGTCCAGCGCCCGTGAGTACAACGCTCTATGATAATTACCGCCGCGCAGCAACCATCGGTCCATGGCATAGCCGGGGCTGAGAGCCGGACCATAGAAACCATGATTAATTGCGCTCAACTGGGTGGCCCAATAATAGCGTCGAATGTCCGGAAGCGCAATACCCCCGTCGTACCACGGAAGCGTCAACTTAGCAATCGCTATGCGCGGCCGTCCATCCCACAGCAACGATCGTTGGAGGCTTTCAACCTCCCGAAAGTAACTGGCCGGAACCCAATCAAGGGTATTCTGCAAGGCGTAGAGGAACCGGGGGAGAGACATCATTTTAAACAAAGCGGCGCGCCCAACGAGGGAGAGCGGCAGCTTCCGCCAGCCCGCGACATCCCGCCGCAAACGCGCCAGTGGGGGGAGCAGGTTTCTCTCATACCGCAGAGTGGAGTCAGTGGAGATAAAAATCCCCAGGTACACAAAGCCCTGCTGGGCGATCCGGATCGAACAAGTTCGCGGGACAGGCGGAACATCGCCGCTCAGAACATACAAATACGATTTACTCCAATTGATGACGAGACCCGAGTTCCTGCCAAAGGACGTCAGAACGTCACAAACCACTATAAGCGAGTTCTTGGGCGAGGCGAGATATAACAGGATGTCATCGGCATATAGCGATATACGGTCCTCGTGCTCGGGCGACCATCTGAGTCCACGTATATCCGGATGCCAGCGTATCCACGCCGCCAGCGGCACGAGGGCAAGGGCGAACAACAAAGGCGACAGGGGGCAACCCTGCCGGGTTCCCCTCCCAAGCTGGAACGGAGTCGACGCCCGCCCGTTTACCACAACACTCGCAAGGGGGCCCTCATAAAGCAACCTCACCAAGCTCACAAAACCAGGGCCAAAGCCGAACTTGGCAAGCACAGCCCACAGATATGCCCCCCAGAGACTTTTTTAACCCATAATCACATCTCACATAGCACGCCACTCTCTGCTCAATATCCTGCTCCGCTGTAATCCAGGCGTTGTAGCACAGCTGGATTGTATTAGGCAATCCAGTTGGGCCCCAATGATGAAGCATGCCACCTACTAGGTAGGTGGGTGAGGGGTTTCTTTCACAGCAGTTGTGCTCTCTCCTTTCACGTTTACCTCAAAGTGATAGCAAAAAAAGTTTGCTCTGAATCATCTAAAACTTTTACATTTTGTTTTGCGTAGGTCATTTGTGACCACATTAGGAATCCATAGATGTGTCTGGGACACATTTATACATCACATTTTGCAATTCCCTAATTACGAGTCGCAATTAAAAAACTCACAAAATGAAATGGTCGTACATCTGGCCCAGAGTGCTTTAAAATATGGTAAGCTCTTCTGGGGTCAGGGATTCAATGACCCAGGAGACTGTTTTTTTAATGAATGTTGTGGGGGGACTGCTACGCTCCCTCCAGCCCTCCACAACATTAATAAAAATGGTTGGTGGTGCCCCTGCCCTAGGGGCACCATTAGCATAAAAAATATTTCATAAAAAAGCCCATATAGGACATTTTGGGGCACAACCCAACTGGAGTAGTGAAATTGAAATGAGCGGCTACTCTATTAATGTCACAGTGACAGTTTTATTTTTAATTTGGAAGGGGGCGTGAGCCTTCTGAATGCCCCAGAAACCCCATCCCAATTAGTTTTTTAACTGAGAGGAAGAATGTGCGGCCCCCTTCCCCAAGCCATATAACCCCGGGGACCCCATTCTTCAGGGCAACATCTTTATTGGGCGAGGGGGAATTCAGTCCCATTTTCCAAGCCTTCTAAAAGGCATCAAGGATCCCATCCCCCGGGGCAAAATTATATTTTGGGGGGAGGGGTATATGGCTTCCCTCCTCGAGCTCATAAAGGGCCCCAGGAACACCATTCCCTAAGGCCGAATTAGCTTTTTCCCGAGCCATCCAGTTGCCCTGGGGACCCCATCCTATGGGGCCCGATTGTGGTAGTGTCCCGGGAACCCTATCCCCAAGGACATTACAGTTCCCTGTCTGCAAGAGCATGGGCATGGAGAACTTCAACTCCTGTTTTTGTTTATTTGTGAAGTAAAGGTCAGACAGCAAGAGAGTGTTTAATATAGGTCTTCTATTGCTTCTATAACAAAATGAAACAAAGCACTGTAATGAAGAGCCTCTTTCCACCCGAGTTGCATTTCTCATTAAAACAAAACAAAACTGTAATAACGTTAATGGAGCTTTCAATGCAGACCATGATTTATTTCTATGAAAAAGGAAGATGGGGTGGCAATGAAGCCTTTGTTAATAAATGCTCCCTTACCTTTCACTTAAAAAATCAACAATCAGCCTATTCAGCACAATTATAAAAGACACTAGGAGGGAAGGGTCGTAGAAGTAACAAGGGGTGAATCAGAGGAGAAAAAATGGATAGGTGGGAGGGAGGTGCATGATGGGGTGGCAGGCAAGAAGCATGGAAAAGAGGAATAAGAGGGAGTTGCGGACAGGAGGAATGATGCGTAAGACACAAGGTAAAGAGGGTGGGTAAAGGAGTAAGCAGAAAGAGCCAAAAACAATGAAAGTGGAAGGGGCAGGAGTGTGCATCAAGAAGCCAACAGAGAAACCAGTAATTGTAACATGGCCCTACCTGCACTTCAATGCAAGCACTCAATTGGAGACACTGTTAGAAATGGGGGTCTCTAGTTCGCAATGGTTTGCACCGTTGTCCAAGTAGGGACTCTTCTTCCTAGTCAGGGTAAGGGGGATACACTTCTAAATTAACCCTTGCTCACCCCCTTGGTAGCTTGGCACAAGCAGATAGGCTTATCTCAGAGGCAGTGTGTAAAGCATTTGTGCACACATACAGTAATACAGTGAAAATGGATACCACACCAGTTTAGAAAAATACGTAATCTTTATCTAAACCAAACAAGACCCAAAACGACAAAGATCCACAATATAGTAATCAAAATATGACTTTCAAAAGAAACAGTTCTGTTCAAAGCAAATTGCAGATGCAACACTTTCCACACAAAGTACCTTGGATGCGTCAAAATTAAAAGCAAGAGCAGCCGCCGGAAAGGTGAAGCATCGGTTCCTTACGCGCAGGGAAGGTGATGCGTCGGTTCCTTACTCCAGGGGAGGTGATGTGTTGGTTCCTTGCTGCCACGCAGGGGAGCTGATGCGTCGGTTCCTTATTGAAGGGGAGGTGATGCGTCGGTTTCTTACTGTGCAGGGAGGTGATGCGCTAGTTTCTTACTGCGGCCCCAGCGTCCTTGTAGACTTGGTGCCCTGGTGCGTTGCGTGAGGATCAGGGATGTGTTGGTTCTCGATGCGGCCGCAGCAACAGCGCTGCGTTAATTTCTTCAGCCACTGTCCCATGATGCATTGGTTCTTGGAGCCGCACAGCAGGGCCTGCGTCGAAATCGGAGCGGTGATCTCAGCTTTTGTAGATTGGTGCACCCAGTAGGGCATGCCGCGATTTCTCGAGCCGCGGGCAGGCGCTGCTTTAGCTTTGTCGGCGATGCGTCGGAAACAAGTACGGATGCATAGCGCTTCTCCTCGTTGCGTTACCTTTCCAGCTCCCAATGGCAGGAACAACCTACAGAGGCCCAGAACAGCAGCAGGCACCTCTTGGCAGGTCAGAACTCTCAGCAAGGGAGTTCAGGGGAACTAGGGGTGAAGTCTTTCTATCCCTGAGACTTCAAAACAGGAGGCAAGCTCTACTTCAAACCCTTGGAGAGCTCCCTTAAACAGGGGACACAGCACACAGCAAAATGCTTGTCCTTTCCTTGGCAGAAACAGCCACTGCAGGCCAACCCCAGACAGCACACAGCAAAGGGGCAGTACTTCTCCTCAGTTTCTCCAGCTCTTCTCCTTGGCAAAGGTTCCTCTTTCATTCCAGAAGTAATCTAAAGTTCAGGGGTCTGGGCCCCAACGTTTATAGTCCATTCCTCTTTGTTCTCTAGTGTCAGAGAGGCTCAGTTCTGTCCTCTCTGGTGCAGCTTCATGGCAGGAGGTGGAGACAGCATTGTCCAAGGCAGACCAGACCCATTCAGGTGTGTACAAAATCTCCTCCTCCTACTCTGAATGCAGCCCAGGTCTATTCTGCCCAGCCCTGACTCATTCGGGAAAGGCAGGACCCACATCAAAGGTGGCTGTCTGAAAGAAGGCAAATCCCCAGACCCTGTCACTCCAAAGCCAGACAGTCAATACTCAAACCTTGCAGAGGCACACTTGATGGCTAAGCAAGAAAATACCTACTCTATAAAAGTGGTATTTTTAAACACACAATATAAAACTCCTCTTTACTAAAAAATGCATTTTTATACGCTGAGTTCAGGCATACTAAACTCCATCTTTCTATCTTGTCGCAATGGGAAGTTATATTTATAAGATGTAACAAATAAACTCCCATACTATCATATGGGACAGATAGCCTTTCGAAATACACTGTTTTCACTATCAAGACATGTCACCCACACCAGTACATGTCCTACCTTTCACAAACACTGCATCTTGCCCACAGGGGTACCTTGGGCCTACTTTAGGTATGTCTTACATGTAAGAAAAGGGAAGGTTAGGACCTGGCAAGTGGGTGCACTTGCCAGGTTGACATGGCAGTACCAAGCTGCTCACAGAAACTGCAGTGGCAGGTCTGATTTACATTTACAGGCTGCTCATGTGGGTGGCACAATCAGTGCTGCAGGCCCACTAGCAGCATTTGATTTACAGGCCCTGGGCACTCACAATGCACTGTACTAGGGACTTACCAGTAAATCAGATATGTCAATCATAGATTCACAAATCCATAAACACAGTTTACAGGGAGAGCATATGCACTATAGCACTGATCAGCAGTGGAAAGTGCCAAGAGTCATAAAACCAACAAAAACAAGTCTGAAACAGAAGGCCAAAAAGCAAAAAGTCTGAGGATAAACCTGCCGGACAAGCCAGGTCTAACAGACACCCTTAGAGCTAATAGCATCAGGTAAGAGAGGTTAATCAGATTAAATGAGACAAGGTATGATTAAAACGTTGTCCAGCCCATATATGCCAACAGGCCTGATTCAGGTGGTAGACTTCCGATTCAGAATTAACTCTGCCTCCATAGAAGTCAATGGGGAAAATACATCCTCCTGAATTGTTTTTCAAAATCTCCCACTTTTCTGTTTTGAAATGCTGGCATGTGTATGCTTTGAATTAATTTAGCACAGAAAAGAGACTTTTACATATTCTCCCATATAGCACAAATTGTTTCACTGCAAATGGCCTAATTACGAGTCTGGTGGCCCGAGGACCGCCAGACTCGCGGGGTCTCAAAGGTGGCGGTCCAGCCACTGCCGCACCGGCAAACCGACTGCCCCATTACGAGTAGTGCAAAAAGAAATTGATGGACAGAATGCAGAACAATGTCATACATTCACCACAGTACAGAGATCTGGGCCTAAATCCATAGTTTTTTTGCTCACCATGCCATTCCAGTTTGGACCCAGCCATATGCAAATTAGTCTTGACCCTGCGCCCAATGGGAACAGTCCAGCCCGAACTGCCAGGCCAGGTCCTCCCTGGACTGAAAATAATCATCCTAGGACCGGTTTCGGGCTTTCAGCCCTCATCAGCCAGGATAGCTTGACTCCAGTGGCATGGAGAGCATGGGACCCACGTCTGGGCATACCCGTCCCACTCGGGGTGACAAATGCAAAAAGAACAATTGATGGACAGAATGCAGAACAATGTCATACATTCACCCCAGTAAAGAGATCTGGGCCTAAATCCATTGTTTTTTTGCTCACCATGCCATTCCAGTTTGGACCCAGCCACATGCAAATCAGTCTTGATCCTGCGCCCAATGGGACAGTCCAGCACGAACTGCCAGGTCAGGTCCTCCCTGGACTGGAAACAAGCATCCTAGGACTGGTTTTGGGCTTTCAGTCCTCATCAGCCAGGATAACTTGACTCCAGTGGCATGGAGAGCATGGGACCGTCGTCTGGGCATACCCATCCCACTCGGGTTGACAAATGCAAAAAGAACAGTTGATGGACAGAATGCAGAACAATGTCATACATTCACCCCAGTACAGCGATCTGGGCCTAAATCCATCGTTTTTTTGCTCACCATGCCATTCCAGTTTGGACCTAGCCATATGCAAATCAGTCTTGACCCTGCGCTCAATGGGAACAGTACAGACCAAACTGCCTGTCCAGATCCTCCCTGGACTGGAAACTAGCATCCTAGGACCAGTTTTGGGCTTTCAGCCCTCATCAGCCAGGATAGCTTGACTCCAGTGGCATGGAGTGCATTGAGAGCACGGGACCCACGTCTGGGCAGAAACCGGTACCAGGATGATTGTTTCCGGTCCAGGGAGGACCTGGCTTGGCAGTTCGGTCTGGACTGCTCCCATGAGGCACAGGGTCAAGACTGATTTGCATATAGCTGGGTCTAAACTGGGGTGGCATGGTGAGCAAAAGAACAATGGATTTAACCCAGATCTCTTGACTGGGGGTGAATGTATGATTTATTCAGCATTCCGTCCATCATTTGTTTGCGTAGCATTTTTCACCCTAAGTGGGACGGGTATGCCCAGACGTGGGTCCCTTGCTCACTGTGCCACAGGATTCAAGCTAGCCCGGCTGATGAAGGGTAATACCCAGAAACCAGTCCCAGGATGCTTGTTTCCGGTCCAGGGAGGACCTGGCTTGGCGGTTCGGTCTGGACTCTTTCCATGAGGCACAGGGTCAAGACTGATTTGCATAAAGCTGGGTATAAACTGTGGTGGCATGGTGAGCAAAAGAACAATGGATTTAACCCAGGTCTCTTGACTGGGGGTGAATGTATGATTTATTCAGCATTCCGTCCATCATTTGTTTGCGTAGCACTTTTCACCCTAAGTGGGATGGGTATGCCCAGACGTGGGTCCCTTGCTCACTGTATTCAAGCTAGCCTGGCTGATGAAGGGTAATACCCAGAAACCGGTCCCAGAATGCTTGCTTCCAGTCTAGGGAGGACCTGGCTTGGCAGTTCGGTCTGGACTGTTCCCATGAGGCACACGGTCATGACTGATTTGCATATAGCTGGGACTAAACTGGAGTGGCATTGTGAGAAGGTGGCCTGATATATGCTATCCACTACTTCTAGTGGGCACCTTGTATCAGTCCAAACAACCCCTTATGGTGATAGGTTAAAGACAACCTTTATTGAAAGCTATCCTAGTGGTAGCTATGGAGAGCAGCCTTCAGGCTAAGTCTTGAAGGAATGTAAAGCAGCTTGTTTTACCAGTCTATAATCTCTTGCATGATCAAATGAAAGGACAAGCACACCAGGTATATATTTAAAATATATGTATTTAGGTTATAACACACCCCTCTAGTCTCTTTATGAGACTGGAGTTCGAAGTACTTAAGTTGCAAGTGAGCAATCATCAGTAATAGCACAAATACACGTTTGGGCCCTAGGGGCGTTCCAAACCATATACCAAAAAAGCGGTATAAGAACCATGACTAAACTAGACACAAGGCCTAGAGCCTGTAGAATCGCTGGGACCCCAAGGAACCACCCAAGGTAGTGACACAGGGGACCCACGGGGACTGTATGCAGTGTGTGAACACAACCACGGGTTCCCGTTATCTTCTATGGGCAATGTCGTGGTTGGAAATTTAAAGATTAGGGACACTTAGAATCGAGTCAGGACCAAACCCTTTTGGACTTAAGAAGTTCTAGGGCTAGCGCTCACGGAAGCACCAGAGTACTCAAGTTACCTCACCCAGGGAAGCCGGGTGCATAGGTGTCTTTTGGTGTCGGGTCGCATCGTCCATTGCAATGGAAGCCTGCAAAGAACTGCTGCTGCCGTGAAGAGGAGAAGTGTCCGAAGAGATCCAAGCCTGGATCTAGGATGGAAGGAACCTGAAGGCAGAGGGGACAGAGTCTGGGTCACTAGCCTGTGACCAAGGGCAGGATGGACCAATGCCCACAGATGTCTGGTGCTTCAGGTGAGTTGATGTGTGTCTTGACTCTTCAGCCATGAGGTCCAGGAGGTGTCGACGAAGTCCATGAGCCGGATTCGAGCTGTTCCATGAAGTCTGTCGAGTGCTGCTGTATCAGCGACCAGATTGGACCCAACAAGCCTTGGCAACAGCAAGTCACAGGAATTCAGAGAAAGGACTGTGGTGCAGACCAGCAAGGTATGAGGGACTCACTCAGCAAGGGTAAGTCAGGACACGTCTGGAGCAACCAGGAAAGCCCAAGTAGAAAAGGAGTTGCCTTCGTGGGGACCTAATCGCGAAGGAGCCTCGAGTGGTCGCACTTGAAACTGGCCCACGAGTCACTCGTGGAGTGGAGGCCAGCAATCTTCAGTGCAGGAGGTGCTCAAGGCTGGGGCTACTAGGTGCTTAAAGCTCAACTTTGAGGAGGACCAGGAAGATGCTGTTGCTGCAAAAGATCACGGTGTCCAGGGGTCACGGTTCCACATCACCCACGCTAGCCACGGGCCTCAGCTTTGCTGTGGACTCAGGGTAGCCTCGGGGAAGTCTGGAAGTCCACCTCTGGTGATGCAAAGAGTTCAGCGTCCGGCGGGAGCTTCAGCGATGCAGACTGGTCAGTTGCTTCTTTGGTGCATCCCAAGCAGGGGAGTCACTCCTTGACCCCGAGGGAGATTTCTTCAGTCTTCCAGTCAGGATAGAACTTTGAAGGTCCAGGATATATGTTGCAGAGTTTCGTCCAGGGTAATCTAAAGTCCTAGAGACTGGATTCCTATACTTATTCTAAGTTTAGGGAATGGACTAACTCTAAGGCCCCACCTATGGGTGGTCTTGGAAAGAGGGGTGGTTAGACCCATTTCCTTTGTCCAGTTTCACACCAGAGCAGGAGCAGGTAGCCCCTGCAACCGGTTTGAACTGGACTATGCACAGGGACGCCAAGTGCGCCCCCAGTGCAGGACTTCAAAGCACCAGAGAGTGCTCCCGCCCAGCCCCAATACACATCTGCCTGTTTGGGGAGGTAGCTACGCCTCCCTTCGACAGGAAACCTATTGTCCAGGACTCCCCTGCCGGAGTTTCGGTCAGCAGCAGGAGGCCAGACCCGTGTCTGTGGCAGAGGCATCCATTTTGTGATGCCAGGGCTCAGGAAAATCCTACCGGGTTTGACCAGTGTGAACATGTCTCTCCCTCTAGAAGGGTGGAATGCTACCCCCGCCGACAGAACTGGCGGGGGGTAGTATTCCAAAGTGTTTGACACCAAACACGAAATGTTTTGATCCAGCCATTCCAAAGTTAGCATTTTCCACGAGGTTATAATGCACTTAAGAGTATATGGTATGGCTGTATCACAGAACAGCCGAAAGGAAGGATTTCCGAAAGCTGCAGAGGGGCTCAGCTCATGCTTGGGCACCCTCTCACACAAAACCAAGCACTCTGCCTTCAGGATTGTCAAGGCCTGCCATAGGAGTGACTTATAGGTTTATATGTGTCTGTATATATATGTGGATATAGGTAGCCTATACCACTGTAAGGGGTGCAAGCACACCCTTACCTAGGCTGCAGTAGCAGACCTGTGGTGCCATTTTGGAGTGCTTCCCAGGGGTGGCATAATACATGCTTTAGCCCCTGGTAGGCCTCTGAGGTACCTATGCCCTAGGTACATAGTATACCATATACTAGGGGCTCATAAGGCACTCCAGAATCCAATTAGATATGTACCTAATATACATGCAAACCATTTTAGAGAGGAAGCAGCTAGGCTGTGGTCCGGATTAGCAGGGCCACAGCCAGACTAAGGTGGAAAAACAGTGAAACACTAGCAAAAGTGGGGGTACCCATGTGAAGCAGATCCTACTCTCCTACACAACCCCCCCCCCCCCCAACGCAGGGACATTAAACTAACCTTGACCAGTTGAGTCTTCATGTTCTAAGTGGAAATACCTAGAGAGTCCATCTTCATTGGCATGGTTACTCCCAGGTCTATGTTCCACTTGTAACGCCCTGAACGTCTCAGGATCGTTTAACAGACACGATAATGAGAACGCAACCACTTGTGAAGGTTTAGTTATTTTAATGAAGGCAAAAATAATACAAGGAATAAACATAGGTTATAGTCACTGGAATTCTCCAGGCTAAGTACGTTACCAGCCCACAGCACGGATGGTCCTAACCGTCCTCTGCATATACGCCGATCCCGGCGTATGCCAACAGAGGGCAGAAATGAAATGGCCGACAATGCCAATCGGTAGGCTGTGAGGGGCACGAAGAGTGTTGGGGAGAATCGAGGAGTCAGGGAAACACCCAGCCGGGGTCTCTACCTGAAGGGAGCAGCCGCTCAACCTCTTCCTCAGACTGCACCGGGACGCGGAGTCACCTCCTGGTGATGCGTCACCGATACCCCAATCACAAGCAAAGAAGACTGAACCGAGAGCAGCCGCTCGATCGATCCTGTGGACTTCCGAGTCTGTAACGCGGCAAACACCTCCTGGTGTGCGTTACAGCTGGCAGTCCCTGTATCTCTGGTCGGGCTGGGAGTTACGACTCCAACCAGCAAAAGCGCCACTGCGCTTTGACTCAGCCGAGTCAAAAAGCGAAGCTCAATGGTTATCCGGTAGAGCTTCCGGGTCCTTCACAGGTGACGATGGGGCAAGACACGGCCCAGGGAGTAACGACTCGACCTACCTCCGTTCTTGCCTTACTGGAGCACCACTCCGGAACACTGCTCTTCACTAAGCAGGTACGTCGGTGTAAACACAATATCCGACAGCGTTGTACCTCCCGGTTCCTCCCTTTATAGGGCGTGTTTTCCTTGAGTTATGTAACAGCTCTCCTGTTTACATAAGGGCGTGTTTTCCTTGAGTTATGTAACAGCTCTCCTGTTTACATAAGGGCGTGTTTCCTTGAGTTATGTAACAGCTCTCCTGTTTACATAAGGGCGTGTTTTCCTTGAGTTATGTAACAGCTCTCCTGTTTACATAAGGGCGTCTTTTCCTTGAGTTATGTAACAGCTCTCCTGTTTACATAACCTCTCAACCGCTAAGCATCCTGGGAGACGTAGTCCGTTTTCGCTGGTTACCGTTTTCCTCCCCTCGCATGACAGGAATTCTTGACAGTACATCCTCCCTCTCAGCGGCTCCCCACGGGTCCAGCGCTGGCAGGAAAACGCCGATGGAACAAGGAGACCAAGCGCGGAGCATGAACCCCTTCAGCCGGTTCCCATGACTGCTCCTCCGGGCCATAGCCTTTCCACGCAACCAGGTACCACAGCTTCCCCCTGCGCCATTTGGACGCCCGTATGCCCGACACTTCATACTCCACCTCTGACTCCACGCATACCGGCCTAGGTGTCCCAGACGGCTTGGAGGGTGCTGGTTTGAGCAATGATACATGAAAGACAGGGTGTATCCGCAATGACTGGGGCAAGCACACCTTCACGTTCACGGGACCCATACACTTGGTAATTCGATAGGGGCCCAAGTACTTGGGATGGAACACACTGTTCTTTCGAAACCTCATGTTTCTTGTGGATATCCAGACGTAGTCTCCAGTGCGGTACAGTGGCCCGGGCCTTCTCTTCCTGTCTGCCGCAGCCTTGTATCTTCTCTTGGCCTCTATTAGGACAGCCCTTGAGCGCATCAACGTGTCTTTTATGTGTGCCACCCTGTCCGCTGTGGCGGGAATCCTGTCCTCTCTGAACGGATGTAGAAATGGCAAGAACCTGGGATGTTGGCCATAGTTGCTATAGAACGGAGATGACTGTGTGGAGCTGTGAGTGGCGTTGTTATAGGCTATCTCTGCAACCCATAGCAAGTCGACCCATTCTTCCCTGCCCTGGTCCACAAAACATCGCAGATACTGTTTGAGCGTTTGGTTCAGGCGCTCGGTTTGGACGTCCGTTTGAGGGTGGTAGCTGGTGGACAGGGCGGTCTTAACATGCAGCGCAGTGCACCAAGTCTTCCAGAATTGCGCAGTAAACTGCGACCCCCGGTCCGACACGATCACCCCAGGTAATCCATGCAGTCGTACCACATTCTTTAGGAGTAGTGACGCCAATTCCCCGGCCGTAGGGACTCTCTTGCAGGGGATGAAGTGCCCCATTTTTGTCAAGTAATCCACCACCACCAGTATTGCCGTCATCCCATGGTCTACCGGTAGGCCCACCACGAAGTCCAGTGATATGCTATCCCATGGTCTATCCGGGGTCGGAAGTGGATGTAAGAGCCCTTGGGTTCGGCCATGGTCGGCCTTCATGGTAGCACACGTAGGACACTCCTGTCCCCACCTCCTGACATCCACTCTCATGGTTGGCCACCAGAAATGCCGTCCCATGCTAGCCACCGTTTTTTCAAAGCCCAACTGACCTGCGCATGGAGAGTCATGGCACCAGATGAATGCTTGTTTCCTTAGCCTAGGCGTGGGTATCAATAGGCACCTGCCCTTCAGGGGTATCCCGTCCTTCAGCTGCCATTCTCTGTGACTGAGGAGCCACCTCCGCCATGCGAATGACCTGATCCCTCTCTTTATTCCCCTCAGGAAAGTATCCGGTTGGATAACCCCCAATACCATCCTCGGGGAAATGATGGAATGCTCGGTCGCAGGCAATGGTTCCTTAACTGCAGATTGACGGGACAGGGCGTCCGCCTTCCGGTTTTCCGTCCCCGGCCGATATGTGATGCGGAAGTTGAACCCCGCAAAGAAGATCATCCACCGCAGCTGTCTGGGAGAAAGGTGTCTTGTGGCCGTCATGAACTGTAGGTTCCGATGGTCCGTGTACACCGATACCACATGTCTTGCCCCCATCAACCAATGCCTCCATTCGGTGAAGGCGTCCTTGATTGCGAGAAGCTCCTTCTCCGCAATATGGTAGTTGCGTTCGGCGTCGTTGAGTTTGCGGGACATGTACGCAACGGGATGAAGCACCCCTGTGTCGTGGTTGCGTTGGGACAAGATAGCCCCCAGCGCCACATCCGATGCGTCCGCTTCCACCACGTAGGGGAGATCCGGATCGGGGTGAGCCAACACCGGCGCCTTACCAAAGGCGCTTTTCAGGGCCTCAAAGGCTTTGTTCGCTTCAGGGGACCAGACAAACTCCTTGGACTTCCTCAGTAGCTGTGTGATTGGGGCCACCAATCCTAAAAATCCATCTATAAACCGCCTGTAAAAGTTGGCGAAGCCAATGAAACTTTGGACGTCCTTCACGCTTTGGGGCACCGGCCATTCTTTCACCGCCTTGATTTTTCGTTCTGCCATCTCCTGTCCCTCTGGACTCAGCATCACTCCGAGGAATTCCACGGATGTGACGTGGAAGTCACACTTGCTGAGTTTACAAAACAGCATGTTTTCCCTCAGCTTTTGGAGCACAGCCTTGACGTGGTGTACGTGCTCCTCCACACTGGACGAATAGATGAGGATGTCGTCGATATATACGACCACGTAGATATCCAACTCCTCTCTGAATACCTCATTCAAAAAGTACTGAAAGGCTGCCGGGGCGTTGCACAGACCGAACGGCATGACGAGGTACTCAAAAAGGCCGAACCTGGTCTTAAAGGCGGTCTTCCACTCGTCTCCGTCCCTCATGCGCACCAGATGGTATGCCCCTTTCAAATCCAACTTGGTGTAGATACGAGCTTTCTTGACCTGTTCCAGAAGTACACTGATGAGAGGCAAGGGGTACCGATTCTTTACGGTTATCGCATTCAATGCCCTAAAGTCCACACAGGCTCTCAGCTCCCCATTAGCCTTCGGGATGAAGAAGAGTGGCGAGGCGGCCGGAGACTTGGACGGGCGGATGAATCCTAGCTTGAGGAGTTTATCCAGGTACCCCCGGAGATGCACGTTTTCAGGCTCCCTCAGGGCATACAGCCTGCCGCTGGGAACGCTGGCCCCTGGCACCAGGTCGATCTGGCAGTCAAACTGTCTATGTGGTGGTAGCACTTCCGCCTTCACCTCATCAAATACATCCTCAAAACTGTGATAAGCCTGGGGGAGAGCCACATCTTTTTCTGCCGCTGTAGCCACCGTCTGACTCCCGCTCTCATCTGCGTCAAGGGATTCCGTTCTTATTCCACAATGCAGGATGCAATACGGTGACGTCAGTTCGATGCGATGTGTTGGCCAATCCACAGAGGGGTTGTGTTTCTGTAGCCACGGCAATCCCAATATGACGCCATATTGGGGCGCTCGGATGATGTTAAAATCGATTTGTTCCAAATGGTTCCTCCCACATCTCATCGGAAGGACCCCCGTGTGCTGCCCGATGGGCCCCGTCACCAATCGCCTTCCGTCTACAGCATAGACGTCTTCGGGTACAGCTTTGGGAAGAAGCACTAGCCCTAGCCTGCATGCCTCGTTGTGGTCCATAAACATGCCAGTGGCCCCTGAATCCACCATGGCCACAACGGGTATCCACTGGTCATGCACTCCCACGTGCACTGTGAGAAACAGGTGTCGTTGTCCCTTAGTGATCGGGGAAATGATGGAATGCTCGGTCGCAGGCAATGGTTCCTTAACTGCAGATTGACGGGACAGGGCGTCCGCCTTCCGGTTTTCCGTCCCCGGCCGATATGTGATGCGGAAGTTGAACCCCGCAAAGAAGATCATCCACCGCAGCTGTCTGGGAGAAAGGTGTCTTGTGGCCGTCATGAACTGTAGGTTCCGATGGTCCGTGTACACCGATACCACATGTCTTGCCCCCATCAACCAATGCCTCCATTCGGTGAAGGCGTCCTTGATTGCGAGAAGCTCCTTCTCCGCAATATGGTAGTTGCGTTCGGCGTCGTTGAGTTTGCGGGACATGTACGCAACGGGATGAAGCACCCCTGTGTCGTGGTTGCGTTGGGACAAGATAGCCCCCAGCGCCACATCCGATGCGTCCGCTTCCACCACGTAGGGGAGATCCGGATCGGGGTGAGCCAACACCGGCGCCTTACCAAAGGCGCTTTTCAGGGCCTCAAAGGCTTTGTTCGCTTCAGGGGACCAGACAAACTCCTTGGACTTCCTCAGTAGCTGTGTGATTGGGGCCACCAATCCTAAAAATCCATCTATAAACCGCCTGTAAAAGTTGGCGAAGCCAATGAAACTTTGGACGTCCTTCACGCTTTGGGGCACCGGCCATTCTTTCACCGCCTTGATTTTTCGTTCTGCCATCTCCTGTCCCTCTGGACTCAGCATCACTCCGAGGAATTCCACGGATGTGACGTGGAAGTCACACTTGCTGAGTTTACAAAACAGCATGTTTTCCCTCAGCTTTTGGAGCACAGCCTTGACGTGGTGTACGTGCTCCTCCACACTGGACGAATAGATGAGGATGTCGTCGATATATACGACCACGTAGATATCCAACTCCTCTCTGAATACCTCATTCAAAAAGTACTGAAAGGCTGCCGGGGCGTTGCACAGACCGAACGGCATGACGAGGTACTCAAAAAGGCCGAACCTGGTCTTAAAGGCGGTCTTCCACTCGTCTCCGTCCCTCATGCGCACCAGATGGTATGCCCCTTTCAAATCCAACTTGGTGTAGATACGAGCTTTCTTGACCTGTTCCAGAAGTACACTGATGAGAGGCAAGGGGTACCGATTCTTTACGGTTATCGCATTCAATGCCCTAAAGTCCACACAGGCTCTCAGCTCCCCATTAGCCTTCGGGATGAAGAAGAGTGGCGAGGCGGCCGGAGACTTGGACGGGCGGATGAATCCTAGCTTGAGGAGTTTATCCAGGTACCCCCGGAGATGCACGTTTTCAGGCTCCGTCAGGGCATACAGCCTGCCGCTGGGAACGCTGGCCCCTGGCACCAGGTCGATCTGGCAGTCAAACTGTCTATGTGGTGGTAGCACTTCCGCCTTCACCTCATCAAATACATCCTCAAAACTGTGATAAGCCTGGGGGAGAGCCACATCTTTTTCTGCCGCTGTAGCCACCGTCTGACTCCCGCTCTCATCTGCGTCAAGGGATTCCGTTCTTATTCCACAATGCAGGATGCAATACGGTGACGTCAGTTCGATGCGATGTGTTGGCCAATCCACAGAGGGGTTGTGTTTCTGTAGCCACGGCAATCCCAATATGACGCCATATTGGGGCGCTCGGATGATGTTAAAATCGATTTGTTCCAAATGGTTCCTCCCACATCTCATCGGAAGGACCCCCGTGTGCTGCCCGATGGGCCCCGTCACCAATCGCCTTCCGTCTACAGCATAGACGTCTTCGGGTACAGCTTTGGGAAGAAGCACTAGCCCTAGCCTGCATGCCTCGTTGTGGTCCATAAACATGCCAGTGGCCCCTGAATCCACCATGGCCACAACGGGTATCCACTGGTCATGCACTCCCACGTGCACTGTGAGAAACAGGTGTCGTTGTCCCTTAGTGACCGAGTTGGAAAGTGAAGGGATGGATGAGTGACTCCGAGATGCCCCTTCTTTGGTCTGGGAGTCCTCTAGTTTTCCGCCGGTACGTCCACCACGGCTGTTACCGACCGGTTGGCCCGATAACGTGACGTCTTCGGTTTGGCAGGGCATTCACGTACGTAGTGGCCTTTTTTGCCACAATATAGGCACAATCCTTGTTTACGGCGTGACTCTTTCTCCGTGGCTGTGAGGCTCGCTCGTATTGCGCCGATGTCCATGGGTTCTCCCTTGGATGCGGTGGAAGTTTCAGGACTTCCCACTGTCACATAGGATGGAAGGGAGTTTCCTTTTCTCCCATGATCCCCCTTTCTTTCACTTAGCCTATGTTCCAGCCGTAATACCAGGTTGATAAGGCCCTCACATGTCTTGGGTTGTGGGTCAATATGAGCCACGGCGTCCTTGAGCTCATCGCACAGCCCGTGATGGAAGAGCGCCGTCTGTTTAGCAACAGGCCACTTGGTTTCCGCAACCAGCCTTCGGAACGCGTTGAGATACTGCACCAGGTCGTTGGATCCCTGTCTCAACTCAAGCATTTCACGGTCCGCCGTGTACGAGTCAGCCCTTCTGTCGAAGACTTTCAGGAATTCCTCGCGAAAAGCACCCCAATCACATAAGATGGGGTCGTCCCTGCTCACCAGAGGTACGGCCCATTGTGCCGCGTTTCCAGCCAAATAGGATATAAGGAAAGCCACACGAGCCTGACTCGTGGGGAACGCCCTTGGTTTGCACGATAAATGTAGCGCCACTTGTGTGAGGAATACCTGCACTGTGTTAGGATCCCCACTGTACCTCTCTGGTGTTGCCAAGGGGACGGCTACCGGCATTTCCACTACTACCGCAGGGGTCTGGTTCGTGAGGGAGGTGCTGGGCGTGAGCGGGTCCAATTGGATAGCATCCAGTCTGGCTTTTACATCGGCTGTTTCTTGCCTGGAGGCAGCCAATTCAATTTGCACGGTCGCTAAAGCAGCCAGCACATCATCAAGTGTTGCCATGTCTGTTATCGACCGGGAGACAGTTAGTGTTATTACGGTCGGATATTTTGTAATGCCCTGAACGTCTCAGGATCGTTTAACAGACACGATAATGAGAACGCAACCACTTGTGAAGGTTTAGTTATTTTAATGAAGGCAAAAATAATACAAGGAATAAACAAAGGTTATAGTCACTGGAATCCTCCAGGCTAAGTACGTTACCAGCCCACAGCACGGATGGTCCTAACCGTCCTCTGCATATACGCCGATCCCGGCGTATGCCAACAGAGGGCAGAAATGAAATGGCCGACAATGCCAATCGGTAGGCTGTGAGGGGCACGAAGAGTGTTGGGGAGAATCGAGGAGTCAGGGAAACACCCAGCCGGGGTCTCTACCTGAAGGGAGCAGCCGCTCAACCTCTTCCTCAGACTGCACCGGGACGCGGAGTCACCTCCTGGTGATGCGTCACCGATACCCCAATCACAAGCAAAGAAGACTGAACCGAGAGCAGCCGCTCGATCGATCCTGTGGACTTCCGAGTCTGTAACGCGGCAAACACCTCCTGGTGTGCGTTACAGCTGGCAGTCCCTGTATCTCTGGTCGGGCTGGGAGTTACGACTCCAACCAGCAAAAGCGCCACTGCGCTTTGACTCAGCCGAGTCAAAAAGCGAAGCTCAATGGTTATCCGGTAGAGCTTCCGGGTCCTTCACAGGTGACGATGGGGCAAGACACGGCCCAGGAAGTAACGACTCGACCTACCTCCGTTCTTGCCTTACTGGAGCACCACTCCGGAACACTGCTCTTCACTAAGCAGGTACGTCGGTGTAAACACAATATCCGACAGCGTTGTACCTCCCGGTTCCTCCCTTTATAGGGCGTGTTTTCCTTGAGTTATGTAACAGCTCTCCTGTTTACATAAGGGCGTGTTTTCCTTGAGTTATGTAACAGCTCTCCTGTTTACATAAGGGCGTGTTTCCTTGAGTTATGTAACAGCTCTCCTGTTTACATAAGGGCGTGTTTTCCTTGAGTTATGTAACAGCTCTCCTGTTTACATAAGGGCGTGTTTTCCTTGAGTTATGTAACAGCTCTCCTGTTTACATAACCTCTCAACCGCTAAGCATCCTGGGAGACGTAGTCCGTTTTCGCTGGTTACCGTTTTCCTCCCCTCGCATGACAGGAATTCTTGACACCACTGTAAAGTCCATCCCCTGTAGGGAAATGGACCACCTAAGCAGTTTGGGGTTTTCACCCTACATTTGTTTTAGCCATAAGAGGGGCTTATGGTCTGTCTGAACAAGGAAGTGAGTACCAAACAAGTATGGCCTCAACTTCTTCAGAACCCAAACCACAGCAAAGGCCTCCCTCTCAATGGCTGACCAACGTTTCTCTCTAGGGGTCAGCCTTCTGCTTATGAAAGCTACGGGCTGATCCTGACCTTCAACATTCAATTGTGACAGTACAGCCCCTATCCCCAATTCAGATGCATCTGTTTGGACAATGAACTTCTTGGAGTAGTCAGGACGCTGCAGAATGGGAGCAGTACACATGGCCTGCTTCAGGTCATCAAATGCCTTTTGACAGCTAGCTGTCCACTGAACTTTTTTGGGCATCTTTTTAGAAGTTAAGTCATTCAAGGGTGTCACTATTGATCCATACCTTTTGACAAATCTCCTATAGTACCCAGTCAGGCCTAAGAAGGCTCTCACCTGAGTCTGGGTAGTTGGAGCAACCCATTCCATTATGGTCTGTATTTTGCTCTGCAATGGTTGAACGTGGCATCCACCTAGAAGGTGGTCCAGGTACACAACCTGACTCTGCCCTATCTGGCACTTAGTAGCCTTGATAGTGAGGCCTGCCCTTTGCAGGGCCTCCAAAACATTCCTCAGGTGGACCTGGTGATCCTCCCAGGTGGAGCTAAAGACAGCATTATCATCTAGATATGCTGCATTAAAGTCTTCCAGGCCTGAAAGGACTTGATTCACCAACCTTTGGAAAGTGGCAGGTGCATTCTTCAAACCAAAGGGCAATACCACACATTGAGAGTGCCCACTAGGGGTAGAAAATGCTGTTTTTGGCTTTGAATCATCAGATAGTCTGATCTGCCAGTAGCCAGCTGTTAGGTCAAATGTGCTTAGAAACTTGGCTGAGGCCAAAGTATCTATCAGCTCATCTGCCCTAGGGATGGAATGGGCATCAGTCCTAATGACTGCATTGAGACCCCTGTAGTCTACACAAAACCTCATCTCTCTTTTCCCACCACTGGTGTGAGTTTTAGGTACCAGGACTACTGGGCTAGCCCAAGGGCTAACTAAGGGTTCAATCACCCCCAGATGCAACATCTTTTGGACTTCTGTCTTTATACAGTCCCTGACATGGTCAGGTTGCCTGCAGATCTTATTCTTCACAGGTAGACTGTTCCCAGTGTCCACTTCATGAGTGCACCAGGTGGTTTGACTTGGAGTCAGAGAAAACATATGTCTAAACTGTCTGAGAAGGTTTCTGCAGTCAGTTTGCTGCTGGGCAGTGAGGCTGCCTGCCAAGGCTACACCATCTACTGACCCATCATCAGGGTTCTGAGGAAGCAGGTCAGGGAGTGGGTCACTCTCTTCCTCCTGTCCTTCATCAGTGGCCATGAGCAAGCCCATGTCTGCCCTGTGACCATGTGGTTTTAGTCTGTTGACATGAAGGACTCCTAGGGGTACCAAGGTCTACCAAGTAGGTAACCTCCCCTTTCTGTTCAACAATTGTATGGCGGCCACTCCATTTGTCCTTGGGGCTGCTGGGGCCACAGGCTCCAACACCCACACTTTCTGTCCTGGCTGGTAAACAGTCAGTACAGCCTTTTGGTCATGCCAGGCTTTTTGAAGTTCCTGGATAGCCTCAAGGTTTTTGTTTGCCTTTTTCATGTACTCAGCCATCCTGGAGCGGAGACCAAGTACATAGTCCACTATGTCTTGCTTTGGGGGCTTGAGAGGTAACTCCCATCCTTCCTTCACCAAACACAATGGACCCCTGACAGGGTGACCAAACAAAAGTTCAAATGGGCTGTAGCCAACCCCCTTTTGAGGCACCTCCCTGTATGCAAATAAAAGGCAGGGCAAGAGCAGGTCCCATTTTCGCCTAAGCTTCGCTGGGAGTCCTTTGATCATGCCCTTTAAGGTTTTGTTGAATCTCTCAACTAAACCATTGCATTGTGGGTGATAGGGTGTGGTGAACTTGTAGTTCATTCCACACTCCTTCCACATAGCAGTCAAGTAACTAGAGATGAAGTTTGCACCCCTGTCAGATACTACCTCCTTAGCAAAGCCCACTCTTGAGAACACACTCAAGAGAGCTCTTTCCACTACAGGTGCTGTAGTGGTCCTTAGGGGAATTGCCTCTGGGTACCTGGTGGCATGATCCACCACCACCAGTATAAATCTGTGCCGAGATGCTGTTTGGGGATCCATGGGACCAACAATGTCAATCCCTACCCTTTCAAAGGGTACCCCCACCACAGGTAGTGGTATCAGGGGGGGCTTTGTAGTGCCACCTGCTTTGCCACAGGCTTGGCAGGTTACACAGGAGCGACAAATCTCCTTTGTGTCTTCAGACATGTGGGGCCAGTGAAAGTGAGGAACAATTATGTCCCAAGTCTTGTTCTGGCCTAGGTGTCCTGCTAGGGAATGTCATGGGCTAGTGTCAATAGGAAACCCCTAAACGTCAGAGGTATAACCAACCTCCTGGTTGCACCAGGCTTGGGGTCTCTACTCTCTGAGTAAAAGAGTCCATCATCCCAATAAACTGTATGGGTGCCCCTAGCATTCCCATCAGCCACATCAGCAGCTTGCTTTCTGAGGGGTTCAAGAGAGGGGCAGGTTTTCGGATCCTGGCTCAGATCAGACCTGAAAGGGCCCCCTTTCCCCAAGAACTCAACCTGGTCAGGTTCAAGCTCATCTGGGACAGTTCCTTCTTCAGGCTCAAGATCATCTGCCTGAGGAGACTGATCAGTATCCTGAGACAGGTGGGAAGGCTCTGCCTTAACCATACTGCTCGTCCTCTTGTGAGACACCTGGTCCATTATTCCAGAATCCAGGGCCTGTCCAGTTTTAGACATTTTTGCCTGTGACCTGGTCACAGCAAAGACATGTGCAGGGATCCCTAACATTTCTGCATGTGTCCTGAGTTCCACTTCAGCCCAAGCTGAAGTCTCTAGATCATTGCCAAGCAAGCACTGTACTGGTAGGACTGCACTTACCACAACCTTCTTAAGGCCAGTTACCCCTCCCCAGGAGAAGTTAAAAACTGCCAGAGAATGGTCTGTTCTGACATTGCTAGCATTGGTCACTTGGTACATTTCACCAAGTATAATCTGCCCAGGATCCACAATATCTTTTGTCACCATTGTGACACTTGCTCTTGTGTCCCTGAATGCCCAAGCTTCTACTCCATTTATCAAAGGCTGCTGTCTGTATTTGCCCAAGTTACTGGGACTCACAAAAGGGGACATATCCATGCCCACATCACTGACAAGCATAGCCTGAGTTGGAACTCTGACTAGGCCAGAGTCCATCTCAGAACCCAGGGTCAACCCTACTACACCCTTATTCTGTGTATTCCCACCACCAATTGTAACTGCACTAGGGGGAGCAGGTGCCTTAGGGGCATTGGTGGGGGCTGGAGTATTTTCTTTGGCCTTGGTGCAGTCACTAGTCCAGTGAGTTTTCTGTTTACAGATTTTGCACCAAGGTTTCTTTTGGCCTTTACCATTTCCTGACTGTGAATCCCCGCCTGAAGAAGATTTTTGGGGCCCTTGATAAGACTTCTGGTCTTTACCCTTGTCCCCACCCTTGTCAGGGTTCTTGGAATCTTGCTTCTTTGGGTCACCACCTTGGTTCTGTACCTTCTGCCTCACCCTGGTTCTGACCCATTTGTCTGCCTTCTTTACCAATTCTTGGGGAGAGGTCAGATCAGAGTCTACCAGGTACTGATGCAAGAGCTAACTTTGACAGTTATTAAGAATCTGCTCCCTCATTATCAGATTGTGCAAACCTTTGAAGGCACACACTTTACTGCCCAATAACCAACCTTCCAGAGCCTTAGCAGCACAGTCAACAGAGTCAACCCAGTCTTGATTTTTTGCTTTTTGGGTGTCTCTGAACTTTAACCTGTATTGTTCAGTGGTTAGGCCAAACCCATCTATTAGTGCACTTTTCAAGACTTTGTAATCATCAGCATCCTCTTCTCTTACAGTGAGGAGCTTATCTCTACCTTTGTCTGCAAAGGAGAGCCATAAGATTGCTGCCCACTGACCTTGAGGGACCTTCTGTACTTTACAGGCCCTCTCCAAGGCAGTTATCCATTTGTGGATGTCATCCCCACTCTGGTAGGGAGGGACAATCTTACTCAGGTTTCTATGGTCATAAGACCTCTCCCTATGAAATGAAATGAAATGAAAAGTAGATTTATAGAGCGCGATTGCTGCCCGGGGGCGTCCAAGCGCTAGGAACCAACAGAGGTGGCCTGGCAGAGTTGCTAACAGAGAATTACTGAGGGAGGTTGAATAGGAATGTCTTTAACTGTTTGCGGAATGAAGAAAGGTTGGGGTTGGCTCTAAGATGTAGGGGGAGTGTATTCCAGGTCTTGGAGGCATTGTAGGTGAATGTCCTGCCGCCAGACCTAGTCTTTTTTATACTTGGGGCAGTAGCCATGAAGGCCTGGCTCGAGCGGAGACTTCTGCTGGGTTGATAGTGGAAGACTAGGTCACGGGTGATCATAGGACCTGTGTCCCAAAAGGCCTGGTGGACAATGCACATGGCCTTGAAGAGGATTCTCTGACGCAGTGGCAGCCAATGTAGGTTGATCAAACCCGCTTTAGCTGATTGTCTGCGTGGAAGCTGAAGCAGTGTGCGAGCCGCACAGTTCTGCACTGTCTGAAGTCTACGCAAGGTGTATTCTGGAGCACCAAGGTAGAGGACGTTGTTAAAGTCTAGGCGGGACTGTATCAAACCCTGAATGGCTACCTGCTTAGCCTCCATGGGTAGAAGGGGGAGAATTTTCTTTAACATCCTAAGAAGGCCAAAGCAGGTAGCCGAGAGTTTTGTAGCCTGGATGTTAAATGAAAGGGATCTATCCAGCCACACCCCGAGGCTCTTGATGTTATCCTTGGGTGCTGGAGGGGTGCCTAGACAGGGGGGCCACAAAGAGTTGAAGAAACTGGGGTCAGAGGGGCCCAGGAGCATCAGCCCCGTTTTGTCCCCATTTAGTTTGAGGGATGATGAGGACATCCAGCTCTTTACCTCCTCAAACACTTTCTAAGCCCGCCTAACATTGGCATGTCGGCCTCCTGTGCCAATGAGACCACCAGCTGGGTGTCGTCTGCGTAAGAAATAATCTTAACCCCAAATGGACGGACAACCTCAGCCAGTGGCCTCATATAGATGTTGAAAAGAGCAGGGCTTAAAGAGGAGCCTTGTGGGACCCCGCACCTCAATGGTCTGCTAGTGGACACTGACTCACCATCGAATACTCGAAAGGATCTGTCCTTCAAGAAGGACTTGAACCAAAGCCAGGCTTTATCCTTGATTCCGACACTAGACAGACGGTTCAGCAGGATGTCGTGGCTGACCGTATCGAATGCCGCGCTAAGGTCGAGGAGGATCACTGCCACTGATCCTCCTTGATCTAGGATTTTTCTGGATTCCTCAGTGATCACAAGGAGGGCGGACTCAGTTCCGTGTTTGGGTCTAAAACCCGTCTGGGTGGGGTCTAACAGTTGGCTGTTTTCTAAGAAATTCACCAGTTGGAGGTTAATGTATCTCTCCAGGATTTTACTCACCCAGGGGAGCAGGGAGATAGGGAAATTGCTGCCACCAAGGGACTCTAGTCCCTCCTTTTTACTAGCTGTGTAGAGCTCTAGGGCTTCCCTATCTAAGGCCATTTGCCGCTTTCTGGGGTTGAACTTGTCTTGCTCATACTTCAGAAGTCTCTCTCTCCTCTCCTGGGAGGTTTCCCTCCCTCTGTGAGAAGAGACAGAGGTCCCTATAGAGGAGTTAGACTGGATAGATCCCCTTGACAGAGATCTATCCCTTCTAGCCCTATTGTCAGGTCTACCTGGAGGAATAAAGGAAGGAGCATTATTGTCATCCTCCTCATCCTCATCCAGGAGATCTGGGTTCACCAGAGTCTGGTCATTGTCACCAGTCTGGTCAGCATCAGAGGTAGGGTCAGGGGAGTTTCCACCCCTAGGCCCACCCTCAGGTGCTGCCCCACCCACACTATCTATCCTATCAGGCCCACTAGGCCCTGTGATATCATCCAGCTTAAGTATCTTGATGAGATGCTTGGTGGATGGACTTTTGCCTGTCTTCAGCTTCCTAATGGAACATAAGGCCCTAAGCTGAGCAAAGGAGAGATCCTCGTATTTATAGGGAAGGAGCTCACTGGTTCCTGGTAGGGACCCACTGGTTCCTGGCTGGTTAGACATTACTAATGTGGTGTGGTGTATTGCACTACCTACACTAGTGTGGCCTACTAAACTCTTGAGTTGTAGAAAGGGTGTGCTATCCCTTAACACACAACTCTAACTGTAGCTAAACTTGATATTATATGTACCTCAGGTACCTTTAGTGGTTTTCAGTTGATCAATTCAATTGAGATTATCTGGTAAAACAATAGCAAGCTGGAATCAGTCCAAACAACCCCTTATGGTGATAGGTTAAAGACAACCTTTATTGAAAGGTATTCTAGTGGCACCTATGGAGAGCAGCCTTCAGGCTAAGTCTTGAAGGAATGTAAAGCAGCTTGTTTTACCAGTCTATAATCTCTTGAATGATCAAATGAAAGGAAAACCACACCAGGTATATATTTAAAATATATGTATTTAGGTTAAAACCCACCCCTCTAGTCTCTTTATGAGACTGGAATTCGAAGTACTTAAGTTACAAGTGAGCAATCATCAGTAATAGCACAAATACACGTTTGGGCCTCTAGGGGTGTACCAAACCATATACCAAAAAAGTGGTATAAGAACCACGACTGAACTAGACACAAGGCCTAGAGCCTGTAGAATCGCTGGGACCCCAAGGAACCACCTGAGGTTGTGACACAGGGGGCCCACGGAGACTGTATGCAGTGTGTAAACACAACCGCGGGTTCCCGTTATCTTCTATGGGCAATGTTGCGGTTGGAAATTTAAAGATTAGGGACACTTAGAATCGAGTCAGGACCAAACCATTTTGGACTTAAGAAGTTCTAGAGCTAGCACCCACGGGAACACCGGAGTACTCGAGTTACCTCACCCGGGGAAGCCGGGTGCATAGGTGTCTTTTGGTGTCGGGTCACGTCGTCGATTGCAATGGAAGCCTTCAAAGAACTGCTGCTGCCGTGAAGAGGAGAAGTGTCCAAAGAGATCCAAGCCTGGATCTAGGATGGAAGGAACCTGAAAGCAGAGGGGACAGAGTCTGGGTCACTAGCCAGTGACTAAGGGCAGGATGGACCAATGCCCACAGATGTCGGGTGCTTCAGGTGAGTTGATGGGTGTCTTGACTCTTCAGCCACGAGGTCCAGGAGGCGTCGATGAAGTCCACGAGCCGGATTCAAGCTGTCCCACAAGGTCTGTCGAGTGCTGTAGTATCGGCGACCAGATTGGACCCAACAAGCCTTGGCGACGGCAAGTCACAGGAATTCAGAGAAAGGACTGCGGTGCAGACCAGCAAGGTCTGAGGGACTCACCCAGCAAGGGTAAGTCAGGGCACATATGGAGCAACCAAGAAAGCCCAAGTAGAAAAGGAGTTGCCTTCGTGGGGACCTGCTAGCCAATGGGCTAGTGATCGCGACGGAGCCTCGAGCGGTTGCACTTGAAACTGGCCCACGGGTCACTCGTGGAGTGGAGGCCGGCAATCTTCAGTGCAGGAGGTGATCAAGGCTGGGGCTACTCGGAGCCCTAAGCACAACTTTGAGGAGGACCAGGAAGATGCTGTTGCTGCAAAACATCACGGTGTCCAGGGGTCACGGATCCACATCACCCACGCTAGCCACGGGCCTCAGCTTTGCTGTGGACTCAGGGTAGCCTCGGGGAAGTCTGGAAATCCACCTCTGGTGATGCAAAGACTTTGGCATCCGGCGGGAGCTTCAGCAATGCAGACCGGTCAGTTGCTTCTTTGGTGCCTGCCACGCAGGGGAGTCACTCCTTGACCCCAAGGGAGATTTCTTCAGTCTTCTAGTCAGGATAGAACGTTGAAGGTCCAGGATATATGTTGCAGAGTTTTGTCCAGGGTAATCTAAAGTCCTAGGGACTGGATTCCTATACTTATACTAAGTTTAGGGGATGGACTAACTCTATGGCCCCACCTATGGGTGGGCTTGGAAAGAGGGGTGGTTACGCCCATTTCCTTTTGTCCAGTTTTGTGCCAGAGCAGGGGCAGGGAGCCCCTGCAACCGGTTTGAACTGGACTATGCACAGGGACACCAAGTGTGCCCCCAGTGCAGGACTTCAAAGCACCAGAGAGTGCTCCCGCACAGCCCCAATACACATCTGCCTGTCTGGGGAGGTGGCTACACCTCCCTTCGACAGGAAGCCTATTGTCCAGGCCTCCCCTGCCAGAGTTTCAGTCAGCAGCAGGAGGCCAGACCCGTGTCTGTGGCAGAGGCATCCATTTTATGATGCCAGGGCTCAGGAAAATCCTACCGGGTTTGACCAGTGTGAACATGTCTCTCCCTCTAGAAGGGTGGAATGCTACCCCCGCCGCCAGAACTGGCGGGGGGGGGGGTAGTATTCCAAAGTGTTTGACACCAAACACGACATGTTTTGATGCAGCCATTCCAAAGTTAGCATTTAACGTGAGGTTATAATGCACTTAAGAGTATATGGTATGGCTGTATCACAGAACAGTCATAAGGAAGGATTTCCGAAAGCTGCAGAGGGGCTCAGCTCATGCTTGGGCACCCTCTCACACAAAACCAAGCACTCTGCCTTCAGGATTGTCAAGGCCTGCCATAGGAGTGACTTATAGGTTTATATGTGTCTGTATATATATATATGTGGATATAGGTAGCCTATACCACTGTAAGGGGTGCAAGCACACCCTTGCCCAGGCTACAGTAGCAGACCTGTGGTGCCATTTTGGAGTGCTTCCCAGGGGTGGCATAATACATGCTTCAGCCCCTGATAGGTCTCTGAGGTACCTATGCCCTAGGTGCGTAGTATACCATATACTAGGGGCTTATAAGTCACTCCAGAATCCAATTAGATATGTACCTAATGTACATGCAAACCATTTTAGAGAGGAAGCAGCTAGGCTGTGGTCCTGATTAGCAGGGCCACAGCCAGACTAAGGTCGAAAAACAGTGAAACACCAGGAAAAAGTGGGGGTACCCATGTGAAGCAGATCCTACTCTCCTACAGCCATGGTGAGCAAAAGAACAATGGATTTAACCCAGATCTCCTGACTGGGGATGAATGTATGATTCATTCAGCATTCCGTCCCCATCATTTGTTTGCGTAGCACTTTTCACCCTAAGTGGGATGGGTATGCCCAGACGTGGCTCCCTTGCTCACTGTGCCACTGGATTCAAGCTAGCCTGGCTGATGAAGGGTAATACCCAGAAACCGGTCCCAGGATGCTTGCTTCTGGTCTAGGGAGGAGCTGGCTTGGCAGTTCGGTCTGGACTGTTCCCATGAGGCACAGGATCAAGACTGATTTGCATATAGCTGGGTCTCAACTGGGGTGGCATGGTGAGCAAAAGAAAGATGGATTTAACCCAGATCTCTTGACTGGGGATGAACGTATGGTTCATCCAGCATTCCGTCCATCATTTGTTTACGTAGCACTTTTCACCCTAAGTGGGATGGGTATGCTCAGACGTGGGTCCCTTGCTCACTGTGCCACTGGATTCAAGCTAGCCTGGCTGATGAAGGGTAATACCCGAAAACCGGTCCCAGGATGCTTATTTTCGGTCCAGGGAAGACCTGGATTGGCAGTTCGGTCTGGACTGTTCCCATGAGGCATAGGGTCAAGACTGATTTGCATATAGCTGGGTCGAAACTGGGGTGGCATGGTGAGCAAAAGAACGATGGATTTAACACATATCTTTTGACTAGGGGTGAATGTATGATTTATTCAGCATTCCGTCCATCATTTGTTTGCATGGCACTTTTCACGCTAAGTGGGATGGGTATGCCCAGACGTGGGTCCCTTGCTCACTGTGCCATTGGATTCAAGCTAGCCTGGCTGATGAAGGTTAATACCCGGAAACCGGTCCCAGGATGCTTGTTTCCGGTCCAGGGAGGACCTGGCTTGGCAGTTCGGTCTGGACTGTTCCCATGAGGCACAGGGTCAAGACTCATTTGCATATAGCTGGGTCTCAAACTGGGGTGGCATGGTGAGCAAACGAACGATGGATTTAACCCAGATCTCTTGACTGGGGTGAATGTATGATTTATTCAGCATTCCGTCCATCATTTGTTTGCATGGCACTTTTCACGCTAAGTGGGATGGGTATGCCCAGACGTGTGTCCCTTGCTCACTGTGCCACAGGATTCAAGCTAGCCTGGCTGATGAAGGTTAATACCCGGAAACCGGTCCCATAATGCTTGTTTCCGTTCCAGGGAGGACCTGGCTTGACAGTTCTGTCTGGACTGTTCCCATGAGGCACAGGGTCAAGACTGATTTGCATATAGCTGGGTCTAAACTGAGGTGGCATGGTGAGCAAAACACAATGGATTTAACCCAGATCTCTTGACTGGGGGTGAATGTATGATTTATTCAGCTTCCGTCCATCATTTGTTTGCGTAGCACTTTTCACCCTAAGTGGGATGGGTATGCCCAGACGTGGGTCCCTTGCTCACTGTGCCACTGGATTAAAGCTAGCCTGGCTGATGAAGGGTAATACCCGAAAACCGGTCCCAGGATGCTTATTTTCGGTCCAGGGAAGACCTGGATTGGCAGTTCGGTCTGGACTGTTCCCATGAGGCATAGGGTCAAGACTGATTTGCATATAGCTGGGTCTAAACTGGGGCGGCATGGTGAGCAAAAGAACGATGGATTTGACACATATCTTTTGACTAGGTGTGAATGTATGATTTATTCAGCATTCCGTCCATCATTTGTTTGCATGGCACTTTTCACGCTAAGTGGGATGGGTATGCCCAGACGTGGGTCCCTTGCTCACTGTGCCACTGGATTCAAGCTAGCCTGGCTGATGAAGGTTAATACCCGGAAACCGGTCCCAGGATGCTTGTTTCCGGTCCAGGGAGGACCTGGCTTGGCAGTTCGGTCTGGACTGTTCCCATGAGGCACAGGGTCAAGACTCATTTGCATATAGCTGGGTCTCAAACTGGGGTGGTATGGTGAGCAAACGAACGATGGATTTAACCCAGATCTCTTGACTGGGGTGAATGTATGATTTATTCAGCCTTCCGTCCATCATTTGTTTGCGTAGCACTTTTCACTCTAAGTGGGATGGGTATGCCCAGACGTGAGTCCCTTGCTCACAGTGCCACTGGATTCAAGCTAGCCTGGCTGATGAAGGGTAATACCCAGAAACCGGTCCCAGGATGCTTGTTTCTGGTCCAGTGAGGACCTGGCTTGGCAGTTTGGTCTGGACTGTTCCCATGAGGCACAGGGTCAAGACTCATTTGCATATATCTGGGTCTAAACTGGGGTGGCATGCGGAGCAAAAGAACAATGGATTTAACCCAGATCTCTTGACTGGGGGTGAATGTATGATTTATTCAGCATTCCATCCATCATTTGTTTGCGTAGCACTTTTCACCCTAAGTGGGATGGGTATGCCCAGACGTGGGTCCCTTGCTCACTGTATTCAAGCTAGCCAGGCTGATGAAGGGTAATACCCAGAAACCGGTCCCAGGATGGTTGCTTCCAGTCTAGGGAGGATCTGGCTTGGCAGTTCGGTCTGGACTGTTCCCATGAGGCACACGGTCAAGACCGATTTGCATATAGCTGGGTCTAAACTGGGGTGGCATGGTGAGCAAAAGAACGATGGATTTAACCCAGATCTCTTGACTGGGGATGAATGTATGATTTATTCAGCATTCCGTCCAACATTTGTTTGCGTAACACTTTTCACCCTAAGTGGGATGGGTATGCCCAGACGTGGGTCCCTTGCTCACTGTGCCACTGGATTCAAGCTAGCCTGGCTGATGAAGGGTAATACCCAGAAACCGGTCCCAGGATGCTTGCTTCCGGTCTAGGGAGGAGCTGGCTTGGCAGTTCGGTCTGGACTGTTCCCATGAGGCACAGGGTCAAGACTGATTTGCATATAGCTGGGTCTAAACTGGGGTGGCATGGTGAGCAAAAGAACGATGGATTTAACCCAGATCTCTTGACTGGGGGTGAATGTATGATTTATTCAGCATTCCGTCCATTTGTTTGCGTACCATTACGAGTAGGGTAGTCCAACCGCCATTGCTGCTCAGCAGCCGCCAGGGACCTGCCATTCCCTTGCGGTGGATCAGCTGTGCTTGTGGGACCGTTGCTGTCCCACCAAGAATATTACTAGTTTCCTCTCTGCCATGGTTATCATCGCAGTTTCTCCTCCATGAAAATCATGGCTGAGAGGAAACAAAGAGGGCCCCAGTGCCTCTTGGTCCTGCAGTGCATGCAGGGGGGCACAACATGTGCCCCCCTGTGTGTTTGCACCACAGTGCAGCAACTGTTTTTGGCGTTCCCACTCCCGTGCCCGTTTTCAGCGGCATCACCTCGGGACCACCAAAAAAAGCCTGCCAGACAACTTGTAATCTGTTGGGCGGTGACTTAAACAATACACTTTTGGCCTGGTTTGCGCTGTACTAACTGGAACCCCTTTAAGTGTGGCAATTGCACCACATGCTGGCCAAATAAAAGACTGCGGCGCTGGATTACTAAACCTTTTGCCTTTGAGGTATCAACTGAAATCTGATTCATCCTGCTAAAGGCACCGGCAAACGCCCATGCGTTATGAAAATAAAATAACAAATATGTCCTGCTGTTGTGCAAGCGGTTAACCACGGCTTGTCGTGTTTTGTTTGCCAAGAGATAGTCTTACAAATGGGAAACATTAAGGAGGCAGATGATGCGTGCATACTACTGAATTGCTAAACATCACTTAGCGGTTGGTGTCTGCAGACTACCTTTTTTCAAACCATCTTTATTGTCATTTTAACATTCGTACAATCAGCATACACAACAGATTAGCAGAATTATGCGTTTACAAGATAAGGCATTTCTGAGTGAGTTACATGAATCAGTAATATCGAGAGAGGGTGCATTCAGGAGGTGAGTTCCAATGGTTATATAAGCTGCCCTATATAGCATTTGTGAAATCGGAATTGTAATGTAGATTATGAAAGGTTTATTGCCGAGTTAGTGTTACTTTTTTAACGCTAACCCAACACTAAACACATTATCGGTTTCCCAAAATAAAAATTTGCGTTGGTTTGTACTGAAAAGTAACAAAAGCAGCGTAAAACACTGCTCTGCATTACTTTGCGTTAAAGGTATATTACATGGGTGGGGGAAACAACCATTACAACACAGTCATTACAACACACTACATTTACAACGCAGTAATTACAACGCAACTGCCTTTACATCGCGTGCCATTACAACACAGCCATTACAACGCATGCCACTACACTGCATGCCATTACAGCGCATGCCACTATAACACATTAAGGTGGAAAGCTGGTCTACGGTGACTTTGCTCCAGCAGCGGCGCGGCATCTGTTGGGTGCGGTGGTGCGTGGTGGGTTTCCAGAAGGTGAAGTGGATGCAGCGGTGATCGGTCCAGTGGAGTTCGGTGGTGTGGTTGAAGGAGACGTGGGAGCTTGCTGAGAAGATGGGGTCAAGCGTGTGGCCGGTAGAGTGGGTGGGTGTTGTGACGAGTTGTCTGAGTCCGAGGTTGGCGATCAGGGTGGAGGAGTTGGAATCGTTGTTGTTCTCGAGGTGGAAATTCAGGTCCCCGAGGAGGATGTAGTACGTGGAGGCGAGGGCGTGTGCTGACGAAGTCGTTGATGGAGTCGGGGACCAGGGGGGTCTGTAGACGAGGGTTCCTCTGAGGATGGTGTTGGGGTCGGTGTGGATCTGGAAGTGCAGGTGTTCGGCGGTGCTGAGGGTGTCGTCGGTGTTTGTCGAGAATTTGAGAGTGTGTCTGTGGACGATGGCAATTCCTCCTCCTACTCCGTTGGTGCGGTCCTTGCGGGTGATCTTGTAGTCTTCCGGGATGGCTATGGCGATGTATCGTGCTGAGGAGGGGTTCAGCCAGGTCTCCGTCAGAAAGGCGACGTCTGGGGCGTTGGTGTAGAGTAGGTCCCAGAGTTCGATGGCGTGTTTGCGGGCGGAGCGGGTGTTGAGCAGAATGCATCTGAGGTAGTTAGGTTCTTTGGTAGGTGGTTTGACGGGCTGGATGCTGGTGAAGCTGCATTCCCGACAGGAGAAGGGACCATGGGTGCGTTTCGAGGCGGCTAGGCAGCAGGTGCGTGATCGTCCGGCGTTGAGTGCGTGGAGGGTGCTGGAGTCGTAGCGGATGCGGGTGTCGTGGCCCTTGCGGGGTCCAGGGGTCCTGGTGCTGGGCGTGGTCCAGGCGCTGACGGGCGCAGACGAGCTTGCCTTAGGCGCGCCTTCGGCGCGCCAGCGGCGCGTCCGCTACGCCCAGCCGCGCAGCGGCCGCCATATAAGGGGAGGTGGGAGGGAGGGGCAGCTGGGAGGCGGGAGCGGGGAGGCCAATGGGCGACGAGGGGGGCGGGGCCGCAGGGGACGCAGCGGCGAGAATCGAGAATGGGAAAGGAAGAAAAAACGGCGAGGTGAAACAGAAGGCAAAGGGGGATAAAGTGGGGGGGAAACGCATGGCAACGAAACCAGGCACAGTCAGGTGGAGCTGCGCGGTGTGGGGAGTGACCTGCCTGGAGGCAGGGTCAAGGGTCGCTCTCACTGCCGTGCAGCGGCCGCCATATAAGGGGAGGTGGGAAGAAGGGGCAGCTGGGAGGCGGGAGCGGGGAGGCCAATGGACGACGAGGGGGGCGGGGCCGCAGGGGCGGGAACTGGGAAAGGGAAAGGAAGAAAAAACGGCGAGGGGAAACAGAAGGCAAAGGGGGATACAGTGGGGGAAAAACGCTACAAATCACAGGGCATTGAAACCAGGCACAGTACAGTGACAGAAAAGCAACACAGAACAATTATTACACACTGGAAAAATGAGCAGAGCCTACGGCGGGCCTTGAACCCAGTCACAGCGGCAGAATCTGGGCTGGGGGCACTGGCGCAGTCAGGTGGAGCTGCGCGGTGTGGGGAGCGACCTACCTGGAGGCAGGGTCAAGGGTCGCTCTCACTGCCGCGCAGCGGCTGCCATATAAGGAGAGGTGGGAGGGAGGGGCAGCACGGAGGTGGGAGCGGGGAGGCCAATGGGCGATGAGGGGGGCGGGGCCGCAGGGGACTCAGTGGCGGGAACAGAGAATGGGAAAGGAAGAAAAAACGGGGAGGGGAAACAGAAGGCAGAGGGGGATACAGTGGGGGGAAAAACGCTACAAATCACAGGGCAATGAAACCAGGCACAGTACAGTGACAGAAAAGCAACACAGTACAATTATTACACACTGGAAAAACAAGCAGAGCCTACGGCGGACCTTGAACCAAGTCACAGCGGCAGCAGCTGGGCTGGGGGCACTGACGCAGTCAGGTAGAGCTGCGTGGTGTGGGAAGCGACCTGCCAGAAGGCAGGGTCAAGGGTCAAGAGTGACATGTAATGGGGTACCTTTGAGAGCCAGTAGTAGGTTGTCCCAATTGCTGGCACTAGGGCCCATGCAAAGGGTTCTGGCTTCTTCTCTATGCAAGGCTCTGCTTTCAGCCTCAGCCCATTTTATGGTGGACTGGCGCCAATTTTCGAAGGTGAAGGGAGAGCACTGTAGCATCCTCCCCAGCCCGGGAGCATGCAAATAAAAACGCCACACACAGAGCTCTGCAACAGATGTCTTTTTTCCTCAGGATAAGATCACACACTGCACTCTGATTATGTCATAACTGTTAATAACTACACCTAAACACCTCCCAGCCAGTTGTAGCCGCTAATAAAATAAGGCAGTGAAAGCAGGCTGCCACCTGGCTTTTTTATGCCTGTTGATAAACACAGGTTACAGGCCCCTCAGGACACTTTGTTTACCAGCCTAGTAATGTTCAGCAGTCTACTCTGTACTTCTGACCAAGAAAGAATTACTGATGGGCAGGTCCTGAGCACCTGGCAAAGGAGACAGTAGTGCAGTGCGTAGAGAGGGCATTAGAATCAGGGTGATTTTTTCAATTTAGAGCCCGATTATGAGTTTGGCGGTGTGGCAGTGGGCTGACATGCCATCTCCCCACTGCCACACCGCCAGGCTCGTCCACACCCTGCCTGCCAGATTATGAGTTCATTCGTGGTCTGGCGGGCAGTGCTTGGTAGTCCTACAGCAGTGCCTTTCAAAGGCTCGTATCTGAGCCTTTGAAAGGCACCACAATGGGAGTGCCAAAACCCATTCCTGCACGGCATGGACTGTGAAGTCTATGCCGTGTGGGAACTGGGGGTGCATGCGGACATGGAGGCACACTATGTGCCCCCCTGCATGTATCCCCTGGCCCAAAGGCAACAGGGGGCCCTGTAGTTCCCCCCTTTGTTTCCTCACCACCAAACTTTTTGTGGCTGGCTCACTGCCATGAAAACTGTGGCGATGAGGAAACTCGTAATGTGCTTGGCGGTGCCGCAGCAGCACCGCCAGCATATTGCGGCCTCATGCTGCTGCAAGACCACCAAGGGATCGCGAATCCCTGGCAGTAGCAGCCATCCTGTGGCGGTCCGACCACCAAACTCGTAATACGGCGGTTGGACCGCCAATGAAATGGTAGCTGCACCGCCACTGCAGCCCGCCAAACTTGAAATTAGTCCCTTAGTGTTTTGTGAGACAGCATGGGGACAATGTAATTATAGTATCCCATTCATTGTCACTGACTGACAGCTTTATTTAAGACTCCTAAGGGTTTCAGAAAGGCTGCAAGGATATGTATCTACGGTGTTGGAGAGCATTATTCAGCCAACTGATGCATTTTCAGCCATATCCCATCCCTGACAGGTTTTGAATTAGGGTGTGTGTGTTGGATTCTAAGTCAGCGATGGACCATGTTGTTCATAAAGTGCGAGCCAGGTCTCCATATTTCAGAAATTGCCCACTATGAATGTCGAATTGATCTATTAGTCAAGCAGAGGACAACAAATGGCCATCGTGAAATAGGTTCTCTAATGTCTTGATGCCTGCAACTTCCCAGAGATGGACATCTCTTGCTGAATACCTGCCATGTCTGAGAAGGCCAAACAGAGGGAAAGCTGAGGCGTAGGGGATGCTGCGTTTGGTGACAGACTTCAAATGTAACATCTATTTCAGTTGATACAAAAGTCTACAGACTACTTTTCAATAAAGGCTAAAACACAGATAGCCTCATTGTCACTACACCAGTATCTACATCACACTCGGTAAATACTGATACAGGCGGTTGTTTTATATACCAAGTGTAATAGTAGTACCTTCTCATGCCAGGCTTTCCACCTCGGAATAGACTACACCATGGCAATAATGCATATAATTCCATCGTTTTTTTTTGGCAGCATTTGAGATGGAAAAGCATGTGGTATTATCTCATTACTTGTGATCCCGACTTCCTTTTGTGCCAAATTGCCATTACCTGGACACCCAGATTGTGGCCCACAGTTTGTAATGATAAATCACTTACAGCAACCAACCTGTTAGCCCCACATTGCAAAAAAGCTTCATTGAAACTACACTATGAAACTAAATCAAACCCCAAAGACCTGCCACCATCCAGAAAAAAGAAACCTACTTCTAGTGCAAGCTTGGCCCAAAGGCCTCAGAGTGCTTTACATGAGAACCAGATGACATTACCAAAGGTCATTTTTAGGTCTCGCTGAGACAGCGCAAGCTGTCTCTTTGAGACATTTTGTAAGTGGGTTTTTAAAAGTGCTACCCACATGATTTGGCAGGCCTAAAGCTTGAGTGCACGATGGCGTGCACGTGCACAGCTGCTGCTCGCACTCCCTCCTCCCTTCTCCCCCTCCCTTTTTGTCAGCTTTAATCAGGCTTCTCTGATGCTGGCATTCCCCCCTCCCTTCTCGCCCAGCCCTTCTTGTCACCTCGGCTTGTTAATGCACAGCTGCTGCTCCCACTCCCTCCTCCCTTCTCCCCTCGCTTGATCGCGATCACTTTCACTTTCGGCCAATGCTTGTTTGAGTTCTCATGTTACAGATGACTGTGCTCGAGAGCGTGACCATTTCTTGATACATCCAGGCTGAAAGCGGCTGCTTTAGGTGCTCAATGTTAAAACGCACCCTCAACCCCCCCTTACCCTTCCCCCCAGCAATCATGTGCTCCACACATTGAGCAACTAGGTCAGTATCCCGGCTCTTACGTTGACCTTGTTTCCTGTAACTAAAATAAAAAGAGACCATGCTTCACAAACATCCCGTGCACAGGAAAAAGCCCCACCTGGGCTGCTGCACCCTGCCCCCCTCCCTCGAGCCCACATTAATCCGCTTCCCACTGGGTGATTCCAACGTGTCAAGAAGTAAACACCCGGCCAGGCGGCAGACTCCCACACACACCGAGATCACCAAGCAGAAGAGAAGGCCTTTAGCGTCTCGCACAGCCACTTACAGCAAAATTTGAAAATGTGATTGTACGTGATAAACAATTACTATCCCATCATTGAGCAGAGATACCACTCCCGGGCTTGATTTTTCTATGTGACCAACATGCTCTCAATGTCACATGCCAGCTTTTTCTGTTAGACGCCGCTCGTTTGTGTGTTTTGATACATTTTCCCTTTATTACTAAAATCCTTTCACCCCCATAATTGGACTCCGGACGATATATAATCCCCCAAACAAAGACTCCATTCATGCACTATCATTTTGTCAGCTATGGGACTTGTAATTTATAATTGCATTTTTCCGTAAAAAAACGTCATTTAACCAGTCACGTTAAGCATCAATGTATATTGTTTCCGAGCGACCCAACTTCGGGGCCTAAATCTTTTCAAAGTTGTTCCCCAACGTAAAAAAGGTTATTTTTTGGGCACTCGTGTCCCGCTACACCGCCCCCACCACCCCAAATTCGAGTATGTTTACCCCCAACCTCTAAGGCAGAGCAACGGGATGACCTTGCCTTTTGCTCTCCCCTTTCTTGCTAAGTTTAATTACCGTATGCTAATTTCCTTGCCTACTACGTGATTAATTAAAATCATATTTTCATAATCATTTGGCAGTAGCATTGTTTTAACATTATCCGATGCCTTGTGTGTCTGTAAATACAGCGTTGAGCAGGTGGAGGAAGCAGAACCGAGGACCTTTTTTGTGTTTGTGTGCCTGCGATTGGCAACATAACTGGCTTATTTACATTTCATCCTTCGGAGGTTGATAAATGAGTTCTGTTGAGCTGGGTAATATTAATACCCACTGTTTAAAGGAAAATAGAACTACAGGAGCCAGCGCTGGGTAAAAACAGTCGATACAGTATCTGTCTGTATGACCGATCGGTAGTGTGGTTTGTAAATGTTGATAATGTTTCCTGTCAGTTACACTCGGACTGCTTCAAGTCATGAACCAACCTGTCCAGATGTGAAACCCAAGGGCCTGAGTATTCGATGAATACTTTTGATAACCACAGTACTAAATGATACAGCCAGCCTATGAACAGCGCTTCCTGCACTCTGATTAAATATGCAAGATTAACAGCAAGAGTGCTGACTCGGTCCTGGCAGTCATTCCCACTGCTGCAATAAACACAGCCCCGATCAAGCGTCTTGGTAATAATGTTTCATCAGAAACGTTTTAAAAAATTCTGATTGCCGCCCTTTGCAAATGATCTGAAATATGCTGGTTACCTTTATGTTTTTTATATATTTGCTCGACTTCTCTTGGTGTATTTATCATTTGCATTTCTTTTCTGTGCATAATGGCATTGAGCAGGAAAAGCACACCAACCTCTCTATGTAAAGTATATCTTCTGTAGATCAATTTTATTAATGTTAACTAAGTAGTGTGTGACAAACTGTCAAGATTTTCACAAGAAAGTGTGGGAAACACAACAATTAACATCTTTCACAAAGCGGGAAATATTTCCTCTAAAGCTTTGTAAACATTACATAAAAATACAATGTGCAAGTTCCCACGCCCTTGCTCTTATGCAGATCTCTTCCTATGCATTATAACAGCCTGCGAGTGCATTAAAATGCAGTGTGTTGAAGATCACATTCAGGTCAGAAGTTTGATCAGCACGATGAAGTTCTATATGAAAAAGACAGCTATGTAGCCTAGTCAAATACAGAAATGGTCGACTGGGAGCACAGTAAGAAAGCAGGTTACACACTACTGGCAAAAGGGGTGGAGAAACAGATCAAGCATGAGTAAACATGAGGGAAACAACAGACACAATGAGATAGGGGGTACACTCATCTCACATCCGCACAGGAAACAAAAATCCATGCTCCTGACACATGGACAGGAAAGTGATACATTCTAATGGGTCACACTTGTGACTAGTGGCGCTGTGTGTTATACACACATTTTAGGGGGTCTGACAGGAGATGAAATGTGAACTCCTCCCACAGACACACAAGAACGGACCACCGTTGCAGACTTAAAACCTGCACTGGTGCGCGATTTTCTGCCAGTTTACCCGCTATATTACCTCACAGAGTCTGAAGGCTCGAGCACAAAGAGAGGATGCTGGGAGTCCATCGGCCTTTTTGGTTGATTTCCACGTGAAGGCGATCCATTTACAAGCATTGGCATAGCCAATAGGTCTCGCCTTTGGGACCTTATAAGTGTTTAGCCATGCAACAGTTGATGTTGTTGCCGCAAGGATATTGTGCTGCATAACTAAATACTTATAAGGTCCCAAAAGCGAGACCTATTGGCTATGCCAATGCTTGTTTAATTTTAGGCACAGGGAAAGTGATTTGCCCAGAATCACAGTATATTGAGCAAATGGCATTTCGTGAGTTTCAAAGTCAGCAGCACAGCCTGTTAGGCCTCATCTCCCTCATCTATACCTTCATTCGAGTCCTTGGCTCTCCTTTTCGGAAATAAATGTTTTCAGATAGAAAATCTGAATTAGTTCATTTTGGAGCAACAGCATTAAAACAAGACAAAAAATCCCACGCCCGTGGTAAATAAGAGAAATGGACTAGAAATGAGATGTTCATGTGACATGAAGTCAGATTATAATTCATGGGAATCTGCAATCCCTATATTAAAAATCTGTCTCCTATTAGAAATAAATGACGTAGCCACTTAACTGTAATAACCTATTACAGTTGAGTTCTCACATCACAATGCCTGCTGCTACAGACAGCAGCAGAGGGGAGAGGGAGGTCAGGTCACAGAGCATAATTAAAGCAGCTGTTTAATAAAGAGAAAAAAACAACTTCTTTCTTCTGCTCTGCTTTTCTAGCTGTACAGTGATAAACTGAAAGGGATTATTACAGAAACATGTTAACTTTTTTATTCCATACGTAATTTTAGAAAGGTTAGAATATTTCTGCACATGTCTACACATTCTGAGTCACGGTGGTTATTACAACTAATATCTAATAGCTTTTTTTGATGTGTCTAATTTTGCACTGGATATTTTATGTTTAATCTTCATGTTTGGAAACTTGCTTTGTCCTTTATATGGATGATTTCAGCTTGTGGGAAAGTTGATGGTGTGACCATGTATTATAAGGAATAAAGTACCCCCTGCTGCACATTATAAGGATGTTGCAAGTCATCTAAGTGTTCCATAACTTCAATCCTCTATATGGTCATGGAACTGCTCAGTGACTTGCAATATTCTTATGATGTACATCAGGGGGTACCTTATGAATACATTATCCTTCTTTGATCCTCTTACTCACCTCTAATAATTGTCCTACGCCCCTCTCCTCATGAACCTCCTCTCAAGGCCAGTCTTGCAAATTCGGCACTCCTCACCACAGATAGCTTAAGTTTTAAACAGTTGCGGCTGGCTTGACTCACGGGTGGGGAGATGGGTGGTTGAGCAGGGGGGAGGGGTTGTGCGGGGAGGAGTGGGGGTTAATTTAAAAAAAGTTACATTTAAACGTCGCGTCTCCTCTCTGCGCCTAACGCCTTACAGGAAGCAGGCAGCCTCCCTCTCCTCCCGTAAGCCAATCACAACGCTGCAATGGCAGCATTGTGATTGGCTAGGACGTCGACCCCACAGGCGTCTATGGGGAGGCCATTTTCTCTATGTATGCTGCATGCAGCCTACAGAAAGAAAATGCAGATTGTGCATGGCTGGTTTGGTCGGCCCTGGGGCCGACCAAAGAGTCAGCGCCTACAACAGTGGGAAAGCCTCTCCTCCCCTGCTTGGAGCAGGAACGTCCAACCGTCCACCCCCAACCAGGCATACCTTTCTGCTTCCTCGCAGTACGAGAAGCAGAAACATAAAATTGTATTTAAAATACAATTTTATGTTTCTGCTTTTCGCACTGCGAGAAAGCAGGGGGCGACAATCCTCCGCCCACAGGGAGGAGCCGCCCTTGGTTTTAAATGCAGATCTTTCAGTTTTTCCAATCCCAAGTGTGAGTTGTTCTGCCAATTTGAGTTTTTACTTTGCATCGTGGTACATTTACAATGGGACAAGATTACAATTTACAGAATGAAGAGGGAAAAAAAGCTTGAGTGGATGAGCTACACATACATAAAATCAGTGAACATCAAGGTCCTTGAATGGCTATTCTTGAATGTTACAGAGTTCTCAAGCTTACCAGGTCCATACGTAAGTAGCTCATCCAGTCTGCGTTTTTTCTTTGTATTCCGAGACTTGTAGTCCGGATTTTATAATGGACTAAACAGGACTGCAAGTACCAGAATGCAAAGCAAGACAAAATAAGCTACTCAAACATAAACCTAGAAAACTCAAGAATTCAGATGTTAAAATATCCTATATCAATTTCTGTATGTGTAACATAGTAAAAGCAGAAATAATGGTATGCAAATAAAGAAATAAGAGTGGTACCAGTAACCTGGCGTAGATCCTAACTTGTTTTAATAAAGAGATTAACTGGCTTGGTACATTGCATATCTTAAGGGCATTGTGCATCCAGGTGACTCAGTTGGTGCAGAAATTAACCCATGCTATCTAAAGTACAGCTTGAGTAAGGTGGGCCTAGTGTAGTAAACATGCTTACAAGATATGCAAAGGATCACAAATGAAAATAGCTAGTTTTTCCTAACTTCAGAGGAAGGATAGAGATAAGCTATTAGTCCACACATTGAAATATTTCAACCTTGACTTGAAGTACGAAGCAACAACTGCCATCTCAATTTGCACTCTTAGTACCCCACAAGAGATTCTAAGAATGTTGTAATATTTTTTCCAAATTGAGGTCTTAATGTAAATTTAGGCTCTGTGCCACTATCACATTTCCACTCTCCGGTTTTCTTTACCAATTAATTATCCAGTGGTTCATTCCAATTGCTTCAACTGATACAAACCAAGATACCAACACACAGAATACACTAATGAGAGCGAACAATATATAAAACAATGTCACAGTGACATACAGTCTGCTAGCTCTAAGCAAAATAGATTGATAGTACTTTCTCTCACGAGTCTCTGCGTGCCACGTGATTCCATGCCATCATATATTCAGTCATGGGCTTTGCTTTACAGATCTTTGCTGTCAATAACATTAGAATAATTCACTACAACTACCAGAATGCACTGCTATGTTAAAAAGACCGTTACTTGGACTAGAGGGCCCCCGTGATATGGAGTGATTGATGAATCTGCAAGTAGGGCTGGACAAATGATCAATACTTTTAACCACACAGTGTAAATCAGGTTGCAAATCTTAAAAATCAAAGGAGTCGCTCTAATTTGTGATTATTTTACTGAATCATCAACTTAATTTCATTCAAGAATCAGATTTCTTTTGGGCATAACTGTATCGTTTTTAGATGTTGTTAGGGACAGCTTTGGTGTTTGGGAGACCTCGTGTTACCAATACTTTGAAAAAAGTCCATCTTAGAAGTAGATACAGAGTGGACTTTGGGTCGGTCCACATCAGCTATAGACTTTCATGTGTTTTTTAAAATATTTGCCATTGCTTAAACGAGGTCTCCATCAAGACTGTGGAGTTTCATGGATGGCTTCACTTTTTCATTTGTGTCGTATTGGAATTTGGTGATGGCTCAAGTAGTCCTTTAGTTAGACTGCAGAAGCAACATGATGTGTAGCTGTGATTCAGTCTTTACTGACATGATGGCATTTTAGTTGCTGGTGTTTAGGTTTTAGGTCTCGCCTAAGCAGCGCGCATGCGCTGCTTAGGAGGACCTTTAGCCGTCGCTCTGCTCTTTTTGGAAGCACATACTCATACTTGTGGCGGTATCTACCTTGCGGGAGCGCGCAGGGGCGCGCCACAAGCAAGATTATGTGCTTCCAAAAAGAGCAGACTGCGCGCGCATGCACGCACCACTCCCGGGCTTGTCTGCATGTTGGAATAACAGCCGCTTTGCCGCTTGCAGATTCCTACTTTGACGCCTCTCATTCAATTTGTCTTTCCTCCATAGCTCTGCTTCTGAATGCCCATAACGCGGTCCTCCCGTAAGGGTCAATCGGCATTCTCGAATGACCATAATTATTTTTGAAGGGAACGTCGCTTTCTAACCATAAGCGGCACGTTATTTGAGTCATATTTTTATGCCCGAGTTTTGTTGTGACTCAGTAACTCTTCAGAATCAATGATACTGACCCGTGCCCTCTCCGCTATCAGTTTACACAGATGACAGCATTTAGCTGCTGTCACGGGCCGTGCACGCTTTCAGCGTGGAAACCGTGACGGAAACCATTCATGGTATTTCTACAGTGGACTGACAACTTCATTAAAGACAGCAGCTGATCACTGTTCCATCGAGCAAAACTATTCAGGTAAGCGGGTTCCCTGGCACTTACATTCTACCATCGTAGAGTGTTTCATTCCCTATGCACACTTGCGATGCCAGCATTCTTTTTTAAAAATAAAATTGTAATCGAACTTCACGGCGCCTCTCTATCTACCTCTCTCTCTCTACCTCTCTACCTCTCTCCCTCTAGCTCTCTACCTCTCTCCCTCTACCTCTCTACCTCTCTCTACCTCTCTACCTCTCTCTACTTCTCTCTACTTCCCTGTAACTCTCTCTACCTCTCTCTCTACTCTCTACCGCTCCCTCTACCTCTCTAACTATATCTCTACCTCTCTACCTCTCTCTACCTCTCTCTCTCTACCTCTCTCTCTCTCTCTCTCTCTCTCTACCTCGCTCTCTCTCTACCTCTCTCTCTACCTCTCCCTCTACCTCTCTCTCTATCTACCTCTCCCTCTCTACCTCTCTCTCTACCTCTCTCTCTCTACCTCTCTCTCTACCTCGCTCTCTCTCTACCTCTCTATCTACCTCTCTCTCTACCTCTGTACCTCTCTCTACCTCTCTCTCTCTACCTCTCTACCTCTACCTCTACACCTCTCCACACCTCTCTACCTTTCTCCACCTCTCTCTATCTCTCTATCTCTCTACCTCTCTCTACCTCTCTACCTCTCTCTACCTCGCTACCTCTCTCTTCCTCTCTCTACCTCTCTACCTCTACCACTCTACCTCTCTCTACCTCTCTACCTCTCTCTCTACCTCTCTCTCTACCTCTCTACCTCTCTCTCTCTACCTCTCTACCTCTCTCTCTACCTCTCTCTCTCTACCTCTCTCTCTACCTCTCTACCTCTCTTGCTTTCTCTCTCTACCTCTCTCTACCTCTCTACCTCTCTCTCTCTACCTCTCTACACCTCTCTACCTCTCTACACCTCTCTACCTCTCTACACTTCTCTACCTCTCTCTACATCTCTACCTCTCTACCCCTCTACCTCTCTACCTCTACCTCTCTCTACCTCTACCTCTCTACCTCTCTCTATCTCTCTAACTCTTTCCACTCCTCTCTCTACCTCTCTCTCTCTACCTCTCTCTCTCTCTCTCTCTCTACCTCTCTCTCTCTACCTCTCTCCACCTCTCTCAAAGATGGCTGCAGCGTCTACGTGTGATGAGGTGGACTAAGTGGCAGCCGGAGCCTTATAGCACTGGTTGTCCTTTTAAAGAAAACAAGCATTGGCATGGCCAATAGGTCTCCCCTTTGGGACCTCTTACGTGTTTAGTTATCCAGTACAATATCATTGGTGCAACAACTTCAAGTGTTGCATGGCTAAACACTTATAAGGTCCCAAAGGCGAGACCCTATTGGCTATGCCAATGCTTGTTTGTCTTTAGTACGTACCGGGGATTGGTAATAACCACCTGTGCATGTTTATTTGTTTCACTTTGTTATCATGAAAAGCTTTGTTTTCAAAGTGACAAATAGGTTTTCTAAAAAATTGACTGAAAATACTGGCCAGTTGCTATGTTGCTGTTTATTCCCCTTAACACTTTTATTCAGTTTAACACTTAAAATGCATACTTCATCTTCTGACTCCTTTTTCATAACACTCTTCTTTGAGGGTATATATTGACTCTGCTAATGCAGTCTGTTCAGCAAAGAGGGCCTAATCACAGTCTCCATATTGTTGAGGCATTTGCAGATCAAAAAAAGATGGACCTATTGGCTTTGGCCGAAAGGATTGACCATGTTCATCAGATACCTGGTGTAAGCACAGATCTGCCACATGAACTAGCTAATGATATGTCAGAATCCTGGTGACAGCAGCTACAAAAGTGGGGAAAACACTGCGAAAGATTGATTTATTCTCACATCAGTCCTCTTTTCGAGGAAGTAAACAACAAGACAGAAGTCCCATCTGAGCTTTTCACCCTCTGTAGAGAGCATGGTCTGAAATATTGCGGAAGCAGCCTTAGCACCAATGAGAATGTTTTAAGAAGCGCTACCCAATTAAGGGTGGCCCATCCAATGTAATTTCCACCAATCTCCCTTCTACCCAGGACCACTTCAAAACTATGGTGGTCTTAGTGTACTTCCTGGCATGAGGCTAACCTCCTCTTCTGGGACTCAAGAGCACACAATTAAATTGTTACTTACCTTAAAGGAATTTGGCACTTGCGTCCAATAGCCAAGAAGACTTTTAGTTAATTTTGGTGGATTTGTTTTCCATTATACTCACACCCAGGGCTCCAAAGAGGTGTCATGAATATAGCGGCCTCCCAAACTGAAACCTAATGACTCCTTGTTTTCCAACCTGTCCTTAACTGTAAGTTGCTGACAGATACTAAGTGCTTTGATTGTGCATTGGCGTCACAAACAGAATATGGGTGCGGAAGGCTGGTTGGTGTGGTTAGCATCTACATGGAACTAGGTGTGACACAATTTAAGGAAACCTGTCCTGCTGCATAAATGATTGATTGTCAGCATTGCCTCACGCTAATTAAAGCAATTAAATAATTCCTTGGCAATTACTTGAACTATTAAGTAGCGATGTGTTTTGATTCGAAAATGCTATCTTGGCCTGGTATCTAGAGGCAACAGCCAAGTTTTCACCAGAGTGAATTTCATGTAGCAACAGCACACTGGTGCCTAAGAAGCAAGAGGGTTTTTTCCACTTGGAATGTAATTAAATCAGGATTGTTCCTCTACATTTTCATTTGAAGTCATTTGACGGGACCCTTGAAATTAACCATCCTGCTCAGTCTTTGACTTTTCATCTGCTTTAGCTCTGCTCGGTCACGCATCCTGCCCCAAGATTAAGAGCGAGTAACCCAATACTACATCTCACCTACATAAATGTATAGAAATGTTATATATAGGCACACATACCAATATAATTTCAGTTTTGTAGAAAGTCATGACTATGGAGGTCCTTTGGACCTCAGCAGGATCTCACAAAGTCAGCCATGGCAAGAGTTTCTCTAGAAGAGGACCGCCCACCATATTTTAAGATTCCCGCCTGCCTGGTGGGGATCTTGCTGCCTATCCAGGGCTGGGTGACGGTCACTAATGTCTGGTGGCCCAAGGCTTATGGTCATCAGATTAAGAGTTTTTGACCGCTGAGCCAGCAGAGGCTTCACAGTTGTAAACTCTACAGCCACCCCGCCTCTAGCTGCGATGGGGGAAGAGCACGTTTGGCAGGAGGACATCTACCATTTTTTAGCGAATGCCCACTTCTGCCAAACAGTCCCTTTTGTTCACCACAAAACCCCAACAAGGAGAACCTATATAGTTAAAGAAGCACGGAGCAAATAAAATGAGCACCTCTCCATATATATATGGTGAGGTGCTCATTTTATTTCCCATATATATATATATAGTGAGGTGCTCGTTTTATTTGCTCTGTGCTCCTTTAACTATCCAGGTTCGGACTGTTTGGCAGAATTGGGCATGCGCCAAAAAATAGAATGGAACCTAACATTATTGCTTACTGTGAGAGTCTCTTTTTCACTATCGCACCATCCGCTGTCCAGTTCCTTTCTGGAGTGCTCATTTACCGCCCACCGGGTGGATTTGGGCAATCCCTTCAATCCCTGCCAGACGTAGCAGCCACACTAGTAGGTACCTCCCCAAACACTACGCTTTAGGGGGATTTCAACTTCCACTTCAATGATTTTGATAAGACTATATGCCTTAGATCTGACTAAGGACCTACTAGCGACCCAACTCCACCAAACAGTCACAGGCCCCACCCATTAATTGGGCCATACTCTCGATCCAGTTTTTACCAATAACACTGAATTGTCTGTAGGCCATCCCACTCGCCTGCCCTCGACTGATCCCTTCCTGATTCCCATCTATGTTAACTCCTGACCCCTAACCCCAGGCACAAAAAGTACCACCAGGAAAGTCAGACCCTGGGCCAAACTATCAATAGAAGCTTGGACCACAGCCATAGAAAATCTTAAACCCGAATCCAACCTTAATCTCACCTCAGCCGCAGATAACTTCACAACCTGGATCGAGACATCACTGGACATGGTTGCCCCAGCCAAACCTTGCCATAAAGTGAGAGAGAAAATCTCACCATGGTACTCCCCCAAACTTCGATCACTTAAACAAGAAAGTAAAAGACTGGAGAGGAAATGGAGGAAAGACTATAACGTCCTCAGTAAAGAGAAATACAGAGAATCCACAAAACACTATCAAAATGAAATAAAAATCGCCCAGGTGTCGTACTACGAAGAGAGAATTAACTCAGCGGCTAACCCCCCAGAGAAATTTTCCACGTCGCAAAGGACCTCCTAGAACTCCCGAGATCCAAATATTTTCTCGTGGCCTCCCCTGACCGATGCAATGAACAAGCAGACTTCTTTCTAGGAAAAATGAAAAACATTTACACTGCTTTCCCCAGCTCACCCCACCCTAGTGACCTCCTCGTAACGGATAAGCCTCCCCTTGGCCCAGACTATGCTCTTAAAGAATTTCCTCCCTTGAATCTGGCCAGGCTATCAGAAATCCTCTTGCATATAAAATCAGGCTCCCCTCTAGACCTAGCTCCCCCTCATGCACTATACAAGGCAGGAAAAATGATACTTCCCCACATGCTAGAAATGATAAATCAGTCTATGGCCACCAGTTTAGTCCCTGCACCATGGAGACATGCCATGAGGAGGGCTCTACTAAAAACATCTAACTTGGACCCTGATGACTTGGGTAACTATCGCCCCATATCTCTGCTTCCAGTGATCATTAAGTCCCTGGAAAAGCATGTAAACTCAACCCTTTCTGGAAAACCACGACCTTTTACACCCCTCCCAAACAGGCTTCCGGCATCAACATGGAACTGAAACTGCCCTGCTCGCAGTAGTGGAGGAATCTAAATCCTCGATCAAGGGGGAAAAGTGGCTATCATCCTCCTAGACCCGAGCTCAGCCTTTGACACTGTGAATTTCAATATTCTATTGGAGAGACTCAGGAGGAGAGGTGTCTCAGGTGAGGCAGTTAACTGGATCCAATCTTACCTAGATAGCAGAACTTTTCAGGTCTTCTCAGAACCCTAGCGATCAGCTGTGTAGTCCCTCAAGGGTCTTCCCTGAGCCCTACATTGTTTAATGTATACATGCAGCCACTGGCTGACATCATCTTGCCATATGGGATAAAAATTGTCACCTATGCAGATGATACTCAGCTGGCAATCACCCTCAATGCCCCCCCCCCCGTCTGACTTTGAAACCTTTCTGGGGGAAGTGGCTTCGTTGACGAAACACTCTTGCCTCAAGCTGAATGGTGGAAAAACAGAGCTAATGCTCCTGGGTAACACCTCCAGCTTAGACCTCAACCTCAAACAGATTTGGCCCAACTGTCTGGGTCCTGCCTGACTCCAAAGACCAAGATAAATAGCCCAGGCATCTGGCTTGAGAGCTCCCTTAAGTTTGAAGACCAAGCAGTAAGAGTAGAGTAGACTACGGAAATTCCCTTTACCTAGGAGCACCCAAAGCAACTTTAAGGGAATTCCAAGTTGCACAGAATTGTGCTGCTAGACTGTTGCTGGGGGTGCTAAAAAATAAGTCTGTCAAACTGGCCCTTAAGATGCTTCACTGGATACCTGTATCCGAAAGAATGAAATTCAAGGCCCTGTGTATAGCTCATAAGGCCTTTTGGGGTATCGGCCCGTCTATCAACGGGCCTCTTATTACCCCCTACCGCCCCGGAAAATGCCTCCGCTCAACTAATCTCCATCTTGCAGTCATACCGAAAATTAGAAAGGTAAGAACTGGAGGCAGATAATTTTCCCACAATGTTGCCAGACTCTGGAACGCAATGCTCCCACTCCTCCGTGCTGAATCCCGCTATCTCCCCTTCCGGAAACTTCTCAAGACCTGGATATTCCAACAATCTGCTACATAAACTAAATCCGCAACCTCTGTCTATCTGCTTGCGCTGGGATGCCCTTGGGTAGCTACACGCTCCACAAATACTTAATAATAATAACTTCTCCCTGTCTCTCTTTCCTGAATCTGCCTATATTTGTATATCAATTTATTAATTGTACTCTTTCTTTTCATTTACATGGATCCCTCACTATATCATATCTTATTTTTCCCAGGATCTTTCACCTATCGCTTGGGACATTGGGATACCCTTGGTGTGTAAGATTTAGATCCTGACATGCCACCTCTACCATAACACCTCACCCAGAGAAAGGGCAGGCACAAAGTTGTTCTAATATTTTATATCTGACCTCCAACAACAACACACCCTGCTATCTTACTAGGACCTGCATACAGGTCGTAAAAAGAACATGGATGATACTTTTAGGCTTTTTCCCAGATCCTGAAGTTCTAGGGTTCACCTTGAAGTACTGAACACGAGATGAGGGTGAAGACCCTTGCTCCGAGATAGAATGTTTGACCTCGAAAACCTGATTAATACTCCTCGGAAGCGTACTCGTGCAGGCATTGCCTAACTCATGGGAGGTAGTGTAAAGTCTGGGTCAGATACAATTATAAAACAACTCAATAAATGTAAATATCCAGGCACAACCAGGGTCTGAAAAATGCAATAATTTAAAATGCCTGGTAGCAAAATAAGAACAATGCTATTCTATGCTTCGGCATAAAATGTCAAAAAGAAACCCCCAAAGCACTTAAGGTTTTTTGTTTTGATGCCTATAGAAGTATCAAAAAGGTACTGTGCATAAAAGATAAAAGTTAAAAGCCTGGAGAAGCTCCAGGGGAACTCACTATTAAGCATCTACTATCACTAACATATCTACTCATTATGGCTGTCAAGACATATCCTTAGGTTTAATGAAGAATAATACGAGTTGAATAAAAGTTGGATCAAATTCCAGTTAACACATTTCCTATGAGATGCTGTTAAGTAGTTCAGTTTTCCACTATAATAGAGCACCCTAATATTTCACATTTGGCATCAAGAGTCATGGTAGGCTACCAATAAAGTTATCACATGCTCTCCCTCTTGTGGTAAAAAACAAAAACAAAACCTCAAGCACCATTATTAGATACCAGGGTGACACTGAATAATAATAAAGGCTATAGATTTTGAAATGCTGGTTTTGTTTGAAATATTGCATTTATTACAGCCACAGTGGGGTGCTGGCTAATATTAGAGGATCACTGATCTATATGGTTGTATATCTCTGGACACTAGAGCTAGTCAAACAGGATCGGATGCTCAAAGGAAGCCCTCTTGAAGATGGTAGGGGTTAAGCCTCTTTGGGAAACAAACAACAAATTACTACCCCTTCAGTGATAGGTCAAAGGTTCACCAAAAGGACTTCCAGGGCTTTCTCGATAAACACTAGTTGTGCATGCAGGACCCGGCTGACAACTGGAAGTCAACACACAAAGTAAGATTACGGGGACCACTAGTGTGGCTCAGTGGCACATAACTGGCATCCGGGCTCAGATATGGTGGTGGGCACAAATTCAGCATCATGTCAGGCTGTTGAGTGATATGTTCAAATGTCCTCAATTTGCAAACCGTTTTCACTGCCAGATTCTGAATCTTTTGAAGCTTGGCTAGGAAGGGATCAGGTGGGCACAGGTACAGGACGTTACAGTAGTCTATTATTGACGAAATGTAGGCTGGAAACGCTTGTGCATGTGTGAATAGGTACGTTTGCAAGGACTTTACCCACCAATTTTAGCAGGTAAAGAATTCCATAGACACAGCATTGATCTGGTCCGAGTCCAAGGGTTTTAATGCTCTTAGTAGGGACCCACTGACAGAGGCCAGAGAGAGTTCTACCAGCACTAAGTGTCGCTACTGCGAAGCCTGATCTCTGACTTGTTTGTGTTTACCTTGAATAAGTTGCGTGACTTGAACTTCATGCAAGCGTATGGTAAGCCAACGTGCGGAGATGAGATCACCTACGTTTTCTGCAGAGGTACTTCCCATCTCTTAACCACCGGGTTGGCAGCATTATTGAGAGAGAGAGCACGGTCCTAGACTGGTACTGTGCTTTCCCTGTCACTCTGGTGGGTGCAACATTTGCCACCAAGCACCTTACATTGGAAGCTGAGTAGTGGTTAAATACAAGTAGTTTAAATCAACTGTGGCAGGCCACTTTGGAGGTTCTCCTTCCTCCAATAGAGATTCCCTTTCAAATGTGGATGCTGCCACACAAAGCAGGACGCTTCATTTTGTGGGTAGTCTGTCATCAGTACCACTCTTCCATTGCAAAATGTTTCGTGAATTTAATAATGTGGTGAATTTTCACCACTCTTGTACCACGTCCTTCAATTAATGGCCTTCTTCTACAGCTGATTTTTACTCTTGACTTTAACCAGCTAAGCTTTGGTTTTACTACTTAACACCCAATGCAAGGTTTTTAGTGGCAAAGGTTCTAGTTAACAGTGTGATGAAGAAAAACAGCACCAGTCTAGGAAGATGTACCATCTTTAAATTAAAATTAGCATACCTTGGAGGAAAAGTCTGTGATGCCCCTTCCACCGTGGATGGGTGGCGTGATTGAACCTCCACCTGGGAATTAAACGAGGATGTTTAGAATCCACACGGCTACTGTTGTGCCCTACACCAGTAGACACAAGTAGCCATTTTAAGTTTCCAATTCTTCTTTATTGGTTCCGTGTCCAGTTAACATCATTTCTTAGTCCAGCCAGCTCTAGTCAAGTACCAGCCCCACCAGGAGCAGCCTGCCTAGCTGCTCAGCCAATCTCTAACTGTTACCACTCATCCACTCAGGCACCCAGGCATTCCACGCATCACAGTCACACCAACATTCCGCAACCAACTCACACTCTGGCTAAGCAGCTAGGAGGACCTAGGCTGTTTAACATGTAAATACAATATACAGGGTATAACATTATCCATTTCCTTTAAATAAAAAAAACAAAATAACAAAACTTCAAGAGAAGAACTATGTAATTTTCTAAACTCAGGGATGCAACATATAGCAAAACATCATGAGAGTGTGATCAATAAAAAACAAGAAAGGATGGATAAAAAACAACATACATAAGTATCAATATCCCCCATCCTCCCCCATGAAAAATTATTAAAACATTTAGTAGCGTAAACACATTGTAACATCATGTAAAGTGAAGCAAAGGGCAACCCACTTGGCCGGACTGGGAACCAAAACTGGCCTTGGCAAAGAGCTCAGCCAGCGCCCCTGGGAGTGGCCGAGCTGTTTGCAAAGGCCGGTTTCAGCCGATTTTGTTACAGGGGCTGATTTTGTAGCTATGCCCCACCCTAGCGGCCCATCGGGGAGACGCCCGGTGCCCGCTACGGCCAGTCCGGCCCTGGCAACCCACCCCACAACACCAATCCCAACTGCAAGGGAACAAACAAGTATATGGGACAGAAACCCATGGAAACTGTGTATGGGGTTAGCACCCATAACACACACCCTAAGCAGGGTTGTACCTTTGTACATGTAAGTGAGGTTGACAACCACAACCCAACCCTTTGTAAGTGTCTACGCCAAAACATGTACCTTTGTACATGTACATGGGAAAAATCCCATAAGCCAACCTTGTGTAAGGTTAAAAACAAAAACTGTGTGTATTAGAACACACCCATATGCCTACCTCCATATAGAGGTCACTAACTGGGACTCAAACCCAACCCAATCCCTGACAAAATGGATCAACAGTGATGGGACTATTACCCAAACCCATCCCACATGTAATGGATGTACTATGGCCAAAACCTATCCCTCATGTAAGGGATCAACTGTAATGTCCACCCACTAGGAGACGAGGACGTCCCATACGGAAAAAAACAAGACTGTGGCATCACTACAAACGAAACTGTCCCATAAATAATACAAATACAATTTGATTAACTGTAGAACACTAGTGAACTGTGAACATCTCTCACCTGAGTTGTAAATTTGCATCACACAAAACCACAAGCAAGTGTATTACACAACCTATTCTTTAACATTTGCTGTAAACTAAACTATAACCAATGCAGCCACAGCAAGACCTGTTGTGAGAGATATCTCACAAGAATTAGCTATCTTAAACAGTATAACCTTTACCCAGCAAAATATTAGTTCACTATACAATTGAAACAAACTTGTGGAAGATGTCAGATGGCTCCCATGACTGTGCACTGTGTCCTGTGAAACACATGCACACAAACTAGTAAAACACAAGTACCTTCTGTTTCTCGCTGGTCCATGAACCCCCAAAAACACAAACCACATGTGCCCTGGGCACCTCGATGCCCATAGTCACCAATAATCATTAACAGACACAGAAGATGGGATGGTCTGCATCCGATCTTCACACTGCAACGTTCCCGTTCATCTTCAACCTTCAGATAACTTTATTGTCAATCCAAGAACGTGGTTGGCAAAATAAAACTGGAACCACGCACCAAATCGAGTATGCAGGAGCATACAATCCTAAAATGGCGGCACGCTGTGTTACGTGTATATACAGGGTATAACAGCTACCTTACCTAACACACTAATAGTTTATAGCTAACACACCTGGTACCCCAACTGCACTTCTGTGAGAGCCCCCATGGCAATAAACAGTGTTGCATGGAATGCGCATTTACAAAAATGGCGACTAACCAACAAGCATAAATTGTGTGGTGAATCTATCACCATTTCCAGTGGTGTCTACACCGCAGACAGTGCTGGAATCAGTGGCATCTGTCTTTCGAAGGACCGCCTTCCCCCTTCCTCGCAATATAGTGGGAGGAGGTGGATGAGGACAGATGAGACTTCGGCTTTATTTAGAAGGAGATACCATTATTCCCCACTACTTTATCTGGCAGCTTGTCTGCAGCACTAACCTACAATGGGAACGCTTTAATTAGATCCTAACTATTTGTCAGAGAAAGATAGGGTGCAGCAACTGCAAGGAGAGCTGGTAGGTCAAAGAGGAGCTGTGTTCCAGCACATGTCACTCTGACAGTTCCTACACCATCAGTGGCTGCAGGTGCACATGCACACTCCATTCCCACTCCTGCAAGAGCTCTTGGCATTTCTTTCCCTACCATCATGAATGGAGGAGCATGACATTTTGCTTACAAACACATGAATTGATTAATTTTGAAATGTCAGCCTTGATCAATGTCCTACTCCAGGATGCCCTGCCACCGTTTGGTGCAGGTGACATTTGCATGATTTCCTCTGCACTAAATTCCCAAACATTATGCGATTACAGGACATTCGATAAACGCTGGTAGATCATTTTGCACCACTGTTTATCATGAAATGCATTTCTGAATCCGTTTGTGACATGAAGACACATTTTGCACTTTATAAAGCAAAATCACGTGTGACGCAAAGAACAGCTGCTGATGTTCGTTCACATTGCTCCCACCATAAGATTTTTACTTGAACAACACTCAAATGATGTGGTATAATGGCATTTCGCGAACAAGCATAACAATCATGCTGGGGCTCAGAAGATGAATGAGTGATAAAGATGCCTTTAACTTTTGTTTTTATCTGGTAAGATTTGCTGTGCTTTAAAGACTGAGGTCAAAGTCAGGCAATAGGTTCTCGCACGTGCCTGTTTATTATTTTAACCTGGAAATTGATGTTTACTTTCTCTAACTGCAAAGCAAGATGATTTTGTGAAGTGAACTATGCAGCAGTCTTGCAGGGATACAGCAGAAGCCCTTTATTTCTGACATATAATAACATTTAAACACCTGTAAATGAACTGTACAATAGTTTTCATATTATATGAGCAGTTCGGAAAGCACAAATGAAGCAAGCTTTTTTGTTAATTCTGAAGTGTGATGGAAACAAAGATATTAATAGGATCAAAATAAATCAAGACATACCTATAACCTGCAGGCGAATTTTCACGCATTGTATGAACACTTTACAACAGTACAAAAACTGTGTCTGACCAAATTTACTGCCCAATTCAATGGAAAATCTGTTAATGATACTGCACAACCATGCTTTAGTTATATTTTTGCGACAGTGTTCACCAAAAAAGCACCACCAGCTACTTACTATACCCTTTCCACTGTCCTGCGGAATACCTTTGCTACACTCGTCTTTTGTGTGACACTTGTAAACTTTACAGTCCCTATGACTTATGGGATGTCACATTGATGTCTGCACCCCCACTCTGACAATTATTCCTGCACCACTTGTACTGCAGCCTGCTGTGCTTTTCAGGGATGGTTGGTGGACAGCAGAGGCACGGCTCAAGGGAAAGGTTTAAGGAGGGTAAAAATGTGTATGGGGAAGCGAGTTGTGGTCTGCAAAGCCTTAAGGGCCTCATTTATGAAAAGTGACACATTACTGCGTGAAAACAGCGTTGCGCCACTTTTCATTGTGCCCTGCTTGCGTCATATATACAGTATGACGCATCATCTCGCAAGGAGTTACAAACACGTCAGTATTTTTGATGTTTTTGTAGGCGCAAAAATGACGCATTGCTGGAGTGTGTCACAAAAGTGACACAACTCCAGCAATGGGTCATTTCACATGGGCAAGTCCCATTTCAAATATGCCTGCGTCACTCTTACGGCTGCTGTGAGGCAGGCGTAAGATATTCACGCATTTGCGTCCTAGAAGTGGTGCAGTGAAATATCATAGATTTCACTGCGTCACTTCTACGAGGCTTACTGGCGGCAAAACGCCCCCACCCTGCGTACATTCTACCTGACGCAGGTATAATGTGGCGCAGGGGTTTACAAAGTGATGCATCTACCTAGATGTGTCACTTTGTAAATATGACGCAACATGGCACATTTTTTACGCTGCTGGTGCGTCACAAAAAGTGACACACTGGCTGCACAAAAGTGATGCAAGGGCTCATAAATTAGCCCCTAAATGATTTGGGATGGTGAAGAGGGCTGAGGATCTGGAGGGTGGACCATGCGCAAATGTAGGCAGGGCCATATGGCAAGCCATGGCCCCTGATGCCTTGAAGGAGTGATAGGGGAGGGTAAGGGCCAGAAACAAGTGGAGATTGCCACAGATCCCTCTGTTGTCACTCGTAGTCTCTCACAAAAGCTAGATTATTACCTGCTACCTTAAAGAGTCACTGCAGCGGACCCATTAAAAAAAACTAAAACTCTATTCTTTTGCAAAGCATGGACAGTTTTTTCTAACATTTTGCAGCAATCTGAGTCTTATGGGTTCCCGTCCTCATGTATCTCTAGCCTTGAGCTCCTCATCCGATTAAGAAAAAAAGTACTAGCAATAGTAAAAGAATGATTAAAGAGCACCTTCCTGTGCCCCTCTGTCGACCAGAGGGAAAAGGGAAAGGGAAGCATACAGTCACAATAGCAAAGTGAATCCCGAGAACGGCGCTTAAAATTGTCTCTTCCCTAAAGAGGACTGGAATAACAAGAATGGGAGAAATGTCAATGACTCACTCTTGGTGTTCTGTACACTGTGGGAACCTCTCATCACGTAGCTGCAATCATGAAGGCAAAGGAGGTGCCCTTCCCATATGTGCGAAATGGCAGCAAGCTGCTTAGAGGATTAACCATTAATCCTATTTGGGTTCCGGAGTAGCGTACTTCTCCTCAAAAAGCCCTTTGATGCCCCATCAGGGGAACCAAGCACTATATAAATGCAAACCCCTCCCTCTTCTATCCCTCCACTATCCTTCTCAATCCAAATAACAGATTGAATGTCCACCGATCAAATTAATTTAGTATTTCCCTATACTAATTCACCACTAATCCAGTTTGGGTTCTGAAGTAGCGTGCTACTCCACAGAGCTCTTTAGTGCCTCATCAGGGGTACCAAGCTCTATATAAATGAAAAGTCCTCCCTCCACTATTCCTCCACTATCCTTTTTAAATCCAAATACCACTCACATGTCCACCACTCAAATAAATTTCATATTTCCCTATACTAATTCACCAGTAATCCTTTTTGGGTTTTGGAGTTGCGTGGCACACGATGAAAAGCGCTTCAACACCTCATCTGGGGTAACAAGTGCTATATAAATGCAATTACAATAACATGTACAGACACACACAGAGGCAGACAGGAACACAGACATAGAAACAGCCATAGGCATATGCCCCTACACTGAAACACACAGAGCCATGCACAGACAAATTGGAAAACACAGAGGCCACAGACTCATGGAAATCCATAAAAGGATGCAAAAAATTACAAACACATGCAGAAACACATTAGAAATACACACATATAAACACACAAAGGAAGAGAAACACACAGAAAGAAGTACAGAGGCACTCTGTGGAGTAAATGTTATTTGAATCCATTTCCATATTCCTGTTCCCCTGTCCTATCTGTTCTATCTGGTGGGCCTTTAAGTATTGAAGTTGTTCACGGTCCCATGGACCCTCAATTCTACTCAAAACCTTGACCATTATGAGCCAGGCTTGATATCCTGGACACTAATATTTGAGGCCCCTGGGGCTGTACATTGGTTGCAGTCCCATTCCAGAACCAGAATCATCCCAGAAATGAATTAAGGCCAGTTGAGATTCTTAATAGTGCTTTTGAAGAAAAAATGGAGGCAGCACCAGGAAAGAAGTCACGAGCCAACAGGCGTAAGCTTATTCGTAAACAGTCCTTTTAATTTCTTCCTTTTCAAAATATGGAAACACACAGAACAACAGCCAACGCGTTTCGTTCCCCTTAGTGGAACTTCATCAGGGCTGCAAGTGACAAATACAACATATAAATATTTACATAGATATCACATAAAAATCAACAAATACAAACATTTAAATAACATCACATAGATGACACTAGCCTAACAAATCGTATATACTTAGTTGCTGTAAAGAAATAGTACTGAAAACCATATATGTCATACTCATTAAAGCATATAGACACACCAGTACAATGTTATAAAGAAGAGATAAAACAAGAGAAAAAACAAAACAGAGGGAAAAATAAAGGGGACAAAAGGGAGAGAGATACGGGGGGGGGGAAGAAAAACACCCCACAATCACATAATACATGTATACATACAAAAGACTTAAGATAACACACGTTGTACGTACATTCACCCAAGTGCCCATGAGTATGACATATATGGTTTTCAGTACTATTTCTTTACAGCAACTAAGTATATACGATTTGTTAGTTTAGTGTCATCTATGTGATGTTATTTAAATGTTTGTATTTGTTGATTTTTATGTGATATCTATGTAAATATTTATATGTTGTATTTGTCACTTGCAGCCCTGATGAAGTTCCACTAAGGGGAACGAAACGCGTTGGCTGTTGTTGTGTGTGTATCCATATTTTGAAAAGGAAGAAATTAAAAGGACTGTTTACGAATAAGCTTACGCCTGTTGGCTCGTGACTTCTTTCCTGGTACTGCCTCCATTTTTTCTTCAAAAGTTGTTCTTTGGGTTTCCAAGTGAGATCTCTCCGCAGCAGGTCTTGGAGACGTCTGGCACAGGAACATTGATATTGTTGGGACTTTGATACAGATGTGCACGACATAAGTCGGCTGTGGGATCCTTTGTTTTTTCAAGAATTCTTACTAGTGCTCCCTGGTCACTTATCCAAGTGAGTATACCAACTAGCGGACCCAAGTGAATATATTATCTAGACTCAATGACATGCGGATTGGCAGCTTTGGTTGCAGAGTGACCCCTGTTCTTCTATGGTCACTGGTTTTTGGTTTATGGGAGTCCTTGCTGGAAACTCAACCAGTACCTATAATCACAAATATATAGCGCTTACTACCCCTGATGAGGTGTTGAAGTACTTTAGGGCATACTTCTCTGGGACCCAAGGTTAGTGGTTAATCTAGTGATGTTGTTGATTATTAGGATTAGTAATGTGTTCACAAGAAAGAAAATAAAAACATTCCATGCATTAACTGCAGTTTCGTTTTGGTAGATTACAATTAATACAAGACAGGTTGTCAGTGGTGGCTATGTTGAGCCAGGCAAATGGTTGGTGAGATAAACAGATAGGCAGATTGAGGTTAGTTATTGTTAGGGAGCAGGGACAGGGTTTTAAAGAAAGAGAGACTGTGGTCTGTGAAATGAGGGATGAGCCATTTGCAGAATTACAATAAGAGAGGATAGGCTAGACAGCCATGAGAATGAGGGGAGCATATATTTAGAAATATAAGGAATGGGGGGCGTGGCTTGCGCCCGTAGAAGATGGCAGATGTTCCTTAGCTCTCCCTGGTTGCGGGGATGAACGACTGTCCTAGCGCGGTGTTGACCGCCTACACGGACCTTCGACTACGCGTCTCGTCTGGCGGAAGAGGAGCTGCACTCAATGAGGTGCTTTTAGACGGCGGAACCATCATGTAAGAGCCGCTTTCTTTATTTGTTTATCTGAGCGGTTCCGTCACAGTAACGGCTGCTATTTCATGCTGTGCGCTGACAGGAATTTTACCGTGCATTGCCCTCACGGAGCTCTCCACACATCGCGGACATTCTCTTAGTTGCCTGGAACAGCCGCTCGCTGCCACAATGGAATGCTTCCTCTCTTGTCGTTTTGCACACAATAAGCCTTGATTTCCCCGTGAAGCTTGTTTTGTTTGAACAAGCCTTCAGAAACATAATTTTTGATCGTTTTTTCTCTGCTCAATAAGTCTATGCTGCCATCTAGTGTCCAACTGCCTCAAACATGTAAAGGACAATAATTCATAACAAGGAATGGCATGGTTTCTGTGGATTGTTTCACTTTGTTCCTTTTGTGGGGAAGAGCGTCTCTTATATCCAATTGCACCTACTCCTTAAAAAGTACTACTATTCTGATGCAGCCAATCTCACAGACTTTCTGTAAGCTTCAGTCTGCCTCCCAATCTTAAATGATTCGCAGTTTATTCCCTGGAATATCGCAGATGGGGAGAAGAAGTAACAACAAGATTTCAGATAATTTCAACAGAAGGTGTGAGTAGACTGAAGGAATTTTTTCTCGATGTAAGGTGCGCACTTCTTGTCTTTCACTGACGCCTGAAGGAATGTTACTGTGAATGTAGTTGGAATTTGCAGAAGATGACATATGTACCTGTTACCTGTGTTACTATATCATTCCGAGTTTGAGGGGACGTGGTCAATACCCGATGAGAGAGGCTGCGTCAGAGTAAGCTCCCGGAAACGGCACGACAACTTGCGTTCATAGGCTTTTTGATCTGTGACTGACTACAGGCTCGCTCCGCGGACATATCGTGCATCTTCAGAAACTTTGTTTGCCGTTCCTCGGGACAGTAACCGTCGATTTCTGCACGAATCTTCATGGGGAAACTCCGGAATTTAAAGTTGGCTACTCCTTCTCAACTACCTGTGGACTCGGATTCAGATTCTCCTCTTCGAGACATGGTGGACGCTACAACACCAAAAACAGATCCAATATGGGGAGCCATTCCAAAAGCGCGCAACAAAGAAAAGCTATCATCCTCTCTAGCTTCCTCTAAGCGCTTGAAGAAGGACCCACCGTCCCCAGGGAGTAACTCCTCATCCGCTTCCATGGATCTAATTTTGGAAGAGCTTCGTGCGTTCAAACCCTTTATGGAGGCTACCACAAAGAACATGCAGGCCATGCAGGAAAAATGGTCATCTTTGGAGTCGCGTGTTCAGACCTTAGAATCCTACACAGACTCTTTGCAATCTTCTTGTTCCCACATTCCGTCAATGGAGAAGGAGATACTTCTACTTCAACGCCAGACGGAGGATTTGGAAAACAGGAATCGTAGGAATAATCTACGCCTCTATGGTCTTCCAGAACTTACAGAAGGGTCAAACCCCACCGTCTTCTTCCAATCCTTTCTGGCCAAGATCTTAGATGCTCCAACTTTAACCTCCGTTAATATTCAAAGAGCTCGGGGGCGTGGCTTGACGCGAGGCAAGATGGCCGCACTGTAGTGCTGCTCCGCCGGCCGCCGCCAACATCCTACAGTATCCTGCTCTCTAGTTGCCTGCCACCGAGCGCCAGGGTACAGGATCGAGCCCCCGGCTCGAGCGCATGCTGCGGCTGTCGCTCCGGTGCGGATCCGTGATCTGTGGCCGTGACTGTGACGCGCCGCCCGGCGAGGCCGCCATTTTGGGACGTCTGCGGATCGCGGAGTGGACGAGGCGGCGAGGAGCGACATCGCGCTAAGACCCTCCCGAGCCGCTTGTCTGGTGCCTGTGCGGTGATCGGAGGAGGAGGGGAGCGGTGAAGCAGGGCCGACTCTGGAGCTGCCTGACACTGTGCGCCTCGGCGGAGGAGGAGAGTGGTGGCTCGGCGAGTGCGGGGGAGGAGCGAGCGGTGCGTTGCCTACGCAAGCCGCCGGCTTCGGACGGGTGAGTAGGCCCTGTGGCCGGTGGCGCGCTCCCCCCCGTGTCTGACCCGAACTGCCCAGTGCTGGTTTCCAAGTGCCTGGACGCTCACGCTAACTGCGGACCACTGCGGGCTCCGGGGGTCTGGGGAGAGAGAGGCAGATTGAAGGACGTGATTGCTGACTGGGCTACGACGAGGGATCACCGGGCTGTCAGCTCGACGACGGATCCCCTCCTCCCCCCCCCCCTCCGCTGGGTACTGATCGAACTGCCTTGTGTATAGCTGCTGAGACCTGGGTGACGGTCCTGGAGGCTGGAAACACACGCACCGTGGTGCGGACTTCTGCTAGGGGGACGGAGCGGTGGAGGGGGGCGCAGGATCGTCGTGGGACCTCTGGGGAGCCACTGGTGGCGAGCTCACTGCTGGCGGTGGTGGGACCTGCGGCGCTACTCGTGTGTGCTGGTGAGGCGAGGCCTGCTGGCGCTGTGTGGTGAACACCGCGTGGGCCCCCCCCCTGGAGTGATCACGGACGGCGGACGCTGCTCCCCTCCCTCCCCTGATTGGACCCTGCCATCGCCTGGTGCTTTGCTCCTTCCTGGCCTGGGGGCGCGCCTCCTTCCCCTGTTAGCCCTGCTGCCCCTGTCGTGCCCGGGTCGGTGTGGGCTGAGGGGCGACCATGGGCAAGCCGGACAAGGCTCAAGCGCGGCTCACGTTTGAGACACGCAAGGGAGGCAAGTCATCGCACTCACTGACTTCGGACTCGGAGTTGGAGTCTACCACGCCGGCCCCCACTGCCTTGGAGAAAACGCTGTCGGCAATTCAGGCCAGCCTGCAATCCATAGATGGCAAGATAGAGGCCCTCAGTGGACGCATGGACTCCATTTCCGCCAAGTTGGACAGGCAAGGGGTGCGCTTGGGCGAGGCGGAACAGCGCATCTCAGATAACGAGGATGGCCTCAGGCAGGTTTCTGACAAGACCACAGACATTGCGAAGCTGCTGGCGGTGATACAGGCCAAGAACGAGGATATTGAGGCGCGCTCTCGGCGCAACAACGTACGGATTTTGGGTCTGCCGGAATCTACAAATGTGGGCAGGTTTGAGGATTACATCGAAACCATGATACGGGACGTCTGTGAGCCCACGAATCTCTCAGCCATGTTTGCCGTTGAGCGCGCCCATAGATCCCTGAATGCACGTCCGCCGCCGGACGCTCCACCGCGCCCCATCATAGCTAGACTGTTGAACTTCAGGGATAGAGATACACTGCTCCGTATCACTCGCCAGAAAGGCACGATCAACTACCAAGGCAATGTCCTCTCCTTCTTCCCTGACTTCACTGCTGCAGTCCAGGCAGCCCGTAAAGAATTCCTAGGGGTTAAAAAACTGCTCATGAAAGACCATGTCCCTTATGCGATGCTGTATCCGGCGCATCTCCGTATAGGCGCTGATGACACGGCTAAAATATTCACTAGCCCAAAATCGGCTATGGACTATGCTAGATCACTGAGGAAAAGGCAACAGCACTCCGCTCCTACCTCCGAGATTGATGATTGACTGAGATTTCACCTCTCCGCTGCTGGGTCCACGTTGAGGCCTGCTCGGATTGCACACTATGTGGATGCCTTGAGTCGCATGTCTGCTGACTTCTATCTGCTGTTTGCTGCACTGCTGTGCTGCGCTCGTGCTATCTCTCTTGTGATTTCCTATCGGCTATTGCTATGTACTGTTGCTTAGGTATGCGGCCATGGCTGGCTCAGGGACTGGCTAGGTGTCACCTTCATGTACTTTCAGCCCTTGGCTATCATGGTGCGAGATGCGCTGCTGGGTCTTGTTGACTGCCACACACGTGGAGATACTGTTGTACTGCGGCTGGGCATCTGAGCCGCACGCTGGGCGGACATATGGCGTCTCGGGTGCTGGGCTACTCACTGGGAGCATTAGACACAGAACGGCGGCCCCCTCCCCAAAAGACTGGGAGGTGTTTGCGGCCGCTACGTTCCCCCAATGGGTGCTCCCCACTTTTCTTTCTCACTGTTGAGCAATGGGTTTGTTTTTGGTTCTGTTTTTATATTATGTTGTGTAGGGGCGGGGATTCTCTTTGGCAAAGTTGGGCTGCTGAAGTGGGTGGTGGGCGGGGGTTCAATACAGTTCCGGATGCAAGAGGAGTACGAGCCTGGAGCGTGGGCTTGGATGATGAGGCAAGGTACGAATGGTGATGCGCTGTGGAGAATGACAGCTGGGGTTGCAGTGGGACCAATACTTAGGGACAATGGGTGAAGACTACAGATGCTTAACCTGGAATGTCCGCGGACTTAACACCCCAAAGAAAATCAGACAGGTCCTGCACTACTTAGACAGGCACAGTGTCCAGGTGGCGTTGCTGCAAGAGACGCACCTCACTAAACACACAGAGGCCGCGATGGCGTGTAGGTGGGCGGGGTTTCGGCTCGCTTCCTCGTACTCAGCCTATGCGAGAGGGGTGGTCATACTGGTCAAAAAAGGTGTCCCTTTCCAACCTGTGCGAACGTCTACTGACTCAGAAGGGCGCTGGGCGGCGGTACAGGGCAGACTAGGCATGACTTATGTTACGATTCTAAATATGTATGGCCCTGTGGTGGATGATCCCTCCCCCTTTGCGCAGATGCTCGCTGCGGTGCGCTCTTGGCCGGATGCTGCGATACTCTGGGGGGGAGACCTCAACACACATCTCAATCCACAGGTTGATAAATCAAACCCGACGGGTGCTCGCATGCTTAGAGTGGCTCAGTGTGTTCGTGAGGCGATGGGGGAGTTGGGATTGGTGGATGTTTGGCGGTTGAGGAATGAACGGACTTGCATAGGCACGCACATCACACCGGCCCACAACAGCTGGTCCCGACTGGATTATTGGTTGTTGGGAGAGGAGGCTAACAGATGGGTGCTCGATGTCCGCAACCTACCACGCACACTGTCAGATCACAGCCCTGTATATCTGCACCTGCGGATTCCGGCATGCCCCCACCGCCCCTTCACATGGCGCTTTCGCGCGGAGGCACTGCATGACCCGCTATACGTAGATACTATTAGGGAGGCCATAGTCAACTATTTCGCTGAAAACACGGGCTCCGTGGCTTGCCAGGCGTCTCTCTGGGAGGCGTTCAAAGTGACGATCCGGGGGGTCTGCATTGGCACCACCGCAGGCATTCTGAAGGACATACGGGGGCAACTTGCTAAAATTGAGACTGCTCTTGCTGGGTTGGAGAGGGACTATTGCGCGGCGCCGTCTACTGCCACGTTGGCAAGTATACAGGAGCTGCTTGTGAAATATGATAAATGGGCGGACACAGAAGTAAAATACAAGGGGAAGCGGCATGTGGCTAGGGCATATGGTGAGGGTGGGCGACCTGGCAGAAATCTGGCAGCTAAATTACAATTTCGAGCGAATCATCAACAAATAGACAAGATTGTGGATGCCGCTGGAAAGGAGCATTTCACGCCACAGGCCATTGTTGACCAATTTAAAGACTCAGACACTTTACACGTCGCGGGGGAGGTTGATGGATCGGCTCTGTCGGACTACTTGTCAGACATAGCGTGTGCGTGGCTCTGCGACTCCCATCGGGAATATCTATCACTGCCAATAGATGTACACGATGTCCGAGAAGCTATTATTTCTCTTCCCAACAAAAAGGCCCCCGGGCCTGACGGCCTGTCGGCCGAATTCTACAAAACTTACGTCGACCTACTTACCCCACATCTCCTGGAACTTTATGCTGAGGCACACGAGGCTGACGTCTTGCCTCCGTCTCTGCGCCAGGCCATGATCATTACTCTCCTTAAAAAGGATAAGCCGCACTCCAGTTGCGACTCCTATCGTCCCCTATCGCTGATTAATCTGGACGCAAAAATATTTGCTAAAATTCTGGCCACAAAACTGCAGCCGCTAATGACCCGACTGGTGCTCCCCGATCAATCCGGGTTTATACCGGAGCGATCCACCTCTCACAATCTGCGGACTATCTTCTCCATGTTCCATATCCTTAATCCTGAGTTGCCGGCGGCTGCTGTCATGCTGGACGCGGCTAAAGCCTTTGACTCCGTTGAATGGCATTATATGTTTTACATACTACGTAAGATGGGTTTCCCGGAGGTCATGCTGCAGTGGATTCGGCTTTTGTACACAGACATATCTGCGGTGGTGCGCGTGGGTAACCACACGTCTGGGCATTTCCGAATTGCGAGGGGTACGAGGCAGGGGTGCCCGCTGTCCCCTTTACTGTTCGCCCTTGTTCTTGAACCGCTGGCTTGTAAGATTCGGCAATGTCACAGGGCGTCTGCCCTCAACTTTAACCATCGGCCAGTTGGAATATCAATGTACGCGGACGACATGGTCCTGTTCGTCAGACATCCCCAAACACACTTAGCCCCGGTCCTCCGGGAATACATTAAATTTGGTCTGTACTCAGGGCTCACGATAAACTGGGATAAATCGGTCGTCATTCCACTTACGGCGATTACGTCCCAGCCCCACCTGGAATACCCTTTGATTTGGACGTCAGACCCAGTAAAATATCTCGGAGTGTGGGTCCATCGTGATCCCGAGGTAGTGATCAGGGAAAATTACGGTAGGGCTTATGACACGCTGGTGCGGCAGGTGGACGGCTGGCTGCGTCTCCCCTTGTCCCTGGCAGACCGCATCGCTGTGATAAAAATGGTTGTCCTTCCGCGCTTTCTATACTTATATTGCAATATACCGATTAAACTGACTCAGCAATTTTTCGCACTGCTGCGTGCCCAACTACTGCGCTTAATCTGGGGGGACGACACCCTAGAATTAGCTGGAAAACACTGACCTTGTCGTACGATAGAGGGGGATTCGCGGCGCCAGACTTCTACGTGTATTATCTCTGCGCACAGGCGCAATATGCGTACTATTGGTATGGACCACACAACTTCATTCCGCATGTGGCGGTGGAGGATGGGGACGCCCATCCCACCCCTCTTCGAGGTATGCTCACACACACTGCCCGACACACGCCACGCGCTGAAATTAACACACTGGACATGACAATTGCAGCCTGGCAGGTGATAGGCCGTAGGACGCGGAGGCTGCCGCTGTATGCACCGGCCCTGCCACTGGCGCACCACGCTGCCTTGTCGGTCACACGGGAGGCGGGTCCTCTAACATCGCTTAAAGAAGCTGGTATCACTCATATGCAAGACCTGTATCCGCAGGGACACTATCTAGAACAGAACGATCTAGCATACATACAAAACCCCACGCCTTTGTTTGTGTATACTTGTCACCGTCTCAAAAAGGCCATGAAAGCTCACTACCCCTGTTTCCCAGCTGAGCCCCCCACACTCAAGGCACTGCAATTGCTGCTGGTAGCTCCCTGTAAGAAGAAACTACTTACTAAATTGTACAGAGCTGTACAGGAGGAGACGGTCAGCGGCCCCGATGCTAGTCTCGCGAAATGGAATGCTATTCTAGATCCCCAGCTCACGGATGCGGATTGGGAGCGGATTTGTCAGCTGACGGGCCGCCTGACCCCCAATGGCAACCTGCGAATTATCCACTTTAAATTCCTCCATCAAGTATACTACACCCCGGCCCGACTGTACAGAATGGGGTTGAGGGAGTCGGCTCAGTGTAGACGTTGTGGACAGGCAGATGCGGATTTTCTGCACCTCGCCTGGAGCTGTGTGCCAGTGTTTGAGTACTGGGGAGAGGTGCTGACTCACATTCATAAAATGACGGGGGCTCTGCTTCCATGTGTGCCTGCGGTGTGTCTGTTGGCTCATGTGCCTCAGTTGAAGGGCGTGGTGGGCAGATTTGCGAGGATCGCTCTGTTGCTGGCTAAACGGCGCACTCTGTTTACGTGGGACGGTGTGGCCAAACCAAAATTGAGTAAGTGGCTGTCGGACATGGTATACTGCAGGGAAAACTTGGAACTGTATGCAGAGGAGTTGCCCGCCTCATCCCAACCGAAAGATATCTGGGGGCCGCTCAGACATTTCCTTGCTGAGACAACGCTGGCTGCTGCTGAATGATTGCGGTTATGTCACGTATATTGATAGGGGTACTGCTGCGCTGTTGTTATTAAGGCGGGCCCGCAGCGGGGCGCGCGCCGTGTTTCCAAAGTGCACGCTGTGATTTATGACTCTGTCCGGAACTGTACTGTTGTTACAACGTTTGGTTCTTCTGTATGCTGCTCACAGATGACTGTGAAATGTACTTTATCTTACCTAATAAACAGATTTAAAAAAAAAAATAATATTCAAAGAGCTCATCGCCTTGGCCCGAGGATCGCTAGTAAACCCAGAGGTGTCATCATGCTATTCCTACAATTCACTGACCTCTTACAGGTCCTCTCAGCCACCAAGCTCAAGAAGCAAATTATGTGGGAAGGACATCGCCTCTATCTATCACAAGATGTCTCCAAGGCTACTGCTGATCGTAGGAAGACATTTTTGGACGTGCGGCCTCAGTTGCGGGCCCTAAATGCCAGATATGGACTACTACATCCTTGTCTCTTCAAGGTCACCTATAAGGACAGAACAACCATGTATGAAGATACGGCGGCCTTACAGGCGTTTCTCCAACGACATGGCCCAGATGTTATGGATGTATCCAGACCTGGTTGACAAGTCCTGCTTCTCCTTATTGGAATTTGTTGTGTTATGATTCTGTTGTCTCTCCACTAGCGTCCATGTTGTAAAGCCATGACTGTCTCTTCTTCCGACAGCTGTTTTACTTTCATGTGTCCCCTCTGTGGTGTTGTGAAGTGTAGTATAGTTCAATTGTAGTTAGTATTGTCTTATTTCCCTGTCACACGTCTTTCCCTTTAATTGCATATCTCTTTTGTTTCTACTGACATTTCCTTCCTCCTCCCTGATGTGCCATGTTATTTTTTATACAGTGCGTTTTTGGAGCCATGGTATTTGAGGTATGTCTGTATGCTCTGGATGTTGTCGTCGCTGTCTCCCGGCGCCATCGCCCCATCTTCGTTTTTGAGTTTTTCGTTAGGTAAGTATGTTTCTCAGTCGTTCGTCTCGAACGTGTACTGTCTTTTTGTTGGTTTTTGTCTCTGTCCTTCTTTCTACAACTGATCTCTTACCTTTTTCTCTTTCCTCTCTTTTTTCGCTTTCCCTCTCCTCTCTCTTCCCCTCCTTGTTCCTTCCTCTCCTTGTACTCAGTATCTTTCTCATAATGGTTCTTTCTTTTCTTTCCTTTCCCTTTTTCCCTTTTCGCTTTTTCTCCTTCTGCCCTCTCCCCGTCATCACTTCGTTTACATTTTCTCCGTTTTTTCAAGTTATTTTTTCTGCAATAACAAGCATGTTGCTGTCAGCTGTCTCTCTTTGCTGTTCCATTCCGTGTTACATCATGGAACGTTAAGGGTTTAAACAATCCCATTAAAAGGCAAAGGGTTTTATCACATTTAGCGAGACTTAAATCTGATGTTGCCCTCCTTCAGGAGTCACATCTCTCTGAATCGGAGGCTTTGAAACTCAAGCGTTGTTGGGTGGGTCATGTTTTTTGCTCCCCCACAGTTTTCAAGAAAAATGGTGTTGTGATGTTCTTACATAAAAATGTTAAATGTTTCTTCAATCTCTCATGAATGCGATATTGATGGTAGGTGGGTTATTGTTACACTGCTTATAGATAATATTCCTATCACTCTTTTTAATGTGTACGCCTCAACTGGAATTGATAAATCATTTTGGCCCTCTATTTCAACTAAGTTGTCCTCCCTCTCTGGAGATTATATACTTCTTGGGGGAGACTGTAATCAAGTTAATGATCCCTTCCTTGACCGCCACTCCAATGTTAAATTTGTCCCCTCTAGGATGCACTCTGAATTTGTTAACACCCTTCAAAATAATGCCTTGGTGGATATTTGGAGACTGTGTAATCCTGATCTTAGAGAATATAGTTTTTACTCCCCTCCACATCAATCGCAGTCCCGCAATGACCATATTTTCCTTAGTAAATCCTTATCCCAACAAGCTATTCGCTCTGATATCGGTTCTATCCTAATCTCGGACCATGCCCCAACGACAAGGCTGTCCTCTATCCCCCCTACTTTTTGTTCTAGCCCTGGAACCCTTTCTGACCAGAATTCGTCTGGACAACAGTATTTCTGGTTTACATTCGGTTCACGTCAGGTTAAACTGTCGGTCTACGCTGACGATATTCTTTTCTACTGCTCTGATCCTATTTCCTCTATTCCCTCCTTTCTCCAGCAGGTGTATTCCTTCTCCGCGGTTTCTGGCTATCGCCTCAATGCTGATAAATGCGAGATTCTACCTCTAAACCCTATTTGTCAAAAGCATCTCTTTTCCCAAACGGGTTTCTCATGGCAGCCATCTAAGATCAAATACCTGGGTGTTTGGTTCGCCCCTCTCTTGTCTGATACACTCAAATTTAACTTTGATTATATCTTCAAGAAAATGGACACAGCTATCCAACGTTGGAACCCGCTCTTTCTGTCTTGGTGGGGTCGGCTCAATTCTAAAAAAATGATGTTATCACCTCTTCTTCTATATACCACTTCCATGCTTCCAGTACATATTCCAGTTTCCTTCTTTAGACGGATTGATTCCTAGTTGCTGAAATTCTTATGGAATGGTAAACGCTCTCGGATAGCTTTGGCTTCGTTGCGCAAGGATAAGGCCCAGTCTGGTGTGCGTTTTCCGGATTTCAGAGAGTATCATCGAGCTTTTTCATTGAAGCAATCGATCCGTTGGTTTTTTTCTGACCTTCCGTACTATCCGCCCGTCTGGTTAAGTATGGAATCTTCTTTTCTTTCCCCTTTTACCTTTCGCGAGTACTTATCCTTCACGGCTCCCCTGGTTCGCTTTCGTTCACCTGTTATTTCTCATTCCCGCACTCTCCTTCTCCCTTATATATCATCATCTTATCCGTCTCTCCTTTCCCTTCACGAACAACCGATATGGCACAACTCTCTCTTCAAAATACGCAATCGCACTATTTTTTGGAAGACATGGTACTTTAAAGGATTGTGTTGGATATCTCATCTAATTTCCCAAGACACTCCTCTCTCTTTTCAAGAACTTAAATCCTCTTTTTCACTGCCCTCCTCTGCTCGATCACAATACAATGCCCTTCTCCCAGTCCTGATCTTATATCTTCGCTCCTTGGCTCCATCTAACGCTATTCCTTTGGATCGCAAAGCTACCTCTTCATTACTGGAAACGTCTCCATCAGCCTCTGCCATCTATAATTCTTTTCGATACTCCATTAACAGACTAAAATCTAAAATCGAGATTGAATGGGAATTGGATCTTTCTCAGGATTGCCCATTACCTTTTTGGGACAAATTATGGGCTAAGCTCCATAAAACCTCTAGAGCTGCTAATACTACCCAAACCTTATATTTTATCTATACCAGAACTTTATGTACTCCACACACTTTGTCCCGTTTTTCACCTGACACATCCTCTATTTGTTGGTCCTGTCCCTGTCCTGATGCAGATCTCAAACACATGTTGTTTGAATGCCCTTCTATCTCCACGTTTTGGTGCCTAGTCTGGACGCAAATGCAAAAGATATTCCAATTTCAGATTCCCTTCTCCCCTTTGCAAGTTTTTCTAGGTTCCCTATCACCAAGCCTTCCACAATCGCCTCCCCATTATCTATTACTTGACCTTTTAATTGCTGTGGCTTTTCATACCATTACTTCAATTGAAGCCCATGTTAGATGTCCTTCACATCTAACATGGGCTTCAGTTGGAATTCTATAGAGCATATTATCAAGCCCATTATCGCCATTTTAGCGGCAGTTTTCTGCCGCTAAAGCGGCGATAATTTTATCACCCGGCTTGATAATATGCCCCTTAATGAGTCCGCCCTTTGTGGCTCACCAGATTTAGGGAGAAATTATAATAGTTTACAAGGAGAGGAAAAGTAGATATTTTTCTTAGGATTACAGGTGAAAAGGTCTATAACTTTCCCTAAAATCTCAGCTCCTAGCTACTTTCAGTCTCCTCGTCACTAGGCAGACGGTCAGTAGCTTTCTTGTGCTAAGCGTGAGGATAGAGAGGCGGGGTGCTGTACAGTCTAGCAGAGTTTCGTATCCTACTGGTGAATCAACACTAAATATAAGGAACTCCTCCTGTGGACTCACTGATGTCGAACCCACCAGGGGAAAACACAGGTTCAGCTATATGGTTTAAAGAACTGGCTAGATGGTATATTTGTTTGCACAGCAAAATAACTTTCTTCTGTTCATACAAAAATGTATTGGAGAGAAATGTGTGTGTTTGCAGGCCATTAGCATAGATACATATTACAAATTAGTTTCCTTGTTTTTCAAGGAATTGTTTTGAAAGCGTATTTTCATGGTTCCGTGCAAACATCTTGTGTTCTGAGTTACTGGATATGTGCTGGGAGCTTATCATCCGTCTGTTCTTGAAACATTTATTTTTAAGCTATGCATTGCTTAGAAGTGTGTCTTTCACTGGGAAGGCAATAGTTAGCTTTCACTGCTCACTACTAAGCTTATGCGTGGTGAATCGCTGTGACAAAAAGAAAGGCGGGGCCGGCATCGGACACGCCGCATGTATGGCAGTCCTGCCGGCCCCCGATGACCACACAGGGGCGGGCCTGTCGCGCGCAAGGGTGACGCGACAGACGCGTCCCGCCAATCGTGGGTCTCTAGGTGTTGGGGGCGTGCCCCGGAGGTGATTGCAATCACTTCCGGGGCATGCATCGCATCAAGGCCAGGCCGGTTAGAACCGGCCTGGCTCGAATAGTTCGAATAAAAGGCTGGGGAGCGGCGGAGTCTACCTCTTTGCTCGCCGCTCCCACAGCCTGCCCCTTAAGGGCAACAGCCTCGCTAGGAGGCTGTATTCGTTTTGTGTCACACATTGTATCACACTGTATCTTTTACACGAACACTAATCATCTGTGTTTGATTTTCATTTATGTATGGCTGGATCCATGACTGTTACATGGGAGGCGCTCCACACCACAAGGACGGCAGGATGTGGCAGGCAGGGGAACCGAATGATCCAGGACGGTAGTGGCAAGCAGCGGATTCAAGGCTGATGGGCGATCAATGGAACAGCCCAAGAGGTGCCAGCGTGCATGGGTGAGATGGTGCTGCCCATGCACTGTATTGGTTGAATATAAGTATGTCAACCATTTGTTGTTGCCAGCCAGGGTATTTACCAGTACGCTACTGTACAGGTGTAGGTGTCAACCATTTGTCATTGCCAGGTGTGGTATTTTTAGCGGCACGCTACTTCACAGGTGTAGGCCTGGCCAGCTCGACTGCACCCAGGTTTTTAAAAGGCAGATCCGACACCCCTGGTAAGGAAAAGCTATTCTGCCATTACGGCGCCTGTGCTCGCAGGTGCCATCGTAGGCGAGCTGTTGGGATGCTCCGCGGTAGGGGTAGAGGCTTGCGCAGACCCTATCCCAGAACATAGGTTGTGTTCCATGATATGTTCATGGGGGATCTTGGGGGCCCTGTAGGGGCCCTCCCGGTGTAGCCTCCCAATGGGGCATTTTCACCGGCAATGGGAATCTCTCTGGGGCATTGTGTCTATTGGGCACATCGCGCTGCTATCAATTGGGGCCGTTTAGTGGCTCCCAGACGATGTCATTTTCCCCTTAGCCAGTCAGCCCCCGCATTATTATCCTACACTTGGGGTGGGGATGACCGGGTATGCTTGGGTAATAAGGGGGCTGGGCAAGACACTAATCACAGGAGTAGGTGGGTAGGCATGTCTATGCCCGGGGTACATCTGGGCACGAGGACTGGAAAGATCCCCTAAGGGGAGGCTACCTAGGGCTCCACACCTCCAGAATATCGAGTCGTGCTTCTTAAAAGACGGCATCCATCTGTCAAAAGTTAGGGATTTGTAATCGTTAGGGAGGATCTTCTAGCCGCGTTAGTTGGGTATAGGGGCAGGGCATGACCTTTCGGTGAGTTTTTTTGGGGGGGCCTGATAGTCGGTCAACTATTCAGGCCTGTGGCGGTAAGGTCATGATTGGTGAGCAGTAAATGTAAGGTCCTTAGAGGGCGGCGCCATTCTTGAATGGCGTCGCCCAAGGGGGAGAGACAAGTGGTCTCTCATAGAACTCCAGGGGCAGTTACAGCCGGGTGGCTGGATGGGTGCGGGGGAGGGGGAATCACGCTTTCCCAGTAGGATGCTTGGCCACCCCGCACGTGCACAAGGGCGCAAGTAAATGGCGCATAACTGCAAGGGCCCCTTATGGAGAGAATTTACAGGACGTACGGGGGTGACCTGGGGGGGGAAGTACCATCACGGTAAATGGGCCCCCTGCGCATGCGCACTCCGTTGGAGTGCGGGCATAATTTGATAAGGATCTGGCACCAGTTAATGACCTTGCCGTAGGCTCAAAATAGGGATACGCAGAAAATGAAATGTTATTGTTATGATTATTGATTATGTAATGTTTAGATTCGGATAGGAATATCTTTGTATTAGAGATAGGTTAAGGTTGGGAACATTGCACCTGTACCTATCCAAGTAATCAATGTAATGGTTTTTCTGCGTATTGTTTAAATATTATAATTAAAATTGTTGATTTGATTTTATGTTAATAAATACGGCCGGTGGGTTTACAACTCCCTAATCCAAAAATACAATTCCTTGTGCTAAGCGTGTTACTGTCTTAGTATTGATAAGGGAGGAGGGGGTCTCGGCTGTACCTGACCATAAAAGTAAGGCCTCTCCTTGCCATAAAGATGTGCAGCCAGGAGTTGCAGACCTGACAACTTGCAAATAACGTTCGTCATATGAGAAGCGGGGTGTTGCTTGATAGGCAGGGTTTTATGCAGAGACTTGCCTCAGAGACCCATCTGGCTCTGTTCCCTGTCACCATCGACCTCCTTCCCCCTCCAAAAACAAGCATTAGAAAAGGTAATAGTTTGGAGTTGGCTATCAACATTTTGTCTTTGTCAGTGCTTTTATTTGTCACAGGTTTTGCAAAATTGTTTTTGTTGGGGAAGTTGGTGGCCCTCATCAATCTCAAAAAAGACTTTAGCTAAAAGCTCAAATATTTTTCTGGTCACAAAAAGCACATATTAAAATAATGGTGGTCCCTGATATGCAAGTGATCAACTTTGTGAGTGGGTATGCTCCTTGTAAGGAACAGTATGCCATAATCTACAGTGAAGTTAACCAGTGGCTGAAGTGAGCTGACCCACTGTCCCATGCTGTAGTAAGTCTCCAATACAAGTACTCTATTTCAGTTTGTGTACTTCACATATCATTGGGTAATTGATTGATGGCCAAGTGAATATATGTTTATGTATGATTATTCTAGGCCCTATCCTCAGTGGACCTGAATGGGCCATATCTAATGTGTCTGCCCAGAATGCAAGCAGTAAAAGTGGGAAAATAGAGTAGGCTACATCAGTGTAATGTACAGTGGACCATTCTTTTTAGTGTATAGTGTGGGCCTGATTCACACATTCATTTTGTAATGCTTGAAGTTGTATTTAAGTAGTACTACTTGCTACAAAATGCAATCCAAAAACCTTCAAATGGAAATTTGCACCTCAATATTTCCGATCTCTTTTGTGGAGTGATCCTCATACATTTAAGTTTGCTACTTAGGGCCTGATTCCGATCTCGCTCGGAGGGCTACGAATCGCATCCGTCAAACGCAAGTCCGGTTTGTAGACCCGATTTCCAACTGACTCGTACCGCTGTACGAGCGGGCAAGTATGATGTGTTTTGAGCCTCGCGCTACGACCAATTCGAACCCATCAGCGATGCCTTCCGAGCGACTCCAAAATGGCCGACGCGTACAGCGCAATGGGTACGATTTTTGACCGAGCGGTTGCGATGCGCGTTTTGAGCAGCTGGAGCGAGTCGCAGCCTCTGACTCGAAAAAGCTTGGGAAGCAGACTTCGGGGGTCTGCGACAGACCCCCCTTCACCCGGAGCCCTACGACTCGGTCAGTGGGGAGACCCAGGGGTCCCATCCTTCACATGCATGCACGGTGCGGGGTGCACCGAGGCTACCCCGCGACAGGCGGCGCCCTTTTCCGAGACATGCCTTTTTCTTAAATGGGATCCTATGTGTGCTCTGTACAACAGACTCCCATTCACTTCAATGGGGCTCCGAGCGACCCGAGTTCGTCAGCGCTGAATTGCATCGTTCTCGGTCGCTCGGAGCCCAACAGCACGAGTCGCCCAGAAAGCTCTACTGGCGCGAGTCAGCAGTAGGGCTTTTCCAGCAAGATGGGAATCGAGCACTTAGTCGTAAATGTGGGAGGGACCGCAAGGAGTGGCTGAAAAATTGTGAATTCTTCCTACTAAATGGAAAGGGTTTAGAGATGGACAGACACCCACTCAGAAAAGAGTAACCCCCTTGCTATTCACAAACTGCACTTCTAAAGGTATGTAGTGAAAAGGACCCAGAAAAGAAGTAAATGTACTCCATTTCAGACCTGGCGTAAGTCTAGCACCACACATGGCCAGTCACTGTTACTGCAACACTCTCCCTTAGAATATATGAGGCAGGGAGTTTAGAACCCTATAGGAATTAATGCTAAAATGTATTCATTTATTTTTTTTATTTACCTTTGCGAATTGGCCCCTGTGTGTCGCCTGTATTGTGTGCTACAAATGCAAGATGCTGAGTAAGCTCTTCCAAAGACAATTACCTCAAAAGGCAGCATATTAACGGAAATTAGAAACCGTTCAAAAGGCTGATGCTTTCCTGTGACTGCTTAGGTCCGTGAGTGCTTGAGTAGCAGGACTTCAACTTAGCTGTACAAATGCAACCATTTGAGCGTTCAGACAACCTGTTGTGCCTTTCAGAACTTAACAAAGCCACCTATTGTATTAATGAAGTGGGCATTAGTACTCTGCAACCAAGACTGTCTGGACACCAAACAAACCTTGGACACAACTTCTGGCCAGGGAGTGCACAGGAAGCAGGGGGAACAAAGGCAGAAACAATGATGGTGAAGAAAGGATGGCAATGAGTATCTGGGGATACTATCTGCGCTACTTACTGATACTGGATATTATGCTTGCCAAATCCTGACTGTGGTGGTCTTGGGATGATATCATTAACACTTTCTGACATTTGGTGTTTGAGGATGCTCCAAGTACTACTGTCTGTGAATGAATGAATGAATGAATTTTGGGACTTCTATAGCGCATGGCTGCCCGGAAGCGTCCCAGCGCTGAGATTGCAGACAAACACCTGAGGGTAGAAGCAGACGGGGAGAGGGGAGAGGTTATTGCGGAAAGAGGTGGGTTTTGAGAAGTTTTCGGAATCTCATGTGATTAGGCTCAGACCGGAGTTGGATTGGAAGAGAATTCCAGAGGGTTGCGGCGATCACCGAAAAACGGCGTCCACCGGTTCGAGCTCTTTTAATTCGTTGGACCTTTGCCAAGTTGCCCTGCGCTGATCGTAAGGGTCTGTTAGGTAAGTATGGGCAGATCATAGATTTCAACATTGGGGGACCTTGATTTTGCATGGCTCTGTGGGTGGTACATAAGGTTTTAAATTTGACCCTTTCTCGGATCGGCAGCCAGTGCAATGCCTTTAGGGCAGGTTTGGCTGAAACACTGCGGGATGTTCCCGTGAGTATCCTTGCAGCGGCATTTTGTGTTCGCTGCAGGACATTGAGCGTAGCTTCAGGGGCGGCCAAAAAAAGGGCATTGCAGTAGTCTAATCTTGACAGTATTAGACCTTGCATGAGCATTTTTTGTGAGGTTGTGGGGAGTAGTGGAAGAATCTTCCTAGTTGATCGAAGTAGACCAACACAGGTGCCGGCTGTTTTTTTTGCCTGTGTTGTCATGGAGAGATTCTGTTCCAGCCAGAACCCTAGACTTTTAATTTCAATCTTGGGCTGGGGGAGGGGTCCTAGGCATGAAGGCCACATCGCAATGGGGAGAGATGGTAGTTGTTGTCCCAGGAGCATAAGCTCGGTCTTTGAGCCGTTGAGCTTAAGCCTTGAATTGGACATCCAAACGTATATGCCTTCTAGGCAGTCATGGAGGTTTTTGATTTTTTCTTCTTCAAGTGAGAATGATGCGATCATTTGGGTGTTGTCAGCGTAGGTGACGGCTTTTATCCCAAATGGGGTGACCACATCCTCCAGGGGGGCCATATATGTGTTAAAAAGTGTAGGGCTCAGTGAAGAGCCCTGTGGAACCCCGCACTGGAGGGAAAGAATATCTGATCGAACGTTCCCTTCACAAACCTGGAAGGTACGGTTTTCTAGGAAAGATGAGGGCCAACAGAGAGCAGTGCCTCTCACTCCTAGCTCAGATAGTCGTTGGATAAGGATCTTGTGGTCCACCGTATCAAATGCAGCGCTTAGATCCAGGAGGAGCAGTAAAACCGATCCCCCTGAATCCAAGATGCATCTGGCCTCCTCTACCACTTTCAGGAGGGCTGTCTCGGTCCCCTGGCCTGGACGGAAGCCTGTTTGTGAGGGTCGAAGGAGATTATTGGATTCGAGGAAGGCTGACAATTGCTGGTTGACTGCCTTCTCTGCGATCTTACTAATGCCAGGCAAGAGGGAGATCAGACGGAGGTTGGATAGATCTGAGGGGTCGTGGCCTGGTTTTTTCTGTAATGCCTTGACCATGGCATGCTTCCAGCTGGGGGGGACCACTCCTTGGCGCAGCGATGTGTTAATAAGGTTGGAGGCCAGGTGAGAGATGGTAGGTCCAACTTGTTTTAGGATTCGAATGGGAGCAGGGTCGTTGGGGGAACCACTTTTCAGGTCTGAGAGGGCTTTCAAGAAGTCCTCATTGGACAGTTGATTGAAGCTGTCCAGGGTTGGTCTCGGGGTAGGGGGAGGGGGGGCAATAGGGGGGTTGTTGTCTGCTTTGGGCGGAAGTGATTGCAGAATGTTAGTGATCTTGTTCTGGAAAAAGCCCGCTATTTGGTTGCATCTGGCAACTGAGGGTTGTTGAAAAGAGGGGGGGTTGGGTATTTTGAGAAGTTCTTTGACTATTTTGTAAGTCTCTCGGGATGAGCTGGATGCAGTTTTAATTTTTTTGTCAAAGAAGGAGATTTGGGCTGATTTTCGCGCTGCTTTGTAAGTCCTCATTGCTGTTTTATACTCTTCCTTGATAAGGGGGTCCCACTTTTTCCTCCACTTTCTCTCATGGCTTTTGCAGATTTTTCGAAGGTTCCTGAGTTCTTGTGAGTACCATGGAGATTTAAAGGAGTTATTTTTCTTTTTTAGATCTTGTGTAGGGGCGATTATATCCAGAGTGGAAGTGACCCAACTGGTGAAGTTCTCGTCTGCTTTTACCGGGTCGGGGAGTGGCTGAGGAGCGGAGCGGATTAGCTCCTGTGTCCAGCGCTCAAATGATAGTCTAGACCATATTCTATCGTGTGCTCTGGGGATTGGTGTATGGGCCATTTTTACTGGAGTTTGCCAGGTGAATGGGATGAGAAAGTGATCAGTCCAAGGGAGAGGGATCACAGGTTGAACCTCAGTTTTTGGCAGGTTAGTGAAAAGAGGGTCCAAAAGATGGCCTTTTGTGTGAGTGGCCTCTGAATTAATTAAATGAAGATCAAGTGCTTTTAGTTCTGAGGTGAGGTCCCCAGCAGTTTTGTCTGTTTTGTCCTCAAAATGTAAGTTTAAGTCACCGAGTACGATGAAGTTAGGGGTCGAGGTGCAGGAGGAAATGGTGGACTCTAGTAGTGAGCTAACAAAATTTCCTAGGCTGCCGGGTGGACGGTATATTAGAGTGCCCGTAAGGGATTTATTAGGAGTTATCTGAATGGAAAAGTGGGTGCTTTCGCAGTCCTCGATACCTCCTTCTTGTAGCCTGCATACAAAGGAATTTTTGTAGACAATCGCTAGTCCACCTCCTTTTCCCTCCCTTCTGTTCTGATATTGTATAAGGTGGTCCTGGGGTAGCATGTTGACAATGTCCGCTTCGGAGTGGGACGTTAGCCAGGTTTCCGTGAGAAAAAGAATATCCAATTTTAAGTCTTGGATCAGTATTTTGATCTCTATGGCGTGTTTAGGGGCTGATCTGCAGTTCAGCAGGGCTAGGCTAATACCATTGGAGGACTTGTTGATGGATTTCCCTGCAGGCTCCTCTTGGGGCTTGGGAGCAAGTTGGGATCCTGGGGAAGGAGCTGTCGTACAGAATTGCAGGAGGTAGTCACGTGAGTGTCTGACCGGGGATTATGTGAAACGGGCATAGTGGATGGCCCTGTGCCCGGCCTGGCCCGGACGGGCCCAGACGGGCTTGCCTCTGGCGCGCCTCCGGCGCACCATCGGCGCGCCCGATGCGCCCGCCCGCTGCGCGGACGGGGAGGAGGCTCCTTTTTTATAGTGGAATTGGGCCCAAATCGCCCAGCCACTAGAGCGCTGTCCAGGCCCCAATTCAAGATGGCGCCGTGGATTCCTTGCCTCGAGGGGATTGTTAGTTAGACCGGGTGCCTCGAGATAGCTTTGTGCCTTTTAATTCTTAGGTACAGTAAAAGCGGCTTACAAGCGGTCGTTTGGGAGATTTTTGACAGGTGAATTCCACAAGGTAACACAGCTCACAAAAGTACACAGTAAAAGCGGTAATAACAACAATTTAAAAGCGCTAGTGCTGGTATAAAGTGCAGTGCGTTTGTCTTGCGACGCTACAACTGCCACGCCATGTAAATGGTGGCATAAGGTGTTAAAAATTTAACTTTTTTGGGCAATGCTCATTATTGCTATTTAATAACCCTATACAATATACTAATAGTAATATCTGATCAAGCATGGTTTCAAGGAAACAATTCAGAACAATTTCATCGCTCTATTATCAGACATATATGAGAGTAAATACAGCCTGATCTACTATCGTTCGCCACACCAGCTCTCCAAATCATAATAGCATAATTTTTGATTTACAAATGGTTTTCTGCTTTGGATGTGAAAACAGTATGTAATGACTCTTTCTCTGTTTCTAGTTGTTCCCTCAGTTCTGGGGGTGGACTTGTTGATTTTCTTTTCTGGAGAGTACTCGTTGAGCGCTCCAAGCATTGTTGTTCTGCAAAGGTCTCTTTGCGTTTAATGGCTGAGTCCTGCATCAGTGTTCCTCTCGGTGTGGACTGGCCAGCAGCCCAGAGTGTGACCTGATATGTTCAAGGGGCATTTTTATATTTGTATATTTTTATGTGAGATGGGAGTCCTTGGGCATCTTATATATCTGTTTTGAACAGGCAGGAAGAAGATGCCAGCATTGCAAGGACATACAAAAGTTGAATCTTTTTTTTAATGTAAAGGGTGTTTCATTAGTACATAATGTCTTCTTGGTTATATAGAGGGTAACAAAAATTCTTAAAACACTTTTTTTATTATAACTTTTCAACATGCTGCACAGCAGCCACATTGCTTTACAACATAGCTTTAAAAACATTGCGAAAGCCAATAGCTCTGGCTAAACACTTATAAGGTCCCAAAAGCAAGACCTATTGGCTATGCCAATGCTTGTTTATTTTAGCATGATTGATTGATTGATGTGAAACTTATATAGCGCAGCTATCGCCCTACGGGCATCCTGGCGCATAAAGACTTATCACACAAGATCTCTATAATGTTTGGGCAGTGTGTTGATTCAGAAGGCATGGAGACCTACCTTTCTTCTGCATCTTTGTCTTAACTTCCCTAACTTTCCAACATGTAAACAAAGAACCATTGTTTTTAAAAGATGTAACTGTGACTGAACGTTGAGCCTACTGAGTGCAATTACTTGTGTCACAGAGTACCTGATTTCTAATCCTTTTTACCACCTCTCAGAGTAAGACTTGACTGATTACCTTGCTGCACTTGGAGGAGCAGGTGTACTATGGGACTCACCTGATGATTCCATCTATGTGCAATAGTGCCAGAGGCCTAGGAAGGGGAATGATAAATTACCATCCACTGTTCTTAACCTCTGATATTCTACCTCTTTAAAGTACAAACTAGGGGCACATCATGTTGTTGTCGTGCTTTATGCCAGACATAACTTGCAGTGTGACTGTGGCAGGTGCGAACAGCAATGTATCACACCGTAGACATGATACACATTTGACCATTACCTGCACTTCATATCCCACAGCATCAAAACGCATTGAGGACATTTTCATGTCATTGTTACCCCATAATTTGTGTTCGAAATAAAACTTGTAGCATTATCCTGGATGTGCTCTTTGAGGCAGGAGGTCCAGGAGTCTGCTGATCTCAGCAGTCTCCTGTTCATGTCCCCATGTGGATCTTGGGAGACAAAGCTTCTTGAAACAGGTGGCATGGGTCTGCTTCTTTGGGACTGATGGATAAGAGGGATTGTGTTTCGGGGGGAGTTCAAGGCAGTGTCCCATCATTTCTGGAGAAGGAAGGCATATGAAAGGATTCTATAAACCAATCAATCAATAATCTTTATTCTCGGTCGTTTAGACCATCAAAGATAGAAATACAGTACATTTATTTTTTTTTTTAAATTGAGAGTTAACAATGTTTTAAGCAAATTCAATTACGCAATAACCTTCGAAAAATTTCATGATTCAAAACATTAAAAAGTCAGAAAAAAGGTACACCAACATCTTAATGCTTTAAACAGTGGCCCCTGCTTTTAAAATGCGAGATCGAACATGCCACATGGCCATTAGATACTTTGCTAGTGCAAAAACAATCGGAGGTGACAAATCAGTTTTAAGGATTCTAAACGCGGGCAGATATTTCCTAAAGCCCATGTTTTTGAGAATAGGTAGAAGCCAGTATCTCCTCGCTCTTTGGTAGGCTTTACAAAAAAGAACCACATGTAGGTCATTCTCATAAGGATATTTGCAGGCTGGACACTGCTCTACCATTGAGGGCCTGGACCAAGAACTAGTGAAGGCCCTCAAAGGTAGAGATCCGTATCTCCATTGTAGGTATAATTTTCTTGCCAGCACGGGACCCATGCCATCCAATACACTTTCCATTTGGTAGGAATCTTTCAGTTGTATAAATATGTGAGTCAATGATCCCACCCGTGTATTATCTATATCAGTGGTCAACTTCGACTGATAATAGAATTGTGCAAGTGCCTTTCGAGAGATCCTCTTGCATGAGTTAGCAGGGTCGGTCCATAGTTCGGAAAGACCTAAGCTTTCGCATGTACTCCTTATATATTTTAACCAGGGGATATTGCAAATGTTTGGTAAAGCCATAAACTCTTGGAGCTCTCTTCTGTAATCACCAAGATCCTGGCTACTCCATATTCTTCGCCAAAAGGCTAAGGGCTTCAACCCTAGCTCCTCGGCAATTGGCCTTAGACCTAGATCCAATCTCAGGGGAAACAGTGGGGTACTCGAATGGAGGGCCACTAACTGCCTGAGAAACTTGTTCTCAGTAGTTGTTAGATTTTTTGCAGAAACATGGCCCCAAAGTTCCGACCCATATACGACTGAGCCCCGAGCTTGCGATTTGTAGATCTGTATCATAGGGCCCAGTGGGCGATATATAGATTTACCCGCCATTCTTAGAATTCCCCCCGCCTTCTGCGATAATTTCAAATTTGCCTTAATCAAATGAGTCCCCCATGTCATTTTCTCATTCAGGGTTACCCCCAAATATTCGAATGTGGAAAACCTCTCCAATCGCACCATGCCTAGGAGAGGGTTTGGACGTGTTGAAGGTGTTGGGTTCAAAATCATAAATTTTGTCTTAGAGGCGTTGATTTCAAGACCCCTCTCAGTACAAAATTTTAGGAACCCGTCCACTATCCTTTGAATTCCCATGGGGGATTTGGAGAGCAGCAGGGTGTCGTCTGCAAACATTACAGCAGGCACCCTGCTGCCATTCAATTTGGGAGCGTTGATGTCTTTTAGCCTGGACAAATGGGCGATTACCCCGTTGACAAAGAGGCAGAACAGGGTGGGTGCAAGCACACATCCCTGCCTCACCCCCCTGTCAACGGGGAATCTTTCAGTTAAGCCCCCCATCCGGCCGCACCTGACCTGCGCAAAGTTGTCCTGATGTAATTTAATCAGTATAGCCAGGATGTCTAGCGGAACTCCCATGTCGCCCAGGACGTTCCAAAGTTTGGATCTAGGCACCAGGTCGAAGGCAGCCCGCAAATCCACGAATACCGTGTACAGGCTGCCCCCTTCCAAAAGTGCCGTCCTCCAGTAAATAAGATTAAGGCGAAAAATTTGATCCGTGGTGGATACCCCCTTTCTGAACCCAGCCTGGTAGGGGCTCATAATATCGGTCTCCTCTATCCAATTCTGCAAACGGTCTAAAATGAGCCTCCCGAAGAGTTTTTGCGACACATCTATCAGGCTGATGGGCCTGTAGTTGGATGGGAGCAGAGGCGAGCCTTTCTTAAAAATCGGAACCACCTCTGCGCCCAGCCAAGTACAGGGCACCTCCATACCCTTAAGAATCGCATTGAAGGAGGAGCCTAGCACGCATCCAAGATGGTCGCGTGAGCACAGGGCTCCCCGGACCCTTGCTGCTCCTCGGAACTTATCCTGACTTTATCCTGACTTGGTTGACGGATTCTGGAAGATGAACGTTGGCTGAACCCTAAACTCTTTTCAGAAACCAAATCGGACCTGGGGGACCTGATCTATGGTCGTCTGAACTTTTGAGGCCCGACTGATGGCTGTGCCCGGTGCGAAGGTGAACTGTGGAGCCGGGGCATAGTTGAACAACAACGGCATCGGGGCTGTGCCAGTGGCCGTCCCATCACTTTCGGTTTCACTTTTGGATCTCTGAGTGGCTGGACAGTGGAGTTGCTTTGTGCGGCTGGGTCTTCACTCGACCTTCGCTTGGTGCCTTTGCCTCCGCCTGATACCAAAGTGCCTATTGACCTTGGTCCCCTCGCACCGCCGCATTGCGGTCTCTGGTGCGGCTCGCGTCTGCTTCGCCTGTGCCCCTTCGACGCTCGCTCGGTGGTCCCCTTCGGCGAGCGTGGTTCAACATGGGAGGCAGGGGGGATCCCGAGAGGCGTAAGACCAAGACATCCCTGCGCGGGGGACCGGTCCAGACTAACAACATGGACCGCTACACTCAAGGTAAAGGGTCCCCTGGGACGGCCAGTGCTCTCCCGGATGACGCTGGTGGCGTTCCGTCTGTCCCTCCGGATTTGTCATTGCAGGACATCATGGGCGCCATTGACGGCGTCAAGGAGGCCATCGCTAAGCAGTACGAGGCCTTGGCCCGTAAAATCGACACGGTGGCCATTGATGTTACGCTAATTCGGGCGGATCTCTCTAAGACCAAAGAGAGGGTCCAATCGCTGGATTTGCGGACGTCCACCCTGGGTACGGATGTGTCGGACCTGCAGACTGCTCTTGGCGACCTCAAGTCGGCCAACGACCTGATGGCCCGGCGGCTGGAGGACTTCGAGGGACGGGCTCGACGCAATAACATCCATGTCATCGGTGTTCCAGAGACCTCCGACAATCGCCCGGTTGATCTTATGGTTGAGGAGCTCATCCTCAAACAGCTTGCTCCCGCTGGCTTGAGTAAGTTCTTTGCCGTGGAGCGGGCCCATCGAGTCCCAGGCGGTCGGCCGCGACCGGGAGCTCCCCCGAGGCCTCTTGTTGCAAAACGTTTTCACTACAGAGACCGAGATGCGATTCTGCAGGCCTCACGGGTGCATGGCCCGGTCCGATATGAGAACTCATCCGTTAACTTTTTCCCGGACTTCACCCAACTTGTCCAGAAGCAGCGGATGGGCTTCCAGGGGGTGAAGCGCCATCTCCGGGACCTGGGTCTCAAGTACTCTATGCTTTTTCCTGCTAGGCTCCGAGTGGAATACGAAGACCGGACCACCTTTTTTGACTGTCCTGCTACTGTGAGTGACTGGCTGGATTCACTCCCGGACCGGGGTGACCGGCCTGGGCCTTCTGGTGGTCCCGAGGGTGGCGGGCCTCTTTCGGAGTGACTTTTGGTCCTTGACTTTGACATTTTGCTTTGTTCGGCTGGGTTCTACTTCTTTTGTACATTTTGTTTCGTTATGATCTGTGTGGGGGGCGGGCAGGGACGGGTCCCTTTCCTCCTCCGGGGTCTTTTCGTAGAATGGGGTTGGTAGGGCGACAGGCACACTGCAAGTTGGGGTGGTTTTTTGGACCGCAGGGGTGCAGGGTGGGGGGAGTTGAATTCTGGGGGGGGGGGTTGGTGGGTGGGAGGGGTTGTTTGGTTTTGTGTTTTTTGTTTTCAAGGCGAGGTATTGGCTCTGTTTCAGTTTCAGGTGTCGCGCTATTTGCTGGGGGATCCTTGATCAACTGGAAGGGATGGGGGGGGACGGGTTGAGATTGATGTCTTGGAACGTCAACAGATTGGGGGATCGTATCAAACGGGGTGTTGTGCTGCAATATTTGCGTCGTTTGACTCCTGATGTGGTATTCTTACAGGAGACGCATCTGGTTGGTAATGTTTGTCATGCCATGAACAGGGGGGGATACCGCCTCGTGGCCCATTCCGGTTTCACTACTGGCTCTAGAGGGGTGGGCATTCTCCTGCGCTCTTCACTTCCGCGAGAGATCACCAGGGTTGTCCTAGACGATAGAGGGCGCTATGTGGCTCTGATTGGGAGGTGGGAGGGACAGTCCCTTTCCCTGGTCTCGGTTTATGTTCCCCCGGGCCTCCAGAACTCCACTTTCTCAGACTTGGGTCGTATGCTGCTTGAGCTTCCTGACAGTCTTTTGCTTATGGGTGGGGATTTTAATTCGGTTGTTTCGGGTGATCTGGATCGCCACCCGCCCAGGGCCCTCCCTGCTGCCCAGGCGTGGCTCGGCAGACTCTTGGATACCTTCGGTCTGGTGGATTGTTGGAGGTTAATGCATCCGACACAGTGTCAGTACACATTTCACTCTGGGGCCCATGGGAGTCTCTCCAGATTGGATTATTTTCTTATGCCCGCGGCCCAGACTGCCCGGATTCGAGAGGTTAAGCACCTGGCCCGGGGTATCTCGGATCATTCCCCACTGTGGTTGCTTTTCGACACCGGGACGCGGTCCGCTGGGCGGATCGCCCCTATCAACCCTTGGTACTTGCGAGACCCCAAGATTCGTGATAGCCTTGTTAAGTCGATTGATCAGTATTTTCTCGAGAATGAGGGGTCGGTGTTGTCCTCAGTGTCCCTGTGGGAAGCCTTCAAAGCAGTGCTCCGCGGGCATGCCCTATCCCAGATAGTGGAGGCTAAGAGGGTTAAGAATGAGGCGGTGGTGAAGCTGGAGACTGAAATATCGGGACTGGAGGCAGCTTTGGAGATGGGTGTCACTCAGGATGGGCTCCACGCCCTCAGCTTGAAGCAGTTTGAATATAAGTCTCTTGTTACTGACGCTGCCAAGACCATGTATAGGGAGCAGCAGGGTAGGTTGTATGATGCCGGGGACAAGGCGGGTAAACTGATCGCTTGGTTGGATAAGAAGGAGAGAGTGAATCGTGTGGTCCCGGAGCTTCGGGTTTCGGATGGAGTGTGTGTGACTGACCCTGGTGAGATTGTGGAGTGTTTTGCTGATCACCTCCGGGCGGTGTACTCCCCGGTGTCGGATAGAGATGAGGATGACTCTCGTCTCTTGCTGCGGGATATTGCCTTGCCCGGCTTATCCGTCGAGGACCGTGAGCGGATGGATGCCTCCCTGTCTGTCGACGAGATTGCTACCGCGATTCGTTCCCTTCGCTCGGGCAGGGCTATGGGCCCCAACGGATTGCCGATTGAACTGTATAAACTGCGGCCGGATAAAATCGCGCCCTTCCTCCGTCGTATGTTTCTGGAGTCGCTCGAGCGGGGTTCCCTTCCCAACGACCAGTGTCTGGCTACTATAGTTGTGATTCCCAAAGACGGTAAGCCGCGAGACCGCTGTGCCTCATATAGGCCTATTTCCCTACTAAATGCCGAACCGAAAATCCTTGCCAAGGTCCTCGCTAATCGCTTGCTGGGAGTTATATGTGATTTGATACATCCGGATCAATGCGGCTTTATCCCTCATCGTAATACCACTCTCAACTTGCGGCGTCTACATGGTGTCCTCGCTAGGGCGGAGTACTTCTCTGAACCGGCCATATTGGTTTCCTTAGACGCCACGATGGCCTTTGATACCATCGAATGGCCATTCCTTTGGGCCGTCTTGGCGAAGTTTGGCTTTGGGGAGGGATTTATCAGTTGGGTGAAACTCCTCTATGCTGGACCAATGGCTCAGGTTGTCGTCAATGGGCGGGTTTCACGGCCCTTCGCTCTCGGGAGAGGTACTAGGCAGGGGTGCCCGTTGTCCCCTCTGCTCTTTGCTCTCGCCTTGGAGCCGCTCGCTGCCTGGCTCCGCTGGGAGCCCTCGATCAGAGGGATCCGGTGGGCCCCGGGCTTCGAGGATCGGGTCTCGTTGTACGCGGATGATATTCTTTTGTACCTCACCTCGCCGCGGAAGTCGCTCAATGTGCTTTTTGATGTCCTTACTTCCTTCGGGAGAAATTCGGGTTTGATAATTAACTGGTCCAAATCTTGCGTGTTCCCTATTTCCGGTGGCCTTCCTCTCTTGCCGCCTCGGCTTCCGATCCAAACATCTCAATCCGGCTTTAAATACTTGGGGGTGTACGTTTCGTTGGATCCTGCGGTCCGCTACGAGCAGAATCTCCTGTCTCCCCTCCGGCGCTTGGGGGTGGATACGGCTCGGTGGGGTAAGTTGCCCTTGTCTCCACTTGGTCGCGCAGCACTCTTTAAAATGATGTCCCTTCCCAGATTTCTTTATGCACTCCAGAACTCCTTCGATATCATTCCGGCGGCCTACTTTAGGGAGGTGGAGAGTTTGCAGAGGAGACTGGTTTGGGACGGTCGTGCGCGTATCGCTCTGGCAAAGCTGACTCTCCCCTGGTATGACGGGGGCATCGCGCTTCCTGACGTTCGAAGGTACTATTGGGCCTCCCAACTGTCAGCCATTAACCATGCTACGTACGCGCCTGGTTCGAACCCGGCATATGAGATGGATAAATTCCTGCTTCCCGGCGGTAACTATGACAGAGCGCTTTACTCTCGCTCTGCCGGAAGGACCCTCACGGGCCCTACTAGGATTGCGGTACGTGTGTGGAAGGCGGCGAATGTAGCGGTGGGCTGGAGTGAGCGTCTAACGTGTGCTACTCCTTTATTCGCCTCAGAGCGCTTGGGAAACCTCTGGACAACGAAAGGCTTTGAGCACTGGGATACGATCGGCATTAGCAGAGTGGGGGACCTATGGGTTAAAGGCGCGGTTAAATCCTTCGCAGCGCTTCAGAGCGAGTACGAGCTTAGTGAAAGGGAGTTCTTCCGCTATGCCCAGGTTCGGCACGCCCTACTCTCGGTCTTTGGGGAGGGGACCACGGTCCCTGTTTCTTCGCCTCTCGAGGACCGCATACTCGACGGACACGTCCCCGACAGTACTATCTCCTTGATTTATAAAAAACTAATAAATAATCGGGCAGATCTCTTGGTGCGCCTTCGGGAGGCATGGACGGGAGATGGGGTTGAGTTGGACGATGAGGACTGGCAGTCTGCGCTGTCATCCCCTAAGGAGGTTGCCGTCCCGGCCCGTCTCCGTCTGGTCCAGCTTAAGATTCTCCATCGTGTCTATGTGACGGGTCCCCGTCTGGTCTCGATGGGGTTTTCTGACGACGGGCTCTGTAAGCGTGGCTGCGGGCTCAGTGCCACCTTTCTCCACATCCTCTGGGAGTGCCGCGAGGTGGCGGAATATTGGCGCCAGGTGCATGATGTTATGAGACGAGTCACTGGGGTCGCTCTGCTGCCGGAGGTGCGCCGATGTGTTCTGAATGTGTGGGAGCCCAATGACTATAATGCGGCCCAGGCTCGGTGGGCGGCCCTGGGGAACATGATCGCAAAGAGAGATATAGCGCAGCTTTGGGGTTCCCAACGGCCTCCCACCGTGTCCGTATGGAAGGAGAACATGGACTGGTGCATGTTCAGGGAGAAGACGGTGTATGTGGCTTGTGGTAAACCGGGGGCGTGGGGTAGAATCTGGGGTCAGTGGAATGTGTATCGAGGGACTATCTGTTCTCCCCCCCTGGTGGATACGTCTGAGGTTGCCTTGTCCCCCTGATCCTTGAGGGTTCCTTGCTTACTTTGTTCATCTGAGTATAGATTTGGTTTTCCCGAGGCCCCCCCCTCCCTCTCAGACCCCCTTTTTATTGACCACCCTCGGGTGGTCGGGTGTGGAGTTCCCCTGCCGTGGTTAGACGCCCTTTCAATGTTTTCCGCCTTGCTTTTTGTTTTTCTTTACTTTTGTTGTTATTTATGTAAAAAGGGTGTATCCTGACGTCCCTCATGTGCAGTCTGCTCTCCTGTAATTTAGCGGAGCCCCTGTGGGCCAGTCATTGTCTTTTGAACTGCTTGATCACTTCTGAATACTAGCGGCCGGCCCTGGAGGTTGTAGGCCCGTGCTTGTACCTTTTTTCTCTGCACAATAAACTTTTTGGAAAAAAAAAAAAAAAAAAAAGAATCGCATTGAATAGCGCCAGGAAATAAGGGGCCCATATATATGGCTCCTGTTTAAAGAGATCACCTGGGAGGCCATCCAAACCGGGTGCCTTTCCAGTTGACAGGCCTGTTATAGCAAGCCGGACTTCCCTTATGGTGAATGGATCCCCTTCCTTGCAATTATAGACCGACGGGATAGTAGTGCAGCTCCCATGGCCTGGCACCTCTGTGTACAGAGACTGAAAGTGCTCCTGCCAGGTCTTGGAAGAAATATTTGGCTCTATTGCCGAAACAAGTTCCTCAGAACCTGAGTTGACAATTCTCCAGAACTTCCGTGAGTCCATGGAGGCTAGGGAACTAGCAAGTTCTTCCCATTTGGTCTGGTCCCAGTCAATCTTAGCGTTAGTAATTAACTTCTTATATTCGCGTCTCTTAGTTTGAATCTCCAACCTGCTGTTGCGGTTCTTGATACTCAACAAGAGATCTCTCCTTGCACTACGGCACGCCGCATCATACCAGGTGCACTGTTTCCTTCCACTTCCCCTCCTTGGACCATTGTTAAATAGATCTACAGATAGGGTCTTTACGAGTTCTTCATGAAGCAGCCAAATTTGTTTATTATTGACCCCTGTACTAGATTGATTACTCAAAAGCGCCATTTTTTCTAAAGTGGGAATAAGGCTATTATAAAGCCGGGGGAGTTTATCTGCACTTGTTACTATTTTTTCCCACTTAATTCTTCTCCTATTGTTTTCAAGGACTAGGTCAGGGTATGTCTTATACGATTCTACTTCCCCGCAGCCCCGGCCAGGGAGGAGAAAGTCCAGTTCCAGGGCATTATGGTCGCTGTCTTCTCTGTCGGTGACCCTAAAATCAATGACATGCGACCATGAAGATAATTGCACTAAGATGTAATCAAGTCTTGATTCCCTGCCCTTCCGATTAAATGTGGGTTTACTCGGGATATCAGATTTAACTCGCTCGTTACAAGCCCTAACTCCATGTCTCAAAGTTAGGGCAGTAATTTGCACTGCCAGTGGGCTCCAAGCTTTTGGCGAAATGGATTCTATCAGTGGTACTCGCCATCTTGCCTCTTCCTCTAGGCAGGCCCCATCTAAAAGACCTGGTAGGGGTTCATAGTGTGAATTCAAATCCCCGCCCACTACAAAGGGGAACCCCTTGGGCAATTCAGCCAGAAGATCTGCAAGTTTGTCAATAGTAGGGGATTCCTGCGAGGTGGCAACCGGTCTCGAGTAGACATTCACCACTGCTAGTCTGCTGCAGTGGGACCATTCCAGTAGTACCACTAGTATATCGTCTGAAACCACTGGAAAGCGCGTAGCTTTGCATCCCAGATGAACTGCGACCCAAATTTCAAGTCCACCTGATGGGCGCCCCCTTCCCCCCCATTTCGCGGGAATAGAGAATACTGCAAAGCCCTGCCTCGCATGTTCCTCTCTCTCCCAGGTTTCCTGGAACATACATAGGTCTTTAGAATCAATATATTCAATCCATTCCTGGCAATCGGACTTATTTCCCAAACCCGCTACATTCCATGATAATATTTTTAGTGGGAGGGGCCTATCACTCAGGGTATTAATCATGATATCTATATGTGACAGGGGGATGCTTGTCTCTTCCCCCACATTATGAAATATATTGCTGATGGAGTTGCTCAAAGGCTCATGATGTTCCAGGTGATTGGGCGGCTCTATTTCTTGACTGGTTTCGTCCACAGTCTCCCATGCTACGGAGTTAGACTTCCCGCCTACGTCTGTGGGCAGTCAATCGACCATATCTAGTAGGCTGTAACTATTCTGGGTTGGAAGATAGAATTGCTGATAGGGTCTCCAGGGAGGATGATTTTGCTCACCTACGCCCCAGTTGCCGCCTCTCCTATGGCAGATTTCCCAACCCTCTTCAGCCATATTGGAGGTATAATGGGCTAACTCCTCTCTTCGAGAATTGGGTAATACTCTCCAACCTCTTGATAGTCCCCCACCCAATCTCTCCGGATGTGAGTGATGTGCGTTGATTTCAGGATACCCTTGGTGTTGGCTTCTGGGGTGATAAAGGACTCCCCTTTTTTTGAAATCTCCCCTCCCGGCCGGTCTTTGTATCTGAGCCCCCCAGATCTCATCCTCTCTATCATATGCTAGAGGGGGGTAAAAAAAGGAGAGGGGTAAGGATTGAATAATAGTCCCCTCTTCCTTAGCGGTCCATCCACAAATATACCGGACGGTCCTGTGGTCTTTAAAATTGACTATGACGCAGTCACCGTTTATGGATTTAGTTAAACTGCCCAACCACGGGACCCTTCGTACCATGAGAACAGGGCTTGATATACCTTCAGGGAGTGGTCTATAAGTACATAGCCAATTAATCACCTTATTCTTAAGGGAAGCGGTGGATTCTTTAGAGGTGGCATTCAATTCTGGTACCCCTACCAGGACAACAGTATATGGAGCTGCCTCTGGGGGAAGGTTTATTGGTCCAGGATTTAGCCTCTTGCTTACACCCTCTGCTGTTGGTTCCACATTATTCAGTGAGTCGATAGGAGCGAAGTTACTTGCCCAATTTGGTCTGCCCTAATTGGAGGGGAAGATAGATGATTAAGCTGATCTGCATGATTTTTTGGAGCATCTGCCCTCGAATGAGTGTTAATATTTGTGGGCAAGATGGGTGTTGCCTGCTGTGCTATATGTGTGGCGCTTTTAGCCCGATTTATAGGCTGGGAGGGACCTCTTTTTTTTGCCCTATCGGGACCCTTTATTCCACCGTTATTGGCTGTTTTCAGACTGTCAGCTAGTTGGACTGTAGATTTTTCTATGACCACTAGTCTAGCTTCCATTTTTATTAGCCTTTCTTCCAGTGGACTGAGGAGGTTTCTTATGAGGGCACCTATGTCCGCAAGGGTAATATCCTCCTCAGTAGGCTCAAGTAGATTTAGGTCAGGTTGATTACTTGTCTCCCCTGATAGATTGGAACACATAACCCCAGCTCTATCTATTTGCAATTTTTCCCTGATATTCAAACAGGAGCTTTTTAATATCGGGTTCGTGCAGGGTTTTATAATATTTGGCTTTCGCACACCCTTAGCCTTGGGCCCTCCACTCTTTTTGGGGATGGCTCCTTCTCTAATCCCCTTTCGCTTATTCGCTTTGGTGACTCTGGAGTTGGCATTATCGGTGTCTAGCGTGGAATTTGGAGTAGTAAGTATGGGGTGGGGTTGAGCAGACGGGAGGGTTAGCATGCTAAGATCTGCACAATCACTGGGATCCTTCCTACTTAGCTGAGAAATACAATTTGATATATCCAGCGACCGAGAGAGATTATTCATACCATCCACCCCTGTGTCCGACACAATAAGTTCAGGGCTTACCACAGGAGATTTTGCCTGAGCCAAGGGGCCCATAGACGATCTCCGCACCCAGTCCAGTTCTTGGGATATTCGCCTTTCCAGGAGCGTAATGTCCTCGATTAGCAGTGACCTGGCTTTCACAAAATAGTTATCCAATGTTCCCTTTGATGTAGATGCAACAGCCGTGGCACTTTTGCTCCTTGTTTCTCTTGTCGACATCTTTACAGGGAAGTGCCGGTAATGACCTTCTAAGTCGAACAGTATTCTAGGGGGGGTCCAGGGGGGATGGCCCAGGCCCGGCCTCTTCCGTCCTCTAACGGCCTCAAACGGCCCGCTCTTTGCCCGGTCTTCGCCCCGGGCTCTGTCCCGCGCGCGTACCGCTGGCGCGTGTGGGCGTGGGCCTTTAAATTAGATGGGAAATCATAGAGGAGGCGGAGCCGGGAAGAGGAGCCAGGTGTGCTTAGAGAAGTTGTAGGTGTGCACCCTGGGCCTCGCAGTCCTGTAAGAATTGCCTCGTCGCTGCTCCCCCTCGCGTGCTGCAAAGCGTCCTCTCAAGTCACAGGGCAAGTATCAGCGGACCCGATTCTGTCCCGCAACTGCTGGTTTAAATAGTCATAGCCTGCGAGCGGCTCCCGCGAAGCGGGGGCCGCGAGGCGTGGAGTGGGAAATGGAGGCGGAGCCGGGAAGAGGAGCCAGGTGTGCTTGGAGAAGTTGTAGGTGTGCACCCTGGGCCTCGCAGTCCCGTAAGAATTGCCTCGTCGCTGCTCCCCCTCGCGTGCTGCAAAGCGTCCTCTCAAGTCACAGGGCAAGTATCAGCGGACCCGATTCTGTCCCGCAACTGCTGGTTTAAATAGTCATAGCCTGCAAGCGGCACCCGCGAAGCGGGGGCCGCGAGGCGTGGAGTGGAAAATGGAGGCGGAGCCGGGAAGAGGAGCCAGGTGTGCTTGGAGAAGTTGTAGGTGTGCACCCTGGGCCTCGCAGTCCCGTAAGAATTGCCTCGTCGCTGCTCCCCCTCGCGTGCTGCAAAGCGTCCTCTCAAGTCACAGGGCAAGTATCAGCGGACCACACGTGGGCATGCACACACACACGCGCACGCACGCACGCACACACACGCACACACACACAATGCTCCCTGTTGCACACGTACACTAATCTTTTCTTTTGTTGCAAACAGACACCAGTGTGGAAGTTCTTCTATCTCCTGTTGCTCCAATACAGCGTTTCTTCTCAGAAAAGAGACACATGCACTTTTCATGTGCTCGCTGTACGTAGACTCACACTATATGCTCTCCTGTTGCACACAGTATGATCCTGTGTTTGTTCTTGTTGGACACAGATGCACAGTGTACGCTCACCTTCTGCACGCAGGCACACTCTACTATCTACACATAGCGTTTTGCGTTTTCCTGTCCCATGCAGGTGCACACAGTGTTCATATTGCATAATGGCTCGCTTGTATAGTGTTCGTTCTGCACCTCGAGACACACTCTGGGGTAGATTTACAAATGTTTTGCGCTAGGTTAGGGTCACAAAAGTGACGTTAACCACTACAAAATGTTTTTTTCCAGATGTACTTGTGCAAAACTTGTTTTGCGCTGGAAAGCTCAAAGGGGGCGTTTCATGGGTGGTGCATGGGCGTTTCCATGCTACCACCCATCCCTTTTGATGCCACACCCTATCTAAAGCAATTGTAGACAGGGTTTAGCACCAATACTTAACACCACTAAAAAAGAGGCGCTAACAGGAGACATTTTTCATTGCTCCTTTCCTTTCCCGCTTTGCATGCGTCCTGCACTGTACAGCACACATACAAAGTGGGAAAAGTGTTTAAACTTGTCTAGGCATAGTATTTTGTACAGGAAGGGCACACTTCCTGTACAAAACGAATGCTAGACTTAGGCATGCACCCTAGCACTGTGACACTAATGTGTGTGTGTGCCTAGCACACGCAGCTGTAATCAGCGCTGGTGCTAAGGAGAGGGGAGGAGAGTGCCATATCTCTGTAGATATGTTGCTTTCCTGCTCCCTCCCTGACACGCAACGCAGAGCAGCCTCTTTGGGTACTTCACTGCGTTACGTGCCTTTTTTGAAAATCTGGCCCTTTGTTTATTCATATTTTGCCCACAGACGCATAGTTTATTCATTATTTCATTGCACGGAGTAGAGACACACGGATGGAGATTTAGTAAGATTTTGTTCTGTGTTTGGGTTTGGCGACGCAAAATGGCACAAAATCTTTTTTTCCTAATTTACTTTCCAACGCTAAACTTGTTTAGCACTGGAAATAATGTAAAAGTTATACGAAGCAGCCCATAGCGCTGCTTTGCGTTACTTTGCGGCATGGGGGCGTACCAAGGGTGGTGCATGGGCGTTCCTATGCAAACACCCAAGGTTTCTCACGGTAAACCCAGTTTACTAAATACAGAAGATTGCATTTAGCGTGACAAAACTGCGCCCTTTTCAAATAGGCGCAAGGAAGGAGAAAGGCTTTTATTTCTCCTTCCTTTTCCGACTTTGCATGCGTGCTGCACTGTGCAGCATGCATACAAAGTGGGAAAAGCTTTCCCTCATGTCTAGGCATAGTATTTTGTACAAGAAGGGTACCCTTCCTGTACAAAACCTATGCTAGACTCACACACACACCCTAGCGCTATGGAGCTAAGGTGGTACGTGGCGCACAGAAGCTGTAATCAGTGCCGGCGCAAGGGAAAGGGTAGGAGAGAGCCATATCTTTAACAACATGGCGCTCGCCTGCTCCCTCCCTGTCGCGCAACGCAGCACAGCCTCGCGGGGGGCTGCATTGCGTTGCGTGGATATTTGGTAAATATCCCCCGCGGTGTGTTACAAGCTGCTGCACTCGTTCACCTTTGCATTACCCAGAATTCTTTTTTTGCATGTTTTAACTTGTAATAAAAGCATAAAGGCTGAGATCAATAAAATGCCTCTTTGCAAGCTAAGATTTAGTGTGCTCTTCGTCCGTTGACGTACCATTGCCTTCTCGGTGTCACACACTTTTCCAAATATTTATTTTAATTGGACTGGAGTCAGGAAACTCAATTACAGAAACCAATTAACGGCTGCTGAGATTGCACTCATGTCCCAATAAAAGTATCACTCACCTCATCAGGGCTGGTCCTTCAGCCATCAATCAAGGAGGAAGCATTGCTGGCATGAGCTCCTGTGGAATAACACTGACATCAAGGTGCTGATTAAGATGTAGGGCGGATCGCCACCGCCCGCATGGCGGTGGCGATGAGCCCTACATTTCCCTCTGCCCGACCGCCACCCATTTCTCCCCCCCACAATAATAGTATGGCGGGGGGACCCCGGTGGACGGAAAGACCGTCCGCCGGTTTTCTGCCAGTCGACCGGGCGGAAAAGGGGCTGGATATGGTGGTGGTGTCTGTCTAGACACCGCCATCCATACGAGCATGGCCAGCGGTGCAGGGCTTTCCATGGCGGAGACCCCGCCATGGAAAGCCAGGCGGACTTTTCTTCCGGGGGCCCATTGCAGGCCCCTAGGGCATTGGGGTGTGGGGGGTGCACATGGGGGGTACCTATGGTACCCCCCTACATTGCCTTGGACAAGGTGGCCCACCACAATGCTGGGAATAGAGGATGCCACCGCCACAGTGGCATCCTAATTGCCGGTGCGGGACCGCCGGACCACTGGCGGCCGGTCCCAGCACCGCTAGGGTGCCATCCTAACTGGCCCCTTTGTGTCCAATTTTGAAAGTTGCTTGCTGTGTCCGGTGCCGTAAAGCTGACTGACATCTGTAGCTTTTTATGCCAGTGCTTTGCTTAAAGTAATCCTCCTGTTTGCAGCAATCACTGATTGCACGCAGCAAGCATGTCAGATGTTTTTGTGAGGCTTAAGTCGAGCAGTGGATGGTGAGGCCAACTGGACGCCACAACCAATGAGCGCATGCCTGTAAGTCTAATAAAAAACACACAGATGTCCTCCAGGGAAAGGGAAGAAAGCATCTGATACCATGTAAGCATCCTCATTTCAAACAGTAGAGGTGTACGAGCGAAAAAATTAACAAGGAACCTATGCTTGAGCCGAGCCCTGAAAACGGTTGCCATGTAAAACGTACAACAACCATCATTTTTTACTATGATGAAGTCTGTCCCTTCAAAAAAAAAAAACAGAGTATTTCTTTAACGTGTGGGAGTGTTTTGCCTTACACTGTCAGATTATATCACTGAATTGAGAGTCAGAGATAGGGACATATGTACGAAGAATTATACCAGTCACAAACCAATAAAATGCTTTTTGGCATGTACCAATCTTATTTTGTGATTCGGTAACCTATTACTGACTCACATAATAGGGCATGGGAGTCTCTATTATGAAGCGGCGTGTTAAGGGTGTCCCTTCTTAATAGCGATTTGCACTGGTATGTAGGAATGTTTTGCAACCGGTAATACGGTCGCAAAACACTCGCAGTTACCATCAAATTCAAGTTTATGGTAAGCCATTCTCAAACGGGAAGGGGTCCCGAAGGTGAATGGGGCGCCAAACTTTTTTCAGAGCTGGCAATGGTACCATGGAGCACTGCCTGCCCTTACAAAATTAAAAGAACACTTTTAATTCTATTCTTTTAAACGCTTTCCGTTTTCCTGTAAAGAAAATGTACTGCATTTGGAAAAAAAATGCTTTATTTAAAAAGCAAACACAGTCATGGTGGTCTGCTGTCCCCAGCAGGCCACCATCCCTGTGCTATTACCCATTCGCAATGGGTCACAAATTGCGACCTGCCTCATGAATATTGATGAGGTAGGTCCCTTGCGCCCCATTTGGGAATCGCTAATGTGTTTGAGACACATTAGTACATTTCTTTTTGCAAGTCTCTTCTTGCGAGTCATGTCGTACTTTAATATTCGGGACCGCGTAGGGGACGGGGCTCTACCCCTGTCTATCTTGGTATTAGCGAACCGCAAATGGTAAATGCGGCATGTACGAGTGTTTTATATACCGTTCTAGCTATGAATGCACTGTGTACACGTTATTCTGCTTCACTACGTGGGTTCCATTTTGGAAGCAGTGGCCATCTTGTCATTGCCCTCACATAGGCTATAATGGAGTAAATACGGGCCTCACAGTACATGGGCTTTCCCTCTGACTTCTCTGTGACCTGGGCAGCTGGCTCTGCTGCCCCAGGTCAAACCGGTCTCACGAGCTCCCCTTCCTCCGTCCGCCTGTGATTAGCATCAGGGCTTGACCCGTCATAAAACCCTTTCATCCTATACAATCCCCCGGCTAATCTCTTCCACACCTGCTTGTTCCTGCTTTATGACTTGTTTCCCAAAACAGGAGATGCTCATGTTTATTGGGGGGTCTATTGACATCCGATGTGGGATCTGAACCTTACTGTGTAAATCATTGTGGGCTGGCCGAACTGGAATGTGGGATGGTCATCATGACTCTGCTTTTTCGTTTGTAATGTATACTTATAATGGCCATATCGTAAACCAAGGAATGTGTGCCTGGAGCATGATATTTTGTACTTAAGGAGAAGCCCGTTCCTATGATTTTCAGCAGTCTCCTGAGAACATACACGCTGTTGTACTTCTAGGATACCTGTCATTGGTCTGCAGCCAATAAACGAATCTTTGACTTCACCCAGAAGACTCTGTGTTTCTGTAGGTCTGGAACAGGGTGAACCCAGAAGTCATAGGGTGTGTGCCCCTGCACCGCTGGGTCTAAAATACCCAGTACTTCAGTTTGGCGCCCAACGTGGGGCGATTTCAGCGGTACCAGTCCAAGCCAGAGGTTCGTGAGGAGCTTCGTGTGGAAATTCCGGAGGAAGGCCGCGACTTCATCGACCCCTGCATGTCGACGTGGTCCGAAAGTCTTTTCTGCGAGGTTCTCCGCGTCCCGACGGCTACGAAGGACTGCTGCCCTGATTAATCGACCTGTTTTGGACCCTTGACGAATCTCTGAGAGAGCGAAACAATCGAGAGAGTCTTCTGGTGACGCCATCGATCAACAATATTCAGTTAAGTATAAGTGGAGCGTCTCCTATTTGTTTTTGGTATCCTTCGGGATCGTTTGATTTGGTAATTTGGTACTTTGGAGTTTGCAAACGCCAAAACCAGAGGACTCGTGTATTCACGAAAATATCGTATTCGATAATCCTTTGACGTTTGGATCTAGACTAGTGAGCAAAGATGCCTGGTTCTGGACTATTTGGTAGATTATTCTGTTTGGGTTGTGGAAAAGATTTCCAGCTAGAGGAATCATGTCCGGTTCCTCCGGTTGGAACTCCAACTTATGAGCTCTATGTAAAACATGGTGTAGGCCCCATTGCATATAACGAAGTATGGATCCACTACACCAGGAAAGATGGTGTTTTAAAATGGCCCCAAAATGGTAGTTTTGATACCGATATTTTAGATAATTTGGAAATTAAATTGTTTAAGAAGAAAGCCCGGCCGGCGATGTTTGACTCTTTCCGCTTATGGCGAAAGGAAGCCAAACAAAAGGAAATTAAGCTAGCGAAAAAGAATAAGAGAGAGAAAGGTATGACAGTAATGCAAGCAGCTGTACAATTTAAAGACAATGAGGAGGAGCAGATGAGTGAGCAATTGCATAGGCAGCGCAAGTTAGGGATTGACAAATGTTACCCAGCTTTACCACATTCTAAGCAGAAGAGTTAGAAGTAAAGGAGAAAGATCCCCTGATGTCACATTTGTTGAGTTCGCCACCCCCGTATGCTCAAAATGCCACGGCGCCTCCCCAGCTTGTAAATATGCCACCTCCAGTGAATATACTGCAAGCCTTGCCGCAACCGCCAGTTGCTTTGCAGCCGGCTCTTATCCATGTAGCGCAGCCCTCTCAAGGGCCGCCAGTTGTGCTTCCAACTGCCCCCGCACTTCCTGCGACTTTGCCTAATACAGCAGCTGCCTCCCCTGACACTCTTCCTTCCACCACTCCAGTACCTGTCTCTACATCCTCTTTTCTTCCCTCTGTTTTTCCCCCTGTTCTCGCCTCAGCTTCTCCTTCAGCGCGACAGCGCTTAGCTAATGTGGTTACTACATTAATGTCTCCTCTCTTTGAGTCATCTGGTGCGACTCCTGGTTTACAGCGTAAGCAATTGCGTAGCCAATTGCCTAACCCCGATGAGAAAAAGGTAATAGATAACATGGCGCGTAGATGGATTGTTTTTCCTTCACTGTATGATGTGGAATCAGTTGTCAACGTTTTCCATCAATGGGATGCCCCGAAGCAGAGATATGTGTTTGAGAAAATGTGCGAAATTCTCTGTGAAGAATTGGAGGATAGTGGTGAAAATCCGAACCCACAGGAATTGTGTAGAGTGAGGTTCGATTTTGGAACTGGTATAATTGTGGACCGCGGAGTAGATAAAGCAGTTGCGGTTGTATTGTCCTTTAGGAATGATGATTGCCAACAGTCATTGTTTGAACAAGATGTCCTTGTTGGAAAAAAGGTAAAAGCGCGACAATACCCTATGAGAGAAGTTCCCCCGGTATGGAAGGAAGCGGTTGCAGCTGCCGGTGGTAACCCCGCTGTGGCAGCGCATTTCCAGCGTGTTTGGGTGCATGTTCCATGGAAGCGCTCTGAGGTGTTAGCGCTTAAGCAGTCCTTGCCTGATCCCCGTAAAAACCCAGCAGGTTATTATAAAGAGTTGTCACAGACGGCAGGGTCATGCATTATGAATCTGGCCGACATAGACATGTTGTTTGGTAATGTTGTTCCACAGCCTCTATGGGGGTCAATTCGTAATGTAGATCACAATGCAGAACTAGGGGATACATGGGCTAACATTGTTGCTGCTGATGCTAGACAAACTGGTGGCGCAAAACCAGAACCTTTAGTAGCTGAACTGCCTGGTAGAATCATCACGTATATGAAGACAATAATGCCTGCGATGCGCGTAAATTGGGACAAGTTATCTGCATGCAAGCAGAAGAAAGATGAGACAGTGTCAGACTTCTTTACTAGGTTTGAAGAAACGTTTATTGATCACAGTGGGCAGGATATGAGTACTGAGGGTGGCCAACGGTTATTTGTGGATAAGTTTGTGCAGAATCTACTTCCTGACCTGTGTAAAAAGTTAAAAGATTCAGAAAGTTCTTGGGCTGTTTCTTCTTCAGCGCAAATACTGGCTACTGCACAGTATTATGAAAACAGAGATAAAGACGAGAAAGATAGAACAGAGAAGAAAACGAAGGAACTAAAGACAAAGGTCCTTTTACAGCAGGCCTATCCGCCACGTGGAGGTCAGAATAATTATAGGCAACCCCAAGGTGTCTATCACCAACCCCAACAGTTTCAGCAAATGAATGGGTATTACCAACCACGTGTCCCTGTAGGTCCCAACCAATGTTCATACTGCAAAGAGGAAGGTCATTTTAAATATAGTTGCCCTAAATTAATGCAGCGGAACGGTAATATGTATGGCGCAAGAGGTAGGGGTGGTCAGCAAGCTCCTAGAGGCAGAGGGCGTGGAAATGCTCCCCAGAATGCGCGTCCTCTGCCGCCTCAGAGTACCATCAATAGCTTTGATCAGCAAGCTAACGCGACTAGTAATACGGCCCAGTATTACAATAATGATTATTATGCAGAGGACGGTGATGCAGACAGTAATGACTACTAGGACAGCCATAGACAGAGAGAGGGAGTTGTTTCAGTGCCAGTGGATCAGAGTGGACCGTATGTTGAGGTGACTACAGCAAATGTAACGGAGCCTTTTCTGCTAGACACTGGTGCTGCAAAGAGTTCAATCATGCATTCAAAACTCCCTGGCGCACCTTTGTCTGGCGATATCAATGTTTCAGTAGGTTTTTCTGGCGCCCCAGTTAGGAACCCGATTTCTAGTCCCATGTCACTTTCTGTTGGACCTTGTGAGCTGAAAGCACCCCTGATTCTGACAACAGGTTGTGGTGAGAATTTGCTGGGATTAGATTTGTTGAAAAGATTGCACGCTACACTGTATTGTTCTCCTTCAGGAGTACAACTTACATTAGGCAAGAAAGTGATTTCCCCAATGTATTTGTCTAAAAATACAATGCCACCTGAATTGTCATCCCTTCCGGATGCCCTTTGGGCTACTGGTCCCAATGATGTGGGCCTCTTGGAGATACCGCCATATGTGGTGACTTTAAAGGCTAATGTCAGACTGCCACGTATTCCCCAGTACAAGATCTCTAATGAAGGGCAGAAAGCATTGTTAGACATTGTCAGCGACTTGATTAATAAGGGTGTGATTGAGGAGACAAGAGGCAACGTTTGCAATAGTCCGATTTTACCTGTCTTAAAACGAACGGACCCTTCACAGCCACCTGTTTACAGATTTGTGATTGATCTTAGAGAGGTTAATAAGATTGTTGTGCCACAGTTTCCGGTTGTCCCCGATATAACCGCCTTGTTAACGATGATTCCAGCCTCTGCTGCATGGTTTTCAGTGATTGATTTAAAGAATGCTTTCTTTAGTATCCCAATTGCAGAAGAGAGCAGAGACATTTTTGGTTTTAGTCTGGGAGGCCGAAGCTTCCGCTTCAAACGCGCTCCCCAGGGCTACTGTGAGAGTCCATCCATATACAGTCAGGCTTTGAAGGCGCAGCTTGATGCACTTGTTTTACCTAGTGGCGCTATCCTGATTCAGTACGTGGATGATTTACTAATTGCCGCGGATACTGAGAAGATCTGTAAAGAAGCCACATTGTCACTGTTGCGTCATTTATCTGCTTTCCATCACAAAGTGTCTCTCTCTAAGCTGCAATATTGTCGACAAGAAGTGACCTACTTAGGTCATCTCTTATCGAAGGAGGGAAGGAAACTGACCCCAGAAAGAATTCAAGCCATTGCACAGTTGAGTGTGCCGAAAACACAGAGAGAAGTGCGTGCTTTCTTGGGCATCACTTCATACTGTAGGCATTGGATCCCTAGTTTTTCCTTGCTGGCAAAACCTTTGTTAGCCTTAACATGCAAAGACACACCGAATCCTATCCCATGGTCTGAAGAGTGCCTGAAAAGTTTTGTGGAATTGCGTAATGCATTATGCTCAGCACCTGTGTTGGGTACCCCTGACTACAGTAAGCCTTTTACATTGTATGTTCACGAGAAAGATGGTTGTGCATTATCAGTGTTAACACAGCCTTTTGGCGACAGACCGCGCCCATGCGCATATTTTTCATCAACCTTGGACCCTGTAGCAAGGGCATTGCCAAGCTGTCTGAGAGCGACAGCTGCTGCAGCGATGTCTATCCGACAATCTGCTGGTTTGGTAATGGACAATACATTGATTGTTATGGTTCCACACGCTGTAGACACATTATTAAATAGGACCAAGACACAACACTTGACTAGTGCGCGATTATCAGGTTATGAACTTACACTGTTAGCAAATCACATACACATAAAGAGATGCAATACGCTGAATCCAGCCACGTTGTTGCCAATTCCAGCAGACTCAGATGAGATTGAGCAACATGATTGTCTGTTCAGAACAGAAGAAGAGACGAAAGGGAGAGTAGATCTAAAAGATACTCCCCTGACTGAGTGTGATGGCACTTTATGGGTAGATGGTTCGTGTTTCAAGCTCCCTAATGGTGACACGACTGCTGCATATGCTATCACGACTTTGCACACGGTCGTGGAAACTGCACGAGTGCCACATAATTCGGCCCAAGCAGCGGAATTAATTGCCCTCACGAGAGCATGTGTGTTGTCTGAAGGAATGAGAGTGAATATATACACAGATAGCCAGTACGCCTTTGGCGTGGCTCATAATTTTGGGCGACTGTGGAAGGAGCGTGGGTTCCTGACGTCGCATGGAGCTAAAATTCAGAATGGCAAGTTGGTGAATGATCTCCTTGAGTCACTGACCCTACCGTTGCAAGTTGCGATCATGAAATGCAGTGCGCACAGGAAAGTCACAGATGATGTTGGACGTGGGAATGCGTTTGCTGATGAGACCGCGAGAGAAACAGCACAGAATGTGAAGACTAGAATGTATGTTGCAGGCCCCGCAAGATGGGTTAATGATGTGGGAATGTGTGAGAACACAATAGAGAGTGTGAAGTCGCTTCAAGCTGAAGCCACAGAGGAAGAGTTAAGCAAGTGGAGAGAAAGTATGGGTAAGTTGGATGAGAATGGTTGTTGGATTGATCTGACAGAACATAGGCGATGGTTGTTGCCTGATGCATATGTGCTTCCAGTGGTTACTATGGCACATGGAATGGCACATATCAGTACGAAAGGTATATGCAAGTTGTTGGCTCCAGTATGGCAGAATGCTGGGATTCCCAAGTGTGCAGAGAATGTGGTCAAGAATTGCATAGTATGTTTGAAGTACAACCCTGGTAGGGGAACCCCAACTCCAGCTGGTCACTTTGCACCCCCATCATGTCCATTCGAAGTTTTGCAGCTGGATTTTATTCACATGGAAAGATGCAACAACCTGAAATATGTACTGGTGGTTGTTTGTGCTTTCTCAAAATGGATAGAGGCTTATCCTCTGAAAGATAACACTGCCCTATCCACAGCCAAAGCCCTTGTGAAAAAGTTTTTCCCTAGGTTTGGGATGCCAAGAATGGTGTGGTGTGATAACGGAAGTGAGTTTGTGGGTAAAGTGATGAAGAATGTGTGTGAAGGGCTAGGGATAAAGCAGAAGTTCCATGCTGCAAATCACCCCCAATCAGCTGGATTAGTAGAACGCTACAATGGAGCCTTAAAGCTCAAGCTGGCCAAAATCCAGGCGAGCACCGGTCTTAAATGGCCTGACGCTCTGCCTTTAGCACTCCTGTCCACCAGAATGACCATACACTCACGAGTGGGGCTTAGCCCTTACGAGGTTGTCTTTGGCCGTCCGGCCAATGTATGGGGTGTACCGAGGCCCATGAAGTTCAGTGAGATAGAGCATCCAGTACTGCTCGATTACCTGTATGATTTGACTGTTAAACTGCGTGTTTTGCACCAACAGGTACATGATACTCTTCCCCAAGCTTCTGAACCTCCTGGACACCCTATCAACCCTGGTACGTGGGTGCTAGTCCGAAATTTCCAGCGCAAGAGCAACGACGAGCCTCGCTGGATCGGCCCTCATCTTGTTCTTCTTTCGACAAGATCAGCAGTGCGAGTGAAAGGGAAGAAGCACTGGATCCATGGTACCCACTGTAAAGTAGTCCCCTTGCCTCTGCCATATGACCAGTGGGTCAAGGAGGGTATCGCCGACTCTGAGACAGACACTGTACCTCGTTTTGTACCATTCAGTGACGCACGCATAAGAGGCACAGTTTCAGACCAAGAGAGTGACAGTATTCTGCAGGAAGCTGTGCCACCATCAAATCGACTGGACACCACTGAGCCTGAACTTTTGTTTCAAGACCAAACAGCACCTGGCCGTCTCCGCTATAATTTGAGACCTAGGCCCATGGACAAATAAAGATTTCCTCACTATTTCCTTTTTAACATTTTTGCTCTCCCATCTGAAGGACTTTCTTGATTTTTGTTTTTCGAACCACCATCCGGGTTCTGCCGCAGGGTCGCGGTGCCAAGACTTTGGGGTACAGGCTGAAGACGCTAGGTCAACGGTTCTGGTTGGTCTAGGGCGTTTCCCTGGACTGACAGGCGTACTCCTTAGCAGAAGAAACTCATCCACCGCGAGCGGCCCGAGTAGAGGATGGAGTTTTTTAAGATGGAGAGACCGATTGAGGAAATGAACTTTAACGCAAGGATGTGTAGAATTGTAAAAAGTAAATGTTTTGTCTTTTTGTGCCTTTTTACACTGTGTAGTATCATAATGTTTATTGTAGGATTTGTGTTTTTCTCCGCTCAAAAGCCCATTGAACCCACTGAACAGCCTATACCTCTTTCTACTGCCTCCTCTCACTCTTTTCACCCTTTGCCTGAGCACGAACAGACCAGACGATCAGAGTTCGTAAATAACTCGTTTATCCAACTCTTGCACCAGCACCAACTGGTAATGAATACGACCAATTGCTGGGTGTGTGGGTTAATGCCCCATACCATTAACAAGGGTATTCCCTACCTGGTGCTGCCGTACAGTTACAATGGATCGTCATGGGCATTCCAGACCATGTTTCTCTATGCTCTAGATACATATTCCCCTCGCCAACCGCGTTCCATCAGACCTATCACCAATAATAAGGCTTTGATGAAAGGAGTTACCGATATGAGTAGGGATATCGATGCATACTCATCCATTCCCAAAGAAGAGTTGAGACCTTATGTAGGATGGAACGCGACGGGGTATAGTATTAGTCTGGGTGAAAGACAGCAAAAAATCTCGTCTCCAATCTGGGTTGTACCCCACATGGGTCGGTTCTGCTTACAGGGTAATGGTCAGAATCCTAGAGCTCAACTGGGAAGAAGTGACTGTACTGAAACGTACACCTTCCCGTCACAGTTTTCCCCTGCGTTTTTGGCTGCCAAGGGCACATATTTCATCTGTAATGACCGAGCATATACATGGCTGCCCCCTGATTTCTCGGGCACATGTTATATTGTGAACTTGCTACCGCCGACATTTACTGCTGCCTCTGACTATCACAAGACCAGAGTTGTGAGAGGTGTGATTAGTAAGGAAGATACTGCGGGTCAGGAAGCAGGAGACTTCTTCTTGGGTTTCCTGCCGTTTTGGGGACCTATGGTCAATAGTAGGAACCTGAGACAGCTGACTCGTGTGGTTGAATCCACTGTCAATGTAACGGCTGGTACCCTTAGTAATCTGACAGCTGAGCTCCAAGCGGATCGCCTTATGACTCTGCAGAACCGCATGGTTCTAGACGTTATTCTTGCAGACCGCGATGGGGTATGCAAGGTCATCCAATCCAGTTGCTGCATTTTCATACCAGATAATGCTCCAACAGTGTATCAAGCCATCTCCAAACTCCATAAAATATCTGAATCCATACACGTGGATAAGGGAGATTGGTCACTGGTGGGGTGGTTCTGGGAATTGATACCTGCCTGGGGTTGGAAAGTTCTGATGGTCATTGGAATGATCTTAGCCATTCTTTTCCTGTTCTGTCTGTGTATACAGTGTGCTCCTGCGATATGTGGCCTCTGTGCTACCTTATGTGTAAGGAAACCTGTATCGAGGGACGAACTAAGTAATAGGATGATGCTACAGCAACATCTCCATGACTTTGTGAACATTGACCTAGACTCGGATTAAGATGAGTATAGTGATTGCCTATGTAAGGGCAAAAGGAGGGTCTGTCGTACTTTAATATTCGGGACCGCGTAGGGGACGGGGCTCTACCCCTGTCTATCTTGGTATTAGCGAACCGCAAATGGTAAATGCGGCATGTACGAGTGTTTTATATACCGTTCTAGCTATGAATGCACTGTGTACACGTTATTCTGCTTCACTACGCGGGTTCCATTTTGGAAGCAGTGGCCATCTTGTCATTGCCCTCACATAGGCTATAATGGAGTAAATACGGGCCTCACAGTACATGGGCTTTCCCTCTGACTTCTCTGTGACCTGGGCAGCTGGCTCTGCTGCCCCAGGTCAAACCGGTCTCACGAGCTCCCCTTCCTCCGTCCGCCTGTGATTAGCATCAGGGCTTGACCCGTCATAAAACCCTTTCATCCTATACAATCCCCCGGCTAATCTCTTCCACACCTGCTTGTTCCTGCTTTATGACTTGTTTCCCAAAACAGGAGATGCTCATGTTTATTGGGGGGTCTATTGACATCCGATGTGGGATCTGAACCTTACTGTGTAAATCATTGTGGGCTGGCCGAACTGGAATGTGGGATGGTCATCATGACTCTGCTTTTTCGTTTGTAATGTATACTTATAATGGCCATACCGTAAACCAAGGAATGTGTGCCTGGAGCATGATATTTTGTACTTAAGGAGAAGCCCGTTCCTATGATTTTCAGCAGTCTCCTGAGAACATACACGCTGTTGTACTTCTAGGATACCTGTCATTGGTCTGCAGCCAATAAACGAATCTTTGACTTCACCCAGAAGACTCTGTGTTTCTGTAGGTCTGGAACAGGGTGAACCCAGAAGTCATAGGGTGTGTGCCCCTGCACCGCTGGGTCTAAAATACCCAGTACTTCAGTCACAAAAAAATCACAATTAGCGACCCGCAAAATGAAAAGTTAGTACATCTGAACCCTAGTTTCTAAATGGGAACTCAGAAACATTCATTCCCAGCCCCTGACCTGAGGACAATGCCATTACTGAAATAATCTATTGTCATTCGTGTCCTAGATTCTTCATATAGGTGAAGCAACATTATTGCCTACTAAATGAAACACAAGAGACATTTTCATACAGCGTACATCCTGAGCTCACGTATTTTAAGGTGCTCTCTTATGTGATAAAAAAGGGAGGCTCAGAGAAATGAAATGGTAATCTAGGATCACACAATCAAGCAGGGAAGCTAGCCTTGATGATAGCTTTTCTAGTGCTGTATTTCAGCCACCAGGTGGCTATCTTGTTCTCCTGTTTTATATCAAAGATATATTTATTTATTTATTTGAAGGTTTTATATAGCACGGACAAGACCCTTGCGGGTATCAGAGTGCTTTACAAGCAGATATAGCAATTAAACTCCAATTACATACAGAAACGAAAAATAGTTATGATCCGAGCACAACATCCAAAGAATGGCAGCATGTAAACATAGTTCATGTGATCTTGGACAGGAGAATAGCTTTCACTTCTTTTGTGAGCGATAGAGTGGAGGGATTCCGTCTGGTTTCAGGAGGTAGTGCATTTCAAATCCTAGGGGCAATCCCAGAGAAGGCCCGATTGTATGTTTTCTTCTTAGAAAATCGTTGTGGTTTTAGTAGAAAGTTATTAGCGCTTCTGGAGTATCTATTGCCACAAGATAGTACCAGTTTCTGTGCCAGGTAGCTCGGAGAATTGTGGTGAATAGCCTTGTGTCTCATGCATGCGATTTTCAGTTGAACTCTAGCTTCAAAAGGTAACCAATTGAGGGCTCTTTAGTCTGGGGAGATGTGTCAGTTTCTTTTGGAGCCAGTGATGAGTCTGGCAGCTGAGTTGATTGAGGTTCTTAGGGGGGCCGTCGTCGATCTAGGGAGCCCGCAAAGGGTAGCACTCCCATATTCAATTCTGGGGAGTACCAGAGCTTGAACAGCAAGTTTGAGGTCATTTGTGGGGAGGAAGGGTTTGAGTTTTCTTAGGATATTCATTTGATAAGTTGCTCCTTTTGTTGCGCTGCTGATGTGTTTCTGCATGTTAAGGTGTTTGTCGAGGTTAACTCCCAGTGATTTAGCACAGTCAATGATAGTCACCTGATAGTCACCTGATAGTTTCCTGAGGCGGAAGCCGGGAAACGTGTAGTAGCGGTGATATTTCTTACTTGTTTTTAACTATTGTTGCTGCTAGGACATTATTCCTTTTAAATTAGCTATTTTGCACTTGTATTTTACCTGTCAATATCCCGCGATCTGCCTTTGCTGGATAGTCGCGCTTGAACGCCTGAAGTGAAGGCTAGGCTCCCTGCTTGGGAAGACCGCCATCTTGGGTGGGACGAGCAGGCAGCGGACTAGCTGTCAGGATTGATCGAGCATAAATGAACCAGCTTGAGCGCACGCGCAGCACCTGATAGTTTCCTGAGGCGGAAGCCGGGAAACATGTAGTAGCGGTGATATTTCTTACTTGTTTTTAACTATTGTTGCTGCTAGGACATTATTCCTTTTAAATTAGCTATTTTGCACTTGTATTTTACCTGTCAATATCCCGTGATCCGCCTTTGCTGGAAAGTCGCGCTTGAATGCCTGAAGTGAAGGCTAGGCTCCCTGCTTGGGAAACCCGCCATCTTGGGTGGGACAAGCAGGCAGCGGACTAGCTGTCAGGATTGATCGAGCATAAATGAACCAGCTTGAGCGGACGCGCCGCGGGCGCGCCAAAGGCGCGCCCAAGGCAAGCCCGTCTGCGCCCGTCCGCGCCCATACAAGCCCTAAGCCAGGAAGGGCTGCCCAGATCATGACTTCTCCCCTCATTATGCCCCGAGTAACCTACTCTGCCACAGACCTACTAGACATCAAGTCTAGGGCTGTCTCCCAGTTCCCTTCTATGTTTGGCTGCCGCAACACTTTTCCTTGCAATCTGGAAGGACCAGTAACATGCTATATCTGCCTTTTCTGCTGCAAGCCAAACACACCTGTAGGAACTTATCAGCCTGAGTCAGAACAGCCCACTCCAAAATTCATTCTATGCAATGTCAGGTCACTGGCTAAACACCCGATTGAAATTTGGGACATGATTCATTCCCACTCCCCAGATCTATGTTTCTTGACCGAAACGTGGCTAAATCCCACAAATCATCCTCAGATTAATCTTGCCATACCAGACGGGTATAAATTTATCCACCTGGATAAACAGGGAAAACAGGGGGGTGGAATCGCTATTGCTTTTAAAGATTATCTGAATGTCAAATGGACTGATTCACAGAGTACGAACGGTCTGGAACTTGGCTTTTTCAAAGTCACTAGGTCACATTCGGACTGCTGGGATGGGGCCCTGATTTATCGCCCACCAGGACCCAGGTCCCATTTCGCTAATGACTTAACTGAACTGATTGCTACTAAGGTCTTAGCTTCCAACAACTTTGTGCTGCTTGGAGATTTTAATTTTCACGGTGATTCACCTCCTAAGCAAATCGGCCATTCCTTACTGACTACTGGCCCCACGCATAAGGCAGGTCATGCCCTAGACTTGATCTTTAGTAACATCGGGCACTTATTTGCAATTTCCCCCCTCCCCCTAACATGGTCTGACCACTTTATGGTCCCTTTTTCTACACAACGACAACTCGAAACGGCTCAAGCACGATCTGGACCTCAACCTAAACAACTCCGTAGACCTTGGAACAACCTATCCCCAGAGGCCTTTGAGGCCGTCTATCAGGCACACTCTCAGGCAGATTCCCCGGAAGACTCTTCTGTCCTGGACCTGCTGAGGAACTTCAATTTTAGACTAACCCAGGCTTTTGATGCTGTGATTCCTGGGAAAAAATATTCCCCCCTTAAACAACGGCCATCAGCCCCCTGGTACACAGGCGAACTCGCTATGGAAAAGACAAAATGTAAGGCCCTGGAGAGACGCCGGAGACATAGTAAAGCATCTGCAGATAGACTTACTTTTAAATTGTCCCAATTTGAATACCATCAAAATATAAAAAAAGCAAGGAAATTGTTCATTCTCAATCAAATAGACCAGGCCCCAAATTCGTCAAAAACACTATTTAATATAGTTAGAGACTTTGTCTCCCCTCAAGTTTGCAGGCCACCCCAACTGGTATCTCAGGATCTCTGCAACTCTCTTGCGACCCATTTCCAGGATAAAATAACCCTGATCGACTCTAATTTCCCTCCTGTACCAACCCGGTCTGTAACCTCCGATGGGAGCCTCGCAGATAATCTTCTGCCAGCTTCCACTAATCTCACACAATTTCAACCTCTCCCTATAACGGAAGTTTTTAAACTAATTTCCTTAGCTAAATCAGGCTCCCCGAACGATTTGTGCCCCCCCAGAATCATGGCCCTGCTAGCTCTAAGTTGCACCTCGGAAATTCAAGAGATTTTCAACTGCTCCATCAGGTCGGGTATCATCCCCCAAGCCTGGAAATAAGCTTTTGTCCGCCCCATTCTAAAGAAACCAGCTGCAGACCCTCTCATACTGGATAACTATCGACCTATATCTCTGCTACCTTTACTAGGCAAACTTCTTGAATCAGCTATTAATAAACAGCTGAGTCTCCACCTAGAGTCCAACAATCATCTAGACCCGTCACAGTCAGGATTCCGGCCAGGATTTAGTACTGAAACCGCGATCCTGGCAGTGACTGGAAATGGATGCCGGAGGATCTGCTATTCTGGTCCTCCTGGATTTACCTGCAGCATTCGACACCATCTCACACGCCAAGCTACTGGAGAGATTGTACTCTTGTGGAATCCGAGATCTGGCTCTAAAATGGATACAAAACTTCCTTTCGGACAGAAGCCAGACAATTATACTAGGACCCTACCACTCAGATAAGTACTGTGTGGACAAAGGGGTTCCACAGGGATCCTGCCTTAGCCCCACACTATTTAACTTGTACATGTCCCCGTTAGCAAAGATTGCAGAATCATCTGGTTTTGAGATAATCTCTTACGCAGATGATACTCAGCTTATTTTTAAAATCAACTCTGAAGCTAAATTCGAACATCTGCGTTTTGCAGCAGGAATGCGCAACATTGCAAACTGGATGACAGAGAATTATCTTCAACTAAATCCCAGCAAAACTGAAATTATGCTAATCGGGAAAGCCTCGGTGTGCTGGTCTCAGGGCTGCTGGCCCGTCAACCTGGGTATTCCCCCCGTCGCCAAACAAACGGTAAAAAACCTGGGCTTCAAACTTGATCAAGCCCTTTCTATGAAGGATCATATTGCAGCAACGTCCAGCTCCTGCTACTACAGCCTCCGGCTCCTACGGAAAATTCTTCCCTATTTACCCATCACTCATCGGAAAACCCTGGTCCAGGCCGTGGTGATCTCCCGCCTTGACTATGGCAATGCATTACTGGCAGATGTGGGTCTGACACTGCTTAGGAAACTGCAGGTCATACAAAATACGGCCCCACGTATGCTTTTGAACCGCCCTCCGGGCACGGCGTCCGCCCCCCTATTGTCTGACCTTCATTGGCTCCCAATAGAGAAACGAGCATTCTTTAAGACCTGCTGTCTTACTTTCAAGGCCTTAAATGGAAAAGAACCTCAATATCTATCACGCAAACTTACGAAACAAATTTCAATTCGGCACCTTAGGTCAAATACTCTAGGGCTCCTGAAGATCCCACGAATCCGCCTTGCTCGTTCGGGGGGGAGATCCTTCTCATATCTCGCCCCCCGCTACTGGAACATGCTCCCTACATCCATTCGCTCCTGCTCTTCTCTCATCATGTTTAGGAAAAAACTGAAAACCTTCCTATTCTGATTCTCCGCGATTAGATCTCTCTAACTCTTCCCGCTCACGCCTTTTTTTTCCATTTCCTTTCCCTTAGCTTCTACCAGGTACAGCGCCGAGATGCCCCAGGGTGATTCGCTGTGCTCTACAAATAATCATAACATAACATAACATAACAATGATAAGAGGTTGGCAGTTGAGTGCTGTGAGGTGTTTCAGCCAGACACTGATGATGGTTGATTGATTGGGGGGAGCGATGAGGAGGAATTCTGTTTTGAGGGTGTTTAGTTTCAGATGGTTTTCAACTAACCAGGTCTGGGTTTTTTGAAGCGTTACGTTGAGCGATTTGATGTCTTCTGGTGAGTGGTTTTTTAGGTAGATTTGCGTATCGTCCACGTACATGTGATATTGAACATTAGAGGAGCTGAAGATGTCGGTGAGTGGTTCCATGAATAAGTTGAAGAGAGTAGGAGAGAGGGAAGATCCTTGTGGAACTCCTAAAGTGACTAAGATGGGATTGCTTAGCCTTGTATCTTTGTGATCTATTATGCAGGAATGAGGTGAACCATTTTAGGACTGACCCCGATAGCCCCATTCTGTGCTTCAGGAGGTTTAGTAGGTTGTCATGTATGTCGGTGTTAAAAGCTGAGGATAGGTCGAGCAAGATTAACAGACAAGCTTCATATTGATCAAGAAGTTTTAGAGCCTCATCAATTATGTAGGTCATGGCTGTTTCAGTGCTGTGCCCAGTGCGGAAGCCGGATTGGTATTGATCTAGCAGGTTGAAATGATCGATGTGTCTGCTGAGCTGTGTGTGAACACATTTGCCTGAGTTTAGAGGGTGGGTGACAGACAGAAGTCATATGACCGCTCAGCTCGTTTTGGGCATGAGGGTCTAAGAGGACCTAGGCAGCCGTGGCCTGTGCAGGTAACAGCAGTGGGGCGGTGTAGGGGAAAAGTATTAATTATTTAATTTTCCCTCTGCATCGTCCCTAGAAATCCCCCTTACACGGCCACACTGCCTCACTGCCTTTCCCTGCACGGACCGTGGCTGGATCTAGAGCTGAGCCAGAGTCATGTGGATTGAGTCTGGCTCAAGCTTTGAGTGATCCGCCCACTTCTATCAAATGGCAGGTTTCAGTTATTGATCTACAAATAAATTCTGTTGGAGGTACCCAGGGTCCTGAAAGTGCAGGCTTGAGTTTTAATTCCCTCTCTGCTCCACTTTACCAACTTAGCGCCAACGCTGGCACCCTTGCACTAGAGTACAAGTTTGTCTGAGTGCAGGGGAGGATTTTTTATGTGTAGGAAGGTGTCCCTTCCTGCACATTAACAATCCTAGAAATGCCATCTTGTCACTTCCATGTGTGCTGCTTCTTGCATCACATATGAAAGTGACAAAATGGCATTTTTTAAAAAGTTTGTTTATGTGCAGGAAGGGACACCTTCCTACACATAAACAAACAATGGCATTTTGCTTTTTCCATGTGTGCTGCACAAGGAAGCCTACGTGGAAAAAGCAGAAACGAGGATTAAGAATGCATTTCTCCTCGTTTCGGCATCTTAAGGCCAGTTTTTCCCTGGTCTTAATTTTGGCGCTGCCTCCTATCTACATCCCCTTGTACATAGGGGGCAGCTTGAAAATGATTGGGTGTTACAGTGGAACTCCCACCACAGCACCCACTGCCCACCCCTTTCACGCTAACCATAGCATGAAAGGGGGCCTTATGTACAAGGTAGCTCTAAGCCACGTTAAGTGCCTTAACGCTGCCTTGTTCATTAGGCGCAGCCCCTATCGCCACCACAACGTCACTATAGGTGAGTTGTGGTGGCGATAGGGGCTTGTACACATGACTCTCAATGCCATGTGGATAAGAGAGCCTTCGCAGGAGAATCTGGATGGAGGTGTTATGTTATATGTACTAAATATAGCGCAACAAATCACCCCTGAAGCGGTATTGCAGCACTGAGGCACAGAACAGGTTAGGGAGGAACTGGAGGATCATAGAAATTAGTAAAGCCAAGTTTTGAGAAGTTATTTTTCAAGCTGGCAAAGTCAAGACAGGCACAGACATGCAGAGGTAGTTTATTCCAATGGTGTGGGCCAAGATAGAAGAAAGATCAGCAGCTGTATTTGACTGTGTGAATGCGGCAGGAACAAAGCAGGAGCTGGTCTTTTGATCTCAGATTTCTTGTAGGGAGATAGTAGTATGGAGATACGCAGGGCCTTTGCCTGATAGGGATTTGTGTACCAAGTACAGAGGCATTGCCAATGTGCATCACCTGAGATACTGTGTTGAGTGCACGATTCTGCCTGCGATTTCATTGGAGAATCCCGGTCAATGCACGAGTAACTCATTCAGTCTAGGTTTTTGTTTCCATGCATTTTGGGACTCGTGGGGTTATTTCTATACTGGCATCGACAGGACTACAGATCCAAGAAAGCAAAGAAAAATCTAGACTGGAAGAGCTACTCACTCACGGCACTGGGAAACTTGCAAATACAATCCATCGGGAGAGGATGTGAAGTTACGGCCAGAGATGCAGACTTTTGAAATGGGGAAGCAGGTTTGAATACCTGCCATTGGCTCAACATCATGGAATTCTGGGCAAATCACCAAAATCTCCAAGTGTCTCAATTTAAAAAAAAAAGAGGAATTTGACCTTGTTTAATGTAAATAGTGCTCATGCAAAGCATTCCAGTGCCCTTTGTCCAAGTGTGCGCATTATATCAAACCGTAAAAATAAAAATATTAAACATACTCTACCTGTATTCTCCTCTGCCAGGTACCATATTGATCACTCTTCCCTGTCCTGCATTTGATCTCTTCCTTCCACAACTATTCTTTCATTTGACTGCTGTGCTGTACATTCAAATAGTGTGTTATGCTGAAGAGCGTTTGCAGAAAGGCAGCACACTACTCCATGGGCGTACTTGGGTGGTAAGGAGTTTGTGTTTGATGTGCCTCTGTGGGATATTATGATGTCATGTGTAAGGACTACAGTCGCACTCTTTTGGTGTTTTTGTCGCTTTAGTTTGGAATATAGTGAAATGTAAGGTGTGAGTGACAAGTCGCTTACGGTTATAAGGTGCTAGTAGGGCTGTAGATAGTCTGTGTGACTGCAGTATGACCTATGTTAGAAGTGTGTCAGTGTTGTGCATGTATGTCAGCGGGTGCACATAAGGTGATGCTTCAAACGTATAACTGCGTCTATGTGTGGGGGGGCGAGTAACAGACAGCTACATATGTTATTGTGCCTACCATCCTTATCTGAACGTTTCTTGTCCTTTCCATGAGATATTTCAACATTTTGCTGTTAATATATGGAAGGATCTTCCACTGATAACATGTCTTCTTACATGGAGGGTTGGTGGGAGGGGAAGCGCTTGTTGAGCAGAGGGTTCTCTTTGCAGCTTTACTTGAGTCAAGGATGGGCTCATGATCTAGAATCTTGAAGCTGACCATCTGGCGCTGGGCAGCAAATGGAGCCTTGTAGGGTAGATGAGATGTGGTCCTGTAAATGAAGGTGTGATCGTTATCTTGCTGACACGTTTCGGAGGAAGAGAGGGTCCCTAGATGGAGTAGGTTCACGTAGTCAAGACAAGACAATGAGGGCAGAGGAATGCATGAAACAAACAAATCTTCAGGTAACCAGGCGTCATGGCTGTAAGCTGGTCATGTAAATGGGGACAACAAGATAACTCTGGATCTGTTGGAGAGATAGGAGGAGATCCAGTCAAGGATGCTTCTTCAGATGGCAAGTTCTTCTGATCTTAGTGGAAAAATGGTGGTGGATGGTTTCTCATGCAGTAAATAGGCCGTCTTCATAATGTTGGCCTCAGTGGGCTAGACGGTATTTGTATTTGTGTATTTATAAAGCGCGAAATTCACCCCGAGGGACATCACGGCGCTAGCGAACAGAACACTGACTAGAAGTGAGAGGGGAGGGAGGAGCGCTCTGAGAACAGATTAGTTTAGATTGGGAAAAGATATGTTTTTAGTTTCTTTTTGAACATTGAGTGTTCCTCCGTCAAACGTGGATGCAAAGGAAGCACATTCCAGTTTGTAGCTGCTACTTTAGAAAAGGATCTGTCACCCATCTTGGCTTTGGATGTACGTTTGACTGAGGCCAATGCCAAATGACGTGATCGCAAATTACACAAGGGTGCATGGAATTTTAATCTGCCATGCAAAATTTGAGGGGCAGTTTTGTATAAGGTTTTATGAGCAAAACACAAAAGCTTAAGATTAGCTCTTTGACGTACAGGGAGCCAATGTAATTCCCTCATGCAGAGAGAGGCCGAACTGTATCTACTTTTATTACATACCAGTTTGGCAGCAGCATTTTGGACTACTTGCAGTCTATTAAACAAAAAGTCAGCCATACCAACATATAGTGCATTACCGTAATCCAAATTGCTCATCAGTAGTGCCTGGGTCACAGTTCTTCTATAGTTCAAGGGGATCCAAGGGAAAAGCCTTCTGAGGAGTTTTAATATAGAAAAGCTTTTTCCGTATATCGATCGAACTTGGTTCTGCATGGACAGGGCATTGTCAAAAATAACGCCCAGATTCTTGGCGGCCTGCCTAGGTTCTGGAGCATTTCCCAAAGCCTGGGGCCACCAGCTATTATCCCAAATTGTCTGGGCTCCTCCAAAGAGTAGAATCTCTGATTTTCCGGCATTAAGCTTTAAACAGTGTCCTGACATCCAGTTTGCTATTTCAGTAAGGCAGTTGAGTAAATTGTCCTTAGAATCCCCTTCATGCAGTTTATCAGACAAAGGGACTATCAATTGAGTGTCGTCTGCATAGGAGCATAAATCAAAGCCCCATTTCTTACTGATAGTTGCCAGAGAAGATACGTATAGATTAAAAAGGGTAGGGCTCAGGGTGGCACCCTGTGGTACTCCGTAATCAATATTCTTAGCTGTAGAGGAGTAAGGGCCCATCTGAATTACCTGAGTTCTGTTTTTTAGAAATGAAGGGAACCACGTCAACGCATTTCGACATATTCCTTTTTCATGCAGGATTCGCAATAATTTATCATGGGATACGGTGTCGAATGCTGCTGTAAGGTCCAAAAGGATCAGTGCCACCGTTTTGCCCTGATCAACTAAGGATCTGATATTATCTGATATGGCTAACAGAGTGGTCTCAGTACTATTATTAGCCCTGAATCCAGTTTGTGAGGGATCAAGTAAATTGTTGGATTCGATAAAGGCCGTAAGTTGTCTATTGACCAGCTTTTCCAAAACCCTAGATAGGTATGGTAATTGCGAAATCGGTCTATAATTGGCTGTGTCATAGATTTCAAGACCAGGCTTTTTTAGAAGTGGGAAGACAACTGTCTTTTTCCAAATATCTGGAAATGCGGCGTCTTTTAATGATTGATTGAGGACGTTAGTAACATAAGGGCAGAGTGTTAGCACCAGCCGTGAGAAGATAAAATGTGGGCAGGGGTCCAATGGTGAGCCTGCCTTAACTTCGGTCATAACTTTAGCTACTTGCTCCTCAGAGAAAGGGGTCAGCCTATCAAGGTGACTGTTGGCTGCAGGATGAGGAGCTAATTTCCCCCAATCCTTGTCGTCATCCAAATCTGAGGATGCAAAAGTAGTATAGATTTTTGTCACTTTATTAATGAAATAATTATTAAGAAGTTCGCAGTTCTCAGGGGAGGGTGCCATGGCTTGTGAAAGCAGAGAAGGCTTACGGAGTTCTCGAATTATTTTATAAAGTTCCTTGGAAGAACCACCGGTTTCTTCAATTCTTTTAGAGTAATACTCAATTTTAGCCTTTTTTTAAAGCTCCATAGTAATTTTTTTGTTTGGCTATATAAATACATTTATCTGTACTAGATTGTGAAAGTCTCCATTTATGTTCTTTAGATCTACAGTCTCTTTTCATGAGTTTTAAGTTTGAGGTATACCATTTTTCAGATTTTTTTGTGCCTGAAGTCCGAATCATTCTAGGAACACACCGATCAAGTGCTTCTTCGATAGCAGACTGAAGCTGTGTAGCCGTTATGTTTGGGGAAATTTGTTGTAGGGGCTTTAGATGGCTATGAAAAGAAGCATTAAATAATTCCTCCGTAATTTGGTTCTAGGCCCTAGACCTTAATTGACCCGACATCTCGGTTTGTGGAGTATGTTTAAACAAGCCAAAAGAGAAAGAGATTAGAAAATGATCCGTCCATGTCAAGGATCTAATTTCCTGGATACTTAATGATTCTATATTAGAGAATAAAAGATCAAGTGTATGGCCAGCCACATGGGTTGGTTCAGAAATCATTTGAGACAGTTGCAATATGGCCATATCGTTATTAAGGTGTCCAACACCTGGATTTGTAGGTCCTTCATAATGAAGATTAAAATCTCCTATGACTAGGAACTCATTATACTGCAGACAGAGAGGAAGTAATTGTGAAAGTAAATTGGCTCTAAAAGCAGCCTGATACCCTTGTGGGTTATAAATAACCGCCCCACCGAATGGTTTGTGGTCACTGGCGGACACTGAGAATGCTAGAATCTCATGTGTACCGGCTTTGGTGACCAAAATATCAGTACAGGTGAGGTGGTCTTTATATACAATTGCAATTCCCCCTCCTCTCTTGCCGCCCTTCCTGTTAAGTTGCAAAATTTTATATCCAAGTGGTAGGGCGGTGACAATATCAGGAGTATTATTAGCGTCCAGCCAGGTCTCCGTAATAAAAACTATGTCTGGGCTTAGATCATCCAATAAATCCCAAATTTCAATACTGTGTTTGGGAAGTGATCTAGCATTAACATAGATACAGTTAAGATTAGTCCCATTGCATTTGAGTGTACGAAATATCTGTGGATAAGTAGATTGCTGTTTGCAGCCATCCCATTTGCAGTGATTGCAAGAGAAAGGACCTTCAAACTGGTCAGGGGATGCTCTAACACAAGCATTCTCAGGGCTGAATGAGTGACCTATCTCTGCAAGCCTCAGAGAGGTATAGATGAAGGGCTTAGGGTTAATAACTACATATTGAGCAGTATTTGTGGGCCCTGGGCTCGGTCGGACGCGGACGGGCGCAGACAGGCTTGCCTTAGGCGCGCCTTCGGCGCGCCAGCGGCGCGCCCGCTGCGCGTCCGTCTTTGCATCCGTTTTAAGCTTGCCCCCACCGGAAGTCACGGACCACTAGAGCACTAACGCTACCCTTCCTGTATGAAGATGGCGCTCAGACTCCGATTTAACTGAACTAGGTTTGAATCAGCAAATGTGCAATGTGCAATGGTGATGGTGGTGACTTCCTTCCAAAATTTTGCTTTCACCACAAGGTAATCTGTAATGGCATTCCATAAGCCTTGGCACTGAGGCTTCAGTGTAGCAAAAATGGACATTGCTAGTAAATGGGGAAGCCCCCCCCGAAACGCCAGTGGGAGATCGGCATAACAGGCTGCATGAAAGCAGAAAGGGTGGTATATGAGGCGAGGGGATGCCCCGTTGAAATTTCAGAAAGTGTGGGGATAGTGGTGGGCCTATCACAATCTGGACATGGGGTGGGTGGGGCGGGAAGCCAGAGTTGAGAACATGCAGGAGTCGTGCACCTCCAGTGTGGAAGAGGAGGGAGAGAGTGAGGAAATGATCCGGCCTCCAGCCTCCTGCCATCTCTACTGCAAGAGAAACGCTCTCATGATAATTGAACAAGATTATTTGGAAGAATTGGTAAACCTTATCTGTGACAAGTTGGGATGTTTTGCTTTGTTTTGTGGCTTTTGTATAAAACCAATGAATAAAAAGATTTTTTTTCAAAAGCCTTGAGAATGGGGAATCTTTGCAATGGTGCAATAAGGGTAGCAGATTTTTTTGAGGATCGTAGGTATTTCCTTGGTAGGGCATTTGGCTGGAAAGGTGTGATCTTTTTTTCCTTCTTAATGCATGATTTGTAGAACTTCTTGAATCATTGGAGTTGTTAATATAATATAATAATATAATATTTGTCTTTATTGCGTGATTTATAAAAATCTTTGCAATGAAGTTGAAAATTCAAAAAGCACCTTTGCAAAAACGCAAAAAACAACTAATTTCATTATAATGAGATTAGTTTAAGACCGTTAAAATTTAACAATGTGTTTTTACTTTTATGTTTATACTGTTCATTACATATTAAAAATTATTTTTTTTTTTAAATTGGGGATGTGTTTATATAGTACAAGCCTGGCTATAAAGCAGTTTCAGTGGGAGTTTTAAGCAGAAGTAGAAAGGACCAAAAAGCTATAATGCGTAGATTGCATCCTCCTGTAAGAAGAACTCGGGCAGCTTCTAGTATTTCTGTACACGTACATCTGCTGCCCACCCTTCAAAGGGATAATTTCCACATCTATATCCACTAACATAAAGTATAAATATCAAAACTTTGATTTTTGTTCCTTTCCTTTAAACCCTATGTAAGGACAAAGGTCCGAATAACAGTGTGGAAAAGCTGTCCTTCCTGTCTCATCCATTTCTTCTGAAAAGCCCTGTGTTTCTCCCGCAGGTAATCTAGTATACATGCAAGTCAAATTAAAGTGCTCCATTTTTAACCGGTCAGTTTTTCATCAGAGCGGATCTCTGATTACCCCAGAAGACCAAAAGTGTGCTTTCATTCTGAAAGAGGATACAACAAAGTGGTAAGTTAATGTCAGCCACTTCAGTGCAGTGCTTTAAGTGCAACTAGTATGCTGAGGTGTGGATCCTGTGCCACTCGAACTAAGCTGTACTTGACTGATGAGCCCCAATCAGGGCGAAAACGATCTTGATTTGCTTATGTCCAGGTTCAGAGAGGACCTTGCTTTGCTGTTCAGGCTGGACTGTTTCTACTGGAGGAGGATTAATGCTGATTTTCATACAGCTGTGCTTATTCTGAGGTGGCATGATGAGCAAAATAATGATGGACTAGGTTGTGGCCCGAGTAATTACCAGTGGCTGAGATTAATTCTATATCAGGACCCAGAGACGAGGATTAGGCTTTATCTTTATTCTTTATTTAACCAGCAGCCTTAAACAACACAGTGAACAGTCATAGGACTTCATTTCCCATGAAGCCTATAGAAAAAAAACATCAAGTTTGTAATGCAGTCAATCAGCCAATCAGGCGCCACCTGGGACAATAATAGACCATGATTCATGCTGGACGTCCTCTTTCTTTGCTGCTAGCAGTCTCCTTCAGATAAATTCCACTTTCCTAAGTTTACCTTATGCTGGGTGTTTTTTGTTTCATTTGATATGGACTGTTTGTTATTATAGGAGCCTCCACTACCTTTTACACTGTGGCTCATTATTATTGGGCCAGTAATTCATGTTGATTGAGTAATTTCCATTATTTTTCCTTAGTACGTTTTCGGAGCCTCTGCTCCGCTTTGCATGCCGTATACTTGTTACATTTTACTGCCTTTTGTGGTTTTTTCTAGTTGTTGAAGCCTCTATTACTTAGTCGCGGCCGCGGGAACGTTTTGTCCACTCCTACGCGGCTGCAAGTGTGTTGCGCAGTTAACGGCGGAAATGCGCGACGGTCTGCCGACCGTCGGAGGGCACGCCTCCTTCTCTCCTCAGGTGCATTTCTCCTCAGCGGGATGCGGGCGGAGGTCGCGTCAGTTATGGCGATCACCGAGCCCCTCTGCCCACGTCTGTGCTGTCGCGCGGCTCTGTTGCCGGCATTCGCAGAGGGAACAGTACCAAGACGCTTCGCGCTTTGGTGGATTCTACACCACCAGAGGTCGTTCCAGCCGCTGAGGCCAGTGAAACGGAGTATGAGGTGGAGGTGCTCCCCCCGCTCAAGGTGAGTTCAATCATCAGCTCATGCCGTTGCTTGGGGGGCAGGCTGGCCCACTTTATTGACAATTGGCGGGCCCTTACATCTGATGCATGGGTGCTCCAAACCATACAAGGTTTTCACATAGAGTTTTTTGTTTCTCCCATCCAGGCCTCTCCCCCGACACTGATCAGGTTTTCCATCAGGGAAGCGGTTTTGATAGAACAGGAGATCCAGGAACTCCTGGACAAACTAGCAATTTGCCATGCAGCTTCCAAGAAATATTTTCCCAGTTCAAAAACAGGATAGTGGTCAGCGCCCGGTGAAAAACCTCTGAGACTTCTACCAGTGGCTCGTCTACTGCCATTTCAAGATGGAGGGAACTCACCTTCTTCGAGACCTGTTGCGTCCCAACGACTGGATGGTCTGTTTGGATCTCAAGGACGCCTACCTTATTTTTCCTCCCCACTGTCGTTTCCTGCAGTTCCAGTGGCAGAGCCAAATTTGCGAGTTCACCTCTCTTTCCTTTGGCCTGTTTCACCAAGGTCCTGCATCCGGTGGTGGAGAATTTAAGATTGCAGGGAATCAGGGTGATTGTTTATCTGGACCACATGCTCTTCATGCACCAGTGTCCGCAAACACTGTCGAATCAGCTTCGGTCGGCGGTGCTTCTCCTGTAGTCTCTGGAGTTTGTTATCAACTAGTCAAAGTCTTGCCTCCTTCCCACTCGCTCGATCACATTCCTACGTTTTGTGATCAATTCCGTGGAAGCAACCCTGAGTCTCCCTTCCAGGAAGATGGAGAAGATCCGCCACGAGATTCGGCAGATTCTTTGGAAACATCTGACTTCCCTGCGAAGCATCGCCAGGGTGGTTGGTCTGTTGTCAGCCTCGATCCAGGCCATCTATCCGGGGCCTTTGCACTTTCGGGCCCTTCAGAGACTCAACGCGTTTCACTTGCGCAGAGGCTTGTCCTACTTCCAGAGAGTTCCTCTTTTCGAGGAGGTCAGGGAGGAGCTGCATTGGTGGCTTTCCAACATGGAGGCATGGAACGGACAGGCCATGTTTGGATCCCTCCCAGACCTTGTGATCGAGTCTGATGGCAGCGGCTCAGGCTGGGGTGCACGTTGTGGAGAGTTCACCATAGGAGGAGGTTGGTCCGCCGCGGAACGTTCCCTCCACATCAACTGCCTAGAGCACAAGGCGGGCTTATTCGTGGTCCTTTGTTGGACCAGAGACAGAGCTCACTCATGCGCCCTCCTAAGGATGGAGAATGTGGCGGCAGTACGCTACATCAATCATCTGGGGGGGACACGCTCCAAGGCCCTGGCGAATTTGGCCAAGGACTTTTGGGAATACTGCCTTTCCCACCATGTGTCGGTGATAGCGGAACATCTGCCTGGTGTGGCCAACCAGGTGGCAGATTGACAATCCAGATACCATCGGGACTCGAGTTTGTGGAAACTGTTCACTCCGGTGTTTCGGACCCTTCAGGACCGGTGGGGTCCCTTCTATGTCGACCTTTTTGCTTCTCGCCTCGATCACCAGCTTCCCAAGTACTTCAGCTGGAGGCCGGACCCGGAGGCGTCAGCCACCGATGCCTACCTTCAGGATTGGTCACTCGAGAAGGGTTATGCCTTACCCCACTTCGCCATGATAATGCGGTTGATAGTGCAGGTCTGTCGAGAGAGAGCGGAATTAGTGGTGACCACCCCGGTCTGGAGAGTGCAAGCTTGTTTTCCAGTTCTGGTGGAACTTTCCTGGGCTTCTCCACTTTGTCTACCCCAGCTCCCTCATCTCCTGCTCGATCCAATGGGCAACCCTCCTCCCCCGATAGTGAACGAGTCTCTATCCCTGATGGCATGGAGGATTACCGGGCTCGATGACAGGTCTCGGGGCTTTCGAGACATGCTGCCGTACTCCTCTCTAGGGCATGGCAGATGGTACAGTCAAGCGCTACTGGACGGAGTGGTCCTGGTGGATGGGTTGGTGTCTGCAACGGAGTCTGGATCCCATGGAGGCAGATGTTGTCCACATCCTTAACTTCCTAGCCTATCTGGCTTCGGAGGGGTTGGCATACAGAATGAGGAGCAGGTGTACTATGGGACTCACCTGATGATTTCATCTAGGTGCAATAGTGCCAGAGGCCTAGGAAGGTGAATGATATATTACCATACACTGTTCTTAACCTGTTTGGGTTTGGCGACGCACAATGGCACAAAATCTTTTTTTCCTAATTTACTTTCCAGCACTAAACTGTTTAGCACTGGAAATAATGTAAAAGTTATACGAAGCAGCCCATAGCGCTGCTTTGCGTTACTTTGCGGCATGGGGGCGTGCCAAGGGTGGTGCATGGGCGTTCCTATGCAAACACCCAAGGTTTCTCACGGTAAACCCAATTTACTAAATACAGAAGATTGGATTTAGCGTGACAAAACTGCGCCCTTTTCAAATAGGCGCAAGGAAGGAGAAAGGCTTTTATTTCTCCTTCCTTTTCCGACTTTGCATGCGTGCTGCAATGTGCAGCATGCATACAAAGTGGGAAAAGCTTTCCCTCATGTCTAGGCATAGTATTTTGTACAAGAAGGGTACCCTTCCTCTACAAAACCTATGCTAGACTCACACACACACCCTAGCGCTATGGAGCTAAGGTGGTACGTGGCACACAGAAGCTGTAATCAGTGCCGGCGCAAGGGAAAGGGTAGGAGAGAGCCATATCTTTAACAACATGGCGCTCTCCTGCTCCCTCCCTGTCGCGCAACGCAGCACAGCCTCGCGGGGGGCTGCACTGCGTTGCGTGGATATTTGGTAAATATCCCCCGCGGTGTGTTACAAGCTGCTGCACTCGTTCACCTTTGCATTACCCAGAATTCTTCTTTGCATGTTTTAACTTGTAATAAAAGCATAAAGGCTGAGATCAATAAAATGCCTCTTTGCAAGCTAAGATTTAGTGTGCTCTTCGTCCGTTGACGTACCATTGCCTTCTTGGTGTCAAACACTTTTCCAAATATTTATTTTAATTGGACTGTAGTCAGGAAACTCAATTACAGAAACCAATTAACTGCTGCTGAGATTGCACTCATGTCCCAATGAAAGTATCACTCACCTCATCAGGGCTGGTCCTTCAGCCATCAATCAAGGAGGAAGCGTTGCTGGCATGAGCTCCTGTGGAATAACACTGACATCAAGGGGCTGATTAAGATATAGGGCAGATCGCCACCGCCCGCATGGCGGTGGCGATGTGCCCTACATTTCCCTCTGCTCGACCACCACCCATTTACCCCCACAATATTAGTATGGCGGGGAGACCCCGGCGGACGCAAAGACCGTCCGCCTGTTTTCTGCCAGTCAACCAGTCGACCGGCCGGAAAAGGGGCTGGATATGATGGTGGTGTCTGCTAGACACCGCCATCCATATGAGCATGGCCAGCGGTGTAGGGCTTTCCATGGCGGAGACCCTGCCAGGGAAAGCCAGGCGGACTTTGCTTCCGGGTGCCCGTTGCAGGCCCCCAGGGCATTGGGGGGAGCACATGGGGGGTACCTATGGTACCCCCCTACATTGCCTTGGACAAGGTGGCCCACCACAATGCTGGGAATAGAGGATGCCACCGCCACAGTGGCATCCTAATTGCCGGTGCGGGACCGCCGGACCACTGGCGGCCGGTCCCAGCACCGCTAGGGTGCCATCCTAATTGGCCCCTTTGTGTCCAATTTTGAAAGTTGCTTGCTGTGTCCGGTGCCGTAAAGCTGACTGACATCTGCAGCTTTTTATGCCAGTGCTTTGCTTAAAGTAATCCCCCTGTTTGCAGCAATCACTGATTGCACGCAGCAAGCATGTCAGATGTTTTTGTGAGGCTTAGGTCGAGCAGTGGATGGTGAGGCCAACTGGACGCCACAACCAATGAACACATGCCTGTAAGTCTAATAAAAAACACACAGATGTTCTCCAGGGAAAGGGAAGAAAGCATCTGATACCATGTAAGCATCCTCATTTCAAACAGTAGAGGTGTACAAGCGAAAAAATTAACAAGGAACCTATGCTTGAGCCGAGCCCTGAAAACGGTTGCCATGTAAAATGTTTAACAACCATCATTTTTGACTATGATGAAGTCTGTCCCTTCAAAAAACAAAAAAGAGTATTTCTTTAACGTGTGGGAGTGTTTTGCCTTACACTGTCAGATTATATCACTGAATTGAGAGTCAGAGATAGGGCCAGATGTACGAAGAATTATACCAGTCACAAACCAATAAAATGCTTTTTGGCATGTACCAATCTTATTTTGTGATTCGGTAACCTATTACTGACTCACATAATAGGGCATGGGAGCGCTATTAGGAAGCGGCGTGTTAAGGGTGTCCCTTCTTAATAGCGATTCGCACTGGTATGTAGGAATGCTTGCAACCGGTAATACGGTCGCAAAACACTCGCAGTTACCATCAAATTCAAGTTTATGGTAAGCCATTCTCAAACGGGAAGGGGTCCCGAAGGTGAATGGGGCGCCAACCTTTTTTCAGAGCAGGCAATGGTACCACGGAGCACTGCCTGCCCTTACAAAATTAAAAGAACACTTTTAATTCTATTCTTTTAAACGCTTTCCGTTTTCCTGTAAAGAAAATGTACTGTATTTTTTTTTAAAAATTGCTTTATTTAAAAAGCAAACACAGTCATGGTGGTCTGCTGTCCCCAGCAGGCCACCATCCCTGTGCTATTACCCATTCGCAATGGGTCACAAATTGCGACCTGCCTCATGAATATTGATGAGGTAGGTCCTTTGCGCCCCATTTGGGAATCGCTAATGTGTCTGAGACACATTAGTACATTTCATTTTGCAAGTCTCTTCTTGCGAGTCACAAAAAAATCACAATTAGCGACTCGCAAAATGAAAAGTTAGTACATCTGAACCCTAGTTTCTAAATGGGAACTCAGAAACATTCATTCCCAGCCCCTGACCTGAGGACAATGCCATTACTGAAATAATCTATTGTCATTCGTGTCCTAGATTCTTAATATAGGTGAAGCAACATTATTGCCTACTAAATGAAACACAAGAGACATTTTCATACAGCGTACATCCTGAGCTTATGTATTTGAAGGTGCTCTCTTATGTGATAAAAAAGGGAGGCTCAGAGAAATGAAATGGTAATCTAGGATCACACAATCAAGCAGGGAAGCTAGTCTTGATGATAGCTTTTCTAGTGCTGTATTTCAACCACCAGGTGGCTATCTTGTTCTCCTGTTTTATATCAAAGATATATTTATTTATTTATTTATTTATTTTGAAGGTTTTATATAGCACGGACAGGACCCTTGCGTTATGATCCGAGCACAACATCCAAAGAATGGCAGCATGTAAACATAGTTCATGTGATCTTGGACAGGAGAATAGCTTTCACTTCTTTGGTGAGCGATAGAGTGGAGGGATTCCGTCTGGTTTCAGGAGGTAGTGCATTTCAAATCCTAGGGGCAATCCCAGAGAAGGACCGATTGTATGTTTTCTTCTTAGAAAATCGTTGTGGTTTTAGTAGAATGTTATTAGCGCTTCTGGAGTATCTATTGCCACAAGATAGTACCAGTTTCTGTGCCAGGTAGCTCGGAGAATTGTGGTGAATAGCCTTGTGTCTCATGCATGCGATTTTCAGTTGAACTCTAGCTTCAAAAGGTAACCAATTGAGGGCTCTTTAGTCTGGGGAGATGTGTCAGTTTCTTTTGGAGCCAGTGATGAGTCTGGCAGCTGAGTTGATTGAGGCTCTTAGGGGGGCCGTCGTTGATCTGGGGAGCCCGCAAAAGGGTAGCACTCCCATATTCAATTCTGGGGAGTACCAGAGCTTGAACAGCAAGTTTGAGGTCATTTGTGGGGAGGAAGTGTTTGAGCTTTCTTAGGATATTCATTTGATAAGTTGCTCCTTTTGTTGCGCTGCTGATGTGTTTCTGCATGTTAAGGTTTTTGTCGAGGTTAATTCCCAGTGATTTAGCACAGTCAATGATAAGAGGTTGGCAGTTGAGTGCTGTGAGGTGTTTCAGCCAGACACTGATGATGGTCGATTGATTGGGGGGAGCGATGAGGAGGAATTCTGTTTTGAGGGTGTTTAGTTTCAGATGGTTTTCAGCTAACCAGGTCTGGGTTTTTTGAAGCGTTACGTTGAGCGATTTGATGTCTTCTGGTGAGTGGATTTTTAGGTAGATTTGCGTATCGTCTGCGTACATGTGATATTGAACATTAGAGGAGCTGAAGATGTCAGTGAGTGGTTCCATGAATAAGTTGAAGAGAGTAGGAGAGAGGGAAGATCCTTGTGGAACTCCTAAAGTGACTAAGATGGGATTGCTTAGCCTTGTATCTTTGTGATCTATTATGCAGGAATGAGGTGAACCATTTTAGGACTGACCCCGATAGCCCCATTCTGTGCTTCAGGAGGTTTAGTAGGTTGTCATGTATGTCGGTATTAAAAGCTGAGGATAGGTCGAGCAAGATTAACAGACATACTTCATTTTGATAAAGAATTTTTAGAGCCTCATCAATTATGTAGGTCATGGCTGTTTCAGCGCTGTGCCCACTGCGGAAGACGGATTGGTATTGACCTAGCAGGTTGAAATGATCGATGTGTCTGCTGAGCTGTGTGTGAACACATTTGCCTGAGTTTAGAGGGTGGGCGACAGACAGAAGTCATATGACCGCTCAACTCGTTTTGGGCATGAGGGTCTAAGAGGACCTAGGCAGCCGTGGCCTGTGCAGGTAACAGCAGTGGGGCGGTGTAGGGGAACATTTATTATTTATTTAATTTTCTCTCTGCATCGTCCCTAGAAATCCCCCTTACACGGCCACACTGCCTCACTGGGGTTCCCTGCACGGACCGTTCCTGGATCTAGAGCTTAGCCAGAGTCATGTGACTTGAGTCTGGCTCAAGCTTTGAGTGACTCGCCCACTTCTAAGAAATGGCAGGCTTCAGTTATTGATCTACAAATAAATTCTGTTGGAGGTACCCAGGGTCCTGAAAGTGCAGGCTTGAGTTTTAATTCCCTCTCTGCACCACTCTTGTGACAGCCCCAGAAGACATTCGGGGTGGATATGTATAAGGAAGTGGAGGAGAGAGGCGTTAGTTATCATGGCTTAACCCCTCTCTCCTCCACTTCCGAAACGCAAGGCTGCACCATATTTACAAGAATGTGGTGCAGCCTTGCATTTCCACCTGCGATGGCACTAAGTTTACCAACTTAGCGCCAACGCTGGCACCCTTGCACTAGAGTACAAGTTTGTCTGAGTGCAGGGGAGGATTTTTTATGTGTAGGAAGGTGTCCCTTCCTGCACATTAACAATCCTAGAAATGCCATCTTGTCACTTCCATGTGTGCTGCTTCTTGCATCACATATGAAAGTGACAAAATGGCATTTTTTAAAAAGTTTGTTTATGTGCAGGAAGGGACACCTTCCTACACATAAACAAACAATGGCATTTTGCTTTTTCCATGTGTGCTGCACAAGGAAGCCTACGTGGAAAAAGCAGAAACGAGGATTAAGAATGCATTTCTCCTCGTTTCGGCATCTTAAGGCCAGTTTTTCCCTGGTCTTAATTTTGGCGCTGCCTCCTATCTACATCCCCTTGTACATAGGGGGCAGCTTGAAAATGATTGGGTGTTACAGTGGAACTCCCACCACAGCACCCACTGCCCACCCCTTTCACGCTAACCATAGCATGAAAGGGGGCCTTATGTACAAGGTAGCTCTAAGCCACGTTAAGTGCCTTAACGCTGCCTTGTTCATTAGGCGCAGCCCCTATCGCCACCACAACGTCACTATAGGTGAGTTGTGGTGGCGATAGGGGCTTGTACACATGACTCTCAATGCCATGTGGATAAGAGAGCCTTCGCAGGAGAATCTGGATGGAGGTGTTATGTTATATGTACTAAATATAGCGCAACAAATCACCCCTGAAGCGGTATTGCAGCACTGAGGCACAGAACAGGTTAGGGAGGAACTGGAGGATCAGAGAAATTAGTAAAGCCAAGTTTTGAGAAGTTATTTTTCAAACTGGCAAAGTCAAGACAGGCACAGACATGCAGAGGTAGTTTATTCCAATGGTGTGGGCCAAGATAGAAGAAAGATCAGCAGCTGTATTTGACTGTGTGAATGCGGCAGGAACAAAGCAGGAGCTGGTCATTTGATCTCAGATTTCTTGTAGGGAGATAGTAGTATGGAGATACGCAGGGCCTTTGCCTGATAGGGATTTGTGTACCAAGTACAGAGGCATTGCCAATGTGCATCACCTGAGATACTGTGCTGAGTGCACGATTCTGCCTGCGATTTGATTGGAGAATCCCGGTCAATGCACGAGTAACTCATTCAGTCTAGGTTTTGTTTTCCATGCATTTTGGGACTCGTGGTGTTATTTCTATACTGGCATCGACAGGACTACAGATCCAAGAAAGCAAAGAAAAATCTAGACTGGAAGAGCTACTCACTCACGGCACTGGGAAACTTGCAAATACAATCCATCTGGAGAGGATGTGAAGTTACGGCCAGAGATGCAGACTTTTGAAATGGGGAAGCAGGTTTGAATACCTGCCATTGGCTCAACATCATGGAATTCTGGGCAAATCACCAAAATCTCCAAGTGTCTCAATTTAAAAAAAAAAAGAGGAATTTGACCTTGTTTAATGTAAATAGTGCTCATGTTAAGCATTCCAGTGCCCTTTGTCCAAGTGTGCGCATTATATAAAACCGTAAAAATAAAAATATTAAACCTACTCTACCTGTATTCTCCTCTGCCAGGTACCATATTGATCACTCTTCCCTGTCCTGCATTTGATCTCTTCCTTCCACAACTATTCTTTCATTTGACTGCTGTGCTGTACATTCAAATAGTGTGTAATGCTGAAGAGCGTTTGCAGAAAGGCAGCACACTACTCCATGGGCGTACTTGGGTGGTAAGGAGTTTGTGTTTGATGTGCCTCTGTGGGATATTATGATGTCATGTGTAAGGACTACAGTCGCACTCTTTTGGTGTTTTTGTCGCTTTAGTTTGGAATATAGTGAAATGTAAGGTGTGAGTGACAAGTCGCTTACGGTTATAAGGTGCTAGTAGGGCTGTAGATAGTCTGTGTGACTGCAGTATGACCTATGTTAGAAGGGTGTCAGTGTTGTGCATGTATGTCAGCGGGTGCACATAAGGTGATGCTTCAAACGTATAACTGCGTCTATGTGTGGGGGGCGAGTGACAGACAGCTTCATATGTGATTGTGCCTACCATCCTTATCTGAACGTTTCTTGTCCTTTCCATGAGATATTTCAACATTTTGCTGTTAATATATGGAAGGATCTTCCACTGATAACATGTCTTCTTACATGGAGGGTTGGTGGGAGGGGAAGCGCTTGTTGAGCAGAGGGTTCTCTTTGCAGCTTTACTTGAGTCAAGGATGGGCTCATGATCTAGAGTCTGGAAGCTGGCCATCTGGCGCTGGGCAGCAAATGGAGCCTTGTAGGGTAGATGAGATGTGGTCCTGTAAATGAAGGTGTGATCGTTATCTTGCTGACACGTTTCGGAGGAAGAGAGGGTCCCTAGATGGAGTAGGTTCACGTAGTCAAGACAAGACAATGATGGCAGAGGAATGCATGAAACGAACACATCTTCAGGTAACCAGGCGTCATGGCTGTAAGCTGGTCATGTAAACGGGGACAACAAGACAACTCTGGATCTGTTGGAGAGATAGGAGGAGATCCAGTCAAGGATGCTTCTTCAGATGGCAAGTTCTTCTGATCTTAGTGGAAAAATGGTGGTGGATGGTTTCTCATGCAGTAAATAGGTCGTCTTCATAATGTTGGCCTCAGTGGGCTAGATGGTGGTGACTTCCTTCCAAAATTTTGCTTTCACCACAAGGTAATCTGTAATGGCATTCCATAAGCCTTGACACTGAGGCTTCTGTGTAGCAAAAATGGACATTGCTAGTAAATGGGGAAGCCCCCCGGAAACGCCAGTGGGAGATTGGCATAACAGGCTGCATGAAAGCAGAAAGGGTGGTATATGAGGCGAGGGGATGCCCCGTTGAAATTTCAGAAAGTGTGTGGATAGTGGTGGGCCTATCACAATCTGGACGTGGGGTGGGTGGGGCGGGAAGCCAGAGTTGAGAACATGCAGGAGTCGTGCACCTCCAGTGTGGAAGAGGAGGGAGAGAGTGAGGAAATGATCCGGCCTCCAGCCTCCTGCCATCTCTACTGCAAGAGAAACGCTCTCATGACAATTGAACAACATTATTTGGAAGAATTGGTAAACCTTATCTGTGACAAGTTGGGATGTTTTGCTTTGTTTTGTGGCTTTTGTATAAAACCAATGAATAAAAAGATTTTTTTTCAAAAGCCTTGAGATTGGGGAATCTTTGCAATGGTGCAATAAGGGTAGCAGATTTTTTTGAGGATCGTAGGTGTTTCCTTGGTAGGGCATTTGGCTGGAAAGGTGTAATCTTTTTTTCCTTCTTAATGCATGATTTGTAGAACTTCTTGAATCATTGGGGATGTTAGTATAATATAATAATATAATATTTGTCTTTATTGCGTGATTAATAAAAATCTTTGCAATTAAGTTGTAAATTCAAAAAGCACCTAATTTCATTATAATGAGATTAGTTTAAGACCATTAAAATGTAACAATGTGTTTTTACTTTTATGTATATACTGTTTATTACATATTAAAAATTATTGTTAAAAAAAATTGGGGATGTGTTTATTAAGTACAAGCCTGGCTATAAAGCAGTTTCAGTGAGAGTTTTAAGCAGAAGTAGAAAGGACCAAAAAGCTATAATGCGTAGATTGCATCCTCCTGTAAGAAGAACTCGGGCAGCTTCTAGTATTTCTGTACACGTACATCTGCTGCCCACCCTTCAAAGGGATAATTTCTACATCTATATCCACTAACATAAAGTATAAATATCAAAACTTTGATTTTTGTTTCTTTCCTTTAAACCCTATGTAAGGACAAAGGTCCGAATAACAGTGTGGAAAAGCTGTCCTTCCTGTCTCATCCATTTCTTCTGAAAAGCCCTGTGTTTCTCCCACAGGTAATCTAGTATACATGCAAGTCAAATTAAAGTGCTCCATTTTTAACCGGTCAGTTTTTCATCAGAGCTGATCTCTGATTACCCCAGAAGACCAAAAGTGTGCTTTCATTCTGAAAGAGGGTACCACAAAGTTGTAAGTTAATGTCAGCCACTTACTTCAGTGCAATGCTTTAAGTGCAACTAAAATGCTGAGGTGTGGATCCTGTGCCACTCGAACTAAGCTGTACTTGACTGATGAGCCCCAATCAGGGCGAAACCGATCTTGATTTGCTTATGTCCAGGTTCAGAGAGGACCTTGCTTTGCTGTTCAGGCTGGACTGTTTCTACTGGAGGAGGATTAATGCTGATTTTCATACAGCTGTGCTTATTCTGAGGTGGCATGATGAGAAAAATAATGATGGACTAGGTTGTGGCCCGAGTAATTACCAGTGGCTGAGATTAATTCTATATCAGGACCCAGAGACGAGGATTAGGCTTTATCTTTATTCTTTATTTAACCAGCAGCCTTAAACAACACAGTGAACAGTCATAGGACTTCATTTCCCATGAAGCCTATAGAAAAAAACCATCAAGTTTGTAATGCAGTCAATCAGCCAATCAGGCGCCACCTGGGACAATAATAGACCATGATCCATGGTGGACGTCCTCTTTCTTTGCTGCTAGCAGTCTCCTTCAGATAAATTCCACTTTCCTAAGTTTACCTTATGCTGGGTGTTTTTTGTTTCATTTGAGATGGACTGTTTGTTATTATAGGAGCCTCCACTCCCTTTTATGCTGTGGCTCATTATTATTGGGCCAGTAATTCATGTTGATTAATTTCCATTAGTTTTTTCTTAATACGTTTTCGGAGCCTCTGCTCCGCTTTGCATGCCGTATACTTGTTACATTTTAATACCTGTTGTGGTTTTTTCTAGTTGTTGAAGCCTCCATTACTTAGTCGCGGCCGCGGGAACGTTTTGTCCACTCCTACGCGGCTGCAAGTGTGTTGCGCAGTTACCGGCGGGAATGCGCGACGGTCTGCCGACCGTCGGAGGGCACGCCTCCTTCTCTCCTCAGGTGCATTTCTCCTCAGCGGGATGCGGGCGGAGGTCGCGTCAGTTATGGCGATCGCCGAGCACCTCTGCCCGCGTCTGTCCTGTCGCGTGGCTCTGTTGCCGGCATTCGCAGAGGGAACAGTACCAAGACGCTTCGCGCTTTGGTGGATTCTACACCACCAGAGGTCGTTCCAGCCGCTGAGGCCAATGAAACGGAGCATGAGGTGGAGGTGCTCCCACCGCTCAAGGTGAGTTCAATCATCAGCTCATGTCGTTGCTTGGGGGGCAGGCTGGCCCACTTTATTGACAATTGGCGGGCCCTTACATCTGATGCATGGGTGCTCCAAACCATACAAGGTTTTCACATAGAGTTTTTTGTTTCTCCCATCCAGGCCTCTCCCCCGACACTGATCAGGTTTTCCATCAGGGAAGCGGTTTTGATAGAACAGGAGATCCAGGAACTCCTGGACAAACTAGCAATTTGCCATGCAGCTTCCAAGAAATATTTTCCCAGTTCAAAAACAGGATAGTGGTCAGCGCCCGGTGAAAAACTTCCGAGACTTCTACCAGTGGCTAGTCTACTGCCATTTCAAGATGGAGGGAACTCACCTTCTTCGAGACCTGTTGCGTCCCAACGACTGGATGGTCTGTTTGGATCTCAACGACGCCTACCTTATTTTTCCTCCCCACTGTCGTTTCCTGCAGTTCCAGTGGCAGAGACAAATTTGCGAGTTCACCTCTCTTTCCTTTGGCCTGTTGTAGGCACCCTGGTGTTTCACCAAGGTCCTGCATCCGGTGGTGGAAAATTTAAGATCGCAGGGAATCAGGGTGATTGTTTATCTGGACCACATGCTCTTCATGCACCAGTGTCCGCAAACACTGTCGAATCAGCTTCGGTCGGCGGTGCTTCTCCTGTAGTCTCTGGAGTTTGTTATCAACTAGTCAAAGTCTTGCCTCCTTCCCACTCGCTCGATAACATTCCTAGGTTTTGTGATCAATTCCGTGGAAGCAACCCTGAGTCTCCCTTTCAGGAAGATGGAGAAGATCCGCCACGAGATTCGGCAGATTCTTTGGAAACATCTGACTTCCCTGCGAAGCATCGCCAAGGTGGTTGGTCTGTTGTCAGCCTCGATCCAGGCCATCTATCCGGGGCCTTTGCACTTTCGGGCCCTTCAGAGACTCAACGCGTTTCACTTGCGCAGAGGCTTGTCCTACTTCCAGAGAGTTCCTCTTTTTGAGGAGGTCAGGGAGGAGCTGCATTGGTGGCTTTCCAACATGGAGGCATGGAACGGACAGGCCATGTTTGGATCCCTCCCAGACCTTGTGATGGAGTCTGATGGCAGCGGCTCAGGCTGGGGTGCACGTTGTGGAGAGTTCACCACAGGAGGAGGTTGGTCCGCCGCGGAATGTTCCCTCCACATCAACTGCCTAGAGCACAAGGCGGGCTTATTCATGGTCCTTTGTTGGACCAGAGACAGAGCTCACTCATGCGCCCTCCTAAAGATGGACAATGTGGCTGCAGTACGCTACATCAATCATCTGGGTGGGACACGCTCCAAGGCCCTGGCGATTTTGGCCAAGGACTTTTAGGAACACTGCCTTTCCCACCATGTGTCGGTGATAGCGGAACATCTGCCTGGTGTGGCCAACCAGGTGGCAGATTGACAATCCAGATACCATCTGGACTCGACCATGGAAACTGTTCCCTCCGGTGTTTCGGACCCTTCAGGACCGGTGGGGTCCCTTCTATGTCGACCTTTTTGCTTCTCGCCTCGATCACCAGCTTCCCAAGTACTTCAGCTGGAGGCCGGACCCCGATGCCTACCTTCAGGATTGGTCACTCGAGAAGGGTTATGCCTTACCCCACTTTGCCATGATAATGCGGTTGATAGTGCAGGTCTGTCGAGAGAGAGAGCGGAATTGGTGGTGACCACCCCGGTCTGGAGAGTGCAAGCTTGTTTTCCAGTTCTGGTGGAACTTTCCTGGGCTTCTCCAATTTGACTACCCCAGCTCCCTCATCTCCTGCTCGATCCAATGGGCAACCCTCCTCCTCCGATAGTGAACGAGTCTCTATCCCTGATGGCATGGAGGATTACCGGGCTCGATGACAGGTCCCGGGGCTTTCGAAATATGCTGCCGTACTCCTCTCTAGGGCATGGGCAGATGGTACAGTCAAGCGCTACTGGACGGCCTGGTCCTGGTGGATGGGTTGGTGTCTGCAACAGAGTCTGGATCCCATGGGGGCAGATGTTGTCCACATCCTTAACTTCCTAGCCTATCTGGCTTCGGAGGGGTTGGCATACAGAATGAGGAGCAGGTGTACTATGGGACTCACCTGATGATTTCATCTAGGTCTAATAGTGCCAGAGGCCTAGGAAGGTGAATGATATATTACCATACACTGTTCTTAACCTGTTTGGGTTTGGCGACGCAAAATGGCACAAAATCTTTTTTTCCTAATTTACTTTCCAGCACTAAACTTGTTTAGCACTGGAAATAATGTAAAAGTTATACGAAGCAGCCCATAGCGCTGCTTTACGTTACTTTGCGGCATGGGGGCGTACCAAGGGTGGTGCATGGGCGTTCCTATGCAAACACCCAAGGTTTCTCACGGTAAACCCAATTTACTAAATACAGAAGATTGGATTTAGCGTGACAAAACTGAGCCCTTTTCAAATAGGCTCAAGGAAGGAGAAAGGCTTTTATTTCTCCTTCCTTTTCCGACTTTGCATGCGTGCTGCACTGTGCAGCATGCATACAAAGTGGGAAAAGCTTTCCCTCATGTCTAGGCATAGTATTTTGTACAAGAAGAGTACCCTTCCTGTACAAAACCTATGCTAGACTCACACACACACCCTAGCGCTATGGAGCTAAGGTGGTACGTGGCGCACAGAAGCTGTAATCAGTGCCGGCGCAAGGGAAAGGGTAGGAGAGAGCCATATCTTTAACAACATTGCGCTCTCTTGCTCCCTCCCTGTCGCGCAACGCAGCACAGCCTCGCGGGGGACTGCACTGCGTTGCGTGGATATTTGGTAAATATCCCCCGCGTGTGTTACAAGCTGCTGCACTCGTTCACCTTTGCATTACCCAGAATTCTTCTTTGCATGTTTTAACTTGTAATAAAAGCATAAAGGCTGAGATCAATAAAATGCCTCTTTGCAAGCTAAGATTTAGTGTGCTCTTCGTCCGTTGACGTACCATTGCCTTCTCGGTGTCAAACACTTTTCCAAATATTTATTTTAATTGGACTGGAGTCAGGAAACTCCATTACAGAAACCAATTAACTGCTGCTGAGATTGCACTCATGTCCCAATGAAAGTATCACTCACCTCATCAGGGCTGGTCCTTCAGCCATCAATCAAGGAGGAAGCGTTGCTGGCATGAGCTCCTGTGGAATAACACTGACATCAAGGGGCTGATTAAGATATAGGGCAGATCGCCACCGCCCGCATGGCGTTGGCGATGCGCCCTGCATTTCCCTCTGCCCGACCGCCACCCATTTACCCCCACAATATTAGTATGGCGGGGGGACCCCGGCGGACGGAAAGACCGTCCGCCTGTTTTCTGCCAGTCAACCAGTCGACCGGCCGGAAAAGGGGCTGGATATGATGGTGGTGTCTGCTAGACACCGCCATCCATATGAGCATGGCCAGCGGTGTAGGGCTTTCCATGGCGGAGACCCCGCCAGGGAAAGCCAGGCGGACTTTGCTTCCGGGTGCCTGTTGCAGGCCCCCAGGGCATTGGGGGGTGGGGGGAGCACATGGGGGGTACCTATGGTACCCCCCTACATTGCCTTGGACAAGGTGGCCCACCACAATGCTGGGAATAGAGGATGCCACCGCCACAGTGGCATCCTAATTGCCGGTGCGGGACCGGCACCGCTAGAGTGCCATCCTAATTGGCCCCTTAGCGTCCAATTTTGAAAGTTGCTTGCTGTGTCCGGTGCCGTAAAGCTGACTGACATCTGCAGCTTTTTATGCAAGTGCTTTGCTTAAAGTAATCCTCCTGTTTGCAGCAATCACTGATTGCGCACAGCAAGCATGTCAGATGTTTTTGTGAGGCTTAGGTCGAGCAGTGGATGGTGAGGCCAACTGGACGCCACAACCAATGAGCACATGCCTGTAAGTCTAATAAAAAACACACAGATGTTCTCCAGGGAAAGGGAAGAAAGCATCTGATACCATGTGAGCATCCTCATTTCAAACAGTAGAGGTGTACAAGCGAAAAAATTAACAAGGAACCTATGCTTGAGCCGAGCCCTGAAAATGGTTGCCATGTAAAACGTACAACAACCATCATTTTTGACTATGATGAAGTCTGTCCCTTCAAAAAAAAAAAAAAGAGTATTTCTTTAACGTGTGGGAGTGTTTTGCCTTACACTGTCAGATTATATCACTAAATTGAGAGTCAGAGATAGGGCCAGATGTACGAAGAATTATACCAGTCACAAACCAATAAAATGCTTTTTGGCATGTACCAATCTTATTTTGTGATTCGGTAACCTAATATTGACTCACATAATAGGGCATGGGAGTCACAATTAGGAAGCGGCGTGTTAAGGGTGTCCCTTCTTAATAGCGATTCGCACTGGTATGTAGGAATGCTTTGCAACCGGTAATACGGTCGCAAAACACTCGCAGTTACCATCAAATTCAAGTTTATGGTAAGCCATTCTCAAACGGGAAGGGGTCCCGAAGGTGAATGGGGCGCCAGCCTTTTTTCAGAGCAGGCAATGGTACCATGGAGCACTGCCTGCCCTTACAAAATTAAAAGAACACTTTTAATTCTATTCTTTTAAACGCTTTCCGTTTTCCTGTACAGAAAATGTACTGTATTTAAAAAAAAAATTGCTTTATTTAAAAAGCAAACACAGTCATGGTGGTCTGCTGTCCCCAGCAGGCCACCATCCCTGTACTATTACCCATTCGCAATGGGTCACAAATTGCGACCTGCCTCATGAATATTGATGAGGTAGGTCCCTTGCCTCCCATTTGGGAATCGCTAATGTTTTCAGACACAGTAGTACATTTCATTTTGCAAGTCTCTTCTTGCGAGTCACAAAAAAATCACAATTAGCGACTCGCAAAATAAAAAGTTAGTACATCTGAACCCTAGTTTCTAAATGGGAACTCAGAAACATTCATTCCCAGCCCCTGACTTGAGGACAATGCCATTACTGAAATAATCTATTGTCATTCGTGTCCTAGATTCTTAATATAGGTGAAGCAACATTATTGCCTACTAAATGAAACACAAGAGACATTTTTTCATACAGCGTACATCCTAAGCTCACGTATTTGAAGGTGCTCTCTTATGTGATAAAAAAGGGAGGCTCAGAGAAATGAAATGGTAATCTAGGATCACACAATCAAGCAGGGAAGCTAGTCTTGATGATAGCTTTTCTAGTGCTGTATTTCAGCCACCAGGTGGCTATCTTGTTCTCCTGTTTTATATCAAAGATATATTTATTTATTTATTTATTTATTTATTTTGAAGGTTTTATATAGCACGGACAAGACCCTTGCGGGTATCAGAATGCTTTACAAGCAGATATAGCAAATAAAACTCAAATTACAGACAGAAACGAAAAATAGTTATGATCCGAGCACAACATCCAAAGAATGGCAGCATGTAAACATAGTTCATGTGATCTTGGACAGGAGAATAGCTTTCACTTCTTTGGTGAGCGATAGAGTGGAGGGATTCCGTCTGGTTTCAGGAGGTAGTGCATTTCAAATCCTAGGGGCAATCCCAGAGAAGGCCCGATTGTATGTTTTCTTCTTAGAAAATCGTTGTGGTTTTAGTAGAATGTTATTAGCGCTTCTGGAGTATCTATTGCCACAAGATAGTACCAGTTTCTGTGCCAGGTAGTTCGGAGAATTGTGGTGAATAGCCTTGTGTCTCATGCATGCGATTTTCAGTTGAACTCTAGCTTCAAAAGGTAACCAATTGAGGGCTCTTTAGTCTGGGGAGATGTGGCAGTTTCTTTTGGAGCCAGTGATGAGTCTGGCAGCTGAGTTGATTGAGGCTCTTAGGGGGGCCGTCGTCGATCTGGGGAGCCCGCAAAAGGGTAGCACTCCCATATTCAATTCTGGGGAGTACCAGAGCTTGAACAGCAAGTTTGAGGTCATTTGTGGGGAGGAAGGGTTTGAGCTTTCTTAGGATATTCATTTGATAAGTTGCTCCTTTTGTTGCGCTGCTGATGTGTTTCTACATGTTAAGGTTTTTGTCGAGGTTAACTCCCAGTGATTTAGCACAGTCAATGATAAGAGGTTGGCAGTTGAGTGCTGTGAGGTGTTTCAGCCAGACACTGATGATGGTCGATTGATTGGGGGGAGCGATGAGGAGGAATTCTGTTTTGAGGGTGTTTAGTTTCAGATGGTTTTCAGCTAACCAGGTCTGGGTTTTTTGAAGCATTACGTTGAGCGATTTGATGTCTTCTGGTGAGTGGATTTTTAGGTAGATTTGCGTATCTTCTGCGTACATGTGATATTGAACATTAGAGGAGCTGAAGATGTCGGTGAGTGGTTCCATGAATAAGTTGAAGAGAGTAGGAGAGAGGGAAGATCCTTGTGGAACTCCTAAAGTGACTAAGACGGGATTGCATAAGGATTGCTTAGCCTTGTATCTTTGTGATCTAATATGCAGGAATGAGGTGAACCATTTTGGTACAGACCCCGATAGCCCCATTCTGTGCTTCAGAGGTTTAGTAGGTTGTCATGTATGACGGTATCAAAAGCTGAGGATAGGTCGAGCAAGATTAACAGACAGGCTTCATTTTGATAAAGAATTTTTAGAGCCTCATCAATTATGTAGGTCATGGCTGTTTCAGTGCTGTGCCCAGTGCGGAAGCCGGATTGGTATTGACCTAGCAGGTTGAAATGATCGATGTGTCTGCTGAGCTGTGTGTGTACACATTTGCCTGAGTTTAGAGGGTGGGCGACAGACAGAAGTCATATGACCGCTCAACTCGTTTTGGGCATGAGGGTCTAAGAGGACCTAGGCAGCCGTGGCCTGTGCGGGTAACAGCAGTGGGGCGGTGTAGGGGAAAATGTATTATTTATTTAATTTTCTCTCTGGATCGTCCCTAGAAATCCCCCTTACACGGCCACACTGCCTCACTGGCTTTCCCTGCACGGACCATTCCTGGATCTAGAGCTGAGCCAGAGTCATGTGGCTTAATCTGGCTCAAGCTTTGAGTGACTCGCCCACTTCTAAAAAATGGCAGGCTTCAGTTATTGATCTACAAATAAATTCTGTTGGAGGTACCCAGGGTCCTGAAAGTGCAGGCTTGAGTTTTAATTCCCTCTCTGCACCACTCTTGTGACAGCCCCAGAAGACATTCGGGGTGGATATGTATAAGGAAGTGGAGGAGAGAGGCGTTAGTTATCATGGCTTAACCCCTCTCTCCTCCACTTCCGAAACGCAAGGCTGCACCATATTTACAAGAATGTGGTGCAGCCTTGCATTTCCACCTGCGATGGCACTAAGTTTACCAACTTAGCGCCAACGCTGGCACCCTTGCACTAGAGTGCAAGGGTGTCTGAGTACAGGGGAGGATTTTTTATGTGTAGGAAGGTGTCCCTTCCTGCACATTAACAATCCTAGAAATGCCTTCTTGTCACTTCCATGCGTGCTGCTTCTTCCATCACATATGAAAGTGACAAAATGGCATTTTTTAAAAAGTTTGTTTATGTGCAGGAAGGGACACCTTCCTACACATAAACAAACAATGGCGTTTTACTTTTTCCATGTGTGCTGCACAAGGAAGCTTACGTGGAAAAAGCAGAAACGAGGATTAAGAATGCATTTCTCCTCGTTTCGGCATCTTAAGGCCAGTTTTTCCCTGGTCTTAATTTTGGCGCTGCCTCCTATCTACATCCCCTTGTACATAGGGGGCAGCTTGAAAATGAATGGGTGTTACAGTGGAACTCCCACCACAGCACCCACTGCCCACCCCTTTCACGCTAACCATTGCGTGAAAGGGGGCCTTATGTACAAGGTAGCTCTAAGCCACGTTAAGTGCCTTAACGCTGCTTGTTCATTAGGCGCAGCCCCTATCGCCACCACAACGTCACTATAGGTGAGTTGTGGTGGCGATAGGGGCTTGTACACATGACTCTCAATGCCTTGTGGATAAGAGAGCCTTCGCAGGAGAATCTGGATGGAGCTGTTATGTTATATGTACTAAATATAGCGCAACAAATCACCCCTGAAGCGGTATTGCAGCACTGAGGCACAGAACAGGTTAGGGAGGAACTGGAGGATCAGAGAAATTAGTAAAGCCAAGTTTTGAGAAGTTATTTTTCAAACTGGCAAAGTCAAGACAGGCACAGACATGCAGAGGTAGTTTATTCCAATGGTGTGGGCCAAGATAGAAGAAAGATCAGCAGCTGTATTTGACTGTGTGAATGCGGCAGGAACAAAGCAGGAGCTGGTCATTTGATCTCAGATTTCTTGTAGGGAGATAGTAGTATGGAGATACGCAGGGCCTTTGCCTGATAGGGATTTGTGTACCAAGTACAGAGGCATTGCCAATGTGCATCACCTGAGATACTGTGTTGAGTGCACGATTCTGCCAGCGATTTCATTGGAGAATCCCGGTCAATGCACGAGTAACTCATTCAGTCTAGGGTTTTTTTTCCATGCATTTTGGGACTCGTGGGGTTATTTCTATACTGGCATCGACAGGACTACAGATCCAAGAAAGCAAAGAAAAACTAGACTGGATGAGCTACTCACTCACGGCACTGGGAAACTTGCAAATACAATCCATCGGGAGAGGATGTGAAGTTACGGCCAGAGATGCAGACTTTTGAAATGGGGAAGCAGGTTTGAATACCTGCCATTGGCTCAACATCATGGAATTCTGGGCAAATCACCAAAATCTCCAAGTGTCTCAATTTTAAAAAAAAAAGAGGAATTTGACCTTGTTTAATGTAAATAGTGCTCATGTAAAGAATTTCAGTGCCCTTTGTCCAAGTGTGCGCATTATATAAAACGGTAAAAATAAAAACATTAAACCTACTCTTCCTGTATTCTCCTCTGCCAGGTACCATATTGATCACTCTTCCCTGTCCTGCATTTGATCTCTTCCTTCCACAACTATTCTTTCATTTGACTGCTGTGCTGTACATTCAAATAGTGTGTAATGCTGAAGAGCGTTTGCAGAAAGGCAGCACACTACTCCATGGGCGTACTTGGGTGGTAAGGAGTTTGTGTTTGATGTGCCTCTGTGGGATATTATGATGTCATGTGTAAGGACTACAGTCGCACTCTTTTGGTGTTTTTGTCGCTTTAGTCTGGAATATAGTGAAGTGTAAGGTGTGAGTGACAAGTCGCTTACGGTTATAAGGTGCTAGTAGGGCTGTAGATAGTCTGTGTGACTGCAGTATGACCTATGTTAGAAGGGTGTCAGTGTTGTGCATGTATGTCAGCGGGTGCACATAAGGTGATGCTGCGTCTATGTGTGGGGGGCGAGTGACAGACAGCTACATATGTGATTGTGCCTACCATCCTTATCTGAACGTTTCTTGTCCTTTCCATGAGATATTTCAACATTTTGCTGTTAATATATGGAAGGATCTTCCACTGATAACATGTCTTCTTACATGGAGGGTTGGTGGGAGGGGAAGCGCTTGTTGAGCAGAGGGTTCTCTTTGCAGCTTTACTTGAGTCAAGGATGGGCTCATGATCTAGAGTCTTGAAGCTGACCATCTGGCGCTGGGCAGCAAATGGAGCCTTGTAGGGTAGATGAGATGTGGTCCTGTAAATGAAGGTGTGATCGTTATCTTGCTGACACGTTTCGGAGGAAGAGAGGGTCCCTAGATGGAGTAGGTTCACGTAGTCAAGACAAGAAAATGATGGCAGAGGAATGCATGAAACGAACACATCTTCAGGTAACCAGGCGTCATGGCTGTAAGCTGGTCATGTAAACGGGGACAACAAGATAACTCTGGATCTGTTGGAGAGATAGGAGGAGATCCAGTCAAGGATGCTTCTTCAGATGGCAAGTTCTTCTGATCTTAGTGGAAAAATGGTGGTGGATGGTTTCTCATGCAGTAAATAGGTCGTCTTCATAATGTTGGCCTCAGTGGGCTAGATGGTGGTGACTTCCTTCCAAAATTTTGCTTTCACCACAAGGTAATCTGTAATGGCATTCCATAAGCCTTGACACTGAGGCTTCTGTGTAGCAAAAATGGACATTGCTAGTAAATGGGGAAGCCCCCCCGAAACGCCAGTGGGAGATTGGCATAACAGGCTGCATGAAAGCAGAAAGGGTGGTATATGAGGCGAGGGGATGCCCCGTTGAAATTTCAGAAAGTGTGTGGATAGTGGTGGGCCTATCACAATCTGGACGTGGGGTGGGTGGGGTGGGAAGCCAGAGTTGAGAACATGCAGGAGTCGTGCACCTCCAGTGTGGAAGAGGAGGGAGAGAGTGAGGAAATGATCCGGCCTCCAGCCTCCTGCCATCTCTACTGCAAGAGAAACTATATCATGACAATTGAACAAGATTATTTGGAAGAATTGGTAAACCTTATCTGTGACAAGTTGGGATGTTTTGCTTTGTTTTGTGGCTTTTGTATAAAACCAATGAATAAAAAGATTTTTTTTCAAAAGCCTTGAGATTGGGGAATCTTTGCAATGGTGCAATAAGGGTAGCAGATTTTTTTGAGGATCGTAGGTGTTTCCTTGGTAGGGCATTTGGCTGGAAAGGTGTAATCTTTTTTTCCTTCTTAATGCATGATTTGTAGAACTTCTTGAATCATTGGGGATGTTAGTATAATATAATAATATAATATTTGTCTTTATTGCGTGATTAATAAAAATCTTTGCAATTAAGTTGAAAATTCAAAAAGCACCTAATTTTATTATAATGAGATTAGTTTAAGACCATTAAAATGTAACAATGTGTTTTTACTTTTATGTATACACTGTTTATTACATATTAAAAATTATTTTTTTTAAAAATTGGGGATGTGTTTATATAGTACAAGCCTGGCTATAAAGCAGTTTCAGTGAGAGTTTTAAGCAGAAGTAGAAAGGACCAAAAAGCTATAATGCGTAGATTGCATCCTCCTGTAAGAAGAACTCGGGCAGCTTCTAGTATTTCTGTACACGTACATCTGCTGCCCACCCTTCAAAGGGATAATTTCTACATCTATATCCACTAACATAAAGTATAAATATCAAAACTTTGATTTTTGTTTCTTTCCTTTAAACCCTATGTAAGGACAAAGGTCCGAATAACAGTGTGGAAAAGCTGTCCTTCCTGTCTCATCCATTTCTTCTGAAAAGCCCTGTGTTTCTCCCGCAGGTAATCTAGTATACATGCAAGTCAAATTAAAGTGCTCCATTTTTAACCGGTCAGTTTTTCATCAGAGCTGATCTCTGATTACCCCAGAAGACCAAAAGTGTGCTTTCATTCTGAAAGAGGGTACCACAAAGTTGTAAGTTAATGTCAGCCACTTACTTCAGTGCAATGCTTTAAGTGCAACTAAAATGCTGAGGTGTGGATCCTGTGCCACTCGAACTAAGCTGTACTTGACTGATGAGCCCCAATCAGGGCGAAACCGATCTTGATTTGCTTATGTCCAGGTTCAGAGAGGACCTTGCTTTGCTGTTCAGGCTGGACTGTTTCTACTGGAGGAGGATTAATGCTGATTTTCATACAGCTGTGCTTATTCTGAGGTGGCATGATGAGAAAAATAATGATGGACTAGGTTGTGGCCCGAGTAATTACCAGTGGCTGAGATTAATTCTATATCAGGACCCAGAGACGAGGATTAGGCTTTATCTTTATTCTTTATTTAACCAGCAGCCTTAAACAACACAGTGAACTGTCATAGGACTTCATTTCCCATGAAGCCTATAGAAAAAAACCATCAAGTTTGTAATGCAGTCAATCAGCCAATCAGGCGCCACCTGGGACAATAATAGACCATGATCCATGCTGGACGTCCTCTTTCTTTGCTGCTAGCAGTCTCCTTCAGATAAATTCCACTTTCCTAAGTTTACCTTATGCTGTGTGTTTTTTGTTTCATTTGATATGGACTGTTTGTTATTATAGGAGCCTCCACTCCCTTTTATGCTGTGGCTCATTATTATTGGGCCAGTAATTCATGTTGATTAATTTCCATTAGTTTTTTCTTAATACGTTTTCGGAGCCTCTGCTCCGCTTTGCATGCCGTATACTTGTTACATTTTAATGCCTGTTGTGGTTTTTTCTAGTTGTTGAAGCCTCCATTACTTAGTCGCGGCCGCGGGAACGTTTTGTCCACTCCTACGCGGCTGCAAGTGTGTTGCGCAGTTACCGGCAGGAATGCGCGACGGTCTGCCGACCATCGGAGGGCACGCCTCCTTCTCTCCTCAGGTGCATTTCTCCTCAGCGGGATGCGGGCGGAGGTCGCGTCAGTTATGGCGATCGCCGAGCACCTCTGCCCGCGTCTGTCCTGTCGCGTGGCTCTGTTGCCGGCATTCGCAGAGGGAACAGTACCAAGACGCTTCGCGCTTTGGTGGATTCTACACCACCAGAGGTCGTTCCAGCCGCTGAGGCCAATGAAACGGAGCATGAGGTGGAGGTGCTCCCACCGCTCAAGGTGAGTTCAATCATCAGCTCATGTCGTTGCTTGGGGGGCAGGCTGGCCCACTTTATTGACAATTGGCGGGCCCTTACATCTGATGCATGGGTGCTCCAAACCATACAAGGTTTTCACATAGAGTTTTTTGTTTCTCCCATCCAGGCCTCTCCCCCGACACTGATCAGGTTTTCCATCAGGGAAGCGGTTTTGATAGAACTGGAGATCCAGGAACTCCTGGACAAACTAGCAATTTGCCATGCAGCTTCCAAGAAATATTTTCCCAGTTCAAAAACAGGATAGTGGTCAGCGCCCGGTGAAAAACCTCCGAGACTTCTACCAGTGGCTCGTCTACTGCCATTTCAAGATGGAGGGAACTCACCTTCTTCGAGACCTGTTGCGTCCCAACGACTGGATGGTCTGTTTGGATCTCAACGACGCCTACCTTATTTTTCCTCCCCACTGTCGTTTCCTGCAGTTCCAGTGGCAGAGACAAATTTGCGAGTTCACCTCTCTTTCCTTTGGCCTGTCGTTGGCACCCTGGTGTTTCACCAAGGTCCTGCATCCGGTGGTGGAGAATTTAAGATCGCAGGGAATCAGGGTGATTGTTTATCTGGACCACATGCTCTTCATGCACCAGTGTCCGCAAACACTGTCGAATCAGCTTCGGTCGGCGGTGCTTCTCCTGTAGTCTCTGGAGTTTGTTATCAACCAGTCAAAGTCTTGCCTCCTTCCCACTCGCTCGATCACATTCCTAGGTTTTGTGATCAATTCCGTGGAAGCAACCCTGAGTCTCCCTTCCAGGAAGATGGAGAAGATCCGCCACGAGATTCGGCAGATTCTTTGGAAACATCTGACTTCCCTGCGAAGCATCGCCAGGGTGGTTGGTCTGTTGTCAGCCTTGATCCAGGCCATCTATCCGGGGCCTTTGCACTTTCGGGCCCTTCAGAGACTCAACGCGTTTCACTTGCGCAGAGGCTTGTCCTACTTCCAGAGAGTTCCTCTTTTCGAGGAGGTCAGGGAGGAGCTGCATTGGTGGCTTTCCAACATGGAGGCATGGAACGGACAGGCCATGTTTGGATCCCTCCCAGACCTTGTGATGGAGTCTGATGGCAGCGGCTCAGGCTGGGGTGCACGTTGTGGAGAGTTCACCGCAGGAGGAGGTTGGTCCGGCGCGGAACGTTCCCTCCACATCAACTGCCTAGAGCACAAGGCGGGCTTATTCGTGGTCCTTTGTTGGACCAGAGACAGAGCTCACTCATGCGTCCTCCTAAAGATGGACAATGTGGCGGCAGTACGCCACATCAATCATCTGGGTGGGACATGCTCCAAGACCCTGGCGAATTTGGCCAAGGGCTTTTGGGAATACTGCCTTTCCCGCCATGTGTCGGTGATAGCGGAACATCTGCCTGGTGTGGCCTACCAGGTGGCAGATTGACAATCCAGATACCATCGGGACTCGAGTTTGTGAAACTGTTCCCTCCGGAGTTTCGGACCCTTCAGGACCGGTGAGGTCCCTTCTATGTCGACCTTTTTGCTTCTCGCCTCGATCACCAGCTTCCCAAGTACTTCAGCTGGAGGCCGGACCCGGAGGCGTCAGCCACCGATGCCTACCTTCAGGATTGGTCACTCGAGAAGGGTTATGCCTTACCCCACTTCGCCATGATAATGCGGTTGATAGTGCAGGTCTGTCGAGAGAGAGCGGAATTGGTGGTGACCACCCCGGTCTGGAGAGTGCAAGCTTGTTTTCCAGTTCTGGTGGAACTTTCCTGGGCTTCTCCAATTTGTCTACCCCAGCTGACTCATCTCCTGCTCGATCCAATGGGCAACCCTCCTCCCCTGATAGTGAATGAGTCTCTATCCCTGATGGCATGGAGGATTACCGGGCTCGATGGCAGGTCCCGGGGCTTTCAAGACATGCTGCCGTACTCCTCTCTAGGGCATGGGCAGATGGTACAGTCAAGCGCTACTGGACGGCCTGGTCCTGGTGGATGGGTTGGTGTCTGCAACGGAGTCTGGATCCCATGGGGGCAGATGTTGTCCACATCCTTAACTTCCTGGCCTATCTGGCTTCGGAGTGGTTGGCATACAGAATGATTAACACCTTCCGTTCCGAGATTTCGGCCGGCCATACAGTGGTGGTGGCTCATCCTGTGGGAGATAATCCGTTGGTGAGGAAGCTCCTCCGGGGTATTCGCCTTTCCCTCCCCCCAGAACCACAATCTTCAGTTATCTGGGATGTGAACAAGGTCTTGAGCCTGCTTTCAGAATGGCCCGGCAACAAGTACTTGACACGCAAGCAGCTTTCTTTGAAGCTGGCGATGTTGCTATGTTTGGTGTCCTGTAGACGGGTCTCCGATTTCCGGGAGGTCCTTCCATGTGCCCCAACATACCAAATGCCAGTCTCAGGTTATTTCCTACCAGGCGTTTCCTGACTGTCCTAAACTCTGCGTCATCAGATGCATTAAGGCTTACGAGGCCATGATAGAGCATGTCCACCCACACGGGGAACGTCAACTCCTGATTGCCTTGCAGAAACCATTTCGAGCGGTCTCTTCCCCAACTATTGCACGATGGGTCTGTTGGGTATTGATAGAGGCCGGCATCGATACTAAGGTTTTCGGGGCACACTCAGCGAGAGGTGCCATGGCATCCAAGGCTTTCATGCTAGGAGCCTGCGTGGAGGACATTTTGAATGCGGCAGACTGGTCTTCTGACTCAACCTTTAACAGGTTTTACTTCAAGCCAGTCTCCTCCATAGCGGCCCTAGTGGTTGATAAGCTTTGAACTAGCCTAATCCTCGCCTCCGGGTCCTGACATAGAATGAAAAATGTCCTAGCTTTCGTAATGGAAGGTTTCAACTCTATTAAGGACACAGAGATGAGGATTAGCCCTCCCCCATGATGCACCTGCACCCGCCCATGTTTTGATACTTTAGTGGAAATTCCTTTGTGTAATTTGACCTGGAGGCCGTTTGACCCACAGTCTTCCCGGAGCGTAAAGTCTTCCGGGCAGTCAGGAACTCGATCTCAGTAATATTCCTGTATAGGGCCTCCCTGCTTTCATCTGAAAGGGATTGGACCTCAATGTCTTTGAGGAACTTGATGCAGTCCTCTGTCGTGACCCAAGAGGTAGATGTATAGAAGACCTCATAATAAGAAGTGAAGGTGTCTGCAATCTCAGGTGCGGATCTCTGTAGGTCACCTGTGCTATCTTGTATTTCAAGCACACAGCTCCGGCCCTGATCCCTCTCCTAAAGCTTCACCTTAGTCTGTCAGTCCTATTCCCAACTTCATATAACCGGCACTGGGTAGCCAGGGCATGCATCCTGGCCACCCCCTCCTAAATCCCACAGAACTTGCTTTGCTTGAGACGAAAAATGTGACCCAGCTCCCCATCAGCTTATCAGAACTTTTGTGTTCTAGTTCGTGGATCTCCCTTTCCAAATCAACTAAGTCAGCCCGTTGATCTTTCTTTATTCCCACAATCATAGAGATTGCCTGGTTCTATATAACTGTCTTAAATGCCTCCCACAGAATGCTGAAGGACTCGACCGTACCCACTTTGTCACGGAAATAGTGTTCTGCCACTCCCTTATGTTGTACCATTTTGGTCCAGTCTTTGAAATACCAGGTACCAATTTGGGGTACCACAACCCAACTGGGCGTCTGACCACTAAACGTAGGCTCTACCCGGGAGTGGTCGGAGATGCCTCTTGCCTTGTGGGGAGTCTGGCTAAATCTATGTGCATGCAGGTGTGAAGAGATAATCTATTTGAGAGTTGTTGGAGTGTGCCGCCGAGTAGAAAGTATACTGCCGCTCAAGAGGGTTGTGTTCTCGCCACCGGTTGACCAGGACAAAAGTGTCCATATATGCTAGCTGAGGAGAGTCTCTAACATCCGCCACTACCGGTCTTGCTGTCTGTTACAGGGTACATATCTGTGTTCATGTCACCCCCAAAATGAGGACGCCCAGTGGCATTCCCACTATCATGGAGCCTAGTTCAGGTAATGTCTGTGCGTGCATCCTCAGCGTGACGTGGGTGGAGCAAAGATTTAGAGTATACCCCTGCCAATTACCGGTCTGCGAAACAAACCTCCCAGAGGGGAAATATTATGTATGTTTTGAAATATATAGGAGCAACCTTTTTACCAATATTCCCACCCTCCTGGAGATGGTTGTGAAGCCCACATGTGCTCTTCATGGTAAACCTCATCCTATCTAGTGCCTGGTTGCAACTGCCCTTCAGATGGGTCTCTTGTAACAATCCTCTGTCTTAGGGAGAGTCTTTTTTAAATATTGCAGTACCATGGTTCTCTTAATCGTACTCTCCAGTCCATTTACGTTCCCGGTGATCACAAAGTGTTTCGGAGTGGTGATTCAACCCCTTAGAGGGGTATTGGGTGGATAGTCCCTACGTGCCATATCTACTCCATAGGAAGTCAAGTCCAGTGTTTGCACCCCATAGCTGGATCTCACATTGAACACCAATTCAGGTCTGTACCGCCCTGCCGCTGAAACAAAGAATGGTTAAACATAACTCAAACTGAAACAAACAATGACCAAACATCCCCATCCAGCCCCCTTCAAAGCAAGCTATGAACTGCCCGCCACCCCAAAATGCAGAGTGCCTGTAGCCCCATCAACAACATAACAATAATGAGCACATGGTTTGCAGATGCCTGTAAGGAAATCAGTTTGCAATCATTACATCCCTCAGTATAACAAAATCTGAGTCGTTGTGCAGCAGCAGATAGCAATTGTTTGTCATCACTTTCAATCAATTATTGTGACTGTTCCACTGTCCCACCGTTTAGACTGGGTGTACTGTAAGATACTCACAACCCGCCATTGGACAGTTACTCCATGCCAGTATCCCCCCCCCACCCAGTGGTCCATCCGTGAGGAGCACTGGCCCCCTCAGTGTTGTTTCTCCTTTGCTGTGCCCTGATTCCGATTCTTCGAGGCCCACCAGTCCTCCATCCCAACCGATGCCTCCTCTAGCATCCCAAAGTGCCAGGCCTTGCCCTCAGTAATGACTCGGAGCCTGGATGGGAAATGTACTTAAGTTCTGCTTCACAGAGGGCTCTCTTTCCTTCTATGAAACTGTGTTGCTGTTGTTGTACGTGCAATGTAAAGCCTGGGAAAAAAACTGATTGCACATCTCCCTTCACCTGGGCCATGGCTGAACACACTTGCAATGATGGTTCTCTGTGATGTGCCTGGTTTTGGCATGGGGATAGGTGCCCTATGAGCTCGCTCTATTGCAAAGAAGTGGGAGAGCCTCTTCGGTTTGAGTTCTTTGGTTATGAGCTCTTCCAAGAAGACTGAACGCTTGGTCCTTCCACTTTCTCTGATACCCCCACCACCTGGATGTTATTGCATCTGGCCCTCCCTTCTTGATCCTCCAGCTTTGCCGCCATCAGTCCATTTTCTTTTACCAGGCGTTGGACCCTCTCTTTGCGGGACTTTGTGACTACTTGAAGAGAGGCAATGTTGGTTACTGCTGTCAGAACTTTCTCAGATATGTTCAGACAATCCGACTGAAGGAGAGAGCAAAATCTATTGTGACAGCATCAAGTTTTGGTTCTATCGTGACTTTCAAGTCCTTTATAGCTGCTATTATTTCTCGCAAGGAGGGCTCACTGCTGGCGCATCCCCTCTCTCCTGCGGTTTGTCCACAGGCACTCCTGCTCCCACCTCAGTTGACAAGGCAAGGAGCGCCACCGCTAACGTATCCATTTTGGTGAGTTGCGTGGGATGTGCACCGTGCCCCCCCACCATGATGGAAGGTGTAAATTCTTGCATTAATAGCTATCATTATTCATGTATCACACCTTACAATGAGTTTCTCCTACCAGCACATTGTATTCTGGGAAATGTAGTGCCCCTTTTCGCATTAAATCATCTGGCATGCAAAGTGTTGTTGGCTCGAAAGCCAGGATTGGTTAAAGCCAAGAGTGTATCTGATTCTGTTAGGCTGTGGGCTATGTGTCGGGTATATCCCAGCAATCACCATAGCATTATAAACAACGAAAAAGGATGGTGTGACCAGTAGGTGGAAGAACATTGGTCTTGTTCGTAGCATAGAATGTTGGACTTGGGGAATTATACAGAAAAGCAACCTTACAAAACTGGCCTTAAAAGCTCTCCATTGTATCCCCCTGGAGCCAAGAGTCAAGTTCAGAATCCTTTGCATTGTCCACAAAAACGACTTGAGCAAAGGACGCAGCTATATGCAAAACCTGGCTTCTCCCTACTCCCTAGCTGGGAACCCTTGATCAACGAGCCTGCGCCACATCAAACAAAGGATAGCTCTCGGCTTCCAATCAATCAATCAATCAATCAAGAAATTTGTATAGCGCGCTACTCACCCGGAGGGTCTCAAGGCGCTTGGAGGAAGGGGGTCCGCTACTGCTCGAACAGCCAGGTCTTGAGTTGCTTCCTGAAGGAGAGGTGGTCTTGGGTCAAACGGAGGTGGATGGGGAGGGAGTTCCAAGTCTTGGCTGCCAGGTAGGAGAAGGATCTTCCTCCCGCGGTGGCTCTTCGGATGCGTGGAACGCCGGCGAGGGCGTGGCTGGTCGAACGTAGCTGGCGGGTGGGAGTGTAGAAGGTCAGGCGGTGGTTGAGGTACTTGGAGCCCAGGTCGTGGAGGGCCTTGTGTGCGTGGGTGAGGAGTCAGAACGTGATTCTCTTGCTGACGGGGAGCCAGTGCAGGTCTCTCAGGTGTCCGGAGATGTGGCTGTGTCGGGGGATGTCCAGGATGAGTCGTGCGGAGGCGTTCTGGATGCGCTGGAGTCTTTTCTGTAGTTTGGCTGTGGTTCCGGTGTAGAGGGTGTTTCCGTAGTCCAGTCGGCTGGTGACGAGTGCCTGGGTGACCATCTTCCTGGTTTCGGTGGGAATCCATCGGAAGATCTTTCGGAGCATGCGTAGGATGTTGAAACATGACGATGAGACAGCGTTGACTTGTCTGGTCATCGAGAGGGAGGAGTCCAGGATGAAGCCCAGGTTGCGTGCGTGGTCCGTTGGTTTGGGTGCGCTGCCCAGGGCAGGGGGCCACCAGGAGTCGTCCCAGGCAGAGGGTGATGGTCCAAGGATGAGGACTTCCGTGTTGTCTGAATTCAGTTTCAGGCGGCTGTTCATCATCCACTCGGCTACTTCTTTCATCCCTTCATGTAGGTTGGTTCTGGCGGTGGCGGGGTCGTTGGTGAGGGAGAGGATCAGCTGGGTGTCATCAGCGTAGGAGATGATGTTGAGGTTGTGTTGGCGTGCGATGGCCGCGAGGGGGCTCATGTAGATGTTGAAGAGAGTGGGGCTGAGTGATGATCCTTGTGGTACGCCGCAGATGACTTCGGTGGCCTCGGATCTGAATGGGGGGAGGCGGAGTCTCTGGGTTCTTCCGGCGAGGAACGAGATGATCCACTCCAGTGCCTTCTCTTGGATTCCGATGTTGCTGAGGCGCTGCACTAGGGTGCAGTGGCAGACAGTATCGAACGCTGTGGAGAGGTCCAGGAGGATGAGGGCCGCTGTTTCCCCGTTGTCGAGCAGGGCTCGGATGTCGTCAGTGGCTGCGATGAGGGCGGTCTCGGTGCTGTGGTTGGCTCGGAAACCGGACTGCGAGTGGTCGAGGGATCCGTTCGTCTCGAGGAAGGCAGCAAGCTGTCTGTTGACGGTCTTCTCGATGACTTTGGCAGGAAAAGGGAGGAGCGAGATGGGGCGGTTGTTCTTGAGGTCGGTGGGGTCCGCTGATGGTTTCTTCAGGAGGGCGCTGAGTTCGGCATGCTTCCAGCTCTCCGGGAAGGTGGCGGTGTTGAAGGAGCAGTTGATGATGTCCCCGAGTTGGGGTGCGATGACGGAGTCTGCCTTGTTGAAGACGTGGTTGGTGATCCGGAGTGGATGGTGTTCATCGTGCGGATGGGGTCTTCGGTGCTGACCGGGGTCCAGGCGCGGAGGGTGGTAGTGGGGGGCGTCGGTACGGTGGTTGGGTGTGTGGTCTGTGCGCCGAAGCTGTTGTGTATGTCGGTGATCTTGCTGTGGAAGAACGAGGCGAGTGAGTCGCAGAGGTCTTGCGAGGGAGTGATGTCGTTGTTTCCGGCGCTGGGGGTGGAGAGCTCTTTGACGATGCTGAAGAGTTCCTTGCTGTTGTGGGCGCTGTTGTCTAGTCGTTCCTTGAATGCTGTCTTCTTGGTGGTGTGGATCAGCTGGTGGTGTTTGCGGGCTTGAGGGCGGTCATGTTGTCTGTAGTCGGGTCTTTGCGCCAGGCTTTCTCGAGGGTACGGCAGTTCTTCTTGGAGTTCTTGAGATCGTCGTTGAACCAAGAGGCTATCTTACTGCCGGGCCTGCTGGGATGGTTTTTCAGTGGTGCGAGGTCGTCTGCGCAGTTGGCGATCCACTGTGTGAGGTTGTTGGCTGCTTGGTTGGGGTCCATTGTGCTCGGGGGAAGGTTCTGGCTCAGGGATGTGGTGAGCTGGTCGGTGGTGATCTTGTTCCAGCTCCTGCGGGGAACCTGTTGCGGGTGGTGGTGGGTTGTGGATCTCCTGAAGCTGAAGTGGACGCAGTTGTGGTCTGTCCAGTGTAGTCCGGTTGAGTGGCTGAAGGAGATGTGCTTGCTGGAGGAGAAGATGGGGTCGAGCGTGTGGCCGGCGTGGTGGGTGGGGGTGTTCACCAGTTGCTTGAGTCCGAGGTTGGCGAGGTTCTCCAGTAGGGCGGTGGTGTTGCTGTCATTGTTGTTCTCCAGGTGGAAGTTGAAGTCCCCTAGGAGGATGTAGTCAGCGGAGGAGAGGGCGTGTGGGCTGATGAAGTCTGCAATGTCTTCGCTGAATTGTGTGCGAGGTCCTGGGGTCTGTAGATGAGGGTGCTTCTGAGTGTGGTCTTGAGGTCGGTGTGTATCTGGAAGTGCAGATGTTCGGCGGCTGTGAGGGTGTCGTCGGAGTTGGTCGTGATGCGGATGGTGTTCTTGTGGACGATGGCGATGCCTCCTCCAGTCTGGTTGACGCGGTCCCTCCGGGTGATCTTGTATCCATCCGGGATGGCGATGGCGATGTCGGGCGCTGAGGAGGCGTTCATCCATGTTTCCGTGAGGAAGGCGACTTCTGGGGATGTGGTGTCGAGCAGGTTCCAGAGTTCCACGGCGTGTCTGTGGACGGAGCGGGTGTTGAGCAGGATGCACTTCAGGTGGTGACTGCTGGTGCTCGGCTTGGCGGGTGCGGTGCGGGTCCGGATGCAGGAGAGCTTGCAGGAGTGGCAGGTGAATGGTCCGTGGGTGCGTCTTGGGGTGGCTCGGGAGCAGCCGAGGATCCGGCCGGTGTTGAGTGCGATGAGGGTGGCAGCGTGGGCTGGCATCTGCGGGGGCCAGGGGGTCTGGCGCTGGGGGCGGTCCAGGCGCGGACGGGCGCAGACGAGCTTGCCTTTGGCACGCCTTCTGCGCACCGTCGGCGCACCCGCTGCGCGTGAACGCTGCGCGTACGCGTGCACTCCGCCATAAATGGCGAAGTGGGAGGGAGGAGCAGCTGGGAGGCGGGAGCGGGGCGGTGAATGGGAAGGGACACAGAGAGAGAAGGGGGCGGGCCGCAGGGGAGCACCGGTGGGGAGCGGGGAGAGGGCGGGAAACGCGGCAGGGTCTGGGCACAACAACAACAACAAGTGGGGATAAACAGAGGCAAAAATACAAAATGCAAACGCTACAGAGGAAAAATGCAAAATACAACAGTCAAGGACCAGGAGCACAGCTGCGAGCAGCGGGGGCACTCGGCGGGATCGGGGGCAGCCTGGGCTCACTCACGGGGAGTGTGCGTGGTGCGTGGGGTGACCGGCCCAGAGGGTCAAGGGTCAAGGGTCACTTCCAAGGCCTCAGCCTTTGAAATGTATTTACTTCTTGCCTCAGAGCAGAAGCAAAGCAATTCAAGTTCAAATACCTCCTGTAGACCTAATTCTATAGACTGGTCTTCCAGTGGCGGTGGTAGGCGAATACTGGAAAGCAGTACTAGAACTCTCAATCGGTTAGACTCTACTTTCACTTGGATCTTCTGATTCTGTCCTTTCTATTGTTTACTCTAATACAGTGCTCTTGAGTGATTGTAAGGTGGCATGGTGCTATATAACACTGTGTGAGCAAATCAACATGCAGGTGACGATGTTGGTGTATTTTATTGTTGTACTTAATTTAGAAAAAAACATATTAAAAATCCGAGACTAAGCAGAGCACTTTACAGAGGATATTTATTTATCGCAAATGAAATGTGTTGAGCATTCAGAAATACTGTGTATGTGGGGAAAGCTGAAACCGGAATATAGAAGCTAGAAACTGATGGCTCTATCTAGGGTAGCGCTATGTCAATGCAAATTACTTTCGATTCACAGTTCCAGAATGCATAAGCCTCTTGCTTCCTACAACAATCTCTGCTGTGGAAATTTCTACCTATACTTAGTCTATAGCTAGGAAAACAAAACATGTGATGGGAGCAGCGCTTGAATTAATCTCAGCCATTGGTAATTAATTGAGGCCGCATCGCAGTACATTGTTTATTTGTTCAATATGCCACCTTAGACAAGTCCCAGTTACGTTACGTTAATAGAATTTATTAAAAGCGCGCAATTACCCTCAGGTGTCCTGGCGCTGAGCTCTGCCTAAGCAATAGTCGGAGAGGTTCAATGAGTAAACAGCCAGGTCTTCAGACCCTTTCTAAAAGAAAGAAGGTCTACGGCATTCCTCGGGTAAAACGGTAGCTCATTCCACGCCTTGGATGTGCAGGTAATGAAGCTCCTGCCTCCCCAGCTGGTTTTCTTGAAGGTGGGGATTTGGACATTCTTTGCTCCTATGGACCGCAGGGTCCTGGCTGGGGCATACCATTTAAACCTTTGCCTCAGATGGTCAGGTCCAAAACCATTGAGAGCCTTGAACGCTATACAAAGGGCCTTAAAACGAACCCTTTGTTTCACCGGAAACCAGTGTAGCCGAGTTATTTCTCTTTTTACCGTAACAATTTTAGGTGTGCTTGTCAATAGCTGGGTGGCTGCATTTTGAGCTATCTGAAGCATATTGACATGCTGATTTTGGGCATTCAGATAGATGGTGTTACAGTAATCTAAACATGACATAACAATGGCTGTAACTACCATCCTAAGGTCCACTTCTGAGAGATAGAGTTTCATTTTCCTCAGAATTCGCATGATCAGGAAACAAGAGGATACTATTGAGCTAATGTGGTCATTAAAGGTCAATCTATTGTCCACTATGACCCCTAAGTTTTTTACTTTCAGAGTCGGGATGGGATGATTTCCCAACTCTGCAGGCCACCAGTCCGGGGTCCAAACATGAGGATTGTTCCCAAAGACAATAACCTCGGTCTTGCTTGAGTTTAATTTAAGACAATTCATCGACATCCATCCTGCTATGGCCTGCATGCAGTCATGAAAACATGCTCCAGTTTCTTTTTCATGACCATCTTTGAGGGATAGAACGATTTGTGTATCGTCAGCGTACGAGATTAATTGGAAACCGAAAGATCTGATCAGGGCTGCCAGGGATATCACGTAAATTTTAAAAAGGGTGGGGCTCACCGAGGACCCTTGGGGAACCCCCCAAGGGAGGCTAAAAGGCTTTGATTTGTGGTTATCCAGGTCGACTGTTTGGGTTCTGTCGTAGAGGAAGGATTGAAGGAGTTTCCAAGCAACCCCATGTACCCCAACCCCAGACAACCGATACAGAAACACCTTGTGGTGGACCGTTTAGAAGGCTGCAGACAAATCCAACATTATCAAAACAGCCTTCCCACCACAGTCCAGAGCCTCTCTTATCTCTTCAAAAGTTTTGATTAAGGCAAGTTCTGTGCTGTGATCGGCTCTGAAACCATATTGAGTAGTATCGAAAACATTATTGTTATGGCAAAAACTGCTAAGTTGAATATTCATGGCCTTTTCTATGATTTTTGCGGGCAAAAGAAGTCGAGAAATTGGCCGATAGCTACCAGGATCTGAAGGGTCTAAGGTAGGTTTTTTTAAGAGAGGAAGAATAGAAGCCTTCTTCCAATCTTTCGCAAAATATTCTTAATCAGTGGGTTTAGAGCGGAGCATATGGTCTCCGGAATAGATTTGAGTATTGGAACTCGGCAGGGGTCTAAGGGGGGAACCTGAGCGTGCGGAGCTAAGAAGTTTAGCAGTTTCTTCTAATCCTAAAGGTGAAAAATGGTCAAAGACTGGTCCGGAATAGGGATTTACTTGGATTGAGTTCCCTGAAAGTAATCCTATTTCCTTCGATTCCGGGGAGAAAGTGGAAAAGATACCTTCCACTTTTTGTAGAAAAAAGGTAGCCAAATTTTCACACAATTCTGGACTGCTATCCTTCTTAATGATATTAGGTGAGGCTAGTTTTTTCACTGTTTTAAAAAGCTCTTTAGGGTTTGACCTCGCAAGGAGGATTTTGTTAGAAAAAATATTCTTCTCTGATTCCGTCAAAAGTTCTTTATAATATTTAAGACTGTGCTTATAATTTACTTTGTCAGTGTTATTGTATCCACTTCTCCAGGCCCGCTCAAGTTTTTTGCAGGCCAGTTTCTGAAGTTTAAGCTTATCAGAGTACCACGGGCAGATGGGTGGGATCGCTTGGGTGTACATATTTTAATTGGAACCAGTTTTTTACAAACTTTATCTATCCAGTCGGTATAAGCCTTAGCAGCTTTGTCAATCTCAAGATTAGGAGGGAGTAAAGTACTCTTCAGCTCCTCCTCTAGATGTATTCCCTCTAAATCTTTCCATGCCGTTTTTTCCAGCGTCTTCAATGGAGCCACTTTGGAAATCGGATCTAATGGCTCCTTCAACTCAAAAATAATGGCACTGTGGTCGGACCAGGCCAGGGGGAATACCTCTGAACAAGATATATCAGGGTTATTAGAAAATATCCCATCTAAGGTGTGTCCTTTGAGATGCGTAGGCCCCACTACCAGCTGCTTGAGATCCCCAACTTCCATTATTCTATTCAGGCAGGTGGTGTCAGGGTCATTGGGGTCCTCAAGATAAAAATTGAAATCACAGAGTACCGTGAAAGAATATAAGCTCATACCATCCTCAAGAAGGGTGCCTATCGATTCCAGGAACCCCAATCTAGGACCTGGAGGACGATAGAGAAGAATCCTTCTGGGGATATTATGATACTGAGCCTTGAAGTTAAAAGAAAGTGCCTCGCAGAATGTGTTGGATGCGGAATGGAATACTGCGTTCAGAGAATTGTGGTAAATAACAGTTAGGCCCCCTCTTTCCTCAGATGTCTTTCCAAGGAGTAACAAGAAAAACCTGGGGGAGTGGCCTTCACAAGGTCAGGCCCGGAGGCTTGGTCTGTCCAGGATTCCGTAATAAATGCTATTTTAATGTTGTGTTCTTCTAAGAGAAGTGCACATTCTGTACTGTGTTTGACTAGGTACCAGTCATATGCAAATCAATCTTGGTCCTGCTCCAGTATGCACAGTCCAGCCCAAACCAGCAGGCCAGGTCCAAATCAAACAAAAGCAACATGAGGTGTGGAGCACACCGAAGTAAAAACAGGAAGCTGTAGGGTTGTTTGAGGATCCTTTAATGTAGAAGGTAGACTAGAGACCTCATCCTCCAGATCCTGCAGATCCAACTGACACACATTGAAGAGGCAACATTCTACACAAGAGCATTCCAAGAAGGAACTCTAAAGAAGTACAAGCTCAGGACAAAGGCAATGCATGACATAAGCACATGACATCACCAAGTCAGAACACTACATCACCTCCCTCTTTTCATCAACAAAACGAGACGAAATAAGAGCAGAGGGAAAAATTCAACATTTTACATTTAATCTTGAAAACGTAAAGGAATCTTCTTTAGCCTAACCGGCCTAGTCTCACTAGAAACTGCGGGAGCTGCAAGAACCTCAGGTGAATTCCCTTTGCTGCATTTGCTAGGACATTTGACTACTCTATTGAGGTTCCACACCCTGTGATCTTGCGTTCTCACCGCATTTCCTAGAAGTTTGATCACTTTGATTGGCTGACCATACTTGGAACTACCAAACTTCCTCTCAGGGAGTTTTATCCTGACCCAATCACCAACATGAACAAGAGTTTTCTTATCAGCCTTCCTCATATCAAACACATCTTTCCTTTTGATAATTTTCTCCAACTCACGATCTTTCCAACCCACCGTTTGGTCAACCGCCCCACCTACACCTAATCACTTTGAAGTTACCCAAGGAGGATTCAGTTGAGTGAAAGGCACCCTTCCTTTGAACAGCACAAACGGAGTGACACCAGTTGAGGAATGTGGAGTAAACCTATACTCATACACTTTCTTCTATACTGCTTCCTCCCAGTTGTAATTAGAAACCAAGGCTAACTGCATGGCCTCCTTCAAAACTCTAACAAAACTTTCAACTACCCCATTGCATTCTGGGTGATACAACGCTGCACGCTTATGAGTAATCCCTCTTTCATTCAAGAACTCTTCCACTGCTCTGGAGACAAATTGCACCCCATTGTCCGTTAACACAGAACTTGGCAAGCCTTCATTCGCAAACAAATCGTCAAGAAAATCAATAACAGACTTGGAATCCACACAATTCACTATTTTGATAGCTGGCCACCTGGAAAACATGTCAATACACACCAGAACATACTGATCTTGAGACCTTACCTTGACCGGACCTAAAATGTCGATGGCTACGTCCACCCAGGGATCGGTTGCTTGTTTTCTAACGATCATAGGTTGAGTTCTACATTTGAGAACTTTATCACTACAGGCGCACTGAGGACAAGAGCGCACCAACCTCTCAATCTGTGTGTCCATTGCAGGCCACCAATATGTTTTCCTTAGTCTTTCTTTAGTTTTTGCGATTCCCATGTGGCTAGCATGCGCATTATCTACTAATCTTTTGCGCAAGAACAAAAGGAAGAAACAAATCTACATCCACTGAAAAGTATCCCGTTAGAAACGGATAATTCTTCTTTGACGCACCAAATAACCTTTAATTTACTCATCACAAAGACGCTTCTCACACCACCCATCACGTACAAAACCAATAACCCGTTGAAGAACAGAGTCATCACTCATTTCCGTATTCCATTCTTCTTCAGAGATCACACCCTGAGTGACTAGACACACCTTCAAACCTTCTCCAGCATCTTCCCCAAGGAAACAGTCGACATCATCACTATCACAATCTTTGGAACCACCCAGCCTCGACAAGCAGTCCGCAAGAATGTTATTGGTTCCAGGTAAATAGCACACCGTGAACTCAAAATCTTGTAAAGCAAATACCCATCTCCTTATCCTATGGGAAACACGATCAATTCCTTTCTTCTCAAAGACTTCCTTTAGAGGTTTATGATCAGAAATTATTGAAAACACTTTGCCCCAGAAAATCTTTTTGAGTTTCCTAACAGCCCAATACACGGACAAGGCCTCCTTTTCAATAACTGAGTAATTGCATTCCGAACAATTGTGTTGTCTACTTTTTCACCAGGTTGTAAAAGCACGGCACCAAGTCCCTTACTACTGGCGTCCGTCATGACATAGGATTCCTTCATGGGGTCAAAGCTAGAAAGATTGGGTGCTTTATTCAAACAATCCTTGATTAGGTCGAACTCCTCTCCACAAGACTTGTCCCATACAAATTCACTTCCCTTTTTTAACAAAGACCTGATCTTCTCTGTTTTTGAGCAAAGTTAGGAACAAATTTATTGTAAAATTCCGCCATCCCTAAGAACTTTACAAGCTCATCCTTATTTAGTGGATAGTTGAGAGTGGAGATGGCTTCCACTAAGGATGGTTTGGGTTTGATACCCGACCCAGAAATTAAATGCCCAAGATATTCAATTTCTTTGACATCAAACTTACATTTGTCCAGCCTTAAAGTAAGCCCTGAGTCTTGTAACCTAGACAGTACTAAATTTACTCTCTCATCATGTTCACGTAAATTTGAACCATGAACAAGAACATCGTCTTGGTAGACTTTAACTCCATCAATGTCACACAAAATATTCTCCATTACCCTTTGGAACACTGAAGCAGCAGAAATTAACCCAAACGGCATTCTTAGAAATTTAAATGTGCCAAAAGGTGTTATAAAAGCTGTCAAGTCTTGGCAAGAGGGATGAAGTCTGACCTGATGATAGGCCGAGGATAAGTCTAAGGTTGAAAAGTGAGAGGCATCACCTAAGGAGGACAACATCTCCGTTATGTTTGGAAGGGGATAACAATCAACCACCACTGCCTTATTTAGTTCTCTCATATCAATGCATAGCCTGGCCTCTCCGTTGGCCTTCCGAGCCATAACGACCGGAGAGATCCATTCAGTGGCTTCAACTTCTTGGATGACGCCATTATCCAGCAGCTTATTTAATTCTTCTTTCATCCTATCTTTTACTAACAAAGGGACATTCCTGACTTTGGCGGTAACAGGAGAAGAATCACTTTTTAGTTTAATTAGGTGTAAGTATTTTTTTAAACAACCCAGATTTTTATCGAAAACTTTGGGAAACCTCTTGCCCCAGGAATTTTTATCGGAGATTGAGGCAATGGTGGGAAGATCTCTTAAACACACCGAGGGAGACTCATTAGGATCTAGAAACACTCCAAGATCACGTTGGTGAGACCAACTGATCAGCGAATCCCCTTTCATTGAGACATAAATCTTCCCTGCAGTAATTCTCCCTTTGAAGTCTATTGTTCCCATAAAGTACCCCAACAAACTTATGACTTGACCACCATAGCCTCTTGGGACAATATCCGGCTTGAAAAGCTTCACGCTCGTGGAGAGATGTTTCTCATAGAAATCTTTTGGCATGAGAGTAATTTTTGCTCCAGAGTCAAATAGCATATCAACACTGCTGTTATCAATGAGAACCTTTTCCATAGGACCATCTTTAACTTGACAGCAAATTTGAGATACAACAAGATTGTCATCATCTTGTTCATAAAGATCTACTTCCCTCACATTTTTTATACTCTTATTAGACCTGCAACACTTAGAGAAGTGACCTTTCTTTTTTACAAATTGAACATATAGTCTTCCACCCAGGACAGTCTTTAAAGTTGGCAACGTGTCCTGCATTACCACAACAAAAGCATCTCACAGAAAAGGACTTAATATTTTGGCTCGGTCGTGTGGATTTTAAAGAACTTGAAGCGTTCTGTTGAGAAGTCTTGAACGGCTTATCGGAGACCGAAGGAGATTCTGCCTTTATTTCTTTGACATCATATTCAGAGCTTTTGTTATTATCTGCAACTTTACGTATGGCTTCAGAGCACGCTTTAGAATGTTCATGCAATTTCAGAGTAGTGATAACATCTTCAAGGGGCGGATTATCCTTTTGCCGAAGCGCGTCTTTTGCTTTGTCAGTAGAGGAACCCAACATGAGTTGATCTCTGAGCCTTTCATCTAAACTCCCACCAAAAGAACAAGTGGAAGCTAGTTTGCGTAAAGAAGTAACATATTGTTCCACTGACTCATCATGTCTTTGAACCCTTTTTCCAAAGTGGTATCGCTCCAAGATCATGCTCATTTTAGGCAGATAATGTAAATCCATTTTCTTGATACAAATCTCATACTCATTGAGAGAGTTTCCTTCACTATCAGGTAAATCTGGAAGGTGCTCAAACACTTCTTGTCCCTCCGAACCTAAACAATGGAGGAACAGAGCAGACTTTCTTTCTGCACTCAGGGATGTCCCACAGACCCTGGCATAGTTAGCAAACACCTTCTTCCATTTTAGCCAAGGTATGGGGGGTTCACCTGGGGCAGAGAGAAAGAAAGGAGGAGAGGTGACGTTTTGCATGGTGATGTCAAGTGAGTGGTGGTGAGGTGAAATGTGAATAGTACAAAATGGGAGTGAATGTATGCTAGATACGATTCTTGGCTCTAACTTCCTAACGAGAACCTTTATCAAAGATAACACCTTCCAAATCACATCTATGAATTATGAGCAACTATTTGGAAGAGCGGACAAATAACATGAGAGTTGGCTTCTAAACTTTTTTTGAACGTAAAAGCACGGCAGAAAACTTGTACAACACCCCTAAACTACACATTTCATTGTAAGCATACAGAAATAAAAGATTGCGTAGATTAACGGGGTATGGAGGTTACATTTGCACAATTTTAACATAGATGGCCTGCGGTGAGATCGTTTTCTTTGGGTGAAAACTGAGCAGAACAGCTAACAAGCTATCAAGCACACTATGAATAAGCAGTACTCTTTCCCCCCCCCCCCAAAAAAATAGCCCATCTGCAGCAAGGAAGTCTTAGAGGAAAACGGCTGTGCAGATCAGCGATAAAATCAACTTAACGTTAAATAAATAGAGCACAATCTGCAGCAGGTGTCTTAACCTAAAGAGCGCTGTGCAGATCAGCGAAGACGTCAAGCAAAACTTTTAACCAATGTTACCTTTCTTCCGTTGAGGAAGCGAGCAGCGGATGCGTGGTGAAAGATGCTCTCTTTTTTTTAAAAGAGAAAAGCAAGACGCTCACTGCGCACGTTTTGATCCTCTGACAGCAGCGAGAGGAGCGAAATTCTGCAGGCTCTTCGAAGACGCGCTGACGCTGTGGGCTCCGGGGTTGACGGGATGACGAGGAGCGCAGGTTAACGCGAGACACGCGTCATCTGACACCAGCGCGAGAAGCGTAGGATTCAGGAAGTACGCGTTGCCAGGTAACAGTACGAAGAGTACTGGTAGGCCGCAGGCAGGACAACGCGTTGCCAGGCAACGGTACGGGGAGTGCTGGTGGTCGGAGATATGCCGGATAACAGGAACGAATGTGATATTTGAGACACCTCTCCGCTTTCGCATGAAGACTTCCGCAATTAGTTCTGCATAGTCGGGCATAACATGCTTGGAGATGAGCAGGAAGACATGCCGCAGTTACGCTTCCAAGGTACTGTAGCTTCCGTCATGAAGCGAGTCCAGCGCAGCGTTGTGCCTTGGGAAATGAAACGTAGGAATTTCTTCTTTTCTTTCTCTTTTTTCTTTAGTTGGTTAAGTCTATGAGGGGACGTTCAGAAGGCAATGAGTCTTTTAAAGCAGGCTGCAGAAATGTCTTTGAGTTGAGGTCTCTTTGGAAGTTTCCAGTCGTCGCCAAAATGAGGTGTGGAGCACACCGAAGTAAAAACAGGAAGCTGTAGGGTTGTTTGAAGATCCTTTAATGTAGAAGGTAGACTAGAGACCTCATCCTCCAGATCCTGCAGATCCAACTGACACACATTCAAGAGGCAACATTCTACACAAGAGCATTCCAAGAAGGAACTCTGAAGAGGTAAAAGCTCAGGACAAAGGCAATGCATGACATAAGCACATGACATCACCAAGTCAGAACACTACATAACACCATACAGGTTTCGGCCTGGTTGGGCCTCTAAGTTAAGTATAGCCTGAGTCCTGTAGCACAGTGAGCAAGGGACTCATTTCTGGGCATACCCTTGATGCATTGCTCCAAGGAAAACAAATACTGATGGGTGGGATGTGTGATTTAATCTTAGCCACTACAATTATTTGAGCTGCATCTCAGCCGATTGCTTTTTTGCCCTCCAGTTTCACAACTTCACTCTCCAGCAACAGAAAAAAATGGCATCCAGCAATACTAGAATCAAATTTTAGGAGGAAAAGTGTGCATAAAATATACACACAATGATCAAAAACAGATCTGACAGCCGGATCCATCGAGCTAAAGAGGAACAAGTGGGAACCTTGAACAGTTATGTAAAGGGTTTTAAATAAAGACATCCCATGGGGGAGGGGTGACGGGACCAACCAAGTTCCAGGCTAGCCACACTCTTGTAAGAGACCCGGATTGAACTCTGTTCATCTGGTGTTCAGCCTTAGTAACGCCATACTGAGGGTTTAAGGCAGAGGTCTTCAAACTTTTGGATGCTTTCCCGGATAGTTCACCCTGTTTGCCGTGGACACCTGTGGGGTCACTCTCCCTGTCTACCACAGAGCGCCTCTGTCTACCACCGAGACTCCACCCCCCCCCATGGTGATACGTTATTTCTCTGCTGCACATCATGCTCCCCTCACACTATTTCCATTTTCCTGTGGAGCACAGTGGGATTGTGACTCGCCCATGGGAAGGTTGTGTTGCGTAGGAAGGGTCACAAGATGGGCACTAGTTTTCATGTATTTTCTACTCATTTCCCCTTTCCTATATCTCCCTTTAGCACTTCCTCTGTCACCCTTTCTCTTCTTTCTCTGCTCCTCTGTTTATCTCTTTCCACTCTTCCTCTCACCATTTCCCCTTGTCTCTTTGCTGCTCTTTTTTTAAATCGGTCCGGGGAAATTGAGCCCAAGACCCGCCGAGGCGGGAATTGAACCCTGGTCGGGGCCAGACCTCTGCATCAGGGTCTGCCGCTCTAACCATTGAGCCACACTTCTCCTCCTGTGGTCACTCTCTTCGTATCACACACTATCTGTTCCCCTCTCTCAGTTTCACTCCTTCTCTCTCTCGCTTCCTCTATCTCTCTGTCTCTTTCTCCCATACACACACACACACACACACACGCACACACATGCACACACACACATGCACACACACACACTCTCTCTTGCTCTCTCTTTCTCTCTCTCTCTATCTCTGGCTAAACACTTATAAGGTCCCAAAGGCGAGACCTATTGGCTATGCCAATGCTTGTTTAGGTATTCAAAATCAAACAGACTACTGTCTATTGAAATACATACCCTGTAAGCCTACAGTAGATGGGGGAAGCAAAGGCTACCCACTTCCCTAGGTGATGCTCAGTCTTATGGGCGGCAAAGGGCATCGGTGTTAATAGAAAGTTGTGCATGGGGTGCTGAAAAATCTAGCAGTGCAGCATTGGCTAAACTTTTAGATCTCAGGCACTCAAACGAAGTTGCCACATCACCTGGTATGATGTGAGTTGTTAACAACACTCCATATGTATGGTGCCTAAATCATCAAACCAGTGTCAGTAAGGCAAGCCCCCTGCAAACATTTTAATTTGACTAAACTTCCGTTTATTAAAGGTTACTCCTATAAGTAATTTGGCCTCGAGCCTCCTTCCAGAAGGGCTATTTCACGTTGCTGTCGAAAGCAGCAGGACGTCAGTGGCCAAAAAACATCATTGTGAAGATGTATGCGCAAACGTTATTATACTTATTGCATGAATCCAGCATCCGTTAAAGGCGTTTACATACATTAACGCAACAACGGCAAATGGTGACAGATAAGGATATACAAACACATCAGACAATTCACCCGTTCCAAGAAACCCAATTAACTTTTAAGTATTGTTTTAGGAAAAAGCGCAAGGCTCAAGCCCACGTTAGGTTGTGTTACCACTTCCAGCATCACCCTGCTTCCACGCCACCCCTCCCATCTCTCTCTGGCAGAACTCAGTACTCTTCTTTCTCTGTTCATGACTCTTGGGCACTAACACTTTTCAGCGTGTCCATTTAACCTACGATCTCTTGTCCCTAGTTACTATCTCAGCCTCCTGTCAGCAAACCTGGGAGCTTGGATCCTCACTTCATGGCAGCGGCTCGGCTTAAGAAAGGAGTAGGTCTCGCCTGACCCAGCGCATGCGCTGGTCTGGCGAGACATTTTGTGAGGGCTCCAAAAAGTGCTACCATGGCCAGCCTAGAGCTACAGTGCATGTGCGCGGGCACGCGCGCCGCGCTTGATCGCGATTACTTTCACTTTCGCTTTGATGTTTGATCGCGATCACTTTCGCGGCCGCACGGCCGCTTAGATGTTATTATATTCCACCGCTGGGAGAGCAGGAGTTAGAGATGACACCCAAGCAGCGGCCCCTGCACATGATGGCAGGTAACAGACTCCCCAGATGCCTCCGCCCTCTCTTTCCTGCCAGACTCTCGTGGTCAAATGTACCCACTACCCACCTTCATTTGCCTTTGGTTTTTGTAATGTCTCTCTCTCGATAGAGACAAATAAGTGCAAGCGCCCAAAGTTTTCCGTAGGAGCACACTGCTGCCAACTCTTGAGACCACGTCACGCCTTTTTCTCCTGCCACCCTACACTTCCTGTTTCCTTCCCACACTCTTGTAGGTTTTGTTTTGGCCCCGATTCCTTTTTTAGGTCTCGCCTGACCCAGCGCATGCGCTGGTCTGGCGAGACTTAATGAGAGGGCTCCAAAAAGTGCTACCAGGCCAGCCTAGACCTACAGTGCATGTGCGCGGGCACGCGCGCCACGCTTGACTGCATTACTTTCACGCTTGTTTTTGTTTGCTTCACAATCTCGTTTTCCATGGTGCCTTTGATGTTGGAGCTCCGGTATATACAGGCATTATTCCTCCGATAAAAACTTGTAGGTTTGATCTGTCGCAATGTATATGGGGTACATTGTACTACGGCACCGAGTATTCCCCAATTGTGAAATAATCAGCCAAAGACAAAGTCATAACTCCGATCAGTCCGGTAACATGAATAATCAGAATTGATCCGGTCCTAGCAGTGTCTCACTGAAGTGTGGACACCACTCTTCACCTATACTTATTTTGTAGCTTGTAAAAAAACTTTTCCTTGACCCTTTTTCCACCTTTTGTTGCATCTTTTAAGTAACTACTACTCATTGAGGCTCGCATTCAATGGTCCCATCTCGCACCCCAGGCATGGAACGACCTCCATACTTCGCATCAGAGCCACCCACTGAGTCTTTGAATCCCACAAGAAATTAACTTAAAGCCTGGCTCTTTGAATTAGTCCTGAGACTCGGCCAGTGCAATTTCCTTCTTATTTAGCACCTGGAAACCCTTTCAGGTGTTATGTGCGCTCTACAAATAGCCATAACCTAACGACCATCTGGTTATCCGAACCTTCATGGCGTAAATAACATTTACACTCATTGGGTACAGGGCCTTCCCCCTTAAGTCTCCTATTGGCTACACCAAAACAGTGCACCACAGCCGAGCCCGGTCCATGTCTTCTGAGCGCTTTCCATTTGCACTATGGGTTTCAAATGTGCAGACATATTGCATCAAAGGTTAGCTGGGCGCCAGTCTGTCCCTTGTCCGCTGTAGAGCCGGTGCATGGGTCTTTTGAGTCTCAGGCCAGTTTGTATTTTAACCTTTGGGTGCTCCCTTGCCAAGGCGGCCATTTCTTGTAATCCTCCCCCTTTTTGTGGACATTCTTTGATAAAATGACTTATGCAATCTGACATGCTATATGCCCGCCTATGGTTATATAAATGGCCATGTAGTTGATGTCACGTATACTTGCAGTGGTCATACGAGATCTCATGTCTGGTCAGACAGGGTCCCATATGGCGCCTGTCACAAACTCACTTGTGACTACTATTAGTTCTTATAAATAAGGCAATAGATTTCATTTTATCACAATTAAGAGCATGAAAGTCTGAACTGCCCTTCCATTGTTCAAAAAGAACAGATGGATGGATGGAGGGAAGGAATGCTGAACAAATCAAATCATTCACCCTGGATGAGAAACAAGCATCCTGGGACTGGTTTCAGCGTATCACCCCTTACTAGACAGGCTAGTTTGAATCTTGTGGCGCAGCAAGCACGGGACCCACTTCTGGACATACCCTTCCCACTTAGGGCGACCAATGCAAAAAGAACAGCTGATGGACAGAATGCTGAATAAATCAAACATTTACCCCAGTCACAGATCTCTGTTAAATCCATCTTTTTTTTGCACGCCATGCCACTTCAGTTAGACCCAGCAATATGCAAATCAGTCTTGACCCTGTTCCTTATGGGAACAGTCCAGCCCGAACTGCCAAGCCAGGTGTTCCCTGGACTGGAAACAAGCATCCTGGGACCGGTTTCAGGAATTTGGTGGCGTAGCGAGCATGGGACGCACGATTCCTACTTAGGGCGACAAATGCAAAAAGAATAGCATACACAAGGGCGGTTAAGTGTCTAGAGTGTTGGAGTATGTTACTTAGGTTTCTCTGGGCACATGGGTGCGTGTCTCACTTGCCTCGTCCTGCCTGATAACATTTAATGTTATGTTAGTGGTGTTTGCATAGTGCTCAAGAATCCACTGGTATAGCCTTGTAGCACTCTGTGGGTGGCCTTCTGAGGTCTCCTTAGGAGTTTGTGAAATCCGCATAGCTCTCTTTTGTATAATGATGCACAATTAACATAAAATCCTCTGTCGTTTTGTGCTATATTTCAGCAGGAAATGCATCCTCGCGTCAATTTTTGGTGCGTGGGAGCATTTAAATGAGAGCAGCTGCTTGGGTTCCTGTGCGCACAAATTACATTTTCACAGCGAACTGCGTCATTCACCGAAACTTTTCACCACATATTAAGAATAATTGAGCAAAGTGGAATAATGGCATAATTTCGTTTAAGCAGAGTGACTCAAAAAAATTCCCGAAAGTAGGCACAAAATGCATTGCCATTTACATTTCGCCTAGACTTCGTTTCCAACACTGACTGGACGCTGAGAGTTACAGTGACATGTTTTGTGTATTAAGCTGCGGTCTGTCCTCCTGCTCAGGCATTGTCCTATTCATTCATTCACGTTGTTTTAAATAATTCTAAACCTGGCTCTTGTCTTTTTAATGGCTAACTCCGCGAAACACAAGGGGCCTGCGTGCCAGCGCTTAGAACCATCGGGCATTGCTAGTAGGCGTTACAAGACTCCCACATGGACCCTGAGCTGTGATGTGTGTTGGTGTCGGAGGCCAGCGAGCTTTAGTGAGCAATGTGGTGAAATGTCTTTGGCGCAGGTGATGTTGTTTCTGGTTTGCGGTGGGTGCAGACCTCAGTACAAGCATTGAAAATGCAATAGGTCTCGCATTTGATTAAGTTAAAGCCATTTGCTTTGCTAATGGTATTGTATAGCAAAGCAAATGGCTTTAACTTAATAAAAGGCGAGACCTATTGCATTTTCAATGCTTGTTTGTCATTGTTTTCCTGTCTTCCGTTTTTCCCTTCATGCTCCCTAATCTGCCCTTTTCTCTTTGCTGGGTCGAAGACTGGGGATCGAAAAGAAGTCCAGCGCTTGGAAAGAGTACAGTCACAATTGCAGAATCCCTGGGGGTGGGGGCATTCAGCAACGTTGCTGAGAAACAGTCTTTCACGAGTTACGTTCTCAGTTAGCATGTCTTTTTACTCCGGTAGCAGCCTGAAGCTGAGATTTGAGAGCCCAACATCAAAACTATAAATTCTGCGAATACAGGCAGACACTTTGTGTTATAGTTTTAAATCTCTGGCCCCGTGATTCCCGGGATCTAGTCCACAATACAGCACAATAATGATGTGATTCCGGTCAACTACATGCCTCTCAAACGCTTCTGCTGCAGTCTTGGCATTCACGCAGTGATACCAATAGCAAATGCCCGTGATCAAACACATTGCCAGCAATACCCAATAGTGAATGTTTGCATTTCACTTGGAACGTGCAAGGCCTCATGCAATAAATTGTAGTAATGGGTATTTCAGGGAGATAGCAGGCAACAACTGAACCCAGAACTCTAAGGTTTCTTAGTTTCATGCATAAGTAACTCATCTATCCAGACTTTTGCTTTGAATTCTGGTACTTGCAGTCCTGTTTAGGTCTCGCCTGACCCAGCGCATGCGCTGGTCGGGCGAGACATTTTTTGAGGGCTCCAAAAAGTGCTACCATGGCCAGCCTAGAGCTACAGTGCATGTGCGCGGGCGCGCGCGCCACGCTTGATCGCGATTACTTTCACTTTCACGGCCGCTTTGATGTTATTATATTCCTCCGATCCCCCTTCCCCCCGCCCCAGCACTTCTTCAGAAAGGGAGCCGCCACTGGTATTTAGTGCTTTTTTGTGTTCAGAAAGTAAAGGCGTACAAGGACATTTTCTTTCTTAAAGATGTAATGAAATTACAAGCCCTTTGTTAAAAAGTATCTGCAATGCAATATTTTGCTGAGTTGAGTACACCTTTTAAGTTCACCACTTACAATGCAAACTTTTTTTTCAGTTCTTTTTGCTGCTCCTTTACATATAACACTCGTCTTTGAGGACCGCTTAACTTGGTTTAAGTGGTCTGTTCCTGGCGTCCATATTGTTGTAGCCCAAGATGATGCTTCATTATGGAATGTTTTTTCTGGGACAGCTTGGGCAATGCAATTTACCCTATTATAACCCAGCACTTCCCCTAACAAAATGTCAGACCTATTGACGTTTTCAATACTTCTTTAAAGTAGAGTATAGTATAGTTGAAAGGCTGAGCTTTCTTAGTTTCAGGGCAGTGGGGTACTTTTCTCTGGAACGTGATTCCGATGTTCATCCTCCTGTCCTTTCACTATCAATCCGCCTGGTCATGTGGCCTTGCACTTCTAAATATCACTATGCATGCAGCAGCTCACTATTCCCTCCTATTGTTGTTTTTCTCCTCAGCGTTGCAGAATTAAATTGAATGACTTTTGTGCAAAGCAGAGTAGGCCATATCCAACCAGCTCGATGTGGCAGTTGCAATGGAATGTTGCACATTTCTAGTCAATCACTGTTCTATCCCCTTACTACACAGTTCCCCCAAGTCTCCAAATAGTTTTCTATTTAACACATTTCTTCAAATATTTGTAATTTTAGTGTCTTGTTTTTGGTTATGGTGCTCTATAGCAACAAGAAACTTAAGTCAACGAGCGTTCTATACATATCAAATAACAAACATACCCTTTATCCCGAGAGTGGCAACGGAGTGGAGGAAGAAATCAGGAGGGATATACACTGCATGAAGTATAGGGGACTAACCAATCATAGTAGAGTTCCTGTCACTGCCCCCTAGAGGAAAGAAATTACTCCAACTTTTTTGGGGGAAAAAAGACTGTATACCTCAAAGAGCGTGTATAGAGGCCTATAGATTAGAAGGTGCTTACTTTGAGATTTTATGGAACGGTCAGGATCGAACACTGCAACACATTTTATGAATATCCTGAGGGCAAACTAAAGCTGGATTACCATTCTGTTGATCGTTTGCTATATCAACCTGCTTGGGCATTTCTGACCCATGCTCCAAGAAAGTCCCACTTTCATTTACCTCTGCACTGAAGCACCCTCCTTGTTGGCTGTATCTGCGTAGACTTTTGTAGGCATTAGCTGATCTTTTATTTAATGACCATTGTACATAAATCTGCATTCACTAGTATCAAAGATCTGCAATCTTTCTATGGTACTGGGTTAAATTATGCTTTATGAACCTTTTAAGGTCTGGACTAAGAGACATATTTAGCTGTCATGCCAGCCTCGTATAATTAAAGAATAATGAATACAAATATATCAATATGTAGAGGAACATTGTGCCAGCCCATTTTATCGACTGGTCTATTCAACGGTCATAGACGGGGTCGGCCCATAGCATGTGCGAGCTAGGCACACGCCCAGAGTGCTGACCTCCAGAGGGGAGCTGGAGTTTCCCTGTGACTTGTGTCCAAAGAGAAGTGTGTTTAAACACTTTTCTAAAGGCATCTGGCACCCTTGTCTGCTTTTTCTTCATTTACATGCCACTCCTTAATCTTGCCCCCTCACCATTCTCACACTCCTCCCAAACTTTTCAATACATAGACAGCTAAAGAGGGTAAGTGGGAGTGGCGTGCTAAATTCCGATTCACCCAGTGGGCTCTAGGGGCAAAGGCCAGTTCTGGTCATAATTATAATTTTTCTTCGGCTCTCCACCGCTAACAGCATGCGCTGGTTTGGCGAGACATTTTGTGAGGGCTCTAAAAAGTGCTACCATGGTCAGCCTAGAGCCATTGCATGTGTGCGGGCGCGCGTGCCGTGCTTGATCGCGATTACTTTCACTTTCGCGGTCGCACAGCCGCTTTGATGTTCTCCGTAAGCCAATGCTGCACTCGCGGCTTCAGTTATGTTGATGCCCTTTGACCTCATGCTAAAAACACGCCTCAGTTGCTACGGGAAGCGATGCTTGGCTTCAGACTCTCTGAGTGCAGCAAACACTGGGCCCTGCCGCACAGGCTGCTTGTGCACAAGTCTTCGTTTTCTTTTCACCCCTGCCCTTCTTGTCTGTGTAACCATGAGTGACTGCGTCATAACTTGAGCCCACGCAGTAATATAGAGGTCATTGCTGGAATCCAATGCTCCATAGTAAAGGATTTCCTGTGTCACCTCTTCTGTTTCAAAATGCACAATTAGTGAAATGTAGGGAAATGTTGCTCTTTCCTCCTTGTAGTACGACTGACAGTGCATGCCTTGAAAAACCTGCAAAACATAAGTAAATAATCACTGGTGTCGTGATTAACTAATAGCGCTCGTTTGAGGTTTCGTTTACAGTGATTGGAAAATTATAAAATAACCGAAATTATTATTTTGCTTGGTTCCCTCTTTTAGCCTGTACCGACGTTCACACACACAGGGAAGCGTTTTTGTGAGCCAGGGGGTTGTTTTTGTGTTTTGGTCAAAATTGAGGCATGTCCATAAATGTCACATAAATTATATTTACTGTAAAATGCTTGCTGAGTTTATTTAAATCATCTTTTCTGCTGACGCATCTCATGGTACCGCATGTTCTTATGTATCCAAGTGCATTTTGTCTTCACCTCACAAGATGCTTGTTAACTGCCTAGCAAGTCAGAACACCACCCGAAATAGTTTTTTTTGTAAACGTGTTAAGAAAAATATTCACATCTACAACGCCAGTAGTTCTAACTCTCATTTTCTAGATGATCACTCCACTGCAAACAAAATAACATAAGTAAACAAGCATTGGCATAGCCAATAGGTCTTGTCTTTGGGACCTTATAAGTGTTTAGCCATGCAACAATTGATGTTGTTGAACCAAGGATATTGTGCTGCATAACTAAATACTTATAAGGTCCCAAAAGCGAGACCTATTGGCTATGCCAATGCTTGTTATTAATGAATACGGGGGCTTTTACTGTATCGGTATATCATCAAGGCAGAGTTGTGTATCCTGCGGGGAAAGTACATCCATTTATGTGATGACAATCATGCTGCACTCGCTTTGAGTAAATACGATATGTATGTGTGTAGCGGCAAAACTCTCACGGCTCTTTGAGTGGCCCACAAATTCAGCGGTAGTAGTGCTTTTCTGCGGGCCTGAGGTGCCCAAACGCTGTTCAGCGTCTAAACGAGGCACAGCTCATCCATGCCAAAAATGAAGAGGGGACATGGGCAGCAAAATACTCTGTGGCTGGTCCCAAACAAGAGGGGACATAAGTACTGCGGTCACGATTCGGAGGCATCCAGACAGAATCCGAGTATAAAATAAGGCCGATCGCCACCCTTCTGCTTGCACCTTTGCGAACCACTGCCCCAGAGCCTTCCACTGGTGCATATTTATGCCCCCAGCTCCCGACATTTCCTGGTGTGTATCCTGCAGTTTCTCTGATTGAAGGACAGTCATCAATGACGTTGTACTCTTTTACAATGTCCTCCAATCAGAGAGCTCCTTGAGATGCACTGTTCGGAATCCTAAACGAAGAGTAAACGTTTTGGATTCCAAATTCAGGCAGAAGTGCGACGGGAATGCGTGACCCCCTTTCCACGACTCCATGCCCCCCTTGGGGGTCACGCCCCACAGTTTGAAGACCCCTGGTTTAAGGGGAGAGAAGTCACTGGTGTGCTCACATGGCAGCTTTCTCACTGCGAACGGTTGCAACTGCCTGCAACAGCTGTGTGAGAAAATGTTGCCAGTTGCCAACCTAGCACTGGAAAATTGCACTAGGGGATGCCAATTCTAGCTCGTGCTCGCAAATTTAATGCTGGCGAGCTGCTCGTGGAAATAAATTGAGCCATGCAGCGGTTGCCAGAGTTTTGCCAGAACTTCACGTTACAACCGTAACGTGGAGTGATGAAAACTTCGCAAACTCCACTGGCGGAGCAGAATTTATCACCCACTCCTACTTCTGTCCTGCTTGCTCAAACAACAGAGGAGCTACCAAACGAGGAACCAGTGATACCTCCTGTGGCCTTCACCTCCCCAAAGCACCCCAAACAACAAAGATATCTTGTCATTGTGGACTTATGAGACTGAAAGTACCTGATTAAAAAGATACACAAATGACATATGGTTTTGCACTTTTTGTGCACAAAATGCATCCTCATATTCAAAATGGATGTGAGGATATAATTCACACTAAAAATAGCATAACTTTGCCTAATTTCCACCAGGTAATTACACGATTGGTTACTTGCCACCAGGAATGGAATGCTCCAATCTTGTTTTTTTCTTTATAAATCACTGTTTTCATGTGTCTTAGCTCAGTTGGATCAATTTTAGTAAAGCACGACTACAACACCCAAAAGCTTCAAGTTGTTAAAGTAAAGTCCACGCCTAGAGCCCTACTCCTTGGTGACATCGAGGCATCAAGTGCCAATTGAATGCATATCCTAGTATTTATATATGGCGAATCTGGCTTGCAAGCATTAAAGTGCTGTGCATAGGACTGGGAAACAGACAATTCATGATTGTGTATGGGAAGAAAGCAGGGTCTGCTGGCCTATGGACCTAGGTATTGGAAAAAATGAAAGCTCCTTATCAGTGGCGTTCGAAGTACTCTTCGAAGTGATCCATTTCCAATTCCTTCCTTTTGAAAAGTGAAGGAGACATCTTGGTTTATGGCTGGGTGGTACCTTAAGATGAAAATACTTGTTTCCTGGTCTTGTCTGCTTTAGTCAGGAATGACTGAGTTTCGGTGGTAATTAAAAGCAAGGTCACCTATTGTTAAAGGCCTCTCCAAGGTGTATCCAGCTAGTCCACTGAAACTGCCCATTCTGGTTTCCTGCTGACGGGGAGGGTGGGGCAGGAATTCAACGCACCCTTGCACTAGTGAACACCCAAGCTTAATTCAATTTAAATTAGGCAGCTTTAATGCGACTCCATGGTGCACCGCCCTTGCCATGGGGAATACGTATGGGGTGTTGGGTTCATACAGTGATCGCTATGTGTCCTCATCCAGGTGTGACTTGCTCATTCACTGTCGATGGCTTTTGCATTCTTTTACTTGTAGCAAGCACGGTGCTAGCAATAGCAGAACTACAGACACCAGATTGCACTTCTTACATGCAGAGACATTGCAAGGCATGGGCAAAGTGGGCAGGTGCACAGGGCCCCCACCTTCCAAGAGCACCCTAGTAAAGCAACCCACTTCTATCACTTTCTCTACCTCAAGTCTCTCTTCCCATATCTGCCTACATCACAACCCTCTACCTTCCTGCCTTTCTTTCTCTAAATCACCTCTCTCATCTTCATCTACTGACCCCATCCTTCTGTACCTCTTTGTAATTCTCTATTTTTATTCTCTACAGCTCACTCTTGCACTCACCTCCCTCTGTCTACTTTACAGACCACTGCCTCTGCTTTGCCTTAGTTTCTACACCACTTGTCTCCACTTTACCTCTCTCTTTACCTCTCTTATCACGGAATCCCCACCATTCTCCCCACCTCACTTCTGTAGTTACCCCTCTCTCCAACTACTGATATACCAAGCCCGTTTGTCTATCCAAGCTCTCTCTATCTAACCCTGTCTAGCGACCCTCTCTCAAATGCAATTCTCTCCACCCCAAACCTCTTTACCCCTCTTACAATCCCACCTCTCTCACTCCCTCTTTCGCACACTACCTCTACCACCTCTCTCACACCATCCAAGGTCTTAATTAGCTTATCATTCTTTTGTTGCTTTACCTCTCCACGTCGCCTTTTTAGACATCCACTCCCTCACACATTACCTTTTTCACTATCTCTTTTTCCATAGCTCTACTTGTTTCCTTGATCATTTCCTCCTCTCGCTCAATATTCCTCTCATTACTCTCTGTACCTTCTTCTTTATTTCAGCTCACCCTCTCTACCTCACCTCTCTTTACCTCTCATTATACCTACATCGATCTCACCTCTACAGTTTTAGGAGCTAAGTGAATATCTCTTATTTTATTTTATTTTTTATAAGTGGCATAGAATTGGCGAATGATCCAAGATCCCCCTGGCTAAGTGCTGAATATCTCTAACAAAGTGGAGGTGCTGGGCAAGCGTAAGGACATAGTCTATCCGGGTCATGCTACGGTGGGGCCCTGACAAGTGCGTGTATTGGAGATCAGTCGGATGCAAGCCCCTCCATACGTTGGTAAGACCCATGGCGCCAAGAAATCTATGGATCCGCTTGCGAGAGGGAGGCAGATCCCTCTGTGGCCAACGGTCAAGCGAGTCAGAGACAATGGAGTTAAAGTCCAATCAGCAATCTGCCGTCCGGCAAAACCGAGAAGGAGATCACCGAGGTCAATAAAGGCCTGGGTATGCAGACCCGGTGGTACATAGACCAAAACTAAGTTGACAGAGCACCCCTCCCAAGCCCCGGAGATGGCAGGGCATCATCGTGGACCAAGGCTATAGTCAGGGGGAACGTCTTCCGGACCAAGATGCCAACCCCCCGGGAGCCGAAACCAAAAGCCAAATGGGCCACAAGTCGAAACCCCAACGGGAAAGGGCCTTGCAGGCGTTGACCAGCAAATGCATCTCCTGTAGGAGCACCACGTCCGGAGCGTGTCGCTTTACAAACTGGAGGACCACCCCCCTCTTGATTTTATCACCCAGCCCTTTAACGTTCCATGACATTAATTTAAGCTTCTGTGTGGCTGCAGTACCCATAACCTAAATCTGAAGAAAGACAGAAATGCGGAGGGACTCACCGGGAGCGACCCTGGAAGGAGAACCGTCCTAGATGCCAGACAGAGCTGTTTTCCCGAGATGAGGAGCCCGCACCCACCCACACCAACGAACCTGTAGATTGTGCCATGCCTACACAACAACAAAAAATACAACATACAATAAAACAATCCCCTCCCAACCCAAAATGCCAGCCCCAAACCTCCCAACCCTGCCTCCCTGCTTGGCAGTGTAGGAACCTCCCGCCCACCCAAACTAGCAGAGTGCCTATCGCCCACCCCTTCCAAACTTGTGGGAGCGCGAGCTAACCCAGCACCCATTTAAACAACTAACAACTGGCGCATATATCTGATGAAGAATGAAGGCAGTCGAAAGCAGCAGATAAACCCCCCAGAAACATGATACGGACACAACCATGGGCCAAGAATCAATAAAGAAAAGTCACATAAAGTCTATGTCGGAAGAGTCCCCAACCGAGCCCAGCTTCAGACTGAAGGCCTGGATAACATCACAGGAGGAGAAGGTAAATTTACGGTCAGTCCCCAGAAACAGGAGCAACCCACCCATCCCAAGGGAAACCCACATACAGACCGGTCACTCTAGCCCACCAGTCGCCGCCTCTTGCTCCTCAGGTGGAGTACGTCTGCCGGATACGTTCATGCCTTCTTCCAGGCTTGCTCTTCGAACACGATTACTCCTCGGGCCAGCCGTACGCCAGCCATCGAGTCAATCCCAGGCCTCTTCTGGAGTGGTGAAAAACCAAGCCTTCCCCTCCGATTCCACCCTCAGCTTGGCAGGGAAGAACATGGCATACTTCAGTTCCTGCTCACGGAGTGCCTTCTTCACATCCAGGAAACTGCGACGCTGATGCTGTACCTTAAGGGTTAAATCAGGGAAGAAGGTGATGCGGCTGTTTTGGAACGCCAACGGTGCCGATGACCGGGCCCATTGCAGGATGACATCACGGTCCCGAAAGTTGAAGATCCTAGCCAGCAAGGGCCGCGGGGGGGGGGCCCCGGGATTCGGCCGGCCGCCCGGCACGCGGTGAGCCCTTTCAACAGAGAAGAAATTAGAAAGGCCAGTTGGCTTCAGGTGGGTCGTGATCAGTTCCTCCACAAAGAGATCCGCTAATGGCCCATCTGTCCGCTCCGGCACCCCAATTATACGAACGTTATTGCGCCGGGAGCGCCCCTCATAGTCATCCAGCTGTGCTTCCAGCTTCGCGGCATGGGCCTGCATGGCCTCCATCTTGCCCTGCAGGTCAGAGGTGTCTTCGATCAGGGAGCTCGTCTTTACCTCAACATCTTTCAACCATGAGTTCATTGAGCTAATGTCAGCCCAGATAAGGGACACCTCCGAGGAAACCGCATCGATGCGTGATTGCAGGGACGTACGCACCATCGTTATGGCCTCCATTATGTCCTGCAGCGTTGGGTCCTTCTTCTTCCCGCCTGATTGCTGCTTCTCAGGAGTCCTGGGACCCTCTTTCGCGCTCGCTCCGGGGCCACCATCCCACGCGTACTTGTTCAAATCGGCCTGCACCGCTGCTTTGGAACTGCGGCCCCCCGCCATCGCTCCGGAAACATGGAGTGCAAAGTATAAAGGGCAATGAGCTGGCCTGTGCAGGCGGCGCGGAATCCGACTTGTCTCCTGTACTGCAGCAGGCCAGTCCCGATGAAGTAACGGAGGTCAGGGAGTGTCGGCACACAGGCACTAGGCAATCTCCAGCCCGGGCTCCAGTTTAGCGGTGCCCGTAAGACCCACCTCAATCGGGGCCCACAACCAGCCGGGCCCAACAGTTCCACGTGACCCTCATCAATGAGAGGGCCCAGCACCCTCAACAGGATCTGGCTGCCTCCGTGGTCCCGCAACCAAGGTGAAATCGCCGCTGGGACTCCACAAGCAACAGAGGGTCGCAACCAGCCCCCACTGCGTCCTCAAAGTTAAACCAGGCGGTGGGACCAACAACGCTGTGTGGGGGAGGGGGAACCGGGGGTCCAAATGAGAAACCACGTCACGGAGGCAGTCACTCTTCGGGGGTCAGGCCGTGATGGGCAAAGACGGAGGCCACACCACCTCCCTATAGAGCGAGTAGCACCCAGGCACATCCCAGGCAAGGGACACCGGGATCCTCACTCACCGGCGTTATTGACGGGGCAGGCAGGGCCTCAAAACAGCCGGCAATGAGCAGTCATTCGAACAGATGATTAAGTTCCGGCATCAGTATGGCGCAGGGGATGCCTCCACTGCCGCAAGCGCCGGGTGTGCACGTCCCAGCAGGCCCCAGGCTCCGGGGGCGGCACGCAACGTTGGGGCCCAGCAGGCAGTCGAAATCCAGGCCACAGGCCGCGGTGTCACGCAGGCCGCATAGTCGGAGAGACAGGCCTACCAGAGGCCGGTCCTGCCGCCGGCCCAATCTCCACGATCACTGGACGTAAGTTCATGGACGGTCTCCTCAGGTCCCCGGGGGATGCCGCCACTGTCGCAAGCACCGGGTGTGCACGTCCCAGCAGGCCCCAGGCTCCGGGGGCGGCACGCAATGTTGGGGCCCAGCAGGCAGTCGAAATCCAGGCCGTTGGCCGCGGCGTCACGCAGGCTGCATAGTCATAGAGGCAAGTCTACCAGAGGCCGGTCCTGCTGCTGGCCCGATCTCCACGGTCACTGGACGTAAGTTCACGGGGACGGTCTACTCAGGTCCCCGGGGTCTTCCGCTGCACTCCGGTGGCTCACTTCACCAGCCTATGGATCAATATGTAGCGGATATTCGTAGCAACGGGCGCGCTCGGACGGAGCCGCCTCAAGAAGCAGCCATTTCCTCCAGCGGTTGGCCACGCCCCAAAATAGCTCTCATTTTAATATTATGCACTTGTTCATTAAAAATCCTCTATGGTCATGGTGTCTTTCCTAAAATGGAACAAGCTGGTTATACTCTTAATTCAACAAAAAAATTGGTCTTGCAAGATATAGATAGCACAAATAGAACCAGTTTTATCTGTTCGTGTGCAAGCTTTCTTTTGATTCTGTTTGAAGGGTGGGGGCCAGACACTGTGAACTTTCAGCCTTTTTTCAGTGACTTCTTTTTATAAGTACTTAAAATATAATTCGCTATTGTTTGATATAATGAGAGCTAGAAACAGCTGAAAAGTGTAACAAAATCAAAGTTGTTCAGTCCTTAAGATAGCACAACTTAAAATGCATCCACTGGGTAAATTCACTGCTCCTCTTGTATACACTTATCCTATTGTATTAAGTTGCTGTGCACTGCTCGGAATAAATTTCTCTCTGTAACATTGATTTCCTATTAGCAGGTTCTAACATGAAGACTATGGGGTATATGTACAAGTCCCTATCACCACTGGAACGTCACTTTTTCAGACATTCCTGTGGCGATAGGGGCTTCGCCTCATTTACAAGGTAGCTTGTAAATAAGGCCCCCTTTCATGCTATGCTTAACGTGAAAGGGGTGGGCAGTGGGTGTTGCGGTGGGCGTTCCACCACAACACCCATTGATTTTGACGATGCCCCCTATTTACAAGGGCAGCGTAAATAGGAGGCAGTGCTAAAATAAAGATCAGGAAAACCTGGTCTTAAGTTGGCACAACGAGAAAAAATGCTTTATTTCTCCTCGTTTTTGCTTTTTCCATGTGTGCTGCCTTCTGCAGCACACATAGAAAAAACAAAACACCTTGGATTGTTTATGTGTAGGAAGGTGACCCTTCCTGCACATAAATAATACGTTAAAAAAAAGACTTTTTGTAACTTCCATATGTGCTGCAAGAAGCAGCACACATAGAAGTGACAAAATGACATTTCAGGATTTTTTATGTGCAAACCTCCCCTGCACTCAGACACCCTTGAACTATGGTGCAAGGGTGCCTGCGTTGGCGCCACACTGCTAAGTGTAGCACCAGCGCAGGGGGAAACGCAAGGCTGCACCAAATCTTTGTAAATATGATGCAGCCTTGCGTTTCTGAAGTGGCAGAGTGAGGCATTAAACCATGAAGGCTAACGCCTCACTCCGCCACTTCTTTGTACATATGTCCCTATGTATTTTCTTTGGCCCTGTATGCGTGTATTCTGTATCTTTGAAGGTACTGCGAATCTAGGTTCAATTCCAACATATGGTGCACTATATAGATAAATTAATACAAATATATACATATATAAAGTTTATGTGGGTCATAGGACATTAGCCATGTGCTTAGCCACGGGAGTCTGTGGCATTCACCTTTTCAAGTGAGGTAGGAATTAGAAACACCGCAGGTCTAAGGACACAGTTTGCATACAATTGTTTTACATAGAACCTGGCCCATAGCTCAGTCCTAGTGCTATGTGAGGTATCCTTTCCATCAAGGATCCATTGGTCATTTGTGACATCTTCAACCAGTCCTAGCCTTTCAGCCATCTGGACAGGGTTGGACTAACCTATACAGCAATCTAGTAATACCTGAAGCACTAGTTTGAGAGATCAGTGTTTAGGCTACTTAGTGGCGTAACGAACGTTGAGGGGGCCCCCGGTAAAGTAGATGGAGGAACCCCTTCGGAGTCAGTCAGGAGATCTCCGGCTAGGGTACTGTGCTGAGGTGCCCCCTGGAGTTCTGCCCCCCCACACACTGCGGGGGCTGCAGGGGCTATGTTATTCCACTGAGGCTACTGTTTTGGGCTGTTTGTGGGCCTGTTTTATGGTCTCGTGGGACGTTTTTTCTTGTTGATTTCTCTGATATTACCACAAACATTGCCTGTAGCAAGCATAAATGCAAGCACCTCCCATACCATGTAAAACACCTACACAGCTTGTTGTTACAAGTTTTAAATTGCCCTGATTTGCAAATGTGGGCCACTTTTTTAGCTATCTGATTCGCTAATGGGGCCACTTTTAATTTGGTGCCTGGGCCTGTTTTCTGTCCTGGTCCAGCTCAGTTTCTGGAGCCTGCTTACTTAGATGTTTGAGCACATGTGTACAATGTTACATCAGCCTGTGAGAGAGGCGGGTGTGGTACCCAAATATTAATATGACCTGTTTATGATACTATCAAAACCACACATATATCTTGGGTACAGTAAACAAAATAATACTCAGAGCCAGGATACCCTCTTGGGTGATAGTGCGCTCTACAAATCTGCATAACACACAACATCTTCCTTTTCTAATTTTCGTATAATGTTTCTTGCTATTTCTTTTTGAGACATAACTTTATATACACTTCTTTGTAGTCTTAAAACAAGGCACCCAACAGGTGTTTCGTCCATATGACATATTTAGTCTGGGGATTTCTCAAGGCAATTCAAAGCTATATAGACAGCTATGGTGTGAAGGAAATACTATTGTCCATCAGCCTTTTTATTATCTTCGATAAATAGGATTAGGTATGCAAGAAGATCTTATGCATTACGTTTATATTTATTTGTTGACCCTGAACATTGTCATTGAGGGTCTAACGGTTCGCTCAGTTTCAGGCAGTCAATGGAAATGATTAGAGAGTCGCGTTCTGTCAAGGAGTTTATCTCAAGCTGTTTGTGTTTGCTTTCGGTCAGCCACTTACAAGGGTAACAGTAACAAAAAGTTTCACAATGCAAAGTGTTTATTGGCTGAAAAGCTGCAAATGGCTACAGGTTTTGCACTTAGACATGGGACCACTTGGTAGCTGGTCAAAGGCCGGACTGTCCTGTAAGACAGGTTAGCTCTGGCCATTGATGAGTCCGAAGGGCAAACCAAGGGGTGTAGGATGATCGATTTTGTTACAAATGACACTGGAGGTGCAATTTCAAAAGAAGTAGTGTCCAGGTGCAGCCGCAAACACAACACCCATTCTGAGAAAACAGAGATATTAAAGACCCACCTGTGGCATGCCACACCATAGTCCAGGGGATACGATCAGCCCCTTCACCTGTAGAAGACCCTGTCACACCTCATCTGTATCCTGATACGCCGTAGCCCAGAGGCGGTAATCACCCAAATCCTTTATGTGTAGGAGCGGCTTGTGCTCTGAGGGGACCACTGTCAGGAATGGGACTAGGATTTTCAAAGTCAATCCAAATAGTATTTTTCTCAATGGAGCACTCTACGGTGTCAACACTAGGCTCCTTCCTTGCGTCACATCACGGAAGCCCCAGTCGTGAGTGTTATACTTCACTCATATGGAGCAAGACATGCACTCAGAAGAGAAACTACAACACTCATTCTTCTCCAAAGACACATCATCTCTGCTACAAATGCTTTGCCGTATAACCATCAGAGGCAAAGACAGATATGGACCAAAAAAATACAATAACACGAGGTCCCTACAACGGATAATAAGTCCAGGAGCGGCTCCTCCACTAGGGCGAAGGAGCGTCGCCCCACTGCTTTCTTGCAGTGCGAGAAGCGGAAATGTAAAATGGTAATAACTTCCAGTTACTACTATTTTATGTTTGGTTGCGGGTAGGAGTGTGGGCGGGTGAGCTCTGCAACCAGGGCAGGGGAGGAGTGGTGTGCCTGCCCACTACAGAGTGCGCAAAGACTGTTTGATCGGCCCCTGGGCCGCTAAAACCAGTCATGCGCACTCTGCCCTTCTCCATGTACGCTGCAAGACCTCATGTGTCCAGACCTTATTGTTTTGGTTATCTATTTTGTATTTGGAAACGTTTTAGATCGTTGTGCTTCCCTTAAACCCAGATGTGTATATGTGTCTTGTATGACTGTGAACGACTGTGAGGAATGAATGAGTGTGATACAAGATCGATTATTTAATTGGGGGTTAACATGCTTGTATTAATTTTTGTATGAAAAACTGGAATAATGTTTATATAAAATAGGAAAAAAAATCTTTTATCTTTATAACAAAAATATCATTCAATGCATTGGTTAAGAAGGAAAAAAGTAAATAAGAATAACTAATAAAAATCAAAAAATAAATATGTGTATTTGTATGTTGTAACTATGTAACTTTGCATATGTATTCACACCCATACCAGATTTAATCATTGGTAAAGAAATATAGATCACAGCGGAGCATTCTTATTCTAGTTGTCTTGATATTTATTCCCCTCTTACTCCCTGACCTCACACGCCTCTTAGAGGGGTTCCTTGCTTGACGATTGGGTCTTTGGTAATAGACTTCACAGGACGCTGGGCAGCCACCATATGTCCATTTGTGGGCACATCTTGGAAAGGGGCAGCATCATATGGAACATCAGACTTTCACCTTTGCAGTTGGTGGGCCATCACTAGATTTCCTGTCTTAAATGCAATGTTCTTGGCATTTTGCCTCTTCTCAGCGTGTCTTTTCTTTGTTAACCAAGTCTTTCATGCGAATTGCATTATAACCATTTTCTCTTTTGTTGGTCCATTGATGTAACTTGGTTGCCATAGCTCTCCAAACATCAAAGTTGCAGTACTTTCGCACGTGATTGAGTGAGGTGTTGAACGATAGGCTCATAGGGTAGAATTTAACACAGTTTGCAAATTGAGTCCCTCAAGATGTGCAAGATGTACTGCTTTCTTTAGCGTACTCCTATAATGCTCAACAAAACCATTGGCTTGCGGCCACAAAGGGGTATTTTTCTGACACTTCATGTTCAGATACTCCAGAAAATCCTTGAATTCTTTACTGTTAAATGGCGGGCCATTATCAGACAAAATTGCTGGAATGCCCCATGTTGCAAATAAAAAAATGCTGTCGTCTATCAGTGACTCGCTCATGAGTTGTGGATGAGAGATCCTCTATTAATGGAAATCGATAGTACTCGTGCCCACTTACTATTAAACGAGGTCCATCATTGAGTGTACCAAAAAAATCGATAGCTATTCTCTCCCATGAATGATCAGGACGTTTTGACATGGTAAGAGTATGTTAAGTGATGTTTGTTGAGAGGCAATTGCATAGATGACAGGCCTTCAGATCCTTGTTAAACCTCTCATCTAAATATGGAAACCAGACTTGATCTTGTAGAGCTCTTTAAGGTACAACGATTCCACAATGTCCTTCATGAGCCACTTCAATTACTTTCTGCCTTAAACTCTCTGGAATTAGAATTCTTGACCCTCACAGTATAACTCCTTCTTGAGTTATATAAAGTTAATCTTTAACATTCTTGCACTTTTGGTATCCATTATCACTGGTAAGACGTTGAGAATGTCTGTTCCACGACTGATGTATAATTAAATTTTTCAACTTCAACATGTCACTATCTTGACTTGTGGCAGTAATGATCTGGGCTAATGATATGGCAGCTGGTGTGTTTGACTTTACAATGAAATTTATGTAAGCCTCAGCCGTCTTGGAATGGGTACCTTGGTCTTGGATAGGCACTCTAGAAAAATTGTCAACAGGTTTTTGATCATTTCTTGGTTGATGTACAATGATGTAATCATGTTCTTGTAATCTGAGTCCCCATCCTTCAAAGCAAGGAGGCATCTTGGCTTTTGGATTGCCAAAGATAGTCAATAAAGCTTGATGATCAGTTACCAGCTTGAAAGGCTTTCCATATAGGAATACCTGAAAATGTTTACAGGCCTATCCTACGGCCAAGGTTTCTTTTTTGGTTGAGAATATGCACGCTCTATCTGGGACAAATTTCTATTGGCATATGCAACAATATGCCTTTAAGCATGGGGTTGTCCACTCCGGCAGGGGGGAGCGGGGATAGGACTTAGTTTAGACGGGCAGATGCATATGATTTCCTTGTATGCAGGCAAACTCCTGATCTACTTAGGGGAGGCGGTACCTGGCACCTCAACGGCGCTTACACTACTGGAGCGATTTGAGGTACCGTCAGGCTTACACGTGAACAAGAGAAAGACCTACCTTTTCCCCCTGTTGGTACTGGAACCCCGGCCGGGTATACTGCCGAACGACATTAACTGGGCTCCTCACTCCATCAGATATTTGGGAATCCATGTTTTCAACTCTTTGGAAGACCTACGGGAAGGGAATTTTGATAGGGTGCTGCGGTCGCTCCGGGCCTGTGTACACTTCTGGCTCTCACTGCAATTGCCGATTATGGCGCGAATCTCCCTCCTTAAGATGGTAGTGTTGCCGAGACTACTGTATTTTTCTGTTAACTTACCGACCCTGATGCCACAAGGGTGGTTCAGACCCTTGAATGCCCTGGTGAGAGATCTGATATGGGGGATGACATGCGGAAGGTCTCCCTGCGGATGTTGCAGCGTCCAATGGCGGAAGGAGCCTTGGGGTGCCGGACTTTGAATTTTATATGTTGGCGGCCCAGCTGCAGTGGTTGGCAAAGTGGGTGGAGGGAGTGAATGAAGCGGTTACATGGCTGATGGAACCCACTGGACACGTTGTTGGCTAAATTATTGAGAACGGCAGTCACTGTCCCGTATAAGTTGGTATTACAGCGTACATCCATACATACCTGGCAATGCTGTGTTCGCAAGTTGGGTGGGACTCCGTGGTACTCCCTCACGCTGCCGCTGGTTGGGCTCCCACATGGTGATCCGGTGACAGTGTTCACGGCGGAACAGTTGGGGTCATGGACAGAGGTGAGCTGAGATACGGTGGGTGATGGCTCTATGGTCTCGTTTGCGAACTTGATGGAGAATTATGGACTTTCTCCAGGTCAGTTCCTGCAGAATGAAGCTTTGGATCAAACCTTTGGACAGTTATGGGGTGGAAGTAGAGATGAACCAACGACTCAACGAGTGCTGCATGGGCTGTCTACTCTGGGCACTGCGGGACACCAAGTGCAGTGGCACCATGAGGCCTTGGTTGCCGCGTCCGTTAGCCCTTTGGGGGCCCTCCGAGGCACATGGGAGAGGGCGATGGGTAGGGAACTCACTGATGGGGAATGGGGGAAAGTACTGAGGTCTCATAAGTAAATACCGAGGAACACCAGACTTAAGTACACACAGTTCAACTACCTCCATATGGTTTATATGACGCCTCACAGACTCAATGTTACATATGGTGGTGAGCTGAAGAAATTTCCGAGGTGTGCTTATGTGGATGCTGGGTTTATACACATGACCTGGAGCTGTGGAGTAGTGCAGGGATACTGGGCAGAAATCCTGGATAAGATAAAGACAGCATTGGGGAGGGAACTGACACTGACTATAGAAGTCTGTTTGTTAGGGCTCTTCCCGCGCCCTCCCATAAGGAAGGAGGGAAACCGATTTATTGACCTAGCTCTGGGCCTAGCTAGACAGATAGCGCTGGTGTGGAAGGCTCCCATTGGGCCACAAGTGGCCAGTTGGAACAGAGAGGTTATTGATTGGGCAGGAGGAAAGGGCAGAGCCCTGAGTTGGGAGGAAGTGAGGGGTATCCGGAGACAACCGATAGCAGACCTTTAGAAAGAAGTGCTGGCGAACTGGGAAAATCCAGAGAGGGAACAGACGACAGGGGGTGGGAGTCTGGGAGTGAAGAGTGAGTTATGTGCTCTCACACGGAAGACATTGGACTCACAAAAGGGGGTGAGCACGGTATCTCCACTACGAGAAGGTGAACCAGTGGGCCAGGAAAGGGTAAAGACGGATGGTGCTTGAGAAAATGGGATCGGTGGATGGGGAAAGGACAATCTCCCCGACTCCCACCCGCCCCCATCTTACGCCAATATTTAGTTTTTGGCAGTATCCAAAGGTGGTGGTGGTTCAGGAACGCAGGAGCTTGTAGACAAGTCTGAAACTTAATGACACCGCGGGTGGGTCCTCGTGATTCACTTTTAATGACTCATCGGTGGAGTCTTGCAACGTGCTTGCCTCATATTCATCTTTAACAATGGCTTTGGCCGGGGGCTCCCGGACAGTCCCCCATCAACAATGCACCTGGGGCGCCGAATCCGCCGACCGCAATGGAGCTCAGCGGTAAGATGGCAGCGTGAACATTTAGCAATGATAGACGCGCCCTGAACTGCCTAGCTGATGCAACCTTACCAGAGGCCTGGGGTGCTCCCTCCTTCCCACCCTCGTCGCAAGATAAGCTCCAATAATGGGGTGCCCGCCTTTCCTCCCCCTGCAGGGAGCGGCACAACGGGCTGGGGGCGCCCAGATAAACTCCTATCATTAGCATACCTGAGGTGTTGAGCCCGCCAACTGCCATGGAGATCAGCGGTGTTGCTAAGCGGCGATAGCCGTGCCCTGAACTGCCCAGTTGGTGCAAACCCACCGGAGACCTGAGGTGCCTTCTCCTTCCCGCCTCCGACGCAAGATAGGGCGCCGGGCTTGGAGGATTCCTGCGTAGGAATACGGTGAGAGTGACCCGTCATCTGCAGGCCCTGGGACGGCACCGCAAAGTGCGTGGCTGGCGGGAGAACGGCGGCTCTTAGTGGGGCCCCTTTAGAATGTATGCCTGGAGTGCAAAGACAGTGGGCCCGATTCACAGAACTAACTTAAGACAACATCCTAAACTTACTACCATTTTGGTATTCACAAAAGGCACTTACTCATGTTGGTATTCACAGAAAGCACTTACTCATTTCGGTATTCACAGAAGTTAGGAGTCCTAACTTTAGGACTCCTAAATGCCTTCTGTGAATACCGAAAGTCTTAAAATTAGGATTTTTCTCAGTTTAGTAGTAGTATAGTTAGGACTCCTAACTTAAGGACTCCTAAATGCCTTCTGTGAATACCGAAAGTCTTAAAATTAGGATTTTTCTCAATTTAGTAGTAGTAAAGTTAGGACTCCTAACTTTAGGACTCCTAAATGCCATCTGTGAATACCGAAAGCCTTAAAATTAGGATTTTTCTCAGTTTAGTAGTAGTATGGTTAGGACTCCTAACTTTAGGACTCCTAAATGCCTTCTGTGAATACCGAAAGTCTTAAAATTAGGATTTTTCTCAATTTAGTAGTAGTAAAGTTAGGACTCCTAACTTTAGGACTCCTAAATGCCTTCTGTGAATACCAATAGCCTTAAAATTAGGATTTTTCTCAGTTTAGGAGTAGTAAAGTTAGGAGTCCTAACTTTAGGACTCCTAAACTGAGAAAAATCCTAACTTTAAGACTTTCGGGGCCCGATTCACAGAACTAATTTAAGACAAAATCCTAAACTTACTACCATTTTGGTATTCACAGAAGGCACTTACTCATTTTGGTATTCACAGTAGGCACTTACTCATTTTGGTATTCACAGAAGGCACTTACTCATTTCAGTATTCACAGAAGTTAGGAGTCCTAACTTTAGTACTCCTAAATGCCTTCTGTGAATACAGAAAGTCTTAAAGTTAGGATTTTTCTCAGTTTAGGAGTCCTAAAGTTAGGAGTCCTAACTATACTACTCCTAAACTGAGAAAAATCCTAATTTTAAGGCTTTCGGTATTCACAGAAGGCATTTAGGAGTCCTAAAGTTAGGAGTCCTAACTTTACTACTATTAAATTGAGAAAAATCCTAATTTTAAGACTTTCGGTATTCACAGAAGGCATTTAGGAGTCCTAAAGTTAGGAGTCCTAACTATACTACTACTAAACTGAGAAAAATCCTAATTTTAAGGCTTTCGGTATTCACAGAAGGCATTTAGGAGTCCTAAAGTTAGGAGTCCTAACTATACTACTACTAAACTGAGAAAAATCCTAATTTTAAGACTTTCGGTATTCACAAAAGGCATTTAGGAGTCCTAAGGTTAGGACTCCTAACTTCTGTGAATACCGAAATGAGTATGTGCCTTCTGCGAATACCAAAATGAGTAAGTGCCTTCTGTGAATACCAAAATGGTAGTAAGTTTAGGATTTTGTCTTAAGTTAGTTCTGTGAATCGGGCCCTGTGTGAGGCAGCGTGTGGAGCAGCGGATCGGTGGGCCCAGATGGGGACAAAGCAAGGAGAGTCATCGGGCCCCCCCTGAGTGTGCAAATGAATCGAGAGCGGAAGACCGCATTGCCTCCCCCCCAATAAGACATTGGGGAGCAGGGCCGGGGGAAGTGTAGGTCTGCGAGGGGGACCTTGCCTAATGCGCAGTATTACATGGCCTCCGCCTGAGGCAATGGTTGCTGCAGATGAGGAGCAGGAGGGACATGGAGCGGTGAACGGCGACTAGGCCGACATGGAGCGGTGAACGGCGACTAGGCCTATGGCCTTGGGTGCGTCTCACAGCGACTAGCACTATCATTGATCTGGAAGACGGGTGAGAGACGGGACACCCGGGCAACCACTTGCTGGAAGAAATAGACACATAACAGGCGGAGGCGATTTGTGGCGTCCCATGAGCACGTGCATTACCAGGAGCACAATAGGACGTGAGGATAACATGGGGAAACCCCTCAAAAAGAAGGAAAGAGAAGACCCCACCATGACTGCCCCTGCGGAAGAGAGTGGGCAAACCTCGCAACAGGGAGTGCACCCTGTAGTCCCCACACTACAGGATATCCTACAAGCTATCACCACCTCCAGTGAGAGCCTGGAAAGTAAAATTGACTTGTTGAGCTTAGATATGGGGCTGCTCCGAGAAGACCATAGAAAACTAGAAGAAGACAGGGTCATAACGAATGAAGGGGAGCTCGCGGAAGCTGCACCGGCGATCAATGCAATGCAACAACGTATGTCTCAAATGGAAGCGAAAGTGCGGATACTGGAGGACAGGGCTGAGGATGCTGAAAACAGATCACGCAGAAGTAACCTGCGGATCGTGGGCCTACCAGAAAAAATCGAAGGCCACGACATGACGGCCTACCTTGAGAAGTGGCTCAAAGAAGAGATAGCGCCTGAGGGATTGTCGAACTTCTTCGCTCTGGAGCAGGCGCACCGCCTCCCTGCGGGGCCGCCCCTCCCAGGAGCTCCACTAAGAGTAGTGATCGCGAAACTCCTGCATTATAAAGACAGGGACCACATTCTGACCCAGGCACGGCTCAAGGGATACACACAAATACACAATTTGACGGTGCGCATCTTCCCAGATTTTTTGCGGGAGGTGCAATGACGAAGGGGATCCTACAGAGACGTGAAGCAGAGACTACGCCAGCTGGACTACAAATATGTGATGCAATACCCAGCTACGCTCGGGTCGTAACAGCGGGGGGCACAGAGTTCTTCAAAACCCCGCAGGAGACGTCTGACTGGCTGGACCGTCATGAAGGAGCTGGACCACCACAGACCCTGGCAAAAAGAGGACGGCGAGGACCACGTTCCAGGACACAGAGGGCTAGATCGGACTCTCTGGCGCAATCGCAGGAAGAGGCATAACTTGAGCGACTGAACGCGATGCAAGTGGTAGCCTAGATCAGCGGCGGGGTGCGGAGCCAAGGCCTACCTGAAGACAGCGACCATGCGGGAGGCACCGGCTCTGAGGGGGGGGTCCGGCGATTCTGAGACACAGAGTGAGCAACTTCCGATTGTCACACCACAGATGGCAGATTTCATTATCTGACGGTGAGACCCGGCGGACTAGGTCATGCAGAACATGAACATGGCGGGGCGCCCCTGCTGTGGCATACAGGTACTGGGGTAATTAAGGGGGAAGCACTGCGGGGTAGACCCCCAAAGGTGCGGAGAACGATGGCTGCCGCCAAGACTGGGGGAGCTTCAACGGCTGGCCACCCTCTGGGACAGACTGACCAACCTACAAGCAGTCACTTGTAGACTTTATAAACTGGTGTGGATAGGGGGTAGTTTTTTCCTACTTATACCGGGGAGTGGGAGTTCAAGGGCAAGTTTGTGGTTGGGTTCGAGGGGAAGCATTGGGTTGCAGAATGTTGGATGTCATGTGGGCTCAAATGAGAGATGGGCGCGGTGGGTGCTGCCCAGCCCTGCAGGGGCTCAAAACATGGTAATACTCGACAATGGCTAACAGCCGACATTACAAATACATGACCTGGAATATCAGGGGCATGCACACTATGTCTAAACGCCATAAAGTCCTCTCATATATTGAACGACGAGGAGCCCAAATAGCTCTTTTACAAGAAACGCACCTAACACAAAAGGAGGGGCAGGCATTACACAGGAGGTGGAGAGGGCAGCTCTTCTACACTACTTACACGGCCTATGCACGAGGGGCGTTAGTGTGGGTCCAGGCGGGAGTCCCGTTCCAGTTGCTCTATTCAGTAATCGATCCGGAGGGCCGGTATGTGGCCATCAAGGGAAGACTGGAGGGCTGAGACATTACCATGATTAGTCTGTACGCCGCTAACGTAGATCAGCCTGCATACTTAGTGGCACTAAGTCACAAATAAGCACAATATTTCGCAGGTACTGTGATAATGGGGGCGACTTCAAAAGTATAGACAACATATTTCTGGACCGATCTCACCCCCGCTGCCAACCTACCAGGCAGCGTGTGCTTCCCATGCATTCAGCACCTGGAGACAGAGCTGGGGACTGCTGGACACATGGCGAACCCTGAACCCGTAAACCAAAGGCTACTCCGATTTTTCGGCGGTCCACAAGGTGCACGTGCGACTAGATGCCTTATTGTGCTCAGCTGAATATCTAGCACGCACCATTTCGGACCATAATCCGATGATTATGTCCCTGAAATGGGCATACCCGCCAGCGGCGATTCCCACGTGGCGACTTCGACCAGACACACTGGAGGATCAGGTCTTTAGAGAGGAGATCAGGGGTGAGATAGCGGATTATTTCCGACTCAACACTGGGACTACGGCATCCCTAACCACAGAATGAGACGCTTTTAAGGTTGTCTTGAGGGGCCAGTGCATTACACGTGCCACAGGAGTCAGGAAGGTCCTTATGAGGGAAGTAGAGTGGGCAGAGTCAGCTCTCCAGGAAGTGTAACGCAGGCGGCAGGGAAGTCCGAAGCTCCAAAGGGCGCTCCTGGACGCTAAAGAGGAGACAGCGAGACAAACGGAGAGGCTCACAAGCTTCGACTATCAAAAATATCTGGAGCGCACCCATGCTGAAAGGGACAAGTCTGGATCTCTCCTGGCATGGCTGACAAATACGGTGAGCCGGGGCTCTTCCCTAGTGGAAATAGAGGACGAATGGGGGATCAGACACTTTGCTCAGGGTAAGATCAACAAGGGTTTTGCACGCTACTGCACCTCACTTTATACCAATACGTATACATGTGAATTGGCAGCAATGGGGGACTACCTGACTGATCTACCACTGACACGCCTGACCCCTGAAATTGTGGAGCTATTAGGGGCGGATATCACACAACGGGAGATTTGGGTGGCCATCAAGGGAATGGCGCGTAATAAAACGCTTGGCACAGATGGCCTGCCAGCCGAATTTTCCGCAACATATGTGGAAGAGTTGACCCCCCACCTGGCCACAATGTACCAGAATGCCCGCAAACTGGGGCGGTTGCCTGACAGCACCGGGGAGGCCCTTATCATCCCCAATCCTAAACCAGGGAAGGAACCCCATGACTACACGGCCTACAGACCGTTGTCCATGTTGAACATGGACTAGAAAATCTTGAGTAAGGTTCTCGCGACCCGTTTGGTGCCACATATGCCTCATCTTGTTCACCCTGACCAGGCGGGAATTATCCCAGGGCGGAACACTTCCACAAACATCAGACGTCTTCTAGCGGTAATGGACTCTGAAGGGTGAAATAAGCAGGAAGCAGCAGTGATTGCGGTGGACATAGAGAAGGCATTTGACAGCCTGGAGTGGCAATATTTGTATGTAGTCCTGGTTGGGATGGGTCTGGGGGAGGGACTCCTGAAATGGGTGCAGCTCCTGTACACAGCCTCTTCAGCCCGGGTGCGCACTGGTAGAGTCATTTCACCTAAGCAGAGGGTGGAGAGAGAGACGAGACAGGGATACACCCTTTGCCCCCTCCTGTTTGCTCTGGCCATGGAACCACTGGCATGCAGAGGCAGGAGCGGCCAGCATTACAGGGGACTAGAGACATCAACGGGCTGACATCTGATAGCATTATATGCGGATGATCTACTGATCTTCTTGCGTGGTACTGCGGGCGAACTCCATGGGGCACGCACTATGCTGGCCCAATTTGGCACTGTGTCTGGACTCCTGGTTAACAGGCAAAAATCCAGTTTGTTTCCGCTAACCCCGGATACCCCTTCACTGCTTACTTTGGAGCGGCTGCGGCGGGAACCTAGATGCCTACAATACCCGGGTGTTAAAGTTTATCATGATCCCTTGGACCTCTTGGAGGGTGATGTAGGCAAGGCAGTGAAGGTGGCGAAAGCAGCAATGGATTTCTGGAGCAAACTCCCACTCTCCGTAGCTGGAAGGGTGGCGGTCCTAAAGATGATAACGGTGCCACGTCTCCTGGATTATTTTGGGACACTGTCAGTGTGGATCCCACGGGCGATGCTTAAAGAATTGGACTCGATGGTCACTATCTGGGGCACAAGCAGACGGAGAGCAGCACTGTCATCATTGCGACGCCCTACAGCAGAGGGGAGCTAGCGGTGCCTGACCTTGAGAGCTATTATCTAGATCCGCAGCTATAGTGGTTGATCCAATGGCTAGCGGCAGACCGCAATCCTGACAGGGAACGCTGCCCGGATGCACCAGATACTGCCAACTTAGCAAAAATCCTTTTACGATTCAGCCGCACCACGCCAGCAGACACACATGCTGCCAAGGTGGTAATGCGATGTTGATCCAGATACCTGAGGAAGGTGGGCGCTGCGACTCCCTATTCACCTGCCATACCACTGACAATGTTGTGGTATCTCCCACAGAGACAGCACTGTGCAGGGCTAAAGGAATGGGTAGAGGCGGGACTGAGGGAAATGGGAGACTTATGCAGAGACTCGGCACTCATACCCTTTGAGGACCTGCAGGCTACATATGACATTCCTGGGGGACACTTCCTGAAGCATCGGGCCTTGACCCGCAAGATTAGGAAGCATTGGAGGGGAGGGGGCACAGAGCCACGAGCACTGGCGGGGTGCAGATATGTGGCGCTCTCAGCGGGCAGAATTAAAACGGTGTCCTGTTTATACAAGGACATAAAGACAGACGCACGGCGGCCATTAGAACGCCTGAAACTACAACAGGAAGAAGACCTTGGTAAGCAAATACCAGAGAGGGACTGGGAAAAAATACTAGAAAGCATACCAAAGGCGTCCAGGAACGCACGTTTTAAAATAATTAACTATTATGTACTGCACAGAGCGTATCTAACGCTGGTCCGCATTAGGAGGTACTTCGGTGTGGAATCAGCGGCCTGCCCGATATGCGGGTAGAGGGAGGCACACATACTCCACAAGTTTTGGGACTGCCCCCTACTGCAGGCTTTCTTGGGAGACATACGGCAGATAATAGGTGACTTAATTGATTAAGAATTGCCACAGACGCCAGAGCACTTCCTCTTGGAATGGTTTCCACACACGGCCAAGAACAAGGTGATGGGGAAGTTTCAGGACCTTGCTTACGTCCTAGCCAAGAGGGAGATAGCTAGAAACCGGAAGGCCCCAAGAGGTCTGCAAATTGCTACCTGGAGAAGCGAATTAGAGAGATGGGCGGGTGCAGAAAGCAGGCTGCTGTTTTGGGAAGCCAGTCGGAGGATTGGTACGATGGACAGGGCCAAAGCCTGGGAAACCCAAGTAGATGAACTAATAGCCTCTGGACAGGAAGACATTGAAGAGGTGGGCTCCCCTAGGGCAGCTGACGTGGCTCAAGGCAATGGCCTGGGAGGACATCGAATTTAACACACGCGACCCCGGCCTCCACCATACACGACTGAGGAGTCCCACATTTACGAGCAGCTGCTTACAAGCTGCCCCTATGTAGTCAGTGTTCCATTGCAACCCAGGAGAGGGAGGGGGGGAACTGTTCTATTTGTTTTAGGAAGTTGTATTAAAAGAATTTGGGAATGTTCACAGAACCATCTCTCATACATGCTAAAGACCTGTTCATCCTGAAGTAGTGTATGTTATAATAAGGATTAAATGCCAATAAAATATGGTTAAAAATAAATCAGTGATCCTCACTTGCATGAACACAACATCTTATATTGGAAAGTGGATTATTAGTAGTGATAAGTAGTGACTTACCACGAGTAATAAGGCAACAAGCACAATAAAAGGTTCAGTTAGGGTCTCAATACATGATTCCCTTCCTCAACCCTTGGTAGCTTGCAATGACCAGGCAGGTGTGTAAAACATCTAAAAACACTGATACATTAAATAAATAATACGCAATACACAATAAAAGTTTAACTCCACCAAAACGTCAAAAATCCAATGTAGGGTACCGGAGATAGGCCATCAGAGTTCAGGGCGGCACTGTGCGATTGCGGTGGTGTTCCCTGGTGTGTTCTTAATGTCATTTTAATCCTGCTCTTAAACTTTTAAAATAGTTTTTTTACCTGCTTTTGCACTTTCCTCTGACAGGTCCCCGTTCCACCACAGCTGAGTGCTGATTGCGTGGAGGGACGTGGCTCCACCTACAATTCCAACACTTCCGTGTGGGGGCAGTACTTATTTTGCATGTGTGTCCGGCCGCGCAGCGGGTGTGCCGCTGGCGCACTGAAGGCGCGCCTAAGGCAAGCCCGTCTGCACCCGGATCGCGACCAGCGCCAGCCATGCTGCCCGTGTATTTAAAAAAGAGGTAATCCAGTGGTCCAAACACAAACTCCAAGCCCTGAATGTTAAAACCTGCACCAAAGCAAATGGCTGTAATCCGGCATCTGATCTATCACTCAGCAAGTGCACGGTGTGCAACTGGGCGCCGGCAGGTGTGGCAGCCTATAGGGGCTTAACAAAGGCAAATAGAGAGCTGAATGTGCCAGTTGAATGGATCAGGGCATGCCTAATTAACTGAAGATCCCTGCCAAAGCATGCGGAAGACTTGTGGCTACTTCTGGCAGAGAGGGAGTATGAGATCATGTTTTTGACAGAAACCGGGTTGAAGGATGATACTCTTGCTGCCGTGGCACTTGCTATTCCATCTGGCTTTAAAATATGTTGCGCAAATTGGGAAAGAGAAAAAAGAGGAGGTGGAGTAGCAATTATCTTGAAGGATGCCTGGGAGATAGCTTGCTCAGCATTGGAGAATAAGGATGTGATTGAGGGCCTTAATTTCTGTATTAAGACCAATCCTACGACCTCTTTCGCAGGCTTCTTAATATATAGACCTCCTGACTGCATGCCGAATATTCACCTTGAACTTTTATATTATAACGTGCTGAAATCCCTTTCATTCTCCAATTTTATAGTACTTGGGGACTTTAATCTACACGTTAATGACCTCTCCTGCGTGCAAGCTATGCAGGTAGTCTCTTCTCTTGAAGGAGCAAATTTACCCCAACTCGTTAAACATCCTACCCACATAGCAGGGCATACCCTGGATCTGTTTTTTTTTCCAATATCCCTTCCTTGGAAATCAAAGCCCCATGCCAGCTGGTGTGGTCTGACCATTACCTAGTGCCTTTCTCCTTTAGTTTGGCTAAACTCCATCTAATGGAAATCTCACGATATTTCATGAAAAGAAATTGGAAACGGCTGACAGCTGAGTTTTTAAGCCCGGTGCTGCTGGCCAGCCAACCTGCACTTTCTAAGAACCCTAATGTGGACTCCATGACTCTTCATAATTGGATTACGGTTGCAGTAGAATCCACTGCTCCAGCAAAAATTATGAAATCCTGTAGGAAACCACCTTCTGCCCCTTGGTTTTCAGAGCAGCTAAGGACTATAAAAAGCAGATGCAAGCGTCTTGAGCGACAGTGGAGAGTGGACTATGATAGCGCAGATAAAACTTTATATAAAAAAATCGCTTAAAGAAATTTATAAATGAAATAACGAAGCGAGGAGAAATTATATAGCTAAATGTATTGAGAACGCCGATGAACCTGGCAAGGCTGTTTTTAAGGTGATAAACGCTTTCCTTAAACCTCGCGAGCTGATGACTGACGCACAACCTTCGGTGGAATTATGTGAGTAAATATCGGATTTTTTTTACACCAAAATCCGTAAGGTCTACAATTCCTTTTTGGCAATAGTTGAAACGGTCAAACCAGACATAATTAAAAGGATAGTACCCAGGTCCTCAGTCTCAGAATTCACTCAGATCGCACAGAAGGAGGCACTGGTGGCAATCCTGGGCTGAAAGTCAGGCTCACCGGAGGACCACTGTCCACCGAAATTGTGGAAAGAGCTGGCTAACTCTTCCATCCAGGTGTTGTCGGAAATATGGAACACTTCACTTACTACCAGCATCTTTCCTGACTTATGGAAGCACGCCACTCTCCTCCGCTTCAAGAAGAAACCCAATGCTGATGCAGGCGAATTGAATAATTACAGACTGATTTCGCTGCTGCCTGCGCCAGCCAAGATGCTTGAAAAGATGGTGCAGAGACAACTATCTAATTTTATTGAGAGCCATGGTCTCCTGCACAACACCCAATCTGGCTTCTGTGCTGGTTTCAGCACTGAAACAGCACTGATAGAGGTGGCAGATTCAGTCAGGATGGCACTGGACTCAGGGGCATCAGCTATGCTGGTGCTGCTAGATCTTTCAGCCGCTTTTGATACGGTGGACCATCTCATACTGGTCCAGTGCCTCTCAGACATGGGGATACAGGGTACAGTCCTGGAGTGGCTAAAATCGTTCCTCCATAAGTGCACGCAGGGGGTGGCGCTTCATCCCCATCAGTCCAATCGCAAGCACTTATGGTGTGGGGTTTCGCAAGGGTCGGCCCTGAGCCCTTTGCTTTATAACATTTATCTGGCCCCTCTGTTCTCACTGATTGCCAACTGGGGGGTGAAGGCGATCTCCTACGCTGACGATACCCAGTTGGTATTTCCTTTTAAAGACCGGTCGAGTGATTCTTTTGAGAATTTTAAAAGCTGCTTAAAGGATATAGCTCAATGGATGAATAACAACAAACTCAAGCTGAATGCAGATAAAACGGAGGTGTTGTTTTTTGGTAAAAATCCGCCCCCGATGCAGATCTCTGGTGGCCGAAGGAAATGGGCTGTCCTCCCGCCCCTGCAGGGTGTGCAAAAAATCTGGGAGGTAAATGGCAGACGGATTTATCCTTTTCAGCCCAAATTCAGCAGGTGACAGGAGAGTGCTTTAGCAGGCTGAGAAACCTGCGAAAAGTCTTACACCTTTTGCCTGAAAACTACCGGCGGGTCATGGTCCAGGCCACAGTAACATCTCGCTTGGACTACGCGAATGGCCTTTATCTGGGCCTACTGGCATACCAGATAAAGAAATTGCAAATGGTTCAGAATGCGGCTGCGAGATTGATCAAACGTCTCCCATTCAGACAACATATCTCTCCGCATTTGAAAGAACTGCATTGGCTGCCTGGCGCTAATATAATTAAATTCAAGGCATTAACCCTAGCCTTTGGGGCATTCCATGGCACTCGCCCCCGCTATTTGAAGCATAGGCTAGGTGCATACAAGCAGGATCGTCTACTTAGGTCTAGTTCACAGAACCTCTACCCCTCGAGTCAGGAAAGCATGGATGGGAGGCAGATCTTTCATGCTCAGGGCATCCTTGATTTGGAACACCTTGCCCAATGCCCTCCGCCAGATTACCGCTGAAATGCAATTTAGGAAAGCAGCCAAAACATGGCTTTTTAATCAATATTTTTCTCCCTGAACTCTTGTTACGTTGCTTGCTTTCTTACGCGCCACCTGTTGCTATAGCGCCGGGACACCTCTTCGGAGGTAGCTGTTTGCACTCTACAAATGGCAGTATTATTATTATTATTATTATATGAATTTTTAAAGAAAAAACACTTTCTAGTGCTTAAAAACATTTAGCTCCACTTTGGGACATCTGGTCACGCTTGACCGGGACAAAGTCAAAGTTTGAGGCCATCCGAGATGGAGCCTTGGTCAGATATTCTAAACGGGAGGCCTTGGTCAAAAATTTACCTGTGGACTTAGAAACTTTTCTGGAGGATTTTTCTCTTGAAATCGAGCATGTCCCTCCAGCAGGCCGATTTCTATGCAACGCCATCGGATTGCTTCTCCACGAGGCCTCGGTCAAATCCTGGAAGTCTGGAGTTCTGAAGTTTTCAGTTGGACAAACCTGTAATCCAGGCTGGGTCGCAGTTGAAGGTAGGCGGCTTGACTCTCAATGTCGAGTCGGTCACCTTATAGAGCTTTTTGACAAAAAGTTCCCATACTTCACCAAACTTCTGGAACTTCCTCCAGATGTTCCTTGAGGTTTCAAAGTGACAAAAACACATATCCAAGGGTCTGGAATCTCCAATATGGTCCTTGGGATGTCAGGACTACAATTCCCACAATGCACCTGGCCAAATCCTTAAAAGTCCACTGGACTTACTACAGGGTGGAGTCTCTGGATGGAGATGATGCAGGTGGGCTCTGTTAACCTGTAGCTTGCAGGAAGTCCACTCCTTAAACCTTCTTAAAGCAAGGCAAAGTCCTTAGGGATGTAGTACTATATCATGCTGCAGGTGCAGCCCTTCAGAGTGCAGTCCTTTGGGTGCAGATCTAGATTCCAGCAGGGAAGTCCTTCTTCTCCTTGTAGTTTCAGGCAGCAGATATGAGGAGCTATATAGCTCTCCCAAATGTATTCACAGTTTCTGGGCGTAAAGCTGGGATGCAGCGTGCCACACAGGTGTACGACTCCTTCCTCCAAAGTTTGGCATATTCTTGTCCCGAAAGCACTATTCTCTCAAAATCCAAGATGAAGAAAGTCTCTCCTTTGGGGTTAGATCTGGCTAGGCCAACAGACTGGTGTGGCTAAGTTTCACTAACACACCCCTTCCAACCTAATGACTAATCTTATTACTGAAACTTCTGTGTGGCACGGGGTGCTGGATGTGAGGGTCAGCCTGTGCTTGTCCCAAACTGTCAATTCTCCCTTTGAAGACCAGTTTGGCTCCCCCACCCCCTTGTTGCCTTTTGAAACTAAAGTGCTCAACTCACAGGAAATCCATTGTCTACTCTAACAGGACACTTCACACCTCATCAAGCAGCTCTGGCTCAGCCTGGGAAAGGATGGCCAATCAGGAGAGGGAAGCTGGAAAGCTGGACTTTGGGTCACAGAAAAGCTAGTTCTCTTTTCTGTAAAAGTTATTATAAATCTAACAGTGGCAAGGTGTTAGATTTATCTTAATTATTAATTAGCTACCTTGAAGTATATTTTTAGGTGGCTCCAGTCAATATCTATACTTAAATAAAATATCTCCATGTTAGCCTATGGAGCCATTCACTACAATGGGGGAAACAGAATTGTCATTTTGTCCCTCACCAGGGCTTATAAAACATCTTTTATAATATCCCTGCTTACATATACAAGGCACCCTACCTCTGGAGCACATAGCAGAGACCTTAGCGGTGTCTTATATGTACACATAATGTAGTTTGAGACTTTGGAAGTACCTTTACATCCAAAGTCAAATTTGCATGTAAAATTAAGGTAAAGGCAGCCTGAAAAGCAGTGCTGCCTTTAAAATGACAGCACCACTGTAGTGCACACTTTGCATTAAGTCTACTGGGCCTCTAAACCTATATGCCCTATTATATACTATGGACTTACAGCTAGGCTGTCTGTACCAATTATAATTACACCTAATTTGCATATCCTTATAATCAAAGCACTGGGCCTGGTAAGCAGAGCCCAGGATCAGGCAGAGTCAGTTACCACCAGTACCAAGAAAGAAAATGGGGTGATAAGTGCAAAAGGGGTGACTTTCTCACACCTTAGATATTACCAGACGTGATTCAGTAAGGTAGCAGCCCTTATTTTTCCATTCATTAAAGCAATAGATGAACTGAAATATGCTCCTCGATCAAGGACACAGGTTGATTGTTGTTCTCTTTAGGAAAGGAGCAGCTTCAACCATGAACTGCTATCTTCAGTTTTATTGCTAAAGATTGAATGAGAGACCTATACTAAATTAATGTCCATTTTTAGAATTGGGATGCTGATATTATTAGTCTGGACAATCAGCTGGCTTTGCACTGTTTTTTCCTCCTACTAGTCCTACTGACTGCATCTGTGCTGCGCAATGTACGAGGCGCTTTAGCACTACTGACTATTATTGTTTTTAGACACATTATGATAATTCACGTGACAACAAAATCAGGCCATCGATAGTTGGCGTTTGAGGAAATGATCATAGATGTTAGTATTGCAGTGAGTGAGGAAGTATTTTCCTCTGTCGAAGGATATTTTTTAACCTTCACGAAGTTCAATGGAAAATTTTGCGACTTCACAATTGTTTCAAATTGTATCTTTTGTATTGAAATCGTGACCTTGGCAACCATTTTTATCACACATATCCTTGGTAAATATTAGCAAAACAGTTCTGCATGGATTATATTTGTTAGAAAATATGTTTTTCTGTGTAATGGCAGTCTGCATAGAAACGTTTTTGAAAAGGTAAACATAAGGAGAGAAAATCTACCTACTTGATTGACCTTGGTTGGGTTCGATTAGAAGGGAAATTACCAAGCAATGGAGTGAAGATGAGCTCCCACAGTGCAGAAAACTGAGGCAGGGTAAGGTAAACTAGGACATTCTGCAACCACCGCCATTGATGAAAATCAAGAACTTTGCAAAAGTTTGTGGGTGGAAAAGAAAATATCACACACCTTACCAAAGGCAAGAATAGCTTATTTCAAGGCGTGCCTGGTTTGTTAAGCAGTTACAGTACTAGGCCGTTTAAGTTCCTGTGTCTAAAATGATGGATGCAATAAAAGAAAGAACAATTTTGGTTCAAACCGTCTCAGATTTGAATTTTTAGAGACTCAATTTTATGGTCCCGAATTCGGTTATTAGAGAAAATGTATTTATTTATTTATTAGTTTTATAGAGTGTGCAATTACCTGAGGGTGTCCTGATGCTAGCAAAAAATACACTCAATACAGCAACTCGCATACTCAATGGCTTCAGGCAAAGCCTATGTCAACAAATGGGCATTTAGAGCCCTGCACAATTTTAAGATATTTGGCACTAGGCGTACCTCCGATGGCAGTCCTGAGCTGTATGCCTGAGCTGTAGCCACAGAAAAAGTCCATCGTCCCAATCTTGCTCTCCCTTATATAGGTACCATGATGAGACAGGCGGAGGTCAAGCTAAGCAACCTGGGAGGAATGTATTTTTTAAACATATCAGATATGTACTGCTCCTGACACAGGAAATTGAGATACCCAATATCATTGCGGGCAAAGAAGTCTTGCGTCTCTTTCTACTTCAAGTGTACAGCGTCACCAGTCATAACCTACATTGCTAGCCTCAGCCGCATCAAATGTACAAGGTACAATGCACCACGAGGAGTTGTTTCATAATTCTATGTCAGGACAGGAGGCTCCGATTATGCTTTCTCATTTCTTTATTAGAAATGCCCAGCAGCCAATCAGAAGAACCGTTGTGAAACGAAAAACTACAGTACCCATGAGCACCAGGGTACCACGTGACCAAGCATAGAGTCTCACATATAAAAGATAATGTAGGAGAAAGTACGTCCTCTTTCTTTGCTGCTCCGCAGCCAGTTAAGTGCCTTTTATTTACTTCTCTAGCTACTTTGTTGAATTGACACTTTGTTGCGATACCGCTTTGACGCGCTTGCTTGTCCTTTGATTGCTTGGTTGCTAACTTGCATTGCTACTTTGTTGCGCGCTGTCAAACGCTGCTTTGGGTCTCCGCTCGGTGTTTTGCATCGCGCGGTGCACATTCTGGGAGCGTGGTCGCACCTCCTGAGTTCCAGACGCTCGTCGGAGCGTCTGTGTAAATTTTTAAGGTGGAGTGGGAGTTCTGGGGCTGAGGAACTCGTGCTAGCGCGCGAGCTCCTCTTTTGCATTGATCTCGAGGCGGCCGTTACCGCGCATGCGCGGCGGCCATTTTGTTTGTTTACTTTCGTGTTTCCACACAGAGATTGACTGAATAGGTTGTTTTTATACACCGCTGCCCACAGCCTCAGATTTTCTCCATCCCCGTCGACGCCCTTTGCTTATTCAAGGCTTGGGGCTGTATAATAACGCATAGGCACTGCCTAGAGTGATTTTCAGCAAGCCCTCCCTCCACAATTTATTTATTTATATCTTTGGTCAGGTTTTTCTACCTTTCCTTCTGGCTTGCTGTGGGGTTCTTCACTCCCCCTGAATTGTGGCTTTGGCAGATATATATATATTGAAATTGGAGTATCATTTTGTGGGCATTACTTTCACAATACTGTGACACAAAAATGGAAGATTATTTTGATGATGATGATTACTCCTTTGAGGATGATGACTCTAGTTTCCTAGAGCAGGATTTGGTGGAGGCTCTGGACCAAGGGGTTCAACACTCCGTTAATAAAGCCCTTGTCCAAGCTATCAATCCTCTGAAACGTCTTTTGACGAACTGCGCCAAACAACAGGGTTGGTTGCCTTCTTCACGTTCTTCTAAGTCTCCAGCCAATCCGCATAGGTCGGATTTTTAAAGACTGGCTAAATCTTTAGCCTCAGAAAAAGCTTCCTCCTTGCCATCGGTGGGCGCTTCTGCCTCAGCTGGATGTCTGACGGACACTGAAGGTCCTCCTTCCTCTCCTTCGGACCAGGATGTTCCGCCACCACGCAAGAAGTCTCGTAAGGAGCATTACGTCGATGCTCCTACTCATCCTCAGGTCCTTACCTTTGAACCTTCTGAACTTTATCACCCCCATTCATCTTCCTGGCTACCTTCTCCTGCGGTGGCGGACTATGTTCAGACGCACATTTGACAGCCCGTTGAGAAGGATGTTAGGGCTCGCCTCCGCTCCGAGTGCCCTCGCCCGGATCTCGCTGATCACCTGGCAGACACTCCTGAGATTGATCCCACAATGCTTTCGTACCTTAAAAAATTCGCAAGGGATCCGAAGAAGGGTCTTGACAGATCCTGACGCTCCTGTCAGGATAAAATGCTGGATTTATTGGGCCCACTCACCAAGATTCTTGATCTTGGATTTCAAGCCAAGGAATCTTCTTCCCTTGTGGATCCTGATGACCTGATAGAATGGGCTCAGAGGGCTATTTGCCAGTTAGGCAATGCAAATTGTGCGATTTCGAGCGAGCGCCGTCGCTCTATTCTTCTGAAAATTGATCCAAAGTTGGCGGAACTCTCTACTTCCGAATCTGGTCCAGTGGCTCAGGGTCTTTTATTCGGCCAGCCTTTTCTTAAGGAACTAACAAAGTTTGTTGCGACCTTCAGTGGTCTGGATAAGGCTCAAGCTTCCATCAAGCGTGCACTTCGTCCGGTTTTTGCCAGGGCCGGACGACATAGGGGACGCTCGTTCGGCCGTGGCTCTCATAATCCATCCCAGAGGGGTTATCAGTCCCAGAGAGGCAGTGGTCAGGAGTCAGGATACAACTCCCGCTCAAACTTCTATCCTTCCCGCAAAGGGAGAGGTCAATTTCGGAAAGGCCGTTCCGGTGGAAACCAAGGTGCCTACCACGACTCTAACACCTCAGGTGAGTTTGATTCCTTTTTCCGAGGTGGTTCTGGGGGGCAGAATACGATTTTTTCTCCAGAACTGGCGTCAAATCTCCAACGATGCTTGGGTTCTGCAAACTGTTCAGGGTTTCAAAATAGAATTTTATCAGTCCCAACATCGATCCCTCCCTCCAAACCCCCTAAATTTTTCTCTTCAGGACCAAGGGTTTATCTCGGCGGAGATCGAATCCCTTCTCAAACAAGGGGCAATCATTCCAACTATTCCCCACCCACAGGGGTTCATCAGCACTATTTTCCTGGTTCAGAAAAAAGGGGGTGGCAATCGTCTGGTCCTCAATTTGAAAGATTTCAACGGAAGTGTCGTTTACAGACACTTCAAAATGGAGGGGATCCATCTATTGCGCGATCTTCTTCGCGAAGGGGACTGGATGGTTCGGCTCGACCTCAAGGATGCGTATCTTTTGATTCCCATTTTCGAGCCTCATCGCCGCTTTCTTCAATTCAGTTGGCAGGGGACTTGGTACGAATACACAGTTCTTCCATTCGGCCTCTCGTCAGCACCTTGGTGCTTCACGAAACTTCTGAGGCCTGTAGTGGAGTGTCTGCATGCTCGGGGTGTCCGCTTAATAATATATCTCGACGACATTCTTATCATGGCGGACAGTCCCCTCACAGTCTTAACGCACCTGGAGTGGTCTATCGACCTTTTACAATCTCTGGGTTTTCTAGTCAATCCTCAGAAATCTATCTTGAACCCTACACAGGTGATAGAGTTTCTGGGTTTCCAGGTGAATTCCCTTTCCTGTCAACTTCTACTACCAAACCAAAAGATTTGGTACATCAAGAGGGAATTGAGGTCGGTTCTTTCCAGACAGACTGTGTCGTTGAGATCGTTAGCACGTGTTGTCGGTCTATTGGCGTCCTCCATTCAGGCGATATTCCCGGGCCCTCTGCACTACAGGGCACTTCAAAGGTTGAAAATTCGTCATCTCCAAAAAGGTCTTCGCTATTCCGATCTGATTCCTCTTTCCGAGGATGCGAAGAGCGAGATGCAATGGTGGTTAGACCACATGGAGGCCTGGAATGGACGAGCCCTGTTCGGCTCCTCTCCGGATCTGGTGATAGAATCCGATGCCAGTCTATGGGGTTGGGGAGCCCGGTGCAGTCCCATCTCGACAGGGGGTCGTTGGTCCCCTCAGGGACTGTCTCTTCACATAAAATGCCTGGAACTCCTAGCGGGTTCCTTTGCGATCCGGTGTTTTTCTCCTCTTCAGTCCAATTGTTGTATTCTTCTCCGCATGGACAATGTTTCAGCGGTCCGGTATGTCAACAAGTTAGGGGGAACACGATCCAAGATTTTGGCGGACATCGCCAAGGATTTTTGGCACTTCTGTCTTCAACAGAAGATCACAGTTATTGCCGAATATCTTCTTGGCTGTCACAATCAGATTGCGGACTGGAACTCTCGCCATCTTCGCGACTTCAGCGATTGGCGCCTTCATCCTTGCATTTTTCGAATTCTCCGTCGGACTTGGGGTCAATGTCACCTAGTTCTGTTCGCTTCTCGCCTAAACACTCAGCTCCCCCTGTTTTTCAGCTGGAGGCCGGATCCGAAAGCCCTAGCCACGGACGCGTTCCTTCAGACTTGGCCGTCGACTCTGTGTTACGCCTTTCCCCCGTTCATGATGATTCCCAGGGTTCTGTCCTACTCGAAACGCTTTCAAACAGAGTTAATTCTCATTGCTCCGCTGTGGAGAGCTCAAGCGTGGTTCCCGGTTCTTCTGGAGATGTGCTGTGCGGTCCCGTTCCTTCTTCCCCAGAAGTGGAATCTGTTGTTGGATCCCCTCGGCAATACGCATCCCCTTGTTCTATCCGGCAATCTCCTTCTGTTGGCGTGGCGAATTTCGGGGATCGTTGGTCGCTCCCAGGCCTTTCATGCGACGCTTCCAAATTCATCAGTGACGCCTGGTCTCCCAGTACTCACAAGCGATATAGAGCCTCATGGAAACGATGGTGTGACTGGTGTGTTCAGCGGGAAGTTGATCCCGCTTCAGCGGATATGGCTATGATTATTAATTTTCTAGCCTCTCTCGCTTCCTCGGGTTTGGCTTATCGCACGGTCAACAACTTCCGCTCCGCCATCTCCGCGGCTCATGTTCCTATCAATGGTAAACCTGCGGGTGAGCATCCCTTAATTTCCAAACTGCTTAAGGGCATTCATTTGTCGAATCCTCCGTGTCCTAAATATGTCTCGCTTTGGGATGTCTCCATTGTTTTGAAATTTTTGGAGGCTTGGCCTTCTAATTCATTGCTTTCCCGCAAGCAACTCTCTGCCAAACTGACTATGCTGTTATGTCTTGTTTCTTGCAAACGAGTTTCTGATGTGCGTGCGTTAGACTTGGCAGGTCGCAGTTTTACACCCGAGGGTGTCACTTTTCTTATTTCTAAACGCACCAAAACGGCTACCTCTTCGGTTACCTATCCTTCCTTTCCTCATCATCCCAACCTTTGCGTTGTTCAATGTGTCAAGGATTATGAGGTATGTACTGCCCCTTTACGTTCTGATACACAGGGTCAACTACTTATTGCCTTGCAGAAACCTTTTCGTCCTGTTACTCCTGCTACTTTAGCTCGCTGGGTTAGATGGCTCTTGTCTGAGGCTGGAATTGATGTTTCCATTTTTGGTGCTCATTCGGCTCGTGGGGCTATGGCCTCTAAAGCGGTCTCGATGGGTGTTTCATTATTGGACATCATGAAAACCGCCGATTGGTCTTCTGACTCTGTGTTCAAAACTTTTTATTACAAACCTATTGAGCATATTGCTTCTGTAGTGGTGGATCAGCTTTGAACAAGCATAATCGGAGCCTCCTGTCCTGACATAGAATGAAAAATTTGCAAACATTCGTGACAAGAATTTTCAATTCTATTAAGGACAAGGAGGCGAGGATTATCCCACCCAAAGTCATGATTTGTTCTCATGTTTTCAATGTTATATTTGCATTTGATTTATGCTGATGCATTGGTTTACTCTCTTTTTTACCCACCCCTTTTGTTGACTTCACTCTCTTTATGGGATGAATATTACGGCTGTACTTTCTTTTCAGGTTCTGACCCGAAATAGTGGCCCTTCTGTTCCTCCTGCTTACTCCGCTTGGATGGTCTGCTGCCTCCTGTGTTCGGCGATTGCTGTGTTTTCTATCGTCAGGGTGATCACTGGCTGTTGCTGATGGACTCTTTTACCTGGCATTCATCGTTTTTTCATTGGACTTCCTGTTTCCTGTGAACTGTTCCTCACCAAAGAAAGAGGACGTACTTTCTCCTACATTATCTTTTATATGTGAGACTCTATGGTTGGTCACGTGGTACCCTGGTGCTCATGGGTACTGTAGTTTTTCGTTTCACAACGGTTCTTCTGATTGGCTGCTGGGCATTTCTAATAAAGAAATGAGAAAGCATAATCCTCGCCTCCTTGTCCTTAATAGAATTGAAAATTCTTGTCACGAATGTTTGCAAATTTTTAATTGTGTAACTTCCGGTGTCTCCTGCACTGGTTACGTTGCTTTGCGTCTGGCCACGTGACGTATTGACTCCGCATGAGGGAATAATGGGAAATGTATTCCCACAGAGTAATAGGAATTGCAGTTCCACGGTGTTGGTTATATTTGCCTTGCTGCTTATCGTGTATTTTCGGGACTGGCTACAGGCACCCAGTTAGGTCCGCAGAACAGAGTACCTTAAATCCTGGTTTGTGGTGTGTTGCAAGATTCTGCATCAAAGATGCATCATGCAGCCGAAGGAATGAGTTCATTGTCAAACAACGAAGCCAGGTTCCTTAGGGAAGAGGGTGTTGAATTAGATCTGGAGATCCAAGTTCAAGTCTCGACGTTGGCTCAACATTCTGTGAATCTGGGCAAATCACTTAATCTCCCTGTGCATACGGACATCGCCTAGAGACCCTCGCGGGTAATTAGCTGCACTATACAAATCCAAGTATTATCATGGTGAGCAAGGGATCCAGGGCATAGCTGTCTGAACTCACCAGGCCCACCCAAACATAAGCCTGGCCCACCCAAACAGGACCTTTGGCCCTCGCAGTATGGGCGTGAAGGCAGGCGGGCAACACCATTGGGCTCAAAGTGCTTCAACCCTCCCCACCCCCTTCGTGTGTGTCAGCCCGGGCCGAGACAGCTTCCCGGGCGCACACACACAGTCAGTTTTAGAGATTATCGCAGCCGCACCCGAGTACTTTACAGGTCTTTATAAGACCATTAACATGTTAACAAGGCTTTGTTTATTTTTTCACCCCTTCATCTCCACATGGCGAAAGGCAAAATCCTTTCTTTGACAAAGGTAACCTTTGCCTACTGTTCTGCTGCGTGGATATTTATTTTCCTATGCAGCGCAGGAGAAAAGAAGTTTGTTTATTCCTATGCACCTTTCCTGACCCCCAGGGCCGGCTTTAGCGCTGGTGGCGCCCTGTGTGACAATGTTTGTTGGCGCCCCCCCAATGACCACCTCCACCACGGACTCTCTCACTAGCACCCTTTAACAGTGACCAAGTCTGCAAACCACTCGCTATCAGATGCATTAAATTAGTAATATAGCGCCACTCATACCAGTGTAGGGTGTCCGAGCACTTTTCATCACACACACATTGCACAGAGATAATCAATCATACGAGTATATTAGTGTATAGGAAATGTTACATAAGCCAAAGGACTAAGGATCACAAGCATCAAACTCAGGATTTACGAATCCTAAATAGCGAATTTTAAGAAATCGCTATTTAAGACTTGCAAATCCCTATGCATGTAGGAATCGCCCAAAAAAATTGCTACTCCTACATATTCCTTAATTGCGACTCGCAAATTGCGAGTCGCAATTAAGGAATAGCTATTCATTCATTCCTATGGGCCTAATTGCATGCACAATTTGCGAGTACCAAATAGGTACTCACAAATTGCGCATGCAATTTCAAGGGTGCAAGGGTGGCCCGAAAGGCCCAAGGACTTGGCCGTAGCCCTGGAGTCCTTAAAGCGCTCCAGCGCACTATCCGCTTTGTCGCCAAAAAGGTGACTGCCATCGAAGGGCATGTCCATGAGGGTGCTCTGGACATCCCCGGAAAAACTCGTGGACCGCAGCCAGGCGTGGCGACGAAGCGCCACAGTGGTCGACATTGCCCTGCCCAGCGAGTCCGTTGTGTCCAGTCCACATCGGATTGCATGCCGTGCCGCATCCCGCCCCTTGGCAAGAGCCTGGGTGAGCCATGTCCGGGCCTCCTCCGGACACTGGGGCAGCACGTCCTCCACCGTATCCCAGAGGAAGTGGGAGTAATGGTCCAAAAGGCATGCGGTGTTTATAGACTGCAACCCTAAACTAAGGGAGGAGAACAGTTTCTTCCCAAACTGTTCTAGCCTTTTGGATTCCCGATCCAGGGGAGCGGACGGGAAGGAGGTCTGGGAAGTAGAGGCCTGGATAACCAGGCTCTCAGGCGTGGGGTGGAGGGACAGAAAACTGGGGTGGCCCGGTGCAGGGCGTTGGTGCCAGGCCACGTTCCGGTCCACAGGAGGAACTGTGGAGGGCTTGGACCAGGTGCCCTTCAGAATGTCAATGAGTGCTTCATTGAACTGCAGCAGAGACTCCAAGGAGCTTGCTGACGGTTGAAGCACTTCGGTGAGGAGGTTCGTCCTCATGGCCACAGCAGGCAGCTCCAGCCCAAGGGCTTCGGCTGCCTTGCGCAGCACCACAGAAAATGCAGCACCTTCCTCCAAAGCCACGGTCGGAGGAGAGATGAAGCCAGTGTCAGGGGAGGTGTCAAGATCACTGGCATCCCCCAGTTCATCTGCCCAGTCCTGAGATAACTGGCCCTGCCGTGCCAGAGGGTCCTCAGACCCCTCCCAGTCGCCACTGACTTCTGATTCCTGATATATAGGTGGAATGATCGGAGCCGGGCGGAAGATGATATTGCCACCCATCAGCGTCGGGTGCGGCGCTGGACAGCGCCGCTCCGACGCCGGACCCGGACCGGGACTAAACCGGGGAACGGCGTCGTCCGAGGGCGGTGCCAGGGGTGGCACCGGAGGAGTCGGCGCCGGCGGAGGGGTCGTGAGGTCGGCCAGTGCCGACAGGGATCCAGGCCTAGATCCCTCGGGGACCTGCAGCATAGGGACCGGAGTCGACGACGGCACCGGGGCCGGAGCCGCCGGCTTGCTAGGCCTCCAAGTCGAGCCTGCAGGGCCCAAAGGCGCGCCGGCAGGCGTCGACGGCGGAGCCAGGTTCCTCATGGCCATGAGGAAGGCACTGACCTCCGCCTGAGTCGCGTCAGTCCCAGGGACCGGAGGGTATGGGAACGGACGGGACCCACGCGGCTCCGACGGAGCCGTGCGGGTGATGCCACCCAAACCCTCAGCCGCGTCATGCAACCAGTGAGGGGAGCCAGAAGAGCGATGTTGCTTCTTCGACTTCTTGCTGTGCTTCGACTTACAGGATCTTGAAGACTTGGACCCCGACGAGCGGTGGTGGCTGTGGCTCCGCGACCGGTCCCTCAACCTCCTCCTCGACCGGGACGTTGAACGGCGCGGAGCTGACTGCCAGAACTCGAGTAGCTTGCGGGACCGCTCCCGCCTAGCTTTCGAAGTCAAGGCCCGGCAGTCGAGGCACGACTCGGCATCGTGGTTGGCCCCAAGGCAATAGAGGCACCGGCGGTGGTGGTCCGTGACCGACATCAGTCGGTGACAGGAGTCACAAACCTTGAAGCCAGGCATCCCTACCGGCACCAGAGTCGATGTCGATGAGAATAGAACCAGAAGAGTTCAAAAAGTTTTAGTCAAAAAGTGACTAAAAGGGTATGCTCTTCCCGAATCGGCACTTACTGGTGCGGAAAAAAAGAAGAACTGACTTCAGCGCGCGAAGGCGGCGTCTAAGTACTCCGACGACGCCTAGTGACGCGCAAGGGTATTGCTGACGAAAAATCTTTCCGGATCCAGCCTGACGCCTGGGGATATTCTAAGGTGAGGAATCTAACTAACGTGTTTCTTTCAGATGAGTGCGTTTTACTGGGCCTTGTAAGACTAAGAAGAGATAAAGGAGGGCCCTGAAGCAGGCCTGCCTAGACATATATGCGACAAATCGAGCCTGCAGTGGCCCACCCAAATGCACCCTTGGCCCACCCAAATAAAAATTCCTGGAGCCGGGCCTGGAACTCACTGAGGAAAAAACACATTTTTATCACTGGGAAGTCCTCTAGGTATCATTCCATTTAATTATTTCTGAATCACCTGTGCCTCTGCAGAACAAGCATGTTTCAGCATGGTGCAGTGTACTGTTGTATAAGCGATTGTCAGACGGATAATCCAGTGAGTTAATGTTTGCTCCTGACATCTGCTATGATCTGCAGGTTTTTAGTTAAAATCTTGTCAATGCGAACTCACCCTTCCTTCATAAAAGTTAGGCAAATAGGGTAGCATTCTATTTGGTTACAGCAGGGCCTGTCATTTACAGTACTCAGGAACCAGTCAAGTGGAGTATGAAGCGTTATTCGTGTGGAAAAAGCAATGCCTTTGCATGATGTAAAATCTGTCTTTAAAATCCCAGAATTCTCCGCAGTACTTTGAAGCTTCAGCCTGTGGGCTAGGAATGTCTCTCATCTGTGCTGTTCCTTCTTATTCTCAGAAAAAACTCAAAGGTTACAGAGATGTTATAGTTAGGAAATAGAATGAAAAAAAACCCTTAGAAATTCACTAAAAAACAAAGGTTACATGGACGTTAAAGTTAGGTTCAGATTTTACACACACAAAACCATAGAAATACCACAGTTATAGTTATCTCAATCAATCAATCAATCAATCAATCAATCAATCAATCAATCAATCAATCAATCAATCAATCAATCAGGGGATTGAAAGCGCCCTACTCACTCCGGAGGGTCTCAAGGTGGTGAGGGGGGGTGGGGTCTGCAGATCTGTTTAGCCGAAGAGCCAGGTCTTGAGAGTCTTCCTGATGGCGTTAAGGGAGGGGGCACGCTGATGTCTGCCTGTAACTTGTTCTAGGTCCTGGCAGTAATGTGAGAGAAGGATCATCCGCCTGTTCTGGCTCTGTGGATGCGCCGGGTTTCGGCCAGTGCGAGGTTGGAAGATCAGAGGTTTCTATTGGGTACGTGGAAGTTGATTCTGTCTTTGAGGTATTTGGGTTTGTCGTTTTGTAGGCATTTGTAGGCGTGAGTGAGGATTTTGAGGGTGACTCTTTTCTCCACGGGGAGCCAGTGGAGTCTTCGTAGGTGTTGGCTGATGTGTTTGTGCCGGGGGATGCCGAGGACGAGTCTGGCAGCGGTGTTCTGTATTGTCTGGAGTTTGCAGAGTAGGGACTTATTGATGCCGGCATAGAGTGCGTTTCCATAGTTAAGTCTGCTGGTGATGAGTGCGTGGGTGACTTTCTTCCTTGACTTAGGGGGGATCCATTTAAAGGTCTTGCAGAGGATGCAGAGGGTGTTGAAGCAGCTGGAGGTGACGGCGTTGACCTGTCGGTTCACGGTGTGGGATGAGTCGAGTACGATGCCGAGGTTTTTTGGTGTGGTCCGAGGGGGTAGGTAGGCTTCTGAGGGCGGTCGGACACCAGGTGTTGTCCCATGCTGAAGGAATGGTTCCAAGGATGAGGACTTCTGTCTTCTCGGTGTTGAGCTTCAGGCAACTGTTGGTCATCCAGACTGTGAGGTCTTACATTCCTTTTTAGAAGTTGAGTCTGGCTGTGGCGGGGCCTTTGGTGAGGGAGAGGATGAGCTGGGTGTCGTCAGTGTAGGATACGATGTTGAGGAATTGTTGTCGAACGATGGCTGCAAGGGGGGCCATGTAGATGTTGAAGAGGGCTCAGTGATGACCCCTGTGGGACTCCGCAGGTGATTTTCGTGGGGCGGGAGAGGAAGGGTGGCAGTCTGATCCTTTGGCTTATTCTGGTGAGGAATGATCGGATCCAGTCCAGGGCTGTTCCTTGTATGCCCGTGTCGTGTAGTCTGGTGACTAGTGTGCAGTGGGAGACGGGGTCGAAGGTCACTGACAGGTCGAGTAGGATAAGGGCTGCGGAGTGGCCTTGGTCCAGGAGGGTGCGGATGTCGTCTGTCGCGGCGAGTACGGTGGTCTCGGTGCTGTGGTTGCTCCGGAATCCGGATTGGGACGGATCGAGGACGGCGTTGTCTTCGATGATTCGTGTCAGATCCCTGTTGACTGTTTTCTCTGCCACTTTGGCCGTAAAGGGAAGGAGGGAGATGGGCCAGTAGTTCTTGAGGTCAGTGGGGTCAGCTTTTGGCTTCTTGAGCAGGGGCCTGACTTCTGCACGCTTCCAGTCATCTGGGAAGGAGCATGTTTTGAAGGTGGTGTTGATGGTGCGTTGTAGTTTGGGTGCAATAGCGGCCGCGGCTCTGTGGTAGATGTGAGGAGGGCAGTGGTTGGTAGGTGCCCCTGAGTGGATGCCTTTCATTGTTGAGGTGGCGTCTTCAGCAGTGACCGGTGTCGAGGCGAGGATGTTGGGCTGGCTGGTGTGTCTGGGGTGCAGGGGGCCGGCTGTGGCGTCTGGTGGGTGGTCGATGAAGTTGTCGTAGAGGTTTTTGATCTTGAGGTGGAAATAGGTTCCAAGCTTGTCACAGATGTCTTGGGACGGGGTGATGTCTGTGGCTTTGCTGCGTGGGTTGGTGAATTCCTTAATGGCACTGAAGAGTTCCTTGGAGTTGGTGGAGTTGGTGTGAATTTTGTTTTGGATGAAGTTCCTCTTGGTGGTTCTGATTTGGTTGTGGTAGTCTGCCATGGTGTCCCTGTAAGTGGTGTAGTTTTCGGTTGTTTTGGTGTTTCTCCAGTTCTTATCTAGGCATCTGCAGGTGCGTCTGGCTTTTTGGAGATCGATGGTGAACCAAGCAGCTTTCCTGGGCACTGTTTGTCGAGGTTGCATAGCAGGGCGAGCTCGTCTGCGCAGTTGGAGATCCAGGTGTGGAGCTCACTGGCTGCGACATTGGCGTCGGATGTCCAGGTGTGGTTGTCTCGGGTGAGGGTGGAGTTGAGTTGCTCATTGGTAACCTTGCTCCAGTTCTTTCGAGGTGGGCCTGGGGCTGGTTTGGGTGCCTTGAGGTTTGTCGACGGCAAAGTGTACGTAGTGGTGGTCGGTCCATGGCGGTTGTGTTGTGTGGCTGAAGTGGACGCTGTTTCCAGCAGCAAAGATGGGGTCGAGAGTGTGTCCTGCTCTGTGGGTTGGTGTGGTGATGAATTGTTTAAGTCCGATGTTGGCGAGGTTGTCACGAAGGATGGTGGAGTTAGGGTCGGTGGGGTTGTCGAGGTGGAAGTTCAGGTCTCCAATGAGTATGTAGTTCATTGAGGCGATGGCGTGTGGTGCGATGAAGTCGGTGATGGTGGTGGCAAAGGGTGTCTGGGGTCCGGGGGGTCTGTAGACGAGGGTTCCTAAGAGTGTGGCATTGGGGCTGGTCTGGATCTGGAAGTGCCGGTGTTTGGCAGAGGGGAAGGTTCACTGGCGGTGGTGAGGCGGAGGTTGCTCTTGTGGGCGATGGCGAGGCCCCATCCCGGGTGGTTGTGGCGTCTGGTGGGTGGTCGATGAAGTTGTCGTAGAGGTTTTTGATCTTGAGGTGGAAATAGGTTCCAAGCTTGTCACAGATGTCTTGGGACGGGGTGATGTCTGTGGCTTTGCTGCGTGGGTTGGTGAATTCCTTAATGGCACTGAAGAGTTCCTTGGAGTTGGTGTGAATTTTGTTTTGGATGAAGTTCCTCTTGGTGGTTCTGATTTGGTTGCGGTAGTCTGCCATAAGTGGTGTAGTTTTCGGTTGTTTTGGTGTTTCTCCAGTTCTTATCTAGGCATCTGCAGGTGCGTCTGGCTTTTTGGAGATCGATGGTGAACCAAGCAGCTTTCCTGGGTACTGTTTGTCGACGTTGCATAGCAGGGCGAGCTCGTCTGCGCAGTTGGAGATCCAGGTGTGGAGCTCACTGGCTGCGACATTGGCGTCGGATGTCCAGGTGTGGTTGTCTCGGGTGAGGGTGGAGTTGAGTTGCTCATTGGTAACCTTGCTCCAGTTCTTTCGAGGTGGGCCTGGGGCTGGTTTGGGTGCCTTGGGTTTGTCGACGGCAAAGTGTACGTAGTGGTGGTCGGTCCATGGCGGTTGTGTTGTGTGGCTGAAGTGGACGCTGTTTCCAGCAGCGAAGATGGGGTCGAGAGTGTGTCCTGCTCTGTGGGTTGGTATGGTGATGAGTTGTTTAAGTCCGATGTTGGCGAGGTTGTCACGAAGGATAGTGGAGTTAGGGTCGGTGGGGTTGTCGAGGTGGAAGTACAGGTCTCCAATGAGTATGTAGTTCATTGAGGCGATGGCGTGTGGTGCGATGAAGTCGGTGATGGTGGTGGCAAAGGGTGTCTGGGGTCCGGGGGGGTCTGTAGACGAGGGTTCCTAAGAGTGTGGCATTGGGGCTGGTCTGGATCTGGAAGTGCAGGTGTTTGGCAGAGGGGAAGGTTCACTGGTGGTGGTGAGGCGGAGGTTGCTCTTGTGGGCGATGGCGAGGCCCCATCCCGGGTGGTTGGGGCGGTCCTTCCTCTGGATCTTGTATCCGTTCAGGATGGCGGTGTTGATGTCGTGGGCAGAGGAAGGGTTGGTCCAGGTCTCTGTGAAGAAGGCAACCTTTTACTCAGCCCTCATTGACAAATTACCCCTAAATATTCAAGACAGTTGCTGAAGTAATTGGCAAACTTGTTTTAACATTTTCATAAAGATTCATCAAATTGCACCAGGTATTAGCAAAATAAAAAATGCTTTTCCTATGGAAACTAGGTCCAAATTATAAAGACCTATTGGCAATTGCCAGTAGGTTAAAGAACAAAACAAATGTGTGTGTGTGTGTGTGTGTGTGTGTGTGTGTATGCGTGTGTGTGTGTGTGTGTTACCAGTGAACTGCGCTCTGCTGACGGAATTCATGGAGTTTTTGTCACTACGTGCTCCGCCTGGAACACGCAGTTTGGAAAAAAACTACGCCCGCAAGGCGGAGTTCACCGGCACACGCTCACCCCTACTCAATGTATGGTGGAATGGGGAAGGGCAGCCACTTACTCTAAAAAAGCCTGGTATTTTAAAGACCTGATAATCATGGGTGACCATATTTGGAAGATTTCCTTATGATGCTGCTCCTGGGGCTTATATTCCCCCCATCACGCTGGTCAACTTCTTCATTCCGCTAATGCACTGGGCCGAAAGCCGCGTGCGTTTCAAGCCTCGCTCTGGAAGTGTGCCGGGCTCTATACTTTCAGTTCCAGCTTTGAGGTGACCCATGCTATTAGTAATGGTCATTGTGCTGTGGCTTCTGAGCTCCTGAGGGGTGGGGTTCCACTCCCCTCTCCCTCCTGCCACCACCCACTGGTACTCCACAGCTTCGTCCACCACACACCCTCCTCTGGCAGCCAGGGTAGCACTGGAGGATATAGATATCAACATATACAAGAACGTGAGCGAGTGGTTCCGTGACATCACACATTGCGTGGGTCACAAGTGTGACGTTATCACTCAGATACATGTCACGTGACTTGCTATAGTAAAGCTGTGAGGTGCAGTCGGTTGTCACATCTTTTTCTACAGTAAGGTTGCTAGACTATCTTGTGTCACCAACGTCGCATTCCACGTTTATGGATATCACTTTACAACCAAATATGATCTTGGAATTGTATAGAGGGGAACTCTGCCCACTCGCAGAACTCTGCAGAATTCCGTAGAATTCTACAGAGTTTCTGGATGACTTTGTGGAATAACCAAAGGTTGAAGGGATAGTATAGTTAGTATAAAATGTCCCATAGAACACACCATTCAAAACTAACATAACCACCAAAATTCATCAGTTACAGTTATCCCAATTAACTATAACTCATACCCTAAAGTAACTACAACTCACAACCCCACCATGCATAGTATTATCAACAATGACTGCATTTCAGATGTGATTAGGGATGTTATAAATGTAGTCAATCAATATGTCATGTGTGACTTAATATGACAGTGTAAAAGCAGTGATGGAGAGGGCGTAAGTTATAGTTACGTTAGGGTACAACCTTAGATTTTACTCCTGTATCCGGATAATTTGTTGAATCCACCCCTTTTTTATTCAGTTTTGCAGACATCCTAGAACTATCACAGGTATTTCTAATGTGGCCACATAAATGTGTAGCTTAATTAACTTTGGGCTTTACTATTAATGAAACATTGTTCATTTGTTTCTCAGGCAGCAATCACATTTGTAGTGCTTTTCCAATCCTGATGAATGAATTACCTTAAATTAAGAATGGTCGAAACGCCATCGACATATACCGGCAGAGAAATAGATAACTATTTTACCATGATAATTTAACAATAGATTGACTTAATTCGTGCACAACAATTTTGGGTGTATTCCTTTTCACTCTTGTTTTTTCTCTGTTTGTGTTTCACTTTGTGCCCTTTTCTTATATATCTTAAGCCCCATTTTCTCACTCTCCACTTCATTGAGCACTTTCATAATGTATATTTGATGCTGTCTTATTTTGTATATTCAGTCTGAATCAATATTGTTTGATTTCTATTCATATGGTTATATTGTTTTTTTGTGATTCGGATTTGATGTATTGTATGCAGTTGTTCTTTTAGGTAATTCCTATGGGACATTGTCAATTGTTTTCAAGTATACCCTGGTCCCACATTGGTATATGGGTTACTCCTACAGTTCTTACTACACTAAAGTTTATATAATGTCACTTTCTATGATGTTAAAGGATCGAATGGTGGGCATATGATGTCACTTCTGCTACCCTTAGCAATTTGTTGAATCAACACCCATGGTCAAAGTTGCATTTAACATTTGAATTCAATATTAGTGAGTAGTCCTTCTGCTATTTCTTTGGCATGTACATGTATTTAGTTATCAAAATCTGGTCACCCTGACCTGCCCGGATGTGCGGAAGGTTGGGTGGCTGCAGAAAGGAGCACAGGGGCACGCAACAGCTCGAGAGCCAGAAGAGCAATGCACCCTTTTTTAGCTCTTTCATCAAAACCTGAAAGGTACAGATCTCTGAAAAGGATCCCGTGCTCCGCCCTTCTCCCATCCTGACATAACAAACAGCCCTAGGGCGGCGGTGTACAAGGAGAAGAAACAAGGATGATTAATATTGAGTATAATTGTTCTTTTCAAGAGTCAGAGAGAATACGTTGGTAAACACTGCAGACTGAAATAATACTTAGTGAGCGGGCACACCCTCTCCAATTTGTATATAAAGAGTAACCATTTCCCCAGTAGCCAGTCACCACCTCTGCTGCCTTTCTTGAGCTGGTGCATCTGCAATAGTACAGCATGGCAAGTTTACGCAGCTTTGGGGGCTTATCCTCTTATGGTGTTTCTTCCCAGAAAACTGGTGGTAGACAGGGTGCTAGCCAGGGTATTGGGGCCATATCCTCTCATAGTGTTTCTTCTCAGAATACTGGTGGTAGACTGGGTGCTAGTCAGGGTAGCCATGCTGGGGGTTCTTTCGGGGGCTATGCTGGTGGCAGCTTTGCTGGTGTTGCTGGAAGTGGCTTGGCTGGTGGTGTCGGAGGTAGCATTGGTAGTGGTGTTGGTGGTGGTTTTGTTGGCAGCGACCATGGGGGCCAGTGGGGCCAATGGGGCCAGGCTGGCCATGGGGACCAATGGAGCCATGCTAGTCATGGACATGGCGAGGGCCTTCTCTCTGCCGGGGAGAAGGAGACCATGCAGAACCTCAACAACCGCTTAGCTTCCTACTTGGACAAGGTCAAGGAATTGGAGAATGCCAACGCCGAGCTTGAGCGTAAAATCAAAGAGTGGTACGCAATGCAAAGACCAGCTGCGGGAGGAAAGGACTACAGCAAATATTTCACACAAATCACAGATCTGCAAACTAAGGTAAAGTATCATACCAGGTTCAATTAATTCCTTGTTTTAAACAGTGATCTCGCCAATCAACAATAATTACTTAAAGGTACTTCTTTTTCTCCTTCTCCATCTTTCGTAGTGTGACTTGTGTACCTTCGATCAGTTTCTCTATGTACCTCTTTTTCTCACAGATGTTTTTACTATTTCTAACCTAACCAATTTATAAAAAGTAAACATAATGTATCATTATCATTATCGACAGACATACCGACGTGTAAAAAGAGGTTTAAACATAAACAACTGTCGATATCACAAGTAATTAGGCAAACTTTCGCTACCATGTGTGTACCCTATCTTGGAGGCAATAACCCAAACTATACCCGGGTTCCTATGTGTGGCTCCCAGTTCCTAAAATTGTGCCTAAACATTTTGCTCCCTAACGTTCTTCTCTGAACTGCAGGATGCAATCTAGTAAATATATCTGGGCTCTAAAAAAAACACAAAGTTTGAAAGTAAATATTTAAAGCTAAAGCGATGGTCGTGGTATTTTTTTGTTCTACATTTCTTAAGTATAAGTCACTAATTGTTGCAAATTGCTCTATGCAGGTCATACACTACAATCAAGTAATAGACATACTTTATGCAGGAAAGAGCATAAAAATAGTATAGAAGCCGTAGAATATGGGTCATGCAGTTAAGCAGATAGAAATTCGTATCATGAGAGAAAAGTATGATACTAGAGATAAGTTAAGGCAGAAAACATCAATTTATTTCCTGGTATGGGAATACGAAAAGGCGTCTGTGAAGCACAGGAAGCATTTTCTGAGAATGACTAGATGTAGTTATAGAGAGTAACCCAAAACCTAAGAACATCTCCCCATGACTCCAAACATGACTAATTAGTGAGACCAAAAACAACCCATCAAGACAGAAAGCTGTTTCTGTGGAATTATAATCCTAGGTTTCACAACCTCCTTTGTTCCCAATCCCGGGCTCCTAAGTGATAGTCTTCGGGAGAACTGTTCCTGCAGCAGCTTCGCACACTCGAATGTTTATTGTGGCATGAAAACTGAAAAGGTGACTCAGAAAATTAGTTTAATCATCAAGGCCAGAGACAGAGTTAGGTCAGCAGACCTTCTTAGGCAGCTGGTAACATTTACTTGCCTTTTGCAATGAGACTCCTTTAGTTTGTAGAAGCATTTAGAAGGAAATTAAACTTGTTTACATGTATGAAATTGCAATCTAAATACATTAGGTGATTACTTTGAAATACAAAATGAATGTAAATTAATCTCAGCAGCTTTCATTCAAAATCAGTTTAAACAATTGTGTTAGTAGTTTTTTAATAAATCTTCGAAGTCAGGGCTAGATTTACGTACAACTGGCTGCCATTTCCTACCAGCTTATTTGTGACCAGTGTGGTAATTTGTTAAGCCTATGTACTAATAGGTCGTTTTGCAAATTACCGATTTGTAGTGGATCGCAATTCGACATACCTCATGAATATAAATGAGGTAGGTCACAATCTGTGACCTACTAGAATTTGCTCTCATCACTGGGGGTCAGCAAACCGCCAGGTGTGTGATTGCTTTTAAATAAAATAATATTTTTTTCAAATGAAGCCCGTTTACCTTAAAGGAAAATAGAATGCATTTAAAAATACAAGCATTGGCATAGCCAATAGGTCTCGCCCTTGGGACCCGATAAGTGTTTAGCCATGAAACAGTTGATGTTGTTGCACCAAGGATAGTGTGCTGCATAAGTAAATACTTATAAGGTCCCAAAAGCGAGACCTATTGGCTATGCCAATGCTTGTCTCTCTTACTCTGGGCCAAACTCTGATGGTGGAAAAGCCCTGTTCTACAATGGATGGTGGTGTGACGCGCCCTTCACATAGTGCCATGATTTCAGCCCACTGCGCTTCATCATCCACCGCTTCATCATCCACCGAGAGGGAAGAGAAGGAAGAACATGAAATGAAGCACTGCCGGAGAGAGAGAAAAGGAGTGGAGGGAGAAACAAGGCAACAAGCAGCGATCTCGACAGAGAAGTGATGAGAGAACCTGCTCAACAGAGAGACAAGTTGAACACAAGGAGTGCTCTAAAGACCAGCGAAGAGAGACTACACGATAAACATGAAGGAGTGAAGAATGTGACTATCGGGTAGAATTTATGAGCGTTTGTAAATGAAAGTAAACAAACCTACAACAAGCAAAGCAGCAAAGGAAAACAAGCGCAGCCGCTAAAGTGAAAGCGACCTCGCTGTGTTTAATTATCCATGACGAGGGAGGAATGCAGATCTCACACAGCGTGCCCCTGCTCGCTCCCGAGATTCAAACGCCGTGGGAGTGAACGTTTAGAGAAAAGGCGGGACATGCACCCGTCTTTGGCCAATTGCGTGCTTTCATTATTGAAAGCCACATGCAAAGGCCAATGGAATGTGTGGGATTTGCCAGACTCACACGGAGAAGTCTAGGGGAAGTTTGGAGTGCTTACATGAAGCCTCCCATAGGGCACCGCATGCACGCTGCGTTAGGCTCGACCGAAAAAAATTAAATGTTTCATTTTTATTTTTTAAGTGTAGGCAGTGGTCTATGGGAACACTGCCTGCTGTTAAAAAATATTGTTTTAAACATTCTAAAAGGGGAAGGAGTCACCAAGGGACCCCTTCCCAATTGCAAATGAGTTACCACCAATTTTGAGATGGTGGTAAAGTATAAATGTTTTGCGACCACATTTCAATCGCAAAACATTAGTGTATACCAGTACGATTTGGTATTTGGAAGGAACGCCCTAAACATGCCCCTTCAAATTACCGAATCGTTATTACGTTGCAAACCCAAATTGTGATTCTGTAATGTGTTATAGGGTCGTAAGTTGCATTTGATACAATAGAAAAAGCCCTTTTATGTTCGCAAACAGCCTGGTTTGACTGAAAAAAGGCTTTAAACTCTGAGCCCAAAATTCCTTATGTGGCACTTATTTTTCTTTTCCTCTAGAACAAGGAAGTGCCTGTGTGTACCGAACTTTGCAGCTGATTTTACTATGCTAAATTCCAAACTCATTTACAGGTGATGAGCAGCAGAGGAAGGAATCAGAAATCTGTGGTTACCAAATGTAATACAGAGATCTAAGTACCCCCTGCAGAAACATGAAATATGATTTTTCTAAAAGGGAACCAGAATGGGACTTCGTGTGGACTAGACTTGAGAAAACTGAAGTGATATTTAGTTTTCTGGCAATTTTCACTATAACGATAGGTTATATTGTTAGCGTATTCAGATGCTGTTGTTTTCATGTTTCTAGTTCAGTGTGACTTTCAGCATTTTAAGCAGTAGGCTTTCTCAGTAGCTAAGCACTTACAGATCTGAAAGACAAATCAACAGGAAAATGTAATATTGTAATTCCCATTGTAAATAACATAGCCCAGCCTGCACCCCACGTTACATGCAATATCCTATGAACGAGTAGACCTTGACTATTCCTTAATCATCTTGTGCTTGCAGATCTTAGCTGCCCAAGTGGCCAATGCCACCATCGTCCTGCAGGTCGATAACGCAAGGCTGGCTGCTGATGACTTCAAACTCAAGTGAGTAAAACATATGGTTGACCTCAGCACACTTCCAACTCAGGCTACGTGGGTAGTAAAGAAACATTGATGCCTCCTAGCACACTCAAAGCCGTGGACCCCCTATAGCAGATAACTCACTGTTACTAGGGACCGAATACAGGCAGCTTCTCTCGCTGCATGGAAGGCACAGATGAACAGCTATGGCAATTTCTTCACTTTACTGACAATGTCCTTAAGAAAGTGAGCATTGGCAGTTTTAGCTTCTCGCTAAAGGCCTTAAATTTAGAAAGATCATTTTAATGTAGAGAAATTGCCCACGCAATGTGCCTATTACTTTAACACAGTATAAGCTGCTGGTGACATCAGCAGAGCGTGGATCCATGGGAACTCCCTTCCAACATGTCCACTCCTTACACAAAGCCTTTAATGGCCAATGAGATGAACATACCTCCTTAAAGTGCAGCATGTTTTAGGAGGTTTTTGAAGGAGTTTAATTACTGCAATGAGGGAAAGGAAGTGGGACAGGTGTATATGCCCTACACTTGGGAGAAAATAATGTAACTCTAGTAGGGGAGTGATGTGTTTGCACTGGCACCAGTGTAGCTATATTTCTAGGCTGAATAGTTTGCAATTGTGCTGGTGCAGTTTGGCACCAATGTTTGCAGTACATCTTAAGTGCAAAAACAACATTTTAAATCACTGACCAGTGAGAAAACAGATATTCGGCAATCATAATGTTGGTGCCGCTGTCATGACAAATTTAAACCAGTACCAGTAAAAACAATTGAACACAAAATACTGTTGTAAGAAAAAATTATTTGGTTTAAGAAATTATGGTATATGTCATAATACACTATTAGGCAGGTAACTCCTGCTTGTGGCCAATTAGAGATTTAGGGGCCACTCCGAGTAAAGTTTCTAAAGTGTTCCTTGAGAAAGTCTTGGGTTTTCTGACCCAAATGACACTCAATGGATGTTCAGCTCTCTTACACTAAGGCTCGTTCTATGTGTATTCTATTGTAGCTGATACCATATTTGGCTGAGACGGGTAAGGCTTGTTGCACCACATGTATCTTCACCACTAGCGTGAATATGATCAGGCAATAGCTAAGAGAATAGATAGAACATATTTGAACAAAAGACCTAAAGCTTAATTTGTTCCTAGGTATGAGACTGAGCTGATGCTTCGCCAGAGTGTGGAGACTGACACCAATGGACTGCGTCGGGTTAGGGACGAGCTCACCCTGTCCAAATCTGACCTCGAGTCGCAAGTGGAGAGCCTGACTGAGGAGCTGGCAGCACTCAAGAAGAACCACGAAGAAGTAAGAGATAGAAATGTGTTTCAGATGGTCCTGGAAGTGATGAATATGGTTTAAACCCATAACACCAATATTTTCAGTACCAACCTTTTAGAGGCCAGTGAAAGGCACCAAATGTTTACATATACTATAGGCGGTCAACACTGTCTAAATTGTGGTGCACTACAGCTGAGTCCATGACAGGTTTATAGACTATCCAATGGCTATTTAGATTCATTGTACGCTAATTTGTGTTATGAGGATATGCTGCAATCTGGCATAGATCATAGATCAATGTTGGATACTCCAGTTGTAAACTGTTTGGTTTACGCTAAAATGTTGAAAATTACTTAGTAGTTGAGCGACTTACACTACTTTTCTTGACAATCAGGAACAACACCTTTTGAAATTGCAGTATAAGAATTAAAATATTTCTCAACATGGATCAATTTCTAATGTTGATCTTCCATTTGTTTACATCTCTTGCATGAAAATTAAGGAGGTGTCTTGTTTACTCTTTGCAGGAGTTGAAGGGTCACCAACGTGATACTCAAGGAGATGTCAATGTTGAGATGAAAGCTGCTCCAGGCATAAACCTCCTTGACCTCCTGACCAAGACAAGGGAGCAATATGAAAAATTGGCAGAAGAGAACCGTAAGAGGGCAGAAGAAGGATTCAACCAAAGGGTGAGGACTCATCTATCCACTATGATGATTGCAAAAAACAAAACCAAGAAGACCCCATCAACTCTCCCTCATTTGTCTTTCAGAGTTCTGAGCTGAAACAACAGATCTCAACTGGGGTAGAGCAAGTGCAATCAAGCAAAAGCGAGGTGTCAGAACTGCGACGGTCCTTGCAATCGCTAGAGATAGAGCTGCAGTCACAAATGACAATGGTAAGAAAAGATTCACCTCTCAAAAGGCATCATGTTATGTTATGTTACTGCGACTTATAAAGCGCTACAGCTGCCCCAGCAAAGGGGCATCCCGGCGCTGACACCAAGAGAAACTGACACATGCAGATGGACCAGACAGAAGGACTATGGTGCAGGGAAAAGGTGAGTCTTGGTGGCCTTCCTGAATTCTAAATAATTACTGAGGCCACGGATATGTGCAGGAAGAGCATTCCAAAGGATGGCCACTCTACTATGAAAATACGAAAAGAGCGGCCTCCAGCACGAACTCTTCATGTCCGGGGGACCACCACCAGGTGCTGACCCTGTGAGCGGAGATGTTGTGAGGGGACATATGGCGAAAGGAGATTAGCTATAATAGTGGGGGTGGTCAATTTCAAGGCTTTGAAGGAAATACATAAGGCTTTAAATTTAATTTGCCTGGCCACGGGCAACCAGTGGAGACCACAGATGGCCTTGGATACGCAACAAGACCTGCGCAACCCTAAAAGGGTTCTTGCTGCCGCGTTCTGTGGCCTTTGCAGCCTCAAAACCTCTGCCTTATTGGACCCCAGATATAAAGAGCAGGCATAATCTAGTCTAGACAATACAGATGCCTGAATGATAACCTGATGCGTGGATGCATCATAGAAGCCCAGCAGGGGTCTAAGCCCCCGTAGGAGTCCAAAACAGGTCCCTGCCACCTTTTTGGTTTGAACTCGAAAGTTGAGGGATGAGTCCAGCCATACCCCCAGATTTTTCACTACCTACTTGGGGGGGGGGGCTGCCAAGGCTAGCTGGCCACGAGAGTTCACTCCACTGACCATGGTCCTTTCCCACTAACAGTACCTCCGACTTGCTAGCATTCAGCTGGAGACATCCACCCGGCAAACACCGCTAGGTCGCCCTGAAACTTAAGGGCGTCCCGCTCGGTGTTTTTCGAGAGTGCCACCACCAACTGTGTATCGGCAGCGTAGGAGACCATGGTCAGACCTCTGCTCAAGGCTACTGCAGCCAAAGGTTGAACATAGATATTAAATAGCAGGGTACTGCGGGAGGAACCCTGTGACACCCCTTGTTTGACAGAGTGTTCACCAGAGGTGAACGGGGGTGCTGTTACCATGAATGACCTCTCATGGAGGAATGAGGCAAGCCACTCCAGGACCGAGCCAGTAATTCCCACTTCCTCCAGGCGTCTCAGTAGTATGGCACGAGACACAGTGTCAAACGAGGCACTTAGATCCAATGGGATCAGGGCCAACGTTCGCCCAGCATCCAGTGCTGACCATAGATGTTCTGTCACGGCCAGGAGACCAGACTCCGTGCTGTGACCTGGTCAAAAGCCATTCTGGGAGGGGTCCAGTGTGTTATTCAAGGTCAGGAAATCCGTCAGAAGGGAGTTCACATATGTCTCCGTGATCTTTGCCGTCCAAGGGAGCAAAGAAATAGGGCGGTAGTTCTCTGGTTTAGCCAGATCGAGCGCAGGTTTTTTAAGCAGGGGAATTACCTTAGCCTGTTTCCATGCACTGGGCACGGTAGCCATGGCAAGGGACCCGTTTATCACCTGACTCAGGGTGGGAAAGATTGTGGGACGTACTTTCCTAAATTGGTCTGGTTTAAGCAGATCTGCAGGGGATCCTGACTTAATCCTACTACAAAGCGCTAGCAACTGAGCGACCGGGATTGGCTGAAAGGTATCAAGAGTATTAGCCTTTTTGCAGCACCGTGCCGCCTGCATGTTACTATGTGCAGTCAGAAAGGACCTGTAGATGTCAGACACCATTTTATCAAAAAAGGTGGCGAGGACCTCACAGTGCTCATTGGACTTAATAGTCGACCCACTGATGGTCTGCCGGGATTGCAGGCTGGAGAGTATTGAGAAAATGCTCTTAGCTGGATTATCACTCTCGCGGATTTGATTGATATAAAATGCAGCTTGTGCCAAATGAATGGCCTTATGATACCTCTTAATTGCCGCCCGATAGATATCCTTTGCAGCAGGACTGAAGTTCCTTCTCCATATCCGCTCCAGCCTCTTACAGCCCTTGCGCACATCGGCAAGTTCCCTCTTATACCATGGTGGCGTTTTAGTTTTACGGTTAGCAGACCATTTCTTGGGGATAAGGCTGAGTAACGGCTGGCTGATCCACTCGGAAAACGCCTTATATGCATCGTTTGGGTCCTCCGGCAAGCTCGGACAGGTAGCCGAGAGGCAGGCATCAAATTGCTCCCAGTTCAATTTGTGCCAGGGGCGTTTGAGGGAGGTGGTCCGATCCTCAGTCTGAGCGGAGGCTAAGCCCTGTAGTGACATCGAGACCAAGAAGTGGTCCATCCATCCCATAGGGAAGGGCGCTAGCACTGTAATCGAGGGTATGTTGGTAAAAACTGGGTCTAACAGGTGCCCAGCAATATGTGTTGGACCCGAGACCAATTGCATCAGCTGGCATGCTGCAAGGTCAGCTACAAAATTCGCCATGTCAGTATCATCGAGATTGTCCAGATGAAGGTTCAAATCCCCCATGACTGTAAAATTGGCGGTGTTAACCGCCAATGTGCTAACCGTTTCCACGAGGGCTTCCCTGGAATCTGAGGATGGCCCAGGGGGCCGGTATACTAAGAGCCCTGAGATCGTATAATTTGGGCTCAGTGAGATCTTAAAATATGCACATTCACAACCGGTTACCACCTGTTTTATGAAGGTACGAGGGTAGCAGGATTTAAAAATAACCGCTATGCCCCCGCCTCTAGACGCCCTGTTAAGAGAGAGGATACAATAGCCCGCAGGAAGCGCAAGGCCTGGCTCAGCTGTCATGGCATCAGAGAGCCACGTCTCGGTAAGAAAGAGGGCGTCCGGAGAGGTGTCCTCTAAAAGGTCGTAGACGTCGGCATAGTGTTTAGCTAAGGAGCGACAGTTAAGACTAAGTATGATAATATGCTTCCTGGACCGGGAGAAATAGCGACGTGGAGACAGAATATGTGCTGCCTCAAAGCCACACTGTCGGCAACAAAATGGGCCCTCCACAGCGTCCCCACAGACCTGTCTGCAGCTGCTCACCGCATTCCTAGTTTTAAGCAGATCGTTCCGCGTGTAAGTTAGCCTATCTTTCGTGCAAGGGACAGCATGTCTGGCGTCTGGCGGCGAACTGGGGCGGACGGGAGCAGACGGGCGGGCCGGCGGCACGCCAAAGGCAAGCCATCGGTCCCATTACCATTTTTATACTAATTTGCGTAAGAACAGGGGAAAGACTAGCCCAGCACTCCACCAAGATGGCTACCACTAAGTATGCCGCCGGAAGCGAGGAAGAGCGAAGAACTTGGTCATAACAAGGCTCTCTCTTTACAAACAGCACAAGTTGCGGTGGAACGGGGAGAGAATGCGACCAACAGGTGAGCAAAGCAGATTTGTAAAAGATTAGTGGACACTGCACAAAGTCACAAAGATTAAAATCAAATCTCCACTCTTAAGAAACCTTGGGGCATATTAGGAGATAAAAATATCGCCCTATCAACAACAGGGTGCTAACATGCAAAATCGCATGTTAGCACCCTTTTTCACTACGCTTCCCTTTGCATCTCTAATGAGATGCAAAGTGGGCGTTCCAGACCAAAATAATAGGAGAAATGTCGCTAAGCGACATTTCTCCTATTATCAAGCTTCACGCTAACCCTGTTAGAGACAAAAAAAGCAGCGCTAACTACGGTTAACGCTGCTTTTTTACGTCTGCTAATTTTCAGACTAAGCCATGTAATCCAATGGGAGGTGGATTACATTGCTAAATCCACCATGGGCTATCAACAGGGATATCCCTATCCTTGTAGGTTTATCGCTGCATTACCAGCGATAACCTCCTAAAATTCCGATATCGCTGGATTTTTTATCGCCTAGGCGGTTAGCGTTGTTACTAACGCGATAACCAGGAGATATTATACAGCGATAGCGGGCGTTAAAAAAATTAACGCTAAGCGCCCTTAGCGTTAATTTTCCCTGTTCCTTGTTAATATGCCCCCAAATATTGTTGTGTGATAACTCAATAGGAATCTATTTCCAGTTATGTAATCAAAATATTGATTGATGCAATTGTACATTTATTTCTCCATCAATTGTTATTCACCACCCCTTTCCTACTCTGTAGAAGGATTAACTTCTGCCCTTGACAGAAATACATCTACAATCATTTTCAGGGTGGGAATGGGCTGGGGGAAAAGTGTGCAAATATCCAAAACTCGCCAGCTAGTCAGTGTTCTCAAATTGTACATGGTATCCATAATCTGAAATCACTCCCCACCCAAAGAATAAGCTTTATCCATGTGTAATATTGCACCATAATGGTGTAACCATATACCTGGGTTAATTGATTTTCGAGTGCCAGCTCACTTTTGTGAATTCCTTTAAATAATAAATGTTGCCGTTTGTACACACACTTGGCTTTAATAATTGTGCCCAGTGTGTTTAGAAGAATAGAGAACATAAGAACAACAGCCAACATTAATCCAAACTCCTGTCCTCCATTTTTAGGCACTTTTGTATCATTGTGGTCTCCATCTTTCCCTTTATTCCTCCTTCTTCTTGTTGGATCTCTTCCAGGCCAAGGTCAATGTCCATTGACCATATTCTATTGGATGGTAGTTGGATCACTATCCTTTGAAACTCTCCAAAATTGCTTCTACAGACCCAAGAAATGGATTAACCCAACTCCAATTCACCAAATGTCATCAGCTTCAGGGATAATTCACTATAAAAAGCTGGTGCAAAAGGCAAAGTCAGGGGTAGGCTAACCAGCAATGATATGCAATAACAAAAAAAAGCAATGTTTGTTGACTTAGTTCAGAGAATTGTTTTCTAGTTACTAACGGTGCAGTGTTTTGTTGATTTGACAGAAAAGTTCCCTGGAGATGGACTTGGCCGAGACAGAGGGACGCTATTGTTCTCAGCTGGCAGAGCTGCAAGCCAAGATCAGCATCGTAGAGGAGCAGCTGGTCGAGCTCAGGGCACAGACAGAGCACCAGAGTGATGAGTACAACCAACTGCTGGACATCAAGAGCCGGCTGGAGCAGGAGATTGCGACCTACAAGCGTCTGCTCGAAGGCTCAGGAGGGTAAGGAGGTGGCAGCAAGCTCCACCACAGAATTTCTTCTTTGCCCTTAGCTAAGCACAAAAGTAACGGATAGTCCATATGCATTATTACAAGTACCTTAGGATATAATGCACTTTTATGAAGGAGTATGTTATATCCGTCACATTTGTGATGGAGTAACTCATCTGCCAAACTGTAAATCAGGCCCTAAGTCCCTGAATAAAGGCTCCTAGGTGAATGAATCAATGACAATTTCTAGAGCGTGAACAACTACCCAAAGTGTGTCCTGGCACTAAAAAACGATTATAGCATAAGGGAGAGGTGGCAACTTGCCAAGAATTATGGAAGATTATAGAGCCAGGCTTTAAGTTGTTTCCTTAAAAGATTGTGATTGAGGTTTTCCCTAATCTGCAGAGGGAGGGAGGTACACATCTTAGCTGACTTGCAAGAGAAAGCCTTTCTACCTTGTCTAGATCATTTGATTCTGGTTATTCCAAGAAGATGAAGCGTGAGGAGCGTAGAAGGTCACTTTTTCCGTATATAGCTTGACCCTACATTTGTCTGACGTTTGTGTGTTAGACCGATTGCTTTAAACATGATGTACTTAGGCACTGCCAACAAATGTGCATTTTTTTAGAGGATGCTGATGGATATTGTTTTTAGGATTCGGAGCAGTAGCTTAGCTGCTATTTTATGCCTGAAGAAGCTGTACAAGGTATTGGGGGTGCCTAAAATATAAGGTGTTCGCATTGGCTAGGTGGGAGATAATTAGTGCTTAAATCACTGTCTTGATTGAGGTCAACACAGCATCTCAGGTACAATGCTAATAGATGAAATGAAGGACTTTTTAAGTGATCTTTTTAAATTATGGCTAACTTAGTGCCTGTTGTCCCATTAGTGAGTTTGTTAAGTGCGATATATGGCTAGGGAGTTAAATGTTTGCTAAGGACGTATTGCATTTCATCATTTTCATACTAGTATACATGCACACATAATAGAAGAAAAGTATCTTGTGATTTTGTATACAGTGATTTTAAAGTCATGGAAGTGTTCAAGGGACTGATTCCGACTTTGGCGGTGCTGCGCCAGCTCAGCACCGCCAAAGCCGTGCAGGGACTGCCTGCCAGATGTCTGGAAGGCTTTCCCTGTCTTTTCATTTGCTGTTCCCATGGCAGTGACCTGAAAACGGGTGCCGCAATGGGAACGCAAAAGAAGTTCCAGAACAGTATGTACTGTGAAGTCCATGCCGCCCTGGAACTTGGGGTGCATGCAAACAGGGAAGCACATGTAGTGCCCCCCTAAATGCACCCCCATGATGGCGGGGGTCTGGGGCCCTGTAGGGCATCCTTTGTTTCCCCTCTGCCAGCTTTTTCATGGTGGTGAGCCTGCCATGAAAAGGGCAGCGGAGGGGAAACTCATAATATGCTCGCCGGACCGCGGCGGTCCAGCTTTCATAATATATAGGCCCTATGCGCTGCACCACAGCCAGGGAACGGCACTTCCCTGGGGTAGCGGTGGCCAGTCCTAAAAGCTGCCTCATAATGAGGTGGATGCCGGACCGCCACTGCTGTGCCAACGCGAGTACGGTGGTTAATGACCGCCGTACTTGTAACAGTCCCCTAAGTGTTTTGTGCTATGTCAGTGACATTGCAGGAGCATTTTTCTACCACGCAACCTAATTTGGAACCTTTTGCCATTACTCACTGTGGTGAAATGTGCCATTCCTTCTATCCTCAAGAAATACATTGTTATAAGGCTCTTTACTCTTATACAGGTATTTATTAACTTCAGGAATGTGATAATGTTTTTGTATACTGTCCTATTACTAAGATGTTTTAATTGCAATGATTTATGTTAATCAAGCAGTAAAGAACTCGTTCATTCAGTCATAAGGCTCTTTACTCAGGATAATAGAATGAATTGTGTTTCTGGATTCAGGTCCTCACAGGTCCCACAAACTAAACCTCAGCAAGACTCTCGCTCAGGCGGCACCAGCGCGTCCACCGCGGCTACAGGCTACGGCTCTGGCACCGGCTCCTCTTCCAAAGGTAACTGCTCTCTTGCGACGCCCAGCGCCTATACATTTGAACCCCACAGTCACAATAACAGGCTCTGACGCCATCACCTGCATCCCACGTAGTCTATGCCATAACAGCCTCAGCGCTGGGCTAGATCCAGCAGTGCAATTGTTGTCTTATCTTATCAGATGCTGAAATCTGCAAACAGCTCTGCAAGTGCACCCGAGCTCTTAGCTACAGCTCTTGTATTTCTAAAGCACTGAACAGCTGTACATGTGAAGCTCGGCTCTCGACGGCTGCACTCTCCGTAGTGTGACCCGCACTTGACTCTACCAATGGAGATCAACCCTGCCCTGCAGCAGCCCTATTACAATTCTGAACTCTGCAAAGGCACCCAAGTGCTGACCTACAGCCAGGTGAGGCCCCTGCAGGTAAGAACGGTGGGGCCGGATTGGGGGGGGGGGGGGTCGATTCCACAGACGACCCGAGGGAAAATTAAATACATAACTAATTTTCCCTTGTCGTCCTCTGTCGAAACCCTCCCCCACTCCACCCAACCCGGCCCACCGCTCTTACCTGCAGGGGCCGCTGCTGCCTACAGCAGCCCTACTCTGTCACACATAGAACCGACACACGGTTCGCACGAAACACCTCCGTCATGATCTGTTCTTACATAGAAACGTCAAGGTGATTAGTTGGAAACACACTTTCACTGCAGGCATTGTTATGGTTTTATTTGAGCCATTCTTCTTATGCTCTGGTACTGATCGCCAGAAGGGCATGTAGACCGCTGCCCCTCGTGACGACTCTGCTTTAGTTGGCGTCCCCCAAAGAGACCGCTCTGTACAGAGTAAACTGGATAGTGCTAAACAATCCACTGGAAATTTGGCCTACGTCAAAATAAGTCTTGTTAGCTTTTACTTTGCTTTAATTTCTTTGTTTTGAAGACCTGGGAATGACAAGCGAGAGGGCAGATCGCATCTCATTGAGGTACAAGACTCAATTCACTTTTCAAGTAGTGCCACAAACTGTGACTTGGGGACATTCATTCTAGGAGAGTGAGAATTTGCATAACTTTGTCCCAACATTCCAGTTCATGTCAATTTTTTAAAAAAAATATGCTTTAAGTGCGAAACATGTTGTTGGACTATTTTCACATAAATAAAAGCAAGTCGAGATGCTGACACCAGACATTTTCTGCAGGAATCGTTTTTTTGCAAGGAAAAAACTTAACAAAATCTCACAATGCAAACTTCAGGAATTTGGGGGGATTTCACATAACGTAAAATTTGGAAACTTTACTGGCATCATTTTCCGTTACCCAAGGCCGTGTTAGTACAATAGGCAAAGCTAACCCACTGGCAGCAGGGCGGGTCCCTTTAAATTACAGGAAGCAAACCCTAATAGACGTCACATTTGAACCCATGTGTGACGCATACACTATGGTCGCTGCATCTCAGAATCAGAGACTTTTTAAGGCATGGGCAAAGTGGGCTGTGGCCCAGGGCCCCAGCATTTCAAGGGGGTCCCTGATAGATCTGGCTTTGTTCTCCACACAGTCCTGCCCTTATGACCTTGATGTATTTTAAAACACAGATTGTTTTAAATACCATTGTCATTTTATTTATTTTTAATATAGCGAAATGTTGTGTTTGTTTTTGAGTGCCATGCAACATATATTAAAAAATGTATCTTTTAGATAAAAACAGGACCTCACATATTAAAAATGGCAGTGGGACGCAGAGTTTATTTGCATTATTAGTCAGCTGCCGCGATATTACAATATTGGAAAGACAAATCTCTGCCCCATGATATTTGAAGGACACACATTTAGAATTTGGAATTTAGTGCCTCTGCAGTGTCAGTCACCTGGCCAACGAGGGCATGAAAAAGCTGAAATTGGATCATAAATTCATAGCTGTTTTTATCAGGGGCCCCCAATATAGGTTTGGACAGGGCCCCCAAAATCCTTCAAATGCCCCTGCTCAGATTGAACAGCTTTTATTTGTTCCATATTTTGTTTTTCAGACCCTATCAGGAAAACACGGGTCATAACGTTTACAGAGGACATAGTTGATGGCAAAACGGTCAGTTCGAAACGACAGGTACATGAAGTGTAATGAATTTTGAGGAGGAGCGGAAGGTTGCGGACCCAGCCAATAGAACACGCGAGGAAAGGATTCCAGCCAATGGAGCGCGTCAGAAATACTACACTTCCCGGGACTACTTGGCCCTTCATCCACACACCATTGCAGAGCCCTTGAATACAACTCTCTGAATTAGAGCGCTCTTTTCAATTTTCAGCTTGAAAAAGAGCATGGTGCAGAGCTGGTGGCATCACGGATTATGAGCATTTGCTGCTAAAGAGGGCGCTCTGTTCATGGATGCCATTAAGTTTTATAGTCAAACACACAGAGTTACTGTGTAATGTAATATCATTTGAAAGTACAGTGACTTCACTGGAACATATTGTGAAAGAGGTTTCAAGGGCCTTCAATCTTGAAATATTTGCTGTGTGGCTACTTTTCTATCCACTACTGAACATTTCTTTTTCAGGGTGGGGGAACAGTTTTCCTTCTTAAACCTGCTCCCTCGTTTGTTCATTTCATTAAACTTTCTCTTTGATGCAACATGCACAACGTCTTTTCATGTATTTGTGTTGCTTTTACCAGCTTCTTTTCAGGTGTCTGAGATTTCTTGCTCCAAACGTCTTTACCAATGAACAAAGTCGGACATTTAGACCATCTCTCGCTTCAGAGGCAGACGGGGTTATAAGGAGATCATTTGGAGGGATAAATAAATGGATGGGGGATTGGGATACATTTATATAGCACACAATAAATATTGTGTCTCTCTGTGCTGATGTGCATTATTGTATAGCAGCCAGAAAGCAGAAAGTGTAATAGTTCATTATGCTAGTATTTATTTTAAAAGGAGGGATTTGATGATAGAGTGGGATGTGAGATAGTTGGCCTCCTGCCTAATATCCCTTAGAAAGTTATTCCAGTATCTGGGGCTTACATAGGAGGAAGCCCTTCTTCCCTTTCTCCGTCACTGGCACTTAATTGTGAATTGTACACTTTATTCAGCAAGAGTGCAGTTGTCTGGTATAGACCACAGGGTGAATTTTGGGAATCATAAATCTTGGCCCCTTCTTTTCTCATATTTTTTGTCTCAGAAATAGGATTTTGAACCTAGGACTGACCTCTGCTTTTTTTAAATTTTGATCAAACTTCCAGACACCTTGGATTGCAAGGATGAACCTTACCACCAGATTTTGAGTCTTGCACACAGATCTCTGTGAAGGTGCTCGTTATGAGTAGCCAAGATTGTATTGTATTGTAATTGCCTGATGAGGCGTTGAAGCACTTTTTAGGCGAGTGGCATGCTACTCCGGAACCTATAAAGGATTAGTGGAGAATTAGTAAAGTGAAATATGAAAGTAATTTGAGTGGTGGATATGTTGGTCAGTTATTTAGATTAAGAAGGATAGTGGAGGGATCGAAGAGGGAAAAAGGTTTGTTTATAAATAGCACTTGCTACCCCTGATGCTGTGTTGAAGCGCTTATTGGGCGAGTAGCACACTACGCTGGAACCCATAAAGTATTAGTGGTGAATTAGTATAGTGACATATGAAAGTAATTTGAGTGGTGGTTATGTTAGTCAGTTATTTGGATTGAGAAGGATAGTGGAGGGATAGAGGAAAAAAGGTTTGCATTTAAATAGCGCATGTTACCCCTGATGTGGTGTTTAAGCGTTTTTTCGGTGAGTAGCACGCTACTCCGGAACCCATACAGTATTAGTGATGAATAAGAAGTGAGATGAGAAAGTCATTTGAGTGGTGGATATGTTAGTTAGTTATTTGGATTGAGAAGGATAGCAGAGAGATAGAAGAGGGGGAAAGGTTTGCATTCATATAGAGTTTGTCACCCCTGATGAGGTGTTGAATCGCTTTTTCAGCAAGTAGCTCGCTACTTCCGAACCCATAAAGGATTAGTAAAGATGAGTAAAAGGGAGGTGTAGGGGAAAGAGTCAGGGGAAACGGTTTAGAAAGGCTTGTTTTGAAGGATTGGAATAGTAAAAGAGGTATGAGATGATGCAAGGAGGGGTAGAGTGAGGAAGAGTCTAGAAAGGGGTATTTTGGTGATCATAGTAGTGGTATGGGGCTTGGGGTGAATGAGAGAGTTAAGATAGAGGATATAGGGCTAGAGGTATAGGGTGAGAAATAGGACAGTGCATTTGAAAGAGTAATTTAAACAAGGTTTGAGATGAGTCAGAAAGTTGAGGTAGAGAATATATTGAGAGAGGTATAGGTTGAGAAATAGGGTAGTGCATTTGACATGCTGAATTAGAAGAAAAGTTATATATAGGTCCATAGTACATGGAAGGTATATAGATGCATAAAGGAAGGTAGTATATGTAGATTAAAGATGCATTAATTAAACTCCGGCTTTCAAATGTTGTACTTAAAATTAATTTTATATATATATATATATATATATATATATAGCTCCAATCCTGGCGGCGGCGAACAGTCAGGCACAGTCTCCATGAAATCGTGGCAAAAAGGTATTTAATCCAACAAAAGCTAGACGCGTTTCGGCGGCGTACCGCCTTGGTCACTACGTCTAGTAAACACTGATTTGACACATATATACACTTCACTTTGTTGTCACGGCAACCTCACCGAGACGATCATAGACATAAAGAATTACTGTGTTAGTTTCATCATGACAATGCGAAAACAAATATACAGGTGAAAAGTAAATGTCAGACAGGAGATAAATTATAAAGAACAAGCATAATGTAAATATATTAATGGCATACATTTACCTGATTGTAGTGTGATAAAATAAAATAAACAAATGACACAGGGGGCCGGCAATTGCCCGTGTATGAAAACGTCATATTCACATGTATAGACATAGAGAGAACACGTGAGACCATGATGTTGAAAAGTAACCTAAAGAGTGATGTAAATCTAACGTAGGGATTACTGTGGAAGTTGCCCTGAATAGTAGATACAGACTGGAAAGTAACTACCGCCCAGACGTAAACACAGGTTAGAGTACGTCGGAACCGATGGTGCTGTAAAATGATGTACAATTGAAAAATAACAACCAAGATGCAAAAATGTGCCTCACGTCAACAGCCAGTGTATATCTTGCTGCTTAAGTAAGCAAGCGGTTGGGCCAAAAATAGACAAAGGGGAGAAATGCAGAAATAGATTGTGTTAATTAACGACCTAAACGCAGGTCTGTCAGACTGATGTAGAAATAAAGAAGATGGGAATTCCCTACAATAATAAGCCTCAGTAATGTAATAAAATAATACACGTAGAAAATATTGCCCGAGTGGGCTGAGGGTGAAAAACCGGTTACTAATTATGTAGAAAACGTAAGAGATATACTACAGAGGGAGCCCCCGGGGGCGTTGTCGATCATGGTAAGAATAGGGCGTCAATGTGAAAAAAGAAGTTGCTAAGACGTGAGTAAAAAGAAGGTAAAAAAAAGGCTAGAAAATGGCCAAAGATAAAAGTAATGTGTCCTAAACGATGCAGGGTTTGGAAAAAGAGAAACCGGACAAGCAGCGGGGGACCAATCAAAGGTGTACAGTTAACGCTTCATCCGCATTCATTCCATAGGGGATTTTGGAATTGTAGAGGAAGATATAGCGTGATTCAAGCCTCCTGAGGGCAAGTTGTCTATTGCCTCCCCTTGGGTTTTGGGGGATGGTGTCCACCACATAGAAGGAAAGATCTTGCGCCTTGCCATTGTGAGCCATGTTAATATGTGAAGCAACAGGGTAGGCAGGGTCGTTGTTGGTAATAGCTCTTAAGTGTTGTAAGATGCGTATGTGCACTGGGTGGATGGTGCTACCCACGTATGTTTTCCCACATGTGCAAGATAAGACATACACAGCAAAATCTGATTTGCATGTGTAGTATCCTCTAATGATGTAGGGGGATTGTCTAAATGGTAATATGACCTCTTTGGTGTTAATGCCGTGCTTACAAGCCTTACAGTTGGCACATTTGTAAAAACCTTTGGGTGACTTAAGCCATGAGCCCCCACTCTTGGTTTTACATGGAGCGTTGTTCACTATCTCCTGCCTCATAGATTTAGCTCTCCTAAAGTTGATTGGAGGTTTTTTTTACTTGAGATGGCTCCAATAACAGGGTCGTTCCTGACTGAGTTCCAGTGTCTGTATACTATTTTCCTTACTTGGGCATGATATGCATTGAAGCCTGTAATTAGTCTGGGAGTGTTGATGGCATTCCACTCTGTGGTTTTAGCTGTAGTACCTGTCTCAGAGGCTAAAAGCTCTTTACAGGTTTTAGTTGCTGCTTTTATTCTCGCTTTGGTAAGTGTTTCTTGGCTGTAACCCCTGAGGGCCAGTCTGTCGCATAGTTCTCCTGTTGCTTTGTCAAGGCTATTAATGGTGCTGCAGTTACGCTTCATGCGGAGGCATTCGACGTAGGGTATACTTTCTTTCAGAGAAGTGGGGTGGAAGCTGTGTGCGTGTAATATAGCGTTCCCTGCAGTGGGTTTTCTGAATGTTTTGGACTGCAGTTTGCCTCCTTCAACATACACCTCTACTCATGTTGCAGGTAAAGCTGAGATTAAGTGTATTGTTGTTGATTTCTTCAGAGAAGGTTTTAGCACTCTCTGAAGAGCCTTTCCACAATATAAAAATGTCGTCGATATACCTGACATACATTCGTACTTTTTCCGAAAAAGTGGCACTATGTACTACCATGAGTACTTGCTCCTCCCACAACCCCATATGCAAATTAGCATAGCTGGGGGCGAAGCAAGTACCCATGGCAGTACCTTGCAGTTGTTTGTATGTTAAACTGTCAAAAATAAACACATTGTTGTCAAGACACATCTCGGCCATCTGCACAATCCTCATTGAATGCTGAAACATAGATATAGGTCTTTTGCCCAAGAAGTAGTGTAATGCGTTGAGCCCATCTGTGTGTCTGATGCTTGTGTAATGTGTGTTAACATCTAGGGTCATTAGCAGAAAATCACTCTCCCATGTTACATCATAAATTTTTCTGAGGAAGTCCCCCGTGTCTTTGATGTAAGCTGGAAGACAACGGACGGATGGCTGTAAGAAGTGGTCTATGAATCTCGAGGTGTTTTCCAAAAGTCCCCCTATTGCAGCAATTATGGGTCTCCCTGGAGGTTCCACAGGGTTTTTATGGATTTTAGGGATGAGGTAGAGTTGGGGTAGTACGGGGTAGTCACATTTGAGATATTCAAGCTCTTGTTTTGTGAGCAGACCTGCACTCTTTCAGTTGTAGAGAGCTTTGTGAAATCTTTCTTTGATTCCTACGATGATATTCGGGCTCACACGACTGTAACAATCTTTGTCTGATAATTGTTTAAGGGCTTCTTTGTTATACTGCTCCAGGGGCTAAAGGACAACATTTCCTCCCTTATCTGACCAACGGACCACCACATCTTGTCTCTGTTTGATTATGTTGATTAACTCGTTGTACTTTGTCATTTTATTGTGATTACTGCTCACAAAGTCTCTGCTACTACTGTATGCCAGTTCCTTGAGATCTTTGGTGACATTTTCAGCAAAAATGTCCAATCCATCCTTGGGCATCATGGGCATGAATGTCGATTTATATATATATGTCATTTTAAGTACAACACTTGAAAGCCGGAGATTAATTAATGCATCTTTAATCTACATATACTACCTTCCTTCATGCATATACTACCTTCCTTTATGCATCTATATATCTTATATATGCATATATCTACACATATATAGATAGGATGTGTTTAGAATAATGATCGAAAAGGGTGAGAACCATTACCTCGTAGTTCAGACATTACCAAGTGTGATAATTACTTCTAACTAATCGCCCAGGCAGCGTACTATGAAGAGAGAATTAATTAAGCAGCTAACACCCCAAGAGAGATTTACCGCGTCGCAAAGGACCCTTTAGAACTCTCATGACCAGAAGCCTCTCTTGTGGTCTCCCCTGAAATTCTCCTGCAAATAAAATCAGGCTCCCCTCTTGATCCAGCTCCCTCCCACGTACTATGCAACGCAGGAAAAGTGATATTTCCCCACATGCTCGAAATAATGAATCAGTCTATGGCTATCGGTTAAGCCCCAGCACTCTGGAAGCATGCCATGGTGAGGTATCTCCTAAAAAAAAAAACCCTGGACCAGGACGACCTGGGTAATTACCGCCCAATATCCTTGCTCCCAGTGATCATCAAGGCCCTAGAAAAGCATGTGAACTCAAACATCTCAGAATTTCTGGAAACCCAAGACCTTTCACATCCTTCACAAACAGGCTTCCGGCCTCTACACAGCACTGAAACTGCCTTGCTCGCAGTAGTGGAGGAAACTAAATTGATCCTCAATCAAGGGGGAGCAGTGGCCATCATCCTCCTAGTTCTGAGCTCAGCCTTTGATACTGTGAATTTCAATATCCTATTGGAGAGACTCAGGGGGAGAGGTGTCTCAGGTGAGGCACCTAAATGGATTCAATTCTACTTAGAGAATAGAACCTTCCAGGTCTTCTCAGGGGAATCAAACTCTGTAGCCCTAGCGAACAGTTGCGGAGTCCCTCAAGGATCCTCCTTGAGCCCCATGTTATTTAATGTATATATGCAGCCACTCGCTGATATCATCCTGCCTTACGGGATAAAAATTGTCACCTACGCAGATGATACCCAGCTGGTAATCACCCTCAATGGCGCATGTAACCACCCCTCTGACCTGGAAACTTGCCTGGGGGAAGTGGCTTCATGGATGGAACACTCCTGCCTTAAGCTGAATGGTGGAAGGACAGAGCTAATGCTTCTGGGTAACACCTCCAGCTTAGACCTCAAACAGATCTGGCCTAACTGCTTTGAGCCTGTCCCATCTCCAAAGACCAAGATAAAAAGCCTGGGCATATGGCTGGACAGCTCCCTTAAGTTTGAGAACCAAGCAGTAAGAGTAACCGGAGCATGCTTTGGCGTCATTAGACCGCTTTGCAAGGTCCTCTCCCTCCTTCCAATGAGTGCAAGGAAGACTCTGACACAGGCCCTGGTCCTATCACGCTTGGACTATGGAAACTCTCTTTACCTTTGAGCACCCAAAGCAACTTTAAGGAAACTCCAAGTGGTACAGAACTGTGCGGCTAGACTACTGCTGGGGGTACCTAAAAACAAGTCGGCCAAACCAGCCCTAAAGATGCTTCACTGGCTACCTGTCTCCCACAGAATCAAATTTAAGGCTCTGTGCATATCCCATAGGACCTACTGCGGTATTGGGCCAGCGATCAATAGACTTCTCAGTACCCCATACCACCCCAAAAATGCCTCCGCTCTACTAATCTCCATCTGGCAATCACACTGAAAATAAAAAGGGCAAGAAGCGGAGGCAGATCATTTGCTTACAATGTGGCCAGACTCTGGAACACAATGACCCTACACATCCGTGCTGAATCTCGTCATCTTCCCCTCCGGGAACTTCTCAAGACCTGGCTATTCCAGCAATCAGCTTCATAAACCCTTGCCTCAACCTCTGTCTAGACGTTAGTGCTGGGACGCCCTCGGGTAGCTATGCGCTTTGCAAAAGCTAATAATAATAATAATAATAACAACTGCCTCTAAACATGAAACTGGGGAATGACATGCAGAACTGCTGACTTTAGCGGCTCTGTTGGAACATCAGCAGCCCTGACCTGAAATTTACCTTTGGAAAAATGCAGAGTATGCAGTAACTGCTGCAAAACATAGACATTTTCATCCAAAACTGATATTTCAGCAGGGTCCACAGTTGATCAGGCAATGGAGGCTGTTTGTATAATGCGCTTTGAACTGACTATAATCCGCTGATACTGAGAGGGGATAGTATGAAATATCACCGGCAGACAAGGAGGCTGAAAGAAAAAGCTTTGTACTGCTTCACCTATCTGGACTTTTATTTTCAATTCACAATCTAATTTTACCCCCTAGTTGTGAACATTGTGCTTAGGCGTGGAGCCTGATCAAGCGGTTCAGGCGGAGTACCTCTAATTATAGTGTTGGAGAGTTTGATTTTTAGGATGAAACAACCAGCTGGCATTCATCCAGTTCCCCATTTCAGCAACATAGTGTTGTAGATCTTTATACTTTGTCTCATCATTGATGTCTGATCGAGTTTAGGAGAGACTTCCAGTAACTCAGGCCTTGCTAGCGCACCCACAGTGACCTGCTGCATCAGAAGCATCCTTTAGTCTCAATGATACTGCTGCTGAGAGATCTAGTAGTGAGCTGCAGGGTCTCTCTGTGTCCCTGAGAGACAGGGATCTAACAGTACCAAAGATAGAGTCTCTTGAGGGATTGACTCAAGAAGCTTTTTTCAACGTTCTACTGCCTCTATTGTACAGGTACCACAATTCATAATACTTTTAACCAGCTAATTAATAAGAAAAATATATTGCTTAGTTGTATGTGGAAGCACAGATACACTAGGTATTGAGTACCACAAATACATTTTTAAGCAGAAACTATGCCACATGATATACTAAAATATTGTTTACAGCATTCATTATCTAGTCCAAAAAAACAAATGAGGAAAATTCCTTGAACTATTTCATCTGCTCACTATTTAGGGCTAAATTTGCGTGCAGATAATGAACGTTGATTCACCAAAATGCCAGAGGGAGTGGAAGTGACATTACACACACTTTGACCTTAATGACATCATAGGACGTGACATCATATGACCAATATTCCTTGAAACATCCCAGAAAGTGATGTCACATTACCTTACACCCGAGAATATTAACTGACACAGCTGAAGTTCCATAATCACTGCATGAATAAGATAATAACACATCACAAATGTCTATTTTAGATAGCCCCCATACTAGGGTGCTGACGTGTTCTTTGAAAGTGGTGGTGCATGAATTGTAGGGCACGGGTAAAGCAATAGTGACAAAGCTCTTTTACGTAAGTTTTGCGGAGGCTCTTCCCCCTGAAAATATTTTCCAGATATGGGGATAATGAACAACATTGACATACATTTTCTAAAAATCTAGATGTTTTGAAAGTCTACTCATTAAATATTTGTCTTTTTATGTGTGCCAAGCCAATGAAACCTGACACTCCCCAGGAGTTGATACCATTTTTTCAAAATGTCAAAAATTACCTTCATTGTGCCTGGACTACCATTTTTTCACTGGAATTCTCAAATGCCAAAATTACGTACAATATGCCTGAGCCAGAATTTTGCTATTAATGCCATGCATATATATCAGGAGCTGCCCTTATGTAAAAAAATCTCTCTAGTATGTCAGGGACACCATTTTATCACGGTTGACCCTCACATGTACTACAGTTGTCCTCCCTTATGATTAGAATTTCCTTCTCATGCCAGTAGCTGTACTTTACCATGGGCACCCTTCATGCTAAAACAAACTCCAGTATGCCAGTATTATGTCACAGGTGCCTGTGATCATAAGAATTGCCTAAAGTATGGTAGTGTCAGTATTATGGTAGTGTCAGTATTTTTCTGTGGGGGCCTCTATTTTCCCAAAACTACCTTAAGTATACCGAGGCCAAAAAACAAATTCAGATGCATAACACCACATTCATATCACGCTCACTTACTGTTGGAACCATCCCTAGGGAAGATTTTCCCAATGCTCTATGAGGGGGGTAAAGGGTGTAATGGGGGGGGAAGGGTTGGTAGTGTAGGGGGGGCTTGGGGTGGGTTGGGAGGGTGGGGATGGGGAGGTATTGGTGGAGGGTGTAACAGATTCAGCGAGGAGTAAAGATTACATGTTTTATGTTAGGCTGCTCCAGATAAACCGAGTAGTTATAAAGTGTAGGATTAGAAAAACCGGATCAGTTTTTAAAAGATATCAGTTGTATACAAGGCTAGCAAGCTGCTGGGTTAAATCTACTTGGCGGGAGAAACCTCACAATGTTAAATCTGCAAGACAAAATCTGGAATTTGATAAGGATCTTGGATGGGGAAATTAATATGTTGCACTCTTAATATTTGTGGTCTGAATAACTTTAGGAAAAGACGGGTGTTAGCTAGAATTATATATTCAAGCTCGTGGGATCTGCCTTTTTTACAGGAGACGCACATAGCATGGTCTAATAGGGCCTGGCTTAGCTCCCTCGGGCTCGAACTATTAGCCTGTACATCCCAGTCAGTTAATATCAAAGGAGTTGCGATACTTGCCAAGAAGGGATTATTGGAGGTCAAGAAGCACAAAGCCGATAAGCTGGGACGCTGGGTTATGTTGGAGGTAGTGGTCTCCCAGCAAGTTATCACACTATGCTCAATATATGGTCCAAATTTAGATGACCCAAGTATTTTCCAAGTGATTAATACAGAATTATCATTATATTCACAGCCTATGATACTTTGTGGTGATCTAAATATTCATCTTCAATCACAGTTTAATTTAAGATCAGCCGAATCCTATATGGGAAGGAAGCCGCAAGGTTTTAGGGGCCTGCAGGCGTTAGTTCAAGATCAAGGCTTATATGACGTGTGGGTGGAGCTCAATTCAGGTCAAGATGGCTATACATATTTCTCTGCCCCACATGGAAAGATGGCACGGTTAGACTATTTTTTGGTCTCCGATGTTATTTTATCAAGGGCTTCTATTAAGATACTTCCCAAAATTATATCGGATCATAACCCGGTGGTATTGGAGTTTGAGTGTACTGGGTTAATGGCTAGGACTACAAAATGGACATTTGATAGAAAGCTTCTGTTTAATGAAGATTAGTGTATCTGGATGAAGAAATGGATTCCCGAATTTATCCAGGTGAACATAGGATCGGCCAGGATAGATGTTGTTTGGGACGCACTGAAGGCTGGGGTAAGAGGTGAGACAGTAAGATTTGTTGCAAGGAAGCGTAAAACTGAGCGCCTAAAGTCTATAAACGATTTAGCGGCTCTTTCTCGGCTCGAGCAAAAATTAGTTCAAGAAATAAAGTATGGGGGGAGGGTTAAGGAGGTCTAGGCGGAAGTCGCTGCCTGTCGATCGAAAATATATCAAGGCTATGCAGATGTGGCAGCTGCCAAGTATCAAGTACAGAGGAGTGAATGTTATGAATATGGAGAAAGGGTCGGGAGCGTTCTTGCTAATAGGTTACGCCAAAAAGAGGTCCATTCTAGGATAGCTAAGATTAAAGATATGGAGGGGAATCTTGTAGAGACCCCTTCTTTAATCCAAGATTATTTTAAAAAGTATTATGAAAAACTGTATACGGCAGAGCCAGTCGCAAGACCTGAGAGGTATCTTGGGGAAATGTCTTGTTTGGGGTTAGAGGAGATGGATAAAGATGCATTGTCTGAAGGGGTCTCTTGGGAGGAGATCGAAACTGCTATGCTGTCGCTAGCCTCAGGGAAGGCGATGGGCTTGGATTCGCTCCCCTTAGAGTTTTATATTAAGTTTAGGAAGATCTTAGAGGGGATAATGACCTCAGTATTTCAAGGGGCGTTTGATGGGGTTCCCCCAGCTTCTTGGTCGCAAACAGTAATAGTAGTTTTTAGAAAAAAGGGAAAGGATCCCTATGAGCTTTCCTCATACCGACCAATCTCTCTAATTAATGCTAATAATAAAATCTACTCGAAATGCCTGGCAAGGAGATTAGGAAGAGTTATTACCCCACTAGTCTCATTACAACAACACAGGCTTATTGCCGGGAGGGGGACTACGGATCACGTTAGGCGACTCATCTCCGTATTTGATTGGGCCCAGGCGATGGGTGTTCCTGTGGGGGTGGCCCTGTTGGATGCCGAAAAGGCATTCGACAGGGTCTCCTGGGAGTTTCTATGGGCAGTGTTGAGGTGGAAGTCATTTCCTAATGGCTTTATACGGGCAATACAGTCAATGTATTCCACCCCGAGTGCAGTGGTTCGGCTGCGGGGAGAAGAGTCACAGAGGTTTTTGGTTAACAGGGGCACCCGGCAGGGGTGCCCCCGTTCCCCACTTCTGTTTGCCCTATTTATAGATCCTCTTATTGCTAGACTAGAGACTGATATGAAAATTCGACCGGTAACTGCGCAGTCATACTCAGTTAAAGTTCTAGCTTATGCCGATGACCTTGCGGTTCTGTCTATAGATATGAAAAAGGCATTGCAGAGAATCGAGGCTATCACTAAGAACTTTGGAGCAGTGTCTGGTTATAAATTAAATTTAGGGAAGACACAAGTGTTGCATACAGAGGTTGGATTACCATTGGAGGTGGAGGTAGTCACAGAGGCAACGTATTTAGGCATAATTATCTCACCCCAAATCCAAAATATTCCAAGGATTAATGTGGAGCCGATGCTCGCATCCTCAAATAAAACCTTGGAGCGATTGAATCGGTTGCACCTTTCTTTATTTGGAAGGGGCAATGTCTTGAAAATGTCGATTTCCCCAAAGTTCTTATATCTGTTTCGGGCCATCCCAATCTTTTTTCCTAACTTTATATTTAATAAAATAGAACAAATGTGTTCACGTTTTCTGTGGGGCTACCGTCGCTCTAGAAGGGCAATTAAATGGCTCTATTTGCCAAGAGAATGGGAGGCCTGGCTCTTCCAAACTTTTATTTATATTACTGTGCCACGTTACTTCAATTCATGGGTGTTTTGGTTTGTGGTAAGATGGCGGCTTTGGATCCTGCTTTCTCTCCCTCTATATATGAGTGGTGTTTGGGAGAATCGGCGCAAGGGTTACTTTTAAAAGTTGTGGAGCCAAGCTACTACAAAAAGACTAGGTTCAAAATTATCCAGGCAGCATATTCAGTCTGGAAGAGGCTACGTAAGCAGCTTCATATCCCTAGTATTACATGGTATACACCTTTGGATGCGACTGCCCTATTAACTGCTGTATTTCAGGACTCGATCATGCGGAGGTGGTCACAGTACGGTATTAGATTAATCGGGGACTTGGTGGAGCAGGGTGAGATGGTTTCCTTCTCAGCATTGCAAGGGAGATTTAGGGTTGCAAAGGCTGATTTTTTAAAATACTTACAGCTGAGAAGTGTCCTGCAGGCTGCAATTACGGGGGGGAGATGCCAGGTCCGACAGATTCGAGTTCTGGATTTAATAAAAGGGAATTGTAAAATAGGGCAAATATATATGGAACTTATTCTAACACAACCTGATGATTTGTCTAGACAGGAAGCAATATGGGAGGAGAAACTGTTGGTAACTAACCTGGATTTACAGCTGGTAATGCAAACCGCCAGCTCTATTTTGCTCTCTGGTAGTCTTAAAAGTCAATCATATATGGCTATGTTTAATCTGTACTATACACCTGCAAAGATTGCAAAATGGAAGGCGGGGAGGGGGGATAACTGTTCAAGATGTGGGTTTTATGCGGCAGATTCGCTCCATATGTTTTTTTCATGTCCTGTACTTCAGCCACTTTTGTTGGATATCGAACGTTTTATGTTGCAATCTTTGGGTATACCTATATCTGTAACAACAACCCTGGTTTTGTTTGGTATGGAATTTGGTACAGAGGTGGGCAGGCAAGCGGTACCTCATAGAGGTTTTAAGTTTATTTGTATGTCGGTCTTGAGGTTATGTATAACGTCTCAGTGGCTTGATCCGAAGCCCCCGTCTTTTGCTAATTGGAGGGCTAAGGTTATCTCAATATATAATATGGAATCTGCATTGTATAAATTGAAAGGTATGTCAAAGAAAAAATTAGGGGCCTCGATATGGGAGCCGATAAGAAACTGGGTACAGTAATGTTATCTAGTAATCTTTATTATTGTTATTTTGTTGAGCAATCTCAGATGTGTATATTTTGGCTCTCTATATTTTCTTTTTCTTATATTACGTTCTGTCAATAATGTAATGTGTCCTCGCTGAATCGATAAAACTCAATAAAAAATGTTTTTTTAAAAACAACTTACTGTTGGAAAATGAGGCATTAGTTGTGTGGCCCGCACAAGTAATGAGTCTACATTTGTCCTCCACTGGGAACCAAACACCACATTGTAACGCTTGACTCTCATATGGTAGTGTTGCAGAGCAATCCAAGTCCTAATCTATAGAGGTGGGCTAGTAATCACCATTCACAGATATGCAATAATAACACTCAATAAATGACTGTCCAGTCTGTGCTTATTATTAGAAAAAAGAAAAGTACATTTATTACACACACACTCCTCAATACTATGCAACAATTTACAAATATACATAAGCTGACGGAAACACTCCTTGATAACATTGCATAAGCAGTCACACTCCGTCCACAGGAAGGGGGTCTAGTACACCAACTCACATGTATAGACATTATCCGATCCCTAAATGCATGGGTTGACCATAACCTGGAGTGAGGGCCCTTACCACTGGCACCAAGCAAGTAGCTGCCCACCGCATTATTTCAACAAGCATTCCATGATGAGAACACCTGCAAGACTTACATATAACCCTGACCGAGAGCACCGAATACTGACAATAAAGCATACAAACTTTAATCACAGTGTCTGACAGTCTCCTTATTCAACTAAAGCATTTGCAAGAATAAATGTCTAAGCATGACTGGGAGTGCAGTGTACTTATAATAACTGCTGGCCTGAAAAACGCAATTCAATCCCAGCCCCTAAAGGGCATCACAATTATAATTACATGACTATGCAATTATAATCAGACACCCTGTCAAGCATGGTAGCAACATACATTCAATAATCACATTATGTATAAAACAAAGCATGTGTAACTTTGTCCCTAAAGGACATCATTGGTGTAAATGCACATCTCTGCAATTACCTCCTTAAACCCCTAGAGGATGTCACCAATATGATAACTCATATTAAGCCTCTCGCATCTGGGTGTAGTCCTAATCTTCAACTGTCCAAGCTATAGAACAAGCGTTTGTTCATTAGATAGGCTTGTAACCATCCAAAAACCCTTAAGGGGTTATTTCCTCACAGTCATCAGAGACTTAGTGTGGAGATTTTCCAATTCTTTGTTGGAGGATTCTGTGCTGCTCCTGCAGCTCCCCTCACACATTTGCTTCACATCAGTGGTGATCACCTCCTCCAGGGGTGACCACAGGCCACAAAAGTGCAGTTTCCTCTATGGGTATGGGCATTATGGGGTGCTCCCTCTGGAGCGTGCATACTTGAGAGACCGCTGCCCCGCTGCTCCGGGTAGAGCTGCGCCAGGTTTGCTGGTGACCTTGCGCCATGCTACATGTTTTCTCGGGGGGCCCGGTCCCACCCGGACACCCCGCAGGCAGGTAGGACACTGGAGAGCAGCTCGGGGAGCCAACCCTCGGCTGCTCTCGTTGGCTTCCCTGGCAGCCAGCATATCTGTGTGCTGCTGCTGCAGCGGGAGCCAGCCCCTACTCCTCCGGTCTGACCGCACCTGCAGGCAGACGTGCTGTGGGCTCTGCTCTTCTGACACGTGCTGGGTAGCCGGGTCATCAGCCGCATGGACTACTTTGCGGGGAGTGCGACCAGGCTCCCCTGCTTCTTCCACCTCTCTGGGGCCTATGGATGCGATCCTGGGCCCTTTAGGCACCTTCACGGCAGTCGTGACTGCGAACCCTGACTTTTTGTTTTTCGGGGCCCAAGGATGGGATCCAGGACCCCTTGGGCACCTTCATGGAGGGTGCAACGGCGTTTCCCATCTTCACTTTGTCGGGCCTAGGGATGGGATTCTTGGCCCCTTGGGCACCTTTGTTGCGCCCGACTTTTCTTTGGGACTCTTCCCGGCTCTGTCTTCTTCTGGGGGCAGCCCCCCATGACCTGTCCCACCCCAGAGGCCCATTGGAGACTGGCGGCAGAGCATCACGAGCTTCGTTGTCAGTTTAGTAGAGGTCAAAGATCACCTATCTTCTGGGGGGCATATCTCGCCCCATTGGGCCGATTTTGAGGATCTTGGCTTCTTTTCGCTCCTGGTGGCCAGCCCTAGCCACCAGGAGCAGTCTCCTTCTGCCTCCTTGCCTCCCAGAGGATGTACTCAGCAGAGAGTAGGTTTCACTGGCTCCCTGCTCCAGCCTCTCACCTGCTTTCCTCCTCTGGGCTTCTCTCCTTGCGCAGAAACCCAGGATTTCTCTCACTGGTCCTGTACTCCCTCAGGCACAGTCCAGAGTCCTGAGGACAGTCAGTGGAGTCCACCTTCCAACTGCCCATGGTGTCAGCCACCAGTCCCAGTGTTCTTCAGCCAAAGCACATCCAAGAGAGACCTCTTCTTACTGTACCAGACCTTTTAAGGAGGGGTGGAGGATGCTGGCAGGAATGCACCCCAGCCTATCCTGCAGTGCCACATCACCTCTCTGCCCCTGTTCCCACTTTCTTGCACCAGCCTCTTGGATACTTCAATATGGCATCGTCCAGGGGTCCCATGTCTCTGAAAAGCCCACTTACCCCACTCACTGACATCACAGCCAGGGCCTGGAACAGGCCTGGTGCCTGGCACCGGGTTACAGCTGCTGATTAATGCCCTGCAGCTTCACCCCATCTCTCGCTCCTGGAGAGAAGACCTCCACCCTAGGGAATGCTTGCAGTGAATGGCTAGGCTTTTGATGCTTCAGCTTGGGAAGGAAGGTAATTAATCCAGCTTGACACACAAGGCCTGGGCTCTGGTTCTGAGCTGAGTCAGAGAATTATGACATTTCTTGATGACCCACAAGCGGTACCGATATGCTTTTGGACATAGTAGAATGGTTCTTTTCACACAACTTACAGGGTACTTTCATACATGTCTGGAGTTTTTAGGCCCAAGGGAACTGAAAATACCCTGTGTGGTCTCCTTTTCCTTAAGAGTTTAATGGTGTGTTCCTACAGTGATACAGTAAAGAACACTGACTATCCCTTACATGTGTACCCCCACCTTATAAGGCCTACTCCAGGCCACCACCCATAGTCCCTTCTGCGCCAGTCTATCTGTACCCAGCTCCTGGGTCGTGCACAACAGGAATCTCCCCTGCACAGCCCTTACACAGGTGCACACATGTGTGCACACATGTCCGCATGTAAACAGTCTGGTGCTCCTTACCCTGGCTATATTGCAGTGGCCTTATATCACAAGGCGAACACTGGCAGAAAACACATGCAGTCCATTTTACCATGAGTTTACCGTGGGTGAGTCCCAGGTTATGAGGCTCTCACACAGTAAAAAGAAAAAAATCAGGAGATCAAAATGCAAAAAATCTGGGCGGCTTAGATGGTTCGAACCACCTCCTCAAACTTACATTCAATCACTCACCCTCATTTGCACTCACTGAGACTCACTCATTTATTTGACTTCACATGAACTCATTCACTCTCACTTGCTTTCTTACACTAGCTCACTCTTTCACACCAACTCTAGCTCATTCTTACTCTGACTCAATCATTCTTTCTGATTCATTCATCCTATCTTGTATTCACTGTCACTTTCAATCTGTTATTCTCAAATACTCACATTTAGTCTCACTCATTCAGTCACACTCATTCCCTTTAACTTATTCTTGCTCATTATGACTCACTCATTCTCACTCACAGTTACACTCACTTAGTCACTCATTCTTATTCATTCTGACTCAGACTACCTAACACTCGCACACATTTATTCTTAATCATTCATTCTCACTCACCTGCTACCATTCATACACTCATTCTAACTCACTCATTTTTAATTTACCTACGCTGCAGGCGAAGATTTCATTCCAGATTTAGGTGCTCCATTTTTATTACTCTAAGAAGGAATTATCTACTGGTGATCCTCATAGACATCATGTTCTTTTATAATTTCATTCCCTTCAGGATTTTTGTCTCAGTTTTGTGTCATTTGAAATTATTGGAAAGGCCTCCTCCAAACAAAACACAAAGTCCTTACTCTCAACTTGCATAAATGAAGGCATACGGAAGATCATATCTGAGGCAACCATTATGACACCTCTCACATCTAAGTTATCCTTTTATAATCAGTGCCTGTATCTTCTATTGGCACAGAGCCAATCTCTTTATATCCTTGAAAGGGTCTAAGTGTCTTAAATATCCAGCTGCTAAGTGCCCTCGCAGCCCTGTTAAAGAATTAATCAGGATCCCCTGTTGACCTGTTCCGGCTAGTGAGTCGTGACTAAGTTGCTGTGCCTCTTCTCGGTCGTATTACTAACCAAAAAACGACCTGGACATTGCCTTCCACTCTGCTTGGAGTAGGACGTGTTACTAGCAATTCCAGTTCAGTTGAACTAGAGGCCATTATTATACATAGTACCCTGGTGGTGAAAAGGGCATTTTTGCATGCTTCTTCCTCCCCCGGGGTACTATAGTAATGCCCGGTTACTCACCGGTAATATTCATTACTCCGAGTCCTGGTCTTCCCATCCCATTCCTGATCCCTTCCCTCCCTCCCGGTGTTTTTTCTTGGAGGTGATTGTTTTTCTTTTTGAGTTTTCTTTGGTATTCTCAGGAAGTTTGTGTGATGCACTTCCCCCTATATGCTCGCTTGATTGGTGGCGCCATATTGGGGGAAGTGCTAAAAACGTTCTGCTAGGTATAGGGTTCTCGGGAGCAGACCAGCTGCTCACTGGTAAGGAATGGGACGGGAAGACAGGACGAGGAGGTAATGTAGAAGAGGCTGCAGGCATTTGAACAGCCCCTTCTGTAACGTGGATCATGCTGGCGTAATTCCATAAGGCACAGCCCTTATAGGTGCAACACCTTGCAAATATGAGAATCCTTAACCTTTGCATCTGCACATTATTAGAGACGTGGACGCAGATGTAAAGAGGCCATCAGGAGGTGCACTGATTGTGCACCACGTAGAGGTGTCCAGCCTCTGAGCACCTCTTGCAACTGTACCCATGGGTCCCGGGGACTAATAGGCATACCCCTGGAGGCACGTGCAGTCATTCATTGCACCCACCTGCAGAAGGATCTCTGTTCCTCTTTAAAATAAAAGCTGGCTTACTGCCTCCAATGAAATGCATCCCGGAGGCTTCAAAGAGCCAGCCCGCTGTTCATTAATGCACTGTACCCAGGGTAGGTGCAGGTTAACTCCTAGACTAGGAACAGTGCATTTGTTGTTATATGGTGCATTGTCGCAGTGTACACCCAACACAGCCGCTTATAGGCAGCAGCGGCGGCTCCCTTTGGGCTGAGGGGCTGCACCCTCCTAATTTTGCTGCTTTATGTGCCATCCACATTGGTAAAATAATAATCGCATTGCACGCTGTGTATTGTGATTATTTAATTATTGGTGTGGATGCCACATAAAACAGGAACACTTATGGGCGTCGGTTGTCTACAAGATGTCATATTGTCAGTGACTGCTGACTGCTTATGGTGCTGGCATCATGACGTTAGGGTCAGGCAGGCAGGCACTATGACACATGCGCTTGTGAGCATGTGCCAGCCACCGTGGAGGTCCAAGGGCTTAAGTCATTACAGCCTTGGCCTGCCATTATCTGGGGCCTTTAGTTTCCACCCATAAATGACGCGCAGTAGCGTCACGTTTTGCAGGAGTCCTGGGCGGCATGAGCATGAGCTCGGGGTGTGGCTGAATGCCAATCATTATTACCTTTCCACCCCACCCCTCCCAAAGTCGTCATAGGGAAGGGGTGGGGTTTATAAGCATCATGGACTCCACCCTATGACGCTGTGGGAAACCGTTGGGTTAACTTGCCCTCCCAACCTCCACAAAACCGTTGCAGCTACTCAAAAATCTGGTACTTTCCGAAGCCCAATTCCCTGCCAGCGTCATCGACCAAAGCTGCCGGCCTCATTTCTTATATCGTCCAACTGAGCTGGCCTGATCTGTCACCTGGGGCGCGCTCATTTTCGGTGTGCTCCACATATAAAGGGCTTGACAAGGCATCCGAGTTAAACTTAAAACTTTAAAACGTTGTTGAGTGACTCGTGGTTACTAGTGATGTATGAAGGTCCCTCATTAAAAATAAACCTCAGTTTCAGAAAGATTTTCCACGATCACACTCAGTGTAGTAACTCGTACTTTCGAGAATGAAAATTAACACTGAGGCCTCACTGTTTTGAATTTAAACATGCATGGGGAGTCCTTTATCTTTCAGAAATAATCACAGAAGGCAAAGATTAACTTGTAAAGTGCAATTTTATACATGGTGCAATATATAATGACAGTGGAGATCCCGATTATTAGCTATTTATAATTTAGAGACTGCCATATATAAAGGAAAGGGCCGTAATAAACGTAAAAAGGGACTTACAATATGGGACTCACTAATGCAATGGCTACAAAGACAAACAGAAACTTGGTAATGTGTATAAATTATCAATTATGATTGTGATTGTGATGTATTAAGTTTTCATGCTAAATGAATTTTCTTTCTTTTATTGTAAAATATTTATCACAATGTTAAAACCATGTCTGAGATCTCCTTAATCAAATAAAAAAAATAATTAAAAAAAAGGAAGAGGTGTGGCACAGCGGCCGGGGCAAGTGATGCCGGAACTCGGCACCATGTGACTCTGTGGGCTGCCCGTGGTCCACGAAGGGGACCCTCCTAAGAGGGCGGCCGGCTTAGTGCCACAGGAAGGCACACGAGTCAGCGGAGTAGGGTTCCCCGGTCTAAGGGGCCAGATTTCAGTCGGGGTCGGCCTCTCTGGCTGCGGGGAGTCAGCCCCCTACTTTCTCGCTGTCGTCTTGGTGGTCACGATCTGTCGGGGCCTTGACGGGTTTTGGATCTTGTCTCCGCTCTTTGATCCTTGCCGCAGAGGAGTTTGAGCAAATCACCATAGCTAGGAGGTGAGCGGACGAGGCTGGGCCTGGTTTGGTGCGCTGCGTGCGTCTGTTGTGGGGGCCTGCCTATTGGTTGGGGAGTGTGCGGGCAATTGCTACCCCTTGGGATTCTGTGGTGGTCGGGCCAGGCGCACCTTTTGCCTCGGCGTTTTGGGGTAGGGATGTTGCAGTGTTGCCTGTGCACCTCCCCTGCTGTGTGGCTATGGTGCTCCGGTTGTGATGCTTCTAGGGCCGTACAGGTGAGCCCATTGGCGGGTTGTGAAGGCTTCGCCACCCGCCTGGTAACGCAGTCCTCGAGGCACTGCACTTTCGAGGTGCAGGCAGCGTCAGTGTATTAGGAGGGGAGTCCGGTGCCCATCGGGGCAATTTCTTTTAGCCTCCTGGCGCCCCCCCCTTTTTGGGGCTGAGGGCTATGCCTCTGGGCTCCTTGGGGCCTGGCAACATCGGGGCGAACAATTGAGCTTTTCGGTAGGGCCTCGCTGCACTTTGTCGAGCGGTGCCCGTAGTCTGCGGTGGCTGGGGACAACTCGAGCCGTGTGCTTGTTGCCCGGGAGAGGCATCTCCGAGGCAGGGCCTAGTTAATGGTGTAGGATGAGGCCTCGGTAGACTTCGTCAGCAATGTTAAAGCAAGTCTGCTCCTTTTGCCTGGCAGAACCCTCGCAGCGGTCAGGGTGGCCGGGGCTATTTATTTAATTTCATACCTCCACCTCTCTCCCTGCACGTTGCGAACTATAACTTGTCACCCAGAGCAGGTCAATCGGATCGAGTAGGTCGGTTTGATTGGTACCTCACAATAGGAATACTTACATGCCCTACATAAAAAATAAGGTAAATTTCACATTTGGGTCATATTCGGAACTTCGTAGGGTACTGTGCGTGGGGCAAAGGTGCTAAGAGGACACAAATGTTCCGACAAGGTTTTCTGGGGTTAATTGCTTCTCTCCATTGTGTTCTGGGTTGAAATATTTCCTAATGTTGAAGGTTAGAATGCCTTTCTGAGGCCAGTGTTTCGCACCTAGCCCAGGACTCACCTCCAGACGTTCACAATCTCACTGCTTGATGCAGAGAACAGAAAGTCGGTGCTACGAGGAGATAGTGGTGAGATTGGTTCATGTTTAATTTTGGCCCGTGTTTCGGTGCGCGGCCTCGGAGGGCTTGGTGGGTGCCAAGACTCGGGCGGCAGCCAAGGCAGCCCGAACTCGCTCTCGGCTCGGAGAGAGGTGCGTTGTTCAGCGCTCCCGGCCAGGCTCATGAAGCGCTTGTGGGCTGGTAAGCTTAGTTGGGGCCACGGCCTTGTAACCTTTCAATTTGAAACTAACCATGTCCATGGACAACTACTCCCGCATACCTCAAACGCATTCCGTCATCTGACATCAAGAATTTGCTTCCATCCAGTTACAATGCATTTGCAGGGGGACGAGGTCCAGAAGGTTAGTCGCAGGTTCTCTGCACAAACTGGCCCGGTAAAACCCGGAATGCGTATCTGCGCTGCTAGCGCCAGTTGCAGCTGGGCAACTACTACCTGAGTGGTTACCCTTGAAGGAGTGTTTCTCGACTTGCTCTGTCCTGCTCCGGAGTGCCCGGGAAAGCATTACAACAATTGTTTAATTTATTTAAGTTATTTGCAGTCTTATATAGCGCGGACTTGGCCTGAAGGCATCAGAGGGCTTTACATCGAGCAGAACGAGTGTACTGCGTGTTAGTTACAATGATTTAACACAGCTGCCAAGGCAGACTGCTATGTGTGACATGCTCCAAATTTAAGTGTAATAATGAGATGTTTCAACGGCTAGGGGTGACACTTCCACCATTACTACAGGGGCACGCATGATTGGTTAGCAACCCGGGCCTCTTCTGTTTGTTCGCTAAAATGGTTACGCCCATGGTTTAGGAAATGGCTTCCGGTGTGGGTGCGGTGAATCCGGAAGTGAATTTTGATTAGCTTGTTGCTGGCAGTCTGGTGCCGGGAGAATAGTATGGTCGTATTTGCTCCCCTTTACCCATTGAGCACCTAGTTTTGACGGTCAGCATGCCGGAGCTCACTGGAGAGGCACGTGATGTGTGTTCATGGGTAGTATTGCAGTGCTTGGTGGTAATGGTCGAACGCAAGCAAACGGTTATTATCGTTTCGGGGGGCATTTATTATTACAAGCGTTATTGTTTTGCCTGCAGGTAAACTCAACCCGAGATCGGAAGCGAAAACGAAGTTGTTGTATTCTTCTATTTAATTAACATGTTTTCTGTGCATTTCTATGTATTGCCTTGGAATGTTGTCCGCTCCCTAGCTACCTGTCCTCTCTGATGCTGTTCTGGAATGTAGACAGCAGAGGAGATAGCAGTTACTGTGGAGAGTGGCTGGGTTTTCTGGGGTCGTTTCGTGTATCTGAACCCACTTTAATTCATTTATAAGGGTCCTGCCTCTTCAAAACTGGCGACGAGTGTGGGATGCCTTTAACAAAAAGAGGAGACCTACTGAGGAGGACATTTTATTATCGCTAGAACCATTGTGGGATGGTACACGACCCCAGGAAAATCTTTTGCCTTGGTGGAAGAAGATTTTGTTTGACACTGAAGGATCGCCTAGTGTCCAACCAGCCCGTGATTACAGCCACTAAATTTTCGACTATTTGAAAAAATTGGAAAGCTTACCTGTGGAGAGCAACTGTTGGAAGGCTCGCGCACCGCTTGCTCCTCGAATTGCTGCCATATGAATATTGCTGCTGGGAGTTCTGTTGCCAACACTCTGCCATAGTCGTTCTGCCATTTTGAAGTCAGGCGGACGTCTTGGCGCTCACACAGCACGCACGTTACGCAAGTATGAAGCGTGCCGCCATCTTGAAGGTGAATTCTTCGGTGACACGCACACCAAGAATTTACGTATAATCATATTGCAGCGTGCCGCCATATTGAGGGTATTATCTCCGGCGAAAAGTTTTGTGTCTATTCTTTTCCAGTCAAGTGTTGTTATAGCCGTTTTTTTTCTTTTATTCAAAGCATGTCTGAGGAATTGACTACACGCTTTGCACCGGTAACACGCACATCTGTAGATCATGCTTCCTTCATTTAAAGCGTGTTTGTAGAATTTGTCTACACGTTCTGCACCAGTGACACGCACACCTTTTGACATTTTACAGGATTTCCAGCTTTGAGCAACCAGTAAGTGAAGAATCTGCTGGATCTTGTCATTTGATACTATTTCCTGTTTGGTTCACATAGTGCATTCAGATAGAAATTTCCATAGTCAAGCTCATACAGTGTTTTTTTTTTACAGTAAGAGCATTTTAGTTTTGAATTTGCTTTTATTTCTTAACTTCAGTGGAACTTCAGAAATACACATTCGGCAAAGGAATCCAGTACTTTAAAGTTGTTGGTGACACGCACACCTTTTTGTTATTTGGCACAGTCTCCAGATATTATTCAGCGTGTTGAACAGTATGTTCTACATTTTCTCAAGGGTACTATATCTACATTTTCAAATATAAAACGCCTGATATAGACATTTTTTCTCTACAGCATTTTGTTACAGCATTTTGGACAAAGTCATAATTTATCAGGGAATTTGTGGTCATTTTAAGGAGAAATCTCTATTGTACCTAAGGTATTTCTCATTACAATGACAACTCAAGTTATTCCAGCGCCACCTTATTTTTTACAAAATCCAGATCAACCTTGTATGGCGTGGGACACTAGAAGGAGACATTCGAGACATATTTAGGTGGAGATGTGTTTGTATCAAAAAGGAAACTAGCAATTCTTAAACAGTTTTTAGGTTTAGAAGCCAGGAATGTTTTAAAAACGCTACCTCTGGTGGAAGCTATCAATTTTGTGGACAATACTGAAGGAGAGATGGAGTTGGGGGGGGGGGGGGCAGTAATATTGAGGAAAATTTTGGGAAAAAAGTCAGTGTAGTAGTAGAAAGACAGCAATTCTTTTCACGCACACAGTCACCAGGGGAAACCATTGAGCAATATGTGGCCAATTTAAGGATGTTGGCTGTCATATGTAAGTTTAGTGACATGAGAGATGAGATAATTAGAGAGCAACTTATCAACAGAATGTCCAATCTCAAAATTCAGGAAAAATTACTTGGCATGAAAGATCCTTCTTTAGAAAAAACTCTTTCAGTGGCTAAAAGAATGGAGAATATCTCCAGATGTGTACAAGAATTAAGCACAGATACTAATAAAATTAGTCAAATTGAAACCGTTCACAATATCAAGAAAGGTATTAAAAAGGTTGATGAAAAATTATCATGTGAAAAGAAACCAGAAGGTAAAAAACTCAAGCCAAAATCCTGTTTTAGGTGTGGTAGTTTAAGACACACTGCGGATGCAAATCACTGTCCTGCTGTTAAAAGTAGATGTTATAAATGTAGGAAATTTGGGCATTTTGCGAGATTGTGTTAAAACTCTGAATCATTCATCTCTCCTAAGTCTGTAAATTTGGCAAAGCAGATTGAACCGCCTGTAAACGAAGAAATTTCATGTGACAGTGATGACGACAATGACGACGTGGAAGTGATGGTCATAGAGTCTAATCAAGTCCTCAAATATGAAGGGGAGAAACATGATAGTTATCGTCCTCCCAAATGTGTTATCAAAATCAAGGGCAAGGACGTACAAGCCTGTGCACATTCTTGTTCCCCATTAACTATTATTGATAAATACATTTGGGAAGGCTTAGGGGGCAAGTTAGATGATTTGCAACCTACTGATGTCATTCCTGAAGGATATTGTGGTGAGAAATTACCTGTTCTGGGGTATGTGGAAACAGAAATGCATTTCCTGAACAGAAAAACTACTGCCAAGTTGTATATTGTGCACAAGGGTAGATCTCTTTTGGGTTGGAAAGAGCAAAGTGCCCTTGATATTGTGTTGAACCCAAATCATCCACAACAGGTCCTGTAGACATTATCTGACAATGTTGATTGGGTTACCAATATTCCTGGTTTGTTTAGCAAAAAACTAGGATGTTTAAAGAATTCATTTTGAAGGAGGATGCGGTACCTAAGGTACACAAAGTTAGAAATGTTCTGTTTATATTAAGGGACAAACTCAAAGATGTGTTGCAGACACTTTGCAATGAGTGTGTGATCGAGCCCATAGAGGCATCTGAATGGTTAAGTCCAATAGTTTTAGCCAGAAAACCTAATGGCAATATCAGAATGTGCATTGACTTGAGAGACTTAAATGATAACATCTGGATTGATCGACATCCTCTTCCCCGCATTAGTGAAATGCTAGCAAGTGTAAAAGGGGGTACTCATTTCACCACGTTGGATTTATCCAACGCCTATCACCACATGTTGTTGCATGAGGATTCGAGACTTGTTACATCTTTCATCACCCCTGAGGGTGCTTTTCAATATGTTCGTATGCCATTCGGCCGTATTTCAAAGAGTTATGCAAGCCATTTTATCTGGCTTTAAAAATGTTTCGATGTTCCAAGATGATTTTCTACTGTGGGGGTGCAATAAGATCAAGCACAATGACATTTTGGGAGAGGTATTGAAGAAGCTTTTGGATGCTGGTCTCACCATAGCTCTAGAGAAATGTAAATTTGGTTTGAGAGAAGTCGAATATCTAGGTCATTCTCTAACATGTGATGGGGTTAAACCCAAATGAAGCTGAGTTGACGCAATAGAAAAGGCACCTGCTCCGTGTGATAAGGATCAACTCAGGTCATTTCTTGGCCTTGCAGAATATTATTCTAAATTTGTACATCATTTTTCTGAAAAAAGTTCATGAGTTGAGGAAATTGATGAAGAAAGGGATCAGATTCGAATGGTCTGAAATTCGTCAACTCAATTTTGAAGCGATTAAGAAAAACATTGCCAGTGCAGTCACCTTGAAGCCATTTGATCCCAAGGATGAAACCATCATTTCCACTGATGCAAGCAATCATGGTCTAGGTGTGGTGCTCATTCAGGTACACAAAGGAAATGAGAGAGTAGTAGCCTTTGCTTCCCGCTCATTAAAGGGTGCAGAGCACACATATTCAACCATTGAGAAGGAGGCTTCAGCATGCTGGTGCATAGCATGTGCATGTAGTGACAAGACCCATTCTTCCCAGGAAACTACCATTGTTTCATCGCCCATACCTAAAAATCCTTGGGATAAACTCGCCATTGATATTTGTGGACCATTTGATACCTTGAATGTGAGTGAAAGATTTAAGAACAGACTTAAGACAGACTGAAGACAGACTTAAGACAAACTTAGGACAGACTTAAGACAGAATTAAAACAGACTTAAGACAAAATCCTAACTTTACTACTACTAAATGCCTTCTGTGAATACCAAAAGTAGTAAGTTTAGGATTTTGTCTTAAGTTTGTTCTGTGACTCAGGCCCATGTTGTTCAATACACACACCTCTAGACAGGACTGCCCCCCCCCCTTGAGCAAAGGGAAGTAAAACACTATATGGGTTGACATGCTTTGGCAGAAGTTGGTGGCTAGCTTGCACATGTGGGTGTTCCGCTGGGTTTGGGGGGCAGGTTAGCATGTTTCATCTTGTCACTTCTCTGTCAAGAGGCAGCAGATCCCTAGGGTGACAGCGCGCTCAATACACGTCATGTTGGAGGTAGGTCCAGGATAAAAGGTGTGCTTGGTGAGGCTCAAAACCAAAGCGGTTGTGGTATCTTTCCAAGGGGCACATCGGGTTGGGGCAGTACAAAAATTTCCAAGTCCAACCGGGATCCGCTCATTTATGGTTGATACTGCTTATTTGTGATTTCCGCAGAGTTTGGGGCAGGTTAACAGGCCGCATCTTGTCTCTGTAGGGTTTGATGTTGGTCGGGTCAATTGACCGAGTACAGCTATTTTTGCTTGGTATATCTGGGCATGTGGGAATGCCAAGCAATATTCTAGCAAAGGCAGGTAGCACTACTTATGGGTTATGTGATGTATTATCTCACTGGCAGGCCGCCATGCAAAGGGGACCATGTACCTAGGTCACACACATCAGGCAGAGGTGCCCAGTGGAAGCATGAGGGGGACTGCACAGAACAGGACACTGTACAGGTTAGATGCCGGCGAATTGTGGCTGCACTACTGCATATGGCGAAGTAAACCTGGATTGATTCACATGCGGGGTGGGGTGGTGGTGGCCCTACCTCATTTCACAGGATCACTCCCGGTTGGGTCTATCTAACGATCATCTCAATGGCCTTTAAATTTACAGCCTCTCCTGTCCCTGCCATACTGTGAGTAGGTTAGCCATGGACTTTAATAAAGTGCTACAGTGGCCCTCTAATGCTATAGTACAGCATCTAGTTTACCAGTGCTATTTGTACCATTATTAGCACCAGCAGCGGCTCACAGGGGTAGCAGTAAGGCTTCCTTTTATTTCGCCCGGGATTGGGGCTGGCTATGTCATCAAACTTTGCAGCCCCCCAAAAAAAACTGAATAGGCAAAGACATACCTTTGATGGTGCAACGTGCACTCAGCAGTAGAGCTAGCTAAGTTTCAACATAATCCTGGTATACCGTCAGTGAGAAACGTAAGGTTATGGGCTACACACGAATAGGCACTTTCTGTCAGCTGGGGCGTGAGTGTACCATTCCCAAGAGGGTGCAGGTCGCCTTGATAGTGCTGATATGGAGGTGATGGAGCACTACTACGGACAACTACCAGAGCACATTTTACAGTCATAGTTAAGATTAAATTGTTTGCATGTTACCAATTGCTTCGGTTAAGCGAATTTTCCTTGGGAGTTGTCAGATAACATTGGGACTGCAATTTTGGTGGTCAGACGGTTGGCAGGCCTTTTAGATGTGGGTTTCTAGCTCAGGCATGTCCAAGTAAGGGTTAAGGTGCCTGAAGTCTGCCCTGGAATACAAGTTCACAGGCATGTGGAGTGGCAGAACTGAAAGGGAATTGTGTTCAACCTCTGGTCAACAGGTTCAGATCCTGGTAGGTCCACTTAGCATTTCATCCTTCTGAGGTCGATAAAACGAGTACCATTGAGTTGAGTAACTAAACATGTGCAAATTCTCCCGCCTTATAGCCTTGGCTGGCAGCCATGCAGGGTGGAAGTTGTCATCCACCGAGTGTGCTACGGTCCACAAATTGGGGAAACTCAGGGTTAAAGCACAATTGGGCTACAAAGTATTAAAGAACCTTGGCATTCCCAGTATTCAAGAAAGGGCAGGTATTTATACATATGGTTCCCCTCCAGTTCACACTGTCTTGTTTGCTCCCTGGTATACTAGCAGAAGTTTGGGAGGGCAAGGAGTCACACAGGGGGTGACTGGCTGAATTCGATGGACATACTCCGACAAGCGCTAAGAGCGGTGGGGCCGGCTGGGTGGGGGGGGAGGTGGGGGGAGGGGGAGATTTCGAAGGACGATGATGAGGGAAAATCAAATAAATAATTTCTTTTCCCTCGTCATCATCAGTCTAAATCCCCCCCAGCCGGCCCACTGCTCTTACCGGCATGGGCCGCTTCTGCTTTTGCCTTTGTGAAATGTTTTGCATTAGTGAGTGGAACTTGCTATAGCATGTAAGGAAGCTTCCACTGCTGCTGCTTGTGTGGATTTTGTTCTGTGTATAAGGGAAGCTTGAACTGTAACTGCCTTTGCCTACACATTGTGTATGTGAAAGATACTCAATGTATTGCTGCAAGTGCTGTACCTGTGTGTTGAGTAAAGTTTGCATCACTTCTGTCACAAAGTGAGCAACTAATATAGCGTTTTATCTCTTGTATTAGAGAAATTGTGCAGTTTCCATCCATTGTTTTCATTTTTTTGTGGGTGTGGAAGACACCACAAGCATTCCTGGCAATAAAATATATTGTAGATGAATAGTCTTAGGATGTCATTTCAAATTCCTTGTACAACCTAGAGCTATTTGGTCAACCAATTTTCAAAGTGTCATACAATACCTGCATGTCCATGTGTTTCCCATTGAAAAATGTCGCAGAGTTGCGGATGCTACTTTATATGGGCCATACACTCACTGCTCTCGCTGCACTGCATTGCTTGCTACACCAATTTGTGTGAGAAATGGTGGCAGTGGTTATGCCTCACCACTTTCAAAATTCACCAGCCACCGCTGATTTTAGATGCACCTTAGCGCGTACAGGGGCAGTATGCCTTATGTCCAATAGAGACTCAAGAGCCTCTCAACTGCCATAAGCTTGTGGGGAAGACATAAGGGATGGCAGGATATTTTCATCCAGGGAAACCATTTCTCACAGTTTGATTTCATAATTGCCGTAGGGTCTAGTTCTCGAAAAATACAAAAAAGGTAACTGTTGTGTTTACTTTTGGTTCTTTTCATAGAATACACTTTAGAATTGTAAGGAAATATTGTTCCAAGTTCTAGCGGTGAGTTCGGCAGTTGTTTTGAGACCTCCGGAGCTGACCGCTGCTCCTTTTTGAATTCTGTGTGCTGTTATGAATAAAGAAGACTTTCACACTTCTCAAGACGACTTCTACTAATTCATTGATGTGCATCGACCCCTCTACATTGGCGACGATCGGGATTTTGCTCAGCACCCTTACAGCATTCATTTCACATCGTCTTATTCAGCTTACGTACTTCAAAGAACCCATCAATGAATGAAATGTAGCCGACCTTGAATGCAGAAGTCCTGCGGCAGGTTGTATGGATTCCGTTACCATAATTTGAGTTATTTTGTTTTCGCTTCGTCCCTCAACTGCTACGCCGCGAGCGCTTGCGCGAGGATCCCCCACCTCGCACGCTCATTGGAATCTTCTGTCTCCTCGAAATCATTTCCTCCTCCCTCCGTCTCAAGGCTTCTACGTAAGCATCCACGTCGGGGTCACGTTTACGCAACTTTACGTACCTCTATTTTGATAGGCACCAACTCTATTACAGTCTCAGCGCAGTGACGCGCACACCATATTTGTTTATTTTAAAGACATACTCATATTTAAACTTGCGCATTTCATATTATTGGCGCATTTGAATTTCTGCCTTCGTCGGTGATGCGCACACCTTAAAGTTACTCTCAAAAGTATTTAAAAACTTACGCATTCTATATTATTAGCACATTTGAATTTCCAGCTTCTTCGGTGATGCGCACACCTTAAATACTCTCTGAAGTTTAGTCATCATTATAAATATCGTTTTATACGGTGATGTACACACCTTTAATGCTTATTATTTGAAAGTTGACTCTTTTTATTTTATTCCATTTTAATTCATTTTATTTTTAATTCACCCATGGCCACCATGCAAAATATTATGTGCCCTCCTCATTTTCTACCTGAAACCTGGAATCATTAAGATCAAATGGAAACAATGGTTCAAAGGTTTTGCTAGTTACATCATAGCTTCAGATGGAACAAAATTTGATCCAGTAAGGAAGTTAGCGCTTCTCTACAATAATTTAGGTTCTGAGGGGCAACGCATTTTTGACCATTTACCAGTTATAAACCAAACTAGTGAAAGTGATTGGGATGTTTATAAGGAAGCTGTTTGTAGACTTTCCAATCATTTCAAAGATGAGACAAGTGTTGTCGTAGAAAGACATACATTTTATACCAGACGCCAATTTGAATTTGAAACAATTGACACCTTCTTAACTGAATTAAGGGTATTAATAGCCACTTGTGAATTTGATGGGAATATTGATTCTTATTTAAGAGATCAATTAGTGGTTAACTGCTATAATAAAAAGGTACAAGAAAGACTTCTCTGTTGTAGAAATCCCTCCTTAGAAGAAACTTTAGAATTAGCCAGAGGCATTGAGAGGTCAGTTGTTGCACAGAAGGAGTTAAACAGAAATAAAAATGAAACAGTCAGTGAACCTGTTGTTGCTATAAGTACTAAACCTAAACCTAACAATTTTAAAACTCATGATGTGAAGAAACAGAATGTATGTTATAGATGTGGGTCTTTTTCTCATTGGGCCAATGCAAAAAACTGTCCAGCTTTGGGAAAACTATGTGTAAATTGCAACAAAGTTGGCCATTTTTCTCGAATGTGTAAGGTTCCTCGCAAAATTGCAACTGTTGAAAATGTAGAACAAGTTTCTGATTCCAACGTTTGTGCTATTAGAAGTACAAACAAAAATGGTTCTTGCTATTGATTCTGAGGCTACTGATGGTGGTCCTTTATGCGACATTACTATTAGTGATGTTAATTTACACTTCACTCCTGTTACTTTCATTACGGATGAATTAATTTATAACCATTGGAATCATATTCAACTTGATCCTCCGGATATCCGCACCATTGCCTTTGGTGGACATAACATTGACATGTTAGGTTTTTTCTCTGATAACATCAGATTCAGTAATCTTCACCAAAATTTATGTGGCAAAGAAAGGATATAATATTTTGGGATGGAGAGACCAAGGAAAGTTCGGCATGATTTTAAGACCTGGCACCACTTGCCCCATCTCCTTGGTTGATCTTCCCAATTCCAATCTTGAACTACAACACCTTTTACTTGATCATCACACTCTTTTTGAAGAAAGACTTGGTATAGTGCATAATTTTGAACACAAAAGGACGCAATACCAGTCATCAAAGTCAAAGATTACTTTATTTCGACCACAAAGTCATAAAAGTAGACACAGCATGGTAAAAGAGCACATTTTAAAAACAGATATAAAATAGACAATATGGCATGATTCAATATAAAAATAAGAAAAAGTTACAGAGATAGGAATAACAATCAATACAGTCGATGGGAACAAGAAGGTCAAGCAAGAAATCATGTGAATCAATTTGGTAATCATAAGTAACTACCATACTAAAGTGCATAAAAGTTAATCCAGTTCACAACAATGACCATCACATCAAGCATTTGGTCCTTTTCAGCCATAAGGCATGCCAGTATCTAGATAAACCAAAAACCACAAGTCTGCTTGTGTCTGTGCTTAGCAATCGAAGCACCTCCAGATACTGGCCGGAGCCAACAATTTTACAAAGTGGAAAAATCCACTTGGTCCTCAGCAATTTATATATCGGGCAAAAAAATAGGAGATGAATAATAGATTCAGCACTTGCATTACAAGCAGGATATTGATCGTTATTCTCAGAGTCTGACCTCCAGTTTTTGCAAAACGTTTTAAGCTGGAGTGTTTTATAACGGAACTGAAAAAACAACTTCCGAGCCAAGGGAGGGACAATTTCATCCAATGAGTCTTCAAAGCGAGGTACACATTTAAAATTTAAAAAATTGGTGGTCAAGCTACCCTTGGCGTCAAGTGCAATTTGTAGGGATGTTGCTTCCCAATACCGTTCCTTCAGCACAGCTCTCGAGATGGTAACCATACTTCCTGGGTCAATCCAGTACCCCATCATTCCAAGCCTTTCTAGGAGAGCCCTCAGAGCTCTAAACCAGAGGACAGATTTCATAATAGGAAATTTCATAAGCTCACAAAGTAGCTCCCGGTATGGGCATAATTCCTCAACAGTCCACAGTCTGTGCCAAAACATCAAGTGCTTATAACTAATTTTATGGGCCAGCTGTCTGTGTGCCAAGTCAAGATAAAGGGGGACTAGAGGCGTGCTTACTGGAAGATTAATCAAAGATCTAAGAAAAAGATTTCCAACAAATGACAAGGGAGCAGTTATACCAGAGCCCGAAAATTCTTCTCCATAAAGTGCACCCCCCAAGATTTTCATATTATAAATTTCCAATGCTGGCGCTGACTGCCTTGTAAAAGTATTTCTGTGTATATTTGCCAGATTTGCGATTTGAAAGATAAGTTGCAACTTTACCTTATCAATTTGTTGATCCCACCTCAATGTGGGAGTTAAACGAATGCCCAGATAATCAAAAAATTCCACACGCTCTAGCTTGCTACTGCCAGCGAGGACCTGTCTTTTGTTTTGTTTGTCCTTACCCTTCCTAAAAATCATGTATTTTGTTTTAGTTTCATTTAACACCAGGCCTCGTTCCTCGCAAAACAGAATAAAATCATTAAAAAGCTGCTGGAGACCTTGGGGAGATTTTGCAATTAAAAGAGTGCCGTCAGCGAAGAGGAGGGCTGGAACTCTTTGGCTGCCCACCTTCGGAGCGTCGCACCCGTCCCTATCTAGCCACTTTATAACGTCATTAATAAAAAGAGTAGGGGCAAGGACACATCCCTGTCTTACACCACAGTCCACAGGGAAAGTGTCCGTAACTTGGTTGTTCTCGCCCCATCTGACCTGTGCTCTATTAGATGTGTGGAGTCTAATTAAAATATCTAAAAGATTAAGTGGCATGTCTAATTCTTTGAGAACCCTCCATAGATTTGCCCGGGGAACTAGATCAAAGGCAGACCGCAGGTCTATGAAGGCCACATAGAGTTCCCCTCCCTTGATATACACTTTCTTCCAATATAAGCATAGCAAACGGAAGGTTTGGTCCAGGGTGCTAATTTTGGCTCGAAATCCTGCCTGAAGATCACTCAAGATTTCAGACTCTGTAATCTAGTCCTGGAGTCGAGCTAGTATCTACTTGCAGAAGATCTTTTGTGAGGAGTCAATAAGACTTATCGGCCTAAAGCTTGAGGGCTTTGTTCTGCCCCCTTTTTTGGAAGTCGGGACGATCTCAGCATTTTTCCATGAAATAGGTATAGGACTACCCCTAAGAATGGAATTTGATAGTATGTTTATGTACCGACCCCATAGGGCCACATCCTCCTTATAAAGATCATTAGGGATGATACCAGTCATCCATAAAGTAAGAAACGTTCCCTTATCTATTAGAGACCAATTGAACCTGCAATTGGAGAAATTATGTTCTGAGAAAGTTATTGAACCAATCGACTCATCAGAGTGGATTTCTCCAATTGTCGTAGCCAAGAAAAAGGATACAAATGACATCAGGCTCTGTATTGACTTGAGATCCCTGAATAAGAACATTTTGATTGACTGTTTTCCTCTTCCAAAGATACAAGAAATGCTAGCTCGTTTAGGTGATGCAAAATTCTTTTCTTGCATTGACATAAGATCAGCATACCACCAAGTTGAACTCGCTGAAGAATCACGATCTCTTACAGCATTCAACACCCCATATGGTGCTTTTCAATTTTTGAGACTGCCTTTCGGCCTTGCTTCGGCCGCTTCTGTCTTCCAAAAATTGATGTTTAAACGCTTTGGCGAATCCAAAAATGTGTTAGCTTATCAAGATGATATCCTCATTTTTTCCAAAACGTCTGATGAACATATTCAAATTTTACGTGATGTCCTAAGTATTCTTGAGACTCAGGGGTTTACAGTAAAAAAGGAAAAGTGTAAATTTCTTCTTAATAGTATTAACTATTTAGGACACCATATTTCAGAAGGTGGCATCCAACCCAAGTCTGATCTTGTCAAAGCAATCTTGGACAGCCCTGCACCTGTTAATAAGGATCAACTTCGATCATTCCTTGGACTGTGCGAATATTATTCGAGATTCATTGATAGTTTTTCCTTACAAACTGAACCGTTGAGGAAACTTCTTAGGAAAGGCGAAGAATTCACCTGGAGTGAAATTCAATCCTCAGCCTTTTCCAATTTAAAAGAACTAATTCTAAAAGCGCCTGCTTTACATTCGTTTAGGGATGATGTTCAATCTATTCTTACTGTGGATGCCAGTGGTGTTGGTTTAGGTACTGTCCTTACACAATTGATTGAGGGTACTGAACACACCATAGGTTTCGCTTCTAGATCCCTTTCACAACCTGAACGAAACTATAGTACAATTGAAAGAGAAGCTTTGGCTTGTGTTTAGGCTGCCAAACATTTTGAGACTTTTCTTTGGGGAAGGAAGTTTCTTTTAATTACTGATCACAAACCTCTTGTTTTTCTTCTATCACAGAGTGATCATGACAAACTTATCCCTAGACTTGTTAGACTACTCTCCAAAATGTTTGAGTTTAATTTTTCTATTAGGCACATTCCTAGAGGGAAAAATACTCGTGCCGATTTTCTCTCTAGATGTCCCTTATTTGAGGAGAATCCATCTACCTATGTTGATGATAGTGAATGTGTGCTTGGTTTGGTTGATGGTTTGGTGGTATTGGAAGGAGCCATCACTTACTCTGAGTGGATTCAATGTTCAAAAACAGACAACTTACAGTGTATCATTAAAAAATTCATTATCAATGGGTGGCCCAAAGAAAGAACTTTGTGTGAAGGCTTACGGCCTTTTCACAAAATAAAAGACGATCTTACCATTGAAGACGATATTGTTTTAAGAGGTAACTTATTAATTCCTCCTGGGAAGCTCAGACTTATATTTATTAATTTTGCTCACCAGGGTCATCTTGGAATGACTGGTACAAAAAAACGCTTAGGACTCTTTTCTTGGTGGCCTGGTATGGATGTTGAGGTGGAAAACTTTGTTGGCCATTGTGTTAGTTGTTCCATGTCTGACAAGTCCTTGAAAGTGCGTAATACAGCTCTTCATACCGTTGATTTTCCTAAAGGTCCATGGGAAAAATTAGGCATTGATTTCATTGGTCCCATGTATAATCTTCACTCTAATTTGAGATATGCCTTAGTTGTTGTTGATTATTTCTCCTAATGGGTGGAATGCAAATTTCTTTCCCAACCCTCTACTATGGCTGTGGTTGATTTGCTCTGTGATTTATTCCGACGTGAAGGAGTCCCCAAAACTATAGTGTCGGACAATGGTGTCCAATTCAAATCTCACCTTGTTCTAACTTTTCTGGAAAATTTGGGCATTAAGCATTTGACCGTTGCTCTCTACAGTCCCCAGGGTAATGGCATGGTACAAAGGGTCAACAAAATGATTAAGGAAACAATTCAACTAGCATCTTTACAAGGAGAGGTTATTCACAAAGTTCTGCAAGAAACACTTTGGAGTTATCATAACACTCCCCATTCTGTCACAGGGATTCCACCTTTTGTTCTTTTTAAAGGGTGTTATGGTTCCTCTAAACTCAGCCGCTTCTGGGTTCTTGAACATACCAATTCTGCTAGTAACATCCCGGACATCAAACAAGTGCGTTCTTCTGTAGAAAAAGCTCAAAGTAAAATGAAATTGACGTATGACACAAACATGAAAATTAAAGATCTTCAATTCTTTGTTGGAGATTTGGTTAAGATAAAGAGACCACTTGACTTAAAAAGCAGCAAATCCAATTTATTTCCTTAGACACACATTATTAAAGTCTCCAAATATGCAGTGTTAGTGGAAAATGGAAAGTGGCGGAGCAAAAGAAATGTGGTTCTGGTAAAGAATAGTATTCATGCCAATTCTGATCTTGAAAACTCTTCTCGAGAAGATTTCTCTGCTAACCTCAATTTGACTGGTTCTTATCAATCATTTGTACCTATTAATACACATTGTGACGATATTAGTATTTCACAGGATTTTGTCAATAATGATCATTCTGTTGTGAACAATACTACTGATTTGTCCTTTTCGGAAAGAAGGGGGAGGTCAGAATTGTCTTCTTCTGTTAATAATGCTATTGTTCCTAGGGAAAGCACAAGAATTACTCGTGCTCCTTACTATTTTAAAGATCACGTTTTACATTGAATTCTCTTCTTGTGCCTTTTCACCTTTTCCTTCTTTCCTCCTTTTTCCTTTTATTTGCCCTTTTCTGTACTCTCTTTCATATTTCTCTTTTTTCTTCTTTTCTCAGTTTTTTATTTCTTTCCGTTTAAAGAGGGAAGATGTGTTGTGTTTACTTTTGGCTCTTTTCAATAGAATACACTTTAGAATTGTAAGGAAATATTGTTCCAAGTTCTAGCGGTGAGGTTCGGAGGTTCGGCAGTTGTGCTGAGACCTCCGGAGCTGACCGCTGCTCCTTTTTGAATGCTGTGTGCTGTTTTGAATAAAGAAGACTTGCACACTTCTCAAGACGACTTCTACTAATTCATTTGATGTGCATCGGACCCCTCTATAGTAACGTAAGCTACATTAGGAGGCACATTTGCCTTTCAGTAGTGGTCTTCAGCGGGCTGTCATCGAGAACAATAAATGTGCCACTTGTTTTCTATTTTTTTTACCATGTCTTATTGACACACACACACACAACTATTACATTTTCAATAAGCACAAACTCAGTGAAAAGTGGACGTTTTAAATGTGCTAACCAAGATAAAATTACTTTTACAATCTTAAATGTGAAAGAGGCACATTTTTAGTATTAGGTAAAAATGTGTGTGTGTGTGTGTGTGTGCGCGCGAGCTTGCATATATCAGGAAGAGGAAAGTGCAATGGCGTGTATGTGGCCATTTTTGCTTGGGACACCAAAAACATGTCTAGGGCCTGGCCTTGTTTACCCTGCTCCATATTAGTGCAGATGGAGTCTGCCATGTTCAGGAGTGACAAATAAGGGCCTTACTAGCTTAGCAGAAGTGATATCCGAAAAACATGTGGCAGATGTCTCGTCTGTCATATTACAAGGTCATTGTAGTCTATGGCACTTGTAATACTGCAGAAAGAATATTAATCACTTTTGTGATGACGTATCCTTTGAACCAAACTCCGAATAAGGCCTTTAGTCACATGGCCAGAAAGGAAATCTGATTGGACCATTTCCAAGAGCTTCTTGGTCTCCCACTGGGGCTTCTGCAGCTGGATATTGATAGGTTTTTCCAGTATCCTCCTCGTGATCGGCAATCCTATATTTGGTCTGTCTCTTTCACTTATGATTCGCTTTTTTCAGCACAGGAGCGATGGCAGTTTTCTTGAGACCACAAGGGACTATGGGACATATGTACAAGGAAGTGACGGAGCGCAGCGTTAGCCTTTTTGGTGTAATTCCACGCTCTGCCACTTCTGAAACGCAGGGTCTGCACGGTATCTACAACAACACGGTGCAGCCCTATGTTTCCCCCTGCGCTTGCGCTAAATTTAGCTGCCTAGTGCAAATGAAGGCAGCCATGCACCATAGTGCAATGGTGCCTGTGTGGTGGGGAATGACTGTTTATGAGCAGGAAGGTGTCCCTTAATGCACATAAACAATCTTAAATGCGATTTGTAACTTCTATGCGTGCTGCTTTGTGCAACACACATAGAAGTTGCAACTCGTCATTTTTAAAATGATTGTTTATATGGAGGAAGGGACACCTTCCTGCTCATAAAGAATCAGGCATGGCGTTTGCTGTTTTTATGTGTGCTGTACAATGCAGCACACATAAAAACGGCAAAAACGAGAAGAAATAACGCATTTCTCCTCGTTGTGCCCTGTACATACCAGGTTTTCCCTGGTCTTAATTTTGGCGACGCGCCATATTTACACCACTCTTGTAACTAGGGGGCAGCGTCAAAATCAATGAGTGTGGCGGAGGAACACCCACCACAACACCTATTGCCCACCCTTGCACACTAAGTATAGCATGAATGGAGGCCTTATTTACATTGTTAAGCCACGTTAAGTGGCTTAATGCTGCCTTGTACATAAGGCTAAGCCCATATCGCTACCTCAACGTAAAACAAAAGTGACGTTATGGTGGCGATAGAGGCTTGCAAATATGCCCCCTATGACTGTCTGATGGCAGCAGGCGATCAAAGATCTGTTTAAATAGCCTTTGACATTGGCTCGTGGTTGTGTCCAGTTCTGCCTTATTGAGTACGACCTTGAGTGATAAGTAGTAGCCTACAACCCGCAGGAGCTAACAAACAGTCTCTCTATTATGCCATCAAGAGACATTGACGAGGACACACATGACAATGTGAGACCTATTGTCTCCACATTCCCCATTCTTAGATAAGCAGATACCCACAATATAATTCTGGCATTATTATGGCCTAGTTGTAATACTAACATAAGTTGTTTCATTATTCAATGTTTTTACATTAAGGAATTAATTATAACCCATAAGGAGACAGCCCCGACATATTTTCACAAAGTGATCACTTGGAGAATAGATCGGCCTCTTCATTGATCTAAAATAAACACACACCTTTTCACAATAAGTGACTAAGGAATGTCAGGGCATAGTCTCTTTACCATGGCCATCACTGGCCCAGGCTACAAAACATGCTCAGCTACCGGCTTGCGTCAACGGGGCCCAGCAGACAGAGCGAGCACAAGTCGTGACCAAGACTCTTCGAGGTATGTCCATTAAAATGGGAGGCCGGCACGCACTTGCACGCGCCTCTATCAAATATGTAATTACTCTTTCCCTCTCTGTTGACAGCTAGAGAGCAGTCAACTCCACTCGTCCCCTGAGGAAGCAAGGTATTTGCCTGATAATGGGGGTACGCAGTGTAAGCTGCTTATTTAGCGGGTCTACACATTGGGCTTCAGTAGTATTCTGACACACTAACTAAGATCTCTCTGGATGGCCCAGGAGCCTATGTCTCAACACGCTCACTTTTAATTCCAGTTTTTACTGAGTCGCATACACGCTGACACGAGTGCCGCTTCCCAGCAACGTAAAATTTGTGAGAAAAAAATTGTCATAAAAAAAGCAGGAGAGGCATAGAAACAAGAACATAAGTTCATAGGGTGCAAATCCCACAAGTGATGCACGAAACGATGACAGAAATATCGAGTCTTTTGCTTGTAAATTTTGTAGATCCTTTTATTCTTTATTCTTTACATACAACAGCCAACGTGTTTCACCCATACAGGCTTCTTCAGGGCAAATACTGGTCCGAACATTCCGCGAACTATGGTCCCTTTGGTGTGAGATCAAATAAGAACAGCACTTTCTCTGAAGGTTTAGACTCTACTGCAGAGTCTGTAAAATACGTTTAGTCCTCATATAAAAGTCCTTGATCTCTGTCCTATTCCAGGAACAGACTGTCTTGAGTATCACGCGCTCAATCGCTGGCCTCTATTCACGGCCATCTGGTGCAAACGTCTCACTTCACAAAATCTTCAGGGCAGTCATGGGGGCACGCATCGTATGCTGCTTATTTAGCGGGTCTACACATTGGGCTTCAGTAGTATTCTGACACACAAACTAAGATCTCTCTGGACGGCCCAGGAGCCTATGCCTCAACACACTTACTTTTAATGTCAGTTATTACTGAGTCCCTTACACGCTGACACGAGCGCCGCTTCCCAGCAACGTAAAATTAGTTAGGAAAAAATTGTCTGTAACTCATTGTGCTCTTTCCCCAAAAAAAGGCCGAAGTCACGCAGGAAGAAGCGCCGCGTTCTTGATTAGGCGAATAAAATATACACTTAGCAATGACTATCTTCGTAGTTGAAGCGTGTAATTCCACCACAATAGCATTTTTACAGATTGTAACTACCCTTTGGACTCGCTAACTATTAATGTTATAATCGTTACCAGGTCTCTACCACGCTGACACCAGCACCGCCTTCTATCCACGGCCTATCTTTCTGTATTTTTCTGCATTTTTAAGCCTAATGAATATCTCTAACGCATTGAAAGGCCAAACCCATGCTAGTATAAGCGCCGCATTCCTGCAAAGAGGTAATAACTTTTAATTTAAAGCCTGCAACTCCTCAAGCAGATTATAATCGTATTTCAGGCATTTTAACAGCACTAGCGCTGCCGGCCCACAATGGTGCTTTTACTATTCACACAGGGAGAATCACTCTCTAATAGAGCGCAACCTTCGCCCTGAAGTACAGATTTTCATTTCATTGTTCTAATCACGTTCCTATGAAAAAGAGGAGTTAATATGTATTGAACCCCAGGTGTTCTATGCCACGTTTACTGCAACCAATTGTGTGCGTTTCTTTTTTTTACTCTTCCCTCTCATATATAGTTTTGTATAGTTAAATAACTATTGATTATGAGCATCTTCTCTGACAAACACTGATCGCAATAATTCTATGTATGTGTTAAATTAACATTATACTTTGTTGTCATGGTCTTTTTCCTTTTTTCTTTTTCCAGTTATAGGTACCATAGACTCATAACCACCCAGTGCCCAATAGGCTCACTGAGAACAAGGGTAAGTACATAGCTTACCTCTGCACGTCACGGACTAGTGAAGTGCCACATATTGGTCCTGAAGAAAATCCTCCAACCCGACTGGGCACCGATGGGGCTAAAACATTTAGACCACTCACGTTTTTAAAGTAGGTGCTCTAGAACAGTAGCCCTTCTAGACACGCACCGCCTTGCCTTGTAACCTTGCCCCATCTTCAACAGAATAAAACCTAATTTTGAGAGATGGAGGTCATTTTATACTCACTTCACTTGCACTCTCACCATTCCTGATCACCACTGTAATCACCAGTTGGTCTCCCTCCAGGTGCAGGAAATCATATAGTTCCAGATGTATCAACAGTACATTTTGTGAGTCTATAATAGCAAATTTTATCGATTCGCTATTATAGACTCGCAAAATGCAATGTATGTAGGAATATGCTAATATTTAGCGAGTCCTACGCATTCCTTCTTTGCGACTCGCATACCTATTCATTCCTATGGGCCAAGAGGTAATAATACAGGACAAGTGATCCATTCTCTCTTTATTATTTATTTACCAGTCCTGAGAGTCAGTACTCTGCTGAGGGGGATGATGTACCTCCTGCATTATACCTCCCTGCTAGAGTACAGAGTGGTGTGTCTTCCCAAGGCCTGCTCTAAGAGGAGCTGGCAGACAGGAAGGCAGAAAGGGAGTTCAGGCTACAGCTGGCCAACATCAGGATAGAGGAAAGGAAACTGGCCACAGAGGAGAAGCTGGTTTTGGAGAGACTGCCTCATGAACAGGGCTTCAAAGAGCTGTAGCTCAAAGCCAGGTAGGCAGAGTCCATCATTATTGTTGGCAGCATACCTGCAGTGTTCTCCAGAGACAAGAGGGTCCACATTCCCAAAGATCTGGTGCCTGACTTTTTTGTGGGGTACAACATCAACAATCGGTTTGAAGCAAATGGCGTGGATTTGCAGATTTTTAGGATCCCGGAGGAGGATTGGGGGCTAGCCTCTAGAAGCACATCTCTAGCGAGGTGAGGGACACCCTACTGGCCCTAGAGAAGAGAGACAGGATGAGGTATCCCTCCATGAAGGAAGTCCTAGTCAGGAAGTATGGCCTAACTTCTGAGAAGTACAGGCAGAAGTTTAGGGACAGGCAGAAGCTGCCCTAGCAGTCCTGGGTGAATTGTACGGACTCATTGTGCAAGGCACTGGATGGTTGGGTTAGCAGTAGTGAATTAAAGGATTATCAGGGGCTGTACAATTTTAATGCCAGAAAGCACACGTTCTGTCTCTGTAGTGCCAGAGGTACTCCTGTGTATTGGGACCACATGATGACCTTTGACTACCATTATTTTAATTGACTTTATGTCTAGGGATGTATGATATAATTTTTCCTGCATGTGCACTTTTCTTTGAAGATTTCTTCTGTGTCTCCTTGTAGCTGGGTAGGGGGAGTGTTTGCTTTTTACAGCCTTGTCAGGAACAGAGAGTGTGGGATGTGCATTTGAAAGCATAAGAGAGAGAGAGTTGTGGAATGTACTTCTCGGAGTGCAGTGTTATAAGCAGTGGTAATCAAATGTGCATTATGTTGTACATTGAGATATGAAGTGTGTGGTGCTATAGGCAGTGGTGCACAAATGTGTGGTGTGTTGTACACTGGGAAGTATGATGAATTTCTTGCTATTGGCTTTGACATGCCATCTTGAATTCTGACTCTGTCTAGCTTTAGTTTTGCGCACAGGGAGGTCGAATATATGACGATACAATGCGATCATTTAGATCGTGGTACAATACATTGCGGGTTTTACAACGCAAGTCATTATAACGACTTGCGCTAGAGGGCACTGGACTTAGGAATAGTATGATTTACTATTCCAACTCCAGCCTACGTAACAGTGGGGAAGGTGTTGGAATAGTAAATCACACTATTTCTTAGTCTAGAGCACCATCCATCGCAAGTCGTTGTAACTACCTGCATTGTAATGACAGCGAAGTAAATGTATTGCAGTGTGTTGAAGACGTTGTAAAGGTTGTTTTCCGGCAGGCCCTCAGATTAATCAAGTTGTTTACGCTATTTACGTTCAAGGGGCCCAATTCACAGAGCTAATTTAAGACAAAATCCTAAACTTATTACCATTCTGGTATTCACAGAAGGCACTTACTCATTTTGGTATTCACAGAAGGCACTTACTCATCAATGAGTAAGTGCCTTCTGTGAATACCAAAATGAGTAATTATGGGCACAATTCAATAGACCGGGTTGTGATGTATGCATCTGTTGGAATTTATAATGCCTTCAGGCAATGATATCATTGCTGAAAAGCATTATGCCGAGCATTGACACACAGTGTTCAGGGTTCTTCTCAGTTTTTATATATTACAAAATGGCGGAATCGTTGTGGTAATTATTTATGCAAACATGCATGGACATTATGGTCCTTTCACTGTTTTTACTTACCCGGAAATGTGTAATGCTTTGAGCACTGTATGCATATAAAAAATGGCGGCTTCGGCATTCATGGTAAACATCGAAGAAGGCGGTTGCCGAAACACGTCTGTGTGCCCAGAGTCCATTTTGCTGATTAAAATTACGGAACTCGCCCCTGAGAGCGCTGTCGTCCTGTGTGGGTACGATTACCCGGTGGAGTTGGGAGCAGAATTTATATGCGGGAGCACCCCAGCATTGGCATGCAACCGTTCGAGAGGGGAGCTGCAATTTATATATATATATATATATATATTTGTATATATATATATGCCACAAAGAATCGTCTCACAGCTTGAACATAATCCTCGCACAAGAGACGAACACGGACCCAGTGGTGAGTGCTAATTTTCTTTATTCAATCCAATACAATCGCACCACCGCCATGACACGTTTCGGCCTACTGGAGGCCTTGATCACATATATATATATATTACCTACTGGCAGTCGCCAGTAGATAGTTATAGTTAGGACCTATTTTCTATAGGAAATCCGCAACATTCTATTTGGAATAACGTTGACGCCGATTGACGAATCTTCGCGAAATTTCCAAACTTTTGGCCAGCTCCGGTCCGCTCCTATCCTGAAAATTTCACGGTGATTCGTCATGCGGGGGCCGAGAAGAAAGGGGGGTCACAAAACATGTTTTACCCATGCATTTTCCCATAGGAACTGTTGACGCAGCTACAGCCCGAACTGCTGAACGGAATTACACCAAATTTGGCAAAGAGGTAGTCCTCAGTTCAGACTCGTGCCTTTTGCTTAAATGGTGTAAATCCGTTCAGTAGTTCCTGAGAAAATTGGAGTTAAAAAGAGAGATATATCTAGGCGGAGCCTAACCACACATCTCCTCGTGAGATTTGATTGGCTGTCAGTACTTCATCCAAGAAGTGTTGGCAGCCATCTTGGGACCAATATACATGCTAGCGCCTCATTAAAAAGCATTGCAGTTAATAGAAGGTTGTAAGACTTTAGTTACATTATAAATAATTTGTTGACGGTACCATACTCATTTTAGGAATTGTGGTGTGTTCTTAGGTGATTTTACCATGTGAAAAAGCCTTCTGCTGTGATATCATGAATCATGTTTGAGAGAAAACTATTTTCTCATGCTTTTCCCACAGATGTTTGGAAGGTGATCTATAAGCTAAACTGAGAGCATATTTTCTGTAAATTCACATTATCTTTCTCAGTCATGTGAGAAAGAAGTCTGACATTCTCAGTAAAACATGTACATCCAACAAGGGCAGAGACTGTCAGTTGATTCCTTTGTGTTCTACTGCAGCTTCCCAGAGTGTTCTAAAGAACAACTAGAGCGCTAACAGTCTTACTTATGACAAAAGTATGGCACACCTGAAGCCATCTTGATTGGAATAAAGTGGTAACACTTAAAACATTTAGGCGCCGATCACGATCCGGTAAAAAATTTCCCCGTGCGACTCGTATCCGGTCTTTTTACCGTACGAATCGTACAAGTGCCGTACGAACTGGCAATCACGATTCGCATGGTAAAAAGTCCATACGAACCGCATTGGGAATCATTCCCCACACGTCCTCGGGTCGGAAAATGTGTCTGACACGTCCTCGGACGATTTACCGTACAAACGTGAAAAGTCAAGTCCGACCGAGGAATCACGATCCATCCCGTGCGTCCGAGGGTACAACCGTATGGAAAAAACACCGTCCGCACCGAACTCCTATAGCAACCATGGAGATATGTGCCCGCATACGCGCCCAACACTCCCCCCAGCCCCCGTACGTCCGACACGTACCCCCGTGTATGTACACCCCCACCCGTCTAGGTACACCCCAGTACGTTCGAGTCGTACCCCCACCCCTGTACGTGTCGTACCACCGTGTACCTACACCCCAGTACGTTTGAGTCGTACCCCCACCCCTGTACGTGTCGTACCACCGTGTACCCACACCCCAGTACGTTCGAGTCGTACCCCCACCCCTGTACGTGTCGTACCACCGTGTACCCACACCCCAGTACGTTCGAGTCGTACCCCCACCCCTGTACGAGCCGTACCACCGTGTACCCACACCCCAGTACGTTCGAGTCGTACCCCCACCCCTGTACGTGTCGTACCACCGTGTACCTACACCCCAGTACGTTCGAGTCGTACCCCCACCCCTGTACGTGTCGTACCACCGTGTACCCACACCCCAGTACGTTCGAGTCGTACCCCCACCCCTGTACGTGTCGTACCCCCGTGTACCTACACCCCAGTACGTTCGATTCGTACCCCCACCCCTGTACGTGTCGTACCACCGTCTAAGTACACCCCAGTACGTTCGAGTCGTACCCCCACCCCTGTACGTGTCGTACCATCGTGTACCTACACCCCAGTACGTTCCGGTCCTACCCCCAACACAACCTCCTAAGTACGGAGCGCACCCCAGGCCCCAACATCACACCCGCATGTACGAGTCGTACCAACCCACACACAAGGACAGCACCGTACAACCAAATGGCCCATGTACACACCGTACACACGCTCAAAACGCACATACGCAACCAGGCCAAAACTAAACAACACAAGAATACACCATACGAATGGCACAAAGCCACTAAACATGGCCAACAAACACTACAAAAACACCTTCACTGACCTGCAACTGCCAAAGACAAACAGAGGCCCAAAACACCACCACTACTTATAACACACCCACCCAAACTTCAAACACTGCCACACCCACCCATGGACCAATAAAAAGGGCCCACACACACAAACCATGAGCCTTTGCAACAGACTCACTGCTGCCAGACACCACTGAACCATACTACAAGCTACACCACACCTTACACTTGCACACCTTCACACAACCACCTTCACAAACACCCCCTCATCACATTCACACACACACACCCACAACCATCCACACCCCCCCCCACCATCCCCACCCACACCCCTCACCATGCCCACTACCAAGAATCCAAAGTTCAGTAACCGAGAGTTGGAGGTCCTTGTTGATCAAATCCTCAGAGTCGAGCCACAGATCTTTGGAACATTGGTCAGAAACACCAGCCTGGCAGCAAAAACAGCCATGTGGCAGACCATCGTCGATGCTGTGAATGCCGTTGCGGACACCAGAGGGACCAGGCAGGAATGCCAGAACAGGTGGTACGATCAGCGGAGGAGGGTCCGAGCCAAGAGGCAGGAGGAACACGACCAGGCCAACGCCACCGGAGGAGGGCCCTCCTGCAGACCCGTACACTACCAGCCCTGGGAGGAGAGGGTGATGGCCATACTGCCGGTGGAGGCAGTCGAAGGATTAGAAGGACTCCGAGACCCGGGTGAGTACACAAACAATGCACCTCACATGGGGGGAACGGCATCCACAACCAAAATCACTAACAGGCACGCAACCACCACAAGCCATCGCATGACTCAACCACACTCCATGAGCACGCACATGCCACTGCTGCCACCATGCCCCATGCACCCAGCTGGACAATGTCAAGTCACAGGCCACAGAAGACAACAACACATGACACGGTAACCCGGATGGCGGGAGGCTGGGCACCAAAAATCACATAGTGCGACTCCGAAGCAGACAACAATGCACTCTGCCCATATGGCCTAGGTCACAGCCAGACAAACTGTGTGTCCCAACACAGGAATGACTTGCCAGCAAATGGCGGACGCCTTGCATCAACACATGGGGGTGATGGCACTGTTTTGCACATGACAGCAGCTAATGAACAGCCAACATTGTGAAAGAGTGGCAGCACACACCACCACAGCAGCAGCGCACAGACACACATTGTGGAAATTTAGCTTGTAAACTGAACATTATCTGCGCCATCTTGCCTCTCCCCAGCGCCACGCACAGCAAACGCACGGCCGCCATTTTAGGCACCCCACTCTCTCCCCGCTCATTCTCGATCGCCAGCGCTTTCCCCTGGCGCTGCGAGCATCCCCCGCGCGCCGACCACCCCCGCTCTCTCATACACGGGCCATAAACCCTCTCATTCTGCGCGACCCTGCCATGGAACCACATCCCACACCTGACCGACATCCCATACATGGTCATGCCTCTCTTTGATAAACCCCCTTCCTCTGCGCCCCATTGTCCGAACCGATCCCAGGCCATCACCTAGCCCTGCGGATGCAGTTTATTGCCCCTACTGTAAGGGAAACACCCCACATCAAAGGGATTACAGTGGATCAAAGCCCCTACCCCCTGAGACCCGGCCGGTTGCACACACCCCCGGGAATTGGCGGAATGTCCAGCTGCGTGATAGCCATCTCCTACTGTAGATGGGGTGGGGACTTCTACTGTAGATATGTGTGGGAACGAGCTTGAAGTGGGGGTTCCAAGGATGTCTTTCCGTACATCAAAGTCTCAATAAGAATGTACCATGTGTAATAAAGCAATAAACCTGTGTATAAGAGGCCAGGCCTCAGAGATGCAGTTAGAGCACCTCGTGACGATACCTTGCTGTCTGATCTGATGTGTTCTGCTCCGACGGAATAAAACTTTGTTTCCTGCCTTCCAGTCTCCGGCGCCTGCCTCTTTCATTGGTAAATTATCGAGTGGTATGAGAGGCGATTACCGCCGGGCAATACTTGAAGGGTTATCGACTGAAATTGCCGCTACCATTTAACAATTGGCGCCCAACGTGGGGCCCATCAGCGACACGTGGATCCAGTGGGAGAGGTCCCGACGACAGAGTGAATGACTGCAACGATCGGGAGAGCTCCTGCCCAATAGACCCTCATCTGGCAGCCGATCATCGGAACTTCACTGGTTCCGAGCAGACCTCTCTCGAGTGATCTACGGTCCTGACTGGGAACCATCAGGAGTGCCGCGGCAAATACGGAGAGTAGAGGACGATCGGGCGCTGGAGGCGGAAGACGCGAAACTGTCCACGCGGTCCGGGTAAGGTCGTGATACACGACAAATTGCGAAATAATTGATTGATTGTTTGAAGTTTTGAAATACTAGTATTGCTCATTGATTGTTCTCTTTGAGATATTCGCTGTCTACAAACGGGGAGGAGTAGAAATACTCTCTCTCTCTCCCTTTGCAGATAGTGAAGGGTAGGTAACGCAGACTTTTGTCCCCGTTGTAACCCTTCGTGCCTATCTTTATCTCCCCATTGATTGATTGTCCGAACATTGATTGTTTTGAAGAATAGTGCTCTTTGAGATATTCTCTGTTTGCAAATAACGTAGAATAGAAATATTCTGTCTAGTCTTTGCAAATTGTGAAGGGTAGGTAACGCAGACTTTTGTCCCCGTTGTAACCCGTCGTGCCTATTTTTATCTCCCCATTGATTGATTGATTGATTGTCCGAACACTAGTTGTTCGATATTGGTTCTTTGGAGGTATTCTCTGCTTACAAATAACGAGGAATAGAGATATTCTGTCTAGTCTTTGCAAGCAGTGAAAAGATAGGTAGTGCTGACTTTTGTCCCCATTGAAACCCGTCATGCCTATCTTCTCCCCACTGATTGGTAGTTGGTTCTGCCCGGACCGCTTATTAGAGGTGGACCATCCGGCTCCACTGGAAGGCACCCCTAATAAGGACATGTTCACTAAATATGGACTAGTCGCCGTAGCTTATAGCAAGCTATGGCATAAATATACAAGGAAGGACCCCGAGAGTCAGTGGCCACTGATGAGATCCTTCGACGACCATAAGATAAAAGTGCTCGAAATGGTTCTGCGTAGCAATAAGACGACGCCTACTATGCTTGACAGTATCGGCATGTGGCGCAAAGAAGCAACGCAACGGAAAAAGAGGGAAGAAGTAAAAGCAGAAAAGGAATTACGAAAGGCAGCTCACCTTGCCGCTAGAAAGTTAGAAGAAGAAATAAAGGAGAGAAGGGAAACTAAACTAAGACAGGAGCCCGAAACCTCAGGCCAGTACGCTGTTAGGACCCCCTCTATGCTCTACCCTGAGTTATCCTCTAAGCAACGAACGAATGATGAATTACTGTTAGGTCCCCCGATCATTTACATGCCCCCTCCATACGCACCCTCCCAATCGGTAGTGCAACACCCACAACCCCCAAACACGAGCGAAAGCAGTACAGGGGCCTCGGTCCTCACGGCCTCCGCGCCGGCCGAGCCTCTTGTACTGAACACAACGTCGGCAACGACGTTGGATGACCCTGAGATAAGAAAGAAAGATTCCACCAGAATGAATCGACTAACAAAGGATGAACGAGCAGGAATCGACAAGATAGTAGGGACACTGGTGGAGCGAAAGGAAAGTGAGGAGTATATAACAGATGTGTATAACTCGTATGCCGACAGCCGTAGACGACACTTTGTCATACGACTTTGCTACCACGCCCTGAATGCATATGAGGTTAGGTACCGCGATAAAGGTCCCGAAGGCTTAGCGGCCCTATATAGGAAGGTAGACATTGGGGAAGAAGGAGAGGGCGATGTGACGAACCTCTTCACTCGTACACTCGAGGTCTATCGACACCTTAAAGAACACAGGCAGACAACCAAAACAGAAACCCCCATAGCGGCTAAGCCCCAGGAAGGAAGGACTGATACCATGATGCCCATCAAAGAGGCCGCCCCCTACTGGGTCCCCCCACGAGGTCAGGGAACACATGACGACATCAACCACCAAGATGCGAAGGGGAGGGTTGTATATAATTGGGTCTACCAGCCATGGGACCGACAAGATATTTTGACCTTTAGAAAACCTCTACCCGACTTAAGAAAGAACCCGACTGCCTTCTACACCGAACTAGGTACAGCCTTAGGCTCAACAATAATGACTTTAGCAGATATCGACTTGTTCTTCGGATTATGTCTGCCGGCTGATGTGTGGAAACAAATCCGGAAAGTTGACCACGCTGAGCCGTTCGGATATACCTGGGTACAACTCGATACCATAGATAAACAGCGAGAACCGGGACAGAAACCCCTGAAAGCCATATTAGAGCTCCCAGACAAGATTGTACTTAAGTTGAAGACTCTAATCCCAGAAAGAAAGGTAGATTGGTCAATAGTGACGGCTTGTCGCCAGAAACCCCAGGAGGATGTGTCTGAATACTTCTCTCGGTTCGAGACTGTGTTTTCCGATTATAGTGGCCAGGACATGACCACTGCAACCGGACATCACCTCTTTGTCCAGAATTATGTGAAGGGTCTATCACAAGAAGTTTCTCAGAAGCTGCAGACCAGCGAGAGTAGTTGGGCAGCCTCCAAACCCGCAGCTATCCTCCAGATGGCCCAATACTACGAAAACCAAAAGAATGAGAACGATAGGGCGTCAGAAAGGAAGAAAAAGGAACTAAAGGAGAGGGTAATGATAGCACAGTTGCAAGGGGTGACCATAGGAAGAGAACCCTGAAAGGGAATTACCAACCAACCGCCCCTAGAAAGCTACCCCCTAGAGACCATACCCCTGCACCCTACAACGGACGGAGAGACTTAGATGGGAATCAATGTGCGTTCTGGAAATGAACAAAAATAGGGACCCCAGAGACACAGCATATGACCCCAGAAATAGAGGACAGGGACGAGGGTACACGAACGACGCCATCAACGACAGGCCAGGCAGACCAAACACCTTTGATCGCCCCCGACAAAACCAGTGTCAACAGTCCGACTATGAAAGCACCCATGACTTCGCATAGGACCGCCAGGGGCAAGGGAGGGATCCAGTCGAACTCCGTGTTGACCAGCAAGGTCCTTACGTCACTGCTAAGGTCTTGGGCACAAAATCTCCATTCCTGGTAGACACTGGGGCGACACGTAGTGCGTTATCCAAACGACTGATTCCTAGGGCACCCTTGTCTGGCTCACATGTAACCTCAATAGGCTTCGATGGAACGCCCTCCACTAACCCCTTATCAGCACCAATCTCCTTTGACTTAGAAGATAACACCACTGACACGACCTTTCTGCTCTCCTCCAACACCCCCGATGCTATTATGGGACTTGATTTGCTAAAACATTTTCGAGCTACCATCAGATGCTCCCCAGACGGAGTTCGAGTCATCCTACACGATAACCCAGATCTGTCCAGACCCTGTCACACACGGCGTATGCTCTCTATAACCGATGCTGACATGTCCCTACTCAACACATTACCTTCACATCTATGGGCTAAAACCGACTCAGATGTAGGGCGCATGGTGATCGACCCGGTACACATAACCGTCCGACCGGACGCAGTGCTCCCAAAGCTTCCACAGTATCGGATATCACCCGAAGGCGAGAAGGCATTGGTGGAAATCATCGAGTCCCTAGTCGAGGCAGGAGTGGTAGAAGAAGTAGTCAGTAATGTTTGCAACAGCCCTATCCTACCCATTGTAAAGAAGCAAGGCGAGGGAGATGAGAAAGCCTACCGTTTCATTGTTGATTTGCGAGAGGTTAACAAAGTAGTCATACCCCAGTACCCCGTGGTCTCAGACATCACCACCATCCTCACCCTGATTCCATCCACTGCCACCACCTTTACTGTTATTGATCTCAAGAACGCATTCTTTTCCATCCCCATCCACCCAGACAGCCGCTACCTGTTCGGCTTCACTTTAAAAGCCCGTTCGTACAGATTCTGCAGGGCACCCCAAGGCTACACTGAGAGTCCCAGTATTTATAGCCAAGCCCTCAAGAGGCAACTAGATGCAGTCCAACTACCCGATGGAGTGGTGTTAATACAGTACGTCGATGACATTCTTTTGGCGGCCGACACCACTCCACTTGCTGTCACAGCCACCATTCACCTCCTCCGCTTCCTCGCGGAGAACGGTCACAAGGTCTCCAGAAAGAAATTGCAATTCTGCCAGCCCCAAGTAACGTATCTAGGCCACCTACTATCCAAAGACGGGAGGAAACTTACCCCTGACCGAATTCAGACCATCCTAGAAACCCCTGTTCCCAAAACTCAGAAGCAAGTGCGGTCCCTAGTAGGCCTCACCTCCTTTTGTCGACAATGGTTGCCAAACTTCAGTCTTATCGTAAAACCTCTTCTTTCCCTGCTGGCTAAAGATGTCCCCTTCCCCCTCCCCTGGACACCCGAATGTCAATCCTCCTTCAAAGAATTACGAGACGCCCTCTGTTCGGCCCCAGTCCTAGGAACCTCAGACTACACTAAACCTTTCTCCCTCTACACCCACGAAAGGGAGGGATGTGCGTTGTCTGTCCTAACCCAGTCCATAGGCCCTAAACAACGCCCTTGTGCCTACTTCTCTGCCACTCCTGACCCTGTAGCCAGAGCTTTGCCCGCCTGCCTTTGAGCAGTAGCCGCCGCTGCTGTCTCTATCCGGCAAAGTGAGGGAATCGTGCTCTCAAACCCCCTCACAGTATTGGTACCCCATGCGGTTGACACCCTCCTGAACCAAACCAAGACTCAACACCTGACTAGCGCACGACTGACTGGTTATGAACTGACTCTGCTTGCACCCCACATCACATTGAAACGATGCACCACTCTGAATCCAGCTACTCTACTGCCTCTCCCTGACGCTGACCCCAATGCGTCCCCTATACATGATTGCGTGACCCTCACCGACGAACAAACCAAGAGTAGGGTTGACCTCCGGGATACTGCCTTCCCGGACCCTGACGGAGAACTGTGGGTGGATGGCTCATGCATCAAGCTCCCCGATGGCACCACCTCAGCTGCCTATGCAGTCACCACAGCCCGAACAGTTGTTGAGACAGCCCGCATCACACAGCGATCCGCACAGGCGGCGGAACTAATTGCTCTCACACGAGCCTGCATCCTGGCAGCAGGGACAACCGCAAACATTTACACAGACAGTCAGTACGCCTTCGGGGTAGTTCACCACTTTGGGCTCTTATGGAAAGAGAGGGGATTCTTGACTTCTCATGAGACACCCATCCTGCATGGAGATCTAGTCTCTGCCCTGACCGAAGCAGTCCTCCTCCCCACACGGTTAGCTGTGATCAAATGCCAGGCACACAAGAAGGTGACAGACATTATAGGACAGGGAAATGCACTGGCTGACATTACTGCCCGAACCACAGCCGAGAATAGGTCCACGACCCGTATGTACGTGACCAGGTCACAAACTGAGAAATGGAAGGATGCTAGGGAAACAATTAGGGATATCCAACTAGCCAGCACACCACACAAATTAACTGAATGGGCCCGGGTGGGATTGAAGGACGATGACGGTTGCTGGCGAACTAAAGACTTGAACAAATGGTTGCTACCAGATGCATACTTGATCTCCATGCTGACCATGGCACACTCCCCCGCACACATAGGGTCTGCCCCCATGATCGAGCTCATCTCCAAAGTCTGGCACAACGACAAAATCCCAGACTCAGCCAAACGTCTGGTCCAACAATGCCTAGTATGCCTCCAACACAACCCTGGGAAAGGAACTGCTGTACCCCGGGGAGGGTTTGGGGTCCCCAATCACCCCTTTGAAGTCCTACAAATGGACTATGTCCAGTTAGAAAGGTGCCAAGGTTTGAAGTACGTACTTGTCGTTGTGTGTGCCTTCAGCAAGTGGGTGGAAGCCTACCCAACCCATGACAACACCGCTATGACTACCGCAAAAGTACTACTGAAGGAATTCTTCCCCCGATACGGCCTTTGTCGAATTTTGTGGAGCGACAACGGCCCCCACTACGTAGCCGAAGTTATCCAATTCATCTTAAAAGGGTTGGGTGTAAAACAGAAATTCCATGCGGTCTTCCATCCCCAATCTGCAGGCTTGGTTGAGCGACACAACGCCACATTGAAGCTTAAGATAGCAAAAATAGTCGCCACCACAGGACTGAGATGGCCAGACGCTCTCCCGCTAGCATTGCTATCAACGCGTTCCACCCCCACTAAACACCACTTAACCCCCTACGAGGTCGTTTTCGGGCGGCCCATGAACCTTTGGGCTGCTCCAAAGCCAACATCCATCCACGACGTCCCGGACGTCCTCATGTCTGACTATTTGTATAACCTAACTAAAACGTTGTCTGTTATCCATCAGCAGGTGCTGCACGCCATTCCCGATGTTTCCAGGGGCCCCGGACACGACATCCAACCCGGCGACTTCGTCTTAGTGCGTAACTTCCAGCGCACCAAGAGTCTGGAGCCCCGGTGGATGGGCCCCCTGCAAGTCCTGATCACCACCCGAACAGCTCTTCGAGTGGAGGGGAAATGCAATTGGCTGCATGCACACCACTGCAAGAAGGTATCACCGACCCTGACAACCACGGACAACATCACCGCCCAAGAAGAACTTCTGGACAAAGACCGACCATCCCTGAGCCGCTGCCCAGATACAGAGACACTTGAGTTAGTAAGATATCCTGATCCCACCGTGCCATCCAAGGAAGGGTATAACTTGCGACGAAAGGAGAGAACTTCGGCTAAGCAGACCACAGGCTAAGTGGAAATCTCAGAGCGGTAGCCTAGTCACCTCAAAGGCCACCAGGAGAGAAACTAAACAAAGTCTGTGGTTCTGCCCGCTACCGAGTCTCTTGAAGGTGATGGAAGCGCCCGACATGAAGATGATGGAAGCAACCGGACGTCCGAAGATCCACTACAAAAACCCAAAGACTGACCGAATGCACAGCTTAAAGACTATTGCACTTTTCATTACCCTTCTCTTTTGCCTTCTCCTCGTGGTCACCTTCTGGATCATGGAGGAGAGCACACCCGCTCACAAGACATTGCTGACCACCGTTCAACCTACCACCACGAAAGAACACCATCTGATCTCACTTTCACCCCAACTCCGAGAAAGGCGGAAGGAGTTCTGGAATAACTCTTTTGTGCAGTTGCTCCACCAACACAATCTTGCCGCCAACGCCACTAATTGCTGGATCTGTGGGTTGCTACCACATGCTACTGGACACTCTATCCCTTTCATCCCTTCACCTTTTTCTGTCCATGGTTCCTGCCTCGCCTGGCTAATCCTCCTGCAAGAAAGCTACAAGGACAATGCCACTTCCGGCAGAACCATGTCACACTTCTACCATGGGTTCTGGCTGAACAAAACTGGAAGAACTTCTGCCCTCTGAGATCGAACACTTCCTTTCACATGGACATCCCTGCCAAAGAACGAGTTGAAATGCAAGTGTTCAACAACCCAGCCAGACCCACCTACTCTTACCTCCAGAAACGGACGGCCGCCACCCTAACAGTGGCCCTGTCCGTCATCAACATCACTGGATTTGTGTGCCTCGAAGGCCTGGGGGCGCAGCTGGTGGGCCACAGCTCCTGCCTCATCACCCGAACATTGGACTCAGTTGACCCACCCTCCTTTGTTGCCTCCCCGAATATGTACTTCGTCTGTGGTACTAAGGCCTACACCTGGCTTCCGAAAGGTTGTGGAGGCACCTGCTACATCGCCTTTGTCCTTCCTCCGACATATGTGGCTCCAGCAAACCATCACCGACAGAAACGGACCAAAGACATTGTGCAAGCCGACTCCGCCGGAGCACAGTTCATGGACGCAGTAAAAGGCCTTGTTCCACTCTGGGGTCCAATGGCAAACAGCCGTGCCATCCGCCACTTAACCCAGGCAGTCGAAACGGCGATGAACATTACGGCTGGCGCCCTCGCCAACAACACCGCCGAGCTCCAGGCCGTCCGCTTAGTGGCCCTTCAGAACCGCCTCGTTCTAGATGTGGTTCTGGCTGATCGTGGAGGAGCATGCCGCATCATTGGGTCCAGCTGTTGTACCTACGTACCGGATAACTCACCCTCAGTCTACAAAGCAATTGAACACCTCCACAGACTATCCGCAGAGGTCCATCAAGAGCAAGAAGAATGGTCACTGGGGAGTTGGGTTTGGGACACTATTAAAAGTTGGGGATGGAGGCTGTTTTCATTTATCCTAATAACGATTGTGATACTATGTGAATGTTGCTTGGGGATTCAGTGTCTGCCACCTTTATGTTCGCTTTTTATAAACTGCATCTGCCCTAAGACTTTGGACTTTGAAACAGAGCGAATGAAAGCTCTGTATGAGGTGGAAATTCGTAGTATTATGGGGATAGATCCGAACTAGACAAGCTGGCGAGATATGTTAAAAGGGAGGACTGTGGAAATTTAGCTTGTAAACTGAACATTATCTGCGCCATCTTGCCTCTCCCCAGCGCCACGCACAGCAAACGCACAGCCGCCATTTTAGGCACCCCACTCTCTCCCCGCTCATTCTCGATCGCCAGCGCTTTCCCCTGGCGCTGCGAGCATCCCCCGCGCGCCGACCACCCCCGCTCTCTCATACACGGGCCATAAACCCTCTCATTCTGCGCGACCCTGCCATGGAACCACATCCCACACCTGACCGACATCCCATACATGGTCATGCCTCTCTTTGATAAACCCCCTTCCTCTGCGCCCCATTGTCCGAACCGATCCCAGGCCATCACCTAGCCCTGCGGATGCAGTTTATTGCCCCTACTGTAAGGGAAACACCCCACATCAAAGGGATTACAGTGGATCAAAGCCCCTACCCCCTGAGACCCGGCCGGTTGCACACACCCCCGGGAATTGGCGGAATGTCCAGCTGCATGATAGCCATCTCCTACTGTAGATGGGGTGGAGACTTCTACTGTAGATATGTGTGGGAACGAGCTTGAAGTGGGGGTTCCAAGGATGTCTTTCCGTACATCAAAGTCTCAATAAGAATGTACCATGTGTAATAAAGCAATAAACCTGTGTATAAGAGGCCAGGCCTCAGAGATGCAGTTAGAGCACCTCGTGACGATACCTTGCTGTCTGATCTGATGTGTTCTGCTCCGACGGAATAAAACTTTGTTTCCTGCCTTCCAGTCTCCGGCGCCTGCCTCTTTCATTGGTAAATTATCGAGTGGTATGAGAGGCGATTACCGCCGGGCAATACTTGAAGGGTTATCGACTGAAATTGCCGCTACCATTTAACACACATCACACCCAATGGGTGCCTGGAGATCAGAAACAAACTCACATCAACAAGCCAAGGGCCACTCAAAGATTTGCTAACAGTGTGTGCCCAGGAAGCTGGGCTGAGGTGACAGAGGGTGACACACAGAGGGACGGAGAGGGGGACAGAGAGGGAGGGAGAGGGGGACAGAGAGGGAGGGAGACACAGGGAGACGGACAGAGGGAGGAGGCTGACACACAGAGGGAGGGAGAGGGGGACAGAGAGGGAGGGAGAGGGGGACAGAGAGGGAGGGAGACACAGGGAGACGGACAGAGGGAGGAGGCTGACACACAGAGGGAGGGAGAGGGGGACAGAGAGGGAGGGAGAGGGGGACAGAGAGGGAGGGAGACACAGGGAGACGGACAGAGGGAGGAGGCTGACACACAGAGGGAGGGAGAGGGGGACACAGAGGGAGGGAGAGGGGGACACAGAGGGAGGGAGACACAGGGAGACGGACAGAGGGAGGAGGCTGACACACAGAGGGAGGGAGAGGGGGACACAGAGGGAGGGAGAGGGGGACAGAGAGGGAGGGAGAGGGGGACAGAGAGGGAGCGAGACACAGGGAGAGCAAATCAGCCGTGTGGCGTGTGCGAATGTCTGCTCGTCAGCAGGTAGACTGCGTGCATGTAGACAAGGGTGGCCAGTCCCAGAACCCCCCCTCTTCACCATGGCAAAACACAGGGCCATGTCACAACCTGTTCACGAGCACAACGACAGCTACCTGGATCATATAAGTGTGTGGATCCACTCCATGTGCACATGTACAGTGCTACACGGAAGGCGCCAATGCATGGCTCGCCACACCTGCCCACTCCACTGCTGCCTGCAGTCACACTTGACGCAGCAAGTAAGACTGTGCCACACATAGTTAAAGGGGCCAAAGTGGTGCCCAAGGGACACACCCATGCACAAGTGCACTGTGAGTGGAATGCAAGACAGATCCTAATTCCAAGAGGAAATGTGCCAACTTTGAAACTGATGAAACATGGATGTTGCATGGACCAAAATTAACATTGTCTCTCTCACACACAGGTCAACGTCGTGGTGCACCCCCCAACACAGGGGGGGAAGACTCACAGGACCTGGATCTGCAGGAGCCCGATCCCACCGGCAGCGACCACTCTCACCACTCTGTGGATGACCCCGACCGACCTGGCCCCTCTGGTGTCCAACCACCTGCAGCACCTGCGTCAGGTACAACTGTGCCAACCACCACCCCCACTCCTGCCACATCCCAGGAGACACCCAGGATCCCTGCCCCAACACCACAATGCAGCCAGGCTGGCCAGGAGGGACACGGTGTCCCGGGCACCCAGGAGGAGGCAGGCGACAACGCCAATGCCACCCCTCAGGGGTCCCGGAGACCCGATGTGCCCACAAGGGCAGGCCAGGCGCAAGTGGGCAGGGGTGGTGGGAGTGGAGGACGGCGGAGGCGCGAGCCTGACCAGTTGGCTGGGGATCCGGTATTTTCCCATGTCCGTAACATCCTGGACTCATGCCGGCAGGACACCACGGGCATGGCCCAGGTTGTGTCCACCCTCAATGAGATCAAGGGGAGCCTCGATGAGATAAAGACCCAGCAGGCCCAGCAACATGCGGAGCTACATGCCTGTCTACTGGTACACCAACGGAGGATGGAGGACAGACAGGCTGAGCAAGTGACGGCATTCCAGGGGATTCACGCTACACTCCGTCGGATGGCCGACAACATGGCCGACCCTCCCTGTGCCAGAAGGCGGAGAACATCACCACCCACAGGGAGGGATCAGGAGGAGGAGGAGGAAACATCCGACGGAGCATCCCAGATGTCGTCACGGCCTGCTGCTGAGGTTCCCCGCAGGAGGGCGGGTCGTCCACGGAAAGGACCGTGAGGGTCGGCGCTACATCACCATCTCCCAGGACACCTGGCCTGGCACCTGGCCCACTGGAGCAACAGCATCACAGCATCAAGAGACATTCTCTGCCACATGGCCCTGCTGGTCACTGGCTGACCAATGTTGACAAAGACTGTGGCATGGACTCTGAGGATTTCCAATGGCAAGGACACCAACTCCCCTACTGAACTTTGGATTCCAAAATCCCGGAAAGACCCTCACTTTGTCCCCCCCCCCCCCAATAATAAATCACACTATGAAGAGTAGATGCCTGCTGGTAGCATTATTATCTAACATGTGTCTTGTAAAGTCAAAACATGCCTGAGTCATCTTTTGTCTTCAACCACCCACACCCTGGGGCCTGAGTCTGGCACAGGACACATGGGTCACAGTGTATTAGGCAAGACAGACATGGAGCACCATACACACCCGTGATGGGCCCAACCAGCTGAGGGGGTTACCGAACAACCGTGCTGACACACACATTGAGTACAGCAACAGTCATGCGCAGAGGTCAGGGATCCAGTCCAGTGTCCTGGGGGGCACCCAGGTATGTGTAGACAGGTGGCAGAACCATGTCCTGCAAGCTTGAGTCCGGTGGATGCAGAGAATGGGGGCCTGGCCAACGTTGGATGCATGGGGATGGCACATGTCACAATACCCACACAGTCATGGACATCATGCCCAATACACAGTCTCAGCCCACACACACAGCTTGCATCTTGCCACTCGACACATTGACACATAGCCACAATCAGGGAATGCCATGCCAGACAAGCAGGATGCACCGTGGCAACACACCAGCATTGACTGAGAAGAGGCACCTTGGAGGCATAGGGACACCTTTATTAGTCATGTATTCGGGATTGCTGAGGCAACTCGAAGTACACATGAACACATCATGTGGAGTAACATGTGGGTCCAACACTGGCACCCCCCTTCAGCAGCACACATGCGTGTTCGCCATGGAACTGGCACACAAGCGTCGGCCAACAGCTAAATACCCACAGCTGCACACGGAGAGCCTGCCATACACCATAGATCCGCTGATGTCGAAGTCCCACACCATGTCAAGCCAAAGCTAACCGTATGTGTCCGAGGGCAGTGTCACACACATTGATGCCATCATCACAATCCCCTATCCCATCACTGATGACTGTCAACCAGGCAGACCATCTATTCAGGTGTACACAGCTGCATGTCGTGTCCCATGGGGATGCGACATGGCTGCAGAGGACCCAAACATCGACAAGGGCAGTGTGCATACATCGTGAACAACTGCCACACCCAATACACCCCTGATGCATCCCTTACCCTATGGAGACTTCCAAACGTGTCCGTGCCTGTAACGCTGAGTCAGCCCACGATGACGTGTCCCTGAGGAATAGCAGTGCCACAACAATGCAAGCAGCAGACGGCATGCGCAAGTACCTGGGGAAGAGAGACACACAAGAAGTCAGCCACAAAAAGCACAGCCACTTGCATGTGCATTTACTCGACACATGTATGGATGACAACATGCTAGGTCACAATTATGACTGGGGAAGTACAACCATCACTGGCACCATCACTCCAGTGACACACCCACACACACCTCTGACTCACGTGCCATACATGCAGGTGGAGACACACATCACAACGCATGCCACACGGGGCCAAATGCGTGCACACTCAGACACTGGTACTCACCACTAAGCAAAGAAGTCGCGTATGAGCCGAGTCCGGATGTCCTCTTGCGGCTCCACATCCTCCACATCACTAGCCCCATTGCCAAGCCCTTCGTCCTCCACGGGTGGATGCTCCTCCTCATGTTGATCCAGGATAAGTGGCACAGCTCTTTCAACTGCCATGTTGTGCAGCATGCAGCAGACCATGAAGATCTTGCAGACCTTCGCCGGGGCATATGGGAGTGAGCCGCCGGTCTTGTGGAGGCACCTGAATCGGCTCTTCAGCATGCCAAACGTCCTCTCTATCACTCGCCTTGTCCGGCCATGGGCGGTGTTGTAGCGGAGCTGGGCCGGCGTGATGGGGTTGCGGAGAGGTGTGAGCAGCCAAGGCATGTTGGGATAGCCAGCGTCCCCTACATGGGAAGCACATGCTCATCGTTAGAAGTGGTGAAGCGGTCGTGCTGGTAGGCTATACAGAATACAGGACAGACAGACTGTACCCACCAACAACACATGCCCGTTCGTTGCGCAGCTGCATCATCATATCAGGCATCCCGCTACGTCTCATGATGTAGGCATCGTGTGCTGATCCTGGAAAACGAGCACAGACATGTGAAATCACCATGTTGGACTGACACACCACAAGGGCATTGATGGAGTGGTAGTGCTTCCGATTGCGGTACGCCACCTCCCGTGCGTGTGGTGGTACCAAAGCTACATGTGTACCATCTATGGACCCAATGACATGGGGCATCCCTCCCAGGGCATAGAATCCACGCTTGACCTCAGTCATCTGTTCAGGGGTTGGAAACTTGATGAAGTCATCCAGGTGAATCAACATGGCCTCTAAGAAATCATGCAGCACACCGCTGAACGTGCTCTGGGACATGCCACCAACATGAGCTATGGTATTTTGAAAGGTACCCGTGGCAAGAAAATGTAGGGCAGCCATTACCTTCAGCTGGGGTGTCAGTGCCGTGGGATACCTGTGCTGCGGTTGCAGGTGGGGTGCCAGTCTCGCCGTCAACTCCAGAATCAACGGTTGGGTGAAGCGGTAGAGCCGGATGCTGTCATTCTCCTGCATGGCAGCCAAGTCTGGAATTCTTCGGGCAAGAGGCGGCGCTCTGCAGTAATTTTGAAGTGACAAGGAAGAGTGAGTGCACTACGACAACAACTCATGTGTACTGAGCACATGTTAATCTGTCAATACACACATGCTACATAGGGAGTCAGGTATGTGCTACATGGCCAGGACACGTATGGATGCAAGGTGACACTCCTTCCAAGACCCAGCTACACACGGAGATTGAGAACCTCCCCATGCCACGCCATGGGAATAGCTGTGTCCCAGTGCAAGTGAACAGCCAGACGCAACACAGGAGTGACATACGCCCACACATCAGCAGCAGTAGGATGCCGATTGCAGAGACTGGTAGCGGAACACTGGAGCCACAGGTCACATGACATTACACTAGGACAGCCCACACACCTTGCCATGAAGGTGCACATGTCATGACTCACCACACATACCTTGTGAGGATGCTGACATGTCCTTGTCACGCTACTCCGTGTCCCATGCATACATGTGCACCTCACATCCGATAGCACATGTGGCATGGTGTGCGGAACAGTGTGCAATGACAATCTACACACAGACACATGTTGGTTGCTGCAACGGCTGCAGCTTTTGAGGGTGCTCCAACCTCAACCTGATGGGAAGCCCCCACATATACATGACATAGTCACATTGTGCACCGTGGGTAGTGACAAGTCAGGTGTCATAACCCCTGTACCGGTAACAGGGGACACTTCCGTGTGTTGTTGTCCGTGCCATGCCAGTGACGCTCACCCCAAGTGCGCAGTACGACATGCACACATGTCAAAGGAGTCAAGGGCATGCCTGGCACACATCGCACCATCACACAGTACATCTGTACACATCTCATCATACATCTGGTGCCTTCTCGACTCAGGAGTAATGTTCCACATCACAGGCCGTCACACCTGTGCCCCACACATGTAGTGATGCACAGACGATGCCTCGATGTCAATTAATGGACAAGTATGTCCATCCATGTACAAGTATGTCCGCCCTATCCCTACCTGTGTGCCGCCTGTCACCACTGTGATGTGTGAAAACCGCTGTACTGCTCCCATATCACTATGGGAGTGCTGCCGTATGTGTACCCATCGTGATGGCGAGCGTACAGGCATGTGTACGGCCCGTACCACTACGAGTACGCATACGCGAGGCCACCCATAGTGGTACGGGCCGTACACACGCCTGTATGCTCCCTATCAGTATGGGTGGCCTCGCGTATGCGTACTCGTAGTGGTACGGGCCGTACACACGCCTGTACGCTCCCTATCACTATGGGTGTCCTCGCGTATGCGTAGTCGTAGTGGTACGGGCCGTACACACACCTGTACGCTCCCTATCACTATGGGTGGCCTCGCGTATGCGTAGTCGTAGTGGTACGGGCCGTACACACGCCTGTACGCTCCCTATCACTATGGGTGTCCTCGCGTATGCGTAGTCGTAGTGGTACGGGCCGTACACACGCCTGTACGCTCCCTATCACTATGGGTGTCCTCGCGTATGCGTACTCGTAGTGGTACGGGCCGTACACATGCCTGTACGCTCACTATCACAACGTGTACGCATACGCGAGGACACCCATAGTGATAGTGAGCGTACAGGCGTGTGTACGGCCCGTACCACTACGAGTACGCATACGCGAGGCCACCCATAGTGATAGGGAGCGTACAGGCGTGTGTACGGCCCGTACCACTACGAGTACGCATACGCGAGGCCACCCATACTGATAGGGAGCGTACAGGCGTGTGTACAGCCCGTACCACTATGGGTGGCCTCGCGTATGCGTACTCGTAGTGGTACGGGCCGTACACACGCCTGTACGCTCCCTATCACTATGGGTGGCCTCGCGTATGCGTACTCATAGTGGTACGGGCCGTACACACGCCTGTACGCTCCCTATCACTATGGGTGTCCTCGCGTATGCGTACACGTTGTGATAGTGAGCGTACCGGCATGTGTACGGCCCGTACCACTACGACTACGCATACGCAAGAACACCCATAGTGGTATGGGCCGTACACATGCCTGTACGCTCCCTATCACAACGTGTACGCATACGCGAGGACACCCATAGTGATAGTGAACGTAGGCACGCGTGTACGGCCCGTTGCAAGGCATTTGGGGTGCCCTAGGGCCCCGGAACGAACCGTACCTGTGTGTGTGAAGCTCCAAATTACATAGGGGACACATGAGGGACAAGTATTAAGGCCTACATGCATGCTGGTTGTCATGGAGACCAAGTTCAAAATTTGAATTTGTTCTGGAAGGTGCACAGCAGAAGTCAGTTGGAATTAATCTACTTTGTTGCAATGTGTTTGTGGGGCTGACATCATGCAGGAGAATGAAACCGATAGAGAACCCACAGGCGTGTGTACGGCCCGTACCACTACGAGTACGCATACGCGAGGCCACCCATACTGATAGGGAGCGTACAGGCGTGTGTACGGCCCGTACCACTATGGGTGGCCTCGCGTATGCGTACTCGTAGTGGTACGGGCCGTACACACGCCTGTACGCTCCCTATCACTATGGGTGGCCTCGCGTATGCGTACTCATAGTGGTACGGGCCGTACACACGCCTGTACGCTCCCTATCACTATGGGTGTCCTCGCGTATGCGTACACGTTGTGATAGTGAGCGTACCGGCATGTGTACGGCCCGTACCACTACGACTACGCATACGCAAGAACACCCATAGTGGTATGGGCTGTACACACGCCTGTACGCTCCCTATCACAACGTGTACGCATACGCGAGGACACCCATAGTGATAGTGAACGTAGGCACGCGTGTACGGCCCGTTGCAAGGCATTTGGGGTGCCCTAGGGCCCCGGAACGAACCGTACCTGTGTGTGTGAAGCTCCAAATTACATAGGGGACACATGAGGGACAAGTATTAAGGCCTACATGCATGCTGGTTGTCATGGAGACCAAGTTCAAAATTTGAATTTGTTCTGGAAGGTGCACAGCAGAAGTCAGTTGGAATTAATCTACTTTGTTGCAATGTGTTTGTGGGGCTGACATCATGCAGGAGAATGAAACCGATAGAGAACCCACAGACTGCTAGGTTTGAAGGGATTGGAGGACACATAGGATGCAAATGTGAGTGACCAATCACTCTGTACTCCTGTGCATGAGACAGGGCAGAAAGGCAGATATAAGGCAGCCAGGTCCCATGAGGGAGAACTTGCCTGCACATCTTTGAATTCGTCGACCCAGCTGCTGCTACTGATTCCCTGGAACCATGTCAAGGGCTGTGGAGAGGACACAGCCATTCACCCTGGAGGAGAACCTGGCATTGCTGGATGTGATCCTCCCACAGTACCCCCTTCTGTATGGGCGGCCAGGGTATCAGGTGAGTGCATAGGCCACTGGCACAGACTGTCCCTTTGTTGTGACTGTGACTTCTGGCATTGTGTCCTGGTGTGACACACATGCTATGTACTGTAGGGGGGGTCCCAGGGGGGGGATGCCTGATGTCTCCCAGCCAGAGCATGCTGTGGTGCATGTCTGCTCTCCTCACTTGCATTGTGTTTACTGTGACATTCACTGCATGTGGCATTACACATTGTGCCTGTCTAATCCTCCAGGGTATGGAGCTACTACAGTCCTCCTGTGATTCTGTGGTTACCCCAGTGTGACAGGTGACTGTACCTACAGATGTGTGTTTGTCCACTGTACCTATGCTGAGAGTGTCCACATGATGTGTTCGTCCCCTGGACATCTGTGTGTGTAAGTCCAATGTCATTTGTGTGGGTGCATATGTGTAGTGGACCACCCCAGATGCATGAGGCCTGGATATGCCCTGCACATCTCATGTGAGCAGGGAGCAGTGCTGTGTGTCTGACGTGCAGAGCCAGCCCCACACCTGTGAGCCCCCCCGATCTAGTGGCACATGTGCAGTGAGGTTTGTATCTGCATTTGGCAATGGCAGGTGAATGTCCTGTGTCTGTGTACTCTGCTGAGGTGGCGTCAGTGGCCTGTGGCATGTGACTGCTTTGAGGTGCTGGCCAGACACAGGAGGTGTGTGTGCAGAGTCCTCCCAGCAGTGCCCTGAGACAGGAGGGGTGGGTGCCTAACACTCCCAGCAGTGCCCTGAGACAGGAGGGGTGGGTGCAGAGTCCTCCCAGCAGTGCCCTGAGACAGGAGGGGTGGGTGCCTAACACTCCCAGCAGTGCCCTGAGACAGGAGGGGTGTGTGCAGAGTCCTCCCAGCAGTGCCCTGAGACAGGAGGGGTGGGTGCAGAGTCCTCCCAGCAGTGCCCTGAGACAGGAGGGGTGGGTGCCTAACACTCCCAGCAGTGCCCAGTCACAAGAGAAGTGGGTGCAGAGTCCTCCCAGCAGTGCCCAGACACAGGAGGGGTGGGTGCCTAACACTCCCAGCAGTGCCCTGAGACAGGAGGGGTGTGTGCAGAGTCCTCCCAGCAGTGCCCTGAGACAGGAGGGGTGGGTGCAGAGTCCTCCCAGCAGTGCCCTGAGACAGGAGGGGTGGGTGCCTAACACTCCCAGCAGTGCCCTGAGACAGGAGGGGTGGTTGCCCAACACTCCCAGCAGTGCCCTGAGACAGGAGGGGTGGGTGCAGAGTCCTCCCAGCAGTGCCCTGAGACAGGAGGGGTGGGTGCCTAACACTCCCAGCAGTGCCCTGAGACAGGAGGGGTGGGAGCCTAACACTCCCAGCAGTGCCCTGAGACAGGAGGGGTGGGTGTGATGCACAGTGTGAGCCTTGATCATTGATTGTGACATTGCCATCATTCCACCTGTGTACCTACAATGGCACGTACTGCTTCTTCCCTCCCCAGAGGATCATGTCCCCATGACAAAGGTGCAATGCGTTGGCTGCATGACATGCCTTGTTGTAACCAGCTAATTTTTCCTCATATGTCTCTCTGTGACATGTGGCTGGTGTATTGATGTGGTGTCACTTGTTCTTCCTCACAGGTAGGCGCCACTGCCAAGGAGCAGATCTGGCTGACCGCCGTCAGTGCCGTGAGGGGTGTGGATGGTCGGAGGCGGAGCCTGTCCCAGGTGAGGAAACGCTGGCAGGATATCCGGTGCTGGACGCGGAGGATCGCACGGGTCCTGCTGGGGGACTCACCTGTGAGCCACAAGAACCGCGGGCGCCGCCGTCTGAGCCACCTCCACAGGCGTGTGCTGCCGGTGGTCTTTCCAGACTTGGAGAGGCGCTTACAGGAGATGCAGCAGCCGGAAGGGGGTAGGTACATGTGTGTTTGTTGTGTGTCACCAGCATTTGTAAGGGCACAGTAGCATGAATTCACTGCCAGGGTTTAAAGGTGCTGTGCAGATCCAGTTTGCCCCAGTATAGCGCAGCGCTCCTGCCACCCTTCCCCTCCATGCAATGTGTTCCCTGGTCTGTGTGTGGTCACTCCTTCACAAGGTAATGTAGGCTGGCGCTTTGTCCACGAGAACTATGCCTGTAGCATCATGTGTGGGGGTGGTGTGTAACAGGTTTTGGGACCTTGCCTGTGCCCTGTCCAGTTCACTGCATGTGGGTTCCATGTCAGTTGGCACTGATGCTGAGTCCAGACATGGGAGTTAGTCTCTCAAGTGTCATGCCTTACAGCGCGCATGTCCTATGTAGTGGCTTGTGACATGATGTGCATGAGTGTGCGATACGCATAGTGCAGGGATGGTGGCGTGTGTTGCAGTCATTACCATTCAGGAGCATGGAGTTGTGTGGCCACTACTGTCCCCTGGGGCACCTTTTCCTCGGTGTTGTATGTGTCATCCAAAAACGTGGACACTCTCAGTGTCTACAGCGTAGGTTGTGCTCTGTGCCATTGTCCCCTGGCACCATGTATATAGACGTGAAATTTAGTACAGGTGTCCACTGTGCAGCCTGACCTGAATGTCCTTCTTCATACTCACAGTTGCCAGTGCCTGTGTGTCTTGTTATACTCATCTGAGGATGGGCACTGGTACCTCATTATTTGTACAGGCGCACCTTGGGTGTTTGGCGTCCAATCTTGCATTTTGCCTGCCCCTGTGTTTATCACCCAGACTATGAGATGTTGGTGCCACCTGTGTCTCAACAATTTGCCTCGTGTAGGGGGTGGTTGGGGCAGGCAAAGCCTATATGTCAAATCCTGATTTCTACTTGCTGGGTATGGGCAGTGTGTGATGTTTGTCTGGACATACACTCAAGGTGCAGTGACCCAGTCATGTTGGGCATGTTTTCAGCATTACCTATGCAGCATGTGTCTCAAGTTCAGGGATATGGTCCCAGGTCATCCCTATTTTCGCCAACGCTGTGTGGTGCAGATGCAGTGCTGGATTGTCCCCAGGGCCTGGGTGCTATGTCAGACTCCGTTTCCTGTCATTTGCTATTGTCTCATGCTCTCCATGGTATTTCAGTGGCATGGTGGGTCAACCAACTGTGTGTTTCATGCCCTACATCGGTACCTTGTTTAGTAGATGTTAGGGATCTTCCTTTTCAGGCTATGCAATGTAACCTATGTAGATTGGACTCATGTGACAGATGTGTACAGGTGTCTGATTAATTTCTGTCTCTCCACCCTGCCCACAGCATCGTCGGGGGACACAGAGGGAGACATGGACACAGACCAGGCGGAGGGACCGAGCACCAGTGCCAGCCGTGACATCGTGGCTGGCACATCGAGTGGGACAGAGGAGGAGGAGAGTGTGGCCGAGGACCTGTCGACTGGCACGTCAGAATACGAAGCTGACAGGTCCGAGGAGGATGTCACCGAGTGGGCAGAGGCTGCACCAGCAGCTGACAGCGGAACAACACCTCGCACCGCCCCCTCCGTTCCCATCAGCCGCCTCCCACTTGCTCGTGTCCCTTCCCAGCGTGCCCGGTCACCGCATGTCTCCTTCCTGCCAGGCACCGCACCCCCTGCCCCTGTCTCCACTGCTGCCGCCTATGCCGAGTCTGTGGACATCCAGCGGCAGCTGCAGGTTGGTCAGGCTGCGATCCTTAATGTCCTCCATGCCCACGGCCAGACCCTCAACAACATCGAGGCATACTTGGAGGGCATTCATTCATCGCAGGCTGACCAACGCAGCTTGCTGAGGTCGATAGACTCGGCACTGACTGCAGCAGTGGGTCTCCTGCAGCGCGACCTCCCACCACCTACCCCTGCCCCATCCACACTTCCCACTCCCATGCCTGTCCCACGTACACCCAGACGTCGGCATGCACCCACATCAACAGACACAGGCACCACACCAGCAGGGAAGGTCCACCGCACTCCTCCTGACACGCACACACAGGGTGAGGTAGGCACACCCACTGGGTCGGGGGCCAAACATGTGACACGCAGCCAGAGTGGGAGTCCGCATTCCACACAATCCACTCCCTCCAAATCCCCTCCCCTCAGCTCTCCTGGCCACCTCTCCCCCAAAGACTCCTTCATGGCCGCTCTGTCCCTGAGCCCCACAGTGACACCACCCCGCAAGCGGTCAAGGAGGTCCCCGGTCAGGGTGCTTGATTCCCCCCCCTGTCTACACCCTCCCACAGTGGCGCTGCGACCCATCCCTCTGACCCCCCCCCCTCCTTGGGGCCTGTGGATCCTTCGGGTGCAGGGGAATCCCTGGTGGACCTTGCAAAGGTGTGTAGTGCCATCCTGGCCTCCGCCTTTGGCCCTGCCCCACCCCCTGTGGTGGAGTCCTCCATCCCTGCACCCACAACGCCTCCCCTTTGCCCTGATGTCCCTGCGGTGCCTGGTGCTTCCCCCCCCCTGATGCCCTCACCCCTGTGGAAGACGACGGCATGTAACTGTGCAGGCAAGCTAGGGGACACGCATCCCACTGTGTCCCCCATCCAGCTGAGACTTATTGACTGCCCTATGGGCTTTGTGAATATTTAACTGCCTGCGATCCACGGACACTGTGATCATGCTGAATAAAGCTTTACTTTTTTTTTTCATTCTGACACTACTGCTATGCTGGTATTGGTGTTGGTGGGGCTGCTACATGGTTTTGGGTGGTGTTTATGTGTTGGGTGTGTGGGAAATGTAGTAGTGGGCTGCTCATTGGGGGGACCCTGGGATCTGTGTGCCATCACAAGGTGTTAGCTAACTTTCTTTGTTCATGTAAGCAGTTACTGCATGGTGCAATTGTCCCAGGGTGTATTCCTCCCTCTGTGTACCCTGATATCTTCCCTGCAGGGTGTTCCCATTATTTAGCGCAGAGCTGTGTCTACATGAGCTGTGTGTGTGACGGAGCCCTTCTACTTTGGCCATGCATGCAGGGCCATGTCTCCACCTGCAACATTCGTGGCATCCTTGGTGATCACTGTACATGTGTATGGAGTCTGTTGACATGAGTTCATGGGGACATGTTCCCTTGTAGGCAGTATGCATGTGTGTACTTCCAGCCTCACACACATGTGTTACACCCCTCCTGTCTCAGGGCACTGCTGGGAGGACTCTGCACCCACTTCTCTTGTGACTGGGCACTGCTGGGAGTGTTAGGCACCCACCCCTCCTGTCTCAGGGCACTGCTGGGAGGACTCTGCACCCACCCCTCCTGTCTCAGGGCACTGCTGGGAGGACTCTGCACCCACCCCTCCTGTCTCAGGGCACTGCTGGGAGGACTCTGCACCCACCCCTCCTGTGTCAGGGCACTGCTGGGAGGACTCTGCACCCACCCCTCCTGTCTCAGGGCACTGCTGGGAGTGTTAGGCACCCACCCCTCCTGTGTCTGGGCACTGCTGGGAGGACTCTGCACCCACTTCTCTTGTGACTGGGCACTGCTGGGAGTGTTAGGCACCCACCCCTCCTGTGTCAGGGCACTGCTGGGAGGACTCTGCACCCACCCCTCCTGTCTCAGGGCACTGCTGGGAGGACTCTGCACACACCCCTCCTGACTCTGGTCACTGCTGGGAGTGTTAGGCACCAACCCCTCCTGTGTCAGGGCACTGCTGGGAGGACTCTGCACCCACCCCTCCTGTCTCAGGGCACTGCTGGGAGGACTCTGCACACACCCCTCCTGACTCTGGTCACTGCTGGGAGTGTTAGGCACCCACCCCTCATGTGTCAGGGCACTGCTGGGAGGACTCTGCACCCACCCCTCCTGTCTCAGGGCACTGCTGGGAGGACTCTGCACACACCCCTCCTGACTCTGGTCACTGCTGGGAGTGTTAGGCACCCACCCCTCCTGTGTCAGGGCACTGCTGGGAGGACTCTGCACCCACCCCTCCTGTCTCAGGGCACTGCTGGGAGTGTTAGGCACCCACCCCTCCTGTGTCTGGGCACTGCTGGGAGGACTCTGCACCCACCCCTCCTGTCTCAGGGCACTGCTGGGAGGACTCTGCACACACCCCTCCTGACTCTAGGCACTGCTGGGAGTGTTAGGCACCCACCCCTCCTGTGTCTGGGCACTGCTGGGAGGACTCTGCACCCACCCCTCCTGTCTCAGGGCACTGCTGGGAGGACTCTGCACCCACCCCTCCTGTCTCAGGGCACTGCTGGGAGTGTTAGGCACCCACCCCTCCTGTCTCAGGGCACTGCTGGGAGGACTCTGCACACACACCTCCTATTTCTGGATATGTACGCTTGGAACATACACGGTGGGGGTACGCTCCATGCATTCGAGGTGAGGGTACGAGTCGTACTTACACTGGTGGGGTGGGGGTACGCTCCATGCATACGGGGTAAGGGTACGAGTCGTACTTACACCGGTGGGGTGGGGGTGGGCTCCATGCCTACGGGGGTGGGGGTACGTGTCGTACTTACACTGGTGGGGGTGGGGGTACGGTCCGTACGTCCGCGGGTGAGGGTACGAGTCGTACTTACACTGGTGGGGTGGGGGTGGGCTCCATGCCTACGGGGGTGGGGGTACATGTCGTACTTACACTGGTGGGGTTGGGGGTACGGTCCGTACGTCCGCGGGTGAGGGTACGAGTCGTACTTACACTGTTGGGGTGGGGGTACGCTCCATGCATACGGGGTGAGGGTACGAGTCGTACTTACACTGGTGGGGTGGGGGTACGCTCCATGCATACGGGGTGAGGGTACGAGTCGTACTTACACTGTTGGGGTGGGGGTACGCTCCATGCATACGGGGGTGAGGGTACGAGTCATACTTACACTGGTGGGTTGGGGGTACGCTCCATGCATACGGGGTGAGGGTACGAGTCGTACTTACACTGTTGGGGTGGGGGTACGCTCCATGCATACGGGGGGTGAGGGTACGAGTCGTACTTACACTGGTGGGGTGGGGGTACGCTCCATGCATACGGGGTGAGGGTACGAGTCGTACTTACACTGGTGGGGTGGGGGTGGGCTCCATGCCTACGGGGTGGGGGTACGTGTCGTACTTACACTGGTGGGGGTGGGGGTACGGTCCGTACGTCCGCGGGTGAGGGTACGAGTCGTACTTACACTGTTGGGGTGGGGGTACGCTCCGTGCATACGGGGTGAGGGTACGAGTCGTACTTACACTGGTGGGGTGGGGGTACGCTCCATGCATACGGGGTGAGGGTACGAGTCGTACTTACACTGGTGGGGTGGGGGTAGGCTCCATGCATACGGGGGTGAGGGTACGAGTCGTACTTACACTGGTGGGGTGGGGGTACGGTCCGTACGTCCGCGGGTGAGGGTACGAGTCGTACTTACACTGTTGGGGTGGGTGTACGCTCCATACGTACGTGGGTGGGGGTAGGCTCCGTACATATCCGTCCCCACGCTATGTGATGCTTGTGCGGGCCGTACCCAGGCCTTTGCCACGTGGGTACGATCCGTCCCGCCATTGTTGGGGTGACGTGGGTGTGGGCGTGGTACGTCTCGTACCCACGCTCTTCAGGCGTGGGTACGGGACGTACCGGTCTGGTTGTGTTGCCGGTTCGCGTGGTGACGGACTTCCGTTGTGGCGGTCGCTGGCTTAGCTGGACACGCCCCCACCCCCTCGTAGTGACCAGGGCATGGGTGTCAGGTATGTCCTGGGCATGTGTGGTGTGTGACTTTGGTGGGGGTTTTGTGGCCTGCCCTGGTCATGCCACCCCCACCCCACCCCACTTTCCCCCCTCCCTTAGTTATTCTGACCTTCTGCGGCGTCTGCGTCGTAACCTGTAGAGGAGGTGGACTGCTATGAGGGCCGGGATGACACGTAGGTTCGGGTCCATGTCTGTCCGTCGCGTACGGGTCCTCCTTGTTTGCGTCGTCCTGTGTGTCCGTCGCGTACTGGTCCTCCTTGATCGCGTCGTCCTGTGTGTCCGTCGCGTACTGGTACTCCTTGATCGCGTTGTCCTGTCGCGTACTGGTCCTCCTTGTTCGCGTCGTCCTGTCTGTCCGTCGCGTACTGGTGGTCCTTGTTCGCGTCGTCCTGATTTCCCGGCAGTTTTTGGCAGCCGGAAAATATTCACCGTGCGGGATGACGTCGGTGCGAATCGTGATTCCTGGTTCGTGAATGGCAGGCTGCGAGCGTCCCGACGTCAGGTCGGCGCTTTCCCGGATCGCATTGGTAGGTTTATTTTGTTCGGTCGGGCTTTTTTACGAATCGTACGGAAATGGTGTTCCGTGCGAATCGTAATTCCTTGTTTGTAAATTTTGACGACCGGGTACGCGTCGGACGGAGAATATGCTCCGTCCGACGGTTCGTACCCGGTTTTTGCCGGATCGTGATCGGCACCTTAATTTACAAAGGAGCAAAATGAGGTGGTTCATTTTGGCATAGAAATTATGATTAGTGCTGCAGAAACAAATTAGGGTACATTTTGACTTCTCAAATCCTCTTCTATTTCATAAAAAAATATGACATGCAGACTGAAACATGCACTTTGAATACCAGCAGCAGACTTCCCTGGTGAGCAGTAGCTTTACTACAGTGATCTAATGAGCAACTAGAGTGCTAACATTCAGAATTTATGGCAAATGTGTGACATATCTGAATACCTTCTTGATGGAATCAAAGTAAAAAACTGAAAGCATTTCCTACTGAGGAGACTGCAGTAAATGAGGAAATTAGGAAACTTCATAACAAATAAATCTCTCAAGATGGCCACCAGAGACAAAAGAGCCCAAATGCAGCACAAATATCACCCAGATGTAGCCCACATGTAGCCCAATGACAGAAGTGTGCAACACACTTATTTTGTGTGTATTTGCAGTTTTATATAGTGCAGACTTGCAGACTTGTCAGGTATTGGGGTGCTTTACATGAGCATTGGTTACATCACACAAGATCAAATTCATTTTGGTTGTAGACATGGGGAGATTAAGTGATTTGACCAGAATCACAGAATGTTGAGCTGAAGCAGAAACTCCAACCTGGTCCCTCAGTTGCAAAGTCTGCAGCTCTGGAAGTAACACCACATCCTCTCCCCTAGGTGCAACATTTAATCAAGTGGTCAACTGGATAAAAAAACATAAGGATTACAAATAATTTTTTCGCTATTTGAAAACTCAGAAAATATGTCCTCATTTTAGTTTTTTAGAGCACTAACCATAATTTTGATGCAAATAAGACCCTCTCATATATGTAATTTCTAAAGGAAATGCTCTGGGTATTACAGTTTTGATTACATCAAGATGACGTCAGGCGTTCCACACACTTGTAATAAATATAGAATGTTAGCAATCTAGTTGTTCATTGGGATACTGTTGAGAGGCAGAGGCCAGGGGCACGGACTCTGAAAATTGAAGGCAGGTAGGAGAGCGCAGAGGCAACAATTTGACCACACTGGGCAGGCAGGAAGGGCAGTGGCAGCACAACAGACTATGGAGGGCAGTGGAAAGATGGGCAGGGGCAACAAACCAACAATACAGGACTGGCAAGAGAGGCTGTGGCAATATAATATACCATTGTGGGCAGAAGGAAGAGGCAGTGGTAGTACAACCATACATGCCAACAGACCCGTTTCAGCCAGGAAACGTCCAATGTTTTTAAGCTCAAATGGGCTTTATTTGATCTGTCTCCTGTCTACAATCTCCTCTTTTTCAATGTAACTCAAAGGGAAAAATCAATACCCCAGTTTTTTTTTCAAAATCTCCCTCTTACCAAGTTCAAAATGTTCGCAAGTATGGTACATTGGATCATGGTAGGCAGGAGGAATTGGGTAGGGACATGGACTTGGATAACAGAGGACAGGAGGGACATGGAGAGGTGCACCAAACTGACCCTACAGGACAGGCATCAGGGTTTGCAGCAGCACAATACACCACACAGGGCATGCAGGACGGGAGTGCAGCACAACAATCCATTGAAAGCAATAGGGAGGGGACAGGACCATGCACATGGACAACAGAGAACAGAGGGGAAAGAGGCAATGGTATCTAGCTGACCATAATGGGCCGACAGGAGAGAAAGCTGCAGCATAACAGACCATAAAGGGCAGGAGGAACGGATCAGGGGCATTACAATGGAACAGACAAGCCAGGAGGAAGGGAATAGGTGTCTGCACATGGAAACAGAGGGTTGGGGGCAAGGGGGCAGGGCAGGAGCAGCAAGATGACCATGGAGGTCAGGCAGGATGGGCACTAGAAACAAGACACACCATGGAGAGCAACAGTGAGACTATGATGGCATACACACAGACCATGGAGGGAAGGTGGGAGGGGCCATGGCAGCACAGAAGACCATGCATGGCAAGCGGGAGGGTTAGTGGCAGCACAATGGCTATGATGGGCAAGAAGGAGGGTGCAGGGGCATGCACAAAGGACCATGGAGGATAGAAGGGAAGGTCAGGACCTGGTCACAGACAAGAGAGTTCAGGGGAAGGCGCCTCACAACAGACTGCGCGGGGCAGGCAGGAGGAGCAGTTGCAGCACAACAGACCAGGGAGGGCAGAAGGGTGTGGCAGTAAAATGGACCATGGAGGACAGGAGGAAGGGGATAGGGGCATGGCATGTGGACAGGCAGGGTGGAGGTGGCAGGGACAGGTTACAGTCATCTGACAATGCTAGGCAGGTGGGAGGGGAGTGGCACCACAACAGAACACTCAGAGTAGATAGGAGTGGCAGGTCCATGGAACATGGTGGGCAAAAAGGATGGAGCAGGGGCATGCACAAAGACATCGGAGGGCAGGGGGAAGGAGAATAGGGGCAGCAAGCTAAGCACAGAGGCTAAGCAGGAGGTCAATGATGGGCCTTACAATTGGGCAATGGGGGGCAGGAGGAGTGGACTGGTACATCATGCTAAATGGAGGGCAGTGGCAACACATCAGACCATGCATGGCAGGAGGGAGGAGGCTAGTCCATGGATTCAGACAACAGAGGATAGGGAGGAGGTGGATGGGGCAACAAGCTAACTGTTCAGAGAAGGTGGGTATTAGGAACTTTATTGTTTTTAAAATGTGTGTCTGTGCGAACTACTTAAAATATGAACAAGTATGCAGCATAATCTCACTTTTATTCAGGAAGAAGAGGACGTTTGTGACTGTGACTCCGGGCTCACTTGGCAGAAACACCCCCTGACCCTCCATCCCCCATCGCAAAATGTAATGCCTGTGAAAAGGGTAGGCGGACGAAGTGTTATATAGAACATAGTCCTGAGAGCACGATTGAAAATGAAAACTAGATATAGTATATGGTATAAACTATGCACCAAAAAGTGTGATATAAGATGAACCGGGGCATGAAATATAATATGCAATATATTGTGCGCAATGACAGATTCATTGGAGAGCGTGAGATATCACAGGCACTAGCGTGTGCTATGCGATATGTGCCTTGGAGTGTAATATGCACAGGGCAGTGTTGTGTAACCTAACTAGTCTCTAAAGTTGTAATATAAAATATGTGCTGGGGAGTGTAACGTTGCATATGCACTGTGACAAAGATATGGATCCCAGATTGTAATATGTATGGCATAGCGCTGTGCATTATAACATAGGCATTGAGGAAGGCACGTTAGACGGGGCAATATAACCCATGCGAAGGTTAGTGTGGCATGACATATTCACGGGGTGGTGTTACAGTGCACATGGGCTAGAGAGTGTCATAGCATACGCACTAGCTGGTGGAATACAACAAAGAGGTGTGTGGTACTCGGCGGGCACTGGTGGGTGTAACACAACATTGGGCTCAGCCAGGAGCACGCTGTAACTCTCAAGTGAGGTTCGTCTCCTTTCCGGAGAGTAAAATAAAAAGTATTACACATCCGGCGGTGGATGAGTGTTTTATTAACCGTGAGGGGGGTTTCTTGCATAGTTTGGTCGAATTTTTGTCGAATCCCCTTTGAATGGCTTGGTGTGCGTGTGTATTAAATGTGCCCGTCAATAGCTACCCATGTTTGTATAAATAAACGACAAGGGTGTCTACTTGGAGAGTACCCACCGGCAGGGGCGCCGGGATTAGGCACTGTAGGGCGTCAGACACGTCAGAGATTCACTATCGGTGTAAATACATTCCACGTGGATTCATTGTATGCATAGTCGCCTTTTAATGAATATCACGCAAATCGTCATGGTGATAGGTACATACGGTTTGTCCAGCATGTCCTAGGTGTTTCTATAAATATATATATTTTTTAAATAATAAAAAACAAAGGCCAGCCCCGGGGGATGGGGTCCCCGGGGCCATGAGTGGCCTGAGGAGTGGGGCAACGCAGCCCCCCTCCTAAAGAATAAAAAAAAAAAGGCCATGACCCAGGGGTTGTGATCCCCGGGGCCGATTAAGGCCTTGGGAGGGCCAAATGTATTTTTTTCAACAACAAAAAATTAGGGTGCAGGCCCTGGGGGATGGGGTCCCCAGGGCCAATAAAGTAGAAAAAGAAGGGGGGCCACACATCCCTCCTTCTTAAAAAAATAAAATAAATAAAAGACCCGCATCGTGCCGGAGGCCACGCCCCCTCCTTGCAGCACTCTGCAAACGCACCCCCTCGCCAGTTGTAAGTTGGGGAATTAATTCCCCTTCAATACTGAGGGTCCCTGAGGGCCAACTAGCCCAACAGGTATCTCCAGTATGCGCCAGGGAGCTGCGTTGCAGACAGGTGTTCTGAGGCCATGCCCCTTTTTACACCTCTCTGCAACGCAGCTCTGTGGCGCTTACTGGAGGTACCTAGTGGGCTAGTTTGACCCTAGGGACCCTTAGGAATCAAGGGGACTTAATCTCTCAACTTAGAACGGCCACAGGCTGCGTTTACACAGTGGTGAAGGGAGGGGACGGGGCCTGAGGTGACGTGTGCAAACACGCCCTGTGGCGCGTTTTAAGTTGGGGAAAAAATTCCCTTTCAATCCTGAGGGACCCTGGGGGCGAACTAGCCCACCAGGTGCTTCCAGTAAGCGCCACTGCTCTGCGTTGCAGAGAGGTGGTGCAGGCCGTGCCCCTTTTTACACCTCTCTGTAATGGCGCTTACTGGACGTACCTAGTGGGCTATTTTGCCCCTAGGGACCCTCAGGATTCAAGGGGACTTAATCTCCCAACTTAAAAAATGGCCACAGGGCGTGTTTACACAGTGGGGAAGGGAGGGGACGGGGCCTGAGGTGACGTGTGCAAAAACGCCCTATGGCGCGTTTTAAGTTGGGGAAATAATTCCCCTTCAATCCTGATGGCCCCTGGGGGCTAACTAGCCCACCGGGTGCTTCCAGTAAGCGCCACTGAGCTGCGTTGCAGAGAGGTGGTCCAGGCCGTGCCACTTTTTACACTTCTCTGCAACGCAGCTCTGTGGCGCTTACTGGAGGTACCTAGTGGGCTAGTTGGACCCTAGGGACCCTCAGGATTCAAATGAACTTAATCTCCCAACTAAAAATGGCCACAGGGCGTGTTTACACAGTGGTGAAGGGAGGGGACGGGGCCTGAGTTAACATGTACAAACACGCCCTGTGGCGCGTTTTAAATTAGGGAAATAATTCCCATTCAATCCTGAGGGACCCTGGGGGCCAACTAGCCCACCAGGTGCTTCCAGTAAGCGCCACTGCGCCGCGTTGCAGAGAGGTGGTCTAGGCAGTGCCCCTTTTTACATCTCTCTGCAACGCAGCTCTGTGGCGCTTACTAGTGGTCTAGTTGGACCCTAGGGACCCTCAGGATTCAAGGGGACTTAATCTCCCAACTTAAAACGGCCACAGGGCGTGTTTACCCAGAGGGGAAGGGAGGTGACGGGGCCTGAGGTGCGTTTTAAGAGGTAGTTTTAATCCCCTGCCCTATTATATACTAGGGGCTTACAGAGGAGGTCATGCTAAGCACAGGGGGACCCCAACGCATAGTGTTCCCTAGTGTATGTAGGTGTTTTCACTGTATTCTGAGTGTCTTTTAACATAGCACTGGCTCTAGGACTGGTTAGTCAGACTCAGTTACCACCAGTATCCGTCTGAAAAAGTTGAGGGTACAGGATGATTTTGCAACAAGGCTTCTTTTTGCTCTTCTGTTTGTTCTTTCTGCACGTTATCCTTCTTCCTGCACTTTTCTTCGTCTTTGAGGACTTCTGTTGCTTCTTTCTACATTTCTTTTTTTTCTTTCTGTGCGTTTTTTCTTCTTTCTTCACATGTCTTATCTCTGTAGGCATAGTTAGAAATTAGCATTTAAAAAACCTTTGAAATTCACTGAAAAAACCATAGGTTTCAGGCACGTTATAGTTAGGAATTAGCATTTAAAAAACCTTAAGAATTCACCGAAAAAAACATAGGTTTCAGGGGCGTTATAGTTAGCTGGACTTTTCACTCGTACAAAACCATTTAAATTCCCCCGGTATTGTTAGTTCAGCTAACTATAACTCAAGCGCCCGCAATGCACTGCTGATGACGTCACATATTACATCACTCATGACATCGTCAGTGACATCACTCATGACATCACTGATGACATCGCAAATTACATCACTGATGACATCATCCTTGTGATAGAGTGGCAGACCTCCTCTCCCCCTAATATAACCTTTGATACACACATTCAAAAATAGAAACTAAAATTTTCAAAACAATGGACATACCAATACCAGTTACAACAACCTATTCAGTAATTCTAAGATCCACATACACATCCACTCATTCACCAACAGTCCTATACAGTCACTCATACATGTACTCACTCATCATATGTACTCATACACCTATACATCCTGTTACACAACGCCACTCATCCATAGAGTTACTCACACACATAGTCACTCATGCTAATTGTCAGACTTCAATCAACTGTACGCTACTACACAGGAACAGAGATGCTAGCTCCCGAAACCACCCCGACAGCAACCTAGAGCTTAGTGTAACAAGTCTCTAGAGAGGCTATCATGGGGGGAAGGGGGAAAAGTGGATAAAATAACAAAAGAGAGAAGAGACTGTTCTGGCCGGTTTCTTCAGTAGTCCGTCCTGCAGACTTCTATTGTTGATGAGAAGAACCTGCAGACAAGAGTTAATGTTAAAACCCATTTAATCCTTAAACCTGTCCTTATCTTTTAAACCCAGTTATCTCGCTTCCTTACCCTTCTAATTCCAGAACTCAGCTCCTCTTCTATTTCTATTTAGCCTTTTCTGTGTGTGCTCTTTTATTCTTTTACTGAGTTCTTCGTCTGCAATTAGAAAACAACTTTAACCAAATGTTATCTTCTTCAAGCAACTCTTTCTCCTTGTGTAATTTTACTTACTTCTCTATTCTCTGTTTACTCTCTTCTATTTTAATCTTCCTCGCTGTCTGCCTTTATTTGCAGTTTCTTTCTTTCTAGCACACCTGCAATATATTTACATTTTTGTTAAAGACTTCTACTCTCCTTTCTAACTCTGTATTATTTATGTTCAAATTAGAATTTAACTTACTGTGTTTAGGGTCTTTTCCTATTGGTAAGTAATCATCTTTTTATAATGTATTTTCTCTTCTTGTGTCGGTTTTGCCTTATTGCACTCGGTTTCTAAGCTACAGACTGAGACGTCTTTTATCTCTATGGTGAGTATTGTTTTTTCTCTTATTGACTATTTACTCCTTACTCATGTGTTCTGTCATGTAATTCTAACAACCCCTTCGTTGGTACAGGTCTTGCCGATTCAGAGCTCGACTTCAGTGCTGGGTTACAGAAATGCCGTTTTTCTTCACAGTAAGTTCGTGTTACTTAAATTAGCTATCAGCAAATGTACTTCTATTCACAGTCGTATAAATACGCCTTTGATAACTTAGCTTCGTTTTCTTCTTCTTTCTTCAGATGCTCTGGTGCGACGCTGCTTCGTCTCTCTCAACGCGGCACAAATGCCTCACAAACACGGAGGCCTGCCGCTCTCCTCACCAGCCGCTTAACTTCTTTGAAACACAGGTTCACGGATTCGTTGTCAGCAGACTCCCGTATGCCTTTCTCTGCCCTGGTAACGATAAAAACCTCCAAAAACAAACACTATAACTATTTCACTATCGAACTCTGAAGTACGCTCCTGACTCTCTGGAATTCTTGGTGAAGTGCGCAGTTCTCAAGCAGCGCGAGCCTCACCTGGAATTCCAGCGCGTTCTCTGCTGGGCACTAGAACGCTAACAGCTACTCGGTTCTGGTGGCCTTTTTAGGTGCCATTTCCGAGTCAGCTCCACCCATGTATCTTCCATAGCACGGGGAGTGTAGGCTTTGACCTTTCGATGCGCTATTAAACCTATCTGTAACCTTGGAGTCCTGACACTAATAAAGAATCAAACATCCATTTACTTGCATATACAGTTATACACACACCACCACACTTACTTCTACAGAACCTTACACATACTTAGTCTTTTAAACAATCACTTATAGAAACACATACTTATTCATACAGGAACTCTTCCAATCTCTCACTCTCACATGTACTCACTTATATACACCAATAGTCACATATACTAGTTTAAAACATATGTAGTTACTCACAAAGACACTATTGAGACAGTCATTCACTCACTAGCACACCCATGCACACACTCATCCACCCATACAGTCCTGCACACATGCTGTCTTTAACACATACAAACAGTGAGTCACTCATTCATGCACCTATGCACTACATAATACCCCCACCGAACCATACAGACACTCAGATACTCATACTGATACTCAAAAAACCAACTAATAACCTGTATAGACACTCATGTAGCTACTCACCAACCCATGCAGCCACTTATACACAAAGTGAGAGACTGATACAGATATTTACATATTTAAACATTACTCACTAAGCAATGTATTCACTAAGATACACTTAATCAGTCAGTTATACAATCAATTTAAAAAAAAAATCATCCATTTAGACACTTATATACCCATTTATTCTTCCATCGACCTTGAGATATACATATATAAAACATATGTAATTTTCAGAAAAACACACATTCACTGGATGATGTCATCTGTGATGTCGTCAGTGATGTCATTTGAGATGTCATCAGTGATGCCATGAGTGATGTCACTGACCATGTCATTAGTGATGTAATATGTGACATCATCAGCAGTGCATTGCAGGGGCGCGAGTTATAGTTAGCAGAACTAACTATAATGGGGGGATTTCAAAAGTCCAGCTAACTATAACGTCCCTAAAACCTATGGTTTTTTCAGTGAATATATATATATATATATATATAGATCAGGAACTACTGAACAGATTGACACCAGACCTGCAAAAGGCACTTCCCTGACCTGAGGACTACCTCTCTGCCAAATTTCAAGTAATTCTGTTCAGCCGTTCGGGCTGTACCTTGGACTAAAGGTCCCTATGGAAAATTGCATGGGGAAAACGTGTTTTGGGACCCCCCTTTTTTCTCAGCCCCCACTTGATGAATCCCCCCGAGACTTTCAGGGTAGGAGCGGAGCGGAGCGCCCCACCTATTTTGAAAATTTCGTGAGGATTCGTCAACCGGCGCTAAAGTTATTCCAAATAGAATGTTGCGGATTCCCTATGGAAACACGGTCCTAACTATAACTATCTACTGGCGAACGCCAGTAGATAATATATATATATATATATATATATATATATATATATATATATATATATATATATATATGTGTGTGTGTGTGTGTATGTATGTATGTGTATATATATATATATATATATATATATATATATACACACACATATATGTATTGGAAACGCTTTAATTGAGTTGAGGCGGCATAATGCATAATGCATTTTGGCCACAGTCGGCCTTCTTCAGATGCCTTAGTATTCAGGAGGCATTTGCAACACTTGAATATGTAAGTCCAGCTGCTTCCCCATAGGTGGGAACCCGCTCCGCCCCTTTTCCCTGAATGCTTGCTCACCAGCCCGAAGTTCATCGGAACTACGGGTCCCAGAATGCACCTGTGATCCAGGTAGGTGCTGCAGGGGGGATATACTGTCCCAGTGGAATGGCAGGGTGCTGGACACACAATGGTGTAAAAATGCCAAATTCCTGGATGAAATAATCTCCCAGCGTCTCCTCGAGTCCCCAAACACCGCTTCAGCCCCTCGCTCCAGGTACCGGTGAAGGCGGAGGCAGGAGTGTGAATACATCCCGCCCTACGTTTCGCCGCCATCTGGTGTCCTAGATTGTAGTGGCGGGCCACGGAACATCCGATCCCTCTGAACAAAAAACAGAACCTGCCGAAGCAGCAGTCAGCAGAGTCCATGGCCATCTTGTAAAGCAGGGGCCTCCGTATCACTTTACTGGCAAGCGTGAATAATATCCAAAACATCTCCTCCCAAGAAAAGAGCGGAGGCCACATGGGGGACGGGTTGGAAACGCTTTAATGGAGTTGAGGCGGCATAATGCATTTCGGCCACAGTCGGCCTTCATCAGATGCCTTAATATTCAGGAGGCATTTGCAACACTTGAATATGTAAGTCCAGCTGCTTCCCCATAGGTGGGAACCCGCTCCGCCCCCTTTCCCTGAATGCTTGCTCACCAGCTCGAAGTTCATCGGAACTACGGGTCCCAGAATGCACCTGTGATCCAGGTAGGTGCTACAGGGGGGATAAACTGTCCCAATGGAATGGCAGGGTGCTGGGCACAGAATGATGTAAAAATGCCAAATTCCTGGATGAAATAATCTCCCAGCGTCTTCTCGAGTCCCCAAACACAGCTTCAGACCCTCGCTCCAGGTACCGGTGAAGGCGGAGGCAGGAGTGTGAATACATCCCGCCCTACGTTTCGCCGTCATCTGGTGTCCTGGATTGTAGTGGCGGGCCACAGAACATTCGATCCCTCGGAACAAAAAACAGAACCTGCCGAAGCAGCATCCAGCAGAGTCCGTGGCCAACTTGTAAAGCAGGGGCCTCCGTATCACGTTACTGGCAAGCGTGAATAATATCCAAAACATCTCCTCCCAAGAAAAGAGTGGAGGCCACACGGGGGACGGGTTGGAAACGCTTTAATGTGGTTGAGGCAGCATAATGCATTTCGGCCACAGTCGGCCTTCTTCAGATGCCTTACTATTCAGGAGGCATTTGCAACACTTGAATATGTAAGTCCAGCTGCTTCCCCATAGGTGGGAACACGCTCCGCCCCCTTTCCCTGAATGCATGCTCCCCAGCCCAAAGTTCATCGGAACTACGGGTCCCAGAATGCACCTGTGATCCAGGTAGGTGCTGCAGGGAGGATATACTGTCCCAGTGGAATGACAGGGTGCTGGACACACAATGATGTAAAAATGCCAAATTCCTGGATGAAATAATCCCCCAGCGTCTCCTCGAGTCCCCAAACACCGCTTCAGCCCCTCGCTCCAGGTACCAGTGAAGGCGGAGGCAGGAGTGTGAATACATCCTGCCCTACGTTTCGCCGACATCTGGTGTCCTGGATTGTAGTGGCGGGCCATGGAACATCCGATCCCTCTGAACAAAAAACAGAACCTGCCGAAGCAGCAGCCAGCAGAGTACATAGCCAACTTGTAAAGCAGGGGCCTCCGTATCACGTTACTGGCAAGCGTGAATAATATCCAAAACATCTCCTCCCAAGAAAAGAGCGGAGGCCACACGGGGGACGGGTTGGAAACGCTTTAATGGAGTTGAGGCGGCATAATGCATTTCGGCCACAGTCGGCCTTCTTCAGATGCCTTAATATTCAGGAGGCATTTGCAACACTTGAATATGTAAGTGGAGCTGCTTCCCCGTAGGTGGGAACCCGCTCCGCCCCCTTTCCCTGAATGCTTGCTCACCAGCTCAAAGTTCATCGGAACTACAGGTCCCAGAATGCACCTGTGATCCAGGTAGGTGCTGCAGGGGGGATATACTGTCCCAGTGGAATGGCAGGGTTCTGGACACACAATGATGTAAAAATGCCAAATTCCTGGATGAAATAATCTCCCAGCGTCTCCTCGAGTCCCCAAACACCGCTTCAGCCCCCCGCTCCAGGTACCTGTGAAGGCGTAGGCAGGAGTGTGAATACATCCCGCCCTACGTTTCGCCGCCATCTGGTGTCCTAGATTGTAGTGGCGGGCCACGGAACATCCGATCCCTCGGAACAAAAAACAGAACCTGCCGAAGCAGCAGTCAGCAGTGTCCGTGGCCAACTTGTAAAGAAGGAGCCTCCATATCACGTTACTGGCAAGCGTGAATAATATCCAAAACATCTCCACCCAAGAAAAGAGCGGAGGCCACACAGGGGACGGGTTGGGAAACGCTTTAATGGAGTTGAGGCTGCATAATGCATTTCAGCCACAGATATATATATCTTGATTTGTGTAAAAAAACATTGAAGAGTGGCTGCAGTGAACAACAAGTAACTAAATTATTCCTAGAGGATAAGGCTGGAGCTACAGCTATAAAGGCTGTATGCCCTTGAGACTTGGGTGATAGTGATCTGTGATAAATAGTAACAGAGTTCAAAAACTTTCTTCTCAATTAGTCTGGGTGGCATTTTGGAGAAGGACTGATGTTCTCTTCTCTCCCCGAATGTATTTTGAAATTGTGCTTTTTTCTGCACACGGACAATAGTCAATTTAACATTTAAACATGTTTTTCGTTTGGTGAGCTATGTGTGCGAGCGCATTACACTATCAATAGTGATAACACTACAGACATTATTTTAAATCTGTTTGGTGATTTGTAATGTTTGCATTATGTATATGCACGGGGCGAGTTGCACTTGCATGTAATGGCTGCCAATTACTTAATTACGATGCTGAGACTAACATATGTCATTTTAAATATTGTAACTAAAAAGTAGAAAGCAGTTGCAACTGCACTGTTTTCAATGTCCATGCTTCACATGTTCTGTAGTAGTGTTTAAGTAGTGAAATCAACGGGCGCTCAACATGTGTGAGAAAGGCCGGTGCCTCAGCTGAAACACATCAAAATGGCTGCTTTTACCAGCTCAAACAAGGTCGTTTAACATTGTATCCTGTGCTGCATCTGAGCCTATTTTATCTGAAATGGGTTTTGGTTGGAATATATATATCTCTGTATACATTTGAATGTTGTTCATTTGACATCTGGGAAAACCTTTTTGTTAGAGAGTGTTGCACAAACAAAACCCAGGCCTTATTCTGAGAACAGTCTTTTGATGTGCCTCATTTTATAAGAGTGAAATCCCTTTTCTGGTGTTTTTTCTTGCTTCACTGTGTTTGTGCCTCCGTGTGGGAGGGCGGTATTTTCTATTATTTGGGAGGGCGAAGCAATACATTTTGGAGTCACTCTGCAGGATACGAAATTAAAAGGGGTAACATGTTTTCTATAATGTCAATGTCTTCAGTTGCAGATTCCCAGATGCCAACTAAGTTATTGGGGTGGGATGTTGCCTCTAATACATGTTAAGCACACAAGGGGCAAGCACATATATTTAAATGTTTCAAAACTGTTTCTTTTGAAGAGGGAAACAACTTGGTATTTCAGAGAGGAAAAAGTGTTTCATTTTGAATGCATTGCACAGCATGTATGAAAAATGTGCGCAGTTGGAAAGAGAATGTAATGAAATACTAAGAGAGTTAGTTAAGCTAAAGAAAATTCTGATCTGTTACTGTTTGAAAATAAATAATTGAAAAAAGAGTTGCAAATGCGAGAAACTGTGTTTATGACGCAGTTCATATTATTAGACAATTTAGATAGCCAGAGTGAATCATTGACAAAGAATGTGTTTGAAAGAGTTTGAGTTTGAGTTTGAGTTTAAAAGCACTTTTAAAGCGCACGTATACCGGCGGTTTCTTGGCGCTGTAGCTAGTGGGGACTGAGGGTTAAGAGCAGGGAGAGAGGAATGGGCATTTATTCAAAGGATTTTGTGAATAGGTAGGTTTTAAGATTTTTGCGGAATTGGGGATAGAGGGTGATGGCACGAAAATGAAGGGGAAGGGAATTCCAAAGGGTTGGTGCTAGAATGGCAAATTTGGAGCCGCCCCACTTCTTTCTCCGGAAGCGAGGGATGGTGAGGAGGGACTGAGAAGAAGAACGTAGGTCCCTAGAGGGGACATAGGGAACAATCTCAGAGGAGATGAAGGCAGGTGCCAGGTCCAATCGGGCCAGGAAAGTGATGGATGCGAGTTTGAATTGAATTCTAGCCCGCACTGGGAGCCAGTGGAGAGATTTCAGAAGTGGGGTGGAGTGGTGGAATTTGGGAAGGTTGAAGGCTAGGCGGGCCGCCTGGTTTTGGATTTGTTGTAGGCGGCGTAAACTGTATGCAGGAATACCGGCATACAGAGCGTTCCCGTAGTCCAGGCGGGACACCACCATGGCCAGAATAATAAGTTTGAGAGCGGAAAAAGTAAAGAAGCGGGACACCTTGCGAATAGTACGCAGTGAGAGGAAAGAAGAAGATACCACAGAGCTTACCTGGGAGTGGAGGGTGAGTTGGGAATTGAGCTTAATGCCTAGTGTTTTAACAGAGGAGGAGGGGGCAGGAGGAGAACCAAGAGAGGGAGGCCAGCAAAGGGGGGACCAGGGGCTGGATGAACCGCCCGTCAATACCAACTCGGTTTTGTCCGGGTTAAGTTTGAGGTGATTGTGGCTCATCCAGTCCCTGATGTGAAACATGACAGTTTGAAAATTGAGGACAGCAGAAGGAGAGGAAAGATCGAAGACCAGCTGGAGGTCATCCGCATAGTTAAATACGGCGACCTCCATCTGTTGGAGAGAAAAGATAAGAGGGGCGATATATAGATTAAACAAAAGAGGGGAGAGAGATGAACCTTGAGGAACCCCGCACTGGACTTTCCGGAAGTCCGCTGTGAAGTCACCCAGGCGAACAGCCTGGGTGCGGTCGCTCAGGAAGGAGGACAACCAGACCAGGGCAGTCCCCTCGATCCCCGCCGCCCTGACACGGGAAAGTAAGATGTTGTGGTCCACCGTATCAAAGGCGGCTGAGAGGTCGAGGAGCACAAGGGCCTGGTGATGATTAGTGTCCATACCCTCCCTGAGGGTGTCGAGGACCGACATGACCACGGACTCCGTGGAGTGTGCGGGGCGGAAACCAGCTTGGCGGGGGGCAAGGGCTCCATGTTTCTCCACAAAGGAGCTCAGAGCGCAGGTGACGTGGCGCTCGAGCACCTTAGCTAGAAATGGCAGGAGGGAGATGGGGCGGAAATTGGCAGGGACAGAAGGATCTGCCCCAGGTTTTTTCAAGATGGGCACAATTACCGCAGACTTCAAGGAGCTAGGAACTATGCCTTGCGCGAGGGAGCTGTTGAGGAGGTGAAGGGGGGGATCTAGACAGGAGACAAAGATGTGGCGGAGGATATGGGCAGGACAGGGATCAAGAGGGGAGCCAGATTTGATCAGAGGCACCAATGAAGTCAGGTTTTCCCGAGTGATAGGGGGAAAGGTGGTTAGTTTGCCTTTGGGAGGGGGACATTGGGGATCCACAAAAGAAGGGGGAGGTGGGGGGATGTTGGCTTTAATGGTGATAATTTTCTGGATGAAATAATTATTAAGAGAAAGACAGAGGTCATTTGACGGGGCAGGTTTAAGCGTAGTTCTGTCCGAGAATGCCAGGTTGTAAACGATGGAGAAGATCTCCTTAGACTGGTTCTCCGCTGCTAAGATTTTGGAGGAGAAATAAGCTGTTTTGGCCTCCAGGATGCTTTTTTTGTACTGGTTAAGGATATTGATATATTCCAGTTTCAAAGTGGGGCAGTAGTTTCTCCTCCAAGCCCGCTCAGCGCGGCGAACTATTAGTTTGGTGGCTTTAAGCTCTTGGTTAAACCACCGGTTGGCGTCTTTGTCGCGTTTAGAGGTAATGCGCTTGAGCGGGGCAACGGAGTCGCAGCTGCGGGAGAGCCACTGGTCTATAGCGTCAGCCTGGGAGACGGTGGTGAGGCCCTGAAGAGGCGGGAGAGAACCAGCAAGGAGAGAGGAGAGATTCTCAAGATTGACCCGGCCCCATGATCGGACCCAGGTGTTTTGGGTCGGGGGGGCATAGCTGGGGGAAGGATAGGAAGGAGAAATGAAATCAAATGATGGTCGGACCAGGTGCAAGGGGAGATAGATAAGGATTCCACAGGGCAGTTCAGGGACCAGATTTGGTCAAGCTGGTGACCCTTGATGTGAGTGGGGGAGTGAACATGGGGTGTGAAGTTAAGGGAGTGGAGGGTTTCGGAAAAATCCTTAGATGACAGACATTCGGCAGGATCGGAAGGCCAGAAATTAAAGTCGCCGAGGAGCAGGATGGAGGAGTTGTTGATTGCAATGGTAGCCAAGACCTCCAAAAAATCTGGGAGAAACTGCAGGGGGGACTGAGGAGGACGATAAGTAAGGAAACAGGTAAGAGGAGGGGAGGTGGATACTGTGCGAATCACCAGGAATTCGGTGGTAGCAATGTTAGGTAGAGGGAGAATTTGAAAAGGGAAATCGGTACGTGCGATGACTGCCACGCCGCCCCCGGCTCTGCCCGAAGGGCGGTAGCCCTGAGGGCATAGTAGGAGGCTGGAAGGGTGGATAGGAGTGCAGGGAGGGAGTCATCGCAGAACCAGGTCTCGGTTAAGAAGAGGAGATCTGGGGCCTGTAAGTCCAGCAAGACCGAGAGTTCGTGCGAGTGGGCAACAGCAGAACGGGTGTTGAGGTAGAAAGCTGTGATGGTTTTAGGGTTTGGCGGAGGAGCAGGCCTACAGGTCGGAGGCGGGGTATCCAGAATAGGAGGAGGGTGAGGGAGGGGAGAGAGGGAGGCTATGCCGAGAGCAGAGATGCGAGAGCTGGTACTGGTCGTGATGGGCCAGGGGCCCTGGTAGCTGCGAAGTAGGGCCGGGCTGTAGGTGATAGGTGGGGCAGAGTGTAAGGCCCCTAGTCCCGGCCGGTCGCGGACGGGCGCAGACGGGCTTGCCTTAGGCGCGCCTTCGGCGCGCGATCGTCGCGCCCGCTGCGCTCGTCCGCTGCGCTTCCTACCAAGACACATATTTATGGTCGTGAGGCGGGGAGTTGAAAGGGGCGTGGCCAACAGAGTGGGCGTGTCTGTGGCGCGCCTCGCGCTCGAGAATGGCGTCTGGAGGTGAGGGGTCGTTGCAGCGTGGAGCGCTGTTTAAAGAGAAGCCAAGAAGTGCAGGTAGGAGGGGAGGTGATAGAAACACGTTATCACAGTTTAAAATTTTAAAAAACAAAGTTATGCATTCTCCCGGCTTCCGCCTCAGGAGTCCAATAGCTAATGAAGCGCCTCGCTTCAGCGCTCGCTATATATACAAGAGGTCGAGGGGGCGTGGCCAACAGAGTGGGCGTGTCTGTGGCGCGCCTCGTGCTCGAGAATGGCGTCTGGAGGTGAGGGGTCGTTGCAGCGTGGAGCGCTGTTTAAAGAGAAGCCAAGAAGTGCAGGTAGGAGGGGAGGTGATAGAAACACGTTATCACAGTTTAAAATTTTAAAAAACAAAGTTATGCATTCTCCCGGCTTCCGCCTCAGGAGTCCAATAGCTAATGAAGCGCCTCGCTTCAGCGCTCGCTATATATACAAGAGGTCGAGGGGGCGTGGCCAACAGAGTGGGCGTGTCTGTGGCGCGCCTCGCGCTCGAGATTGGCGTCTGGAGGTGAGGGGTCGTTGCAGCGTGGAGCGCTGTTTAAAGAGAAGCCAAGAAGTGCAGGTAGGAGGGGAGGTGATAGAAACACGTTATCACAGTTTAAAATTTTAAAAAACAAAGTTATGCATTCTCCCGGCTTCCGCCTCAGGAGTCCAATAGCGCTGGCTTCGTCGTCGCAGGGGGGGGGCTCAAATTAAGGATGGGGTAAAGTGCTCAGCGGAGCACGCTGCCGGGGGTCCCAGACCAGGGCAGGGAGCGCGGGGGTCACAGCGCTAGTACCTGGTCGATCCCCAGTGGCTTGGCAATCGGTTTAGCAATTAGTTCAATAGGTTAGCTTGGACACGCAGTCTCAGCTCTGGCATTCAAGGCTTACAGCTCGCTCTTGTCATGCAGTCTCAGTTCTTAAAGTTAGGTTTCAGTTCTCAGTTGACAGATGAAGTCTTTTGGCGCAGATGTATCTGGCGCCCTTAAGGGGTTCTGTTACAGTGGTAGGGATGGAGAGGGCGACTAGGTCCTTCCTAGTCAGCAGAATAATTTACAATGCTCACAGGAGGTTTTAATTCATTCTGACTTTCCTCAGCCAGACATTAATGGTATTTTGGACAGATTTCAGCAGAGACCGGAGGAGGATTTGATAACATGGCTTGTACGTTTGTTTGATTTAGAAGATTCTGAAGTAATGTTGAATGGAGAAGATGGAGCACAATTTCATGCAGTCAGCCTTGCCTGTAACGCGCAGGAATATTTGAGAAATTACAGAGAAGATAAACAAATCAGCCTGTTAGAACTAGCGATTGTTGGTTGCAGTTACAAGTCAGACTGGTCAGCGGATGACAAACCTTGCTTTCTGAAAAAAGTAATGATGAAAAATGCTATTTTTAAACATGGCTCTGAGTGGGGAGAGAAGTAGAAATGTGCTTTTGATTCTGCAATTTAGGTTATACAATATGCTTCAGACATGTGGCCAATACAGAAAGGAGACATTGAGTTACATATGACAGTCCAGGGGCAGTGTGCTACTTGGACTATATGGGATAAACAAGGAATGAAGAGGGTGCTCTTGGGCTTTTGTATTGAAACATTGTGAGATGCTGGAGAGTGGTTTACTCCTTTTGAAAAACAGTTGCTAGTGTGTTACTGCACTGTGGCAGACACTGGGCAGACACAGTTGTTTGTGTGTTTTTGTGCTCCGATAGACACAGGGCAGATACAGTTGCTTTTGTGTTTTTGTATGCTGACAGACACTGGGCAGACAACAATAAGGTTGAATTTTGAACTTTCTCTAATGCAATAGATGATGAATTCCCTCTAGTGATACAGAACAGGTAAGGCACAAAAGGAAATGCGATCAAGTGGTACATACAGGCTGAAACTGCAGTTTTGCATGAACAGTTGGTGCAGGTCCCAGTAGAAAGTCCAGGGGTGGTATTGGAGGTGCCTGAGATACAGAATTTCCCTGTGAAGTGGAGCAAGGAGTTGTGGCAAGAGATTTGGGAAATAATACTGCAAATCGCAGCTACTGTGTATCATGTAGACGCTCATTGTCCCATACATTTACTAGACAGACGCTTTAATTTTCTTACAGATGAAAAGGCTGAAATGTTGGAGGCAGAGGTGGTGACGCACAACTCTGATTTTGTGGGCATGATTGAGTGCGAGCACCTAAGAGAGAGACACTCTGAACAGGCGGGCAGAGAATGAAGGGATGCATATTCCTTTAGACCTACTAAGAACTGTGATTCATATTTGTCAGCATGCAAAGCACAAGTCACACAGATGGTGAGGGGCCAGATGAAGAAAGGAAAATTACCAGCACAGTTAGGGCAGATGGATTGCCTTGGGCCCATGCCAAATGATCAAGGATGTGCTTATTCAGCAGTGTATGGAGAGATAGTCAGGAAGGGGACTGACCCAGCCCTTCTTACTGATCAAGGGGAAGGAGAATTTGACTCCACTACCAAGAACACAGAGGCTAAAGTGTGAGTATAATTCTCAGATAATTCCCGAGAACCAGCTAAGAAACGTGCAGACTGACAAGATCAAACTGTGCCATCAGACCCAAAACAGAAAAAGGAGAACTTGTGCTTTTGAGAAAAGATTTTTGCAAGAATAGTGATGCTTGTTTCTTTTTTAGATCATACTGTGACGTGTTGGTGTACTTGATGTCTCTGTCCTGCGTGTGGTTGCCTTTGTTTGAGTGGGACCATGAGGGTGTGGGTCCCCCCAACTCTGAAGTGACCATCTGACAGCGCAGACAGACACTGTTGCTGACATCCTTTGGCTGAATCAACAAGAGTAACTTATCTAGCAAAGGCGGTTTTTGAATGTGCTCTAATGACAATGAAAGTGAACTGATCCTGAAAGTGAAACTTATGATTCCAGGTGTACTTTAGAAAGAAGAAAAAAAGAGATATAATTTTAATTATAGCAAGTAGGCTGTGTACTTTCACACAGACCTTATGGAATAGAGAATATTTTTCATTGATTCTAGCATTGCATATCCAAAGTGTTACAGGAGAATCTGTTCAGTTTGAAGCAGAAGATTTTGAGATTACTTTATTTTAACCAAAGTGTATAGGTTTGGCTGCTTCAATTGTAGCAGTTCCAGAATTAGCCATTTAGGAGCATCAATGAGTTAACATGTTTGATTCTATTTGTTTATTCATGTTGTGTAATCATCACACATTTATTTCTGTAGCTGAGTTATTATCAGATATGCAAGGAGCTATTTTAGATGAAGTATTAAGTTATATGCTTTTACAAGTTACTGTTTTAATGTGTGCTTCATTTTTTATTTATGCTTTCACTTCAAAGGTTGATTTTAAGTGTGTATGTTATGATAGTCAAAGGTCATGGGGTGGAGTGTAGTACCAAAGGCACTCCCATGTATTGGGACCACGTGATGACCTTTAACTTCCATTATTTTAATTGGCTTTGGGTGTTTTCTTGAATGTATGATCACATTTTTCCTGCATGTGCACTTTTCCTTGGAGATTTCCTTCGTATCTCCTTGTAGCTGGGGAGGGGGAGTGTTTTATTTTTTACAGCCTAACCAGGAACAGAATGTGTGGGATGTGCATTTGAAAGCATAAGAGAGAGAAAGGTGTGTAATGTACTTCTCGGAATGCAGTGGTATAAGTAGTGGTACTCAAATGTGCATTAAGTTGTACATTGGCAGATGAAGTGTGTAATGCTATAGGCAGTGGTGCACAAGTGTGCAGTGTGTTGTACATTGGGAAGTATTATGAAGTTCTTACTATTAGCTTTGACATGCCCTCATGCCAACTTGAATTCTGACTCTGTCTAGCTTGAGCTTTGCGCACAGGCTGTCCCCCAGATTACACAGGCAGGCCCTCAGATTACTCCAATTGTTTAGGCTATTCACGTTCAAGGTTGTTTTCTGTACTTTTGGAGATTGTTTTCTGCTTTCTCAAGCTTCGTTAAGAGAAGGGGCTGGAACATGTGAGAGTGCTGAAGGATACGTCAGAACTCTTTTGCCTTTGGAATGCTTGAATGGATAGTGGCCAACTCCAGTAAATTTCCTTGGTGCAGAGGAGGGCGTCTCAGAAACTTCTAGTGCTTTGAGATTATAAAACTGGGGTTTGTTTACTTGGAAACTGATTTTGGACCTAAATGGAGATGGTCACAAATACTTCAGTGTAGGAACCCGGCTTGCTGAGGCTCTTGACCCCGGTTGTGAATCCCCCATCTGGAGTGGGCTAAGATGCAGTGTTTGCAGCCAGTGAGGTGTTTTAAAAATATATATATATATATGTTTTTACACAAGAAAATCAAAATTAGACGTACAAAAGGATACCATACTCTCACCTGGTCGTAAAAGAAGGAAGGAGCTTTGTGCCTTTGATCTAATACAGCATTTGTAGGTACATAATGATTAGCCAGAACTGTAGAAAAAAAACAGTAGCAAATAGCACTAGCATAATTTCTATTATGTTGAATGAAGGCAGGAGATAGAAACAGAATGTATAATGTGTATCATATCGATAAGGGTTTCAAGGGGCTGAGAGTAGGGAGAAAGGGGGATGATTGCATAGACACTCAAGGTAAGGATAATTAAACAGGGATATGGTTCTGTAGGTTAGTGGATAAGGGTCCGGCAGTAGAACAGTACATGCAATAGAGAATGTGTGCATGAGTTACTCATAGGGTTTCGCACAGAGTAGGTTGGAATGGGCGGGTGGACGGCAACTCGCTGGTCTCAGGAGTAGACGACGGAGAAGAAACTGTGGAATCGTGTTGCAGGGTAAGCATGTATGCATGGTATATGTGCCAAATATCCTTGGGTCGGGAGGTAGGCGGCTGTAGGGTGGAGTAAATCTCGGTCTGCATATCACAGTATGCCATGCTGTAAAGCCATGCCTCTTTTGTGGGGCGTTGTCGAGCCCCCCAATGTATTGCAATTTTCCTTTTGGCTAATAATTATACTATCGCTGTGTACCTGCGGTAGCAAGTCGGGATGTCCGAGACAATGCCCAGTAGGGCCAGCTTGGGGGATGGCGTAAGTGATGGGGAGATCATGGCCGACAACACCTGAAATACCGAAGCCCAGTAGGTGGATATGGCAGGGTCAGATCATGTGGGAGAAGTTTCCTTCTAATAAATACCATTTTGGGCATTGTGAAGTTTTGAAGGAGTCGTAATTGGCCATTTCTATGGGTGTAATATAGTATCTATGAACAAATTTAAAGGGCAATAGTGTATGTCGATGGTTGAGCGAGACCCTCTTAATTGGCTCATGGCTGCAGTCCCATTCCGTGTCAGTGAGCGGTTGTCCCAGGTCCTCTTCCCAATGGCGTTGTGCCCCTCTGTCCCGTACTTGTTTGAGTGTCATGCAGGCACTGTATAGTTTGGAGACTAAATGCGAACTGTCATGGTCAGCTAATAAGAGCGTGAGAGGTGTGAATTCATCTGGGGAGAGGGGAAGGACAGGACCGCAGCGTGCAAGGCGCCCAGTAGTTTAGTCATAATAAATCTGTCCATATGGGACATTTCTGTGCACGCAGCAAGGTCTGCAATTGTTATAATGTGCCCATCCGGGAAATGATCCCCGAATGTACAAAGATGTAGTTTTTGTAAGGTGCATTGGACCAATTTCTCCGATTTTGATGGTATCCACGGATTTTGAGACAGTGGGAGTTTAGGTGAGAATAGAGAGCCTGTGCCTAGGAGCAGGCCAAGTTTCCGCCAGGCCCAGCAAGTAGTAAACAATGTTTGTATGTTGTTGGGATCAATCAAATTAATCAATCAGTGTATTTATAGAGGGCACTACTCACCCATGAGGATTTCAAGGCGCTTAAGAGGGGGGGGGGGGGGTTGCTGCTACTGGTTGAACAACCAGGTTTTGAGGAGTCTTCTGAAGGTCAGAAGGTCCTGGGTCTGTCGAAGGTGGGTGGGGAGGGTGTTCCATGTCTTGGCGGTGAGGTCGAAGAATCATCTGCCGCCGGTGGTCGTACGGTGGATGCGTGGGACGGTGGCGAGGGCGAGGTCAGCGGAGCGTAGCTGGCGGTTCGGGGTGTAGAAAGTGAGTCGTTTGTTGAGGTATGCTGGTCCGGTATTGTGGAGTGCTTTGTGAGCGTGGGTGAGGAGCTTGAAGGTGATCCTCTTGTTGACAGGGAGCCAGTGCAGGTCTCTTAGGTGGCTACTGATGTGGCTGTGGCGGGGGATGTCGAAGGACGAGGAGTGCGGAGGCGTTCTGGATGCGTTGAAGTCTTTTTTGGAGTTTGGCCGTGGTTCCCGCGTAGAGGGCGTTGCCGTAGTCCAGCCTGCTGCTGACGAGGGCTTGGGTGACCGTCCTTCTGGTTCTGGTGGGGATCCATCTGTAGATCTTGCGAAGCATGCAGAGGGTGTTGAAGCAGGAAGAGGAGACAGCGTTGACTTGCTGGGTCATAGATAGTGTTGAGTCCAGGATGAACCCCAGGTTGTGTGCGTGGTTGGTGGGTGTCGGTGCAGCTCCTAGCATGGCAGGCCACAAGGAGTCGTCCCAGGCGAAGGGGGTGGGGCCAAGGATGAGGACCTCCGTCTTGTCAGAGTTCAGTTTCAGACGACTGGTCTTCAACCATTCTGCGACGGCCTTCGTGGAGGTTGGTTTTGGCGGGGGCCGGGTCCTTGGTGAGGGAGAGGATCAGCTGGGTGTCGTCAGCATATGAGATGATATTGAGGTCTTGCGATCGGACAATGTTGGCGAGCGGTGCCATGTAGATGTTGAAAAGGGTCGGGCTGAGGGATGAACCTTGGGGTACGCCGCAGGTGATCTTGGTGGCTTCGGATCAGAATGGGGGAAGGCAGACTCTCTGGGTTCTGCCGGTGAGGAAGGAGGTGATCCAGTCCATATGTCGGACATCCTGTGGAAGTATCGCGTCAAGTCCGATGGGGTCGGCTACGTCCAGTTCGGGTTTGATATAAGGCATGCGGGCTTCAGGATGAAACCAGTTGTACTCAAACTGGGCCTGCACAACCAAATAATATAAGTTGAAATCAGGGACAGCGAATCCAACGCTCTTGTAGGGGAGTGTGAGTGTATCCCATGCTATTCCGAGCTTTGACCAGCCTACATCAGGCGGAGCAGTTGACCGTGTAGCTGTGAAAAGAAGCCTTTGTCAAGGGGATGGGTATGTTAACGAACAGATATAAAAAACGAGGAAAGATGTCCATTTTGATGAGGGCTATGCGGCCAGCCATGGACAGTGGTAGACGGATCCAGCGGTCCACCTGAGTGGCCAGGTTGTTCATAGCTGGCCCATAGTTCAGCTGAATTATCTGTTCTTTGTTTCTATGGAATATGATTCTTAGGTGCTTAGTGGCATCTGTCGCCCATCGTAGGGGAAGGGCACCTCTGGCTGGGATAGCTAAGTCTTTCAGGGGAAAAAGTTTGGATTTACCCCAGTTTATACGTGGGCCAGTGCTTAATTTGAGTCGGAGCTTTCCGGTGCTCTGCACCGGCACCTTATTGTCAGCACTAGGGCTATGACTGTCTGCCACATGGCGGCGCTGTCCTGCTAATTTCGGTATGAACACAACAACAGCGGTTTATTTGTTACATTTAGATTTTTTTTTTTTATATCGCACAAACTTGACCCGATACTCGGGTATCAGAGCGCTTGACATGAGCACCAGTTTTGTTACAGAAGGACACATTAATTTTTGTTAGGCACGGAGGGATTAAGTGATTTGCCCAGAATGACAGGACCTGCCTCCCAAGCCATTTTTCTGGCTTTGGGGGCAGGGAATAGTCTGCCTTGTCACACTAGGAGTGTGAAGGTTAGTAGCTGTGTATGTACTGTCATTGGCAGCGCTGGCATGGGGTATGTGAGGTGCAAGCTGCAGTGGCTGCCCGACAAGAGCCCCGGCACTTATCCTTTTACAAATTAAGCACTGGCCTGGGCCCAACATGTCCCCAAAGCGGCCAATCTCGTCAATAAGGGGGTGCAAGTTGTAAGCGGGGGTTTTGATAAATAGCAGAATATCGTCTGCGTAAATGGAGAGTACCAGCGGACCCGGGCGTAACCGAAGTCCTCGGTGCATATGTTTCTCCTATGAACATCTAACTAGGGGGTCCATGGCCAGAATGAACAGTAATGGCGACAGCGGGTAACCCTAATGCGTGTCGTGTGAGATCGGAAAGGAGTCTAATAGAGATCCATTTACCCGAAGCCTAACTGTGAGAGAGGAGTACAGGAGTGAGGTCAATGCAATAAAGTAGTTGGGCATACCTAGTTTTAGAAGTGTTGCGAAGAGAAACGGCCACCCCAAAGAGTTGAAGGTCTTCTCAGCATCTAGGAGCAACACTTTGCTGCAGGGGTAGTTGGTGAAATCCTATTTAACCCCGAGAAGACTGTTCTAAGATTAAGTGGCGTTGACCTATGCGGAATAAAACTGGATTGTACCGGGGAGAGACTCTGGTCTAACAGTAGCGACAGCCTATTCACAAGCATCTTGGCCAATATCTTGTTGTCAAAGTTGGTCAAGGATAGTGGTCTGTATGAGGGGCAGGCAGTGGGATCCTTACCGTATTTCAGCAAAAGAGAGACTGCTGCTTCCCGCATTGAAGGAGGGAGTGCACTGTTAGTGAGGGATTCAGCAGAGACTTCAAGCAGGTGGGGTATCAGTGTCTGCTTGAACGTCTTATAGAAGGTTCAGGACAGGCCGTCCAGGCCTGGTGCCTTTGAGCCGTCGAGTGAGTCTATTGCTTGGCTGAGCTCCTCATCGGTGAAAGGTTCACTGAGGAATTGCCCCTGGCCAGTGATTAGCCAAACCATTGCCACCTCTTCCAAGTAGGCAAAATGCTGAGGGACGTTTGCAGGGAGATAAGTAGTGTTTAGGGTCCTGTAATACATTACTAGTTTCTGTAATATGTCTGCGTTGTCCGTTACAATGGTGTTGTCGTCACGTCGTAGGGATACGACGTGTCCAACCCCATGGGGGGCCCACCAGGCAGGCAAGCGTTCTACTGGGGCGCTCCCCGTCCACATACCTGGGCGCTACCTGGTATCTGCCTAGCAATGTGGCTTCTCTGTCCGCGTGGTCATTAAATTCCAGTAGGAGAGGTTCACATTTAAGGGAAGTGTCTGGAGGGGCGGTAGAACTATCTATTTTGGCCAGTTCAGTTTCGAGTCGGGCGAGACTACCGCGTATCGCCCAAAGTACTCCGGCTTGTTTAGAAATGCAGACGCTGTGAATGCCTTGAATGCATCCCATAATACTGCATATTGCGTCACCAAGGCTGCGTTAAGAGCAAAATATTCAAGGATCGCAGCATGTAGCTCCGACAGTTCATCTAGTAGTGCTGTGGCTGGGAATGTCAATCTACGTTCCTAGCCAGAAGAATAGGGAATTACTAGGTGAAGTAGCACGGACATGTGACATGATAGGGTGCGGGCAGTGTTTCTACATTGCCTAGCCAATACCAACTAGGGGCGTCTGCAAACCAATAATCAACACGTGTCCACACGGAGTGTGGTGCTGAGAGGAATGTGTAACCCAGGTCTCCGGAGTGCTGTGTGCGCCGTGTATCGCGGAGTGCAATTAAGTCCAGAAAATCATCTCAGGCCCAAGTGGCCTGGGGTTTAGAGCCTTGCCCTGTTCGGGATGTGTCACGGCTGGGATCCAGCCATAGATTCAGATCGCCGCCGAGGATTTAGGTGTCTGGTTCATGTCGGTCAAAGCTGTGTGTATTTCAGAGAAAAAAGTGGGATTGTCAGTGTTAGGAGGGCAAATGCTAAAAACCAGTGTTTTTTAGCCCAACATTGTCCCCATCACTAATATGTATTGCCTGTGTTCATCAGTGATGGTGGTGTAGTGCATGAAGGGTGGAAGTCCTTTACGTTTGCAAAGCCATGGATTAATCAATAAGCATGCAAGTGTATTTAGCCATAAAGGCTGTTATGTGCATGGCCGTAGTAGAGTAGTCCACTAATTGCATAAAAAGTAGAGACGTCGTTATTCCAGGGGGAAAGAGTTCTGCACTGGAATCCAGTAGTCGATCAGGGGATGAGAGTCCAGATGAGTGAGGAGGGCTCTTACGATTATTATCCCTTTGTGTTTTTCAGCAGGCGTCCACCGGGTGTAAAAAATGTGGGGTTTGTCACCTATCGTCACCCGCAATCTCGCCGGGTAGAGCATGTCGTATTTCATGCCAAGTTTGCGGAGTTACACCTTAACATCAGTGAACTTTTGCTGCAGTTCCTGGACCACCGCTGTGTGATCAGGATAAAAGGAGAGCGAGGAACCCTGATACTGTAGTGGAGAGTTCTCACGGGTGAATACGGAGGGCGGTGTTGCGGTCTATATAGTTTAAGAGATGTGCAATAATTGGTCTCAGGGGGGAGGGCTTGGCCCTAAGGATCTGTGTGCCGTTTCTACAAGAAGTACTTTGGAAGAGTGTTGGGGCCCAAACAAATCAGTGAGTTATGTCTCTACAAAGAGCTCTGGGCATCCGTGTTTGGTTGAATCTTCAAATCGCAAAATCCATATGTTATCCTCCCTGGATCTGGCTTCAAAATCTTCATTTTTGATAGCCACCGCTTTATGCAGTCATTCAGTTTTATCCAGGCAGAGTGTCATATCTCATGTCTGGTCTACGTGTGTGGATATGCGATCCTCAGCCGCGTCCAACCAGGTGCCATGCCTGTCCAGGCGCTCTCCCATTTTGTCAAGTCGTGTGACAAGAGTGTTCAATCTTGCATCAGTGGAGCTGAATCCGAATCTTAGTTCCACCATAATGGCTGCCGAGCCTTCGAGTGGGGGGGGGGGGGAGGTTGCGCTTCAGAGTCTGCCTTGCCATCTTTGTCTATGGTCTGTCCCTGGCGATCTGACGTGCTGGGCCTGTCAAACGTCAACTAGCGCTGCTTAGAATCGCCACGCCCCATTGTGTCTGCGGGGAGTCATAGGCAAATGCAGGTAAGGCGTGGGTCCTGTCTATGCAGCCCCTCTAATTGTGAAGTGGCAAGGCGTGGGTCGGGGGTCCCTGCGCCAGGGAGTGGAGAATTGGCAATTCCCAGCAGTGGAGTTGGAAAAGCAGGGGCCCGGTGGGGACCCCACATGTCAAGTAGCAAAGTATTTCGAAGCCCTCGCCGACGTGGGGCCTCTAGAGGGTTCCTGGCAGATATTGGTTGAAAAGCCTCTGGCAGGGGACAGGGAAGGCCCAACGTGGTGATGAAGCGCCGATAGAGAGCGAAGAAGCAGCCGCAGATCAGGCCAAGCTGCCACCCTCACCCACGCCGGCGCATCTCTGCCGGAGGGCCGCAGCGGCGGTACTAGACACTCAACTAGAGTGGTTATTGCTGGCCCCTCCGGATGGTTCCAAATTAACTCACCAGAGCCCGGGCCACAACAGTGATGGTGGGATATGTACAGAGAGGAGGGGAGACCCAGCGGGGCACCACAGCCTGGGCCTTAGTCTCGCCAGCGACCTCTGTCGTCGGGGGCCTCCGATGCAGGCTGGGCCACCGCCTGCCCCAGTAGGGTCCCGCATCGGCTTGATGGTGGGGAGCCGGGATCAGGCAGCCCTCACAGCATGCTTCGTTGGTGCAGGCGGCAGGATAGCAACATTTGCGAGGGGAAAGGCGACGGCAACACTATGTTGTCATGAGGATTTGGGTGGTGAGCGCCGGAGCTTCAGTGTCGTGCAGCCATCTTAGTCGCCGGCTTGGCCATGCCCCTTTATTTTTGATTATTGAGTTTGTGATGTGTGAGAGTGTTTGTGTGCACATTCAAGTCTCCAGTAGTTATTATAATCATCTGATGTGTTTTCTTTGGTTATTGGTATTGTGATGTGTGAGGGTCCCTGTGGACACATTCAAGTCCATAGTCATCTGATGTATTCAGTGTATATATTTTTCTGATTTCTTTCAGTGGAAATCCAACATATTCCCTGCTTGTATTTTATTTCATGTATTTTATTCCATGTATTTAACGGTTGCATTTACTTACTTATGTGTGTTATTATTGCTTGCACACTGGGAAAGCCTTTTTGTTAGAGAAAACCCCATGACTTATTACCAGAACAGTCTTTTGATGTGAAATCCCTTTCCTGGTGTTTTTATTGCTTTGCTGTGTTTGTGCTTCCATGTGGCAGAGCAGTATATTCTATTATTTGGGAGGGCAAAGCAATACAGTCTCTTTTTGCAGATCTGCGACAGCACCTTATTGACCGTAATGTCATTGATCCCCCCCCCCTAGGAGTTTGCCTAGGAGGCAGACCACTGAATCAGTCTTAGGGTCCACAAGTAGGTATCGGGGCAAGTCCTCACTAGAATAAGGAGGGGGAGACAAACATAAATCCTAGGAGTTCTCTAAAAGTCCCAAAACTAGTTCTAAGGGTCAGAACTTTCAATCTCTACCTTAGCAGAAGAAGTGGTTCCTTGAGAGTAAGTCATCATGGAAGAGACCCCGTAAGTGCTGCGTTTGTCCACAGGTTGGGCACTACAAGGGGTATACGGTTGGGCACTACAAGGGGTATACCAAGCATCCCAAGCCGACACAGCCCCCTACTGACAGGCAAGCACTGAGGGTGGTTTGTGTAGCACTTGGGGAGGAGATTGTTCCAAATAATGTGGGAATAGCGTAGAAGTTTACCTAGTGACCCTGAGTGACAGAGAGACATACAAAGAACTCACATGCCTAATAACACTAAGAAATACAGTCAGTGTGTCGCCATCAATGGACATAGGGTGGAGGCTCTGAGAGATACTGGAGCCAGCATGACAACTTGCAGATGCAATCTTGTGACCTCAGAGCAGGTAATTCCTAATGCATTCCACCAAGTTGTTGCAGCCAACAAACCTGACAGTCACTACCCAGGGGCTCTGGTTCCTTTTGAGTGGGGATCTCAGATTCCTTGAGGGTAGCTGTGAGCCCATCCATGCCTGTGAATTGTCTGCAAGGCATCAACCTAGAGCACACCATCAGGAAGGAAGTGGATCTCAGGTAGACTTGGAGATATTAGGGTACCCTGAGTAGGTGTGCCTGACCACATGGTCCTTGGTCACCCAAGTGGGTATTTAGGAAGACCTGGAAAAATGGCCCAGGTGCCTACCAAAAAGAGGAAGGATAAAGAGCACAGGAAACCCACTACAGAAACTTTCATGTTCTGGGAGGAGCCTGAGCCTGAAGATGATGCCCCAGAACCTACAGGAGAGGACATTGTCTAGGCAGCTGGCGATGTCTAGTGATCACCTGATTTACTAGGAGAATGATATCTGTAAAGTGAGCCTAAGGTTCCTGAGGCAACTAGTGTGTTGGTGGTCCCACAGTGCTACAGGGCCTTCCTACTGGAACTGACTCATGATGTTCTCCTGGCAGGTAATCTAGCACAGAGTAAGACATTTGAGAGGCTTGTCACCCATTTGTAAAGGCCCTCGTGAGGATGGCCTCAGATGCATTCTAACGGTCATGCCCTACCTGCTAGGCCAGTTGCAAGTCACCCTGTAGGCATTCCCTGTCATTGACACTCCCTTTGAACGATTGGGGATGAACATTGTTGTGCCTCTGGACCCCAAGAGAGCCCTTGGCAAAAGGTTCATCCTGGTTTTGGTGAACCATGCCACCCAGTGCCCGAAAGTTATACCTCTGAAGACAGTCACTGCACCCGCGTTGCCCATGGCACCAATAGGGATATTTACCTCTGTGGAGTTCCCTAAGGAGGTGGAATCTGACCGTGGTACCAAATTTATGTTGGCGTACATGAAGTCCATGTGGAAGGCTGTCAGCCTTTCCTCCACACTGACCCTAGAACAACAGAGAGACCAATTGTTGGGGCAGTTTGCCTCTCTCTTCTCCCTTATTTCAGGACTCACTACATGATGCACCCATGATATTGATACTGGGGACTGTAGGCCTTTGATAAGAAAGAAATCTACAAGCTATCTTGTAAGGTGCGAGCTAGCATAAAAGACAAGGTCTCTAGGATGCTGGAGTTAGGGGTTATTGAACAGCTCTTGTTCCAGGCCAGTGGTGAAGGTCCCCAAGGCTGCTACTCCAGGTACCCACACCAGAACCTTGGTTCGGCATGTTCTACCGGGGACTCAGTGCAGTCACCAAGACTGACACACACCCCATCCCTCAAGCTGATGAGCTCATCGATCATTGGGAGCTACCAAGTTCCTAGGCATGTTTGACTCAACATCTGGGTACTTGCAGATTGCCTAAACCAAGAGAGCCAAAGAGAGGTACTCTGTCTCTACCCCACAAGGCCACTTCCAGTCCAGGTAATGCACTTTGGATTGAATAACACCCCTCACCTTCCAGAGGTTGGTCAACCAAGTTCTGGCTAGATTGAAGAACTTCCATGCTGTCTATCTAGATGATATTGCAGTCTTCAGTTCTAGCTGTGCCACCTCAGGGAAGCGCTTCAGGTTCTGCAGAGGGCAGGCTTGACAATAAGGGTCAGTATGTGCTAGATAGGGCAGAGTACAATGGTTTACTTAGATCACCAAATGGGAGGGGGAAAGGTGCAGCCTCTCTGGGCTAGGATTGATACCATTCTGGTTTGGGAACCCCCCAAAACCCATACAGAGGTGAAAGCCTTTTAAGCCTCACTGATTAATACAGGAGATTTGCCAAGGTGTATGGCACCATTGTTGCACCCCTGGCAGAGCTGACTTTCCAGAATTAGCCCAAACAGGTGATCTGAAAGGAGGCATGCCAGAACGCTTTGTTACTCTAAAGAAGGCCATGTGTACGGCACCCAAGAAGCTCAAGGTCCCTGACTTCTCCAAATAATTAATTGTCTAGAAGGCTGTCTTAGAGCATTGCCTAGGGGCTGTGCTCTCACAACTGGATGAAGAGGGCCTGGATCAACCTGTGGCTTTCATTTGTAGTGTTGGAAAATGGCCCTCTCTGCAGGGTCACTCCCAAACGTTTTGCCTTCCTCCTCCTACTTTTTGCTTAGTTTGTTTTTGTTAGCCTTAAGACTTTGTGCATTTTACCACTGCTAACCAGTGTTAAAGTGCTTTCTTCTTAAAACATAGTAACATTGGCTCATACCCAATTGGCATATTTAATTTACTTATAAGTCTCTCGTAAAGTGGCACTACATTTACCCCGGGCTGTAAATTAAATGCTGCCAGTGGCCCTGCAGCAATGATCGTGCCACCCACTTGAGTAGCCTCTTTAGCATGTCTCAGACCTGCCATTACAGAGCCTGTGTGTACAGTTTGCACTGCCATTGCTACGTGGCAAAATGAACCTTTTGCCAGGTCCAAAACTGCTCTTTTTATAGATATGTCACTCCTAATGTAGGCCTTGGACAACCCAGAGGGCAGGGTACAATGTATTTAAAAGGCAGCACATGTACTTTTAAGTTTTACATGTCCTCGTAGTGAAAAACTCTCAAAGTCGTTTTTCACTACAGCAAAGCCTTTCCCTCCAATATGACAACATTGGGATTACCAAACTACATTTTTTAAGTGTAATTTCCAATGGAGAAGAGATAAAAAAAACAAAGCTGATGTCTCTAGAATTCTAATTTAAAATCCTAACGTGTGGTGAAGTTGGATTTTAAATTACAATTCTAAAAATTCAACTTTTAGAAAATAGACATTTTCTTACTTTAGACATTTGGGGTCTATTACCTGTCTCTGATAACATGTCGGAGGCAGGGACAGCCGGGCTTTGTCTATTCCCACTAGACAGCCACACACAATAGGAGCTTTGGTGTGACTAGATGGGGCATCCTGGCAGGTTGGGAGGGAGGACCTGGACCCAGCCTCACTTACACCTGAATAGGCTGTGTACTGTCCACACACAAAGGGCTGCATACCCTCCGCCCCCTGTGGTAACTGTGGAACCAGGGCAGTCACAGCAAGACCACTGTGCACTTTAAAGACCTGTCTTTGAAGTCTCCCCCACTTCAAAGGCCCAACTGGATATAAGTGCTGAACCTCTGAGACCACCACTTCAGTACACTTCTGGACCTTTGAAGACTGCCAGGAAGAAGGATTGCTGTTCTGCTGAAAGGACTGCCACTCTGCTGGTTAGCTGTTTTGCTGAACTCCTGCACTGCACTGCACTGCTCCTATGCAGGCTGCCATCTTGCCTGCATCACTTGAACCCGGAGTGACTCCAAGGGTTAGCTGCCTGGCCTCCTGATCTGAAGTCTCAGGGCCATAAAAGACTTCCAACCCAACTGCTTCTGCACCTGAATTCTGCCATCTGTGAGCATACCATGCCAAATGGTGCCACACCAGGCCTAGGCTATTGGAAGTGGGCATATGGTGCTTTTCCAGTGGAAATGACCCATCCTCTGCTGAGCGACGCAAACCCGAGCAGAACCAATGCGTCTCCTCGGCTGAGCGATGCAACCCTGAGCAGAACTGACGCATCGCTGCTGTTGCATGGATTGGACCCATTGCGAAAGACTTGTATCACCCCTGCATCCCTCATTTCGGGATCGACGCATCCACATTGGAACTGCCACTGCAAGATGCTTTTCCTGGTGCAAGCTCCTTGCATCCCTCATCGACGGCAGCCTCTGCTGCATGATGCATCTTCTATGAGGATCCACGCAACTCTCTGCAACACGGATTTAGGGTACTTTGTTCAGCGGGCCTAATTGAGTCCCTCTTGCCAGCCTGCACTCCATCATGGTCGGCTTGAATGAGTGACTGTTCCAGTCTGGCACGACCAGATATCCCCAATAGCACTATTAATATGGAAAACTCAATGCTGATATGAAAAATTATATATTCATTTATGTGAACGAATTTGCATCTTTATTAAAAAATAGGCCTGGGTTTGAGTTCGTGGAGTTCTGCTTAGTGGAACTCTGTGTAATGCTGAAAAACCTCTGCAGTGCTCCATGGAGTTGCGAGGCGGCAAAGTTTGGTAAGTCACGCTGCTCACGCAGATTTTTATTGCTTGGAGTTTGTCCCATGCTGGAAAATCAGCGTGACCAGTATCACACGCAGGGCAAGAGGGTGCTTCTTCTTTCTGCTACTCAAGTAGATGTTCTACTCGAGCGACAGCTTCCTCAAAGCAAGAGGTAGTTTTCTCAACTTCATCAGTATCGACCTGCTGTGACAGCCAGCATTGAGAAATCTTGCTGGGAGGTGGTCTTGCATAGGATTTTTATCGCTCCCCAACTTAACGTAAGAGGAAAAACGCTGCTCCGCATCACTTTGTGGAGTTTTGAAAAACTGTAGGCAGAGTTGGCAAAACTCCACAAACTCCAACAGCTAAATTCGTTGCCCATCCCTAGTTGTGAACTCCACATCCACCCCAACTCGCAAATACGCAATCAGGCCAGCACTGAGACCTAGGCCTGAGGGTATTGATTGATAGCTCGCAAGTAGCCAGCAGACAAATGCACAGACAGAAAGCCTTAGATCAATCCCACAGATAAGAAAACCTTAGATTAATCCCACAGATAGGCACAGTAACACTACAATGGTCACGGGAAATTGGCCGCAATAAAGCACACATGGCCGGAGGCGGGTATGGTACTCCTAAAACATCTTAAAGTCAGATGACACATAAGTTAGGAGCATATAGCCAATCAGAACACAGAAAACATAGTGATCACGTACTTCCCATGCCAGACATCTGAACACGTTACCAGCTGGCAGCAATGTGTCCATGCAAGGTCGAGGCCACCTGTAATTATCCATTAGACAATGAATTTATGACTCCAAATGCGGAGACTAATTTCCTAACCGTACAAGAATTGCCTATGATGAACTGTATGTAAGAGAGGCACAGATCAATTGTATATTGAGACAGTCCTCAAGCCCTATGCCTGTAACTGTTCTCCTAGCTGCAATTTTTAATTAAACGAGCTGTTCCTGTTTTGCCAAATGCCTCTTGTCTCTTGTTTTTCAAGGTATTTGATGTTCTAGCAACAGTGCTTTTTTACTCTATTTTTCACTATAAACTTTAAAATGCAATATCTCAAGTTCTAGCGATTTTTGTTGTTTTGGTCTTGTTTTGTTTATTACATCAAAGTCTGTTTTCTAACCTGATGCGAGATCTTTTTGCGTGGTGTTGTCACTGTTTTACTGTTTGAAGTGTTGCACAAATACTTTACACATTGTCTCCAAGTTAAGCCTGACTGCTCTGTACCAACCTACCAGAGGGTGAGCAGGGGTTAATTTAGGAGATCACTCCTGTCTTATCCTGACAAGAATTATGGTTACGGCTCAAACTCCAGTCAACCAGAAACCCAATTTCTAACAAGTAGGAGGTTACTTTTTTGTGAACAGAGGTGGACTGAAATATAGAGGGACTGGGTACTGAAGAAGCTGAGACCATACCTGTCTGGTGCTCAGTTATGAGTTCAGACAGACCACAGAATCCTCAGATGGCTAATGCTGATGAAGTGGGGGAGGATGTGGTCAACAGCTAGGGCGGTCGACCTCAAATCTGGAGAACTGGGTTCGAGTCTCGGCAATGACACTCAAAATCCTGTAATTCTGGGCAAATCACCTAATCTCCCTGTGCCTAACAAAAAAACAAAAATATGAATGTGTCATTGTGTAACACAACTGATGCTAATGTAAAGCGCTCTGATACCATATACCTTTGGTTCTAGTTCACGCTATATAAAACTCCCCCCCCCAATAAAAGGAGACAATCCCTTCAGGGAATGGACTTTATGATGGAACACTGTCCTGGAAATGACCACACCAAAGCTCATGCTCTCGCCACGTTTTTTTCACCTTAGTGTAGAGAACTCCGAATGGGTTGAGAAGTTCTCATAACATAGCTGGATGGACACATGTAGGACCTGGCATCCTTGGTTTATCCCCTAACTTTTTGCCTTCAGAACTTTTATTTAGCTGACTTCGTTTTTGCTGGCAGTAGGACTCTGCACACTTTACAACTGCTAACAAGTGCTAAAGTGCATGTGCTCTTCCCTTAAAAACATGGTAAGATTGACTTATCCTCAATTGGCATATTTAGTCTACTTGTAAGTACCTTGTAAAGTGGCAGTACCTGTGCCCAGAACCTGTAAATTAAATGCTAATTATAGACCTGTGGCGCTGATTGTCCCACCCACTTAAATAGCACTATAAACATTTCTCTAGCTTGCCATTGCAGCTGTGTATGCAGTTCTAAACTGCCATTTCGACCAGGCAAATTAAACCTTTTGCCAGGTTTAAACCATCCTTTATAGTTTAGAATACATATAAGTCGCCCCTAGAGTGGACTCTGGACAGCCCAGATGTCAGGGTGCAATGTATATAAAAGCAGGACATGTGTTTTTAAGTTTTACATGTAATGGTAATGAAAAACGCTTAAATGTGTTTTTCACTACTGCGAGGCCTACCTCTCGCATAGGATAACATTGAAATTACCATATTACATTTAATAAGCTGTAGTTTCCAAACATGAACAGGTAACCAGTTCATATTTTGTGTGTTTGGAATTGTAATGAAAAATCCTAACTTATGGTGAAGTCAGGTTTTAAGTTACAATTTTGAAAGTACCACGTTTAGAAAGTTGGCATTTTCCTGCCTTAGTTATTTGGTGCCTGCAGCCTGTCTCTAGTTCGCATGACTGGGTATAGTTGGCAGTTGGGCTTCATGTATTCCTTATAGACAATCAAACACAACAGGGAACGTAGGTGTTTCTGAATGGACCATAACTGGCATGATGGAAGGAAGGAGCAAATCCCTGCCCCACTTACACTTGAATAGGCTGTGTCCTGCCTCCTCATGAAGGGCTGCACGGTCCCTCTAGTTAGTGTGGATCCAGGGCCGGGAAGGCAGGGCACCTGTGCATTTCAAAGGCCTGCCTCTAGAAGCTTCTCCCTACTTCAAAGGAACAACTGGTTATAAATATTGGACCTTAGACACCAACTCTTGAGTACACTCCTTGACCTGTGAATATTGTACCAGGAAGAAGAACTGCTGCCCTGCTGTGCTGACCTGCTGCCCTCTTGCCTGGGTGAGAAGGACTGCACCTTCATTTCTTAAACCCAAAGCCCCAGAGTGACTCCAAGGGCTAGTTGGCTGACCTCCTAATCTGAAGCCTCAGGGACACAACAGGCTTCCAACAACTTTGCACCTACACCTGAACTCTGCGAGTCTACCCTGCCAAGTGGTGCCACCCCAGTCCTGGACTCTTTGAAGTGGGATTACGGTGCTCTGCCAACCTCTGTTGATCCAGCAGAACCCATGTATCTCCTCTGCTGAATGGTGCAACCCTGAGCAGAACTGGCACATTGCTGCTGCTGTAGTGATTGGACCTGTCACAGAGACCCGCTTCACTGCTGCAGCCTGCAACCTAGCTGGAACCGCAACTCCATGATGAATCCTCACCTCAGACCCTCACATCCCTCGTCGATACCCGTCTTGACGACATTGGACTCTGCACTGCAGCCTCACCGCACCTTGGAACCGACGCATTGTTTTGTCTGCACAACGCATCTTCATCGGGGATCCTCGCAACGTAAACCAGGAAATAAGGTACTTTATTCAGTGGGCCTAAATGGGTCCCGTTAGCTGGCCCACGGTCTATCACAATTGTCCTGAACTTGTGACTTTGTCCCGGTCCGGCGCAACCAGATATCCACAGTTGGAACTATGTACTTTGTTTTTTGTAAACCTTTTTATTAAAGTTTTGTGATGCAGACAGAGTAAATGAGCATAAACAACAACATTTGCAGTTGTTCATCAATCAGTTACATTAAATTGCCAGTATGGTGAACAAGTGGATGTATTGAGTGTTTGGGCTCGTTTATTGTCTTCCGTACATGGCTTATATGTACTTGAGTGTACTGAATCTGTAGTGATGCGCTTGGTTGTTGGGATCTCATCAGAGTAACTCCGTCGCAGTTGTGGGTGGTGTGCGAGTGTCGTTTTTAACAAACCAACTGTGGGGGGTAACTTGGGGTGGTGGAATCAGGGATGGGGTGCAGGGCTGTATCTTCGAGTGTTCTTCAGTGGTCTGGGCTTCACCAGGGTTGCTCCCTCAACCGGAACTTTGCGCTTTATGGTGCTATATTCACACAAAATAAATTAACTGCATATCTCCTCTTCTACTAATTGTATTTTTGTCATTTTGGTCTATTTTTATTTATTCAAAATAAATATTTTTCTGACATGGTTTTGGGAGCCTTTTGTATTATTACTGTTTGAAATGTTGCACAAAAACTTCACATATTGCCTCTAAGTGTAGCCTAACTGCTCTGTGGCAAGCTACGAGAGGGTGTTCCTCTATTGATTGCAGTGGCTTGGCTCCCATTTTTATCTACCTGTTATTAAAATAAATCAACAATCTAAACTCTATGTATGCCTCATTGGATGTGTATTTATCACAAGTGATCGCCATCCTAACATAAACATTTTACAAATTCCAAAACTGCCGACTTTGCATACACTTTCTTTAATGCCATAAGAATCTCCCTTTTTACATTTTAATATGTACAATATGATCCTAACTTGATTCGCCTTTACCCAGTCCCATAGGTTCCTGTAAGAAATTGGATTAATTGTTGGGGTGAGTGGCTACCTACCTCAAGGAATAATCACAACCGTTGTCTCGTGAACCAGTAAAGTCGCTAAGTAAAATGAGCTCAACCCCCAGTAGCTATGGCAGAGAGCAGACAGGTGTAACCTAGGGCAATGTGTAAAGTATATATGGAGTACTAAAACAATAATAAAGTCAAAATGTAAAACAATAAAAATCCCAAACCAAATTAGACAAACAATTTACTTTAGTTAACAAAATGATACCAAAATGACACCAGTCTTATCAGGGGAACTGTAGATATGTAGTTTTAAAGTTTTAAGTAGAAACGGTGCCAAATACCATAAAGAGCCAATGATAGTCAATGGTTGCAGTATATTAGGACCTGGGCATACTTTGAGGTCCACCAATGATTGGGTATAGGTCGGAGGATACACCAAACAGATAAGTTCTGGGCAAAGATTTTGCCCCTCTCTAACAAATAGGGTTAAGGTTCCTGGGGCTAGCCCTGGCCACTTTTTCAATAGTTCACGTTTGACTTTCTGCAAACAGGCCATAAAAAACATGCCAGGGAATTTTGAAGATGGCAAAAGTCTTTGGCTCTGAGGCTGGGGTGATGAGTGAGGAGTGTTCTACGTCAATCCTAGTATCCTCTTACTTCAACACTAAAATACAGTTTGAAGCAAACACTTTACCCACAAAGAACCTAGAGACAAAGGTATGGTAGTACAAAAACAGGGTCCTTCCGCAACTAGACAGGTGATACACAAGTATTGTCTTGGTGTCCTGTTCTCTCCATTACAAGAGTGCCCCAAATGCTACATGTGGTTCAACAAACCCGTCAATTTAATATTTAATACTTCCCATGATATTCTGCTGAACTGAGATGAGTCATCTCTGCCCATTCTGGTAGGCCTATTGCTTGCACCTTTTTTACGCCTATTTAAGGCTATTCACTTGCTAGGAGCTGTCAGAAGCTTATACTAATTAGCCTTCTTACAGTTCAGGCAGTAAGTGTAACTTTCTAAAAGTTTATTTTTCTTAATATTTATTAAAAATCCATCCTCACTATTCAATTGAATTTTTAAAAACTATTGAAAATAGTTGTTTATTTTTCTAGCTGGCCACATTCCAGAGATACAGTATTAGTAATAATATTCTCTTTACAGTTTTTCTCTATGGGTTAGCCAGCCTTCTTATAGGGAAAATAGCTTTTGCTTTAGTCACTACAAGGACACGTTAAACTTTAAATGTGTGCATGTCCTGCTTTAAAATACCATGCACCCCGCGTTGTGGACTACAAGGCCTCCACCAGTGTCATTTATTAATATTTCAAGAGCACTGTTTCTCTTGACAAAAAGGGTAATTTTGACAAGCCACACTGCAGATTTGACACTGCCGGGGGTAGGCTACACAGGGAAGGCATTAAGCCATAAACCATGTTTGCACTGCCAATATAGTGGATGGCACAATAGGTGTTGCAGTCTGCTAGTGGCATTTAACTTCCAGGCCCTGTGTACACTATGTACACAGTATACTAAGGACCTATTTGCTAAAGCAATATGCGAATTAGGAATATGCCAAATCAACCAAGTTTAAAGGGGGAGCATATGCACTTTACAACTGGTTGGCAGGGGTAAGGTGAACAGTGTACTCAAGCCTGAAAGAATATAGGGCCCAGCAAATGTGCAAAATCCAGTGTGACCAAACAGAAAAGGCTGACTTCCTTCAATTCCCTTTCTCACGTTTTCACTAGTGCCATCTGGACCTTCCTTAGTTTCTTTTTAACCAAGTTTTGATGAACCTCCCTTCATCTATCCTACCAGAATCTTCCTTTATTACCTTTTTACACATGTCCTGTCAGAGCCTCAATGGATTATCATTTCATTCACCCTGTCACAACCACGCTTACTTACCTTATCACCAATCATCCTCCAACACAATCATTTTTCTTTCCTTTTCTCCGTCAACCCCATTACATCTTCCACTTTTAACAATCAAACTAAATTTAATCCAGCTCATTCCTCAGCAAACCTTTTTTGTACACTCTCTGTCCTCTCCCAAATCATGTAGTCGAACCTCTAACCTACACTACTTTAGTTATCTTATGTCCTTGAAGATTCCCTCTTGATTAGCACCTTTATCTTCTTGTCACAAGACTACTGTTGTCATAATCTTCTTGTTTATCGACCTTTATTGTTCTTGTACATTTTTCTTCTGATAACATCCAATATGGCTCAAATAATACAATGGTGTCTGAATAAATTCCCTAGCCTGCTATACAGATGATTCCACGGCCTTCAGATATCCCCTGCTAGCTCAAGACATTTCCAACTACATAGTGGACCCCCACTAGAAACACCACTCAACTATTGCCAAACTCCTGAACAATTGTCCTTTCTCTTCCTTTCAACCCTCTGCTAGAAATGCTGGCTCTTGTACCATAGGGTTATTATCTCCTCCTTTCTTAACAAATGACTGCTTAAAAAGCATACTTTACTGTATGCTGGTGTAACACAGTGACAGAAAATACCACCATTTGCCAAACCAGAGTCTAAAGACCCCACTACGCACTACACATCTTGGAAGATACATGTCCAACCAAAGAGCTCTTTGTAGCTGTTAACAAATTCTGCAACCCCATTAGGACCTAAATATAGACTATGCACAGGAATACCCTTGTACATAGCTTCATCAAGCAAGCAACTAACCTTGAAGGTTGCTTCCTCAAAATCATGCAACATCTCTCCAGGACTCCAACATCAAATTAGGTTACCTTTAGCCCTTAACTCATACCATGCTCTTTACACATACTAATACATAGGAAAACCTCCAACCTAATTAAAGTCACAAGCATAGCTGGTCTCCAGCAGATCCTTGCTGGCCACATATTATCAGATCAATCATACTTGAGCTCTTAGTAACATCATCAGTTACTTCCCATCAAAGGCTGAATTTCATGTGAACTGAAAACATCGCATCATATAACTAGTGTATAATTCAACCAGGGTGACCTAGCTGATAACAGACCAAGGCTAATTAATTGAAAAGGTGGACTTGCTTAGGTAACAATATTCATTCAACAACACAACCTTCCAGCAAACAGTCAAAACAGATTCAGACTGGGAAGGATCATGGAATCCGCACTGATTTTCCTCTGGGCTGACCTTGAGAAGTATGCTGACAATTGGCGGGGTTTGCTGCTCTGCTTGACTTGCATTTAGTTTTAGATACAGTTGAACACAAACTACTTGCTCAAAGGTTGCATGGCACTTGGATAGCGGATACAGTCCTCAACTGGATAAAATTCTTCAAGTTTTTATATAGTTATGCTCAGGGTTGGCTCCTCCATGAGTGTCGCCCCACTGCCCAAAATGCCCCCAGGGATGAAAAATAAAATAGTAATAAAGTTCATTTATTACCATTTTCATCCTCACGTCCTGAACTGAGTGTCAGGACAGGGTGGGGCTATTGCTGCTGAGTGGCAGCAGGGAGATGTGCACTTCAGTTTAAAGTGTGCATGTCTTATTGGCCAACTGTCTTACGACAGCCAGCCAGACATTTGCATATTAAACTTCTCTAACCTAGCTGTCTCAAGACAGCTAGGTTAGAGAAAGCACAGGCCTACAGTGCTCTTGAGGGTGCTGAGAGAGGCTGCCCCCTCCAATATTGGCGTTTCTCTCATGCGGTTACCAACATTACTGGAGACCAAGGAGTCCTGAGCGAGGACATCAGAGGTCATGCAGCAAGCAAGGTAAGTGTTATTTTCTTTTCATTTACACAAACCTCCCAATTTGCATGCATGCACGCACACACAGACACCACAAATGCCTGCACCCCCCACTCTGCCTACATGCTGGCTGCCGCTGGTTGTGCGAACACATTTGAATTCTTCAGACTACTTTTGTTCAGGTGATGTTCTCCAGGGGCCAACTATTGCTACTTTACTCTTACACTGGTGTGTTCCTTTAGTCTCTCCTGGTATAACTTTGCTGATGACACTCAGGGCATCTTAAAACATGGCAAACCCTCTCAGGTCAATACGTAAAGACCCAGTGAATGTCTGTTTGCTGTGGAACAATGGATGCTATAGAATCATCTCAAACTTAACTCTTCAAAAACAGGAATACTTCTCTATTCTCTGTGCCAAACTATAACCCAGTATCTTCCTGGGAGGGTATCCTGGTGCTGAGCAGGTGTGGGTCTGGCAAAGTCTAAGGCCTAGTGGGTCAAAAGCCTTTTCTTCAGCTTCTTGTAGAATCAAGAAGTGAGGAGGAGGCTCCTATGTGAAACGGTATGTCATTCCATGCTGCAGGAGTGATGTAGGATAAGACTTGAGCTATGGGTCCGATTTGGTTTGTGCGTGTAATGTGTGCATGTAAAAGTCTGGAAGGCTTGTGAAAGCAGATTTTATTGTAGAGGTATGCTGAGCCAGTGTTATGTAGTTGCTTGAAAGAGTAGATGAGGAGCTTGAATTGTGCTCGTTTGTGTATGGGGAGATGGTGGAGCTCCTTCAAGTGAGTGTGGTGTGATATGAGTACTGCGACGGAGATTGAGAGTGATTCGGGCTGCAGAGTTCTGAATGATATGCTGTCTGTTCATGAGTCTTTTGTAGATACCAGCATAGAGCATGTTTCCGTAGTTAAGCTTGCTTGCAGTGCTTAATTTGTAAAAGCATGAGTACCAGTGCTCAAAGTGCTGCCAAGAAACCTACGGCTGATGCTAATAAATGTTGAGCACCTAGTACCAAGACTGCGCAGTCCTGAATCCTAAATCCACCTCAGGCCTCTTTAATCCACTACTCCCTGCCCCTTTACCTCACTCTTGCAGGTTCCTGCTTTCTTCCTTGGTGATGGCTTCTATCTTTCTTCTCCTCCTTCTTTCTTTGTGTGTTTCCCTGATGAAGACAAATGAGTGATGGTTCCCAGGAATGAGTGTCGGTGGTCCCCACCAGCAACCACAAAGGGTTCATGGTCGTTGAGTTGTTCGTTGAAGCACCTGTTGATGATTTTCTCTTTTCTAAGACCTCGGCCGGGAATGGTAGCAGGGAGATCAGTCGATAGTTGCCGTGCTGTGAAGGGTTCGCAGTGGGTTTCTTCAGCAATGGGAGGACATTTGCACATTTCCAAGCATCTGGAAAAGTCACGGAGAAGGTGGAGGCACTGATGGGTCGTTGTCCTCTGGGGTAGGCATGGTGAGGACAGGGGTCTGATGGGGCCCCTGAGTGGAAGGACTTTATGGTAGAGGCACAGGCCATGTGAAAAGCATTAGTTCTTTGGATAACATCAGGAAGCATTTGGCAAGATCTATTGTTTCCGGTTGCAGATTGAACCTGCTGTAAATGGCAGAAATATATTTGCTGAAGGATTGAGAAAGGCTGTTCGAGTGGTCCTGCAAAGGGGTGATCGAGTTGAAGGCAGCCACTGTGAGGTGAAATCCTTCACGATGGCAAATATTTCTTTGCTTCTGTTGGTGCTGACTTCGATGCAAGCCACCAGAGCAGCGCATTTGGTGGTTTGGCACATTTGGTGGTAGCATCTCAAGGTGAACTTGAACATGCTCATTGTCCATTTGTTCTTCAGTTGTTTGCAGTTGTGTTTCATCATTCTGACCTCCTCCGTGCACCAACTGGCCTGGGGTCTGGATTTTGTAGTTTTACTGTATTTGAGGGTGGCCAAGGGAGTTGGAGAAGGAAGTGATCTGATTGTTGAAATTCTCAATGGCTTCTGGAATCTGTTGCTGTGTTTGGGTTCATAAATGTTGACAGTACTGCTCCAGTCCTTGTCAGTGATGCTGTTCCAGTTTCGGCAAGCTGGTCTGGTGGTGGTGAGTGGGCATTAGAAAGGGTATGTTGAAAGTGATCAGGGTGTGGTCTGGCCAGGAGACTGATATGATCTTGTTGACTCGGATGTTGTCAAAGGTGGTGAAAATATGGTCCAGGAGGTGTCCAGTAAAGTGGGTAGGTCGTTTTACTCATTGGGTGAAGCCAAGGCTATTAAGGTCTTCAGTTAGTGCTTTTGAGTTAGGGTCAGCATGGTCTTTCAGGTGGAAGTTCAGGTCTCTGTGTAGGCTGTAATTGCTAGCATTGAGAGTTAGTGGAGTGAAGATGTCCATGATGGCATCGGTGAAGTTGGTGTGTAGTCCCGGTGGGAGTGCTGCTTCGGAAGAAGCTGGCTGTGACATGCAGCTTAAATGTCAGGTGATTCATGTTAGAGTATGACATGGTGGATCCTCTGCACCACCATGGAAGTGGTGCAAATGATCACGTTCTAATGGATGATGGCAATTACACCTAAGGGCTTGTGAAGCCTGTCATGCCTGGTCATCTTGAAGCTCGGAGAGATAGCTCTGGCGATGTCAGGTGCCGATGTGGGAATCAGCCAGGTTTCCATGAGGAAAAGTTGGTCCAAGGTGTTGTCGTGGCAGCAGCTCCCAGATCACTGTGGCATGTTTGGTGAGTGAGCTGGTGTTCATGACCATGCATATGAGTGCAGAGTGTTGTGTAGGTGGCTGCGGGACTGTGAGAGTGTGAGAGAGTGGGGTGTTGACTGCTATCTATGCGAGTGGGTTGAGTGTGGCTAAGTATATGAAAAAGCTCCATCGCTGATACCTCCTCCTACTTAAGACGAAGCTGCTTCTTAGTACAGACCTGAAAACTATGGGAAAAACTGCCAAAGAAAATAAAATCTTTCAAACGTCCTTTTTTATTCAGAAGAATCACAAATTCCTGGCTTTTCCGATAACCGAGACTCAAGTATCAATAATGCTCAACTTTAAATTGTTTGTATATACTGCGTATGCCACAGCATGAAGTTTACAGCACACGCCCTGAGCACCATGCATGACATCAGAAGTCAATACTAACAGATGACATCACTGGCAATACACTTATCTTACCCACATACCTCAAACCAGGATCATTGATCTGTGGTCTGCAAAGCATTTTCACATATTGACAAAAGGCCGGAAACCAGAATAAAAATAGTGCAATACAATGCAAAGTATACTTTTGTTGTCTAGCACCTGTCTGTATCTCGTACACGTTCATAGTTTAGGCTAGTGCTCTGTAGGTAGAGGTATTTGTAGATCACAACGGTAGCTACACAGAAAAAGAGAGCTGAACACAAGCGGAAGACCTGAGTTGAGCTTCAAGATCACTTGCTGAAAAACAATGTAGTCAGCTCCTTTTTTAATTAATGCACAGCATTCATTTCGAAATATATTGTAATGAAACAGCTGGAATTAATTGTTACCTACTTATCATACCAATAAATCCCTACACATAATTGAATGTTACTGTTAATTATAGATTATCATCTATCGACTGACTAGGATACCGGCCAAACCTCCATACACACCCATCATGATGTGACCAGAAATTTCCTTCAAGTTTTCTATTCTAATTTCTCACAATGTTGCAAAATAGTTTGTTTGTTTGAAGTCTTCAAGATAATGTACAGTGAAACAGTAAGTTCTTGGGAGGGGAATCCCTTTGCATTGAGATGCTGTGTTTGCTGAAAAATTATGCCTTCTACTCTTTTTTTAATTAACGTATAACATTCCTTTCCAAATGTATTCTAATGAAACAATTAGAGGTAATTGTTATCTATTTATCGTACTAATACATGACTACACATAATAGTAGGTTACTGTTAATTGCAGATTCGTATCTATTGACCGACTAGACGACTGGCCAAACCTCCACACACTCCCATCATGATTTGCCTAAAGATTCCCTTCAATGATTTCTGCTGTGATGTTTTACAATGTTACAAAAACTAGTTTGCTTGTTTAAAGTCCTCCTCAAGTTCAAGCTCTTAAAAGCACTCTGAGATAACCACAAAAAAGTAAGGAACTTTTAGAAGGAGCAATATTTAGACAGTAAAAATTCCTGTAAATTAAATTGTGTTTCCATCATTTTGTAGCTCATGTGTGCCATTATCAAAGAGGAGCAACTATATAAAAAACACTCTTTGCTCTTGCCCCTTAGGCGCAGCCCATCCTGATTTGCAAAGCCATTCTGCCCAAGGTCATAATGGGGCACGAGAGACAGGGGCAACTTAAGTTCATTGTCAGCAAGGGATCCACGGAGGGGCAGAGCACTCAAGCTTAGGAAAATTCACTGAGACAAAAACATGATGGTGGGAAATGCATGAGCAAATACTTTTTTACAGCTGGAAATTCCACTAGGTAATATTCCATTTCATCATTTTATAACAATGGAAAACGTAAATCGAAAATGGTCATAAACTTCTCAAATAACGAAAACTCGGTTTTCGCGCACATAACAACTTTACACATGCCTAGCTGAGACTTGCACACCCATGGAGCACACCAGAAATTATGTGAAGGAACACCTGTATTACAAGGACCAATACAATAGCCTATTTGTGGAACTTAAGACTCCTGTTCTCTTGATTTTCTTGTTACGTCATAAGGCGGGATAACACACATGAATCATGCCAAGATGGAGTCTGATGGTAAGCCATATTTTGGAGAGCTGCAGAAGGCTAAACAGACTTTAGAACAGGATTCGTACAGCTGGTCTTAAGTTCACCTGTCGATTTGACATGCATTCTGCACATTTCACAATGTTATGTTGTGTTATGCAAATTAAAAATTTGGTTTTGGCACTATGCCCACAATGTCATGTAATATGCGTATTTGTAGAGTATGCATTGACCCCAAGTGGTATCTTGGTGTTACTGAGAGATAACATAGGTTTCTTTTTGCCCCCAATGGTACATATTTGTGTAAACTTTGAAGCATAAAATGTTGAGTATCGTAGTGTGTACATTTTCCCATTAGATCAAATACAAGTCCCTGCAGCGGAGGCATTAGTCCACTGAGCTATCTAAACCCATACTTTAGAGCTTCAAGTGACTAAAGATCATAAGGAATACAGCCAGGGAATTCAATGCCGCACTGCCTGAAGTAGTCACTACAATAAACAAAAAACAAACAAGAATAACCATTGACCATCTCAATGGTCAGCTGCATTATCTACTGGCGATCGCCAGTAGATAGTTATAGTTAGGACCTATTTTCCATAGGAAATACGCAACATTCTATTCCCAATAAGTCTGGCGCCGGTCGACGAATCCTTGCTAAATTTTCCAAACTTTTGGCCAGCTCTGCTCCGCTCCTACCCTGAAAGTTTTGTGGTGATTCGTCAAGCGGGGGCCGAGAAAAAAGGGGGGTCCCAAAACACGTTCTCCCCATGCAATTTCCCATAGGATCTGTTGTCGCAGCTACAGCCTGAACCGCTGAACGGAATGACACCAAATTTGGCAAAGAGGTAGTCCTCAGTTGAGACTCGTGCCTTTTGCATAAATTGTGTGAATCCGTTCAGTAGTTCCTGAGAAAATTAGAGTTAAAAGTACATAAATATCTATGGCCGGGGAGGATCCGCGGACCCTATCCGCACCGAGCGCGCACCCTCCTGATCGCGCGCTGAATGCAAATTGGCTGTCGAGTGTCTGTCAACATTCTAAACCAGGAACTGTTGGCGGCCATTTTCTGCCTCAGGAGAAGCGAGGCTGAAGAAGCAAGGGCAATAAGTGTGTAAAACATATAAAGGGGGCAGAGTGGAAACACCCTGACCCTCTAGAGGTGCTTAGGGGGTCCTAGAAGGACCCCCTGGGGCCCCCCTTTTGCTTTTTTTTTTTAAACGGTGAAATGCGCGCATGGTGCACGCATCCTATTGCGTTGGGTGCACGGATTCTCTCGCGTTGGGTGCGCGGATCCACGGAATCTTTTTGGAAAAAAGACAAGAAATCATTGGTTGTATGACTACTTTCTACACTGACTTTTAAGACTAGTTTAGAGTTTGTCTTCAATTAATATTCACATGAAATACATATATATGTTTTTTAAATGTTAAATACTTTGCGGGATCCGCGCACCTACCGCGTCATAGACGCAGATGACGCATCGCGGAAGCGCGTAAATGTCGCGTTACGAACATCGAACGTGTCGCGCATAGGCTGTGAGTCATGTACCGGTCGCATTGCGATCACGCACTAAACACGTACCCAACGCATACCGTGCGCGGATGCTTCTGCATAGGGATCGAGAACGGTGCGCATAGGGTGCGCGGATCCAAAAACATTGAAAAAAAATATGTAAAATAAAGTTTTGAACATATAGTTAAAGAAATATTTTTTAAAATATAAAAAAATATGTTTGAAAAACCCAATAAAAACAAATAATATTTTTTGTTTTTTTTAAAGAATTAATTAACATAATACATTTTAAAAATGGTGATAAAAAAGAATTTCGAAAAACATAATTAATGAAATTGACACACTGAAATTGAAAAATATAGGAATCCAATGAAAATCATTAAACATGATATCTTTAGAGATAAGTTAGAGATAGGAATTAGCATTTAAAATACCTTTGAAATTCACTGAAAAAACCATAGGTTTCATGCACGTTATAGTTAGGAATTGGCATTTAAAAAACCTTTGAAATTCACTGAAAAACACCATAGGTTTCAGAGACGTTATAGTTAGAAATTAGCATTTAAAAACCTTTGAAATTCACTGAAAAAACCAAAGGTTTCAGGGGCGTTATAGTTAGGAATTAGCATTTAAAAAACCTTAGAAATTCACTGAAAAAAACATAGGTTTCAGTGGTGTTATAGTTAGCTGGACATTTCTCTCATACAAAACCCTAGAAATTCCCCTGTTAGTTCAGCTAACTATAGCTCGCGCCCCCGCAATGCACTGCTGATGACGTCACATATTACATCACTCATGACATGGTCAGTGACATCACTGATGAAATCTCAAATGACATCACTGATGACGTCATCCAGTGACTGTGTGTTTCTGTAAAGTTTAAATATGTTTTATATATTTATAGTGAAGGCCTGTGGAAGAATGAGTGGGTGTACACGTGTGTGAATGGATGATTTTCTAGGTGCGTAACTGACTCTATAAGTGAGTCATTAAATGTATCTTACTGCAGACTAGTGACTAAACTGTGTGAATGTCTGTATGTGTCTGTGTGTAGGTGTATAAGTGGCTGCATGGTTTTGTGAATAGCTATATGAGTGTCTATATGGGTTATTGATTGGTTGTCTGAGTATCTGTATGGGTGCCTGAGTGTTTGTGTGGCTAGGGTGTGTGTGACTCTATGCATAGATGTGTGAGTGGGTGATTCTATGGGTGCATGGTTTTAAGAGTGCATCTGTGATGAACTGTATGGTTGAGTGAGTGTATGTATGGGTGTGTTAGGGATTGAATGTATATCTCAGTGGTACATGTGTGACTAACTACATATGTGAAAGGCAGTATATATGTGTGTAAGAGTATATAAGTGGATATATGTGAGAATGTGTGATTGTGAGAGTGGCTGTATGGATGAGTGTGTGCTTGTATCAATGATTGTATAAGAGCGTAAGTATGTGGTACTATGTTTATGAGTAAGTGAACTTGAGTATGTATAACTGCATAGGTGAGTAAATGGGAGTGTGATTAATTATTTGAATGACTGACTAGGTGTGAGAGTACCTCTATGGATGATTGGTGGTGTGTGAGTGTCTATGTAGGTGTATAAATGCATATGATAGTCTTGTACAGAGTGACTGTAAGTATGAGTGACTGTACAGGTGAGTGAGTGGAGGTGTATGTAGACCTAAGAGTTAATGAGTGGGTATGTAGTTATTGGTATTGGAGTATCTATGGTTTTGAGAATGGACGTCTGAAATTTTGAGTTGGTGTATCAACGGTTAAATTAGGGTGTGAGAAGATGCAGTAATTTATCATATGGATGATGTCATCAGTGATGCCATCAGTGATGTCACTGACCATGTCATGAGTGATGTAATATGTGATGTCATCAGCAGTGCATTGCGGGGGCGCGAGTTATAGTTAGCTGAACTGACTATAACAGGGGAATTTCTAGGGTTTTGTACAAGAGAAATGTCCAGCTAACTATAACACCCCTGAAACCTATGGTTTTTTCAGTGAATATTGACTATACATTAAACACATTTTTATACCAAAAGTAGAGAGGCAACAGAAATAGTTATGGATGACAGTATTTATCAAAAAACAGATGCTCGTGGGTCTTGAATAATGATGTAGTATTTTTCTTTATCGTGTACTTCCAAGATAACGCAGCCAATGTATTTCACCTTACAAAGGCTTCATCAGAGTTGCAAATATGAAGAACAAATGTGTGTCACAAATTGATAAACACATATAAGACCTCATGACTAGGAAACTGGTATTTATTTAGAAACATGTTACGTACACAACAAATACAGTGTCATTATGAACAATCAACCCACAGTGCTGAGTCCTGTTATACAAACTAAGGAGACATGAGCAACGAACTACATTTACTCAATCCATGACAGCGGAAAAGTCAGAAAGACAAATTATTCCTATGCCACCTTAATAACATTGTTTCTCTTTTGAAAAGACAATCAGCATAAAATAAGTCCAGATATCAAGAAGCACCAGAAGGCATAATAGGGTGAACACAAATAGACCAAGAGAGCGTGAGGAATGGTTCAATGTTCAAAAACACGCGTGCACCCAATTCTAATTTGGTCTTTAAAGTTAAGAAGAGTGTAGTCGTGAAAGAAGCAATAAGAGGGAAATCAGTTTCAAAGACACCAGGCAAGTCCCCTTACCTTTGCCCATGCAATAAAGACAAGGAAAGAGTTAAACAGGTTCTTAGCGGGCCTCTAACCCAGAGATCTAAAACACTGGGAATGCAATGATCTTCTTGGTGTATAACGGAGTACCAAAGTATAAAAACACCTCAACTTTAGTGCTAAGCCAGTGTCAAACATGAACTGCCATAATATTCCAAACTTAAATGCGGTTCAATATTGGATCCTGATGAAAGTTTGGATCATTCAGGGGCCACTGTCAATCAATCAAGGAATTTGTAAAGCGCACTACATACCCGTGAGGGTCTCAAGGCGCTGGGGGGGGGGGGGGAGCTGCTACTGATCAAAGAGCCAGGTCTTGAGAAAGTCTGCTGAAGGCCAGTAGGTCTTGGGTCTGGCCTAGGTTGGTGGGGAGGGTGTTCCAGGTCTTGGCGGCGAGGTGGGAGAAGGATCTGCTGCCGGCGGTCGTTTTATGGATGCGGGGGACTGTGGCGAGAGCGAGGCTGGCTGAGTGGAGGCTGCGGGTGGGGGTGTGGAAGCTGAGTCGTCTGTTGAGATATGCTGGTCCGGCGTTGTGTAGGGCTTTGTGTGCGTGGGGGAGGAGTTTGAAGGTTATCCTCCTGTTGACGGGGAGCCAGTGTTGGTCTCTCAGGTGGGGGTGATGTGGCTGCGTCGGGGGATATCGAGGATCAATCGTGCCGAGGCGTTCTGGATGCGTTGCAGCCGTCTCAGGAGCTTGGTTGTTGTTCCTGCGTAGTGGGCATTTCCGTAGTCCAGCCTGCTGGTGACGAGGGCCTGGGTGACGGTTTTTCTCGTTTCAGAGGGGATCCACTTGAAGATCCTGCGGAGCATTCAGAGGGTGTTGAAGCAGGATGCGGAGACGGCGTTGACCTGTTTGGTCATGGAGAGGGTGGAGTTGAGGATGACCCCCAGGTTGTGTGCATGGTCGGTGGGTGCTGGAGCTGTTCCCAGGGAGGTAGGCCACCAGGAGTCGTCCCAGGCTGAGGGGGTGGAGCCGAGGATGAGGACCTCCGTCTTGTCAGAGTTGAGCTTCAGCCTGCTGTCCTTCATCCGTTCGGCAACGGCCTTCATTCCCCTGTGGAGGTTGGCTTTGGCGGTGAGAGGGTCTTTGGTGAGGGAGATGATCAGCTGGGTGTCATCGGCGTAGGAGATGATGTTGAGGCTGTGCTGTCGGGCGATGTGGGCGAGTGGTGCCATGTAGATATTGAATAACGTCGGGGTGAGTGAGGATCCTTGTGGTACGCCGCAGATGATCTTGGTGGTCTTGGAGCAGAAGGGTGGGAGGCGGATGCTCTGGGTTCTGCTGGAGAGGAAGGATGTGGTCCAGGCCAGAGCCTTCTCTTGGATTCCGGCGTCGTGGAGGCGTGCTCTTAGGGTGTGGTGGCAGACCGTATCGAAGGCGGCTGATAGGTCCAGAAGGATGAGGGCAGCTGTTTCTCCTTTGTCCATCAGGGTCCTGATGTCGTCGGTGGAGGCGATGAGGGTGGTTTCGGTGCTGTGGTTGCTGCGGAAGCCGGACTGGGACGGGTCCAGGATGTTGTTGTCTTCGAGGTATCGGGTCAGTTGTCTGTTGACGATTTTCTCTGTGGCTTTTGCCGGGAACGGGAGCAGGGAGATAGGACGGAAGTTCTTGAGGTCCTTGGGGTCCGCCTTGGGTTTCTTGAGTAGGGCATTGATCTCGGCGTGCTTCCAGCTCTCCGGGAAGGTTGCTGTCTCGAAGGAGATGTTGATCGCTTTCCGGAGATGGGGGGCGATGACTGTGCTGGCTTTGTTGAAGAAGTGGTGTGGGCATGGGTCAGACGGGGATCCGGAGTGGATGGAGTTCATGGTCTTGATGGTGTCTTTGTCGCTGACGTTGGACCAGGAGATCAAGCGGCTGGTGCGGATGGTGGTCGCAGGGGTGGTGGGCTCGGTGGTGGACGTGGGTGTCGTGATGTTGAAGCTATCATGGATGTCGGCAATCTTGCGGTGGAAGAAGGTGGCCAGCGAGTCTCACAGGTCTTGAGATGGGGGAATGTCGTTGGTGTTGGAGCTGGGGTCGGAGAGTTCTTTCATGATGCTGAAGAGCTCTTTGCTGTTGTGTGTGTTGTTATCCAGGCGGTCCTTGAATGCGGTCCTCTTGGCGGTCCTGATGAGTTGGTGGTGTCTGCGGGTGGCATTCTTGTGGGCTGTGTAGCTGTCTGGTGATCATTCGCGAAGCCAGTTCTTCTCCAGTTTCTGACAGGTGCGCTTGGAGGCCTGGAGGTCTTCGGTGAACCATGTGGCTTTCTTGCTGGAGTGGTTGGTGGCTGGGGTCCTGAGTGGAGCGAGGGTGTCGGCGCAGTCGTTGATCCACTGTTTGAGGTTGAGGGCGGCGGTGTCGGGGTTGGTGGGGTCAGCGGGTGGTCTCAGGGTGAGGGTGGTGGTCAGCTGGTCTTCGGTGACCTTTCCCCAGTAGCCGCGTGGCATCTGTTGGGTGCGGTGGTGCGTGGTGGGTTTCCTTAAGGTGAAGTGGACGCATCTGTGGTCGGTCCAGTGGGGTCCGGTGGTGTGGTTGAAGGAGACGTGGGGGCTTGCGGAGAAGATGGGGTCAAGTGTGTGTCCAGCGGCGTGGGTGGGTGTTGTCACGAGCTGTCTGAGTCCACGGTTGGCGAGGTTGTCGATCAGGGCAGTGGAGTTGGCATTGTTGTTGTTCTCGAGGTGGAAGTTCAGGTCCCCGAGGAGGAAGTAGTCCGTGGAGGCGAGGGCGTGGGTGCTGATGAAGTTGGCGATGGAGTCGCTGAACTGTGGTCGGGGTCCGGGCGGTCTGTAGACGAGGTTTCCTCTGAGGGTGGTGTTGGGGTCGGTGTGGATCTGAAAGTGCAGGTGCTCGGCGGTGTATAGGGTGTCGTCAGTGTTGGTCGAGACTCTGATGGTGTTCTTGTGGACGATGGCGATTCCACCTCCCACTCCGTTGGTGCGGTCTCTGCGGGAGATCTTGTAGCCTTCTGGGATGGGACTGTGTATATCTTCTGATAATAGCATGTGTGGTGTGATTCCAAGCAGATAAATCATACTACAATCCTGCGGTTCACAATCACAAATCTCTTCTAAGTGAAAAAGATAGTCAATAAGATAGTTGATCTTTAAGCAATGATCAAGAGAAGGTTTTCTAAGAGTGAATCGCGCCCGGCTCAAATCATAGTTCATAGAAATCTTGAAATACTGGAGTTCGTAAACAAATGCACATAGGTGCAGTTTGGTATGATGTTTGTTAACTCTGACCTTCGTCCATGAAATGCACAGAGATCTGATAAATATTGTTGTCCTTGGCAAGCCAAAAGGTTTGATTGAATACCCAACAATGGGAAGAGAGAGGGCAGATGGACAAACTTACCGCAGACCGTATTATTGACAGGTTCAGGCAAGTCCTATTTACACCCGAGGGAATTGTAAAATAATTGTTAGCTAAATGATAGTGTCCAATGTGTGTTCCTCTAGAACCAGCACTCGGACGAGGAACTGTTACAGACGCCCCAAATTCCAAGGCTCTTTTCAGTCCTGTTAGGTACTCATGTGAATAAAAGATCCTTGAATTAGACATCTGACTCTAGATAAGGGGTGTGTTTCCTACTCTTCAAAATATGAGAAATAGATCATGCATAGACTCCTGTAAAAGGTGAACTATGAGTCATATGGTGTGCTGGATTTTAAATTGTGTTAAACAACAACTCACGTAATAGTCAATGAGGCAACGCCCCCACAAACAGAGGACGAAGATGTGCAGGCTTCAAACAAATCTCCACACCCATTATAATAAGCATAGTATCACCCTTGGCAGCCTTCCCCACCCCTCCAACGTAACATGCATGATAATAAATAAACACACAACACATTTCTTGTTTGGGTAAAGTTGCTGCAGGTTTATTACATACACCGTTGTGTAATATGGTGGGTTATCTTACGGGCGATCCAAGGGCAGGCAACCAACTGGGCCGCCTGATGAGCCAAGCAGCACCGGAGCGAACCCCATCTGTGCTGCCCCTTCTGGTGATCCTCTTCCCTGATCACGTGACACATGGTCCCTTGTTACTCACGCACCTTACAGGGCGGAGCGCAGCATAGCAAACCCCCGGTTGTTCAGGCCCACAACCGCCCGAAGGACTAACGGGGCGCCGACACGGTTTTCCAGGAACCTCCCATGAGGCTCCTAGGATTTGGCTCTGGCACCCCCTATGGTGCCGCGCAGAGGTACCCTTCCCTACCCCTCTGCTTCCAGATCGCCCTGTAACTCCACCTGCAACGAAAAAAGACAACATTCTCAGCGTCCTGCCTGCCACGAACCACGCCGGGTAAGCAGAAGGGTGGGAGACGGCGTGTCAGGTGCACGAAAGAGGGTGCCAAGATGGTGGGGAGGCCTATATACTCCTCCCCCAGTCCGAGCGCCCAGAAAGTGACGCTCCTATGCCCAGACGTGGGTCCTGTGAACACTGCGCTACTGGATTCAAGCTAGCCTGGCTGATGAGGAGTGATGCCCCAAAACCAGGCCAAAGATGCTTGTTACTGGCTTGGCAGTTCGGGCTGGGACTGTTCCCACGAGGAGCAGGGTCAAGGCTGATTTGCATATAGCTGGGTCTAAACTAGGGTGGTGTGGTGGGCAAAAAAATGATGGATTAAACCCAGACCTGTTGACTGGGGTGAATGTTTGCATTGTTCAACTTTCCGTCCACCATCTGTCCTTTTTGCATACCAGCATAAGGAATGATTCATAGGTCCAAAATCATATACATTTTGTGTATATTGGTTTGCATGGTAAATGACAGTTCTGGGCTTCGCTCAATAATCCAGGAATAAACGTTTTGAAGAGGATTAGATGTTGTCCTCCAGCTGTGAAAAATGTCATTAATGTATCTCCCTTGTATAACAAGCATTGAAAATGCACTAGGTCTCGCCTTTGATTAAGTTAAAGCCATTTGCTTTGCTACTGGTATTGTATAGCAAAGCAAATGGCTTTAATTTATTGAAAGGCGAGACCTATTGCATTTTTAGGTCTCGCCTGAGACAGCGCTTTAGCGCTGCTCTAGCGAGACTTATAGTAAGCGAGTTTTGGAAGTGCAAACAGTGCTTTTCAGGCCTCCAAATACAGTGCATGTGCGCCGGCGGCGCGCACCATTTGGCAGCCTGAAAAGCACTGCCTGATCACTTTGCGGCCCCTTTGATGTCCTCAGTGAGCCGCGCGGCCACTGAGGACATCAAAGTGCACACCATTTGCACTGTGCCCGCCCCCACTCCCCCCTCCCACTCCCTCCTCGTCAACTTCAGTGCGCAGCCCTGCTCTTCGCTCCCCCGCCTGGAATGCGCTCCTGTAACAGCTCCCCCGCCCCCAAGCGCGCGCGCGCCACGCTCCATAACGAGATAAAAGGATTACTCTGGTCAGCTGTGATTTTCTACGTCTTGCCTACCAGACAATATTTAGGTGCGTGTTTCCTTTTTTCTCATTCTAAATCCATTTTTCCCTAGGTGCATCCCCCACCCCAGCTAACACCTCTCTTCTCTCTGCTTCTTTAAAGCCCCTGAGTTTTCTTTCTTCTTCTAATTCACCTTTTCTCTTCTCATTCCGTTTATATCTCCCATCTGCCATTAGCACCTTCCTAATATCAGTAAAACGTGTCTTTATTTCCCCTGCTGCTAAACACACTTGGACTCATTTCTTTGTTACTGCTATTTTGCTCAATGCTCACTTTGTGTTCTCTCTCATGTCCTCTGCGCCCAGTCGATGCTGCTGTGAGGATTCGAGCAAGGAATTTCCAAGTAGATGCTGAAGAGGGCATCGTGGGTCTTTTCTGAGTACTACAAAGTTCCTTTTAAGTTTGGTGCAAAGAATCCGAGTGCACATCTCCAGGGCCGCCTAAGCATTTGCCAACCAGATGAGCTTTCTTGAGGCTTTGATATGGTAATGTTTGTTAGCGTCTCCGAATCTAGAGCTCTGTCTGCCTGGACTTGTGTTTACAAGTAAGCAGAGCTCTGTTGCGTGACCAGGTCACAGCAATAAAAGCCGGCACACCTTGCATTATAAAAAAAAGGGGCGCTGCATTCCTACACTGCCCTAGCTTTTCACTGCCTCTCCTTGTCCGTGTCTTTACGCCCGGCACATAAACAACCAGCCCGCGGGAGTGTCCCAGACAGCTTGCAGGACACAAATCTCCTATTTCTTTGTTCGTGTGCTTGATTGTCATGTGGCACATTACGTAAACTTTGCACCAGTGCAAAAGAATTGCACATTGAATTTACACGATATTTGTTCCTTGCTTCACTCGGAATTAAACAAAGAGGTTTTCCTGCAATCATGTTTTTGGAAAGATGTTTGCATTGGGCCAAAAATGGAGTAAAGTGTTTTGCTCTATTTTTGTTACTTGTAAGATGGAAATGTGCAAACAGGAGGCTAGCCATCACTGGTGCAGACACAATTTTGACCCAGTCATTTCCAGATAACATAGACTGCAGGGGTGAAATGTAGCCATTTACACTTGCACCTGGACACACGCTAACTGTATAATCTGTAAATATCGGTGAAAAATTGAACCAGAACCATTAAACCAACATCACTGTAATTCGACCTAGGTTTTACGCCATATATTTTGCTTGTTATTATATGCATATTTCCACCAGGACAAAAAGCAAATGAAATAAATAGAATGTTCTCATTTTTTTTATTTTAAATAAAGAAGAAGATAAATGCATTTTGCTCCCATTTTGAACTGTAAATGATGAGACGATGTTTGAGGGAAAAACAGTTTGCATTATCTCAGATTTGTCTTAAGCAAAAAGATTTAATGAAATAACATTTGGAGTCAAATCTGCTTTTCTCCAGTCCCTGCTATACAAGAAGGAAAACGGTGTAAGTTGCTTGCCACACACTGCTGCACGCCGCACAATGCTACACGAAACACTGCTGCACGCCACACACTGCTGCACGCCACACACTGCTGCACGCCTCACACTGCTGCACGCCTCACACTGCTGCACGCCTCACACTGCTGCACGCCTCACACTGCTGCAAGCCTCACACTGCTGCACGCCGCACACTGCTGCACGCCGCACACTGCTGCATGCCATACACTGCTGCACGTCACACACTGCTGCACGCCGCACACTGCTGCACGCCACACACTGCTGCACACTGCTGCATTACTCACTGCTGCATGCTGCACGACACTGCTGCATGCAGCACACTGCTGCACGCCGCTGCACGCCACACACTGCTGCATGCCTCACACTGCTACACGAAACACTGCTGCACGCCGCACACTGCTGCACGCCGCACACTGCTGCACGCCGCACACTGCTGCATGCCGCACACTGCTGCATGCCGCACACTGCTGCACGCCGCACACTGCTGCACTCAACACACTGCTTTTTTGCGAGTTTATGCTACTGACATTGTAAATGACAATGCCTTTTATTTGTCATCATCATCAAAGGCTTTATTTCGATATAAATATATCTTAAAAGCATACATGTAAAAGATACACATTAAAATATTAAAAGACATCAGTACAATGCGAAAAGGCCAAACAATTCAGATTCGCTACTAGTGTCAATAAATTAAGTAAAAACCAGAGAACTAGAATAAAAACGAATTAAACAAGATAAGCAAGCCTAATTGATCTAATACGCCAAGCCCAACCAAGGAACTTGGCTAACCCACAAACAAAAAGGGGACGGGGATCGCTTTTTAGTATTCGGATGGCCTCTATATGGAACCTGGTGCCCAGTTTTCTGCAAAGAGGCTTAAGCCATTTACTTCGGGGGGCTGAATAAGCCAAACATTCAAACAATAGATGGGGTACAGACTCAAGCCTGTTTTCGCAGAAGGGGCAGGAGGAGATTGTCTGCCTTGGAGCCTTCCACCTAGATGTCAGTTCACCAACAGGGAGTAAACCTATTCTAAATTGGAAGTACAAAGCCCTATCCTTGCGGTTTGTAATAATGTCCAGGTAAGGTTCGCGGAAAACCACATCCTTGATCAGGAGAAAATCCATGGATGTCCTACATAGATTGGCATCACTATTTCTAGTACCCGCTACCCAGGCCCAATAAATCTTTTTCAGCTCCAGCTTAGGAGGAGCAGATCTGTTGGTCCAATTTTCGCCGAGGCCAAGGTTGAAGAGAAGACGCTTGACTTCCCTCAACCAAGGAATCTTGACCCAGGCTGATGAACCCAGGACGTCAGTTAGGCCGTCTGCGTAGCTGGATAGTTCCGGCGTTCTCCAAATTCTTGCCCATAAGAGGAGAGGGCGAAGCCTTGCTTGGTCTCTCAATGGGCGGATTCCTGTGTCCAGGAACAAGGGGAGGTTTGGGGTACTATAGGGAAGCCCCATTAGGTCTTTTAGAAATTTATTTTCCGAACGGGAAAGAAGATCTGCCTTTTGGACCCCCCAAAGTTCAGCCCCATATAGAGCGGCGCTTACGGCCCTTGCCTTGTAAATGTCCAGAACAGCAGCGATAGGTTTTGAGGATGAGGCGCGATGTTCCTTGAGCAAGGCCCCCACTACCCTCTTATGTGTCAACAACATCTTTTGGAGGTGGCAGTTCCAGCTCATAGAGTCACAGAGTCGGACACCCAGATAATCGAACTCTGAGACTCTCTCCAGCGCGACAGAATCTAATGTCGGTGGTTTAGCCAGTTTTTTAGGGGGATTAAGAACCAGATACTTTGTCTTTGCAGTGTTAATGACCAACCCTCTTACATCACAGAAGGACTTAAAATTAGTTAGCAAGCTCTGTAGACCTGCCGGGGATTTTGAGATCAGGAGGGTGTCATCTGCAAATAGAAGAGTAGGTATTCTTTTGCCAGCCAGGGATGGTGCGTCTGCTGGGTGTTGAAGCAGGTGCTCCACCACTCCATTAACGTATATGGAAAACAAAGTAGGAGCAAGAACACATCCCTGGCGTACCCCTCTATTTACAGGGATGCATGCTGTTTTTTGCCCCTGGCTACCCCACCTGATCTGAGCAAAATTGTCCGCGTGTAGATTTATTAGCAGGTTTAACAAATAGGGTGGAATACCCAGTTCGTTTAATACTCTCCAGAGCTGGCTACGGGGAACTAGGTCGAAGGCAGTCCGCAGGTCTATAAAGGCGAGATATAGACTGCCCCTAGCCAGGAGAACGACCTTCCAGTAAAGCATCATTAATCTGAGGGATTGCTCTATTGTCCCCGTGCCTACTCTGAACCCTGCCTGGAAGTCAGAGAGGATGCCCTTGTCCTCCACCCACTGCAATATCCTGGTTAGAACCACCTTACCAGCCACCTTTTGAGAGGTGTCTAGAAGACTTATTGGACGGTAGTTAGCCGGGTCGTTCCGACAGCCTTTCTTAAAAATAGGAACGACCTCAGCACCCTTCCATGAGGTCGGAAGAGTTTCCCCTTCAAAGTTGGAATTTAATAGGGCTGAAATGAGTTTTCCCCAGTGATCTGGGTTAGCGCGTAGCAGGTCTCCGGGAATTCCGTCCAGACCTGCTGCTTTATTGGGGACCAAATTGTTTATTGCCCCCTCCACTTCCTTAGGTGTAAACTGAAGCTCATCCTTAAGTTGGGCAAAGTCGTAAGGATGACAGGCACTCAGGGTCGCCCCCACTTCCTGAGGCGTTGAATAAAGTTTAGTGAAGTGATCAACCCATGCAGTCTCTGGGACATTACAAGTAATCATTGAGTCCACAGGTTTCTCCCTGGATCTCAGGAGGTCCCAGAAGCCCTTTGCATCTTTTCTTACGCTTGCGGCTTTAAGATCACACCAGAACCGGTCTTCCCAAACTGCCTTTGCTTTAGCTAGTGCTCTCTTATAGTTGCCCCTGGCTATACATACTAGGTTTCTGTTCTTAGCTTTTACAGCCTTTAATAGATCCCTTTTAGCTAATCGACAAGACTCAGTAAACCAACCGGATGGGCCCTTCCTTGAGTCTCCCTTGGCCCCCTTACCCGCATTCTTGGCTATGAATAGATCACCTATAGCCTTTGTGGTTTGGGCAAAAGCTACGGATACCTCTAGTGCACTTATGGAGGGTGAATCTAGGCGCAATGAGATATTAGCCATTACTAATTGTGCATCCCGCATCTTGGTCTCGTTGCCACTAAACGTCTTCCACTTCAGGCGCCTGCCACAGTTAGTAGGACATACTTCATGTGAGGATTTCCACACGTGAGGAGATAGGATAGAGGGGCTGCTCTTCCACAAGTGAGAGAAGGATAAGAGCAGGAGGTTGTGGTCACTATCTATAGACGGACGGACCTCCATGTCCTCCAGGAAGGACCACAAGCAGAAGTTCAGCATGGCATAGTCGATCCTGGACGAATGACCTATTCTATTGAATGTATGTGCCCCATTTTGATCAGATTTAGATCTGCCATTAGTAGCTCTCAGTCCGTATTCCAGACAGAGCGCGTTAAGGTCTATGGCATTTTGAGACCATCTTTTAATTGGAGCAATGGACAAAGATGGAATGCCTCTTCTTGCATCGTCATCTCTGCAACCCAACACATCCTCAGCTGCGAGCGGTTCGAAAGTGCAATTAAAGTCCCCCGCTAGTAGGACAAGGGAATTTGAACCACAGTTTTTGAGTTCCTCTTCAATGCCAGTTAGGGTGAGAGTGGATCCTCCACCCCTAGAGCCTCTGACATAGATATTCAGTATTTCGAGTTCCGGCCCTCCACTCGGGCCTCGAAGTGATAGTCTCTGTAAATATGGGGAGATAGTGGCAATGCATTTAGCAGAACACCGCAGGGAAATGCTTATCCAAATTAAGAGCCCGCCAGAAGGGCGGCCCTTACCCTCCTTAGATCGAACAGCTGGGACAAAATAGGTAGTAAAGCCCAGTTTATGCTGTGGTTCTAGGCACCACGTTTCCTGGAACAGGCAAATCCCACAGGTTTCAATGAATGCATTCCACTCGGGGATGGCTAAGTTTCTCGCCAGACCAGCAATATTCCAACTGAGTACCTTCAGGGGCACAATTGGGTCCATTCCCTGGCTTGGAGCTGTCGCACCTATGTTGGGAGTGTTTATTACCTCACCAGCGCGTATGGCCGCTTCGTGAGTAGACGAGAGGCTCGGGATCTTTATCGTATCCAATGAGTGATAGGAATAAATTTTGGGTGAGCTGGGGCACCCAATGGAAGGTGTGGGGGGAGCCATTATTAAAGTTGCGCGTGGACTTGTGTGTGAAACCTGCGAGGGGGCATAAATGGCCGGCTTCTGGATCGAGGGAATGGGATTAGTATCTGTAAGAGTGTTTTGGTAATCATCAATGGATAGAAAATGGCTGGTAGGGATGTGGTCCAAAGCCACCATGCTCTGACTTGTAGATATTGATAGTCAATCCACTGAGTCCAGGCAACTATATCTATTGGACAATGGCAAGTCACTCCATCCTAAGGTGAAAGGTACCGTCCTACCCCTTTGGACCTGCCAGCCATCCCACGCCCTACTGCCAGCCCATTTGGAGTCCTTAAGACCATCCCTTAATAGATCCGGATAACGAGTAGGGGGAGGATAGAAGAAGGAAAGCCTTCGTGTCTCAATTCCATCCTGCTTAGCACTTTTGGCACGGCGGCAGATATATTCCGCCGTGTATGGATTGTCGAAATTTACAACAACACAATCCCCACGGGCCCGTTTTTTTCCACCACCTACCCAGGACACCCTGCGTACCATTAAGATTTTACTTGCGCAAGAAGGTGGGAGCGGTCTGTTTTGGGTGAGCCAGTGTTGAACCTTATTTTTTAGGGAGCCCAGGGGTTCCTCCATATTGGGCCTTAGGGCAGGAACACCTGTCAATATAATGACGTAGGGGTCAGCTTCAGGTGGTAAATTTAAGTGCTGGCCATTCGAATCCCTATCGTTGTCAGAATCATTATTCGTTCCCCCAGGAAATTTGGATGGTACAGAATTTAAGTTAACAACTGGGGGTTGGGGTTTGGCTGGTTCAACAGCCTTCTCACAATCACCTACGAGTGGCTCAGATCTTATATTCGAGTTATTAGGTGATAACGAGCCCATCCCGGTGGGTGGGTTGAAGGGTTCCCTAGAAACAGTCAGCTCACCGCCTAACCCTCCAATAGGAGGGATAGGAGGGATAGTCGAGAGAGATTTATTCCCAGATGTCAACAATTTTTCAATGTTCAGGAGTGACAGTTCCAAAGGTCGTAAGAGAGATTTAATAAGATCATCTATTCTGGACAAAAGAAGATCATTGGCCTCACAAGTCCTGCACCCCTCTCCCAATCTTGTAGAAACCCCAGGCATGATTGAATTCAAAGGGGGAGCTGGGGCATCCGTCGGTCCTCCCTGACTGAGGATACTGTTTCTGTGTTGGTGAGAAGTAGGGGCTTTATTGGTAGATTTGCATTTGCGCTTGATTGCCTCCCTAGCCTTCTTAGATTTGGGGATAGCACCTTTCCCATTGCTCTTTGCCACATTAGTATTCGTGGGCGCCTGGCCAGGGCTCCTCAGGAGGGCTGGTGTCCTCGCAAGGGTCGTGCTAGATTGTGAGTCTGTGGATGTTAATGATGCCGAGAGATCAACAGTATTAGGAACTCCATGTGTCTCGGCCTGCACTAACATTATGGGCCTAGACTCCCTCTGGTTTACAGGAGACTTGGATAGAGCTAGTGCCCCCAAAGAAGAGCGTCTTGCCATGGCCAGATCTTGGGACACCCTACGCTCAAGAAGTGATATGCCTTGGTTAATGGCCTCATTCGCTCTGGTGATATATTGATCGATTGGGCCTGTTACATGTGTTGGACCATTTTTGCTACCCCTCGTCATCATTATGCTGCTTTACTAAGATAAGCTAAAACAGATCAGGCTCAGAGAGGGGATAACAAGACACCAAATATGAGGTGGAAATCAGTGGAACAACAGTTAAAGGAATAGTACTTCCAAGATAGAAGATACAAAATGGAGTAGCAAAGGGAGTGTCCGAAAACAGTCTTACCCAAACTTCTGGCGGGTTTAAGCAAGTCCACTGAACGGAAGTGCTTGATGGTTGATACGTCTGCAGGGCGCTTTCTCACATCAAGAGTTGTAGGCGCTTTTTTTGCAGGACAAGCTCCCTTAAGGAACCTGACTCAACCTCTATGCCCACAGGTGAGGCGTTGCTCAGATTCCCTTGAACGCGTTGAGCCGATGTTAGAGGGATGGCCCAGCCCAGTCAGGTCCGGTCAGTGACGGGCAAGGACGGGCCCGCCCTTGGCCCGGGCTTCGCCCGGGCGCTGCCCGCGCGCGTCCCGCGCTGCGTGGAGCCTGCTGGGCTTATGACAAGCCCGGGCGCTGCCTGATGTCGTCAGTGGCAGGCGCCCGGAGCTGTGAATGCTGGGGCTTGTGGTCTCCTGGCCGTTCACCTCACGGCAGTGGTGGACCACTCCCGGTCCCTCGCGGCAAGAAGGCAAGGAAACTCTCCCCGCAGATGCCGTTCCCCTCACGGCTCACCCTCGATTGGTAGGTGCAAGTTGAATCCTCGTTGTGTAAGTAGCGCGTCCCCTTTTATTTGTTTTAAAACCAAAACATAAATAAAAGGCATTGTAATTTTACAATGCCAATAGCTCAAACTCTTATAAATGCGAGACCTATTGCATTGTAAATGCTTGTTAATGCTTGTGTTTTTTATCTTAACATGCTTGATGTCCGCGCGCCAGCCCAGCGGGTAGGAGGACACGAGGAGAGCATGCTCGGCGCACGTGGCGAGCACTGCAGGTCCCGTTACAAAGAATTACATGCTGCTAGAACGAATGCGATGCGGCCATGCTTTTATTTTTAACAGCGGCCGGCACACATGAGATTCAGTTTCTTTTAAACTCGAGTCTCGATATCAAAATCAGACACACTGACATGTTGTAAAACCGTATACCAATAACCTTGGTTTTGACGTACGTTGCCAAATAGGTTTATATCTGAGTGTAGCTCATTGATTGAGATGCTTAGAATAGACTTTTTGTGTCCTTGGTATTGACAAGTCGATCGCTAATAGTATCACCAATATTCAAAATACCCTCATTTATAAAGTTGACAAAGGACAGTGCTCTTGGTTAGTTCCAACAAGCAAGACCCCACATCTCTCTCTCTCTCTCTCTCTCTCTCTCTCAGTCTCCTCATCCTTCTCTCTTCCTGACCCTTTTTCTCTTTCGCCTTTGTTTAATTTTATCTATTCATTTTATTTATTTTATATAGGGCGGGCATACAGAGAATACAGAGAAACAAGAAGCGAGTGAGCGCAGGGATAGTGTGCTTTTCACAAACTTAAAACCTAACATAGCCATGAAAACGAGGTGAAATGAGGCTCTGGGGTGGATTTTGTACCACGTGATGTTAAATCATGCAGGATGACGTTGATTGTTTTTTTTCGATTCCCTTTGGTCCAATGTATTTATCAATTCCGTTCTGCCGTTGTTTAGGCCTGGGGGAACCAGCAGCAGACTGCTGCTTGCGCTGCTGTTACCGCCGCATCTGCAGGCAGCGCCTTGCAAGTCTCCCGAGGAGCTGAAGGCGACACCGCTGCCGCGCTCTCTTCCTTCTTGAAGACTGGCGCGCGCAGCACATTTATCGATCTTTCATTTGTGTGGACGGGCCGTGGGGAGTCTGTGGGGCGAATGTTGCACTTAAAGCCCCTGGCAGGGCGAGAGGTTTGTGCCGCACGTCGCGGGAATGTCACGTATAATCCCCAGAAACGCCGCTAGTGCACATCTTCTAGTCCGCCCGCATGCACGCTTTGGAATCTGTATTGATTCCAATGGGAGCCTGGGGGGCAGCCGAGCACCGCGAGGTCTGCCGCCCGGGCAGGTTGGGAGGGGGGAGAGGGGGGCGTGGCCGAACGGCCATTTTGTAAATAATTGGGCTACATTTGAAGGATAGCCCAAATGTAGCCCAAATCCAGGGGTAGTAGCCCAAGGGGTATATATACAAAACGCGCGATTCCCAGCCACCATTTTAGGCTTGGTGACCTGGTGGCTGGGTGCGCTAGTTAAAGTTTTTCTTGAAGTTTGTTGGGTAGTAGTAGGCGAGAGTAGGAGGATTAGACGTACCTGGAGACATGTCTTGCGGCGACATCCGTGTTCTGGAGGCTATCCGGTTGTTGAGCGAGGCAGGGAGGATGGACTTGCTGGTCCAGGAGGCCAATTGGACGAAGCGCCCGGCGAGGCGCGCGTCCGCGGGGGTGGCGGCCGCCGTCGCGGCTTGTTCGCCACCCGGGAGTCCGTCGCGTGTGGCGGTGAGTGTTCGAGGCGGCGCATATGCCAGGAGCGCCGCCTCCGGGTCTGCGTCGGGTGTGGATGGGAGTGTTAGGGGCCTGGAGGCGGGGAGGGGGCGGGGACGAGCGGCGCGACGGGGGAAGGCCCAGGACGCCTCACGTGAGAGGCCCAGGTCCTACGCGGGCCGCTCCTCGAGCCGGGGAGCGGCCGTTGCCATGGTTACGGCTGGGGCGAAGAGACGCTCGAGCGAGGGCCGGGCAGGCCCGATGACAGGATCGCGGAGCGCGCGGGGGCGGGCGGAGCGGGAGGAGGGAGATCGAAGGTGTGGGGAAGGCCCTGGCGAGACGGCAGCTCAGGAAGGGGTTTATGGGGCAGGCACAGCGTGGAGACACGAGGCCCCGAGTTGGGACGTAGCGGAATGGGGGAGGGTGGTGGGGGGGCGGGGCGGGGGGGGCGGCTCGGGCCTGGCTGGGAATAGAGTAGATTGGCAGGATAGGCAGCGGGCGGGGGCGGCGGGGCGGGGGAGGGGGGGGGGCGCGGCCTTAAGTGGGGGGGCGCTCGCGTCGGGTCAGGAGGCGACAGGGGGGGAATCGGGGAGGGGCGGGGGGGGGCGAGAAGGGAGCTCAGTGGGGGGGAGCATAGGGGTCAGGGGCTTGGCGGAGTGTGACGACGGAGGGTGGGGCCCGGTAGGGGGGGTCCTGGGGGGGGAGGCGACAGGTGGGGAATCCCCCGTGTTATTTGAGTCAGAGGGCAGCGAGAGGGACTGGGACGGCTTGGATATTTTTGAGTCGTGGGCGGAGGGTTTGGGGGGGGCCTCGGGGGTGGGGGCCGAGGGCGCAGGTACGGGGGAGATGGGGGGGAGGGGGGGGGAGGCGTAGGGGGTGGCGCGGTTGGGGGGGGGGGGCCGAGCGGGCAGGGTTTGGGGTGGAGTGGGCAGGGGGAGTGGAGTGACGGGGACGACGGAGATGGGGAGGACGTCGAAGTGGGGGATTTGAGCGCGGTGGGCAAGGCGTGGGTCGCGGAGGCGTCGGGGGCTGGCAAGCGGGGATGGGATGGGAGAAGGAAGATAGGTCGGCCCAGCACACCAGACCATTCATTTTCTTTGCAGGTAGCGGAGCGACAGCAGGAGCATCGCGGGGTACCGGACTTGGCAGGGCTGGGAGCGGCCTGGCGACGCCAAGGAGAAGGGAGAGTGGAGCCTCGGGCGGCGTGCCCAGTACCAGCGAGGGATCCCGCCGCGGCTGGCACAAGTAGGCCCGTGACGGGCTCGCCAGCCCCAACACCCACGGGGTCACAGCGCCCCGGGGGACAGCGCCAGAGGAACGCTGGAGAGGAAATTTTGTTTGTATCACGGAGACAGGTGGCACCACCAGCGGGCAGCGCTGGGGGTGCGGGGCAGGAGACTTTGGACTATGAGGAGGAGAGTATGGAGGAAGGAGAGTTGCGTGAGGTGGGAGACGGTAGGGACGGGGGGCCGAGTAATGTTGTGGATAGTTTCTTACAGGTGTCACGACGCCAGGCGCAGCCCACGGGTCGGACATCCAGGTGGGAAAGCAGCTCGGCCCCCAGGCCTGGACGCCGGGAGGAGCGACGGACGGAGACATTGGCGCCAGGTAATGCACATTTGCTCGGGCGGCCAAGGATGGTGTCGAGAGGGGTGGGGGGGGTGGGGGCGGAGGGGGACGTAGGGGAAAGATTGCGCAAAGGTACGTATGTGGTTGATGTGGCAGTGGGCACGGACGGCGTAGGGCAGGGCGACAGCGGGCAGACCAAGAAGGAGGGGACAAGTGAGAAGGGAACAGGGGACGCAAAGGCAGAGGAGACAAAACTGGAGAGTAAGGAATTGAAGGTAAAGCGGTTACCATATATGGGAGTGACCAAGCCCTTGGGGGCGCACTTGATGTTGGCTACAAAGGAACGGATCTGGAAAGGGGAGTATGTGGAGATACTCAAACTCCTGCACAGGGAGGTCAGGGCGAAAGAGGGTTCGAAGGAAGAGGAATTTGAGCTCGCAAAGAGGCCTAAGGTGCCGCTGACAATAGAAAACTGGACAGCGGCTTTTCTGATATATGCCAGCGTGTATTGCGAGAAGTTTCCGGAGAGGTCAGTGGCCATGTTCAAATACATGGACGTCATTAGGAAGGCACAGATTACGGGGGGTGGATATGCCTGGGCTCAGTATGATGAGGAATTCAGGGCGCGCATGGCATGGGATGCGGAGGCAAAATGGGGAGAGCTGGATACGGATTTATGGCAGCATACCATGGGCCTGGCGGGGTCGGGGAAGACTATCTTTACTGCCAGCGGGCTGCCGCTTGTGTACCAGCCCTTTCGAGGGGGTCCCAGGAACAGACTGTCTTGAGTATCACGCGCTCAATCGCCGGCCTCTATTCACGGCCATCTGGTGCAAACGTCTCACTTCACAAAATCTTCACGGCAGTCATGGGGGCACGCATCATATGCTGCTTATTTAGCGGGTTTACACATTGGGCTTCAGTAGTATTCTGACACACAAACTAAGATCTCTCTGGACGGCCCAGGAGCCTATGCCTCAACACGCTCACTTTTTTTTAGTTCAAAATCGTAATTTATTAAAGAAATAGAGGTGGATACAAATAATACACATTACTAATCAAAGGAAAAGCATACATCGTGTACAAATTCCGGGGACAATACGAGAATAAAAATAAGACATTTTAAATACAGAGCAGTAGGCCAATCATGGAGAAACACAGTGCATATAAAAATAAAAGGTGAAGAAGAGTAACACTAGAAGTCAAGGGGGTTTAAGTACTTCTTGTTGGGAAGGGGTTGGTAAAGAGTGTTTAAATGCACATTTATCAAAAAAGGTTGTGACAGGCGTCCATAACTGAATTAGTTTCATGGCCATTTGTAAAGGAAACAGGAGAAATGTGTCCAATCTGTGATTGTGGCATACATCGTACCACCAAGCTTTATAAGAAATTTTCGTGAAGTCTATCCAATTCCGTGTGATCTGCTGGAAGGCAACTGCTATTAACAAATCAACGACTCTGACATCAATTTCATAGTTATCCCAGATTGGGGAAAGGCTACCTAGAAAAATGTTTTGTACGCAAAATGGGGCACCAGTGCCAAAAATTAAATTGATTTGAGACCAAACCTGTTTCCAAAACCTGTCTACAAATGAACATGTGAAAAGCATGTGAAACAGGTCAGCATTGGGAGAGGAACAGGACCAACAGTTATCCTGTACATCAGAAAAACTTTTGTTTAAAATGTGAGGAGACAATAGTAGCCTATTGTATGTAAAAAACAAAGTTTGTGTTAAACTAGCTGTTCTGGAGGTTTTACGTATCTTAATCCAAATCTTATTCCATGTTGATGGGGACCAGACCGTACTGAAATCTCTTTCCCAGGCGACTTCAATCTTAGAATTAGGCCTGGGCATAACCTTGGGTTGGAGTAGAGTATATAGGGTAGAGGCCTTAGGTTTGGTATGCAGAAGAATAGATAGAGCAGTAGGTGTGTCAGTGACACGAGAAGTACTGGCGGTCCGGACAAGCCGAGTGTGTGCGTCAAGTACCGTACGCCGGAGAACGTGGTACTTAGAAATCCAGGCGGCATGCAAATTGTAAGTCTGTTGAAGCAACGGAAAAGGAATAAATTCATTGTTCGAGAATAATTGATGAACCCAAATCAAACCTTGTCCCCTCCAGGACTTCCGGTAAAAAGGTTTGTCGTTTATCAATAGAGCCGTATTATGCCAAATAGTGGATGACATCAAGGACTCAAGAGCATCAGGGGCTATCGGAAAAGAAGGAGCGAGAAGATTAGAGGTAAATTTAAATATAGGAGAAGACAGTGTTTGGGGTTTGCGGGAGAAAGAGAGATATTCTTGAAATGAAAAGGGGGACAAAAACGAACTTTCAACTAAAACCCATAATGGGCAATGAGCTGTTGAATCCAGCAACCAATATGAGGCTTGCCGCAGTAGAAAAGCTCTGTGATAAACAGGGAAGTTAGGAAAGTTGACCCCACCCTCAGCTTTAGGGCGTACTAACCTAGAGAGAGACATCCGAGCTCTTTTTGAATTCCATAGGAAGGACGATAATAACGAATTACCATCAGGAAAGGTAGAGGTGATGCCATTTCGTAGTCAGATCTGAGAGTTTTTTAATACAAGTATTCAAACATAAAGTAACCGTGTCTTTTATCGTGGGCTTAAAACACAATCCCAGGTATTTAATATGAGAAGATTTACATGTAAAATTTGTTGAGTCAAAATCAACTTTGAAAGTAAATTTGGTTAACGGTAGGATTTCACACTTATCACTATTCAGTTTATATCCAGAAACCTTTGAAAAGGATTGAACTTCCTTGAGAAAGGCAGGAACTGATTCATTAGGGTTGGAGATAAAAAGCAGAATATCGTCTGCATACGCTGCTAATTTGACATCCGTGGTCGTGGTCTGAAATCCATGTATTTGTGTGTTTTGAGGAATCCGAGATAGGAAAGGCTCCAAAGCCAAATTGAAAAGGAAAGGAGAGAGAGGGCAACCCTGACGTACACCTCTACCAAGGTCAAAAAAGGGTGAGATGAGACCATTAGCACAGACCGCAGCGCGGGGGCTAGTATACAAGAGCAAAATCAGGGCTATAAACTTAGGGCCAAAGCCAAACCATCGAAGGGCATAGAATAAATATGGCCATTCAACTCTATCAAAGGCTTTCTCTGCGTCGAGTGCTATAGCAGCGAGGGAATGTTGTAAGTGCGGAACCTTTGATAGAATATCAAAAAACAGCCTTGTATTGTCACTAATGACCCGCCCTTTCACAAAACCAGATTGCTCCCTACCTAGAATACTTGGTAAAATAGGGTCTAAACGTAATGCCAATGCCTTTGAAAAAATCGTATAATCTATATTTACCAATGAAATGGGCCTATAGTTCTTACAATATTGCAGATCCTTGCCGTCTTTAGGAATTAAACATATATGAGCCTCTGAAAAGGAGCCTGTTGAACCTCTTAAAGAAGTAAAAGAATGAATCAAACTGAATAATTTAGGCAATAATAATTTGGAAAAGTGGAGATAAAATTCAACAGTAAATCCATCAGGTCCAGGTGCTTTGTCTTTCTTCAAATGTTTCAGAGCCTCTAAGAGCTCTTGTTGCGTAGTATCTTCTTCTAGAGACGATAAATCTGAGAAGGTTTGCGGGGTTTTATGTATAGTTGAAAAGAATTGTGAGAGGGTAAGGTCTGTGGGATTCATTTCGGGGGCATACAATGATTTATATAAAAGTGCAAATTCATCCAAAATTTCCGTGTCACTGAATTTTAAGACAGAGTTCCCGTCGAAAATAGAATCAATGGTTAATTTATTATGTCTGGTTTTTAAATAGTTAGCCAAAATGTTACCTGCTTTATTTTTCCCACCATAATATTTGGCGCTAGACTTCAGGAGGTAAAAAGAAGCACTGTCAGTGGACTCTTTATTAAATTGTAATTTTGCTTTTATTAGGGCATCAAGAACTGCTTTTGAATTAGACGTGCAGAAAGAATGCTCCAGATTCTTAATTTCTTGAAGCAAGGTATGGGACCGATGGCGAGCGATGTTACGCTTTTTGGCCACAAAGCTGATAATAAAATTCCTCGCCGAGGCCTTAAAGGCGTCCCAGATAGTGGAAAAAGGTAGGGAGGTCGAATCATTTAAGGAGAAATAGTCATCAAAGAAGGTAGAAAATGAAGAAGAGAATGCGGGATCTAAAAGAAGAGAATTGTTGAATCTCCACCTTCTGGGCGCATTATTTTTTGGCAAAATGTCTAAAACAATTGAGACAGGGGCATGGTCAGATAACAAGATAGGTCCTATATCAGCAAGTAAAAGCGCTTGTGCAATGTTATGGGAAACGAAAAAGTAATCAATACGTGTTTGAGAGTGATGCACCGGGGAATAACACGTGTACTCTTTGGTGGTAGGGTTACACAGCCTCCAGGCGTCAAGAAGTTTATTCTGAGTAATAGCATGAACAAAGGACTTATGTGGTTTGTTAGGAATGAATGAAACTTTGGAATGCCGGTCAACAAAGGGGTCAAAAGTCTGATTACAGTCTCCTGCTAAAATAAAATTATCTTCCATGCAGAGGGCAATCTGCTGGGCCATTGAAGACCAAAAGGAGGAATCCCCACCAGTAGGACCATATACATTGAAGAAGGAGACTGGAACCTCCTTCAGCAGCAATTTAACGTGGAGCCAGCGGCCTTCTGTATCAGATTCCTTTGAAACAAATTTACAATCAAGCGACTTATGACAGTGTATCATAACCCCATTGCGTTTTCCATCCCCATTAGAATAATAAATTTCCCCCACCCAACCTCGTTTTAATTTTAATGACTCATCCTCCGTTAGGTGAGTCTCCTGTAGAAACACAATATCAGCATTCATCCTTGCTAGGTGGGCCAACACCCTCTGACGCTTGATCGGAGAGTTTAACCCTCTAACATTCCAAGATACCAGTCTTAGCAGCATAATAGTTTAGAAATAAAATAAGACCAGGGAGAAAAACAGTAGCGAAATGAAACAATGAAATGCTCCAAGTAAAACAAAAAAAAAATACAGTACATCAAAAAGGGAAAGAGTTACCAAGGCTTGAGGAAAGGAGAGAAAAGAATGGAGTAACAGAGAAGGAAGTTGAGTAAACTTCGAAGGAAAAGCCAAGATGCCAGAGAGAGTATATTCGGAATTGTAATGCATAGGAGAGTAATAGAAAGGTAAGTATAGGACTAGGAGATGGAGCACCAGTCAGAGCTGAAGAAGTACCACCTCAAAAGGAAAAACAAACAAAACAAAAAGAAGAACAAAACAAAGCACATGGAAGAAAAATAACTCAATTACATCCAAACGAAAGATCAAGAGGATAGATAGGAGAGAAATAAGCGAGAAGAAAGAAACAGAAAGGATGGGAAAACAAAGGGGAAACATACCTACATGGGGATACACCAAGCGGAGACGAGAGGGGGGGTTGAACCACATGGAATGGACGATGCACCAGGGATCGGCAAAACGGGGAGCCGGGAAAGCCTCAGGAAGCAAGTGAAGGGAATCTGTGGCAATGAAAAAAGAATCAATGTTAAAACGCACAAAGAGACAATTGCCAAAAAGTGGGAAAAAAATATCAAACATAATCTCAGAAGGAAAACATGACAACAATGTCTTTAAGTATACTATCACTAAGAATCAAAGGAGCACCAAACAAATTACCAAACTTCTGAAAGGAGAAAAATTAAACATTCAGTCAACATGTCAACGAAAGAACCATTGTACACACTCAAAGAGAGGAAGCAGAACCAGAAGAGTCCATATCGTTCGGTTTGCATGAGTTGATAAAACTTTGTAAGTGCACCGGGTCTTCATATGTGGTGGTTCTGTTATTATATGTGACTTTGAATAGACATGGATGGAAGAGACCATATCTAGAGGCATATGTATCAACATCACCATTTGCGATTCTCAAATAGCGATTTTAAAAAAATCGCTATTTGAGAATTGCAAAACGGGATGTATTAAAAAAATTGCAAACTTTTTGCGATTTCTTAAAGTTCCTTAATAGCGATTAGCAAATTGCGAAATCGCAATTAAGGAATACCTGCCCATTCATTTCTATGGGCCAGGAGACCCATAGGAATGAATGGGAAGTAATTCTCAAATAGCGAATCGCAATTTGCTAATCGCAATTTGAGAATAATTTCAAAGGTGCAAGGGTGTCATGATGACACCCTGATGCACCCCTGAAATGAGCATGTGTGTGCATATGGCGCACATACATGCCCTAAGGGCATGTATGAGCGCCACGTGTCACTTTGTAAAATTCCAAAAAGTGCTTTTTGAAAGGAATTCGCAAATTACCACCAATTGGAAGTTGGTGGTAATTTGCGATTTCTTAAGGATAATTCGCACAACTTGGGTGCTTTTTACATGTCATTTAAGAAATCGCAATTTGCGATTTCTAAAATGCTTACGCAAAATTAAGAAATCGCTAAATCAGCAATTCCTTAATTTTGCGATGGGATTTGGCTCATACATCCCGATTACCGATTTTTTAATCGCGAACACTGTTATTTGGCGAATCGCAGCGTTTGCGATTAAAAAATCGTTGGATACATATGCCCCCTAGATCCTAAGGAGTGCAGGTCGGCTCTCATATTCAGAAAAGCTTTGCGTCTGGCGGCAGTGGCTTTCGCATAGTCTTGCGCAAAATACAAGGACGAGCCAGACCATGTGACTTTAGGAGAAGCTCTAACTGCTGAGAGAACCTTTAGCAGATCCGTATACTCCAGAAAGTACAAGATGACGCCTCTAGACCGTGGCGCAGGCATAGTGTGGGCTGGGGGACGACCCAATCGATGCGCTCGTTGAATGTTGAGGACCGTCCCTTCTGGCATGTGAAGCAACTTAGGAAGGAATGACTTGAAAAATGCAAGAGAGTCTGTCCCTTCAAGGCCCTCCCCCAGGCCATAAATGCGTAGGTTGTTGCGTCTACTGCGATTTTCCAAGTCCTCAACTTGTTTTTGAAGCGTCGAAACTTGAGAGTGTAGATGAGATACAGTAACACAAGTTTCTTTAAAGGAGGATACATTGTGCTCAACTGACGATACCCTAGCCTCCAACTGAGACCAAGTGTCTGTTAAGACTTGTAGTTTAGTATTGGTTTCTTCCATGAATGGTCGAAGAGCCCTAATTTCCTCCAATAGTAGCTCCAGTGACACTGGTGAGGCTGATTTAGGAGGCGAGGGAGGGTCTTTCTTTAAGCATTTGGTATTTGATTTCGCTGAAACTGTAGGGGTAGGTGAGGGCTCCATTGTCGTATCCAGGCGTTGAAAAGATGAAGTTGAAGAGTCTACCAATTTGGAGAACTCCGAAAAAATCTTTGAATTCTTTATGAAAATGCGCTTTGGCTTGGAGAGAGAGGAAGGTGGTACCTTTGTTCTACCCATAAAACACTATTCACAAAAACCGGGCCAATGCCAATATGTCAGGAAGTCGACACAATAAGCCAGGCGCAGGACACAGAAGAGCACCAGCAAAAAGGAGCATAGAGACCTTTTAAAAAGAAAGCGCTTACTGGTAACCAATCATCGTGCCATCTTTGAAATTCTGGCGTAGTATAAACAGGGATAAATAAGCCAGAAGCCAATACGAGCGCCAAGAGAAGGAGCAATACAGCGTGTACCACCAGTATTTAATGTATGAAGAAATTGCAGTGAATTGAGCGCTGCAGAGTCTCGTTGCGATATGCTTGTCAGCGGCAATCCTTCACAAAATGTATGCTAAAGGAGCAGAGCAGCAATGTCATTGCAGTCAAAAGACTCTTCACGAAGGTACCAGCATACTTAACATTGAAAATAATACAGAGGATCCGCATTAAAACACCTCAAATTCCCTACAAAAAAGCTGCCAGATACCTTTAGTAGTGAAGAAGTGTTGAGCAGCGTCGTTTTGGGAGTGCAGATGCCATTCTAACGGCAGTCTGAGGTAACGCGCTAAATTCAAAATGGTGGCCGCGCAGGAAGCGGAGCCGTGGAGGAACTCACTTCAATAAAATTAAAGTTCCCGCGCCGCCATGAAGGTCTGCAGTGAGCACACAACGCGCTCCGAGTCTTCAGACGTCCGTACATTCGCTCAGCCGAGCAGCAGCCTATCTCAGAGCGCCGAGTCTTCCCGGCTGACCACGGAGCTTCACCCGGGCGCCGCCATTCACTCGGGCGCCAAGCCACGCCCCCCAACACGCTCACTTTTAATGTCAGTTTTTTACTGAGTCGCTTACACGCTGACACGAGCACCGCTTCCCAGCAACGTAAAATTAGTTAGGAAAAAATTGTCTGTAACTCATTGTGCTCTTTCCCCCAAAAAAGGCCGAAGTCACGCAGGAAGAAGCACCGCGTTCTTGATTAGGCGAATAAAATATACACTTAGCAATGACTATCTTCGTAATTGAAGCGTGTAAATCCACCACAATAGCATTTTTACAGATTATAACTACCCTTTGGACTCGCTAACTATTAATGTTATAATCATTACCAGGTCTCTACCACGCTGACACCAGCGCCGCCTTCTATCCACGGCCTATCTTTCTGTATTTTTCTGCATTTTCAAGACTAATGAATATCTCTAACGCATTGAAAGGCCAAACCCATGCTAGTATAAGCGCCGCATTCCTGCAAAGAGGTAATAACTTTTCATTTAAAGCCTGCAACTCCTCAAGCAGATTATAATCGTATTTCAGGCATTTTAACAGCACTAGCGCTGCCGCCCCACAATGGTGCTTTTACTATTCACACAGGGAGAATCACTCTCTAATAGAGGGCAACCTTCGCCCTGAAGAACAGATTTTCATTTCATTGTTCTAATCACGTTCCTATGAAAAAGAAGAGTTAATATGTATTGAATCCCAGGTGTTCTATGCCACGTTTACTGCAACCAATTGTGTGTGTTCCTTTTTTCTACTCTTCCCTCTCATATATAGTTTTGTATAGTTAAATAACTATTGATTATGAGCATCTTCTCTGACAAACACTGATCGCAATAATTCTATGTATGTGTTAAATTAACATTATACTTTGTTGTCATGGTCTTTTTCCTTTTTTCTTTTTCCAGTTATAGGTACTATAGACTCATAACCACCCAGTGTCCAATAGGCTCACTGAGAACAAGGGTAAGTACACAGCTTACCTCTGCACGTCACGGACTAGTTAAGTGCCACATATTGGTCCTGAAGAAAATCCTCCGACCCGACTGGGCACCGATGGGGCTAAAACATGTAGACCACTCACGTTTTTAAAGTAGGTGCTATATAACAGTAGCCCTTCTAGACACGCACCGCCTTGCCTTGTAACCTTGCCCCATCTTCAACAGAATAAAACCTAATTTTGAGAGATGGAGGTCATTTTATACTCACTTCACTTGCACTCTCACCATTCCTGATCACCACTAATCACCAGTTGGTCTCCCTCCAGGTGGAGGAAAGCATATAGTGCCAGATGTATCAACATTACATTTTGCGAGTCTATAATAGCGAATCTTACCGATTCGCTATTATAGACTCGCAAAATGCAATGTATGTAGGAATATGCTAATATTTAGCGATTCCTACGCATTCTTTCTTTGCGACTCGCGAATTGTGAGTCGCAAATAAGGAATGGCTTCCCATTCATTCCCATGGGCCAAGAGGCCCATAGGAATGAATGTGAATTGCGTGCGCAAATTGCGAGTACCGAATAGGTACTCGCAAATTGCGCAAGCAATTTCAAGGGTGCAAGGGTGCCAAAAGTCCACCCTGTTGCACCCCTGAAATGTGCATGTGTGCCACATGCACTTTGAAAAAAGCCAAAAAGTGCTTTTTTAATGAAAATCGCAAATTACCACCAACTTGAAGTTGGTGGTAATTTGCGATTCATTAAGGCAATATCACAATTTGTGATGCCTACTAGCATAGCATTTATGGAATCCCAAATTGCGATTCTCTAAATGCTTGCGCAAAATAAGGAATCGCAAATTTTGCGATTCCTTATTTTGCGAGTAGGTTTGAACTTACCTACATAGCACATCTGCGAATTTCAGCGTTTGCTATCGCAAATTACTTTGATACATCTGGCCCATATAAAGACCCTATGATGATGCTTTTCACGTAATCACCTAAGTGGAAAATCAAGACATACCGCTCCGTTACCTTTAACGCAAATGAGGGTTTTTCTAGATTGTCGGTATCCTAGATCCTGGTAATAATACAAGACAAGTGATCCATTCTCTCTTGATTATTTATTTACCAGTCCTGAGAGTCAGTAGTCTGCTGAGGGGGATGATGTACCTCCTGCGTTATATCTCCCTGCTAGAGTACAGAGTAGTGTTGTTACATACTCACACTTAATTTTGTCTATGCTTGTTGTCTTTGGTTGTACATTCTAGTTCCATGTTGGAACATAGCTGGAGAACCTAGGCGTGATGACCCAGTTGCACTGGAGCTGCCTAGCTGTATGTATATTCAAGTTGCTGTGCTGCATTATCAACAATAAATGATATAAACTTTATTTGGATTATTGGAATCTTTCAAGTGTGTCTTCCCAAGGCCTGCTCTAAGAGGAGCTGGCAGACAGGAAGGCAGAAAGCGAGTTCAGGCTACAGCTGGCCAACATCAGGATAGAGAAAAGGAAACTGGCCACCGAGGAGAAGCTGGTTTTGGAGAGACTGCCTCATGAACGGGGCTTCAAAGAGCTGTACCTCAAAGCCAGGTAGGCAGAGTCCATCATTATTGTTGGCAGCATACCTGCAGTGTCCTCCAGAGACAAGAGGGTCCACATTCCCAAAGATCTGGTGCCTGATTTTTTTGTGGGGTACAACATTAACAATCGGTTTGAAGCATATGGCGTGGATTTGCAGATTTTTAGGATCCCGGAGGAGGATTGGGGGCTAGCCTCTAGAAGCACATCTCTAGCGAGGTGAGAGACACCCTACTGGCCCTAAATTAGAGAGACAGGATGAGGTATCCCTCCATGAAGGAAGTCCTAGTCAGGAAGTATGGCCTAACTCCTGAGAAGTACAGGCAGAAGTTTGTGGAGAAGTGTGGCTCAATGATTAGAGCGGCAGACCCTGATGCGGAGGTCTAGCCTGGGACCAGGGTTCAATTCCCCGCCTTGGTGGGTCTTGGGCTCAAAATTCCACAGACCTGATAATTCTCGCCTCGGTGCCATTCCAATCATGGAGTCCCACTCTGCAACTCTGGGCAATAGCTTGCTTAATCTCCACAACGGCCCCCACAACGCTAAGGATGCCTGGCCTCCACCTTGGGGGTGCCCAGGAGTGGACGCCTCACAGGGAAAGCCAGGATGGGTTCCACAGCGGTATTTGTACAAGCGCCTTGAGACCCTTGCGGGTGAGTAGTGTGCTATACAAGTATCAATTTACAATTTTTTTAGGGACAGCCAGAAGCTGCCCTAGCAGTCCTGGGTGAATTGTACGGTCTCATTGTGCAAGGCACTGGATGGTTGGGTTAGCAGTAGTGAATTAAAGGATTATCAGGGGCTGTACAATTTTAATGCCAGAAAGCACACGTTCTGTCTCTATAGTGCCAGAGGTATTCCTGTGTATTGGGATCACGTGATGACCTTTGACTACCATTATTTTAATTGACTTTATGTCTAGGTATGTATGATATAATTTTTCCTGCATGTGCACTTTTCCTTGAAGATTTCTTCTGTGTCTCCTTGTAGCTGGGTAGGGGGAGTGTTTGCTTTTTACAGCCTTGTCAGGAACAGAAAGTGTGGGATGTGCATTTGAAAGCATAAGAGAGAGAGAGTTGTGGAATGTACTTCTCGGAGTGCAGTGTTATAAGCAGTGGTAATCAAATGTGCATTGTGTTGTACATTGACATATGAAGTGTGTAGTGCTATAGGCAGTGGTGCACAAATGTGTGGCGTGTTGTACACTGGGAAGTATGATGAATTTCTTGCTATTGGCTTTGACATGGCCTCATGCCATCTTGAATTCTGACTCTGTCTAGCTTTAGCTTTGCGCACAGGGAGGCCGAATATATGACGATACAATGCGATCATTTAGATCGCAGTACAATACATTGCGGTTTTTACAACGCAAGTCAATACAACGACTTGCGCTAGAGGGCACTGGACTTAGGAATAGTATGATTGCCTACGCAACAGTAGGGATGGTGTTGGAATAGTAAATCACACTATTCCTTAGTCTTGAGCGCCATCCATCGCAAGTCGTTGTAACTAACTGCGTTGTAATGACAGCGAAGTAAATGTATTGCAGTGTTTTGAAGACGTTGTAAAGGTCGTTTTCCGGCAGGCCCTCAGATTACTCAAGTTGTTTACGCTATTTACGTTCAAGGGGCACAATTCACAGAGCTAACTTAAGACAAAATCTTAAACTTATTACCATTCTGGTATTCACAGAAGGCACTTACTCATTTTGGTATTCACAGAAGGCACTTACTCATCAATGAGTAAGTGCCTTCTGTGAATACCAAAATTAGTAATTATGGGCACAATTCAATAGATCGGGTTGAGATGTGTGCATCGGTTGGAATTTATAATGCCTTCAGGCAATGATATCATTGCTGAAAAGCATTATGCCGAGCATTGACACACAGTGTTCAGGGTTCTTCTCCATTTTTATATATTACAAAATGGCGGAATCGTTGTGGTAATTATGCAAACATGCATGGACATTATGGACCTTTCACTGTTTTTACTTACCCGGAAATGTGTAATGCTTTGAGCACTGTATGCATATAAAAACTGGCGGCTCCGGCGTTCATGGTAAACATCGAAGAAGGCGGTTGCCGAAACACGTCTGTGTGCTCAGAGTCCATTTTGCTGATTAAAATTACGGAACTCGCCCCTGAGAGTGCTGTCATCCTTTGTGGGTACTATTACCCGGCGGAGTTGGGAGCAGAATTTATATGCGGGAGCACCCCAGCATTGGCATGCAACCGTTCGAAAGTGCATCAGGCTGCTGATCAGGGAGCTGCAATATATATATATTCATATGTAAGTCCTGCTGCTTCCCTATAGGTGGGAACCCGCTCCGCCCCCTTTCCCTGAATGCCTGCTCACCAGCCCGAAGTTCATCGGAACTATGGGTCCCAGAATTCACCTGTGATCCAGGTAGGTGCTGCAGGGGGGAAATACTGTCCCAGTGGAATGGCAGGGTTCTGGACACACAATGATGTAAAAATGCCAAATTCCTGGATGAAATAATCTCCCAGCGTCTCCTCGAGTCCCCAAACACCGCTTCAGCCCCTCGCTCCAGGTACCGTTGAAGGCAGAGGCAGGAGTGTGAATACATCCCGCACTACGTTTCGCCGCCATCTGGTGTTCTGGATTGTAGTGGCGGGACACGGAACATCCGATCCCTCGGAACAAAAAACAGAACCTGCCGAAGCAGCAGCCAGCAGAGTCCGTGGCCAACTTGTAAGGCAGGGGCCTCCGTATCACGTTACTGGCAAGCGTGAATAATATCCAAAACATATCCTCCCAAGAAAAGAACTGAGGCCACACGGGGGACGGGTTGGAAACGCTTCAATGGAGTTGAGGCGGCATAATGCATTTCGGCCACAGTCGGCCTTCTTCAGATGCCTTAGTATTCAGGAGACATTTGCAATACTTGAATATGTAAGTCCAGCTGCTTCCCTATAGGTGGGAACCCGCTCCGCCCCCTTTCCCTGAATGCCTGCTCAGCAGCCCGAAGTTCATCGGAACCACGGGTCCCAGAATGCACCTGTGATCCAGGTAGGTGCTGCAGGGGGGATATACTGTCCCAGTGGAATGGCAGGGTGCTGGACACACAATGATGTGAAAATAACAAAATCCTGGATGAAATAATCTCCCACCGTCTCCTCGAGTCCCCAAACACCGCTTCAGCCCCTCGCTTCAGGTACCGGTGAAGGCGGAGGCAGGGGTGTGAATACATCCCGCCCTATGTTTCGCCGCCATCTAGTGTCCTGGATTGTAGTGGCGGGCCACGGAACATCCGATCCCTCGGAACAAAAAACAGAACCTGCCGAAGCAGCAGCCAGCAGAGTCCGTGGCCAACTTGTAAAGCAGGGGCCTCCGTATCACGTTACTGGCAAGCGTGAATAAAATCCAAAACATCTCCTCCCAACAAAAGAGCGGAGGCCACACGGGGGACGGGTTGGAAACGCTTTAATGGAGTTGAGGCGGCATAATGCATTTCGCCCACAGTCGGCCTTCTTCAGATGCCTTAATATTCAGGAGGCATATGCAACACTTGAATATGTAAGTCCAGCTGCTTCCCCATAGGTAGGAACCCGCTCCACCCCCTTTCCCTGAATGCTTGCTCACCAGCTCGAAGTTCATCGGAACTACGGGTCCCAGAATGCACCTGTGATCCAGGTAGGTGCTGCAGGGGGGATATACTGTCCCAGTGGAATGGCAGGGTGCTGGACACACAATGATGTAAAAATGCCAAATTCCTGGATGAAATAATCTCCCAGCGTCTCCTCGAGTCCTGAAAAACAGCTTCAGCCTGTTGGACTTGGCCCTTTTCCCTGATTTTTTTTTCGCTTTTTAGGGGAAACCATGTTGTGTGAAAGCACGTTGAATGCAGATAATCAGTGTTAAGGTGCAGGTGCTCTCTTCCCCCAAGATGGCTGCCACAGGCCCCTGCTACTGCGGAGTGGCCTTTTTAGTAGCACCTGAGTTGCCAGGAGCTGGCTGGGACCCTACAACATTGTTGCGACACCAGCCCGCCTTTTTTGTCCTATAGCTAGAGTGGGGAAGCTCCTGGAACTTGCTGGAACCTTCTAGAAGAAGGGTGGGGCTTACTTTTGCCGCCTTAGAGAGTGGTCACCTGACCTAGGGATACTTAAGGAAAGAAGGGAACATTTTTAGTCAGTTGGGGCATCACGTGACGGGGGCGGGCTGCTCGACGCCGCCCCCGCCGACTCCTGAAGCAGTAGAGGCCGCGCCCCCGCAGGCCGCGCTCCCAACGGCGGCCGCGGGCGTGCCTTCAACCCTAACAACCTCGCTGGCTCATCGCTGGAGGAGGAGGCCCTCGACCCGGACATCGCCGGGAGGCCGGAGAACCCTCGCAAGGGCCCACGTCAGGCCAAAGAGTAAGGTAACCCCCAGGGGAGGAGGGCGGGAGGCCCGAGAGAGGCCCGGAGCTCGCCCCTCCCCCGGGGGAAGTCCAGCGTCAAGTCTGCTGGGCCCCCCCCCATTGCCCGGGAGCGGCACCGCACCGGCCGGCGGCTGCCTTAATTGTCAATAACGGTGTCTCTGGCCCGGCGGGACACTGGAAGAAGGGACCAGCGTTAATACTCACCCGGAAGGCTCTGAGTCAGTGCGTGAGGTAGCGCTTGGAGTCCTGGTATGGGGAAGCGCTGTAAAGACACGCTATGGCGGGCGTTGGAAGATCTTGCCATGTGCAGCCCCCTTGCTTAGATTCAATGCACTAATGGAATGCAATGTCAAGCGCTGTAATGGCTGGTAATGTTTAATGCTCCCAGGGAAGGCAATGTTTAAATGCTCCAGTGAGTTATCAGGTAGCGCTTCAATGACCAGCCATGTTTGGGAGTGCTATTAAATTGCTATGTGCAGCGCTATGTTAAATGCCATGTTTTAAAGCGCCATGAAATTGCTATGTGCAGCGCTATGTTAAATGCCATGTTTTAAAGCGCTATGAAATTGCTATGTGCAGCGCTATGTTAAATGCCATGTTTTGAAGCGCTATGGAATTGGTATGTGCGGCGCTATGTTAAATACCATGTTTTGGAGTGCTATCAACTTGCTCTCTGCAGCGCTTTGCGTCAATGCCCTATTTTGAAGCGCTGTTGATGTGCGATATACCGCGCTGGGCGCAATTGCTGGGTTTGACGCTCCCCAGGATCACCAGGTGTCGCGCTTTGATTCAATGCTAGGTTTTGATGTATTCATGAACTGCCAATCTATTCATAATGAAATGTTTTTGATCCTAAGGTTGATCTAGATAAAACTGATTGGTTGTATTAAACCTACTGTGTGGTGTCAATTATTGCGTGCGTTTCCTGTCTCAGTGGATGTGTGTGCTGTATGGTCACGTTACACGTAAGCCTTTGGGTGCCTACCTGCTCGAGTCACGCTACCCCCTTAGGGCCTGGTGACCCCCGGTCCTACACAGCCCCTTGCTCCAGGTACCGGTGAAGGCGGAGGCAGGAGTGTGAATACATCCCGCCCTAGGTTTCGCCGTCATCTGGTGTCCTGGATTATAGTGGCGGGCCACGGAACGTCCGATCCCTCGGAACAAAAAACAGAACCTGCCGAAGCAGCAGCCAGCTGAGTCCGTGGCCAACTTTTAAAGAAGGGGCCTCCGTATCACGTTACTGGCAAGCGTGAAGAATATCCAAAACATCTCCTCCCAAGAAAAGAGCGGAGGCCACACAGGGGATGGGTTGGGAAACGCTTTAATGGAGTTGAGGCGGCATAATGCATTTCAGCCACAGATATATATATCTTGATTTGTGTAAAAAAACATTGAAGAGTGGCTGCAGTGAACAACAAGTAACTAAATTATTCCTAGAGGAGAAGGCTGGCGCTACAGCTATAAAGGCTGTATGCCTTCGAGACTTGGGTGATAGTGATCTGTGATAAATAGTAACAGAGTTCAAAAACTTCCTTCTCAATTAGTCTGGGTGGCAATTTGGAGGAGGACTGATGTACTCTTCTCTCCCCGAATGTATTTTGAAATTGTAGCTTTTTTCTGCACACGGACAATAGTAGATTTAACATTTAATCATGTTTTTCGTTTGGTGAGCTATGTGTGCGAGCGCATTACACTATCAATAGTGATAACACTACAGACATTATTTTAAATCTGTTTGGTGATTTGTAATGTTTGCATTATGTATATGCACGGGGCGACTTGCTTTGCCGATATTGGTGTTTCTGAATATAAGGATCTAACACTTGTCAATGGTATTTAACCAGAGGTCCCCATAGTGAGTAAGAATCAAGCTTGCAGTCACTGGACCTGTTGCTCTTGCATGTAATGGCTGCCAATTACTTAATTACGATGCTGAGACTAACATATGTCATTTTAAATATTGTAACTAAAAAGTAGAAAGCAGTTGCAACTGCACTTTTTCAATGTCCATGCATCACATGTTCTGTAGTAGTGTTTAAGTAGTGAAATCAACGGGCGCTCAACATGTGTGAGAAAGGCCGGTGCCTCAGCTGAAACGCATCACAATGGCTGCTTTTACCGGCTCAAACAAGGTCGTTTAACCCCTTCAGCGCTGCGGGAATTCCCCCGCGGTGCTGAAGGGTTCGAGCGCGGGCGGGCCCATGACGGAACGGTTCCGTCATGAGCACAGCGCAACCGATGCTTATGACGGAACCGTTCCGTCATGGGCATGGAAGGGGTTAACATTGTATCCTGTGCTGCATCTGAGCCTATTTTATCTGAAATGGGTTTTGGTTGGAATATATATATCTCTGTATACATTTGAATGTTGTTCATTTGACATCTGGGAAAAACCTTTTGTTAGATAGTGTTGCACAAACAAAACCCAGGCCTTATTCTGAGAACAGTCTTTTGATGTGCTTCATTTTATAAGAGTGAAATACCTTTTCTGGTATTTTTTCTTGCTTCACTGTGTTTGTGCCTCCATGTGTGAGGGCGGTATTTTCTATTATTTGGGAGGGCGAAGCAATACATTTTGGAGTCGCTCTGCAGGATACGAAATTAAAAAGGGTAACATGTTTTCTATAATGTCAATGTCTTCAGTTGCAGATTCCCAGATGCCAACTAAGTTATTGGGGTGGGAGGTTGCCTCTAATGCATGTTAAGCACACGAGGGGTAAGCAAATATATTTAAATGTTTCAAAACTGTTTCTTTTGAAGAGGGAAACAACTTGGTATTTCAGAGAGGAAAAAGTGTTTCATTTTGAATGCATTGCACAGCATGTATGAAAAATGTGCGCAGTTAGAAAGAGAATGTAATGAAATACTAAGAGAGTTAGTTAAGCTAAAGTAAATTCTGATCTGTTACTGTTTGAAAATAAATAATTGAAAAAAGAGTTGCAAATGCGAGAAACTGTGTTTATGACGCAGTTCATATTATTAGACAATTTAGATAGCCAGAGTGAATCATTGACAAAGAATGTGTTTGAAAGAGAGCTGCAGAATAATTTACAATGCTCACAGGAGGTTTTAATTCATTCAGACTTTCCTCAGCCAGACATTAATGGTATTTTGGACAGATTTCAGCAGAGACTGGAGGAGGATTTGATAACATGGCTTGTACGTTTGTTTGATTTAGAAGCTTCTGAAGTAATGTTGAATGGAGAAGATGTAGCACAATTTCATGCAGTCAGCCTTGCCTGTAACGCGCAGGAATATTTGAGAAATTACAGAGAAGATAAACAAATCAGCCTGTTAGAACTAGCGATTGTTGGTTGCAGTTACAAGTCAGATTGGTCAGCGGATGACAAACCTTGCTTTCTGAAAAAAGAAATGATGAAAAATGCTATTTTTAAACCTGGCTCTGAGTGGGGAGAGAAGTAGAAATGTGCCTTTGATTCTGCAATATAGGTTATACAATGTGCTTCAGACATGTGGCCAATACAGAAAGGAGATATTGAGTTACATATGTGTAGTATCTTCATGTAAGGTTAATACTGTTCTCCTGTATCTTCTAACTAGCTGCTCAGCCAGTGTGAGGGTTCCATGTGGAATGTTGACTGGAATGTTGGTGTGGTGTGAGACAGTTGAGAGGATGGGCTGAGCAGCTAGCAGGCTGCTCCTGGTGGGGCTATTCTATGGACTTTACTGACTTAATAAATACGCTTAAGATTTATCCTGCCGACGTCTGCTGTGTCACATCAACTTATGGAACCAGGTCACTTCAATTGGCGACGAGTTGGACTAAAGAAACCCTGTGTGTAACCTGAACAGACTGGCATGTAACTAAACTGGTGTGATTCCAAGAAATTAGACTTAAAGAAAAGAAACTCCTCATTTGGCGATTTTACCTGGCAACGTGAGCCCCACCAGTGACCACAACACCGGTCTCGAGTCCCGGAGCCTTTTTGTGGAAGTCTCACGACCAAGTTTGGTGTTTGAAGGCTGCTAACCCCTGAGACTGTCGTGTAGGAGAAGTACCTGCTGTCTCTTTTTGTGGGACGTTGGAGGCTCTGTTGACGGTCGAGAGTTGAGCATTTGGGGAGCTGCTACCGGAGGAGGTGTCTATGGTGAGAGGTGTGACTAGCCCCCCAGAGCCCGTGTGGTAGTGTCTCTGACAGGCCGGGTTGAGTTGCAGGCATGAGGTGTCCCCGTGTTATGTGACTCAAGCGGCGCTGGGAAGTGGATCCTGGACTCGTTTGTGTCCTTTCATCAACCAGTGGACTGTTGTGCAGTGTTACGCGCAAGATGTATTATTTCTACCCGCTTCATTTATTTTTTGTAGTTTGGCTGGGGGACTTGAAGTGCGGTGTTTGGCGCTTCTGAAGCGTTTTCACATAGTTTTTACTTGACATTTTATCTCTGCACCTGGTGGAAAATTTGTTAAAAAAAAAAAAAAACGTTGGCTCACCTGATTAACGGGCAATCCTCGTGATGCCAGTGCGAGCCATGTCTTCAGCAGCTCGCGGTGTATCCTGCGGATTCCACGCTGTGCAGCATGGATGTGCCTGGAGCCACCCGGCTCTACGTCGTGCTGCGTGACGCCATTTTAAGTTTACTAAGGTCTTCAAGTACATTTGTGGAATCCAACCGTGCCAACCACGTTGTGTTCTTGTTTGCTTAAAAGTTTATTGGCACTTCATCATCTTGCAGCACCACCTGGATTTTCGTTTCTCTATGTCTCACTTCGTTTCTTCTTTGCTGTCAGCTGCGTTTTACATTGTCCTGTTTTCAAGGGTTTTGACACGTCCTGTTTTTGGTACGGAGTTATGAGTAATTCTACAGTGCCACCTAGTGGTTTTTGGGCGCCATCACTCCTTAACAAGCAATAAAAAGGCTCACTCGTTGGTGTTTTCGTGAAGATTTCATGACCTCTTGTGTAGTGACTGTGATGGACATGACACCAAGTTGGCTCCAAGGTAAAGGAAAATACACGGGGCGAGTGAGATGTATTTCAAATTCATCAAGGGAGGCCTGATGTGGATAAAATTAAAAGCTGCTGTGAAGAAACTTTTGGATTCTCCTTTTTGGTTCGTGGAGTGGTCATCGTTTGAAACAAGGTGACTTTTCAAAATGGTGTTACTTTCAAATAGGCCGTGCTTTCTCTTCAGTTTTTTTGGCATCCGAGTGTCAAACTTTCACAATGTCCAGCAATCTTATGAAAATCAATATGCCTCCACATCCACTTAAAATTTATGAGTTACCATCTGTTTAAACTCCTCGATGAGATTCTGGATTTGTTTGCACCGTGTCAGATCATTGTTGTAGTGCTTCTAAGGGTTATAACCTGGTGTAGTTCCATTTACAGAGTTCTGTTTTGTTCAGCGCGATTGGTCTTGTGCTGGTCGTAGTGTCTGTGCCAGTCATTCTGTGCGGCACGTGGTTTTCTTGTGTGTGTGGTAGTCATGTCGCGATTCATATGTTTGTTATTAGTAATGGGTGTCAGTCCTGTTTACTCAGTTATAGAGGGTGAGAGTCCCACCTTTTAAATTGTAATGGGTGTTAGTCCCATGTATTTAGTGTTTAGGGGGTGTTAGTCCCACCTAGCTTATGGTTAATGGGTGTTAGTCCCATATACTTCGTGTTTAGGGGGTGTTAGTCCCACCTAGGTCATTCTTAATGGGTGTTACTCCCATATTCTTTGTGTTTAGGGGGTGTTAGTCCCACCTAGGTCATGGTAATGGGTGTCTGTCCCGTTTACTTGGTTTTAGGGGATGAGAGTCCTACCTATGTTATTAGTAATGGGTGTTAGTCCCATATACTTAGTGTTTAGGGGGTGTTAGTCCCACCTAGGTCACTGTTTATGGGTGTTAGACCCATATACTTAGTGTTTAGGGGGTGTTAGTCCCACCTAGGTTACTGTTAATGGGTGTTATTCCCATATATTCAGTGTTTAGGGGGTAATAGTCCCACCTACGTTTTAGTGTTGGGTTTTGATCCTATTTACTACTCAGTGTATAGGGGGAGTTGGGTCCACCTATGTAAGTCGTATTGGGTTCCAATACCTTTTATAGTTTGTTTTAGTTTTTTTTCCCTTTTGTATCTTATGTGGTGTCTTTTCAATTTCTGTTTGGTAGTTTGATGTTATTTTCGTGTTTTATTAAAAGAGGAGGTTGGTGATAGTGTGTGAGTTTAATGTTCTCTTTGGTGTCTTATTATAAGAGGAGGATAGTGATAGTTCATTCTTATGTTGTCATCCTTTTCTTATCCTTTTTCTTCCCCTGTATCTTCTAACTAGCTGCTCAGCCAGTGTGAGAGTTCCATGTGGAATGTTGACGTGACTGGAATGTTGGTGTGGTGTGAGACAGTTGAGAGGATGGGCTGAGCAGCTAGCAGGCTGCTCCTGGTGGGGCTATTCTATGGACTTTACTGACTTAATAAATACGCTTAAGATTTATCCTGCCTACGTCTGCTGTGTCACATCAACCTATGGAACCAGGTCACTTCAATATGACAGTCCAGGGGCAGTGTGCTACTTGGAGTATATGGGATAAACAAGAAATGAAGAGGGTGCTCTTGGGCTTTTGTATTGAAACATTGTGAGATGCTGGAGAGTGGTTTACTCCTTTTGAAAAACAGTTGCTAGTGTGTTACTGCACTGTGGCAGACACTGGGCAGACACAGTTGTTTGTGTGTTTTTGTGCTCTGATAGACACAGGGAAGATACAGTTGCTTTTGTGTTTTTGTATGTTGACAGACACTGGGCAGACAACAATAAGGTTCAATTTTGAACTTTCTCTAATGCAATGGATGATGAATTCCCTCTGGTGATACAGAACAGGTAAGGCACAAGAAGGAAATGCGATCAAGTGGTACATACGGGCTGAAACTGCAGTTTTGCATGAACAGTTGGTGCAGGTCCCAGTAGAAAGTCCAGGGGTGGTATTGGAGGTGCCTGAGATACAGAATTTCCCTGTGAAGTGGAGCAAGGAGTTGTGGCAAGAGATTTGGGAAATAATACTGCAAATCGCAGCTACTGTGTATCATGTAGACGCTCATTGTCCCATACATTTACTAGACAGACGCTTTAATTTTCTTACATATGAAAAGGCTGAAATGTTGGAGGCAGAGGTGGTGACGTACAACTCTGATTTTGTGGGCATGATTGAGTGCGAGCACCTAGGAGAGAGACACTCTGAACAGGCGGGCAGAGAATGAAGGTATGCATATTCCCTTAGACCTACTAAGAACTGTGATTCATATTTGTCAGCATGCAAAGCACAAGTCACACAGATGGTGAGGGGCCAGATGAAGAAAGGAAAATTACCAGCACAGATAGGGCAGATGGATTGCCTTGGGCCCATGCCAAATGATCAAGGATGTGCTTATTCAGCAGTGTATGGAGAGATAGTCAGGAAGGGGACTGACACAGCCCTTCTTGCTGAGCAAGGGGAAGGAGAATTTGAGTCCACTACCAAGAACACAGAGGCTAAAGTGTGAGTATAATTCTCAGATAATTCCCGAGAACCAGCTGAGAAACGTGCAGACTGACAAGATCAAACTGTGCCATCAGACCCAAAACAGAAAAAGGAGAACTTGTGCTTTTTGAGAAAAGATTTTTGCAAGAATAGTGATGCTTGTTTCTTTTTAGATCATACTGTGACGTATTGGTGTACTTGATGTCCCTGTCCTGCGTGTGGTTGCCTTTGTTTGAGTGGGACCATGAGGGTGTGGGTCCCCCCAACTCTGAAGTGACCATCTGACAGCGCATACAGACACCGTTGCTGACATCCTTTGGCTGAATCAACCAGAGTAACTTATCTAGCAAAGGCGGTTTTTGAATGTGCTCTAATGACAATGAAAGTGAACTGATCCTGAAAGTGAAACTTATGATTCCAGGTGTACTTTAGAAAGAAGAAAAAAAGAGATATAATTTTAATTATAGCAAGTAGGCTGTGTACTTTCACACAGACCTTATAGAATAGAGAATATTTTTCATTGATTCTAGCATTGCATATCCAAAGTGTTACAGGAGAATCTGTTCAGTTTGAAGCAGAAGATTTTGAGATTACTTTATTTTAACCAAAGTGTATAGGTTTGGCTGCTTCAATAGTAGCAGTTCCAGAATTAGCCATTTAGGAGCATTAATGAGTTTACATGTTTGATTCGATTTGTTTATTCATGTTGTGTAATCATCACACATTTATTTCTGTAGCTGAATTATCAGATATGCAAGGAGCTATTTTAGATTAAGTATTAAGTGATATGCTTTTACAAGTTAATGTTTTAATGTGTGCTTCATTTTTTATTCATGCTTTCACTTCAAAGGTTGATTTTAAGTGTGTATGTTATGATAGTCAAAGGTCATGGGGTGGAATGTAGTACCAAAGGCACTCCCATGTATTGGGACCACGTGATGACCTTTAACTTCCATTATTTTAATTGCCTTTAGGTGTTTTCTTGAATGTATGATAACATTTTTCCTGCATGTGCACTTTTCCTTGAAGATTTCCTTCGTATCTCCTTGTAGCTGGGGAGGGGGAGTGTTTTATTTTTTACAGCCTAACCAGGAACAGAATGTGTGGGATGTGCATTTGAAAGCATAAGAGAGAGAAAGGTGTATAATGTACTTCTCGGAATGCAGTGGTATGAGCAGTGGTACTCAAATGTGCATTAAGTTGTACATTGGCAGATGAAGTGTGTAATGCTATAGGCAGTGGTGCACAAGTGTGCAGTGAGTTGTACATTGGGAAGTATTATGAAGTTCTTACTATTAGCTTTGACATGCCCTCATGCCAACTTGAATTCTGACTCTGTCTAGCTTGAGCTTTGCGCACAGGCTGTCCCCCAGATTACACAGGCAGGCCCCCAGATTACTCCAATTGTTTAGGCTATTCATGTTCAAGGTGGTTTTCTGTACTTTTGGAGATTGTTTTCTACTTTCTCAAGCTTCGTTAAGAGAAGGTAGCCATTACACAAATGGGGTGACCCAGTAGTTAAGGACCTGGGTGTAATCTTGATACAAAAAACAATGGTCCTAAACCAATTATTGACACATCAGAGCAAAAGGCTCTCACTTAGTTATATCATTCACTCAGTAACGAGCTAAATAGGAAAAGGATTTTTTTGATGATAGCTCACAGTATTAAATATAACATTCCAACATAAAGAAGACAACATCCAAAATCTAAATCACCATACATTTATTTTCTTTTAAGGCAATTCAAATTTCTGTAATATGTAACACAAGGTTGCTCCAGAGGGAACGTGCATAAAGCAAGGGTGCTGAAGGGTGAATAAGTGAGTGAGGGAGAAAGTTGTAGAACGTAGTGGCAAAAAGATTTTTTAAAAATTCACAAGGGGATCGGTTGTAGAGAGCCTGGTCACGTTCACAAATTATAAAGATACATTTATGTATTTAGAAACACAGAAACCAATTAATGGTATAGCACGTAAGAAAGGTGCGTGTCCCAGGCGATAGAAGGGGGCGTCGACGTTTAGACCCGTCTAGATGGCCTTAAGGGTAGTTTGAGCCTTGGCCGTGCGGGTCTTCATCAGGACCAGAGGGGCAACCTGAGTGACTCCTAGACTTAATTGTATGCCCGATGTAAATCAGGGGCAAATTCCTTATGGAAGCGCATAGGGGTTAGGTACTGGATTACTGTCGCCCTTCATGATGTACAGATTAGGTTATCTGAGGATATGGCGCAGGAACCGTAGGAAAAATATTTGTGTCTCTAAGGCGCTGGAATTATTGCCGAGCTTCAACCGTACTAATCGGTCTTCCTGTTGGCGTCTCTGTGAGCTGGTAGCTGACAGCTACCAGCTCACAGAGACGCCAACAGAAATTTGCCCATGATTTACATCGGGCATACCTAAATGGAGATGGTCACATCTACTTCAGTGTAGGAACCCGGCTTGCTGAGGCTCTTGACCCCGGTTGTGAATCCCCCAGTCTGGAGTGGGCTAAGATGCAGTGTTTGCAGCCAGTGAGGTGTTTTAAAAATATATATATATGTATGTTTTTACACAAGAAAATCAAAACTAGACAGACAAAAGGATACCATAGTCTCACCTGGTCACAAAAGAAGGAAGGAGCTTTGTGCCTTTGATCTATTACAGCATTGGTAGGTACATAATGATTAGCCAGAACTGTAGAAAAAAAACAGTAGCAAATAGCACTAGCATAATTTCTATTATGTTGAATGAAGGCAGGAGATAGAAACAGAATGTATAATGTGTATCATATCGATAAGGGAATCAAGGGGCAGAGAGTAGGGAGAAAGGGGGATGATTGCTTAGACACTCAAGGTAAGTATAATTAAACAGGGATATGGTTCTGTAGGTTAGTGGATAAGGGTCTGGCAGTAGAACAGTACATGCAATAGAGAATGTGTGCATGAGTTACTCATAGGGTTTCGCACAGAGTAGGTTGGAAAGGGAGGGTGGACGGGGACTCGCTGGTCTCAGGAGTAGACGACGGAGAAGAAACAGTGGAATCATGTTGCAGGGTTAGCATGTATGCACAGTATATGTGCCAAATATCCTTGGGTCGGGAGGTAGGGGGCTGGAGGGTGGAGTAAATCTCGGCCTGCATATCACAGTATGCCATGCTGAGAAGCCATGCCTCTTTTGTGGGGCGTTGTCGAGCCCCCCAATGTATTGCAATTTTCCTTTTGGCTAATAATTATGCTATCGCTGTGTACCTGCGGTAGCAAGTCGGGATGTCCGAGACAATGCCCAGTAGGGCCAGCTTAGGGGATGGCGTAAGTGATGGGGAGATCATGGCCGACAACACCTGAAATACTGAAGCCCAGTAGGTGGATATGACAGGGTAGGGCCAGATCATGTGGGAGAAGTTTCCTTCTAATAAATACCATTTTGGGCACTGTGAAGTTTTGGAGGAGTCGTATTTGGTCAGTTCTATGGGTGTAATATAGTATCTATGAACAAATTTAAAGGGCAATAGTGTATGTCGATGGTTGAGCGAGACCCTCATAATTTGCTCATGGCTGCAGGCCCATTCCATGTCAGTGAGCGGTTGTCCCAGGTCCTCTTCCCAATGGTGTTGTGCCCCTCTGTCCCGTACTTGTTTGAGTGTCATGCAGGCACTGTATAGTTTGGAGACTAAATGCGAACTGTCATGGTCAGCTAATAAGAGCGTGAGAAGTGTGAATTCATCTGGGCAGAGGGGGAAGGACAGGACCGCAGCACGCAAGGCGCCCTGTAGTCTAGTCATAATAAATCTGTCCATATGGGACATATCTGTGCACGCAGCAAGGTCTGCAATTGTTATAATGTGCCCATCCGGGAAATGATCCCCGAATGTACAAAGATGTAGTTTTTGTAAGGTGCATTGGACCAATTTCTCAGATTTTGATGGTATCCACGGATTTTGAGACAGTGGGAGTTTAGGTGAGAATAGAGAACCTGTGCCTAGGAGCAGGCCAAGTTTCCGCCAGGCCCAGCAAGTAGTAAACAATGTTTGTATGTTGTTGGGATCAATCAAATTAATCAATCAGTCTATTTATAGAGCGCACTACTCACCCGTGAGGGTTTCAAGGCGCTAAAGAGGGGGGGGTTGCTGCTACTGGTTGAACAACCAGGTTTTGAGGAGTCTTCTGAAGGTCAGAAGGTCCTGGGTCTGTCGAAGGTGGGTGGGGAGGGTGTTCCATGTCTTGGCGGTAAGGTGGGAGAATAATCTGCCGCCGGTGGTCGTACGGTGGATGCGTGGGATGGTGGCGAGGGCGAGGTCAGCGGAGCGGAGCTGGCGGTTCGGGGTGTAGAAAGTGAGTCGTTTGTTGAGGTATGCTGGTCCGGTATTGTGGAGTGCTTTGTGAGCGTGGGTGAGGAGCTTGAAGGGGATCCTCTTGTTGACGGGGAGCCAGTGCAGGTCTCTTAGGTGGCTACTGATGTGGCTGTGGTGGGGGATGTCGAAGGATGAGGCGTGCGGAGGCGTTCTGGATACGTTTAAGTCTTTTTTGGAGTTTGGCCGTGGTTCCCACGTAGAGGGCGTTGCCGTAGTCCAGCCTGCTGCTGACGAGGGCTTGGGTGACCGTCCTTCTGGTTTTGGTGGGGATCCATCTGTAGATTTTACGAAGCATGCAGAGGGTGTTGAAGCAGGAAGAGGAGACAGCGTTGACTTGCTGGGTCATAGATAGTGTTGAGTCCAGGATGAATCCCAGGTTGTGTGCATGGTTGGTGGGTTCGGTGCAGCTCCTAGTGTGGCCGGCCACCAGGAGTTGTCCCAGGCGGAGGGGGTGGGGCCAAGGATGAGGACCTCCGTCTTGTCAGAGGTCAGTTTCAGACGACTGGTCTTCATCCATTCTGCGATGGCCTTCATTCCTTCGTGGAGGTTGGTTTTGGCGGGGGCCGGGTGCTTGGTGAAGGAGAGGATCAGCTGGGTGTCGTCGGCATAGGAGATGTTGTTGAGGTCTTGCGATCGGACAGTGTTGGCGAGCGGTGCCATGTAGATGTTGAAAAGGGTCGGGCTGAGGGATGAACCTTGGGGTAAGCCGCAGGTGATCTTGGTGGCTTCGGATCAGAATGGGGGAAGGCAGACTCTCTGGGTTCTGCCGGTGTGGAAGGAGGTGATCCAGTCCATATGTCGGATACCCTGTGGAAGTATCGCGTCAAGTCCGATGGGGTCGGCTAGGTCCAGTTCGGGTTTGATATAAGGCATGCGGGCTTCAGGATGAAACCAGTTGTACTCAAACTGGGCCTGCACAACCAAATAATATAAGTTGAGATCAGGGACTGCGAATCCAACGCGCTTGTAGGGGAGTGTAAGTGTATCCCATGCTATTCGGGGCTTTGACCAGCCTACATCAGGTGGAGCAGTTGACCGTGTAGCTGTGAAAAGAAGCCTTTGTCAAGGAGATCAGTATGTTAACGAACAGATATAAAAAACGAGGAAGGACGTCCATTTTGATGAGGGCTATGCGGCCAGCCATGGACTGTGGTAGACGGATCCAGCGGTCCACCTGAGTGGCCAGGTTGTCCATAGCTGGCCCATAGTTCAGCTGAATTATCTGTTCTTTGTTTCTATGGAATATGATTCTTAGGTGCTTAGTGGCATCTGTCGCCCATCGTAGGGGAAGGGCACCTTTGGCTGGGATAGCTGAGTCTTTCAGGGGGAAAAGTTTGGATTTACCCCAGTTTATATGTGGGCCAGTGCTTAATTTGAGCCGGAGCTTTCCGGTGCTCTGCACCGGCACCTAATTGTCAGCACTGGGGCTATGACTGTCTGCCACATGGCGGTGCTGTCCTGCTAATTTTGGTATGAACACAACAACAGCGGTTTATTTGTTACATTTACATTTTTTTTATATTGCACGAACTTGACCCGAGACCTCGGGTATCAGAGCGCTTGACATGAGCACCAGTTTCGTTACAGAAGGACATATTCATTTTTGTTAGGCACGGGGGGATTAAGTGATTTGCCCAGAATGACAGGACCTGCCTCCCAAGCCATTCTTCTGGCTTTGGGGGCAGGGAATAGTCTGTCTTGTCACACTAGGAGTGTGAAGGTTAGTAGCTGTGTATGTAATGTCATTGGCAGCGCTGGCATGGGGTATGTGAGGTGCAAGCTGCAGTGGCTTCCCGACGAGAGCCCCGGCACTTATCCTTTTACAAATTAAGCACTGGCCTGGGCCCAACATGTCCCCAAAGCGGCCAATCTCGTTGATAAGGGGGTGCAAGTTGTAAGCGGGGGTTTTGATAAATAGCAGAATATCGTCTGCGTAAATGGAGAGTAACAGCGGACCCGGGCGTAACCGAAGTCCTCGGTGCATATGTTTCTCCTATGAACGTCTAACTAGGGGGTCCATGGCCAGAATGAACAGTAATGGCGACAGCGGGTAACCCTAATGCGTGTCATGTGAGATCGAAAAGGAGTCTGATAGAGATCCATTTACCCGAAGCCTAACTGTGAGAGAGGAGTACAGGAGTGAGGTCAGTGCAATAAAGTAGTTGGGCATACCTAGTTTGAGAAGTGTTGCGAAGAGAAACAGCCACTCCAAAGAGTTGAAGGTCTTCTCAGCATCTAGGAGCACTACTGCTGCCGGGGTAGTTGGTGAGATCCTATTTAACACCGAGAAGACTGTTCTAAGATTAAGTGGCGTTGACCTATGCGGAATAAAACTGGATTGTACCGGGGAGAGACTCTGGTCTAACAGTAGCGACAGCCTATTCACAAGCATCTTGGCCAATATCTTGTTGTCGAAGTTGATCAAGGATAGTGGTCTGTATGAGGGGAAGGCAGTGGGATCCTTACCGTATTTCAGCAAAAGAGAGACTACTGCTTAACGCATTGAAGGAGGGAGTGCACTGTTAATGAGGGATTCAGCAGAGACCTCAAGCAGGTGGGGTATCAGTGTCTGCTTGAACGTCTTATAGAAGGTTCAGGACAGGCCTTCCAGGCCTGGTGCCTTTGAGCCATTGACTGAGTCTATTGCTTGGCCGAGCTCCTCATCGGTGAAAGGTTCACTGAGGAATTGCCCCTGGCCAGTGATTAGCCAAACCAATGCCACCTCTTCCAAGTAGGCAAAATGCTGAAGGACGTTTGCAGGGAGATAAGTAGTGTTTAGGGTCCTGTAATACATTACTAGTTTCTGTAATATGTCTGCGTTGTCCGTTACAACGGTGTTGTCGACACGTCGTAGGGATACGATGTGTCCAACCCCATGGGGGGCCCACCAGGCAGGCGAGCGTTCTACTGGGTCGCTCCCCGTCCACATATCTGGGCACTGCCTGGTATCTGCCTAGCAATGTGGCTTCTCTGTCCGCGTGGTCATTAAATTCCAGTAGGAGAGGTTCACATTTTAGGGAAGTGTCTGGAGGGGCGGTAGAACTATCTATTTTGGGCAGTTCCGTTTCGAGTCGGGCGAGACTACCGCGTATCGCCCAAAGTACTCCGGCTTGTTTAGAAATGCAGATGCTGTGAATGCCTTGAATGCATCCCATAATACTGCATATTGCGTCACCAAGGCTGCGTTAAGAGCAAAATATTAAAGGATCGCAGCATGTAGCTCCGACAGTTCATCTAGTAGTGCTGTGGCTGGGAATGTCAATCTACGTTCCTAGCCAGAAGAATAGGGAATTACTAGGTGAAGTAGCACGGACATGTGACATGATAGGGTGCGGGCATTGTTTCTACATTGCCTAGCCAATACCAACTAGGGGCGTCTGCAAACCAATAATCAACACGTGTCCACACGGAGTGTGGTGCTAAGTGGAATGTGTAACCCAGGTCTCCGGAGTGCTGTGTGCGTCGTGTATCGCAGAGAGCAATTAAGTCCAGAAAATCATCTCAGGCCCAAGTGGCCTGGGGTTTAGAGCCTTGCCCTGTTCGGGATGTGTCACGGCTGGGATCCAGCCATAGATTCAAATCGCCGCTGAGGATTTAGGTGTCTGGTTCATGTCGGTCAAAGCTGTGTGTACTTCAGAGAAAAAAGTGGGATTGCCAGTGTTAGGAGGGCAAATGCTAAAAACCAGTTTTTTTTAGCCCAACATTGTCCCCATCACTAATATGTATCGCCTGTGTTCATCAGCGATGGTGGTGTAGTGCATGAAGGGGAGGCTGTGGTGTATCAATATACATACGCCTCGGGAGTATGTGCTGTATTCAGTGAAGAATCAGTGAACTCCCCAAGAGGAGGCAAAAGGGGGAGAGGATTGCCGAGGCAGGTGGGTTTCCTGCAGAAAAGCTATCTTAATGTGGTGTCTGTGTAGGTAGAATAGTACTAGCATTCATTTCCGGGGGATGTTGAGGCGGTGAACATTCCAGTAGCCGTGCTTCAACCTTGGTGTTAGGAGTTACCATCATGAAGGTGCCGGAGTGAGAGTGTACCGAGTGTACAAGTGGAGTGTCCTGCATGCAAGAGGCATGGAGGTCAACACAAGATGGAGAAGAGAGGGGAAAAATAAGTCTAACAGAAGACAAAAAACAAACAAGTCCCAATTAGCTCACCCCCCACCCACACCAGTAGACAACAGCATGGCGAAATCCCAGTACCCAATACTAAAAATACAAAATCCCAAAATCAAAATGGTCGAAGTTATCCGTGGGGGCAGGCAATGATTCAGGAGCCCACAGCCTGATCTGCAAGATTTGTCACTGAATTAGAAAGAGTTATTATGAAGGGTGGAAGTCCTTTAAGTTTGCAAAGCCATGGATTAATCAACAAGCATGCAAGTGTATTTAGCCATCAAGGCTGTTATGTGCATGGCCGTAGTAGGGTAGTCCACTAATTGCATAAAAAGTATAGCCGTTGTTATTCCAGGGGGAAAGAGTTCACTGGCAGCCAGTAGTCGATCAGGGGATGAGAGTCTAGATGAGTGATGAGGGCTCTTGCGATTATTATCCCTTTGTGTTTTGCAGAAGATGTCCATCGGGTGTAAAAAAAGTGGGGTTTGTCACCTATCGCCACCTGCAATCCCGCCGGGTACAGCATGTCGTATTTCATGCCAAGTTTGCGGAGTTACACCTTAACATCAGTGAACTTTTGCTGCACTTCCTGGACCACCGCTGTGTGATCAGGATAAAAGGAGAGCGAGGAACCCTGATACTGCAGTGGGGAGTTCTCACGGGCGAATACGGAGGGTGGTGTTGCGGTCTATATAGTTTAAGAGATGTGCAATAATGGGCCTCAGGGGGGCTTGAGGGGGGAGGGCTTGGCCCTAAGGATCTGTGTGCCCTTTCTACAAGAAGTACTTTGGAGAAGTGTTGGGGCCCCAACAAATCAGTGAGTTATGTCTCTACAAAGAGCTCTGGCATCCGTGTTTGGTTGATTCTTCAAATCGCAAAATCCATATGTTATTCTTCCTGGATCTGGCTTCAAAATCTTCATTTTTGATAACCACCGCTTTAAGCAGTCATTCAGTTTTGTCCAGGCAGAGTGTCATATCTCATGTCTGGTCTTCGTGTGTGGATATGCGATCCTCAGCCGCGTCCAACCAGGTGCCATGCCTGTCCAGGCGCTCTCCCATTTTGTCAAGTCGCGTGACAAGAGTGTTGAATCTTGCATCAGTGGAGCGGAATCCGGATCTTAGTTCCACCATAATGGCTGCCGAGCCTTCGAGTGTGGGGGGGGGGGGGGGGGGGGTTTGCGCTTCAGAGTCTGCCTTGCCATCTTTGTCTAGGGTCTGTCCCTGGCGATCTGATATGCGGGGCCTGTCAAACGTCAACTAGCGCTGCTTAGAATCGCCACGCCCCGTTGTGTCTGCGGGGGGTCATAGGCAAATGCAGGTAAGGCGTGGGTCCTGTCTATGCAGCCCCTCTAATTGTGAAGTGGCAAGGCGTGGGTCATGAGTCCCTGCGCCAGGGAGTGGAGAGTTGGCAATTCCCAGCAGTGGAGTTGAAAAAGCAGGAGCCCGGTGGGGACCCCACATGTCAAGTAGCAAAGTATTTCGGAGCCCTCTCCGACGTGGGGCCTCTAAGGGGTGCCTGGCAGATATTGGTTCCCCAAAAGAAGAACAGTTGCATTTGCATGTGCTTAGAAAACAAGGAGGATGCCACCCAATAATTGCGCTTGATCGGGCCGGGCCATCCAGTGGAGTAATGAGGAAGCAGGTAGTGCAGCAAGGGAATCCCATGCAGCCCGGGCCCAGGAGTACATGTGGGTGGTCCCCTACCACCGTCGCTGGGCTGCCGGGTCGTGCCTGTGTCATAGGAGGTTGTATGTAGTTTCCTAGCCCTGTCTACAAGAGCCTGGGATGTCTGAGGCAACAATCTAGATACTGCAGGTAAGGGCGGGGTAGGCAAAGGTTTTCTCTGGCCTGTAGATTAGGGCCAGCAGCCTCGCATTGTCATGGCAGTGATGTTGGGCCATGAGGTAAGGATGAAAAGTCTCTGGCAGGGGACAGGGAAGGCCCAACGTGGTGATGAAGCGCCGATACAGAGCGAAGAAGCAGCCACAGATCAGGCCAAGCTGCCACCCTCACCCACGCCGGCACATCTCCGCCGGAGGGCCACAGCGACGGTACTTGACACTCAACTAGAGTGGTTATTGCTGGCCCCTCCGGATGGTTCTAAATTAACTCACCAGAGCCCGGGCCACAACAGTGATGGCGGGATATGTGCGGAGAGGAGTGGAGACCCAGTGGGGCACTACAGCCCCGGCCTTAGTCTCGCCAGCGACCCCTGTCGTCAGGGGCCTCCGAGGCAGGCTGGGCCACTGCCTGCTCCAGTGGGGTCCCACAGTGGCTCGATGGTGTGGAGCCAGGATCAGGCAGCCCTCACAGCATGCTTTGTTGGTGCAGGCGGCAGGATAGCAACATTTGCGAAGGTAAAGGCGACGGCAACACTATGTTGTCATGAGGATTTGGGTGGTGAGCTCCGGAGCTTCAGTGTCGTGCAGCCATCTTAGTCGCCGTCTTGGCCATGCCCCTTTATTTTTGATTATTGGGTTTGTGATGTGTGAGAGTGTTTGTGTGCACATTCAAGTCTCCAGTAGTTATTATAATCATCTGATGTGTTTTCTTTGGTTATTGGTATTGTGATGTGTGAGTGTGCCTGTGTACACATTCAAGTCCATAGTCATCTGATGTATTCAGTGTAAATATTTTTCTGATTTCTTTCAGTGGAAATCCAATATATTCCCTGCTTGTATTTTATTTCATGTATTTTATTACATGTATTTAACGGTTGCATTTGCTTACTTATGTGTGTTATTATTACTTGCACACTGGGAAAGCCTTTTTGTTAGAGAAAACCCCATGCCTTATTACCAGAACAGTCTTTTGATGTGAAATCCCTTTCCTGGTGTTTTTATTGCTTTGCTGTGTTTGTGCTTCCATGTGGCAGAGCAGTATTTTCTATAATTTGGGAGGGCAAAGCAATACAGTCCCTTTTTGAAGATCTGCGCCAGCACCTTATTGACCGTAATCTCATTGATCCCCCCCCAGGAGTTTGCCTAGGAGGCAGACCACAGAATCAGCCTTAGGGTCCACAAGTAGGTATCTGGGCAGGGGGATCACCACAAGGGTGGGCCAAGTCCTCACTAGAAGAAGGAGGGGGAGACAAACATAAATCCAAGGAGTTCTCTAAAAATCCCAAAACGAGTTCTAAGGGTCAGGACTTTCAATCTCTACCTTAGCAGAAGAAGTGGTTCCCTGAGAGTAAGTCATCATGGAAGAGACCCCGTAAGTGCTGCGTTTGTCCACAGGTTGGGCACTACAAGGGGTATACGGTTGGGCACTACAAGGGGTGTACCAAGTATCCCAAGCCGGCACAGCCCCCTACTGATAGGCAAGCACTGAGGGTGGTTTGTGTAGCGCTTGGGGAGGAGATTGTTCCAAATAATGTGGGAATAGCGTAGAGGTTTACCTAGTGACCCTGAGTGACAGAGAGACATACAAAGAACTCACATGCTTAATAACACTAGGAAATACAGTCAGTGTGTCGCCATCAATGGACATAGGGTGGAGGCTCTGAGAGATACTGGAGCCAGCATGACAACTTGCAGATGCAATCTTGTGACCTCAAAGCAGGTAATTCCTAATGCATTCCACCAAGTTGTTGCAGCCAACAAACCTGACAGTCACTACCCAGGGGCTCTGGTTCCTTTTGAGTGGGGATCGCAGATTCCTTGAGGGTAGCTGTGAGCCCATCCATGCATGTGAATTGTCTGCAAGGCATCAACCTAGAGCACACCATCAGGAAGTAAGTGGATCTCACGTAGACTTGGAGATATTAGGGTTCCCTGAGTAGGTGTGCCTGACCACATGGTCCTTGGTCACCCGAGAGGGTATTTAGGAAGACCTGGAAAAATGGCCCAGGTGCCTACCAAAAAGAGGAAGTGTAAAGAGCACAGGAAACCCACTACAGAAACTTTCATGTTCTGGGAGGAGCCTGAGCCTGAAGGTGATGCCCCAGAACCTACAGGAGAGAACATTGCGCCCTGGGAAGCCTACCTGAGCAGACCAACTGACAGCAGGAAGGTGGTCCCACCAGGAAGAAGTTCTGCAAGGTGCAAATTGAGTGCCCTACTTTTGAGGGCCTATGGCAACAGGCCGAGGTCTAGGCAGCTGGCGATGTCTAGTGATCACCTGATTTACTAGGAGAATGATATCTGTAAAGTGAGCCTAAGGTTCCTGAGGCAACTAGTGTGTTGGTGGTCCCACAGTGCTACAGGGCCTTCCTACTGGAACTGACTCATGATGTTCTCCTGGCAGGTCATCTAGCACAGAGTAAGACACTTGAGAGGCTTGTCACCCATTTGTAAAGGCCCTCGTGAGGATGGCCTCAGATGCATTCTAACGATCATGCCCTACCTGCTAGGCCAGTTGCGGTAAACACCCAAAATATCGTTTCCAAAATATCGACTGCCCAGAATATCGAAGTTAAAATATAGAGTGGACAGAATATCGACTCTACAAAATATAGATAGGTCAGAATATCGAAATTGGGGTACAAAATATCGATTACCAAAATATAGACCTTAAAAATATAGATTACCAAAATATAGACCTTAAAAAATATCGAATACCATAATATCGAATTTTTAAATTTAGATTACCATAATATCGAATTTTTTTTGTGTTATGTATGGTAGTATATGTGTTAAAATGATGTATTATTGTTGTAATGTATGTTTAATTTATTTAAACAAATGAATGTTATGTAATTTAATAATTGCGTAATTTAATTCCGTAGCGGGTTGTGGGTTTATAGGGGAATAGGGTGGGAAGTAATTTAATTATGGTTAGTTAAATGTTAATTATATTTATATGTTTTGATAATTAATTAATTGATAATTAATTAATAATTGGTAATTTATTTTTATTAATTGGTAATTAATTTATAATAATTGATTAATTGATAATTATGTTAATTGTATTTGTTATTAATAGGAGCGGGTTGTGGGTTTGTAGGGGAATTGGGTGGGAAGTAAATTAATTGTAATAAAGTAAATAATTAATTTTTTATTTATGTGTATTGATAATTGATAATTAATTTGTAATTGGTAAATAATTATTATTAATTGGTATCACATTTTTATCAATTGATAATTCATATTTTTAAATGGTAATTAATTGTTATTAATTGGTAATTATTTTTATTTAACTTTTTATCAGTATTGATAATTAATGTCATCTTATATTTAATTTAAATCATTACTTTCCCTACTTTTGCACTCTCTGGAGTGGGAATAGTCATTTTTACCTCTACGCTATCCAACGCTTTCCCTACTGTTGCACTGTTTGGAGTTGGAATAGTAATTTTTACCCCTACGCTATCCAACGCTTTCCCTACTGTTGCACTCACTGGAGTGGGAATAGTAATTTTTACCCCTACGCTATCCAACGTTTTCCCTACTGTTGCACTCTCTGGAGTGGGAATAGTAATTTTTACCCCTACGCTATCCAACGTTTTCCCTACTGTTGCACTCACTGGAGTGGGAATAGTAATTTTTACCTCTACGCTATCCAACGTTTTCCCTACTGTTGCACTCTCTGGAGTGGGAATAGTAATTTTACCCCTACGCTATCCAACGTTTTCCCTACTGTTGCACTCACTGGAGTGGGAATAGTAATTTTTACCCCTACGCTATCCAACGCTTTCCCTACTGTTGCACTCTCTGGAGTGGGAATAGTAATTTTTACCTCTACGCTATCCAACGTTTTCCCTACTGTTGCACTCACTGGAGTGGGAATAGTAATTTTTACCCCTACCCTATCCAACGCTTTCCCTACTGTTGCACTCTCTGGAGTGGGAATAGTAATTTTTACCTCTACGCTATCCAACGCTTTCCCTACTGTTGCACTCTCTGGAGTGGGAATAGTAATTTTTACCCCTACGCTATCCAACGTTTTCCCTACTGTTGCACTCACTGGAGTGGGAATAGTAATTTTTACCTCTACGCTATCCAACGTTTTCCCTACTGTTGCACTCTCTGGAGTGGGAATAGTAATTTTACCCCTACGCTATCCAACGTTTTCCCTACTGTTGCACTCACTGGAGTGGGAATAGTAATTTTTACCCCTACGCTATCCAACGCTTTCCCTACTGTTGCACTCTCTGGAGTGGGAATAGTAATTTTTACCTCTACGCTATCCAACGTTTTCCCTACTGTTGCACTCACTGGAGTGGGAATAGTAATTTTTACCCCTACCCTATCCAACGCTTTCCCTACTGTTGCACTCTCTGGAGTGGGAATAGTAATTTTTACCCCTACGCTATCCAACGTTTTCCCTACTGTTGCACTCTCTGGAGTGGGAATAGTAATTTTTACCCCTACGCTATCCAACGTTTTCCCTACTGTTGCACTCACTGGAGTGGGAATAGTAATTTTTACCCCTACGCTATCCAACGCTTTCCCTACTGTTGCACTCACTGGAGTGGGAATAGTAATTTTTACGCTCTCAGTATCCAACAAAATCTCGACTTTTTTAAATTACTTATATTATGTTTACATTTTAAGCTATTTTATATTATATTATGTATGATTTATTTAATTGTTTTTAATATTTAATTAATTTTATATTATTTTTAATACATTTAAAAAAGTCGATATTTTGGCTAACTATATTTTGACAGTCTATATTTTGGAATCGATATTTTAGTACTTACCTGTTTGTAGATAGGGAGTCGATATTCTGTCCCTCGATATTTTAGTGTCGATTTTTTGTATAGTCGATATTTTGTCCCTCGATATTTAGTCACTGAACCGCCAGTTGCAAGTCACCCTGTAGGCATTCCCTGTCATTGGCACTCCCTTTGAACGGTTGGGGATGAACATTGTTGGGCCTCTGGACCCCAAGAGAGCCCTTGGCAAAAGGTTCATCCTGGTCTTGGTGAACCATGCCACCCAGTGCCCGAAAGTTATACCTCTGAAGACAGTCACTGCACCCGCGTTGCCCATGGCACTGATAGGGATATTTACCTGTGTGGAGTTCCCAAAGGAGGTGGAATCTGACCGTGGTACCAACTTTATGTTGGCGTACATGAAGTCCATGTGGAAGGCTGTCAGCCTTTCCTCCACACTGACCCTAGAACAACAGAGAGACCAATTGTTGGGGCAGTTTGCCTCTCTCTTCTCCCTCATTTCAGGACTCACTACATGATGCACCCATGATATTGATACTGGGGACAGTAGGCCTTTGAAAAGAAAGAAATCTACAAGCTATCTGGTAAGGTGAGAGCTAGCATAAAAGACAAGGTCTCTAAGATGCTGGAGTTAGGGGTTATTGAACCCTCAAACAGCTCTTGGTCCAGGCCAGTGGTGAAGGTCCCCAAGGCTGCTACTCCAGGTGTCCACACCAGAACCTTGGTTCGGCATGTTCTACCGGGGACTCAGTGCAGTCACCAAGACTGACACACACCCCATCCCTCAAGCTGATGAGCTCATCGATCATTGGGAGCTACCAAGTTCCTAGGCATGTTTGACTTAACATCTGGGTACTAGCAGATTTCCTAAACCAAGAGAGCCAAAGAGAGGTACGCTGTCTCTACCCCAGAAGGCTACTTCCAGTCCAGGTAATGCACTTTGGATTGAATAACACCCCTCACCTTCCAGAGGTTGGTCAACCAAGTTCTGGCTAGATTGAAGAACTTCTGTGCTGTCTATCTAGATGATATTGCAGTCTTCAGTTCTAGCTGTGCCACCTCAGGGAAGCGCTTCAGGTTCTGCAGAGGGCAGGCTTGACAATAAGGGTCAGTATGTGCTAGATAGGGCAGAGTACAATGGTTTACTTAGATCTTCAAATGGGAGGGGGCAAGTTGCAGCCCCTCTGGGCTAGGATTGATACCATTCTGGTTTGGGAACCCCCCAAAACCCATACAGAGGTGAAAGCCTTTTAAGCCTCACTGATTAATACAGGAGAATTGCCAAGGTGTATGGCACCATTGTTGCACCCCTGGCAGAGCTGACTTCCCAGAATTAGCCCAAACAGGTGATCTGAAAGGAGGCATGCCAGAACGCTTTGTTACTCTAAAGAAGGCCATGTGTACGGCACCCAAGAAGCTCAAGGCCCCTGACTTCTCCAAATAATTAATTGTCTAGAAGGTTGTCTTAGAGCATGGCCTAGGGGCTGTGCTCTCACAACTGGATGAAGAGGGCCTGGATCAACCTGTGGCTTTCATTAGTAGTGTTGGAAAATGGCCCTCTCTGCAGGGTCACTCCCAAACTTTTTGCCTTCCTCCTTCTACTTTTTGCTTAGTTTGTTTTTGTTAGCCTCAAGACTTTGTGCATTTTACCACTACTAACCAGTGCTAAAGTGCTTTCTTCTTAAAACATAGTAACATTGGCTCATACCCAATTGGCATATTTAATTTACTTATAAGTCCCTCATAAAGTGGCACTACATTTACCCCAGGCTGTAAATTAAATGCTGCCAGTGGCCCTGCAGCAATGATCGTGCCACCCACTTAAGTAGCCTCTTTAGCATGTCTCAGACCTGCCATTACAGAGCCTGTGTGTACAGTTTGCACTGCCATTGCTACCTGGCAAAATGAACCTTTTGCCAGATCCAAAACTGCCCTTTTTATAGATATGTCACCCCTAATGTAGGCCTTGGACAACCCAGAGGGCAGGGTACAATGTATTTAAAAGGCAGCACATGTACTTTTAAGTTTTACATGTCCTCACACAATAGGAGCTTTGGTGTGACTAGATGGGGCATCCTGGCAGGTTGGGAGGGAGGACCTGGACCCAGCCTCACTTACACCTGAATAGGCTGTGTCCTGTCCACACACAAAGGGCTGCATACCCTCCGCCCCCTGTGGTAACTGTGGAACCAGGGCAGTAACAGCAAGACCACTGTGCACTTTAAAGACCTGTCTTTGAAGTCTCCCCCACTTCAAAGGCCCAACTGGATATAAGTGCTGAACCTCTGAGACCACCACTTCAGTACACTTCTGGACCTTTGAAGACTGCCAGGAAGAAGGATTGCTGTGCTGCTGAAAGGACTGCCACTCTGCTGGTTAGCTGTTTTGCTGAACTCCTGCACTGCACTGCTCCTATGCAGGCTGCCATCTTGCCTGCATCACTTGAACCCGGAGTGACTCCAAGGGTTAGATGCCTGGCCTCCTGATCTGAAGTCTCAGGGCCATAAAAGACTTCCAACCCAACTGCTTCTGCACCTGAATTCTGCCATCTGTGAGCATACCCTGCCAAATGGTGCCACACCAGGCCTAGGCTATTGGAAGTGGGAATATGGTGCATTTCCAGTGGAAATGACCTCTGCTGAGCGACGCAAACCCGAGCAGAACCAATGCGTCTCCTCGGCTGAGCGATGCAACCCTGAGCAGAACTGACGCATCGCTGCTGTTGCATGGATTGGACCCATTGCGAAAGACTTGTATCACCCCTGCATCCCTCATTTCGGGATCGACACATCCACATTGGAACTGCCACTGCAAGATGCTTTTCCTGGTGCAAGCTCCTTGCATCCCTCATCGACGGCAGCCTCTGCTGCATGATGCATCTTCTATGAGGATCCACGCAACTCTCTGCAACACGGATTTAAGGTACTTTGTTCAGCGGGCCTAATTGAGTCCCTCTTGCCGGCCTGCACTCCATCATGGTCGGCTTGAATGAGTGACTGTTCCAGTCTGGCACGACCAGATATCCCCAATAGCACTATTAATATGGAAAACTCAATGCTGATATGAAAAATTATATATTCAATCAATCAATCAAAGCTTTATTTCGACATATAATATCATAAAAGCACAAATGTACATAAAACACAATTCATAGAAATACACAATTAAAAGCATGTCGTAAAAGAATATTTTTTCTTTAAATACAATAAATATTTTAAAAATGTATGAAACTTTGACAGCTTTGAGAGTAAAAGAGAGTAATCAACTAGAACTAATTAACTTCTGCCTGATCAGCCATGCCCAGCCTAAGAATTTGGCCACCCCACAGACTATGGTAGTATTTGCATCCGTCTTAAGGATTCTCAATGCTACAAGGTGGTCCCTCGTTCCTAGCTGCGAACAAACGGGCTTGAGCCATTTCATTCTGGGTTTCGCATATGCTGGACAAGCGAAGAAGAAATGGGAAATATTCTCAATAGCGCCCGGGCAAGTTGGGCAATCCAAGGGAGTCTTATGTGGAGGATTCCACTTGCTGGTACGGTCGCGAAGGGGAAGAGTCCCAAACCTGAACTGGATAAAGAGTGATCTGTCCTTGGGCTTCGTAATGAAGTCTAAATAGGGTTCCAGATGGGGCGTAAGCTTATGCTGGCGAAATGCCTCTGTCAGTCTGCCAGGGTTTGGGTCTCTCAGCTCCTGAGCATCAACCCACGTCCAAAAAGCTCTTTTGGTTTCCTCCTTGGATAATGGTGCCCCAAAATCCCGATCAGTTGTGAGGCCTGTTGCCACCAGGAGCTTCTTAATATTGGTAAGCCACCCAATTTTGTGGGCTCCTCGCAGATTCATGACCTCTCTTAGGCCATCAGCATAATTAGAGAGCTCGTGGGTGCGCCACAACTACGCCCAATATAACAGAGGACGTAGAGTGGCTAAATCTCTAATAGAGCGCCTACCAAGATCGTTCAATAATGGTTTCGTCGGGGTTCCCCTTGGGAGCGATGCAAGGTCCCTGAAGAACCTGTTTTCTCCATTCACAAGGGCATCTACACAGAAGCCCCATAGTTCTGCGCTATAGAGAGCACTGCCTACCGCCTTTGCAGCATATATATCCAGGGCTGGGGAAATAGGTTTGGTAGTGGAGGCACATAGTTCCTTTCCTAAAGCTCCCACTACCCGCCTATGGTTTAACACCATTTTATCAATGTGGGGCTGCCACTTGAGTTTGTCAGAGATTCTGATCCCCAGGTAATCGAACTCTTTGACACGCTCAAGTTGTTTCCCATCCAAGGTCAAGGCAGATCTGGAGGATCTGGTTGGGTTAAAATAGAGGAGTTTGGTTTTGGAGGTGTTGATGACAAGGCCCCTCAGCTCACAAAACAAAGAGAAGCGATCCAAAAGCTTCTGCAATCCTGCTGGTGTTTTTGATATTAGAAGCGTATCGTCCGCGAAGAGAAGGGCGGGAACTTTGTCACCCGCCAGGGCGGGGGCATCAGCATTAGCTTCAAGCAGGAAAGAGACTACGCCGTTCACAAAAAGTGTGAAGAGTGTGGGAGCCAACACACAACCTTGGCGAACCCCTCTATTCACCGGGATTTTATCCGTTTTTTTGCTCCTGAGTCCCCCATCTAATGCGAGCAAAATTATCTTCATGCATCCGAATGAGAAGGTGCAGGATATACGGTGGAATCCCCATCTCCTCCAAAATCAGCCACAGGCGATCACGGGGGACCAGATCAAAGGCGGTCTTGAGGTCGATGAACGCCAGGTAAAGGGCGCCCTTACCAATAGTGACCACCTTCCAGTATAGGAGCACTAGCCTAAAAGCCTGGTCAATCGTGCTTGTGCAGGCTCTAAAACCTGCCTGGAACTGTGTCATAACACCATTGTCATCCACCCAAGAGTGGATCCTCTCCAGGAGGACCCTACCAACCAGCTTCTGTCCAGTATCTATGAGACTAATAGGGCGGTAATTCGCTGGGTCCCCCCTGGAGCCCTTCTTGAAGATGGGAATTACTTCAGCCCCCTTCCATGATTCCGGTACCGGTGAGCCTTCCAACAAAGCATTGATAAAGATCGCGAAATACGCAGCCCATCCATCAATATTAGCTTTGTACAGGTCACACGGGATACCATCTGGTCCCGGTGCCTTTGCGGGTACAATCTTGTTAATGGCTATCTCAACCTCTTTCTTCATGATCCTAGGAAATAAGAACTGATCAGGATGAGCGGCTGTGATCCCCGCTCGAGTGCGAGGGTCCCCCATTTTCTCCACCCCTACATATAGATTCCTAAAGTGGTCAAACCATTCCCTATCCGTGATATGGTTGGGAATTTGGTCCAGATCGTGAGTAGTGGATCTTCTCACTATAGACCAAAAGAGCTCGCCATTCTTTGAATGACTCGCAGATTTTAGACTGTCCCAACGCAGCTCTTCCCATTCCTTTTTGGCAGCTGAAAGGGCCTGTCTGTATTGCAACCTCGCTTGCCTGACCTCGCCCGGGTTGTTAGATTTAATAGCAAGGACCAGGCTATTTTTTTTCAATCTGCAGTCCTTATTGAACCACTTGTTTTCTGACTTGACACTTGATTTACATTTTTTTCTATGGTCAAGAAACAGGATGCCAATCGAATCTATAGTTTCCTCAAAGACTTTGACTACAGCAACATGGCCAACCATGTCCCTAGAAGCTGTAGAGAGCCTGAGGGTCTGATCAGCAAGGATTTTTTTGAGAGTGGCTAATTTTGAATTACACAGAATGAATTTGGGCCATTTGAGGAACCTATTACAATTGGAAGGCAGGAGTACCTTGGTTGTCATTTGTATTCCAGATGAAGGGGTTTGCTCTTTCCTGTCCCACATCTCCAGCATGTTGAGGGACAAAGGGTTATGGTCACTATTGATTGATGGTATGATAATCATATCAACAACGAGTTTCCATCCCCTCCTATCAACCAGTATGTAATCTATTCTACTTTGGCAAGAGACCCTATTAAAGGTGTTTGCACCCGCTGGGTCAGAGATTGTACGCCCATTAACAGCTCTTTGCCCAAATTCTATCGCTAGAGCGTTTATTTGGATTACAACCGGGGACCATCTCTTTACAGGCTTAAGAGATAGTGAAGGAATACCCCATCTGGTGTCCTCATCATGTATTCCCAAAATATCGTCTGTGGCAAGCGGTTCAAATGAACAATTAAAATCGCCGGCAACAAAGAAAAGGGAATCAGAGGGACAAGAAGAAAGCATATCTGAAAGAGCTGTGATAGTGGAAGATCTAGCGCCCCCTTGGGTTCCTCGGGCGTAAACATTAAAAAATTCCCATATACAGTTGCTCTTAGTACACTTGATGGTAAGTCTCATTATATCTGGTGTAGAGCAGCTATTGAGGATAATCTTAAGGTTAAGTTCTGCCCTAACCCATACCATGAGTCCGCCAGAAGGGCGGCCATGACCAATTGAAATAGCTGGTACGAAAAAACAACAGAACCCCGGCTTAATGGCTCGAGGCTCCAGGTTTCCTGGAACAGGCATAGATCATATCCCTCGATAAAGTCATTCCAGTCTGGGAGAGAAAGCTTGCTGCGCAGACCTGCCACGTTCCAAGAAACAAGCTTAAGGTGACTAGAGCAATTTTCCCGGGGAGTTAAAGCACTTGGAAGATGGTCCTGGTGATAATCAGTGCTGTTAGTAGGCCTCTGAGGTGAAATTGCCAAAGTGGATGATTGCAAACCCGGGTGTTCTGGTAGTATAGTGGCTTCAGGTGCACAGCAACCTGAGGAGGGCGAAGAACTACTTAGTATACCTCCGCTGCCCTGCAGTCAGTCAACAGCCTCTAGGCTGCTGAATCGATTTTCCATAAAGATAGAATCTAAGGGTGGTGGGGGTATAGACCAGGCCCCTTGTGGCAATCCCCTCCTGTTCCGGTGAACAAGCGTCCACCCATCCGCAAAATGGCCAGGGGGATAAAAGTAGGTCAGAGGAAGGGCTCTGATGGATACTCCTGAGCTAGGATATCTCCAGTTGCAGATGTACTTAACAATTTTGGGGTCATCGAAGTTAATTAAGATACAGTCCCCCCTTATATTCTTTGCCAAGTGGCCTACCCATGGGACCCTCCTAACCATGAGTATTTTACAGGCTTTGTGCTTTGGCAATGGTCTATTTTTGTTAAGCCAATGCACAACCCTGTTCCTCAAGGCTGTTGGGGACTCAACTTCGTTTTTGCCCAGTTCGGGGACCCCTGTTAGGATTACAACAAATGGGGAAGCTTCATGTGGCAAATTAGGGATATTTGCCCCGCTTGGGGTCTGGGGTGTAGAAATCCTGGCGTCCTCTTCTAACTGGATTGTACTATGCTGGACAGATTTTGTGTGATCAGGGGCTGGTATAGGCTCATTGATTACAGTTAGTGCCTGATCTTCTAAGGATGCTGCTAATTGAACTCGGGGAGCAGCCAGGACTTTTTCTAATCTAATATAATTAGATGTTTTCGGGGCCCCAGATTGATGAGTATTGTTTAAGGAATCAATCAATCCCCCAAAACCATGTTCTATCCTAAGTAGGTGTTGTTCAATCTTATGTATTCTATCCTCCACAGGGCGAAGGAGAAGCCTAATTGCATCATATATATTTGATAGCTCAGGGACCGTTCCCTCAACCACTTCACTAGTCCCCCCATTAACATCCTGGCACGCCATTCTAGTAGGAAATAAGTGGACTGGGGATGCAACTTTGTTTGCCAATACCGCCAATGTAGGCTGCACCAAGGGAGCGGGAGTCATTTTAGGGTTTCTGGTACGGCTTACTGGTTTTTGCTTTCTTCTGCCAATCTTGCCCTTCCCACCATTAATGGAGGTACACCCTTGTTTGTTTTTAGGAATTGCCCCGGGGTTTCTCTCGCGCAGCTGCCTGGTGCTAGACTCTGGTGCTGTACTAGAGGCAGACGGCAACAAGCGAGGAGAAATTAACAAAGAGTCAGAGGCCATGGACAGATCTTCCAAGGAAACAGCGACTGTTCCACTGGGTAGCAGATCCAGGGCCGTGGAATCAACATCAGAACATTTAATAGCAGTGCCATTAAAAGCTTGTTGTACAGGGGAGCGCGCATTAGCGATATGACCCATTGAAGACCTCCTGGCCGCCGCAAGGTCCTGTGAGACTCGGCGTTCCAGGAGCGTAATTTCTTGGTCAATAACACAATTAACCTTAGTTATAAATTGGTCCATAGTTCCTGTGAGATGTACATTGGCCACTCTACCTTTAATATTTTTCGATAGCATATTACATGCCATAGGGTTATGGTAGAAGTCTTCTGAGAGGTGGACTTAGTAGGATAGACAAAAACCGGACACAACAAAGGGGAGAAAAATAACCAACCAACTATACAGCCTCACAAATGTATCCCTGGCATTAATTCTCATATGAATAGGAGGTCAAGAGTACCTTAACGCATATGCTGGAAGTGCGTTGTTAGGGGGGTTGCCCAGTCCAGTCCGCTCCAGGCAGTGACGGGCAAAGACGGGCCCGCCCTTGGCCCGGGCTTGGCCCGGGTGAGCCCGCGCGCGTCCAGCGCTGCGGGAGGTGCTCTTCGTGTTTATGGGCCTTGGCGCCCTGTGATGACGCTCTCCGTGCGCCACGCGGTGCCCCCTGGGTAGTGTAGGCGCAGGGCAGCCCGTTCCCCTCACGGCACTGGTGCTGACGAATGGCCACAGGACATGAGAGGCCCACAGCAGGAGCAGAGATCACCGGCCGTTCCCCTCACGGCGTGTCTGACTTCCAAATCAGGTAAGGCACGTCCCGCGCTGCGGGAGGCGCTCTTCGTGTTTATGGGCCTTGGCGCCTTGTGATGACGCTCTCCGTGCGCCACGCGGTGCCCCCTGGGTAGTGTAGGCGCAGGGCAGCCCGTTCCCCTCACGGCACTGGCGCTGACGAATGGCCACAGGACATGAGAGGCCCACAGCAGTAGCAGAGATCACCGGCCGTTCCCCTCACGGCGTGTCCGACTTCCAAATCAGGTAAGGCGTGTCCCGCGCTGCGGGATGCGCTCTTCGTGTTTATGGGCCTTGGCACCCTGTGATGACGCTCTCCGTGCGCCAAGCGGTGCCCCCTGGGTAGTGTAGGCGCAGGGCAGCCCGTTCCCCTCACGGCACTGGCGCTGACGAATGGCCACAGGACATGAGAGGCCCACAGCAGGAGCAGAGATCACCGGCCGTTCCCCTCACGGCGTGTCCGACTTCCAAATCAGGTAAGGTGCGTCATTTATGTGAACGAATTTGCATCTTTATTAAAAAATAGGCCTGGGTGGAGTTCGTGGAGTTCTGCTTAGTGGAACTCGGTGTAATGCTGAAAAACCTCTGCAGCGCTCTATGGAGTTGCGAGGCGGCAGAGTTTGGTAAGTCATGCTGCTCACGCAGATTTTTATTGCTGGGAGTTTGTCCCATGCTGGAAAATCAGCATGAGCAGTATCACACGCAGGGCAAGAGGGCGCATCTTCTTTCTGCTACTCAAGTAGATGTTCTACTAGAGCGACAGCTTCCTCAACGCAAGAGGTAGTTTTCTCAACTTCATCAGTATCGACCTGCTGTGACAGCCAGCATTGAGAAATCTTGCTGGGAGGTGGTCTTGCATAGGATTTTTTATCGCTCGCCAACTTAACGCAAGAGGAAAAATGCTGCTCCGCGTCACTTTGTGGAGTTTTGAAAAACTGTACGCAGAGTTGGCAAAACTCCACGAACTCCAACAGCGAAATTCGTTGCCCAGCCCTAGTTGTGAACTCCGCATCCACCCCAACTTGCAAATACGCAATCAGGCCAGCACTGAGACCTAGGCCTGAGGGTGTTGATTGATAGCTCACAAGTAGCCAGCAGACAAATGCACAGACAGAAAACCTTAGATCAATCCCACAGATAAGAAAACCTTAGATTAATCCCACAGATAGGCACAGTAACACTACAATGATCATGGGAAATTGGCCGCAATAAAGCACACATGGCCGGAGGGGGGTATGGTACTCCTAAAACACCTTAAAGTCAGATGACACATAAGTTAGGAGCATATAGCCAATCAGAACACAGAAGACATAGTGATCACGCACTCCCCATGCCGGACATCTGGACACGTTACCAGCTGGCAGCAATGTGTCCATGCAAGGTCGAGGCCCACCTGTAATTATCCATTAGACAATGAATTTATGACTCCAAATGCAGAGACTAACTTTCCTAACCGTACAAGAATTGCCTATGATGAACTGTATGTAAGAGAGGCACAGATCAATTGTAAATTGAGACAGTCCTCAAGCCCTATGCCTGTAACTGTTCTCCTACCCGCAATTTTTGATTAAACGAGCTGTTCCTGTTTTGCCAATGCCTCTTGTCTCTCGTTTTTCAAGGTATTTGATGTTCAAGCAACAGTGCTTTTTGGCTCTATTTTTCACCATAAACTTTAAAATGCAATATCTCAAGTTCTAGCGATTTTTGTTGTTTTGGTCTTGTTTTGTTTATTACATCAAAGTCTGTTTTCTAACCTGATGCGAGATCTTTTTGCGTGGTGTTGTCACTGTTTTACTGTTTGAAGTGCTGCACAAATACTTTACACATTGTCTCCAAGTTAAGCCTAACTGCTCTGTGCCAACCTACCACAGGGTGAGCACGGGTTAATTTAGGAGATCACTCCTGTCTTATCCTGACTAGAATTATGGTTACGGCTCAAACCCCAGTCAACCAGAAACCCAATTTCTAACAAGTAGGAGGTTACTTTTCTGTGAACAGAGGTGGACTGAAATATAGAGGGACTGGGTACTGAAGAAGCTGAGACCATACCTGTTTGGTGCTCAGTTATGAGTTCAGACAGACCACAGAATCCTCAGATGGCTAATGTAGATGAAGTGGGGGAGGATGTGGTCAACAGCTAGGGCGGTCTACCTCAAATCTGGGGAACTGGGTTCGAGTCTCGGCAATGACGCTCAACATCCTGTGATTCTGGGCAAATCAGCTAATCTTTTGTGCCTAACGAAAAACCAAAAATATGAATGTGTCATTGTGTAACACAACTGATGCTAATGTAAAGTGCTCTGATACCATATACCTTCAGTTCAAGTTCACGCTATATAAAACTCCCCCCCCCAATAAAAGGAGATAATCTCTTCAGGGAATGGACTTTATGATGGAACACTGTCCTGGAAAAGACCACACCAAAGCTCATTCTCTCTTCACCTTAGTGAAGAAAACTCTGAATGGGTTGAGAAGTTCTCATAACTTTCAGCTAGATGGACACATGTAGGACCTGGCATCCTTGGTATAGCCCCTAACCTTTTGCCTTCAGAACTTTTATTTAGCTGACTTCGTTTTTGCTGGCAGTAGGACTCTGCACACTTTACAACTGCTAACAAGTGCTAAAGTGCATGTGCTCTTCCCTTAAAAACATGGTAAGATTGATTTATCCTCAATTGACATATTTAGTCTACTTGTAAGTACCTTGTAAAGTGGCAGTACCTGTGCCCAGAACCTGTAAATTAAATGCTAATTATAGGCCTGTGGCGCTGATTGTGCCACCCACTTAAATAGAACTATAAACATTTCTCTAGCTTGCCATTGCAGCTGTGTATGCAGTTCTAAACTGCCATTTCGACCAGGCAAATTAAACCTTTTGCCAGGTCTAAACCATCCTTTATAGTTTAGAATACATATAAGTCACCCCTAGAGTGGACTCTGGACAGCCCAGATGTCAGGGTGCAATGTATATAAAAAGCAGGACATGTGTTTTTAAGTTTTACATGCAATCGTAATGAAAAACGCTTAAATGTGTTTTTCACTACTGCAAGGCCTACCTCTCCCATAGGATAACATTGGAATTACCATATTACATTTAATAAGCTGTAGTTTCCAAACATGAACAGGTAACCAGTTCATATTTTGTGTGTTTGGAATTGTAATGACAAATCCTAACTTATGGTGAAGTCAGGTTTTAAGTTACAATTTTGAAAGTACCAAGTTTAGAAAGTTGGCATTTTCCTGCCTTAGCTATTTGGTGCCTGCAGCCTGTCTCTAGTTCGCATGACTGGATATAGTTGGCAGTTGGGCTTCATGTATTCCTTATAGACAACCAAACACAACAGGGAACGTAGGTGTTTCTGAATGGACCATAACTGGCATGATGGAAGGAAGGAGCAAAGACTGGCCCCACTTACTCTTGAATAGGCTGTGTCCTGCCTCCACATGAAGGGCTGCACAGTCCCTGTACTTAGTGTGGATCCAGTACCGGGAAGGCAGGGCACCTGTGCATTTCAAGGGCCTGCCTCTAGAAGCTTCTTCCTACTTCAAAGGAACAACTGGTTATAACTATTGGACCTTAGACACCAACTCTTGAGTACACTCCTTGACCTGTGAATATTGTACCAGGAAGAAAAACTGCTGCCCTGCTGTGCTGACCTGCTGCCCTCTTGCATGGGCGAGAAGGACTGCACCTTCATTTCTTAAACCCAGAGCCCCAGAGTGACTCCAAGGGCTAGTTGGCTGACCTCCTAATCTGAAGCCTCAGGGACACAACAGGCTTCCAACAACTTTGCACCTACACCTGAACTCTGCCATCTGTGAGTTTACCCTGCCAAGTGGTGGCACCCCAGTCCTGTACTCTTTGAAGTGGGATTAAGGTGCTCTGCCAACCTCTGTTGATCCAGCAGAACCCATGTATCTCCTCTGCTGAATGGTGCAACCCTGAGCAGAACTGGCACATTGCTGCTGCTGTGGCGATTGGACCTGTCACAGAGACCCGCTTCACTGCTGCAGCCTGCAACCTAGCTGGAACCACAACTGCATGATGAATCCTCACCTCTGGCCCTCACCTCCCTCGTCGATGCCCATCTTGATGACGACATCGGACTCTGCACTGCAGCTTCACCGCACCTTGGAACCGACGCATTGTTTTGTCTGCACAACGCATCTTTATCGGGGATCCTCACAACATAAACCAGGAAATAAGGTACTTTATTCAGTGGGCCTAAATGGGTCCTTTTAGCTGGCCCACGGTCTATCACAATTGTCCTGAACTTGTGACTTTGTCCCGGTCCGGCGCAACCAGATATCCACAGTTGGAACTATGTACTTTGTTTTTTGTAAACCTTTTTATTAAAGTTTTGTGATGCAGACAGAGTATATGAGCATAAACAACAACATTTGCAGTTGTTCATCAATCAGTTACATTAAATTGCCAGTATGGTGAACAAGGGGATGTATTGAATGTTTGGGCTTGTTTATTGTCTTCCGTGCATGGCTTATATGTACTTGAGTGTACTGAATCTGTAGTGATGTGCTTGGTTGTTAGGATCTCATCAGAGGAACTCCGTCGCAGTTGTGGGTGGTGTGCGAGTGTCGTTTTTAACAAACCAACTGTGGGGGGTAACTTGGGGTGGTGGAATCAGGGATGGGGTTCAGGGCTGTATCTTCGAGTGTTCTTCAGTGGTCTGGGCTTCACCAGGGTCGCTCCCTCAACCGGAACTTTCCGCTTTATGGTGCTATATTCACACAAAATAAATTAACTGCATATCTCCTCTTCTACTAATTGTATTTTTGTCATTTTGGTCTATTTTTATTTATTCAAAATAAATATTTTTCTGACATGGTTTTGGGAGCCTTTTGTATTATTACTGTTTGAAATGTTGCACAAAAACTTCATATATTGCCTCTATGTGTATCCTAACTGCTCTGTGGCAAGCTACGAGAGGGTGTTCCTCTATTGATTGCAGTGGCTTGGCTCCCATTTTTATCTACCTGTTATTAAAATAAATCAACAACCTAAACTGTATGTATGCCTCATTGGATGTGTGATTATCACAAGTGATCGCCATCCTAACATAAACATTTTAAAAATTCCAAAACTGCTGACTTTGCATACACTTTCTTTAATGCCATAAGAATCTCCCTTTTTACATTTTAATATGTACAATATGATCCAAATTTGATTTACCCAGTCCCATAGGTTCCTGTAAGAAATTGGATTAATTGTTGGGGTGAGTGGCTACCCACCTCAAGGAATAATCACAACCGTTGTCTCGTGAACCAGTAAAGTCGCTAAGTAAAATGAGCTCAACCCCCAGTAGCTATGGCAGAGAGCAGACAGGCGTAACCTAGGGCAATGTGTAAAGTATATATGGAGTACCAAAACAATAATAAAGTCAAAATGTAAAACAATAAAAATCCCAAACCAAATTAGACAAACAATTTACTTTAGTTAACAAAATGATACCAAAATGACACCAGTCTCATCAGGGGAACTGTAGATATGTATTTTTAAAGTTTTAAGTAGAAACAGTGCCAAATACCATAAAGAGCCAATGATAGTCAATGGTTGCAGTATACTAGGACCTGGGCATACTTTGAGGTCCACGAACGATTGGGTATAGGTCGGAGGATACACCAAACAGGTAAGTTCTGGTCAAAGATTTTGCCCCTCTCTAACAAATAGGGTAAAGGTTCCTGGGGCTAGCCCTGGACACTTTTTCAGTAGTTCACGTTTGACTTTCTGCAAACAGGCCATAAAAAACATGCCAGGGAATTTTCAAGATGGCAAACGTCTTTTGGCTCTGAGTCTGGGGTTATGAGTGAGGAGTGTTCTACGTCAATCCTAGTATCCTCTTACTTCAACACTAAAATCCAGTTTGAAGCAATCACTTTACCCACAAAGAACCTAGAGACAAAGGTCTGGTAGTACAAAAACAGGGTCCTTCCGCAACTAGACAGGTGATACACAAGTATTGTCTTGGTGTCCTGTTCTCTCCATTACAAGAGTGCCCCAAATCCTACATGTGGTTCAACAAACATTAAATTTAATATTTAATACTTCCCATGATATTCTGCTGAACTGAGATGAGTCATCTCTGCCCATTCTGGTAGGCCTATTGCTTGCACCTTCTTTACACCTATATAAGGCTTTTCACTTGCTAGGAGCTGTCAGAAGCTTATACTAATTAGCCTTCTTAAAGTTCAGGCAGTAAGTGTAACTTTCTAAAAGTTTGTTTTTCTTAATATTTATTAAAAATCCAACCTCACTATTCAATTGAATTTTTAAAAAATATTGAAAATAGTTGTTTATTTTTCTAGCTGGCCACATTCCAGAGATACAGTATTAGTAATTAATATTCTCTTTACAGTTTTTCTCTATGGGTTAGCCAGCCTTCTTATAGGGAAAATAGCTTTTGCTTTACTCACTACAAGGACACGTTAAACTTTAAATGTGTGCATGTCCTGCTTTAAAATACCATGCACCCTGCGTTGTGGGCTACAAGGCCTCCACCACTGTCACTTATTAATATTTAAAGAGAACCGTTTCTCCTGACAAAAAGGGTAATTTTGACAAGCCACACTGCATATTTGACACTGCCGGGGGTAGGCTACACAGGGAAGGCATTAAGCCATAAGCCATGTTTGCACTGCCAATATAGTGGATGGCACAATAGGTGTTGCAGTCTGCTAGTGGCATTTAACTTCCAGGCCCTGTGTACACTATGTACACAGTATACTAAGGACCTATTTGCTAAAGCAATATGTAAATTAGGATAATGCCAAATCAACCAAGTTTAAAGGGGGAGCATATGCACTTTACAACTGGTTGGCAGGGGTAAGGTGAACAGTGTACTCAAGCCTGAAAAAATATAAGGCCCCGCAAATGTGCAAAATCCGGTTTGACCAAACAGAAAAGGCTGACTTCCTTCAATTCCCTTTCTCACGTTTTCACTAGTGCCATCTGGACCTTCCTTAGTTTTTTTTTAACCAAGCTTTGATGAACCTCCCTTCATCTATCCTAGCAGAATCTTCCTTTATTACCTTTTTACACATGTCCTGTCAGAGCCTCAATGGATTATCATTTCATTCACCCTGTCACAACCACACTTACTTACCTTATCACCAATCATCCTCCAACACAATCATTTTTCTTTCCTTTTCTCCGTCAACCCTATTACATCTGCCACTTTTAACAATCAAACTTAATTTAATCCAGCTCATTGCTCAGCAAACCTTTTTTGTACACTCTCTGTCCTCTCCCAAATCATGTAGTCGAACCTCTAACCTACACTACTTTATTGATCTTGTGTCCTTGAAGATTCCCTCTTGATTAGCACCTTTATCTTCTTGTCACAAGACTACTGTTGGCATAATCTTCTTGTTTATCGACCTTTATTGTTCTTGTACATTTTTCTTCTGATAACATCCAATATGGCTCAAATTCTACAATGGTGTCTGAATAAATTCCCTAGCCTGCTATACAGATGATTCCACGGCCTTCTGATATCCCCTGCTAGCTCAAGACATTTCCATCTACATAGTGGACCCCACTAGTAACACCACTCAACTACTGCCAAACTCCTGAACAATTGTCCTTTTTCTTCCTTTCAACCCTCTGCTAGAAATGCTGGCTCTTGTACCATAGGGCTATTATCTCCTCCTTTCTTAACAAATGACTGCTTAAAAAGCATACTTTACTGTATGCTGGTGTAACACAGTGACAGAAAATACCACCATTTGCCAAACCAGAGTCTAAAGACCCCACTACGCACTACACATCTTGGAAGATACATGTCCAACCAAAGAGCTCTTTGTAGCTGTTAACAAATTCTGCAACCCCATTGGGACCTAAATATAGACTATGCACAGGAATACCCTTGTACATAGCTTCATCAAGCAAGCAACTAACCTTGAAGGTTGCTTCCTCAAAATCATGCAACATCTCTCCAGGACTCCAACATCATATTAGGTTACCTTTAGCCCTTAACTCATACCATGCTCATTACACATACTAATACATAGGAAAACCTCCAACCTAATTAAAGTCACAAGCATAGCTGGTCTCCAGCAGATCCTTGCTGTCCACATATTATCAGATCAATCATACTTGAGATCTCAGTAACATCATCAGTTACTTCCCATCAAAGGCTGAATTTCATGTGAACTGAAAAAATCGCATCATAAAACTAGTGTAAAATTCAACCAGGGTGACCTAGCTGATAACAAACCAAGGCTAATTAATTGAAAAGGTGGTCTTGCATAGGTAACAATATTCATTCAACAAAACAACCTTCCAGCAAACAGTCAAAACGAATTCAGACTGGGAAGGATCATGGAATCCGCACTGATTTTCCTCTGGGCTGACCTTGAGAAGTATGCTGACAATTGGCGGGGTTTGCTGCTCTGCTTGACTTGCATTTAGTTTTAGATACAGTAGAACACAAACTACTTGCTCAAAGGTTGCATGGCACTTGGATAGCGGATACAGTCCTCAACTGGATAAAATTCTTCAAGTTTTTATATAGTTATGCTCAGGGTTGGCTCCTCCATGAGTGTCGCCCCACTGCCCAAAATGCCCCCAGGGATGAAAAATAAAATAGTAATAAAGTTCATTTATTAACATTTTCATCCTCACGTCCTGAACTGAGTGTCAGGACAGGGTGGGACTATTGCTGCTGAGTGGCAGCAGGGAGATGTGCACTTCAGTTTAAAGTGTGCATGTCTTATTGGCCAACTGTCTTACGACAGCCAGCCAGACATTTGCATATTAAACTTCTCTAACCTAGCTGTCTCAGGATAGCTAGGTTAGAGAAAGCACAGGCCTACAGTGCTCTTGAGGGTGCTGAGAGAGGCTGCCCCCTCCAATATTGGCGTTTCTCTCATGCGGTTACCAACATTACTGGAGACCAAGGAGTCCAGAGCAAGGACATCAGAGGTCATGCAGCAAGCAAGGTAAGTGGTATTTTCTTTTCATTTACACAAACCACCCAATTTGCATGCATGCACGCACACACAGACACCACAAATGCCTGCACCCCCCACTCTGCCTACATGCTGGCTGCCGCTGGTTGTGCGAACACATTTGAATTCTTCAGACTACTTTTGTTCAGGTGATGTTCTCCAGGGGCCAACTATTGCTACTTTACTCTTACACTGGTGTGTTCCTTTAGTCTCTCCTGGTATAACTTTGCTGATGACACTCAGGGCATCTTAAAACATGGCAAACCCTCTCAGGTCAATACGTAAAGACCCAGTGAATGTCTGTTTGCTGTGGAACAATGGATGCTATAGAATCATCTCAAACTTAACTCTTCAAAAACAGGAATACTTCTCTATTCTCTGTGCCAAACTATAACCCAGTATCTTCCTGGGAGGGTATCCTGGTGCTGAGCAGGTGTGGGTCTGGCAAAGTCTAAGGCCTAGTGGGTCAAAAGCCTGGTCTTCAGATTCTTGTAGAATCAAGAAGTGAGGAGGAGGCTCCTATGTGTAACGGTATGTCATTCCATGCTGCAGGAGTGATGTAGGATAAGACTTGAGCTATGGGTCCGATTTGGTTTGTGCGTGTAATGTGTGCATGTAAAAGTCTGGAAGGCTTGTGAAAGCAGATTTTATTGTAGAGGTATGCTGAGCCAGTGTTATGTAGTTGCTTGAAAGAGTAGATGAGGAGCTTGAATTGTGCTCGTTTGTGTATGGGGAGATGGTGGAGCTCCTTCAAGTGAGTGTGGTGTGATATGAGTACTGCGACGGAGATTGAGAGTGATTCGGGCTGCAGAGTTCTGAATGATATGCTGTCTGTTCATGAGTCTTTTGTAGATACCAGCATAGAGCATGTTTCCGTAGTTAAGCTTGCTTGCAGTGCTTAATTTGTAAAAGCATGAGTACCAGTGCTCAAAGTGCTGCCAAGAAACCTACGGCTGATGCTAATAAATGTTGAGCACCTAGTACCAAGACTGCGCAGTCCTGAATCCTAAATCCACCTCAGGCCTCTTTAATCCACTACTCCCTGCCCCTTTACCTCACTCTTGCAGGTTCCTGCTTTCTTCCATGGTGATGGCTTCTATCTTTCTTCTCCTCCTTCTTTCTTTGTGTGTTTCCCTGATGAAGACAAATGAGCGATGGTTCCCAGGAATGAGTGTCGGTGGTCCCCACCAGCAACCACAAAGGGTTCATGGTCGTTGAGTTGTTCGTTGAAGCACCTGTTGATGATTTTCTCTTTTCTAAGACCTCGGCCGGGAATGGTAGCAGGGAGATCAGTCCATAGTTGCCGAGCTGTGAAGGGTTCGCAGTGGGTTTCTTCAGCAATGGGAGGACATTTGCACATTTCCAAGCATCTGGAAAAGTCACGGAGAAGGTGGAGGCACTGATGGGTCGTTGTCCTCTGGGGTAGGCATGGTGAGGACAGGGGTCTGATGGGGCCCCTGAGTGGAAGGACTTTATGGTAGAGGCACAGGCCATGTGAAAAGCATTAGTTCTTTGGATAACATCAGGAAGCATTTGGCAAGATCTATTGTTTCCGGTTGCAGATTGAACCTGCTGTAAATGGCAGAAATATATTTGCTGAAGGATTGAGAAAGGCTGTTCGAGTGGTCCTGCAAAGGGGTGATCGAGTTGAAGGCGGCCACTGTGAGGTGAAATCCTTCACGATGGCAAATATTTCTTTGCTTCTGTTGGTGCTGACTTCGATGCAAGCCACCAGAGCAGCGCATTTGGTGGTTTGGCACATTTGGTGGTAGCATCTCAAGGTGAACTTGAACATGCTCATTGTCCATTTGTTCTTCAGTTGTTTGCAGTTGTGTTTCATCATTCTGACCTTCTCCGTGCACCAACTGGCCTGGGGTCTGGATTTTGTAGTTTTACTGTATTTGAGGGTGGCCAAGGGAGTTGGAGAAGGAAGTGATCTGATTGTTGAAATTCTCAATGGCTTCTGGAATCTGTTGCTGTGTTTGGGTTCATAAATGTTGACAGTACTGCTCCAGTCCTTGTCAGTGATGCTGTTCCAGTTTCGGCAAGCTGGTCTGGTGGTGGTGAGTCGGCATTAGAAAGGGTATGTTGAAAGTGATCAGGGTGTGGTCTGGCCAGGAGACTGATATGATCTTGTTGACTCGGATGTTGTCGAAGGTGGTGAAAATATGGTCCAGGAGGTGTCCAGTAAAGTGGGTAGGTCGTTTTACTCATTGGGTGAAGCCAAGGCTATTAAGGTCTTCAGTTAGTGCTTTTGAGTTAGGGTCAGCATGGTCTTTCAGGTGGAAGTTCAGGTCTCTGTGTAGGCTGTAATTGCTAGCATTGAGAGTTAGTGGAGTGAAGATGTCCATGATGGCATCGGTGAAGTTGGTGTGTAGTCCCGGTGGGAGTGCTGCTTCGGAAGAAGCTGGCTGTGACATGCAGCTTAAATGTCAGGTGATTCATGTTAGAGTATGACATGGTGGATCCTCTGCACCACCATGGAAGTGGTGCAAATGATCATGTTCTAATGGATGATGGCAATTACACCTAAGGGCTTGTGAAGCCTGTCATACCTGGTCATCTTGAAGCTTGGAGAGATAGCTCTGGCGATGTCAGGTGCCGATGTGGGAATCAGCCAGGTTTCCATGAGGAAAAGTTTGTCCAAGGTGTTGTCGTGGCAGCAGCTCCCAGATCACTGTGGCATGTTTGGTGAGTGAGCTGGTGTTGATGACCATGCATATGAGTGCAGAGTGTTGTGTAGGTGGCTGCGGGACTGTGAGAGTGTGAGAGAGTGGGGTGTTGACTGCTATCTATGCGAGTGGGTTGAGTGTGGCTAAGTATATGAAAAAGCTCCATCGCTGATACCTCCTCCTACTTGAGACGAAGCTGCTTCTTAGTACAGACCTGAAAACTATGGGATAAACTGCCAAAGAAAATAAAATCTTTCAAACATCCTTTTTTATTCAGAAGAATCACAAATTCCTGGCTTTTCCGATAACCGAGACTCAAGTATCAATAATGCTCAACCTTAAATTGTTTGTATATACTGCGTATGCCACAGCATGAAGTTTACAGCACACGCCCTGAGCACCATGCATGACATCAGAAGTCAATACTAACAGATGACATCACTGGCAATACACTTATCTTACCCACATACCTCAAACCAGGATCATTGATCTGTGGTCTGCAAAGCATTTTCACATATTGACAAAAGGCCGGAAACCAGAATAAAAATAGTGCAATACAATGCAAAGTATAGTTTTGTTGTCTAGCACCTGTCTGTATCTCGTACACGTTCATAGTTTAGGCTAGTGCTCTGTAGGTAGAGGTATTTGTAGATCACAACGGTAGCTACACAGAAAAAGAGAGCTGAACACAAGCGGAAGACCTGAGTTGAGCTTCAAGATCACTTGCTGAAAAACAATGTAGTCAGCTCCTTTTTTAATTAATGCACAGCATTCATTTCGAAATATATTGTAATGAAACAGCTGGAATTAATTGTTACCTACTTATCATACCAATAAATCCCTACACATAATTGAATGTTACTGTTAATTATAGATTATCATCTATCGACTGACTAGGATACCGGCAAAACCTCCATACACACCCATCATGATGTGCCCAAAAATTTCCTTCAAGTTTTCTGTTCTAATTTCTCACAATGTTGCAAAATAGTTTGTTTGTTTGAAGTCTTCAAGATAATGTACAGTGAAACAGTAAGTTCTTGGGAGGGGAATCCCTTTGCATTGAGATGCTGTGTTTGCTGAAAAATGATGCCTTCTACTATTTTTTTAATTAACGTATAACATTCCTTTCCAAATGTATTCTAATGAAACAATTAGAGGTAATTGTTATCTATTTATCGTACTAATACATGACTACACATAATAGTAGGTTACTGTTAATTGCAGATTCGTATCTATTGACCGACTAGAAGACTGGCCAAACCTCCACACACTCCCATCATGATTTGCCTAAAGATTCCCTTCAATGATTTCTGCTGTGGGTGCGGTGGTGCGTGGTGGGTTTCCTTAAGGTGAAGTGGACGCATCTGTGGTCAGTCCAGTGGGGTTCGGTGGTGTGGTTGAAGGAGACGTGGGGGCTTGCGGAGAAGATGGGGTCAAGTGTGTGTCCAGCGGCGTGGGTGGGTGTTGTCACGAGCTGTCTGAGTCCACGGTTGGCGAGGTTGTCGATCAGGGCAGTGGAGTTGGCATTGTTGTTGTTCTCGAGGTGGAAGTTCAGGTCCCCGAGGAGGATGTAGTCCGTGGAGGCGAGGGCGTGGGTGCTGATGAAGTTGGCGATGGAGTCGCTGAACTGTGGTCGGGGTCCGGGCGGTCTGTAGACGAGGTTTCCTCTGAGGGTGGTGTTGGGGTCGGTGTGGATCTGAAAGTGCAGGTGCTCGGCGGTGTATAGGGTGTCGTCAGTGTTGGTCGAGACTCTGATGGTGTTCTTGTGGACGATGGCGATTCCACCTCCCACTCCGTTGGTGCGGTCTCTGCGGGAGATCTTGTAGCCTTCTGGGATGGGACTGTGTATATCTTCTGATAATAGCATGTGTGGTGTGATTCCAAGCAGATAAATCATACTACAATCCTGCGGTTCACAATTACAAATCTCTTCTAAGTGAAAAAGATAGTCAATAAGATAGTTGATCTTTAAGCAATGATCAAGAGAAGGTTTTCTAAGAGTGAATCGCGCCCGGCTCAAATCATAGTTCATAGAAATCTTTTGACACCAAGTACCTTGAAATACTGGAGTTCGTAAACAAATGCACATAGGTGCAGTTTGGTATGATGTTTGTTAACTCTGACCTTCGTCCATGAAATGCACAGAGATCTGATAAATATTGTTGTCCTTGGGAAGCCCAAAGGTTTGATTGAATACCCAACAATGGGAAGAGAGAGGGCAGACGGACAAACTTACCGCAGACCGTATTATTGACAGGTTCAGGCAAGTCCTATTTACACCCGAGGGCATTGTAAAATAATTGTTAGCTAAATGATAGTGTCCAATGTGTGTTCCTCTAGAACCAGCACTCGGACGAGGAACTGTTACAGACGCCCCAAATTCCAAGGCTCTTTTCAGTCCTGTTAGGTACTCATGTGAATAAAAGATCCTTGAATTAGACATCTGACTCTAGATAAGGGGTGTGTGTCCTACTCTTCAAAATATGAGAAATAGATCATACATAGACTCCTGTAAAAGGTGAACTATGAGTCATATGGTGTGCTGGATTTTAAATTGTGTTAAACAACAACTCACGTAATAGTCAATGAGGCAACGCCCCCACAAACAGAGGACGAAGATGTGTAGGCTTCAAACAAATCTCCACACCCATTATAATAAGCATAGTATCGCCCTTGGCAGCCTACCCCACCCCTCCAACGTAACATGCATGATAATAAATAAACACACAACACATTTCTTGTTTGGGTAAAGTTGCTGCAGGTTTATTACATACACCGTTGTGTAATATGGTGGGTTATTTTACGGGCGATCCAAGGGCAGGCAACCAACTGGGCCGCCTGATGAGCCAAGCAGCACCGGAGCGAACCCCATCTGTGCTGCCCCTTCTGGTGATCCTCTTCCCTGATCACGTGACACATGGTCCCTTGTTACTCACGCCCCTTACAGGGCGGAGCGCAGCATAGCAAACCCCCGGTTGTTCAGGCCCACAACCGCCCGAAGGACTAACGGGGCGCCGACACGGTTTTCCAGGAACCTCCCATGAGGCTCCTAGGATTTGGCTCTGGCACCCCCTATGGTGCCGCGCAGAGGTACCCTTCTCTACCCCTCTGCTTCCAGATCGCCCTGTAACTCCACCTGCAACGAAAAAAGACAACATTACAACATTCTCAGCGTCCTGCCTGCCACGAACCACGCCGGGTAAGCAGAAGGGTGGGAGACGGCGTGTCAGGCGCACGAAAGAGGGTGCCAAGATGGTGGGGAGGCCTATATACTCCTCCCCCAGTCCGAGCGCCCAGAAAGTGACGCTCCTATGCCCAGACGTGGGTCCTGTGAACACTGCGCTACTGGATTCAAGCTAGCCTGGCTGATGAGGAGTGATGCCCCAAAACCAGGCCAAAGATGCTTGTTACTGGCTTGGCAGTTCGGGCTGGGACTGTTCCCACGAGGAGCAGGGTCAAGGCTGATTTGCATATAGCTGGGTCTAAACTAGGGTGGTGTGGTGGGCAAAAAAATGATGGATTAAACCCAGACCTGTTGACTGGGGTGAATGTTTGCATTGTTCAACTTTCCGTCCACCATCTGTCCTTTTTGCATACCAGCATAAGGAATAATTCATAGGTCCAAAATCATATACATTTTGTGTCTATTGGTTTGCATGGTAAATGACAGCTCTGGGCTTCGCTCAATAATCCAGGAATAAATGTTTTGAAGAGGATTAGATGTTGTCCTCCAGCTGTGAAAAATGTCATTAATGTATCTCCCTTGTATAACAAGCATTGAAAATGCACTATGTCTCGCCTTTTATTAAGTTAAAGCCATTTGCTTTGCTACCGGTATTGTATAGCAAAGCAAATGGCTTTAATTTATTGAAAGGCGAGACCTATTGCATTTTTAATGCTTGTGTTTAATCTTGACATGCTTGATGTCCGCGCGCCAGCCCAGGGGGTAGGAGGACACGAGGAGAGCATGCTCTGCGCACGTGGCGAGCACTGCAGGCCCCGTTACAAAGAATTACAGGCTGCTAGAACGAATGCGATGCGGCCATGCTTTTTTTAGGTCTCGCTGAGCCCCAGCGCATGCGCTGGCTCAGAGAGACATTCTGTAGTTGGGATTTTAAAGTGCTGCCTGTGGCCTAAAGCTTGAGTGCACGTGAGCGAGCACGCGCGCAGCCGCCAATCACTGCTGCGCGCGCACCACCCGCATGCATGCCACACAGCGTGTCCCTTCCTAGCGATCGCGATCACTTTCGCTTTGATCGCGATCGCTATTACTTTCGCTTTCACGGCCGCGCGGCCGTTACTTTTACAGCCGCGCGGCCAATCCTTGTTTTTCCCTGCTTTCGTTTTTTCTGTGTCCCCTCTTTTAACTTATTCGTAGACGCTCGTTGTTTCCCTGCTCTAACCCTTCTAGTGCCATGTGGGTACACACATTACTAGCTGATACCAGCCATCACGCCGTGTTTTCAGCGCACCATTAATTCGAGGCTTTGCAGTTTGAACACAGAAGGTGTTGCGGTGAATTTGCTGCGCCATAATGTAAGGTTAAATATTTCCATTAATGGCCGTTAAATGTCTAATGATTGCCAACGCGCAATGAACCCTTCCGGCTACTGGGAACACGAATTGAGCGGATTTCAGACAGGGCGTAGGTCGAGAGTTCTCAGATGTTTGCTTCAGAGCACGACCCGCCAGCAGGAGTGCCAATCTGTTATGGAGATCTGATGTAATTTGCTACTATTTTTTTAGGAAGAATTCAACTGATATTTAAAAGGTTGATTAATGTTTGTGTTCTGCAGATGAAATTCACCCTCACTCTGTGTGCAAGAGAGAAACCCGCACACATTATGACGAGCAGAAGTGGTGATAGACAGTTGTGCACAGTTGTTTTTAGTGGTGTTTGTTAATATTCAAGTATTTGTATAACGCTCGGCTGCAGCGGGGCTTCATAGCGCTGTAGGCTGCCTGGAGGTTGATGTTTCATTTCTGCACGGCTCTTACTTACAGCACAGTGTACAGCGGTGCTCATTTCCACAACACCTTCATCAATCATCCAAGACACTACTAACAGAGTACTCACTCACCTCACCACATTACACCCCGACGCCGGACAAACAGAGGTCAAATGTCATCAGCAGTGCACTTGCCATGTTCTGCCATCTTGTGCTTTTTGCAGCGCCCACCAGTAGAGTGCTACGTTCTTGTCTTCAGGGTTATGTGACAATAACCTGTTTGACAAACTCCAGACATGAAAATGAGTGAATCGCTTGTGTAGTATAGCGCGTAGTACAGCGCGGGCCTCGTTGAGTGAGAGGTGTGGATTTAGTGAGGATTTTCTTTTCCCTTGAGGCGCGGTGTGTTGTTTCCCTGTGTTTGTTCACGGAGAAGTGCATTTTAAAACATCATTTTCAAATAAATTAACCCATTATACAGTCATCGGTTTTGCAAACTCTTCCGAAGTGAGGCTCCCATAACCTTTCAGTTCTTCAACGTGTTCCCAGAGGTGTCGTAACTCCGCCCGCCACTTCCTTTCATTTCCTCAGTTTCCACCTTCCAAATACGAATACAAAACATTACACAGATCCCGTAATCTCAGTCAGCTGGGAGTGGGTCTGTTCGTCAGGTTAGACAGATCACCTTGGCGCAGACCCCGAGGTCCAGAATTAATAACACTTGGCACCAAGTTTGCATCAGAAAAGTGACACAAACCGAGTAAAGTGTTTAATTGGGATTTTACTTGTGAGCGCAAACCATCTTTGGTGCTGAATAGCAGCCATAAAGTAACTCAAAGTAGTGCAACTTTGAAACGAGGGGTTATACCAAGGGTGGTGCATGGGCATTCCTTTTCAACCACTTAATAGTTTGAGGCAAAGCTGCATCTACTGAAAAAGTTCAACAGTATTGTGTGTCAAAACTGTAGACCTCCTGGAGGTAGGCGTAACGTGGTAGAAAAGTGTCTTTCCTCCAAACGTTTCCAATTGCGAGTGGGTGCTGTACTGTGCACATCACATACAAATGTATAAACATTTTAAACTGTGTCAATAATACCATTGTTTAATGGAAGGGCACCATTCCAGTATAAAACATATGCTATACGTCACATAAACACCCTTGTACTGTGGTGCCAGGGTGTGAACGTGGAGCTTACAGCCCGAAGTATCCCAGGGCAGAGAGCGAAAGGCAGCATCGACACATCTGAATAGATATGGCGCGGTCCTGCTGTGTTTCTTTCATCAATGCAGCACAGCAACCTCGGCTTTTGTGCTGCGTTGTGACAGTGGCATAACAAAACGTGAAAGTTTGGCACTTTGTGTCACTGCTGTCCTTTTTAAAGTGCTCATACCTTTTAGAGTTTGGCACTTTGTGTCAATGCTGTCCTTCTTAAAGTGCTCATAACTTTCAGTGTTTGGCTGTTTTTGTGTCACATATTTTAATATGTGCATATTATAATTGTGTCAATGCTGCCCTTCTTAAAGTGCTCATACCTTTAAGTGTTCTCAGAGTATCTCAGAGGCCGCTCGCCACATTTCACAGACAAGCGCTACAAAATCACTGCGAACAAATTGAAAAAACTCCGCCAAGTTTAACGCAATAACAAGAAACAATGGCGAAGTCTGCAAATTACTGGAAGTCTTACATCAAAAAAGCCTTTGACTGACTTCCTGCTATTTGACAAGAAAATCCAGTCTGTGGCAATCAGCTTTTTTTTTTTGCAGAACTGTTGGTTTGCCCCTTAGCAAAACGAGCATTGGCATAGCCAATAGGTCTCGCTTTTGGGACCTTATAAGTATTTAGTTATGCAGCACAATATCCTTGGTTCAACAACATCAACTGTTGCATGGCTAAACACTTATAAGGTCCCAAAGGCGAGACCTATTGGCTATGCCAATGCTTGTTTTAACAGCGGCCGGCACACATGAGATTCAGTTTCTTTTAAACTCGAGTCTTGATATCAAAATCAGACACACTGACATTTTGTAAAACTGTATACCAATAACCTTGGTTTTGACGTACGTTGCCAAATAGGTTTATATTTGAGTGTAGCTCATTGATTGAGGTGCTTAGAATAGACTTTTTGTGTCCTTGGCATCGAAGATCCATGCAGCAGTTGCACTGCGTTCCGTGAGATACAAGTTGATCGCTAATAGTATCAGCAATATTCAAAATACCCTCATTTATAGAGTTGACAAAGGACAGTGCTCTTGGTTAGTTCCAACAAGCAAGACCCCACATCTCTCTCTCTCTCTCTCTCTCTCTCTTTCAGTCTCCTCATCCTTCTCTCTTCCTGACCCTTTTTCTCTTTCGCCTTTATTTAATTTTATCTATTCATTTTATTTATTTTATATAGGGCGGACATGCAGAGAATACAGAGAAACAAGAAGCGAGTGAGCGCCAGGGATAGTGGGCTTTTCACAAACTTAAAACCTAACATAGCCATGAAAACGAGGTGAAATGAGGCTCTGGGGGTGGATTTTGTACCACGTGATGTTAAATCATGCTGGATGACGTTGATGGGTTTTTTTCGATTCCCTTTGGTCCAATGTATTTATCAATTCCGTTCTGCCGTTGTTTAGGCCTGGGGGAACCAGCAGCAGACTGCTGCTTGCGCTGCTGTTACCGCCGCATCTGCAGGCAGCGCCTTGCAAGTCTCCCGAGGAGCTGAAGGCGACACCGCTGCCGCGCTCTCTTCCTTCTTGAAGACTGGCGCGCGCAGCACATTTATCGATCTTTCATTTGTGTGGACGGGCCGTGGGGAGTCTGTGGGGCGAATGCTGCACTTAAAGCCCCTGGCAGGGCGAGAGGTTTGTGCCGCACGTCGCGGGAATGTCACGTGTAATCCCCAGAAACGCCGCTAGTGCACATCTTCTAGTCCGCCCGCATGCACGCTTTGGAATCTGTATTGATTCCAAAAGGCTCTTCTCCGCTAATGCCAGGCGAGACTTAAAAGCCCTGGGGCAAGGGCAGCGGCGCACATGGTGAAGAAACACGTATGATTAATAATGGCTGTAATTGATCTTATAATGAGCGAGAGATAAGCTAGCAAACTCTGCATACTAATATGGGAAACAGCACTCAGTGAGCTGACACACCCTCTCCAATTTGTATATAAGGAATAACCTTTTAGCCAGCAATCAGTCACCACCTCTGCTGCCTTTCTTGAGCTGGTGCACCTGCGATAGTACAGCATGGCAAGTTTATACAGTTCCGGGGGCATGCACGCTCGCAGTGTTTCTTCTCAGAAAACTGGTGCTAGACAGGGTGCCAGCCAGGGTAGCCATGCTGGGGGCTCTTACGGGGGCTATGCGGGTGGCAGCTTTGTTGGAGGTGCCGGAAGTAGCTTGGCTGGTGGTGCAGTAGGTAGCTTTGTTGGTGGTGGTGGTGTTGGCAGTCAACATGGGGGCCAGTGGGGCCAGTGGAACCAGTGGGGCCAGGCTAGCCATGAGGACCAATGGAGCCATGCTAGCCAAACACATAGTGAGGGCCTTCTCTCTGCCGGGGAGAAAGCAACCATGCAGAACCTCAACGACCGCCTGGCTGCCTACCTGGACAAGGTCAAGCAACTGGAGAATGCCAACGCCGAGCTTGAGCGTAAAATCAAAGAGTGGTACGCAATGCAAAGACCAGCTCCTGGAGAGAAGGACTACAGCAAATATTTCAAACAAATTGAAGAACTTCAAGCTAAGGTGAAGTATCATGTTCGGCTCAATTTATTCCTTATTTTAGACAATGTTTTCACTGGTCAAAACTGATTCCTTAATTTTCTCTGCAAAATGTGAAGGTAATTCTTTCTCTTCCCCTTCCTCTTTAAGAGTTTGCCTAATCCTAGATCGTCCATATGTCTCTCTATGTACTTCTCTTTCTCTGATTTTTTTCCCATTTCAATCCTAATCACATTTTTTAAAAAATTGAACAATTTAACATTACCATTTTCGCCACAATGCAGAATGAGGTTTAAACATAAACAACTGTCTATAGCATGTGTAATTAGACCAATGTTCGCTGCAATTTATGTGCCCCATCTTATTGGCAACCTCCCAAGTATACCCGAGTTCCTCTGTATGGTATCAAGTACCTGTCCTGGTACTGTACCCTAAACCTTTTACTCACTAACGTTCTTCTCTTGATTGCAGGATAAAAATCTAGGAATTTGAATCTAAGTTCTAGAAAAACATGTAAAATGAAAATCACAAAGTTTGAAAGCAAATGTTTAGAGATAAAGTTGTCCGTGATGGTTAAGCATTTTTACGTTTTTTCCTATCTGAAGCACACATCACTAAATACATTGGTACTAATTGCTCTAACAAAGCATACACTGCAATCAATTAATGCACACGCTTATGCAGCAAATAGCATACAACCATAAGTTGTAGAGCAGGTGTCATGCAGTTAAAGAGGTGGCCACTCATATCATGATAGAAAAGTATGATAATAGAGATAAGATAATGGAGAAAACATCAATTTATTTTCTGGCAAGGGTAATTTAAAGCACAGGATGCAAGCAACAACAAACCACAGGAGATGCCAGAGTATTCTTACCATCCCTGCTCTGACCCAGCATTGGCTGATAAAAAGCAACAAAACACACAAAGTAAACGCTTTCCAATTCAGATTCCTTGCCATTTTCTAACCTTTTTTTGAGAATGCCCAGTTGAAAATCTTATTCGGTACAGTATGTTTTCTCCTCTGATCTTGTTGCACCCCGGTTTACCCAGAGGCCAGATCTTGCTGGAGTGCAGCTTCTTTCAACAGCGTCACTTACTGATACACAAAGCCTCAAATAAAATGTTTTCCCTGTAGAAACGTCCCATTTGCCTTATCGAGCTAAGGTTTTAGAGAGTAACACTGAACCTAAAAACATCTCCCCATGACTCTAAACAATTATTCAGACCAAGAACAACCCATCAAGAGAGAGAGCTGTTGCTCGTAGGTACTTGCAGGCCTGTGAAATTATAACCTAAGGTTTCACAGCCTCTTTTGTATCCAACCCCTGGATCTTTACGTAATAGTCTTTGGGAGAACTGCTCTTGCAGCAGCTTCGTGCACTCGAATATAAATTGTGGCACCGGAAACTGAACAAGTGACCCAGGAAGGAGTTGTTCAGGTCCAGAGAGAGAGTCTGGTCAGTAGACCTTGTTAAGCAACTCGTAACATTTAATTGCCTTTTGCAATAAGACTGCTTTAGTTTGCAGTAGCCCTTAAGAAGGAAATTAAACTTGTTTCCACGTGTGAAATTGCAAGCTAAATACATAATGCAATTACTTACAACATTAATGTAAACTAATGGCAACAGTTGGGATTGAAAAGCAACTTGAAAAATCATGTTGGCATTTTTTTTTTTTAAAGAAACCTTCGAGCAAAATTCCTAATGTGGCAGCTATTTTTATTTCCCAAATTACCAAGGAAGTTCCAATGTCTACCCAACTTTTGAGCTGATTTTAATATGCTAAATTGGTGAATCATTCACAGGTGATGAGCAGCAGAAGAAGTAGTCAGAAGTCTATGGTTACAGAATTCAACACAGTACTCACTACAGACGGCAACAAATGTGAACTAGAATGTGGAATTCAAGTGAACTAGACTAGAGCCAAATTAAGTGAAATTCTGTCTATTGGCAATTATCACCAGCACTAAGATCACGGTGTGTCAAGCTGATAAAGTGCTGAGATGCAGTTTTTCATGTTTGTATTTGAGTGTGACATTCAGTACTTTAGGCAGTAGACTTACTCAGCAGCTCAACCCTCACCGATATGGAGGACACCACTTAGTGAACATAACATGTAACGTTTTAATTGCCATTAAAAATAACAGGCCCAACTTGCAGCCCATGTTAAATGTAATAGGGTATGAACGAGTAGGCCTTAACTCTTCCTAATGCCATCTTGTGTTTGCAGATCCTGCAGGCCCAAGCGGCCAAAGCCAGCGTCGTCCTGCAGATCGATAATGCCAGGCTGGCGGCTGAGGACTTCAAACTCAAGTGAGTGAAACACAGTAGTGACATGTCGCAAATGGTTCATATCATCACACTTCCAATTCAAATTCAGGCAGCCTGGAAGTCAAGAAACACTGATGCCTCCTAGCAGACCTAGGAGTCTTTTCCCCTATGGCAGATAACTCACTCACTGGCAGCCATGTTACAAGGGAGTTGTACAGGGGTTTTTACTTGTGGCTTCTCTTGTGCATTGAAGGCATAGATTCATGACTCGGGTAATTCATCCACTTTACTGACACTGTTCCTAATAAAGTGAGTATTGTCAGTTTTAGCTGCTCACTGTTCTATGATAAAGGTTTGGCATGTAGAAGGAGAGCAGGTTAATGTAGAGCACGTGCCCCGGCAATGTGCCTATATCTTCAACACAGTATCAGCTGCTGGTGACACCACCAGAGCAGGAACTCATTGGAGCTCCCCTCAAAAATGCCCACTCCTCACACAAGGCATTTATGTCATATTAGGTGAACGTACTTCCTTAACCCCTCGGCTGCGGCAGGAATTCCGCCGCAGCGCTGGGGGGGGGGTTTGGGGGCAGTGCGGTGGCGCTGTGCTCATGACGGAGCCACTCCGTCATGAGTCACGGTTGAGCTGTGCTCATGACGGAGTGGTTCCGTCATGACTCCACCCACTGCGCTAATCGCCCGCACAGGCGGGGAATTAGCGCCGCTTGGGCGGAGCGGGCGCCAACGGCCGCAGCATGACGGAACCACTCCGTCATGAGCACAGCTCAACCGTGACTCATGACGGAGTGGCTCCGTCATGAGCACGGAACGGGTTAAAGTGCAGCATGTTTAAGGGATTAATTGCTGCAATATTGCAAAGGAAGGAGCAGTTTGACATGAGCTACACTTCAAAGAAAATGAGGAATGGAGATAACTCTAGTAGTGGATGTAGCAGACACAGTGCTGTTTGCACTGGGTCCATTGTTCCACTATTCCCAATTTCAATAGATTGGATTGGTACTGATGAAATTTGGCACCAACGTTTGCAGTACCTAACAAGTACAAAAAAAGATTTAAAATGATTGACCAGTGTAAAAACAACCATTGGTTCGTCCAAATGTTGATACAGATGCAAGGACAAATTTTCAACTCCAGAAGTAAAATCAAGGTGATAAAAGAAACTTGGAAAAAACTGCTGATGAAAAACAGTACTGCCACTTATGTAATATATGTAGCCATGCTTACCAGTAATTCGTGGATGCAAAATAACCCCCATATTATGAGTGATTTCCTCTGGAATAGTGAATATCACCCAAAATTAGAATTTCCCTATGTCAATTCTCAAATGCTGAGAGAAGTTCCGGTGAAATATCCTCATGGTTTCACCTGGCAAATTTAGCCCTGGAAACACCATAGGTAATTTTGTACATGAAATTACAACATCCATCGTAATTCACTATTCAGTTGGTGACACCTGCCACTGGCCGGTTAGAGACTAAGGGACCACTCAAAATGAGGTTTTATAAAGTGTTCCTTGAGAAAGCCTTGGGATTATCTGCCCCAAAAGACACTCAGTGATTGTTCCGATAACTTCCACTAAGGCTCGTTCTATGTGCATTTTATTTGTAACTGACCCCATGTTTGGCTTGGATGGGTAAGACTTGTTGCACCCCGTGTATCTAAACCACCAGTGTGACTGTGATCAGACAGAGCCAAAATAATGGATAGAACATGCTTTATCAAAGAGCCTGAGTCTTTCATTAACATGTTCCTAGGTATGAGCATGAGCTGATGCTTCGCCAGAGTGTGGAGGCTGACATCAATGGGCTGCGACGAGTCCTGGACGAGCTGACCCTGGCCAAATCTGACCTGGAGTCAGAGTTGAAGAGCCTGACTGAGGAGCTGGCAGCACTCAAGAAGAACCACGAGGAAGTAAGAGATAGCAATGTGTTTCAGAATGGTCTTGAAAGTGATGAATATGGGATAAACCCAAAGTACCAATAATTTTCAGTACCAATCTTTTAGAGGCCAATGAATGGCACCAAATGTTTACATATACTGTAGGACATCATTGTCCAATGGTGGTGCAGTAGGGCTGAGTCCATGCCAGATTTACAGGATAGCCAATGACTATTTAGATTCACCAAATGCTAATTTGTGTTATGAGGATATGCTGCAAATCTGGCATGAGTCATAGAGTCTCTCTTAAACATTTTTATGGGACCCTCAACAGCAACGCTCGTTCAGTGGCATACCAGTAACTGATAGCATCATCAACTAGTCTGTCATCCACCAGGAGGAGGTGTCGCAAACACCAGAGACAGTGTGGAATCCGTGGCATAGATACTGTGTTCTATAATTATCGCCTGTCCAAGCGAAAAATGAATTTATTAATGATAAGGCAGGGGTAAGGTTAAAAGAAAAAGAGATGTGTGTAGGAAAGAGCCAGATATTCCGCCCATTTATATAAACATATGGTCAACATGTTTCAGCCTACTTGTGCCTGTCAAGATCCGTAAGAACCATAACGTTTGTTTCTTGGATCCCTTTAGTAGGACAGAAGGGACACCATCACCTGGTCATATGAGTCACAGTTATGTTCTTTCTATGGAGAAACATGATCATGCAATGTCCTCTCCTTCATTACTCATAGTTGGGTCCGCATAGGTGCGGGGGGGAGGGGAGAAGGCAGAAAGTTACGCTCAGTTGGCACTGGCTCTTCATGCGGATAACAGTCCCTCATGTCCTGCATGGTTTTTTAAGAGAGACATCTTGATGTAGCACTGTGTTTTCCCACTCCTTTTGATGTCTGTTGATACTCTGTTGGGAAGCTGAGTGGGATATCTTCTTCTCTTTGCTGCTCTCTCCCCCTACCGATATTTGTGATGGATGTTAGATCAGCATTAGAAACTCCTGTTGTAAAGTGTGATGATTATGCTAGCATGCTGAACATTACTTAATGGTCAAGTGATAAATAGTAAGTTCTTTCAAAATTAGTTCTACTAGCAAAACATTTTATTACATAACCCAATTTCTATTGTTGATCTTCTATTTTTTACATCTCTAGTATGCAAATTAGGTTAAAATTAAGGGTATTTGTCTTATTTTCTCTTTGTAGGAGATGAAGGGTCACCAAAGTGATAGTCAAGGAGACGTCAGCGTCGAGATGCATGCTGCTCCAGGCATAAACCTCCTCGGCCTCCTAACCAAGACAAGGGAGCAATATGAAAGAATGGCAGAGGAGAACCGCAGGCGGGCCGAAGAGGATTTCAACCAAAGGGTATGGACTCCTCTTCCCATTATGTTCATTGTCGAAACAAAACAGAGAAGACCCCATCAAATAACCCTCATTTGTCTTTCAGAGTGCTGAGCTGAAACAACAAATCTCAACAGGGGTGGAGCAGGTGCAATCAAGCAAGACTGAGGTGTCAGAACTGCGACGGTCCTTGCAATCGCTGGAGATAGAGCTGAAGGCACAACTGGCAATGGTGAGAGAAAATGTAGCCCTCAGAAGGCATCTCCACTATTATGAACCTGAAAGGTGTTGTGTAATAACATAAATCTATTGCCAGTTATGTAATCATATTAATGATTTATGCAACTGCACATTTCTTCTCTAAAAAGAAAATGTTCTGCCATCAATCTTGGAGGGTTCACTACTCATTTCCTACTCAGTACAATGACTAACTCCTGCCTTTGACAGAAGTACACCTACAGTCATTTACCGTATGGTACTGGGTTGGGGAAAATTCAGCAAATATTTACAAACTCTCAAGCTTCTGGGTGTTCTGCAATTTTCCAGGGAATCCTCGTCCTGGAATTCCTTCCCAGCCCGGGTATAAGTTTTACCCATGTGGAATATCGCATCGCAATAGTGTATCAATATACCTGGGGAAATTGATTTTCGAGTGCCAGTCCACTTTTTGTGAATTCCTTTAAATCATACCTTTTGCTATTTGTACACACACACACAACATTGTGATTTGTTCTCAGTGTGGTTAGAAAGATAGTGAATGTACGAACAGTCAGTCCATATTAATTCAAATCCTTGTCCTCCACTCTTAAGCACTTGTGGATCATTGTGGTCTATATCTTTCCAATTATTCCAGCTTCTTCTTGGATCTTTACCTATGCCTAGGTTAGTTTCCATTTCCCTTACTCTAGGGTTGGGTGAGAGTTGGAGCACTACCATTCGACAGTCCCAAAAACTGCACATTAAATGTCCATAAAGGGTCAAGAAACACAAGAACTCAACTCAAATTCACTGAACGGTCATCACTGAGCAACCAATAGACAATTCACTACACTATAAACAGCTTGAGCAAAAGGCAGAGTCTGAATGATATCCTTTGACCATGAAATCACCAGCAATGCGATGCAGGAACCAAGAAAACAACAATGTTTGTAGACGTGGTTGCTCAATAGGTTTGACCTCTAATTTCTAATCATGCCGTTTTTATTGATCAAACAGAAAAGTTCCCTGGAGATGGACTTAGCCGAGACAGAGGGAAACTATTGTTCTCAGCTGGCAGAGCTGCAAGCCAAGATCAGCATCGTAGAAGAGCAGCTGGTCGAACTCAGGGAGCAGACAGAGCACCAGAGTGATGAGTACAACCAACTCCTGGACATCAAGAGCCGGCTGGAGCAGGAGATTGAGACCTACAAGCGTCTGCTCGAAGGCTCAGGAGGGTAAGAAGGCGGAAGCACGCTCCATTAATGAATTCCTTCACTTCCCTTAGCAAGGCACACTATATAGAAGGATCTTAGAGTAGGGAAGCATGTGTAGTGTCACAAGGCAGTCTGAATGAGGATACAGAGGATTCAGCTCTCTTGAAAAAGATTCCCTTCACTTTTCAAAATGTGGGCCCAATCCTTCTACACTGGTGCAGCTCTGCTGTGTGAACATCTGTATCGCTCTGTAGTGTGAGCAATAACATCTGCACAGCAGCAATTTTATAAAAAGTTGTGCACTAATGATGTTATCGTCTGTTCTAAAAAGCCTTTTTATTTATTTTTATTTATTTATTTATGGAGCTTATAGAGCGCGCAGCTACCTCCAAAGGAGGTGTCCCGGCGCTAAGATTACATAACTGTCCCCATGAGGAGTAACCAAGATCAAATCTCACCGAGAAAATGGGAAACGGTGAGGAGTTGACAGTTCCAAGTCCTACCGCCTAGTGAACAGCCAGGTCTTGAGTTTGCGGCGAAAGGCTGGCTCAGATTCGCAGAACCTGAGGTCAAGGGGGAGGCTATTCCAGAGCTTGGCGGCAGTGACGGTGAAAGATCTGCCGCCAGTCCGAGAAAGCCTGAATCTAGGAACCAACAGAAGACGAAGGTTATTGGATCTGAGATGTCTGGCTGAAACAGAGATCTTGAGACGCTTTTTCAGATAAAGTGGGCCAGTACCATGGATAGCCCGAAATGTCAGGATCAGAATTTTAAAGTCTATGCGTCGTGAAATGGGAAGCCAATGAAGTTCTTCTCGGTAGGCTCTGACTGAAGTACGGGCAGGGATGTTACCGATAAGCCGGGCTGCCGCATTTTGGACTATTTGCAGGCGGTCAATAAGATAGTGCGGGGCATCTGCATATAGACTATTAGCATAGTCTAGATGGGTGATGATAAGGGCCTGGACTACGGTTTTGCGTGAGGATAGAGGGAGGAAGGGGAAGATTTTTCTGATCATGCGAAGTTTAGAGAAACAGGCCCCTACCACTTTGTTAACTTGGGCATTTCCGGACAAAGAGTTGTCAAAAATGAAGCCCAGGTTACGAGCTGCCTTCACGGGAGAGGGTGGGGGATTCAGAATGGTAGGCCACCAGAGGGTTGCAGGGGGGGGGGATTTTTTACTGAAAAAGAGAACCTCGGTTTTGTCGGTGTTAAGGGCAAGGTGATTGGCTGACATCCAGGAGCATATGTTACCAAGGCAGTTTCTAAAGTTGGAGAAGAGGGAGTCAGAATGGTCTCGAAAGGAAAAGATAAGCTGAGTATCGTCAGCGTAGGAGACCACCCTGACGCCCCAGGATTCAACTACCTTGGCCAGAGGAGCCACATAAGCATTAAACAGTAGAGGGCTCAAGGCAGAGCCCTGGGGCACTCCACACAGGAGGGGTTTGTCTTCGGATTCAAAAGGGTGCATCGTAACCCTTTGGGAACGGCTAGACAGGAAAGAAATAATCCAGGCCAGCACTGTCCCACCGACCCCTAGCTGCTGTAGGCGGGAGGTAAGTATTTTGTGGGAGACAGTATCAAAAGCAGCGGATAGGTCGAGGAGGACCAACATGGCCTCCTCGCCCCTATCCACTGATTCCCTGATAATTTCAGAGACTTCAAGCAGCGCAGTCTCGGTGCTATAGCCGGATCTAAAACCGGACTGAGAGTCGTGTAGCAGCTGATTAGACTCTAAGTACAGTGCCACTTGTTTCTGTACCACCTTCTCCAGTATCTTGGCAGGTTTAGGCAGGAGAGAAATAGGTCGATAGTTGCCAAAAAGCAGAGGGTCTGCACCAGGTTTTTTCAGTATGGGGACCAGCCTGGCCTGTTTCCAAACTGAGGGGAATAGACCTTGCGACAAAGAGGCATTCCAGATGGAAAGAAACGGGTTCACAAGGATAGGGGCGAGATTACCCATGATTTTGGCAGGAACTGGGTCCAGGGGGGAACCAGACTTAACGTTGCGTAATAAAGCTAACGCGAGATCAGGAGTTAGCTCGCTAAAAGAGTTGAAAGAACGAGAGGGGAGGCCAGGGCAATCATCAGGGAAATCCGGAGCCATTGCTGCAAAGGAGGAGGAGAGTTTAACTATCTTCTCTTGAAAAAAATCAGACAATCCATTGCAGAGATCTTGAGTGGGAGTAAAGAGGGATTTCAAAGCAGGAGGATATACGAAGTCATTCACTATGGAAAAAAGAGTTTTGGAGGAATTCTGCGCCTGTTGAATCAAATTAAAAAAGTAAGCTCTCATGGACGAGCGTGTTAGTTTGTGGAACTTACTCAGGGCAGATTTGTAGGCCAATTTGGCTACAGGATCATAGTTCAATCTCCATTTACGTTCCAACTGCTTACACTTGCTCTTTTCCTCACGCAACAGAGGGGAGAACCAAGGGGCAGAAGGACGGGATCTGGAGGAAGTGACGGGGACCAGAGGGGAAACCGAGTCAAGTGCATCCGAGAGGGCCGAATTGAATCTCAATGTTTCTAAATTGAGGTCATTTAGCTGGTTAAAATGAAAATGTAGATGAGCTTCCAGGGAGTTACATGTAACTTTGGTCCATTTACGACCTTTAACTCGATTAAGGGGGATAGGGGGAGGAGGGGAGGGGGCTGTGAAAGAAAAAGGGATAAGATAATGATCGGTCCATGTCAAAGGAGTGGGGGGGAGAGTGGAGAGGGAAGGAAGATTGGAAAAAATGAGGTCAAGGGTATGGCCTGCTATATGAGTAGGACCTGTCACTAGTTGAGGCAAGGTGAGTCCTTGTAAGGTTTCTAACAGAGAGGAGGCTAGTGTGCAGGAGGGATTATCAATATGAATATTAAAATCTCCTAAAACAGTAAAATGGGAGTGTTTGAGAGAAAAATCGGCGATGGAGTGAATCAGAGTGATAAGGGAGGAAGAGGTGACGGCCGGGGGATTATAGACCAGTATGCCTGCACAGATGGAACAAGCAGGGTCCATAATTGAAAAGTGAGCGGCTTCGATGATGCCAAGGTTGGGAATTTTCGTGAGGTTTAATTTGAGATGGGATTTAGCAATGATCGCAAGACCTCCTCCGGTCTTAGAGTTGTCTCGATTAATGCCAATGAAATGATAACCAGGGGGAGTAGCAAGAGTGATGTCCGGTTTGGAGGAGTCTTTTAACCAAGTTTCAGTAAGAAACAATAGGTCCCAATTGTGGGTTTCAAGAGATAGCCATATGTCATGAGCATGGGCTGGGAGAGATCTGCAATTGACTAATGCGGCCTTTAAGATGGTGGATGGCTGATCATTGATTTTAGAGGGTAGACGCCGAGGTCTAGGTACTATGGGGAGAGAGAAGTTACAGTGAGGGCAGGAATAAACAGTAGTATCTAGGCTAGCAATGTTACAGCAAGTAAAGGGGGCACAGGTATCAGGACGGAGGTGAAGAAGTTGATCAGAGGACCAACGAATTTTTGGGGCAAGTGAAGCAGGGGTTACGGCGTTGGGCGCGGGTCCGGCGCGGACGGGCGCAGACGGGCTGGACTTAGGCGCGACTTCGGCGCGCGACGGCGCGACTTCGGCGCGCAAACAGCGCTCCCGCTGCGCTCGTCCGCTGCACTTCCGATGGAAGTACATGTTTTATAGCTGCAGATAACGTCAGTAGGGGGGTGTGGCTTCGAAAAAGGGGCGTGGCCTCACTCGACGACGGAATGTTAGGCAACGTTAGACATTGTTCTAGGGTGCTAAATTCAGCTATTGCTACTTAGTTTGAGATTTGTACTTGAGGTATACCCATAAGCATACATCTAAATACAAAGGTCCTCACCCAAGTGTATGCTGGGTAAAATGCAAAATTACATATGTAACGTAGAGGAATATCATGCAATATTCTGCTTGTCCCTTGTTTGCGCCTGGTTTCAATTGGCAAAGGGATTTCATGCAAAGTCAATTTGTGCTACTTTAGCAGATTCTGCTTTTTATGAAAACCTGTGGGTGCTTTGTGCTGTTCCCACTCTGTTACATTCCCTCTGCATAGATAACGGAGGAGTTGGTAGACTGCAATGCAAAGCAATTTTGGAGTCTTCTGTTGTCCTCTTCTGACACAAAATACTTTTTGTGCATAAAGGTTAATGGTTGCTGCTGTTTGCTCCATTTTAAACAAAGCTGCGCCATACTGGCTCCAGTGCTAACTGTTAGTAAATCTATATCAGAGATTATAAAAACCACTGTCTCATCTTTTATATTTGCTGGGCGAACGGCTTAAATCATCAATATGGTTGTGTTCATGGTTACGCATGACAACATGTTTTTTTCTGTTGAATGGAATGGGGTAAGCCAGGTGAAAATCCAAACCAGGCCACAGTTGTTTCAGTCGCCCCTAGTTCCCAGAATATGGGCAAGGAGTAATGGCTGGATTTATAGTTTGGCAGATGGGCGCTCCGTCACTACGTAATGGACATCCTGTCCGTCTCTTTACAAGTGCCATAGGACATAATGCACTCTTAATAAGGGGGATGAAATATCAGTCATATTTGTGATGGAGTAAACAATCCTTCAAACCCTAAATCAAGTGATAAATCTTTATTAGACGGCTTGGATGAATGAATAAATGAATGACAATTTCTAGAGCAGGAACATCTACCTAAAGGGAGCCTTGGCACTGAAAAAGGATTCCAGCCTAAGCAAGAGTTGTCTCCTAGTCAAGAATATGGAAGTGGAAAGAGCCAGGATTTAAGTTGTTTCCTCAGAAGACTGTGATAGGGTTTTCCCTAATCTGCAGAGGGAGGGAGCTCCACATCTTAGCTGACAGATAAGGGAAAGTTATTCCACCTTGTCTAGATCGTTTGATTCTGGTATTGTGAGACGATGGAGTGAGGAGGAGTGAAGAAGGCTCAGCGGTTGATGGTGAATGAGCTTTTTTAGATATGGCTTGGCCCTACATCTGCTAAGCTTTTGTGTATTAGGCAGACTGCCTTAAGCCATATCTAGAAAAGCTCATTCACCATCAACCGCTGGGCTATGGGGATTTTAACGTTTTTCTAAGGAAGTATTCAATTGCATTATATTTGTGCACATATAAAAGATGCATACTTTGAGAAGTTATATAAAGGTCTTTTAATGTCATGGAAGAGTTAAATTGTTGTGCACATGTCACTGGAGATGTTTGCCATTACTCCCTGTGATGAAGTGTGTCATTCCTTCTGTCCTCAAGAGATGCACTGTTCAAGTGCCAATCAAAAAGGCTCTTTACTCAGGACAATATCATTCATTGTGTTTCTTGAAACAGGTCCTCACAGGTCTCGCAAACGAAACCTCAGTCAGACTCTAGCTCTACAGGATACAGTTATGGAGGGCGCAGCAGTTACAGCGGCAGCAGCGGGTATGACAGAGGCTCTGGCACCGTTCTTCCAAAGGTAAATGTTCCTTGTGATACCCAATGCATGCACACTTGTACCCCACTCTCACAATAATCAGGCTCTGACATCACCACTTGCATCTCACTCATTCTCTAACATGAGAGTCACAGCGCTGGGTTAGATTCAGCATGTGGAGACTATCTTAGAGCATGTGACTTAGATTCAGGCTCAGACTGGAGCTTTGTAATGCTGATCCTGCATTCTGTCAGTAAGTTCTTTCTCACATATTAACACGTCTAGGTTTTCAATAGGACAAGGTAAGGCAACAACCTTAAGCACATCACTTTCGGGTGGTACCAAATTACTGGAAAAAACCCACAATTAAACTGTTTTCTCTGTAGTTTGCTGGTCTCAACTACACTACTTTCACTACTGTCCAGGATTCCAGATATGAACAAATAATATTTATCACTGAATTAGACTTATGTTAAACTTTATAATGCTGTGTAGATGTAGTGAGCACGTTTTTCCAAACCTACTTTAACGGACAGTGGCTAGCACTTTCCTACTTCTTACTGAGGCCCTAAGCACTCTCCAGATGGTCGACCCGACCAATGGTGTGGTATTTGAATCAGAGAAAGATGCAGGACTGCTCAGCTCTTTCTGTATCGGATACTGTTCCAGGGTCTGAAAGTCTGGAAAGGGAATAAGCTTCTACAGGTGGGGGGTTTGTTGGGAGGCCACCCTGGTGTGACAGGGTTCATACCACAGGTGACATTGCCTAATCAAAAGGGAAATTCTACACAAAGTATAGCAAAGTGTGTTAGAGGCCAGAAAAAGGCACTCTTAAGCTCCAAGTAAAACACCATAGCCCTCATTCTGAGTCAGGCAGAGAAACTCTACAACCTTAACTTGCTGAACTCTCTTCTAAAGTTAGTACTTGGGTCAACATACCTACCTCTTTTTTAACCTGTAGCATGTGTGTCACTCCAGTAACGGGGTATACAAAGAGTGATGAATGGGATGCTTGAATTAATCTCAGCCACCGGTAATTACTCGGGCCACATCCCAATCCATTGTTATTTTGCACACTATGCCACCTCAATTTAGACCCAGTCATATGCAAATCAATCTTGATCCTGCTCCAGTAGGAACAGTGAGGCCTGTACTGCTAGGCCAGGTCCTCCCTGAGCCAGAACGCAAGCAACCCAGGATTGTATACTCCCTCTCTGATAAGGGCTCATCAGCGAGATATAGATTAGTTCCAATGGCATAGTGTCCATGGGACCGACATCTGGGCTCTATTCTCATATGAAAAAATCTACTTGAAATGCAAACACGAGAAACGTTCTATACGATTCAGTGCCCGGTAGGAAAAATAGCACAACACTTTAGTAAATTTTGGGAACTTCACATAGCTCAAAAGTTGGCAATTTCACTGTTGTCATTTACATTTCACCTAGGGCTAACTCACTGGTAGCAGGGCTTAGTCACCTTAACTTACTGGTAGCAAGCCCTACTATATGGCTGATTCAACCACCCATGTTGCATTACACTATGGTGACTGCATTTTAGATATATCTGCAACTTGCTTCATATTTTGTTTTTCAGAGCCAGCCAGGACAACACAGGTCATAACGATTACAGAGGACTTAGTTGATGGCAAACCGGTCAGTGCGAAAAGACAGGTACATGACCATCAATGAATGTTGAGTAGGAGTTAAAGGTTGCAGACCCAGCCAATGGAACATGCGAGGAAAGGATTCCAGATAATAGAGAATGGCAGAAATACTATACGCTTTTTGGACTGCTTTGCACTTCATCCATATGCTTACAGTAGATCCCATGTGTACTACCCTCTCAATAAAAGAGCCTTTTCCAATTTGCAACTTGAAAAAGAGCATCCCAGTGCAGAGCTGGTGACATCACAATTTCTGAGCAGCTGCCACAACAAAGTTCATGGATGTAACTAAATTTCACAGTGAATCATACATAGTTAATGTTAAATGTATTATCAATAGAAACCATAGGGACCAGGAGCGGTCCATGCGGGTAAGAGCGGTGAGTTGGTGGGGCCAGGTTGGGGAAGGATTCGACAGACAACCACGAGGGAAAATTAAATAGATAATTAATTTTCCCTCTGCAGCGTCTGTCGAAATCCGCACCCCTGCTAACCGACCCCACCCCTCCTACCTGCACAGGCCATGGCTGACAGAGATAATAATGCATTAATTTCACCTGAAGATATTGTAAGAGAGGATACAAGAAAGAAACTTCAATCTGGAAACATTTGATGTGTGGTTCCTTTTCAATTCACAATTAAGCATTTATTTTTTAGGTTGTGCGGACAGTCTTCTTTTTACATCTGCTTGCTTTGTTGTTCAATTCAATAAACTTTCTCTTTGATGCAAGGTAATACACGTCTTTTCATTTATTTGTGTTGCTGCAACTAACTTCTCTCCAGGTTTCAGAGATTTTTTGCTTCAGAACTTCTTTGCCACTGAACAAAGTTGCATTTACAGCAAAGCTCAACTCCGAGGCAGAAGGAGCTATAAGGACAAAAAATGATTTGAGGGTTAAATAAATGGATGGATGATTGGGATACATTTATATAGCAGACAATATATATTGTGTCCTTTTGTGCTGATCTGCATTATAATCTACAAGCCAGAAAGTATAAGTGTTCATTAAGTTAACAATTAATTTAGAAAGAGAGATTTGATTATAGAAGGGAATCTGAGATAGTGGGGTCTCCTGGCTAATATCCCTGGAAAGGCATTACAGTATCTGGGACCTACATAAGAGAAAGTCCCTCTTTCTCTATCCCTGGGACTCAACGATGAACAGTAAAAAACATTTTCAATGAGAGCGCAGTTGTCTGGTGTGGAATTCAGGGTGAAGTTTGGGAATAATATATGCAGGTTTGCTTAAAAAATTTACATCAGAAATAGGATTTTGAAATTAAGATTGTCCTCCACATTGTGGTAACTGTTCCTCAGAAGGAAGAAGGACTCAGAGGCCAATTAGGTCGCTGAAATGAGATAAAGAAGGAAAAAGTCTCTAAAGGAAGTGTTCATTATCAGTGCTAAGTGGGGAACCTCTCCTTTTGATATTAGTGCCCTCACACACCCTTGCGAGTGTCATGCTTCATCATCGGGCGTTGCTCCTCGTGGGGGCGGCGCTGCAGTCCCCCACGGGCCCGAGAGAGGGCTCTTTGTCGGAGATCTTTTGTGGAGACGCAGTTGTGCATGCGGGTGTGTGGGCCTAAAAAAGGGGGGAGTGTGGTGTCTTAAAATTACCCACCGGTGCCATGGGGATAATTTTATTCGTTGGTCCGGGGGTCAGATAAAAAAATCTGTACAGGGGCAAGGGGCAAACCTCTATTAATAGATGGCATAAAGGACGGGGTATTACTCCCCTGCTCCTATTGCCCGTGTGTGAAGGAGTGTGTGCTGGTCAACATGTTTCGTGCCGTCGTTGGGTCCCTAGTGGATCCCCTCGCGCTTCGTCAGGACCAAAAATGTGACAAATAAAGAAATTGAAAGGAAAAGAGTAGGACACTCTTTGTTCCTAAAATACCTCTTATTCAGGTGAGATTATGCGCATTACGCTATGGGGGACACTGTTCACGTGTCCCAGCCTAGTACCTGTGGGGATGAAAGAGAGACAAAAGACAAGGAACAAACATATAGAGACTCAAAAAATGCTCGACGTTCACAAGGCATCTGAAAGAAGTACCTTTTGAGGCTGATAAGTGCATGCTGGTTGATGGAACGTTCAACCTAAATGATTAGAGACATTAGCATGCGCTCGGATGTGCAGGTGCTATTAGCCATATAACTCCATGAGATTATAGGTGAACATTGGTCAAACAAACAAAAGTGTATACTAGTCTTAAAAGGTGCAATTCGAGAAAAGGGCCACCCGAGTGATGTGCTCACACAGCGCGGATATGATGGTAGATGATGCGTGTGGAATAATCCGTATTGCAGCAGTGGATAAACCAAGTAATGGCATTTCTGATTATAGTACGTTGGTTTTGTAGTGGAACAACAAGGTAAATTCATGCACAGTGGTCGGGAGGTTGAAAAGAAATAAACAGAGTAAAAGTTTACCCCTAGCGAGAAGGAGAAGTGCCCCCTCGTAAGTCCTAACGGCGGTGAGGGGTAATCACCGCGGACAAAGACAATAGTAGGTAAAGGTTTTTCCAATGGCATACCTTTTGTCAGATGTCTCTCATGATAAAGCAGCGGAGTAATACTCACGTCGTTGACCCCTCGTTCAAGCCTATTTACCTGCCCAGCCGTATACGGGACTCCGGAGTAGTGGAGGTGGAGTAGCTCCGGTATTTGTGCCGGTGAAAGGCGGAAGTGTTTGGGAACGGAGAGAGGCGTGTCTCCCCGGGGAGCGGGGCATTACCTGGAAGTTTGCACGTCGGCAGAAGCTGGTCGCCATATTGGAGTGGGATCCACTATTAAAGAATGTGCTAGGCACTGGCACACTCTTATGAACTCTCGTAGAGAAATAGAAAAATAAAAAAATATGTATTGGATATTGTGAGTCTGTAATACCAAGGGAAAAGGTGGTTGTAGCGCTGAACCCCTGAAAAAAGAACATGTTGGAGGAGAGAAAAAGGCGAGCGCTGTTGGATGTGTACTATGTTTGAATCTATCCTGTATTAGCTACACGTGAATAAAGAATTCAGTTCCTTAATGGTTGCCTGGATCGGCGATACGGTGCTATTGAGATAGTATGGAGTGACATGCAGGACGATTGTGTCTGTAGTAGTGTAGTCAGATTACTCACGGTAAGTGCAGGCTAACACTGCCTGTAGGTGTAACTTGCATAGATTCGCCAGGAAGGATATGACAGAAAAAAGGTGCCATTCTGTCTGTGTGATGGAAATGTACGTAAGGACGCAGAGGGTGGCGACTCTGAGTTTTATTCACTCAAACATATAGCGGAGTTGAGAGCTGCAGTTTGATTGAATATACCCCGTATTGGCTACAAGCCAATTAAAAATTAAATTCCTTTATGGCTGCCTGGATAGGTGGCACAGGGCGGTTGGAGTAGGATGTGTTGGCAAGTGGGTTGATCGTGGTCATAGGAGCATAGACAAATTACTCAAGGTGCGTGCAGCCGTACACAGCCTATAGGTGTGACTGGAAGTGGTATGCCAGGTAAATGGTGATATAGAAAGGTCTTTTTGTCTCTGTAATGGAGAAGGACGCGAGGACGCAAAGGGTGGCGACTCCCAATTTTATTCACTAAGACAGGGGGCCATGTAGAAAGGTGCCAATATAATGAATGCCTTCTGTTTGTGAAACGATTGGTTCATGTATATTTATGAACTGGGAGGGGCAGCGGTAAGGTGGATAGGAATAGATCCGTTATTGCCTGATTAGGAGGACCTAGATGACTAATTCAGACCACGGTATATCGTCGTTAAGCCCACGTGTGTTGCTCTTTAGACGGAAGACCCAGCGTTGTTCTTGTCTGAAAAGGGAAGTCGCAGTCCAATTAATATTGGATTCTATGATGGTCCATTTGAGATTATTGGTGGTATGGTTCATTTCAAGGAAGTGGTTCTGTAGTTTTGTGTTGGTCTTTTTACATCATACTGTGCTTTTGTGTTCCCCGTGCCTATTTTGATGGGTTTAGTTGTCATGCTCACGTATCTCTTATTGCATGGGCATGTGATTAAATACACACAGTTTTTGGTGTTGCAGTTTGTATGGCGCTTTTGTACCCAGGGTCTCATTAATCCTAGATCTAAACTCTTGGATGGGACTGTTAGTGGACAAATGGAGCGTGAGACGCAAGGGTAGTGTTCTACGATAGGTGGTAGGGACCATAGTGTGGGTTGAGTGCTAACGATGTGTTTAGGTCATGTATGCGCAAGTAAGTCCTTGAAATTCTGGGTCCTTTTAAAGGCAAAGAGGGGGGCTGGTCCCAGTTCGAATGACCCTGTTGATAAAATACCCCAATGTTTCTTGATGGTTTTCTGAATCCTGTTGGAGTTAGGTGTGAACATTGTCACACAAGTGAGGACATTGTTCTCTTGTTTCTCTTTTACCTCCAACATAGCTTCTCTGTGGTTGTTCCTCGCTCGTTTTTGTGATCTGCTTATGGTTTTTCGTGGGTAGTGACGTTCCTTGAGGTTATGTGATCGAATGGCAGATTGTTTTTCATATTCGCAAATGGTATTGCAATTTCGACGTAGTCGAAGGAACTGACTGACTGGGACATTATCCCTTAGTGCTTTCGGATGATGGCTCTGATATAGCAGGAGACTATTTCTATCCGTAGGCTTCCGATAGTTAGTTGTAAGTAGTGTGCCATTGCGTAAAGTTATCCAGAGATCCAGGAACGCAATGCTCTCTTCTGAACTGGTACCGGTGAACTTGAGGAAGGGGTCCAGTGTGTTAAGCCATGCGAAAAAGGTACTGCATAGGTCCACATTCCTTGTCCACATTAAGAGGACATCGTCGATGTAACGGTGCCATGCCATGATATTTTCTTTGTAGGGATTGTTGTCACCCAGGATAAACTTGTCCTCAAAGTTAGCCATGTACATGCAGGCCAGTCTCGGCGCGAAGGTGCTCCCCATGCTGGTACCCTGTATTTGGTGGTAAAGCTGTTTTTTAAAAGCAAAAAAGTTTTCTTTTAGGGCCAGAGCAGCACATGGGTGTTTTTTTCGATCCATGGGTCTTGCTCCAGCCGCATATTTTCCTTGACCTCAAGGGTGTCATCTTGAGGTATATTAGTATAAAGTGCTTCTACATCCAATGTGGCCAGGAGGGTGATAGAGCCAGGGTCATCATAGTGTTCAATCATGTTCAACACCTCTGTGGTGTCCCTCAGAGAGGTCGGTGTCTTGGTGACAATCGGACGTAAGAAGAAGTTGCAGAATTTACTGAGTGGTTCAAGAAGGGAATCGATACCTGACACTATTGGGCGTCCAGGCGGTGAGTTGGTTCCTTTATGGATCTTCGGTAGAGTGTAATAGTAGGGAGTTCTGGGATTATTGTTACACAGAAACTCTGCCTCATGGGTTGTAATCCAATCCTCGCTTACGGCTTCATTGACTAAGCTTCTGATCTTTGAAGGAAGTCTTGGTGTAGGGTCCTCCTCTATAGGGCAATAGTATCTGGAGTCCGTAAGTTGTCGGTGGCATTCTGCTTCATATGTGCCAATGTCCTGGATGACGGTGGCACCGCCTTTATCGGCTGGTTTGATGATAATGGAGGTGTCATTAGTGATGTTCTGCAGGATGCGTCTCTCTGCTTTCGTCAGGTTGCCTAAATGGCGTCGATGTGGTAGGTTGGTGACATCCTTCAAAACGGCTTGCTCAAAAGTGGTACTGGACCTAGTTTTTCCTAACCCACTCCCAGTCCCCCCCTCTCCTAGTTTCATTTGATTGAGTATGGCAGCAAGCCGTGGGACCACTATCTCTATCTTTCCTCCCTCTTTTTTGAACTAGGGCTCCCTTGTTTTCTCCTCTCTCTCACCGGGGCCACCACACCACCATTTGCAGCTACCACCTTCTCCCCTCCCCGAGGGAGGCATCCACCCACTGACCATGGACAATCCCGGGCTTAGTTTTGATGATGACAGAGTGGCAGAGATCCTTAGGGCACCATCACTACTAGACACCGATGGTAACGCAGCATCAGGAAGCCGCAATGATGACTGGAAGTCCTTACTAGCCTTAAGGAAAGTCCTTACTAGCCTTAAGGAAACAGCAGATTAAAACAGCGCTACACGGCACAATAATGACTGAATACCTTCGAGCTAATATAGCTCCTAATGGCCTTTTGGTGACACTGACACCCCAGATCTTCCTGGAGGATCTCACTTTTAGAAGAGAATGGTCCAAGACTGCATCGAAGTGCACAAGAGATTGGCTTGTCCTCATAATCAACACCGCCAAACGCCTCTCTGATGAACTTTTCATACAGATCACAATAGCAGAATATGGTTTAAAGACAGGGATCTCGATCACATCCTACAAAACACGCCTCGCAGAAATCAACGAGGAAATGTCCGAGTACAGAGACTTCCTCACTAAGCAGAAAGTTACTAAACTTCAAAAAGATGTCAAGAGATTCTCCCAAGAAAAAGTATATCCATATACTAAAGAAGATTATATCTTCCAAACCAACGAGATGTCTTCAGAAGAAATGAACAGTAACAGCTCTAGAAGGACCAGCTCCATGAGCAGCGATTCCAGCTATGAAAGCAACAATTACACAACACCGACGAAAGGAGCATGGAGGCAACCTCCACAACCACCGTTGTTCCCGAATTTTGCTCCACACCCTTACCAACAACAACCATTTCCGGGTCCTTGAGTAGGAAACCCACCCTTATGGAGCACACCCAAGGGCAATTCCCCACAGATGCAACCATTTCACCAGTTTCCGAACCCCCCTTTTCACAACAGAGGAAGGGGCAGAGGAAGAGGCAGAACGAAAAGCGGCTCAAGGAACGTGCACTGGCAGGAACCAGAACAGATGATCCTGAGGAGCAACACAACAGGAATGAGACCTTAGTGTTGAATCTTTCATCCAGACCTCTATCTCAGGAGGAATCCAGTCTCTTGGAGAAGGGACTGGGTTTCGTGTTAACACCAGGAGAGGATACCTTCAGATACCTTCAGACTCCACCAAGAACTACATCTCTTCTTCAGGAAGATTAGACTCAAGGCCTTCTTCTATGACCAACCAGAGGTCCCTGCCTCGGGCACTGTACTTTGGAACAAATCCAAGTTTACACCCACGGCAGCTATGACCCCCAATGAGGTGCTCACTTTTGAGCAAGCCGTTTTGAAAGATGTCACCAACCTACCACATCGACGCCCTTTCAACAACCTGACGAAAGCAGAGAGATGTATCCTGCAGAACATCACTAATGACACCTCCATTATCATCAAACCAGCCATAAAAGGCGGTGCCACCATCATCCAGGACATTGGCACATATGAAGCAGAATGCCACTGACAACTTACAGACTCCAGATACTATCGTAGAGGAGGACCCTACACCAAGACTTACTTCAAAGATCAGAAGCTTAGTCAAGGAAGCCGTAAGCGAGGATTGGATTACAACCCATGAGGCAGAGTTTCTGTGTAACAACAATCCCAGAACTCCCTATTATTACACTCTACCGAAGATCCATAAAGGAACCAACCCACCGCCTGGACGCCCAATAGTGTCAGGTATCGACTCCCTTCTTGAACCGATTGTCACCAAGACACCGTCCTATCTGAGGGACACCACAGAGGTGTTGAACATGATTGAACACTATGATGACCCTGGCTCTATCACCCTCCTGGCCACATTGGATGTAGAAGCCTTTTTATACTAATATACCTCAAGATGCCACCCTTGAGGTCATGGAAAACATGCTGCGGGAGCAAGACCAATGGATCTACAAAACACCCATCTCCTTCATCTGCGAATGTGCTGCTCTGGCCATAAAAGATAACTTTTTTGCTTTTAAAAAACAGCTTTACCACCAAATACAAGGTACCAGCATGGGGAGCACCTTTCGCGCCGAGCCTGGCCTGCATGTACATGGCTAACTTTGAGGACAAGTTTATCCTGGGTGACAACAATCCCTACAAAGAAAATATCATGACATGGCGCCGTTACATAGACGATGTTCTCTTAATCTGGACAGGGAATGTTGACTTATGCAGTAAATTTTTGGCATGGCTTAACACACTCGATCCCTTCCTCAAGTTCACCGGTACCAGTTCAGAAGAGAGCATTGCGTTCCTGGATCTCTGGATAACTTTACGCAATGGCACACTACTTACAACTAACTATCGGAAGCCTATGGATAGAAAGAGTCTCCTGCTATACCAGAGCCATCATCCAAAAGCACTAAGGGATAATGTCCCAGTCGGTCAGTTCCTTCGACTACGTCGAAATTGCAATACCATTTGCGAATATGAAAAACAATCTGCCATTTGATCACGTAACCTCAAGGAACGTCACTACCCACCAAAAACCATAAGCGGAGCACAAAAATGAGCGAGGAACACACATGACAATGTGAGACCTATTGTCTCCACATTCCCCATTCTTAGATAAGCAGATACCCACAATATAATTCTGGCATTATTATGGCCTAGTTGTAATACTAACATAAGTTGTTTCATTATTCAATGTTTTTACATTAAGGAATTAATTATAACCCATAAGGAGACAGTCCCGACATATTTTCACAAAGTGATCACTTCGAGAATAGATCGGCCTCTTCATTGATCTAAAATAAACACACACCTTTTCACAGTAAGTGACTAAGGAATGTCAGGGCATAGTCTCTTTACCATGCCCATCACCGGCCCAGGCTACAAAACATGCTCAGCTACCGGCTTGCGTCAACGGGGCACAGCAGACAGAGCGAGCACAAGTCGTGACCAAGACTCTTCGAGGTATGTCCATTAAAATGGGAGGCCGGCACGCACTTGCACGCGCCTCTATCAAATATGTAATTACTCTTTCCCTCTCTGTTGACAGCTAGAGAGCAGTCAACTCCGCTCGTCCCCTGAGGAAGCAAGGTATTTGCCTGATAATGGGGGCACGCAGTGTACGCTGCTTATTTAGCGGGTCTACACATTGGGCTTCAGTAGTATTCTGACACACTAACTAAGATCTCTCTGGATGGCCCAGGAGCCTATGTCTCAACACGCTCACTTTTAATGTCAGTTTTTACTGAGTCGCATACACTCTGACACAAGCGCCGCTTCCCAGCAACGTAAAATTTGAGAGGAGAAAATTGTCATAAAAAAAGCAGGAGAGCCATAGAAACAAGAACATAAGTTCATAGGGTGCAAATCCCACAAGTGATGCACGAAACGATAACAGAAATATCGAGTCTTTTGCTTGTAAATTTTGTAGATCCTTTTATTCTTTATTCTTTACATACAACAGCCAACGCGTTTCACCCATACAGGCTTCTTCAGGGCAAATACTGGTCCGCCCAATCCGCGAACTATGGTCCCTTTGGTGTGAGATCAAATAAGAACAGCACTTTCTCTGAAGGTTTGGAATCTACTGCAGAGTCTGTAAAATATGTTTAGTCCTTATATAAAAGTCCTTGATCTCTGTCCTATTCCAGGAACAGACTGTCTTGAGTATCACGCGCTCAATCGCCGGCCTCTATTCACGGCCATCTGGTGCAAACGTCTCACTTCACAAAATCTTCACGGCAGTCATGGGGGCACGCATCATATGCTGCTTATTTAGCGGGTTTACACATTGGGCTTCAGTAGTATTCTGACACACAAACTAAGATCTCTCTGGACGGCCCAGGAGCCTATGCCTCAACACGCTCACTTTTTTTTAGTTCAAAATCGTAATTTATTAAAGAAATAGAGGTGGATACAAATAATACACATTACTAATCAAAGGAAAAGCATACATCGTGTACAAATTCCGGGGACAATACGGGAATAAAAATAAGACATTTTAAATACAGAGCAGTAGGCCAATCATGGAGAAACACAGTGCATATAAAAATAAAAGGTGAAGAAGAGTAACACTAGAAGTCAAGGGGGTTTAAGTACTTCTTGTTGGGAAGGGGTTGGTAAAGAGTGTTTAAATGCACATTTATCAAAAAAGGTTGTAACAGGCGTCCATAACTGAATTAGTTTCATGGCCATTTGTAAAGGAAACAGGAGAAATGTGTCCAATCTGTGATTGTGGCATACATCGTACCACCAAGCTTTATAAGAAATTTTCGTGAAGTCTGTCCAATTCCGTGTGATCTGCTGGAAGGCAACTGCTATTAACAAATCAACGACTCTGACATCAATTTCATAGTTATCCCAGATTGGGGAAAGGCTACCTAGAAAAATGTTTTGTACGCAAAATGGGGCACCAGTGCCAAAAATTAAATTGATTTGAGACCAAACCTGTTTCCAAAACCTGTCTACAAATGAACATGTGAAAAGCATGTGAAACAGGTCAGCATTGGGAGAGGAACAGGACCAACAGTTATCCTGTACATCAGAAAAACTTTTGTTTAAAATGTGAGGAGACAATAGTAGCCTATTGTATGTAAAAAACAAAGTTTGTGTTAAACTAGCTGTTCTGGAGGTTTTACGTATCTTAATCCAAATCTTATTCCATGTTGATGGGGACCAGACCGTACTGAAATCTCTTTCCCAGGCGACTTCAATCTTAGAATTAGGCCTGGGCATAACCTTGGGTTGGAGTAGAGTATATAGGGTAGAGGCCTTAGGTTTGGTATGCAGAAGAATAGATAGAGCAGTAGGTGTGTCAGTGACACGAGAAGTACTAGCGGTCCAGACAAGCCGAGTGTGTGCGTCAAGTACCGTACGCCGGAGAACGTGGTACTTAGAAATCCAGGCGGCATGCAAATTGTAAGTCTGTTGAAGCAACGGAAAAGGAATAAATTCATTGTTCGAGAATAATTGATGAACCCAAATCAAACCTTGTCCCCTCCAGGACTTCCGGTAAAAAGGTTTGTCGTTTATCAATAGAGCCGTATTATGCCAAATAGTGGATGACATCAAGGACTCAAGAGCATCAGGGGCTATCGGAAAAGAAGGAGCGAGAAGATTAGAGGTAAATTTAAATATAGGAGAAGACAGTGTTTGGGGTTTGCGGGAGAAAGAGAGACATTCTTGAAATGAAAAGGGGGACAAAAACGAACTTTCAACTGAAACCCATAATGGGCAATGAGCTGTTGAATCCAGCAACCAATATGAGGCTTGCCGCAGTAGAAAAGCTCTGTGATAAACAGGGAAGTTAGGAAAGTTGACCCCACCCTCAGCTTTAGGGCGTACTAACCTAGAGAGAGACATCCGAGCTCTTTTTGAATTCCATAGGAAGGACGATAATAACGAATTACCACCAGGAAAGGTAGAGGTGATGCCATTTCGTAGTCAGATCTGAGAGTTTTTTAATACAAGTATTCAAACATAAAGTAACCGTGTCTTTTATCGTGGGCTTAAAACACAATCCCAGGTATTTAATATGAGAAGATTTACATGTAAAATTTGTTGAGTCAAAATCAACTTTGAAAGTAAATTTGGTTAACGGTAGGATTTCACACTTATCACTATTCAGTTTATATCCAGAAACCTTTGAAAAGGATTGAACTTCCTTGAGAAAGGCAGGAACTGATTCGTTAGGGTTGGAGATAAAAAGCAGAATATCGTCTGCATACGCTGCTAATTTGACATCCGTGGTCTGAAATCCATGTATTTGTGTGTTTTGACGAATCCGAGATAGGAAAGGCTCCAAAGCCAAATTGAAAAGGAAAGGAGAGAGAGGGCAACCCTGACGTACACCTCTACCAAGGTCAAAAAAGGGTGAGATGAGACCATTAGCACAGACCGCAGCGCGGGGGCTAGTATACAAGAGCAAAATCAGGGCTATAAACTTAGGGCCAAAGCCAAACCATCGAAGGGCATAGAATAAATATGGCCATTCAACTCTATCAAAGGCTTTCTCTGCGTCGAGTGCTATAGCAGCGAGGGAATGTTGTAAGTGCGGAACCTTTGATAGAATATCAAAAAACAGCCTTGTATTGTCACTAATGACCCGCCCTTTCACAAAACCAGATTGCTCCCTACCTAGAATACTTGGTAAAATAGGGTCTAAACGTAATGCCAATGCCTTTGAAAAAATCGTATAATCTATATTTACCAATGAAATGGGCCTATAGTTCTTACAATATTGCAGATCCTTGCCGTCTTTAGGAATTAAACATATATGAGCCTCTGAAAAGGAGCCTGTTGAACCTCTTAAAGAAGTAAAAGAATTAATCAAACTGAATAATTTAGGCAATAATAATTTGGAAAAGTGGAGATAAAATTCAACAGTAAATCCATCAGGTCCATGTGCTTTGTCTTTCTTCAAATGTTTCAGAGCCTCTAAGAGCTCTTGTTGCGTGGTATCTTCTTCTAGAGACGATAAATCTGAGAAGGTTTGCGGGGTTTTATGTATAGTTGAAAAGAATTGTGAGAGGGTAAGGTCTGTGGGATTCATTTCGGGGGCATACAATGATTTATATAAAAGTGCAAATTCATCCAAAATTTCCGTGTAACTGAATTTTAAGACAGAGTTCCCGTCGAAAATAGAATCAATGGTTAATTTATTATGTCTGGTTTTTAAATAGTTAGCCAAAATGTTACCTGCTTTATTTTTCCCACCATAATATTTGGCGCTAGACTTCAGGAGGTAAAAAGAAGCACTGTCAGTGGACTCTTTATTAAATTGTAATTTTGCTTTTATTAGGGCATCAAGAACTGCTTTTGAATTAGACGTGCAGAAAGAATGCTCCAGATTCTTAATTTCTTGAAGCAAGGTATGGGACCGATGGCGAGCGATGTTACGCTTTTTGGCCACAAAGCTGATAATAAAATTCCTCGCCGAGGCCTTAAAGGCGTCCCAGATAGTGGAAAAAGGTAGGGAGGTCGAATCATTTAAGGAGAAATAGTCATCAAAGAAGGTAGAAAATGAAGAAGAGAATGCGGGATCTAAAAGAAGAGAATTGTTGAATCTCCACCTTCTAGGCGCATTATTTTTTGGCAAAATGTCTAAAACAATTGAGACAGGGGCATGGTCAGATAACAAGATAGGTCCTATATCAGCAAGTAAAAGCGCTTGTGCAATGTTATGGGAAACGAAAAAGTAATCAATACGTGTTTGAGAGTGATGCACCGGGGAATAACACGTGTACTCTTTGGTGGTAGGGTTACACAGCCTCCAGGCGTCAAGAAGTTTATTCTGAGAAATAGCATGAACAAAGGACTTATGTGGTTTGTTAGGAATGAATGAAACTTTGGAATGCCGGTCAACAAAGGGGTCAAAAGTCTGATCACAGTCTCCTGCTAAAATAAAATTATCTTCCATGCAGAGGGCAATCTGCTGGGCCATTGAAGACCAAAAGGAGGAATCCCCACCAGTAGGACCATATACATTGAAGAAGGAGACTGGAACCTCCTTCAGCAGCAATTTAACGTGGAGCCAGCGGCCTTCTGTATCAGATTCCTTTGAAACAAATTTACAATCAAGCGACTTATGACAGTGTATCATAACCCCATTGCGTTTTCCATCCCCATTAGAATAATAAATTTCCCCCACCCAACCTCGTTTTAATTTTAATGACTCATCCTCCGTTAGGTGAGTCTCCTGTAGAAACACAATATCAGCATTCATTCTTGCTAGGTGGGCCAACACCCTCTGACGCTTGATCGGAGAGTTTAACCCTCTAACATTCCAAGATACCAGTCTTAGCAGCATAATAGTTTAGAAATAAAATAAGACCAGGGAGAAAAACAGTAGCGAAATGAAACAATGAAATGCTCCAAGTAAAACAAAAAAAAAATACAGTACGTCAAAAAGGGAAAGAGTTATCAAGGCTTGAGGAAAGGAGTGAAAAGAATGGAGTAACAGAGAAGGAAGTTGAGTAAACTTCGAAGGAAAAGCCAAGATGCCAGAGAGAGTATATTCGGAATTGTAATGCATAGGAGAGTAATAGAAAGGTAAGTATAGGACTAGGAGATGGAGCACCAGTAAGAGCTGAAGAAGTACCACCTCAAAAGGAAAAACAAACAAAACAAAAAGAAGAACAAAACAAAGCACATGGAAGAAAAATAACTCAATTACATCCAAACGAAAGATCAAGAGGATAGATAGGAGAGAAATAAGCGAGAAGAAAGAAACAGAAAGGATGGGAAAACAAAGGGGAAACATACCTACATGGGGATACACCAAGCGGAGACGAGAGGGGGGGTTGAACCACATGGAATGGACGATGCACCAGGGATCGGCAAAACGGGGAGCCGGGAAAGCCTCAGGAAGCAAGTGAAGGGAATCTGTGGCAATGAAAAAAGAATCAATGTTAAAACGCACAAAGAGACAATTGCCAAAAAGTGGGAAAACAATATCAAACATAATCTCAGAAGGAAAACATGACAACAATGTCTTTAAGTATACTATCACTAAGAATCAAAGGAGCACCAAACAAATTACCAAACTTCTGAAAGGAGAAAAATTAAACATTCAGTCAACATGTCAACGAAAGAACCATTGTACACACTCAAAGAGAGGAAGCAGAACCAGAAGAGTCCATATCGTTCGGTTTGCATGAGTTGATAAAACTTTGTAAGTGCACCGGGTCTTCATATGTGGTGGTTCTGTTATTATATGTGACTTTGAATAGACATGGATGGAAGAGACCATATCTAGGGGCATATGTATCAACATCACCATTTGCGATTCTCAAATAGCGATTTTAAAAAAATCGCTATTTGAGAATTGCAAAACGGGATGTATTAAAAAAATTGCAAACTTTTTGCGATTTCTTAAAGTTCCTTAATAGCGATTAGCAAATTGCGAAATCGCAATTAAGGAATACCTGCCCATTCATTTCTATGGGCCAGGAGACCCATAGGAATGAATGGGAAGTAATTCTCAAATAGCGAATCGCAATTTGCTAATCGCAATTTGAGAATAATTTCAAAGGTGCAAGGGTGTCATGATGACACCCTGATGCACCCCTGAAATGAGCATGTGTGTGCATATGGCGCACATACATGCCCTAAGGGCATGTATGAGCGCCACGTGGCACTTTGTAAAATTCCAAAAAGTGCTTTTTGAAAGGAATTCGCAAATTACCACCAATTGGAAGTTGGTGGTAATTTGCGATTTCTTAAGGATAATTCGCACAACTTGGGTGCTTTTTACATGTCATTTAAGAAATCGCAATTTGCGATTTCTAAAATGCTTACGCAAAATTAAGAAATCGCTAAATCAGCAATTCCTTAATTTTGCGATGGGATTTGGCTCATACATCCCGATTACCGATTTTTTAATCGCGAACACTGTTATTTGGCGAATCGCAGCGTTTGCGATTAAAAAATCGTTGGATACATATGCCCCCTAGATCCTAAGGAGTGCAGGTCGGCTCTCATATTCAGAAAAGCTTTGCGTCTGGCGGCAGTGGCTTTCGCATAGTCTTGCGCAAAATACAAGGACGAGCCAGACCATGTGACTTTAGGAGAAGCTCTAACTGCTGAGAGAACCTTTAGCAGATCCGTATACTCCAGAAAGTACAAGATGACGCCTCTAGACCGTGGCGCAGGCATAGTGTGGGCTGGGGGACGACCCAATCGATGCGCTCGTTGAATGTTGAGGACCGTCCCTTCTGGCATGTGAAGCAACTTAGGAAGGAATGACTTGAAAAATGCAAGAGAGTCTGTCCCTTCAAGGCCCTCCCCCAGGCCATAAATGCGTAGGTTGTTGCGTCTACTGCGATTTTCCAAGTCCTCAACTTGTTTTTGAAGCGTCGAAACTTGAGAGTGTAGATGAGATACAGTAACACAAGTTTCTTTAAAGGAGGATACATTGTGCTCAACTGACGATACCCTAGCCTCCAACTGAGACCAAGTGTCTGTTAAGACTTGTAGTTTAGTATTGGTTTCTTCCATGAATGGTCGAAGAGCCCTAATTTCCTCCAATAGTAGCTCCAGTGACACTGGTGAGGCTGATTTAGGCGGCGAGGGAGGGTCTTTCTTTAAGCGTTTGGTATTTGATTTCGCTGAAACTGTAGGGGTAGGTGAGGGCTCCATTGTCGTATCCAGGCGTTGAAAAGATGAAGTTGAAGAGTCTACCAATTTGGAGAACTCCGAAAAAATCTTTGAATTCTTTATGAAAATGCGCTTTGGCTTGGAGAGAGAGGAAGGTGGTACCTTTGTTCTACCCATAAAACACTATTCACAAAAACCGGGCCAGTGCCAATATGTCAGGAAGTCGACACAATAAGCCAGGCGCAGGACACAGAAGAGCACCAGCAAAAAGGAGCATAGAGACCTTTTAAAAAGAAAGCGCTTACTGGTAACCAATCATCGTGCCATCTTTGAAATTCTGGCGTAGTATAAACAGGGATAAATAAGCCAGAAGCCAATACGAGCGCCAAGAGAAGGAGCAATACAGCGTGTACCACCAGTATTTAATGTATGAAGAAATTGCAGTGAATTGAGCGCTGCAGAGTCTCGTTGCGATATGCTTGTCAGCGGCAATCCTTCACAAAATGTATGCTAAAGGAGCAGAGCAGCAATGTCATTGCAGTCAAAAGACTCTTCACGAAGGTACCAGCATACTTAACATTGAAGATAATACAGAGGATCCGCATTAAAACGCCTCAAATTCCCTACAAAAAAGCTGCCAGATACCTTTAGTAGTGAAGAAGTGTTGAGCAGCGTCGTTTTGGGAGTGCAGATGCCATTCTAATGGCAGTCTGAGGTAACGCGCTAAATTCAAAATGGTGGCCGCGCAGGAAGCGGAGCCGTGGAGGAACTCACTTCAATAAAATTAAAGTTCCCGCGCCGCCATGAAGGTCTGCAGTGAGCACACAACGCGCTCCGAGTCTTCAGACGTCCGTACATTCGCTCAGCCGAGCAGCAGCCTATCTCAGAGCGCCGAGTCTTCCCGGCTGACCACGGAGCTTCACCCGGGCGCCGCCATTCACTCGGGCGCCAAGCCACGCCCCCCAACACGCTCACTTTTAATGTCAGTTTTTTACTGAGTCGCTTACACGCTGACACGAGCGCCGCTTCCCAGCAACGTAAAATTAGTTAGGAAAAAATTGTCTGTAACTCATTGTGCTCTTTCCCCCCAAAAAGGCCGAAGTCACGCAGGAAGCAGCGCCGCGTTCTTGATTAGGCGAATAAAATATACACTTAGCAATGACTATCTTCGTAATTGAAGCGTGTAAATCCACCACAATAGCATTTTTACAGATTATAACTACCCTTTGGACTCGCTAACTATTAATGTTATAATCATTACCAGGTCTCTACCACGCTGACACCAGCGCCGCCTTCTATCCACGGCCTATCTTTCTGTATTTTTCTGCATTTTCATGCCTAATGAATATCTCTAACGCATTGAAAGGCCAAACCCATGCTAGTATAAGCGCCGCATTCCTGCAAAGAGGTAATAACTTTTCATTTAAAGCCTGCAACTCCTCAAGCAGATTATATTTCAGGCATTTTAACAGCACTAGCGCTGCCGCCCCATAATGGTGCTTTTACTATTCACACAGGGAGAATCACTCTCTAATAGAGGGCAACCTTCGCCCTGAAGAACAGATTTTCATTTCATTGTTCTAATCACGTTCCTATGAAAAAGAGGAGTTAATATGTATTGAATCCCAGGTGTTCTATGCCACGTTTACTGCAACCAATTGTGTGTGTTCCTTTTTTCTACTCTTCCCTCTCATATATAGTTTTGTATAGTTAAATAACTATTGATTATGAGCATCTTCTCTGACAAACACTGATCGCAATAATTCTATGTATGTGTTAAATTAACATTATACTTTGTTGTCATGGTCTTTTTCCTTTTTTCTTTTTCCAGTTATAGGTACTATAGACTCATAACCACCCAGTGTCCAATAGGCTCACTGAGAACAAGGGTAAGTACACGGCTTACCTCTGCACGTCACGGACTAGTTAAGTGCCACATATTGGTCCTGAAGAAAATCCTCCGACCCGACTGGGCACCGATGGGGCTAAAACATGTAGACCACTCACGTTTTTAAAGTAGGTGCTATATAACAGTAGCCCTTCTAGACACGCACCACCTTGCCTTGTAACCTTGCCCCATCTTCAACAGAATAAAACCTAATTTTGAGAGATGGAGGTCATTTTATACTCACTTCACTTGCACTCTCACCATTCCTCTCACCATTCCTGATCACCACTAATCACCAGTTGGTCTCCCTCCAGGTGGAGGAAAGCATATAGTGCCAGATGTATCAACATTACATTTTGCGAGTCTATAATAGCGAATCTTACCGTTTCGCTATTATAGACTCGCAAAATGCAATGTATGTAGGAATATGCTAATATTTAGCGATTCCTACGCATTCTTTCTTTGCGACTCGCGAATTGTGAGTCGCAAATAAGGAATGGCTTCCCATTCATTCCCATGGGCCAAGAGGCCCATAGGAATGAATGTGAATTGCGTGCGCAAATTGCGAGTACCGAATAGGTACTCGCAAATTGCGCAAGCAATTTCAAGGGTGCAAGGGTGCCAAAATTCCACCCTGTTGCACCCCTGAAATGTGCATGTGTGCCACATGCACTTTGAAAAAAGCCAAAAAGTGCTTTTTTAATGAAAATCGCAAATTACCACCAACTTGAAGTTGGTGGTAATTTGCGATTCATTAAGGCAATATCACAATTTGTGATGCCTACTAGCATAGCATTTATGGAATCCCAAATTGCGATTCTCTAAATGCTTGCGCAAAATAAGGAATCGCAAATTTTGCGATTCCTTATTTTGCGAGTAGGTTTGAACTTACCTACATAGCACATCTGCGAATTTCAGCGTTTGCTATCGCAAATTACTTTGATACATCTGGCCCATATAAAGACCCTATGATGATGCTTTTCACGTAATCACCTAAGTGGAAAATCAAGACATACCGCTCCGTTACCTTTAACGCAAATGAGGGTTTTTCTAGATTGTCGGTATCCTAGATCCTGGTAATAATACAAGACAAGTGATCCATTCTCTCTTGATTATTTATTTACCAGTCCTGAGAGTCAGTAGTCTGCTGAGGGGGATGATGTACCTCCTGCGTTATATCTCCCTGCTAGAGTACAGAGTAGTGTTGTTACATACTCACATTTAATTTTGTCTATGCTTGTTGTCTGTGGTTGTACATTCTAGTTCCATGTTGGAACATAGCTGGAGAACCTAGGCGTGATGACCCAGTTGCACTGGAGCTGCCTAGCTGTATGTATATTCAAGTTGCTGTGCTGCATTATCAACAATAAATGATATAACCTTTATTTGGATTATTGGAATCTTTCAAGTGTGTCTTCCCAAGGCCTGCTCTAAGAGGAGCTGGCAGACAGGAAGGCAGAAAGGGAGTTCAGGCTACAGCTGGCCAACATCAGGATAGAGAAAAGGAAACTGGCCACCGAGGAGAAGCTGGTTTTGGAGAGACTGCCTCATGAACGGAGCTTCAAAGAGCTGTACCTCAAAGCCAGGTAGGCAGAGTCCATCATTATTGTTGGCAGCATACCTGCAGTGTCCTCCAGAGACAAGAGGGTCCACATTCCCAAAGATCTGGTGCCTGATTTTTTTGTGGGGTACAACATTAACAATCGGTTTGAAGCATATGGCGTGGATTTGCAGATTTTTAGGATCCCGGAGGAGGATTGGGGGCTAGCCTCTAGAAGCACATCTCTAGCGAGGTGAGAGACACCCTACTGGCCCTAAATTAGAGAGACAGGATGAGGTATCCCTCCATGAAGGAAGTCCTAGTCAGGAAGTATGGCCTAACTCCTGAGAAGTACAGGTAGAAGTTTGTGGAGAAGTGTGGCTCAATGATTAGAGCGGCAGACCCTGATGCGGAGGTCTAGCCCGGGACCAGGGTTCAATTCCCCGCCTTGGTGGGTCTTGGGCTCAAAATTCCACAGACCTGATAATTCTCGCCTCGGTGCCATTCCAATCATGGAGTCCCACTCTGCAACTCTGGGCAATAGCTTGCTTAATCTCCACAATGGCCCCCACAACGCTAAGGATGCCTGGCCTCCACCTTGGGGGTGCCCAGGAGTGGACGCCTCACAGGGAAAGCCAGGATGGGTTCCACAGCGGTATTCGTACAAGCGCCTTGAGACCCTTGCGGGTGAGTAGTGTGCTGTACAAGTATCAATTTACAATTTTTTTAGGGACAGCCAGAAGCTGCCCTAGCATTCCTGGGTGAATTGTACGGTCTCATTGTGCAAGGCACTGGATGGTTGGGTTAGCAGTAGTGAATTAAAGGATTATCAGGGGCTGTACAATTTTAATGCCAGAAAGCACACGTTCTGTCTCTATAGTGCCAGAGGTATTCCTGTGTATTGGGATCACGTGATGACCTTTGACTACCATTATTTTAATTGACTTTATGTCTAGGTATGTATGATATAATTTTTCCTGCATGTGCACTTTTCCTTGAAGATTTCTTCTGTGTCTCCTTGTAGCTGGGTAGGGGGAGTGTTTGCTTTTTACAGCCTTGTCAGGAACAGAAAGTGTGGGATGTGCATTTGAAAGCATAAGAGAGAGAGAGTTGTGGAATGTACTTCTCGGAGTGCAGTGTTATAAGCAGTGGTAATCAAATGTGCATTGTGTTGTACATTGACATATGAAGTGTGTAGTGCTATAGGCAGTGGTGCACAAATGTGTGGCGTGTTGTACACTGGGAAGTATGATGAATTTCTTGCTATTGGCTTTGACATGGCCTCATGCCATCTTGAATTCTGACTCTGTCTAGCTTTAGCTTTGCGCACAGGGAGGCCGAATATATGACGATACAATGCGATCATTTAGATCGCAGTACAATACATTGCGGTTTTTACAACGCAAGTCATTACAACGACTTGCGCTAGAGGGCACTGGACTTAGGAATAGTATGATTGCCTACGCAACAGTAGGGAAGGTGTTGGAATAGTAAATCACACTATTCCTTAGTCTTGAGCGCCATCCATCGCAAGTCGTTGTAACTAACTGCGTTGTAATGACAGCGAAGTAAATGTATTGCAGTGTTTTGAAGACGTTGTAAAGGTCGTTTTCCGGCAGGCCCTCAGATTACTCAAGTTGTTTACGCTATTTACGTTCAAGGGGCACAATTCACAGAGCTAACTTAAGACAAAATCTTAAACTTATTACCATTCTGGTATTCACAGAAGGCACTTACTCATTTTGGTATTCACAGAAGGCACTTACTCATCAATGAGTAAGTGCCTTCTGTGAATACCAAAATTAGTAATTATGGGCACAATTCAATAGATCGGGTTGAGATGTGTGCATCGGTTGGAATTTATAATGCCTTCAGGCAATGATATCATTGCTGAAAAGCATTATGCCGAGCATTGACACACAGTGTTCAGGGTTCTTCTCCATTTTTATATATTACAAAATGGCGGAATCGTTGTGGTAATTATGCAAACATGCATGGACATTATGGACCTTTCACTGTTTTTACTTACCCGGAAATGTGTAATGCTTTGAGCACTGTATGCATATAAAAACTGGCGGCTCCGGCGTTCATGGTAAACATCGAAGAAGGCGGTTGCCGAAACACGTCTGTGTGCTCAGAGTCCATTTTGCTGATTAAAATTACGGAACTCGCCCCTGAGAGTGCTGTCATCCTTTGTGGGTACTATTACCCGGCGGAGTTGGGAGCAGAATTTATATGCGGGAGCACCCCAGCATTGGCATGCAACCGTTCGAAAGTGCATCAGGCTGCTGATCAGGGAGCTGCAATATATATATATATTCATATGTAAGTCCTGCTGCTTCCCTATAGGTGGGAACCCGCTCCGCCCCCTTTCCCTGAATGCCTGCTCACCAGCCCGAAGTTCATCGGAACTATGGGTCCCAGAATTCACCTGTGATCCAGGTAGGTGCTGCAGGGGGGAAATACTGTCCCAGTGGAATGGCAGGGTTCTGGACACACAATGATGTAAAAATGCCAAATTCCTGGATGAAATAATCTCCCAGCGTCTCCTCGAGTCCCCAAACACCGCTTCAGCCCCTCGCTCCAGGTACCATTGAAGGCAGAGGCAGGAGTGTGAATACATCCCGCACTACGTTTCGCCGCCATCTGGTGTCCTGGATTGTAGTGGCGGGACACGGAACATCCGATCCCTCGGAACAAAAAACAGAACCTGCCGAAGCAGCAGCCAGCAGAGTCCGTGGCCAACTTGTAAAGCAGGGGCCTCCGTATCACGTTACTGGCAAGCGTGAATAATATCCAAAACATATTCTCCCAAGAAAAGAGCTGAGGCCACACGGGGGACGGGTTGGAAACGCTTCAATGGAGTTGAGGCGGCATAATGCATTTCGGCCACAGTCGGCCTTCTTCAGATGCCTTAGTATTCAGGAGACATTTGCAATACTTGAATATGTAAGTCCAGCTGCTTCCCTATAGGTGGGAACCCGCTCCGCCCCCTTTCCCTGAATGCCTGCTAAGCAGCCCGAAGTTCATCGGAACTACGGGTCCCAGAATGCACCTGTGATCCAGGTAGGTGCTGCAGGGGGGATATACTGTCCCAGTGGAATGGCAGGGTGCTGGACACACAATGATGTGAAAATAACAAAATCCTGGATGAAATAATCTCCCACCGTCTCCTCGAGTCCCCAAACACCGCTTCAGCCCCTCGCTTCAGGTACCGGTGAAGGCGGAGGCAGGGGTGTGAATACATCCCGCCCTATGTTTCGCCGCCATCTAGTGTCCTGGATTGTAGTGGCGGGCCACGGAACATCCGATCCCTCGGAACAAAAAACAGAACCTGCCGAAGCAGCAGCCAGCAGAGTCCGTGGCCAACTTGTAAAGCAGGGGCCTCCGTATCACGTTAATGGCAAGCGTGAATAAAATCCAAAACATCTCCTCCCAACAAAAGAGCGGAGGCCACACGGGGGACGGGTTGGAAACGCTTTAATGGAGTTGAGGCGGCATAATGCATTTCGCCCACAGTCGGCCTTCTTCAGATGCCTTAATATTCAGGAGGCATTTGCAACACTTGAATATGTAAGTCCAGCTGCTTCCCCATAGGTAGGAACCCGCTCCACCCCCTTTCCCTGAATGCTTGCTCACCAGCTCGAAGTTCATCGGAACTACGGGTCCCAGAATGCACCTGTGATCCAGGTAGGTGCTGCAGGGGGGATATACTGTCCCAGTGGAATGGCAGGGTGCTGGACACACAATGATGTAAAAATGCCAAATTCCTGGATGAAATAATCTCCCAGCGTCTCCTCGAGTCCTGAAAAACAGCTTCAGCCTGTTGGACTTGGCCCTTTTCCCTGATTTTTTTTTCGCTTTTTAGGGGAAACCATGTTGTGTGAAAGCACGTTGAATGCAGATAATCAGTGTTAAGGTGCAGGTGCTCTCTTCCCCCAAGATGGCTGCCACAGGCCCCTGCTACTGCGGAGTGGCCTTTTTAGTAGCACCTGAGTTGCCAGGAGCTGGCTGGGACCCTACAACATTGTTGCGACACCAGCCCGCCATTTTTGTCCTATAGCTAGAGTGGGGAAGCTCCTGGAACTTGCTGGAACCTTCTAGAAGAAGGGTGGGGCTTACTTTTGCCGCCTTAGAGAGTGGTCACCTGACCTAGGGATACTTAAGGAAAGAAGGGAACATTTTTAGTCAGTTGGGGCATCACGTGACGGGGGCGGGCTGCTCGACGCCGCCCCCGCCGACTCCTGAAGCAGTAGAGGCCGCGCCCCCGCAGGCCGCGCTGCCAACGGCGGCCGCGGGCGTGCCTTCAACCCTAACAACCTCGCTGGCTCATCGCTGGAGGAGGAGGCCCTCGACCCGGACATCGCCGGGAGGCCGGAGAACCCTCGCAAGGGCCCACGTCAGGCCAAAGAGTAAGGTAACCCCCAGGGGAGGAGGGCGGGAGGCCCGAGAGAGGCCCGGAGCTCGCCCCTCCCCCGGGGGGAGTCCAGCGTCAAGTCTGCTGGGCCCCCCCCATTGCCCGGGAGCGGCACCGCACCGGCCGGCGGCTGCCTTAATTGCCAATAACGGTGTCTCTGGCCCGGCGGGACACTGGAAGAAGGGACCAGCGTTAATACTCACCCGGAAGTCTCCGAGTCAGTGCGTGAGGTAGCGCTTGGAGTCCTGGTATGGGGAAGCGCTGTAAAGACACGCTATGGAGGGCGTTGGAAGATCTTGCCATGTGCAGCCCCCTTGCTTAGATTCAATGCACTAATGGAATGCAATGTCAAGCGCTGTAATGGCTGGTAATGTTTAATGCTCCCAGGGAAGGCAATGTTTAAATGCTCCAGTGAGTTATCAGGTAGCGCTTCAATGACCAGCCATGTTTGGGAGTGCTATTAAATTGCTATGTGCAGCGCTATGTTAAATGCCATGTTTTAAAGCGCCATGAAATTGCTATGTGCAGCGCTATGTTAAATGCCATGTTTTAAAGCGCTATGAAATTGCTATGTGCAGCGCTATGTTAAATGCCATGTTTTGAAGCGCTATGGAATTGGTATGTGCGGCGCTATGTTAAATACCATGTTTTGGAGTGCTATCAACTTGCTCTCTGCAGCGCTTTGCGTCAATGCCCTATTTTGAAGCGCTGTTGATGTGCGATATACCGCGCTGGGCGCAATTGCTGGGTTTGACGCTCCCCAGGATCACCAGGTGTCGCGCTTTGATTCAATGCTAGGTTTTGATGTATTCATGAACTGCCAATCTATTCATAATGAAATGTTTTTGATCCTAAGGTTGATCTAGATAAAACTGATTGGTTTTATTAAACCTACTGTGTGGTGTCAATTATTGCGTGCGTTTCCTGTCTCAGTGGATGTGTGTGCTGTATGGTCACGTTACACATAAGCCTTTGGGTGCCTACCTGCTCGAGTCACGCTACCCCCTTAGGGCCTGGTGACCCCCGGTCCTACACAGCCCCTTGCTCCAGGTACCGGTGAAGGCGGAGGCAGGAGTGTGAATACATCCCGCCCTAGGTTTCGCCGTCATCTGGTGTCCTGGATTATAGTGGCGGGCCACGGAACATCCGATCCCTCGGAACAAAAAACAGAACCTGCCGAAGCAGCAGCCAGCTGAGTCCGTGGCCAACTTGTAAAGAAGGGGCCTCCGTATCACGTTACTGGCAAGCGTGAAGAATATCCAAAACATCTCCTCCCAAGAAAAGAGCGGAGGCCACACAGGGGATGGGTTGGGAAACGCTTTAATGGAGTTGAGGCGGCATAATGCATTTCAGCCACAGATATATATATCTTGATTTGTGTAAAAAAACATTGAAGAGTGGCTGCAGTGAACAACAAGTAACTATATTATTCCTAGAGGAGAAGGCTGGCGCTACAGCTATAAAGGCTGTATGCCTTCGAGACTTGGGTGATAGTGATCTGTGATAAATAGTAACAGAGTTCAAAAACTTCCTTCTCAATTAGTCTGGGTGGCAATTTGGAGGAGGACTGATGTTCTCTTCTCTCCCCGAATGTATTTTGAAATTGTAGCTTTTTTCTGCACACGGACAATAGTAGATTTAACATTTAATCATGTTTTTCGTTTGGTGAGCTATGTGTGCGAGCGCATTACACTATCAATAGTGATAACACTACAGACATTATTTTAAATCTGTTTGGTGATTTGTAATGTTTGCATTATGTATATGCACGGGGCGAGTTGCTTTGCAGATATTGGTGTTTCTGAATATAAGGATCTAACACTTGTCAATGGTATTTAACCAGAGGTCCCCATAGTGAGTAAGAAACTAGCTTGCAGTCACTGGACTTGTTGCTCTTGCATGTAATGGCTGCCAATTACTTAATTACGATGCTGAGACTAACATATGTCATTTTAAATATTGTAACTAAAAAGTAGAAAGCAGTTGCAACTGCACTGTTTTCAATGTCCATGCATCACATGTTCTGTAGTAGTGTTTAAGTAGTGAAATCAACGGGCGCTCAACATGTGTGAGAAAGGCCGGTGCCTCAGCTGAAACGCATCAAAATGGCTGCTTTTACCGGCTCAAACAAGGTCGTTTAACATTGTATCCTGTGCTGCATCTGAGCCTATTTTATCTGAAATGGGTTTTGGTTGGAATATATATATCTCTGTATGCATTTGAATGTTGTTCATTTGACATCTGGGAAAAACCTTTTGTTAGATAGTGTTGCACAAACAAAACCCAGGCCTTATTCTGAGAACAGTCTTTTGATGTGCTTCATTTTATAAGAGTGAAATACCTTTTCTGGTATTTTTTCTTGCTTCACTGTGTTTGTGCCTCCATGTGTGAGGGCGGTATTTTCTATTATTTGGGAGGGCGAAGCAATACATTTTGGAGTCGCTCTGCAGGATACGAAATTAAAAGGGGTAACATGTTTTCTATAATGTCAATGTCTTCAGTTGCAGATTCCCAGATGCCAACTAAGTTATTGGGGTGGGAAGTTGCCTCTAATGCATGTTAAGCACACGAGGGGTAAGCAAATATATTTAAATGTTTCAAAACTGTTTCTTTTGAAGAGGGAAACAACTTGGTATTTCAGAGAGGAAAAAGTGTTTCATTTTGAATGCATTGCACAGCATGTATGAAAAATGTGCGCAGTTAGAAAGAGAATGTAATGAAATACTAAGAGAGTTAGTTAAGCTAAAGTAAATTCTGATCTGTTACTGTTTGAAAATAAATAATTGAAAAAAGAGTTGCAAATGCGAGAAACTGTGTTTATGACGCAGTTCATATTATTAGACAATTTAGATAGCCAGAGTGAATCATTGACAAAGAATGTGTTTGAAAGAGAGCTGCAGAATAATTTACAATGCTCACAGGAGGTTTTAATTAATTCAGACTTTCCTCAGCCAGACATTAATGGTATTTTGGACAGATTTCAGCAGAGACCGGAGGAGGATTTGATAAAATGGCTTGTACGTTTGTTTGATTTAGAAGCTTCTGAAGTAATGTTGAATGGAGAAGATGTAGCACAATTTCATGCAGTCAGCCTTGCCTGTAACGCGCAGGAATATTTGAGAAATTACAGAGAAGATAAACAAATCAGCCTGTTAGAACTAGCGATTGTTGGTTGCAGTTACAAGTCAGACTGGTCAGCGGATGACAAACCTTGCTTTCTGAAAAAAGAAATGATGAAAAATGCTATTTTTAAACCTGGCTCTGAGTGGGGAGAGAAGTAGAAATGTGCCTTTGATTCTGCAATATAGGTTATACAATGTGCTTCAGACATGTGGCCAATACAGAAAGGAGATATTGAGTTACATATGTGTAGTATCTTCATGTAAGGTTAATACTGTTCTCCTGTATCTTCTAACTAGCTGCTCAGCCAGTGTGAGGGTTCCATGTGGAATGTTGACGTGACTGGAATGTTGGTGTGGTGTGAGACAGTTGAGAGGATGGGCTGAGCAGCTAGCAGGCTGCTCCTGGTGGGGCTATTCTATGGACTTTACTGACTTAATAAATACGCTTAAGATTTATCCTGCCGACGTCTGCTGTGTCACATCAACTTATGGAACCAGGTCACTTCAATTGGCGACGAGTTGGACTAAAGAAACCCTGTGTGTAACCTGAACAGACTGGCATGTAACTAAACTGGTGTGATTCCAAGAAATTAGACTTAAAGAAAAGAAACTCCTCATTTGGCGATTCTACCTGGCAACGTGAGCCCCACCAGTGACCACAACACCGGTCTCGAGTCCCGGAGCCTTTTTGTGGAAGTCTCACGACCAAGTTTGGTGTTTGAAGGCTGCTAACCCCTGAGACTGTCATGTAGGAGAAGTACCTGCTGTCTCTTTTTGTGGGACGTTGGAGGCTCTGTTGACGGTCGAGAGTTGAGCGTTTGGGGAGCTGCTACCGGAGGAGGTGTCTATGGTGAGAGGTGTGACTAGCCCCCCAGAGCCCGTGTGGTAGTGATAGAGATCAGGGTGTGTATAATATTCCCACTACCACGGATAGAGTAATCTCACAGTTACACGCACATGCATACATCATACGCTAGGGCCCATTTCACTGACATACGCTCAAATACTCTTACCAGCAATAAACCTGTGGAAAGAAAAACTCCTAATCACCCTGCATCTATATCGAGGTCGATTAGACCTGGTTTTTGTGACTGTCCTCAAACATAATCTATACAACATATACAGCAATAATCAAAAATGTAAACCCAATAATTGACAAGAAAGAATATCCAACACCATGTTTAAAATTATATTGCTTTATCTAAAATTAGTCAAAGGAAATCAATCAGAGTAAATCATTTTCTCATAGTTACCTATTCTAGCTAAATGTCAGAACGGGTCAGGACAAGTCTCTCGGTAAACGTAGATTCGGTACGCGGCAAAGGCAAAATGGCAAGTGGCAAAGCCCTCTCTAGGCTAACATTTCTTATAGTTTCTAAACAATGGAAAGATACATTGGAAACATAGAAAAAACTGTAATGTCCGCCGGACCTGCTGAGCAGAGCGAGAAGGAAAGGATGTAACATCGCTACATTTGAAAATCTCCGCTCAGGAAAAGTTCACATAACAGAGACTACGGAACAGGAACCAAGAAATAAAACATGTATCTTATTAGTTCAACTTCTCCTCGGCAATCGAGCCACAGTTCAGAGTTTTTCTCTAAGGCTCCTTTGTTTCCCAAGGCTGCCAAGGACATTTTCATTTCACTTGGAGATCTCCCAAAACTGCTGCTGTCCTCATGGAAAGTTTTCAAACAAGCAAGCAAGGACCATGGTCAGTTAGCTTCAGGACCATTTCCAGCAGGGGTCTCCCTCGTCACAGTTTTCATATTATAAATCACAGCCAGGCTCACAAATCGGCCATCTTTCCTAGGCCATCATAGGCCTCAATAGACCATCTTAATTAAAAGAAACAAAAACAACGTTACCACAGCATAGTGATTAAACAGTTTTAACCCCACTAATACCCTTATGTGTATGCATCTATCTAGCACTTGCAACATAGAAAAGCATTAATTCGGAAAGCATTTTGTGCTAAAAAATAAACAGCACATAGCAACGTTTAAACATGAAAACACGCATGTTATTTTTAAACAGCACATTTATGCACACCCACGTGTAACTCTCTCTTGTTATGACAAACGGATTGATTAATATAAACACACTTGCACAAGACAAATAATTAATTATTAATTATTAATAAATTAGTACAACGAATAGACATGCCAGAGCTTCAAAAGCCACTGAATTTTCAAACTGAAAACTCTGCTCCAGCAATCCCCCCTTTGGTGATTTTATCACCAAATAAACCCCAAAAAAAAATAGTGAAAATTTAGTCCCATTTTAGGAGAAGTCGGAAATGTCTTTTCCCCCTTACACAACATTACACACCAGTCACTCTTTCATCATCCCTTTTTGTCTCTAAGTAAACACTCTCCCTCAATTCTTCTAATTCAATTTCTTGCGGTTCTCTTTTCAACCTCTTGTTTCTCTTTTCTTTATTCAATTTCTTCCTCCCTCCCCTGTTTTTACAACACACACACACCAATCTTATTATCAATAAAGCAACAATTATACAAGTTAAAGGAAATAATATTCTACCTATAATAGTACTACCTATTTTTGCAATAAAATCCTTAACAGCTATCATCTTATTAGCTATTTTAGTCCATAAATTCTCAGCTTCAAGTGGTACTAATTCTCCATGCAAATCAGTAATATTTTTGATATAGACCTTCAGGTCTTTGCTTTCGTCTGGAATGTAAGTGCAACAATGTTGAACTTTCAGCATTCCACAGACTCCACCCTCCTTGGCCAATAGAATATCAAGGGCAAGTCGATTTTGCATAGACATGGCACGTACGGCACTTAATTCCGTATTCACCAAAAGAAACCCTCCAGCGGTATTTGTCGATAAGCGATCAACCACTGTGGACAGTTTCCGAATTCCATAAGCATTCAAAGAAATTCCCACTGCTGGAATCAAAACCCCAAAAATGTCACCCACTATTTCAGACCAAGTTTCTCTTTTAAAACGCATTAATAAATTAATATCTTCTACATCTGTTATTTTATCTATATGAAAAATCTTTGGAAAAACCAGACCCACATAACACGTGCCATACCAATGGTCAGGCAACTTGTAGTAAGCCTTATTCCCACAAACATAATATACTCCTGGAAAAATTGTATCTTCTCCACCTCTGAAACCCCAACCTGTTGCAATGAAGTATGTATCATGGCACTCACTAGTCCCAACAAAATATGTATCATATTGGGATTTCCTTCTTGTAATACAAAGTTTACCCTTCTGCGGTGCATCTAAAGCTAAAGTTGGACTAGCCCCATTCTTCAACTCTTTCCCCATCTCAATGTCCCAAATTGTCTCACTCACTTTGTATTTTCCCACTTTCTCATGCATGTTCAATCTCCTTTCCTCTACCATATCCAGGAAAGCTTTCTCCTCTCCTTTCAAACTGCAAGTTAAATTATTCTTAAAAATGTAATCTAATGTTAATCCTTTTTCTTCAATAAAAATCTCACCAAAAGTGTTAGCTTCTTTAGCTGGATTCAGCTCTTTGTCCATTGGCAAGTGCCCAAAAATACTATCTCTGTTAGACATCTTATAATCCACTTTCCCTAACAAATAAAAAACACTACTTAAAATACTACAGGAAATACCATATGTAGCTGGTAAATGATGATAAGTAACACCCCCTGAAACGGATGCAGGTAATTGCATACAGACGTAGCAATCCCTTACTTCCATTGTTTTCACATATTCATATAACAATTTTGAAAAAACATTACTAGAAAAGTTATTAATTGACCTATCTTTGTGTATGTAAGTATTACTAATTCTAATTGGAACTACTTTTTGCGAATTCTTTTCTACATTCGTCACATTCTCTGTATGCATCTCAAACTCCACTTTAAAAGTAACTAATAAAACTAAAACACCCCATAGAAGCATTAATAATCCAGTACAGCAGCAGCACATTCTACACCACCTTTTAAAAAAGGCACATCTATTTCTATTATCCTCTATGTTAGCCATTTTACTACTTTAGTTTAGCCTCTACTACTCCACTACTGTTGGAACTCCTTCAACTCTTCAGCAATTTTTCAGCTTTCAGTTTTCCAAATGATCTTTCCGTTCACTTAATCCAAGTGAATTCTTCCTTTATTTAGTTTGGATACTTGTCATTCTTCACTTCAATTTCTTCAACATCAAATTGTATTAGATCTCCGACATCAAAATCCTCAGTACTCGACTCTTCTCCAATGTCAGTCAAGAGTACTTTCAGAATTTCACCAGTATCTTCCTCAACCACTTCTCTCAAGATCTCTTCCGGATTATCTCGAGTCACTGTTTCTTCTTTTCCTCCTTCAGACAGTGCCACATAAGACCATTCCGGTGATCTGTACTTTTGGTTGGGTCTTCTTACTCTTTTTATTTCCACTGGTTCGTTTGACTCCTTTGATTCTTCTCCTTCAGCTTTTGAACTTTGACTCGAAACTTCATTCACTTGTTCAGCTTTCGATGTACTTGCTCTTATTATTCGATATCTCAGCCTTTTAACTCTGTTGTTAGGCCAACGATCTCCTCTTAACACCTTTTTCGGCTTTATTTCTTTATTATTTCTTTCTCCAATCCAAGTTCTCTTTCTCAGAACTCGACCCTCTGTTTGTTCATCTTCATCATCTGTTTCAAGTGCCTCTTGTTTCCGTTTTCCAGCAGCTTTCTTCTTTTCCACAGATTTCTTCACCACTGTTTGAGACTTCCCTACTTCTGTCCCTCCTCGGATCTCTGACACGCAATCTTCTTGCTGTCTACTTGTCCCTTCACCTAGCTCATCAAGAATGTTCCCTACACCTCCTCGGGGGTCTTCCGCAATCTGTCCCTCTCTATCTTCTTCTGACCCTACTTCTTCAAGTATAATCTCAAGTGGTTCTTCAATCTCCTCCTCTTCTGATTCAGGAGTAGTCTCTGTGTGATTTCTCTTTTCTTTTCTTTTTCCTTCACTGCTGTTTGAAACTTCAGGCTCTCTTACAGAATCTGATCTCTTCTCTGATACTCGCAGTGGTTCATTCGAAGCTTTTCCTACTTCTTTCCCCACTGATTCTGTATCTTCATCATCGCTGGAATCTGACTCTTCAAAATACTCTTTACCAGTCCCTTCTTTTGGGTTTGGAACTCTCAGAGTATGACTTGCATGTACCCAGTGTCTCACTCCAGCACACTTTACTGCAGTCGTCGTAGTCAGAATAACTTGTCTCGGCCTTCCCCACCTTGGAATCAAGCAATTTCTTCTTCTGTGAACTTTTATCCTCACCCAGTCTCCTGGACTCAGATCATGGGCTTGCTTCTTCTCAAGTGTGGTAGCTTCTTCTCCAACCTGGTGAAACACAGAATGAACTGCGTCAGCCAGGCCTTTACAATAATCCAAAATCATGTCATCAGTTATTGTCACCAACTTATTGACAGGCACGAATGCATGGCGCATTGCACGTCCCATGATTATTTCGTGCGGACTCAAACCAGTAGTTCTATCTGGAGTAGATCTCATAGTCATCAGAACTAGAGGTAAAACATCTGGCCATTTCATACCAGTGGCTAAGCACATTTTTCCAATCCTATTCTTGATTGTGCCATTAATCTGCTCAACCACACCAGAAGCCTCTGGTCGGTATGCACAATGTAGCTTCTGCTGTATTTTCAATGCTTCACAAATCAAACTCATAAGCTCATTTTGAAAGTGTCCACCTCTATCAGACTCAACTGTTACTGGAAACCCGTACCTAGGAATCAACTCCCTTAACAGTAACTTTGCCACTGTTAATCCATCATTTCTTCTAGTCGGGTAAGCTTCCACCCACCTTGAAAACAAACAGACTACCACTAAAACATACCTCAGTCTGTTTACTTGGGGCATTTCAATGAAATCAATCTGCATTCTTGTAAAAGGACCTCCTTCTCTGCCTATTGTTCCCAGACTCACCACTGTCTTTTTCCCAGTGTTAAATTGCTGACAAACTAAACACCTCTGACAGATGCTTTCTGCAATTGTCCTGAACTTTGCATTGTACCAGGTTTGCTTGAACGACCTAACCATCGCGTCCCTCCCCAAATGTCCCTGGCCATGATACATCCTTGCCATTGACGACAAGATGGAGTTGGGCATTACTGGTCTGCCATCTCTGTAGACCCAAACATGGTCTGTTTCTCTTGGAGCACATCCTGCCTTAATCCAATCTTTTTTCTCTTCCTCTCCTGCCTCATCTTGCAACTGTTTCACTTCATCCCAGGTTTCTAAGACATTAGTAAACATCACAGAGAGTAAATACATTTCCCCCTCTCTGTCCCTATTGATGGACTGATTTGTTTTAGCACAGTACTGCGCAACATCGTTGGCATAACGGTTTCCGACCGTTATAAAATCCTCCCCTTGTCCATGGGCAGCACATTTTACAACTGCTAACTCCTTAGGCAGCTGTATCGCCTCAAGCAATTTACCAATCATTTCAGCATTCTTTATCGGAGTTCCACTCGATGTCAAGAAACCTCTTTGCAGCCAAAGCTGGCCAAAATCATGCACCACTCCAAATCCATACTGACTATCAGTCATTACAGTTGTCCTCAAATCTTTCCCAATTTCGCAAGCTTTTGTCAATGCCACCAATTCAGCAACTTGCGCAGATTTCACTCCTTTCAATGGTGATGCTTCCATGACCTCTGAAACTTTGCATACCGCATATGCTGCACATAGCACACCATCATCATTTCTCAGGCATGATCCATCCACAAACAACACATGATCACTCTCATTCAAGGGTAGATCCCTTATGTCTGGTCTCGGTTTTGTACAGTATTCAAGCACATCCAAACAATCATGATCATCTTCCATTTTCACACCCACATTTTCAATATCTGGCAAAAGTGTCGCTGGATTCACATTTACACATCTCTCAAGAGTCACATTTGATGCTCCCAGAATCACTTTTTCATATTTAGTCAACCGACTATGTGACATGTACTGAGTTCTGCTTCTTGTCAAAAGAATTGCCACATTGTGAGGTACGAATACCCTTACAGGATATCCCATTATGATTCCCTCACTCTGTTCCAGGCTTCTGCATGTTGCTGCCACAGATTTCAGACAACCTGGTAAACCCACAGCTACAGGGTCAAGTGTCGATGAGAAGTACGCAATAGGCCTTCTCAGTAATCCATGTTTCTGAATTAACACTGAAAGTGCGCATCCATTTCTCTCACTGCAGTACAGCTCAAATTCCTTTTCGTAGTCAGGCATACCCAAAGCTGGAGCCTCACACATTTTACTCTTGAGCTCTTCAAATGCTGCCATTTGTTCTGCATCTAGATCCAATGGATCTGTCATTTCACTTTTTGTCAGTTTAATCAGTGGCTTTGCTATCAAGGAAAAATTAATTATCCACTGACGACAATAACCCACCATACCCAGGAACATTCTCACTTCTCTCTGAGTTTTTGGAGCTTTCATTTCTCTGATTATTCTGATCCTGTCATCAGTCACTTTTCTCAGACCCTTTTCAATATTGTGTCCAAGATAATGCACCTCTTTCTTGCAAAATTGTAATTTGGCTGGAGATACCTTTAACCCTCCATCTGCCAGATGATTCAGTAAAGCTATGGTATCTACTTCACAAGCTTCACGTGTCTTTGATGCCACCAGTAGGTCATCAATATACTGCACTAGCACTGAACTCTCGGGCATGATCAAACTTTCCAACGATTTCTTCAATAACTGATTGAATATCGAAGGACTCTCCGTATACCCCTGTGGGATACGACACCATGCTAAGATACGCTGGCCAAACCTAAATGCAAAAATCGGCTGGCTATCATGATGCAATGGAATTGAAAAGAACGCATGACACAAATCAATCACTGTATACCACTCAGCATCATGTGGAATTTGATACAGGATCACTGATGGATTTGGCACAATAGGACAACATGCCACCACAATTTGATTAACTTTTCTCAAATCCTGTACGATCCTAAATTTCCCATTGGGCTTTTTTAGTCCCATTATCGGTGAATTACACGGACTACTCAGTAGTTCTCTCAGGACCCCTTGCTGAATCATTTTCTCAATTATAGGAGTTATCCCTTCAATTATTTCTGGTGTCATTTTGTATTGAGGAATGTTAGGATATGTAATTCCATCTTTCACTGCAATTTTCACTGGATCTACATTATTCATCAATCCCACATCCTCTCCAGTAAAATCCCAAACTGTCCTTTTCACTGTGTCTCTCAGCTCTTGAGGCAAATCCTCCGGATTAAACACAGCAAATGCACCAATTAACTCACTTTCTCTATTCTCTAGAGTCACTCGGTACAAAACATCTTCATCTGGTGTCTCAAAGGCTATTCCATCCGGTGTACAAAAAATTGTGCAGTTCATCTTGCACAACAAGTCCCTACCCAACAGGTTCACTGGACTCGTGTCACAGACAATGAATCTGTGCATGTCTGAAAATTTCCCTATCTGTACTCTTACAGGTTCAGTAAGACGTGTTCTGATTTGCGTATTGGCTACACCAACTACTTGGATTGCTTCATCCGAGAGAGGAAGATTTCTAACATCTGTTGACCTGACAGTTGATCTTGTCGCACCTGTGTCTACCAAAAAAGTAACACTCTCCTCATTTATTTTCCCATCCACAAATGGTCCTGCCTGGTCTATTTCTAGAGTTGCACCAAGTATGCACTCTTCTTCCTCTCCTCGGCACCGTCAATAATCACCCTCAGACTCACTCCCTTCACTCTTTAACAAGTACTGTTGTACTTTGTTAGAACGTCTTGGTTTGTTTACCTGCTCATCATTGTAGAATCCTGAATCCTGATTATACTTTTGTAACCCTCTATTCTGCGGCAAGGGCGGTTTTGGCTCTTGACTCTGCTGTCTCACAACTTTCTGTTGTTGCTGCTGTTGATTATTTCCTTCGTTCTGCACCTGTTGATTTAAGGATTTATTTTCATTACTCACTAATGGTGGATTAGGACACTCCGATCTCCAATGCCCCAATTGGCCACAGTTGTGACAAGGAAATTGTTTCTTCGCTTCCTCAAGACTTCCTTTTCCTTTCCCTGCAAATCTAGGTCTATTCCCTGCATTATTTCCTGGATTATTCGCTTGTTCCACTAACTGTGCTTCCTGTCTCTCCGCAACTTTCACTTGTGCCCACATTGCTTTCTCTTTCAGCTTTCTTTGTTTTGCTTCAATTTCATCACTAAAGTATTTTGCATGCCTCAGGATCTCATCTACTTTCTTACTCTGCCAATCCACTGTGTGCTCACGAATTCTCTCACCAATTTCAGGTCTAAGGCCATATACAAATCTGTATACAAAATGACTCAAATCTTTGTCACCCAGGTGTTCATCTCCACTGAATTGTTTAAATGCCAGTATCAGCCTCTCGTAAAAAGCATGAACTGATTCTTTCGCTTCCTGTTGTGTTCGATCTATCTTTACCCAGTCTGTCTCTTTTGCAGGTACTTTACTCTTCAGGTATACCATCACCTGATCATACTTTCTCATTATCTCTGGATCTGGTGCCCCTGTTCTTGGGTCTCTTGGATATTCCTCAGTAGGCCAACTCACAACTATTTTACACTCAGTCCACAAGTCTGCTGGAACAATTATATCAAACAGACTATTCAGGTCAACCCACAGCACTTTTGACAATTTCACAAACCTATCTACCTGCCTATACCACTCGACGGGCTTTTCTCTCAATCGAGGGAAATCATTCGTGAATGATAAAATATCCTGTCTGGTCCATGGAACATGTACATATCCTCCTCCAGGTATTTCTCTCATAGGATAATTATCCACTGATTTCTCCTTTTCTCTCACTGGAAATGCTGAATAAGTTGTTCTATCTTCAGCCTCATCTCTTTTCTTGTACCACCTATCCTTCCACTTTTCTACATCACCCCATCTTCGCAATAATGCTACCATTTCCTTAATCTGTCCTGTTCTACCAGTAGCATTCAAATTCTCAATATCCTTCTCTGTAAAATCCATCCTGTAAGTTCTTTGTAAAGCTTTCACTTTATCAATGTCAACTCCCTGTTCATTTGCTATTGCTCTTAGCCTGTCATGTGTATTTCTTGCTCTCCAGGTGATATTTTTGCACATGAACATTAGTTCACCATCATGATGACTCTTTAGAATCTCTGTTGGAACTGTTCCTGTAACAAGCTCTTCTAGTTCTACACGTAACCTAGCTACATCAATTACTTGTGAATCTTTATCCTTTTTCTGTAGAACCTTCATCCAATCATTCCAATCATCAACTGTTATTTCAGCAGTTTTTCCACTCTCTTTTGCGGTTCTAAAATTGGCATCCCTGAACAACTAGCTTCACCAGCATCCAATATTTCACTACATGTGTCATGTCTTGATTGTCTCAGGTCACTTCTTTCTGCTCTTTTACCTGAATCTCCTGAAGGACCAACTGAATTTGTCAGATTATTCCCAACATATGGAATCACCAGTCCATTCTCACCTGTCCTCTGTTTATCAAACACAGGCATAACCGGACCTATTGTTACAGGCACCGTAACAGCTTCTAGATTCTTCGTTAACTCCCTAATTTTCTCTGTCAACTCTGTTGTAGTTCTGGCTAATTGTCTGGCATTTTCATCAAGGTAATGATCACTTCTTACCTCAGATGTCTCAATTTCCGTCTCATTAACACACACTGTATCTCTTATCGGAGAAACAACTGGTGTACTTTTATCTGGTTCTGGTCTATATGGAGGTGGTCTCTTGTAAATCATGTCATTCAAGACCTCATCCTCATACTCATTAACTCCATATTTTCTTATTTCTGACTCAGGAACCCTTTCTGCTCCTCCTTCAACTGTTCTCATCGGATATAATCCCTCTGACATACTAACATCTCGCCACCTTTTCATTCGATCATGATGAGTCTCACGATCATGTCTCCTCCCAAACATGTACCTATAGTACCCTCCAGATCTCTGTTTTTCTCTCTCATGTACTTCCTCTTCCCATTCCACTAAAGCCTCGAACTGTGTAGGTCTCGGTTTCGGGTCAAGACATAGCATCTTTTCCCGTAAATTTCTCAACACGGCCAGATTAAATGAACCATGTTCTGGAAATGCTAGAACACCATCTTCTTTAGTATACCTAACCCAATTCTCCAACCATATACAGGTATGAAACCCATGTCTTGCAGCCATAAAGGATGCAGGTGTTTTCGGTGGAGGTAACAACTCGCCCTCTCTTGTTTTAACATCTTTATCCTTGCTAAACCACTTTTTAATTTTACCAAAAAATGTTTTCTTCTTTTTCTCTTCTTGGTAATACATTTTAGCGTTTACAAAAACTCTCTACTCTTTCCGTATTATAAATATACAATACGAATTTTCAACCAATTGCAGCGCGACTCCCACTAACGCACCAATCCTGGAACGTTTACGTCACTATATAGCCCTTCCAATCCTTGCGCGGCTCACACTAACGCACCAATCCTAGCGCGAGCACTATTCTGATCTACCATCCAATCAGAGCGCGGTTTTTCTGACGTCAACAGTCGCTGCAGTCGCTTGTCTCCTGTCTTCTGTCACTCGTCTACCCCTCCTTTACAAAATCTTTTCAGTAGACTTCGTGTCAAAATTTCTACAAAATCTATTAGTTACAACATAAAAACATCTCCATTGTCTGCTTCGCTAACCACAGAATAGTAAAAGAGAGTCTATTTCATAAGAGACTTTTCATTGACACAGTAGCACTTCCTCTACTCTGCCCTACTAACATACATTCATTAACTGTTTCCTCTAGGACTTGTCCAAAGAGTCTTACAATCAACTAAATGTACAAACATTCACGCACATTCATACAAGGAAATATAGTACATACGCACAGAATCCTGCTTCCCGAGAACAGACAATCTGCTCCACTACAGAATTATAACTAAGGCTCCCGGTTTTCCGTTTAAACGGATTTTTACATATAAATACAGACGGAAAGCTTTTTAGCTTTTGTCTGTATTTATATATAAAAACGGGAAAATACTAACAAAACCAATGCTCCTCCTGCCTCTGTGCTCCTCTGTAAAATCCGAGTCAGAGGTGCACAGGGGCGTCCAAAAGAAAGGGGAAACTGCTGCCCTGAAACTGCTCCAGAGATGGGGTGGGGGGGACTGGGAGCTCCGTGTCTGCAGAGACACTCCAGCACCCCCTTAAAGCGGTAGTTCACGCAAGATAATTGTTGGAGCAGTGGCAGCAGCAGATGTCCATTAAGAGGTGTGAATACACCCCAGGACATCGGCCTCACTTCCAGCAACCTTTTGTTTTTTAGGTCTCACGTGTGGGGGATTTAGGGCACAACTGGAATTGGGAGTATTTTGCCACAAATCGGAGTGGGCCGGTGAGAAGGGTGGGTTGCTTAATGAATGGCAGGACGTTTTTTGAAAGAGGTGGCCGTGGGTGTAGTCGATGTGATCTAAACTGTAGCTAGGGAGGGGCACTGCATTTAAACATAAGAAAGGAGGATCACGTGTAAACGGAGGCCTGGGGACATAAGCGAAGTGTCGTGGCACATAGGAACTAGAGGCAGGGAAGAGCAAAGTTAGGTCATCGCCGTTTGACGCAGAGATTGGGAGCTAGAGCTGCAAGGGGTGATGTGCCAAGCGAGAAAAATCCACAGGGGTTCACATATGCTGTAGGAAGGAGATTATTAGGAACTGCGATGTGCACTGGGAGCAATTTGCAAAATATGTCTTGGGAAATATGCACTGTTGTGCTAAATAGTTGGAGAGAGTTGTACAAGGTGAATATGACACGAGAGCGAGCGCTAACAGCAGTGATAGGTTTGAGGGGGTCGTTCAGAGACAGCAATTTGCTCCTTGAGGGAGGGTGGAGGGGCTGGTATGGGAGAAAGCTGCAGGCGGTGTTGTGCTCAGTGGAGGAGTGAGACATGCTTGCTGGTATTTGGGCAGAGATAGAGAACTGCAAGTATGAGGTGACTTGGTAGAGACATCTGCTGGCTAGAATGTCCCCGGAGGCTGGGTTTGTTGCAAGCAATGATATGTTTTGGGAGAGAGAGGTGCAGTGGGTGAAGTAATGCGTTGACATTTTGCAAGACAGCTGCGCAAATGAGACCTACTCACAATCACTAATTCACGCAACTTTTCTTAGAGGACAGGGAAGAAATTTACTCCCAATATGTAAAGTGCACTTAGCATAGGCTCCATTAAAAAAAAAAAACAGCTATAACAACCTAGTGCAAGTGTGCATGCCAACTTAAATAAATGTGGAAAAATACTAGCTTTAGCGTTTTTTTTCTTGCATCAAAAATAAATGTGGATAAATACAGATAAAATGACCAAAAAATAAATATGGATAAATACAGACGGAAATGTGAAAAAAATAAATACCATAAAACCGGGAGCCCTAATTATAACATACACCAACTAAGCAAGCTTTCTTTGCCCAGTTCTTCAAACAAGCTCAGAGAATATCTATTACTCCTCCCGCGATAAGCTTTAACGGAAATCCTTACGGATCCCTGGGACTTAAGACCAGAGTTTCACAGATAACCTTCACTATCATACACACTCCTTATATACCAGAAATATCTAATAGTAACATACGACGATGTCACTGATTCCGAACCCAGACAATGTGACGCGCAACTTCAATTGTCACACGTTATTCTCCACAATTCCGTCTTTCCCGAGAGCAGCATATACTTCCCTCTGCCCTACTACGGAACTGCTACAGCTTCCAAGTTCCAGAAGCACTACATATAACTCAACATTACGACTCCAACATATAGTATTAGTACATATACCAACATGAACCAATAATCAATAATCAATAAACTAATGTACAAGCAATCTTATCAGATCAAGATAATCATCAAAAACCATCAAACTCTGCTACCAGGAAATTGATAGAGATCAGGGTGTGTATAATATTCCCACTACCACGGATAGAGTAATCTCACAGTTACACGCACATGCATACATCATACGCTAGGGCCCATTTCACTAACATACGCTCAAATACTCTTACCAGCAATAAACCTGTGGAAAGAAAAACTCCTAATCACCCTGCATCTATATCGAGGTCGATTAGACCTGGTTTTTGTGACTGTCCTCAAACATAATCTATACAACATATACAGCAATAATCAAAAATGTAAACCCAATAATTGACAAGAAAGAATATCCAACACCATGTTTAAAATTATATTGCTTTATCTAAAATTAGTCAAAGGAAATCAATCAGAGTAAATCATTTTCTCATAGTTACCTATTCTAGCTAAATGTCAGAACGGGTCAGGACAAGTCTCTCGGTAAATGTCTCTCAAGACGAAGTCCCTTCAGCATCAATCCTCAGCAACGTAGATTCGGTACGCGGCAAAGGCAAAATGGCAAGTGGCAAAGCCCTCTCTAGGCTAACATTTCTTATAGTTTCTAAACAATGGAAAGATACATTGGAAACATAGAAAAAACTGTAATGTCCGCCGGACCTGCTGAGCAGAGCGAGAAGGAAAGGATGTAACATCGCTACATTTGAAAATCTCCGCTCAGGAAAAGTTCACATAATAGAGACTACGGAACAGGAACCAAGAAATAAAACATGTATCTTATTAGTTCAACTTCTCCTCGGCAATCGAGCCACAGTTCAGAGTTTTTCTCTAAGGCTCCTTTGTTTCCCAAGGCTGCCAAGGACATTTTCATTTCACTTGGAGATCTCCCAAAACTGCTGCTGTCCTCATGGAAAGTTTTCAAACAAGCAAGCAAGGACCATGGTCAGTTAGCTTCAGGACCATTTCCAGCAGGGGTCTCCCTCGTCACAGTTTTCATATTATAAATCACAGCCAGGCTCACAAATCGGCCATCTTTCCTAGGCCATCATAGGCCTCAATAGACCATCTTAATTAAAAGAAACAAAAACAACGTTACCACAGCATAGTGATTAAACAGTGTTAACCCCACTAATACCCTTATGTGTATGCATCTATCTAGCACTTGCAACATAGAAAAGCATTAATTCGGAAAGCATTTTGTGCTCAAAAATAAACAGCACATAGCAATGTTTAAACATGAAAACACGCATGTTATTTTTAAACAGCACATTTATGCACACCCACGTGTAACTCTCTCTTGTTATGACAAACGGATTGATTAATATAAACACACTTGCACAAGACAAATAATTAATTATTAATTATTAATAAATTAGTACAACGAATAGACATGCCAGAGCTTCAAAAGCCACTGAATTTTCAAACTGAAAACTCTGCTCCAGCAGTAGTGTCTCTGACAGGCCGGGTTGAGTTGCAGGCATGAGGTGTCCCCGTGTTATGTGACTCAAGCGGCGCTGGGAAGTGGATCCTGGACTCGTTTGTGTCCTTTCATCAACCAGTGGACTGTTGTGCAGTGTTACGCGCAAGATGTATTGTTTCTACCCGCTTCATTTATTTTTTGTAGTTTGGCTGGGGGACTTGAAGTGCGGTGTTTGGCGCTTCTGAAGTGTTTTCACATAGTTTTTACTTGACATTTTATCTCTGCACCTGGTGGAAAATTTGTTAAAAAAAAACAAAAAAAACGTTGGCTCACCTGATTAACGGGCAATCCTCGTGATGCCAGTGCGAGCCATGTCTTCAGCAGCTCGCGGTGTATCCTGCGGATTCCACGCTGTGCAGCATGGATGTGCCTGGAGCCACCCGGCTCTACGTCGTGCTGCGTGACGCCATTTTAAGTTTACTAAGGTCTTCAAGTACATTTGTGGAATCCAACCGTGCCAACCACGTTGTGTTCTTGTTTGCTTAAAAGTTTATTGGCACATCATCATCTTGCAGCACCACCTGGATTTTCGTTTCTCTATGTCTCACTTCGTTTCTTCTTTGCTGTCAGCTGCGTTTTACATTGTCCTGTTTTCAAGGGTTTTGACACGTCCTGTTTTTGGTACGGAGTTATGAGTAATTCTACAGTGCCACCTAGTGGTTTTTGGGCGCCATCACTCCTTAACAAGCAATAAAAAGGCTCACTCGTTGGTGTTTTCGTGAAGATTTCATGACCTCTTGTGTAGTGACTGTGATGGACATGACACCAAGTTGGCTCCAAGGTAAAGGAAAATACACGGGGCGAGTGAGATGTATTTCAAATTCATCAAGGGAGGCCTGATGTGGATAAAATTAAAAGCTGCTGTGAAGAAACTTTTGGATTCTCCTTTTTGGTTCGTGGAGTGGTCATCGTTTGAAACAAGGTGACTTTTCAAAATGGTGCTACTTTCAAATAGGCCGTGCTTTCTCTTCAGTTTTTTTGGCATCCGAGTGTCAAACTTTCACAATGTCCAGCAATCTTATGAAAATCAATATGCCTCCACATCCACTTAAAATTTATGAGTTACCATCTGTTTAAACTCCTCGATGAGATTCTGGATTTGTTTGCACCGTGTCAGATCATTGTTGTAGTGCTTCTAAGGGTTATAACCTGGTGTAGTTCCATTTACAGAGTTCTGTTTTGTTCAGCGCGATTGGTCTTGTGCTGGTCGTAGTGTCTGTGCCAGTCATTCTGTGCGGCACGTGGTTTTCTTGTGTGTGTGGTAGTCATGTCGCGATTCATATGTTTGTTATTAGTAATGGGTGTCAGTCCTGTTTACTCAGTTATAGAGGGTGAGAGTCCCACCTTTTAAATTGTAATGGGTGTTAGTCCCATGTATTTAGTGTTTAGGGGGTGTTAGTCCCACCTAGCTTATGGTTAATGGGTGTTAGTCCCATATACTTCGTGTTTAGGGGGTGTTAGTCCCACCTAGGTCATTCTTAATGGGTGTTACTCCCATATTCTTTGTGTTTAGGGGGTGTTAGTCCCACCTAGGTCATGGTAATGGGTGTCTGTCCCGTTTACTTGGTTTTAGGGGGTGAGAGTAATACCTATGTTATTAGTAATGGGTGTTAGTCCCATATACTTAGTGTTTAGGGGGTGTTAGTCCCACCTAGGTCACTGTTTATGGGTGTTAGACCCATATACTTAGTGTTTAGGGGGTGTTAGTCCCACCTAGGTTACTGTTAATGGGTGTTATTCCCATATATTCAGTGTTTAGGGGGTAATAGTCCCACCTACGTTTTAGTGTTGGGTTTTGATCCTATTTACTACTCAGTGTATAGGGGGAGTTGGGTCCACCTATGTAAGTCGTATTAGGTTCCAATACCTTTTATAGTTTGTTTTAGTTTTTTTTTCCCTTTTGTATCTTATGTGGTGTCTTTTCAATTTCTGTTTGGTAGTTTGATGTTATTTTCGTGTTTTATTAAAAGAGGAGGTTGGTGATAGTGTGTGAGTTTAATGTTCTCTTTGGTGTCTTATTATAAGAGGAGGATGGTGATAGTTCATTCTTATTTTGTCATCCTTTTCTTATCCTTTTTCTTCCCCTGTGTCTTCTAACTAGCTGCTCAGCCAGTGTGAGAGTTCCATGTGGAATGTTGACGTGACTGGAATGTTGGTGTGGTGTGAGACAGTTGAGAGGATGGGCTGAGCAGCTAGCAGGCTGCTCCTGGTGGGGCTATTCTATGGACTTTACTGACTTAATAAATACGCTTAAGATTTATCCTGCCTACGTCTGCTGTGTCACATCAACTTATGGAACCAGGTCACTTCAATATGACAGTCCAGGGGCAGTGTGCTACTTGGAGTATATGGGATAAACAAGAAATGAAGAGGGTGCTCTTGGGCTTTTGTATTGAAACATTGTGAGATGCTGGAGAGTGGTTTACTCCTTTTGAAAAACAGTTGCTAGTGTGTTACTGCACTGTGGCAGACACTGGGCAGACACAGTTGTTTGTGTGTTTTTGTGCTCTGATAGACACAGGGAAGATACAGTTGCTTTTGTGTTTTTGTATGTTGACAGACACTGGGCAGACAACAATAAGGTTCAATTTTGAACTTTCTCTAATGCAATGGATGATGAATTCCCTCTGGTGATACAGAACAGGTAAGGCACAAGAAGGAAATGCGATCAAGTGGTACATACGGGCTGAAACTGCAGTTTTGCATGAACAGTTGGTGCAGGTCCCAGTAGAAAGTCCAGGGGTGGTATTGGAGGTGCCTGAGATACAGAATTTCCCTGTGAAGTGGAGCAAGGAGTTGTGGCAAGAGATTTGGGAAATAATACTGCAAATCGCAGCTACTGTGTATCATGTAGACGCTCATTGTCCCATACATTTACTAGACAGACGCTTTAATTTTCTTACAGATGAAAAGGCTGAAATGTTGGAGGCAGAGGTGGTGACGTACAACTCTGATTTTGTGGGCATGATTGAGTGCGAGCACCTAGGAGAGAGACACTCTGAACAGGCGGGCAGAGAATGAAGGTATGCATATTCCCTTAGACCTACTAAGAACTGTGATTCATATTTGTCAGTATGCAAAGCACAAGTCACACAGATGGAGAGGGGCCAGATGAAGAAAGGAAAATTACCAGCACAGATAGGGCAGATGGATTGCCTTGGGCCCATGCCAAATAATCAAGGATGTGCTTATTCAGCAGTGTATGGAGAGATAGTCAGGAAGGGGACTGACCCAGCCCTTCTTGCTGAGCACGGGGAAGGAGAATTTGACTCCACTACCAAGAACACAGAGGCTAAAGTGTGAGTATAATTCTCAGATAATTCCCGAGAACCAGCTGAGAAACGTGCAGACTGACAAGATCAAACTGTGCCATCAGACCCAAAACAGAAAAAGGAGAACTTGTGCTTTTTGAGAAAAGATTTTTGCAAGAATAGTGATGCTTGTTTCTTTTTAGATCATACTGTGACGTATTGGTGTACTTGATGTCCCTGTCCTGCGTGTGGTTGCCTTTGTTTGAGTGGGACCATGAGGGTGTGGGTCCCCCCAACTCTGAAGTGACCATCTGACAGCGCATACAGACACCGTTGCTGACATCCTTTGGCTGAATCAACCAGAGTAACTTATCTAGCAAAGGCGGTTTTTGAATGTGCTCTAATGACAATGAAAGTGAACTGATCCTGAAAGTGAAACTTATGATTCCAGGTGTACTTTAGAAAGAAGAAAAAAAGAGATATAATTTTAATTATAGCAAGTAGGCTGTGTACTTTCACACAGACCTTATGGAATAGAGAATATTTTTCATTGATTCTAGCATTGCATATCCAAAGTGTTACAGGAGAATCTGTTCAGTTTGAAGCAGAAGATTTTGAGATTACTTTATTTTAACCAAAGTGTATAGGTTTGGCTGCTTCAATAGTAGCAGTTCCAGAATTAGCCATTTAGGAGCATTAATGAGTTTACATGTTTGATTCGATTTGTTTATTCATGTTGTGTAATCATCACACATTTATTTCTGTAGCTGAATTATCAGATATGCAAGGAGCTATTTTAGATGAAGTATTAAGTGATATGCTTTTACAAGTTAATGTTTTAATGTGTGCTTCATTTTTTATTTATGCTTTCACTTCAAAGGTTGATTTTAAGTGTGTATGTTATGATAGTCAAAGGTCATGGGGTGGAATGTAGTACCAAAGGCACTCCCATGTATTGGGACCACGTGATGACCTTTAACTTCCATTATTTTAATTGGCTTTAGGTGTTTTCTTGAATGTATGATAACATTTTTCCTGCATGTGCACTTTTCCTTGAAGATTTCCTTCGTATCTCCTTGTAGCTGGGGAGGGGGAGTGTTTTATTTTTTACAGCCTAACCAGGAACAGAATGTGTGGGATGTGCATTTGAAAGCATAAGAGAGAGAAAGGTGTATAATGTACTTCTCGGAATGCAGTGGTATGAGCAGTGGTACTCAAATGTGCATTAAGTTGTACATTGGCAGATGAAGTGTGTAATGCTATAGGCAGTGGTGCACAACTGTGCAGTGTGTTGTACATTGGGAAGTATTATGAAGTTCTTACTATTAGCTTTGACATGCCCTCATGCCAACTTGAATTCTGACTCTGTCTAGCTTGAGCTTTGCGCACAGGCTGTCCCCCAGATTACACAGGCAGGCCCCCAGATTACTCCAATTGTTTAGGCTATTCACGTTCAAGGTGGTTTTCTGTACTTTTGGAGATTGTTTTCTACGTTCTCAAGCTTCGTTAAGAGAAGGTAGCCATTACACAAATGGGGTGACCCAGTAGTTAAGGACCTGGGTGTAATCTTGATACAAAAAACAATGGTCCTAAACCAATTATTGACACATCAGAGCAAAAGGCTCTCACTTAGTTATATCATTCACTCAGTAACGAGCTAAATAGGAAAAGGATTTTTTTGATGATAGCTCACAGTATTAAATATAACATTCCAACATAAAGAAGACAACATCCAAAATCTAAATCACCATACATTTATTTTCTTTTAAGGCAATTCAAATTTCTGTAATATGTAACACAAGGTTGCTCCAGAGGGAACGTGCAGAAAGCAAGGGTGCTGAAGGGTGAATAAGTGAGTGAGGGAGAAAGTTGTAGAACGTAGTGGCAAAAAGATTTTTTAAAAATTCACAAGGGGATCGGTTGTAGAGAGCCTGGTCACGTTCACAAATTATAAAGATACATTTATGTATTTAGAAACACAGAAACCAATTAATGGTATAGCACGTAAGAAAGGTGCGTGTCCCAGGCGATTGAAGGGGGCGTCGACGTTTAGACCCGTCTAGATGGCCTTAAGGGTAGTTTGAGCCTTGGCTGTGCGGGTCTTCATCAGGACCAGAGGGGCAACCTGAGTGACTCCTAGACTTAATTGTATGCCCGATGTAAATCAGGGGCAAATTCCTTATGGAAGCGCATAGGGGTTAGGTACTGGATTACTGTCGCCCTTCATGATGTACAGATTAGGTTATCTGAGGAAGGAACCGTAGGAAAAATATTTGTGTCTCTAAGGCGCTGGAATTATTGCCGAGCTTCAACCGTACTAATCGGTCTTCCTGTTGGCGTCTCTGTGAGCTGGTAGCTGACAGCTACCAGCTCACAGAGACGCCAACAGAAATTTGCCCATGATTTACATCGGGCATACCTAAATGGAGATGGTCACATCTACTTCAGTGTAGGAACCCGGCTTGCTGAGGCTCTTGACCCCGGTTGTGAATCCCCCAGTCTGGAGTGGGCTAAGATGCAGTGTTTGCAGCCAGTGAGGTGTTTTAAAAATATATATATATGTATGTTTTTACACAAGAAAATCAAAACTAGACAGACAAAAGGATACCATAGTCTCACCTGGTCACAAAAGAAGGAAGGAGCTTTGTGCCTTTGATCTATTACAGCATTGGTAGGTACATAATGATTAGCCAGAACTGTAGAAAAAAAACAGTAGCAAATAGCACTAGCATAATTTCTATTATGTTGAATGAAGGCAGGAGATAGAAACAGAATGTATAATGTGTATCATATCGATAAGGGAATCAAGGGGCAGAGAGTAGGGAGAAAGGGGGATGATTGCTTAGACACTCAAGGTAAGTATAATTAAACAGGGATATGGTTCTGTAGGTTAGTGGATAAGGGTCTGGCAGTAGAACAGTACATGCAATAGAGAATGTGTGCATGAGTTACTCATAGGGTTTCGCACAGAGTAGGTTGGAAAGGGAGGGTGGACGGGGACTCGCTGGTCTCAGGAGTAGACGACGGAGAAGAAACAGTGGAATCATGTTGCAGGGTTAGCATGTATGCACGGTATATGTGCCAAATATCCTTGGGTCGGGAGGTAGGGGGCTGGAGGGTGGAGTAAATCTCGGCCTGCATATCACAGTATGCCATGCTGAGAAGCCATGCCTCTTTTGTGGGGCGTTGTCGAGCCCCCCAATGTATTGCAATTTTCCTTTTGGCTAATAATTATGCTATCGCTGTGTACCTGCGGTAGCAAGTCGGGATGTCCGAGACAATGCCCAGTAGGGCCAGCTTAGGGGATGGCGTAAGTGATGGGGAGATCATGGCCGACAACACCTGAAATACTGAAGCCCAGTAGGTGGATATGACAGGGCAGGGCCAGATCATGTGGGAGAAGTTTCCTTCTAATAAATACCATTTTGGGCACTGTGAAGTTTTGGAGGAGTCGTATTTGGTCGGTTCTATGGGTGTAATATAGTATCTATGAACAAATTTAAAGGGCAATAGTGTATGTCGATGGTTGAGCGAGACCCTCTTAATTTGCTCATGGCTGCAGGCCCATTCCGTGTCAGTGAGCGGTTGTCCCAGGTCCTCTTCCCAATGGTGTTGTGCCCCTCTGTCCCGTACTTGTTTGAGTGTCATGCAGGCACTGTATAGTTTGGAGACTAAATGCGAACTGTCATGGTCAGCTAATAAGAGCGTGAGAAGTGTGAATTCATCTGGGCAGAGGGGGAAGGACAGGACCGCAGCACGCAAGGCGCCCTGTAGTCTAGTCATAATAAATCTGTCCATATGGGACATTTCTGTGCACGCAGCAAGGTCTGCAATTGTTATAATGTGCCCATCCGGGAAATGATCCCCGAATGTACAAAGATGTAGTTTTTGTAAGGTGCATTGGACCAATTTCTCCGATTTTGATGGTATCCACGGATTTTGAGACAGTGGGAGTTTAGGTGAGAATAGAGAGCCTGTGCCTAGGAGCAGGCCAAGTTTCCGCCAGGCCCAGCAAGTAGTAAACAATGTTTGTATGTTGTTGGGATCAATCAAATTAATCAATCAGTCTATTTATAGAGCGCACTACTCACCCGTGAGGGTTTCAAGGCGCTAAAGAGGGGGGGGTTGCTGCTACTGGTTGAACAACCAGGTTTTGAGGAGTCTTCTGAAGGTCAGAAGGTCCTGGGTCTGTCGAAGGTGGGTGGGGAGGGTGTTCCATGTCTTGGCGGTAAGGTGGGAGAATGATCTGCCGCCGGTGGTCGTACGGTGGATGCGTGGGATGGTGGCGAGGGCGAGGTTAGCGGAGCGGAGCTGGCGGTTCGCGGTGTAGAAAGTGAGTCATTTGTTGAGGTATGCTGGTCCGGTATTGTGGAGTGCTTTGTGAGCGTGGGTGAGGAGCTTGAAGGGGATCCTCTTGTTGACGGGGAGCCAGTGCAGGTCTCTTAGGTGGCTACTGATGTGGCTGTGGTGGGGGATGTCGAAGGATGAGGCGTGTGGAGGCGTTCTGGATACGTTTAAGTCTTTTTTGGAGTTTGGCCGTGGTTCCCACGTAGAGGGCGTTGCCGTAGTCCAGCCTGCTGCTGACGAGGGCTTGGGTGACCGTCCTTCTGGTTCTGGTGGGGATCCATCTGTAGATTTTGCGAAGCATGCAGAGGGTGTTGAAGCAGGAAGAGGAGACAGCGTTGACTTGCTGGGTCATAGATAGTGTTGAGTCCAGGATGAATCCCAGGTTGTGTGCGTGGTTGGTGGGTGTCGGTGCAGCTCCTAGTGTGGCCGGCCACCAGGAGTTGTCCCAGGCGGAGGGGGTGGGGCCAAGGATGAGGACCTCCGTCTTGTCAGAGGTCAGTTTCAGACGACTGGTCTTCATCCATTCTGCGATGGCCTTCATTCCTTCGTGGAGGTTGGTTTTGGCGGGGGCCGGGTCCTTGGTGAAGGAGAGGATCAGCTGGGTGTCGTCGGCATAGGAGATGTTGTTGAGGTCTTGCGATCGGACAGTGTTGGCGAGCGGTGCCATGTAGATGTTTAAAAGGGTCGGGCTGAGGGATGAACCTTGGGGTAAGCCGCAGGTGATCTTGGTGGCTTCGGATCGGAATGGGGGAAGGCAGACTCTCTGGGTTCTGCCGGTGAGGAAGGAGGTGATCCAGTCCATATGTCGGATACCCTGTGGAAGTATCGCGTCAAGTCCGATGGGGTCGGCTAGGTCCAGTTCGGGTTTGATATAAGGCATGCGGGCTTCAGGATGAAACCAGTTGTACTCAAACTGGGCCTGCACAACCAAATAATATAAGTTGAGATCAGGGACTGCGAATCCAACGCGCTTGTAGGGGAGTGTAAGTGTATCCCATGCTATTCGGGGCTTTGACCAGCCTACATCAGGTGGAGCAGTTGACCGTGTAGCTGTGAAAAGAAGCCTTTGTCAAGGGGATCGGTATGTTAACGAACAGATATAAAAAACGAGGAAGGACGTCCATTTTGATGAGGGCTATGCGGCCAGCCATGGACTGTGGTAGACGGATCCAGCGGTCCACCTGAGTGGCCAGGTTGTCCATAGCTGGCCCATAGTTCAGCTGAATTATCTGTTCTTTGTTTCTATGGAATATGATTCTTAGGTGCTTAGTGGCATCTGTCGCCCATCGTAGGGGAAGGGCACCTCTGGCTGGGATAGCTGAGTCTTTCAGGGGGAAAAGTTTGGATTTACCCCAGTTTATATGTGGGCCAGTGCTTAATTTGAGCCGGAGCTTTCCGGTGCTCTGCACCGGCACCTAATTGTCAGCACTGGGGCTATGACTGTCTGCCACATGGCGGTGCTGTCCTGCTAATTTTGGTATGAACACAACAACAGCGGTTTATTTGTTACATTTACATTTTTTTTTATATTGCACGAATTTGACCCGAGACCTCGGGTATCAGAGCGCTTGACATGAGCACCAGTTTCGTTACAGAAGGACATATTCATTTTTGTTAGGCACGGGGGGATTAAGTGATTTGCCCAGAATGACAGGACCTGCCTCCCAAGCCATTCTTCTGGCTTTGGGGGCAGGGAATAGTCTGTCTTGTCACACTAGGAGTGTGAAGGTTAGTAGCTGTGTATGTAATGTCATTGGCAGCGCTGGCATGTGGTATGTGAGGTGCAAGCTGCAGTGGCTTCCCGACGAGAGCCCCGGCACTTATCCTTTTACAAATTAAGCACTGGCCTGGGCCCAACATGTCCCCAAAGCGGCCAATCTCGTTGATAAGGGGGTGCAAGTTGTAAGCGGGGGTTTTGATAAATAGCAGAATATCGTCTGCGTAAATGGAGAGTAACAGCGGACCCGGGCGTAACCGAAGTCCTCGGTGCATATGTTTCTCCTATGAACGTCTAACTAGGGGGTCCATGGCCAGAATGAACAGTAATGGCGACAGCGGGTAACCCTAATGCGTGTCATGTGAGATCGAAAAGGAGTCTGATAGAGATCCATTTACCCGAAGCCTAACTGTGAGAGAGGAGTACAGGAGTGAGGTCAGTGCACTAAAGTAGTTGGGCATACCTAGTTTGAGAAGTGTTGCGAAGAGAAACAGCCACTCCAAAGAGTTGAAGGTCTTCTCAGCATCTAGGAGCACTCCTGCTGCCGGGGTAGTTGGTGAGATCCTATTTAACACCGAGAAGACTGTTCTAAGATTAAGTGGCGTTGACCTATGCGGAATAAAACTGGATTGTACCGGGGAGAGACTCTGGTCTAACAGTAGCGACAGCCTATTCACAAGCATCTTGGCCAATATCTTGTTGTCGAAGTTGATCAAGGATAGTGGTCTGTATGAGGGGAAGGCAGTGGGATCCTTACCGTATTTCAGCAAAAGAGAGACTACTGCTTAACGCATTGAAGGAGGGAGTGCACTGTTAATGAGGGATTCAGCAGAGACCTCAAGCAGGTGGGGTATCAGTGTCCGCTTGAACGTCTTATAGAAGGTTCAGGACAGGCCGTCCAGGCCTGGTGCCTTTGAGCCATTGACTGAGTCTATTGCTTGGCCGAGCTCCTCATCGGTGAAAGGTTCACTGAGGAATTGCCCCTGGCCAGTGATTAGCCAAACCATTGCCACCTCTTCCAAGTAGGCAAAATGCTGAGGGACGTTTGCAGGGAGATAAGTAGTGTTTAGGGTCCTGTAATACATTACTAGTTTCTGTAATATGTCTGCGTTGTCCGTTACAACGGTGTTGTCGACACGTCGTAGGGATACGATGTGTCCAACCCCATGGGGGGCCCACCAGGCAGGCAAGCGTTCTACTGGGTCGCTCCCCGTCCACATATCTGGGCACTGCCTGGTATCTGCCTAGCAATGTGGCTTCTCTGTCCGCGTGGTCATTGTCGTACTTTAATATTCGGGACCGCGAAGGGAACAGGGCCCTACCTCTGTCTATCTTGGTATTAGCGAACCGCAAATGGTAAATGCGGCACGTACGAGTGCTTTATATATCGTTCTAGCTATGAATGCACTGCGTACACGTTATTTTGCTTCGCTACGCGGGTTCCATTTTGGAAGCAGTGGCCATCTTGTCATTGCCCTCACATAGGCTATAATGGAGCAAATACGGGCCTCACAGTACATGGGCTTCCTCTCTGACTTCTCTGTGACCTGGGCAGCTGGCTCTGCTGCCCCGGGTCAAACTGGTCTCACGAGCTCCCCTTCCTCTCTCCACCTGTGATTCGTATCAGGGCTTGGCCCGTCATAAAACCCTTTTCATCCTACACAAGCCCCTGGCTAATCTCTTTCGCACCTGGCTGTTCCTGCTTTATGACTTGCTTCCCAAAACAGGAGATGCTCATGTTTATTGGGGGGATCTGTAAATCTAATGTGGGATCTGAACCTTGTTGTGTAAATCATTGTGGGCTGGCCGAACTGGAATGTGGGATGGTCATCATGACTCTGCCTTTTCTTTGTAACATATCCTTGTATATTGCCGTTTCATAAAACTCAGGAATGTATGCTTGGGGCCAGAAAAGGCCTATTTAAGATGTAGCCTGTTCCTATGATTTTCAGCAGTCTCCTGAGAACATACACGCTGGTGTACTTCTAGGATACCTGTAATTGGTCTGCAGCCAATAAACGATTCTTTGACTTCACCCAGAAGACTCTGTGTTTCTGTAGGTCCGGAACAGGGTGAAACCCAGAAGTCATAGGGTGTGTGCCCCTGCACCGCTGGGACTAAAATACCCAGTACTTCAGTTTGGCGCCCAACTCGGGACGATTTCAGCGGTACCAGTCCAAGCCAGAGGTTCGTGAGGAGCTTCGTGTGGAAATTCCGGAGGAAGGCCGCCACTTCATCGACCCCTGCATGTCGACGTGGTCCGAAAGTCTTTTCTGCGAGGTTCTCCGCGTCCCGACGGCTACGAAGGACTGCTGCCCTGATTAATCGACCTGTTTTGGACCCTTGACGAGTTTGAGAGAGCGAAACAATCGAGAGAGTCTTCTGGTGACGTCATCGATCAGCAATATTCAGTTAAGTATAAGTGGAGCGTCTCCCATTTGTTTTGGTATCCTTCGGGATCGTTTGGTTTGATTTGGTAATTTGGTGATTTGGTGTTTGCAAACCCCAAAGCCAGAGGACTCGTGTATTCACGAGAATATCGTAATCGATAATCCTCTGACGTTTGGATCTAGACTAGTGAGCGAAGATGCCTGGTTCTGGACTATTTGGTAGATTATTCTGTTTGGGTTGTAGAAAAGGTTTCCAGCTGGAAGAATCATGTCCGGTTCCTCCGGTTGGAACTCCAACTTATGAGCTCTATGTAAAACATGGCGTAGGCCCAATTGCATATAATGAAGTGTGGATCCACTACACCAGGAAAGACGGTGTTTTAAAATGGCCCCAAAATGGTAGTTTTGATACCGATATTTTAGATAATTTGGAAATTAAATTGTTTAAGAAGAAAGCCCGGCCGGCGATGTTTGACTCTTTCCGCTTATGGCGAAAGGAAGCCAAACAGAAGGAAATTAAGCTAGCGAAGAAGAATAAAAGAGAGAGAGGTATGTCAGTAATGCAAGCAGCTGTACAATTTAAAGACAATGAGGAGGAGCAGATGAGCGAGCAAATGCACAGGCAGCGTAAGTTAGGGATTGACAAATGTTACCCAGCTTTACCACATTCTAAGCAGAATGAGTTAGAAGAAAAGGAAAAAGATCCCCTGATGTCACATTTGTTGAGTTCACCACCTCCGTATGCTCAAAATGCCACAGCACCTCCCCAGCTTGTGAATATGCCACCTCCAGTTGATATAATACAAGCCTTGCCGTTACCGCCAGCTGCTGTGCAGCCGGCTCCTATCCATGTAACGCAACCCTCTCAAGGGCTGCCAGTTGTGCTTCCAACTGCCCCCGCACTTCCTGCGACTTTGCCTAATCCAGCAGCTGCCTCCCCTAACACTCTTCCTTGCACCACTCCAGTACCCGTTTCTACATCCTCTTTTCTTCCCTCTGTTTTTCCCCCTGTTTCCGCTTCAGCTTCTCCTTCAGCGCGACAGCGTTTAGCTAATGTGGTTACTACGTTAATGTCGCCTCTCTTTGAGTCATCTGGTGCGACTCCTGGTTTACGGCGTAAGCAATTGCGTAGTCAGTTGCCTAACCCTGATGAGAAAAGGGTAATAGATAGCATGGCGCGTAGATGGATTGTTTTCCCTTCATTGTATGATGTGGAATCAGTTGTCAATGTCTTCCATCAGTGGGATGCCCCAAAACAGAGATATGTGTTTGAGAAAATGTGCGAATTTCTCTGTGAGGAATTGGAGGATAGTGGTAAAAATCCGAGCCCGCAGGAATTGTGTAGAGTGAGGTTTGATTTCGGAACTGGTGTAATTGTGGACCGCGATATAGATAAAGCAATTGCGGTCGTATTTTCCTTTAGGAATGATGATTGTCATCAGTCATTGTTTGAGCAAGATGTCCTTGCGGGGAAAAAGGTAAAAGCGCGACAATATCCCATGAGAGAAGTTCCCCCGGTATGGAAGGAAGCAGTTGCAGCTGTCGGCAATAACCCCGCTGTGCCAGCGCATTTCCAACGTGTTTGGGTGCATGTTCCATGGAAGCGCTCTGAGGTGTTAGCACTTAAACAGACATTGCCTGATCCCCGTAAAAACCCAGCAGGTTATTATAAAGAGTTGTCACAGACGGCAGGGTCATGCGTTATGAACCTGGCCGATATAGACATGTTGTTTGGTAATGTTGTTCCACAGCCTCTATGGGGGTCAATTCGTAATGCAGATCACGATGCAGAACTAGGGGATACATGGGCTAACATTATTGCTGCTGATGCAAGACAAACTGGTGGCGCGAAACCTGAGCCTTTAGTAGCTGAATTGCCTGGTAGAATAATCACGTATATGAAGACACTAATGCCTGCGATGCGCGTAAATTGGGACAAGTTATCTGCATGTAAGCAGAAGAAAGATGAGACAGTGTCAGACTTCTTTACTAGGTTTGAGGAAACGTTTATTGACCACAGTGGGCAGGATATGAGTACTGAGGGTGGCCAACGGCTGTTTGTGGATAAGTTTGTGCAGAATTTACTTCCTGACCTGTGTAAAAAGTTGAAAGACTCAGAGAGTTCTTGGGCTGTTTCTTCTTCAGCGCAAATACTGGCTACTGCACAGTATTATGAAAACAGAGATAAAGACGAGAAAGATAGGACAGAAAAGAAAACGAAGGAATTAAAGACAAAGGTCCTTTTACAGCAGGCCTATCCACCACGTGGAGGTCAGAATAATTATAGGCAACCCCAAGGTGTTTATCACCAACCCCAACAGTTTCAGACTAATCAGCAAATGAATGGGTATTATCAACCACGTGTCCCTGTAGGTCCCAACCAATGTTCATACTGCAAAGAGGAAGGTCATTTTAAATATAGTTGCCCTAAATTAATGCAACGGAACGGTAATGCGTATGGCGCCAGAGGTAGAGGTGGTCAGCAAGCTCCTAGAGGCAGAGGGCGTGGAAGTGTTCCCCAAAACGCGCGTCCTCTTCCGCCCCAAAGCGCCATTAATAGTTTTGATCAGCAAGCTAACGCGACTAGTAATACGGCCCAGTATTACAATAATGATTATTATGTGGAGGATGGCGATGCAGAAAATAATGATTACTAGGACAGCCATAGACAGAGAGAGGGAGTTGTTTCAGTGCCAGTGGATCAGAGTGGACCGTATGTTGATGTGACTACAGCAAATGTAACGGAGCCTTTCCTGCTAGACACTGGTGCTGCAAAGAGTTCAATAATGCATTCCAAACTCCCTGGCGCACCTTTGTCTGGCGATATAAATGTTTCAGTAGGTTTTTCTGGCGCCCCAGTTAGGAACCCGATTTCTAGTCCCATGTCACTTTCTGTTGGACCTTGCGAACTGAAAGCACCCCTGATCCTAACAACAGGTTGTGGTGAGAATTTGCTGGGATTAGATTTGTTGAAAAGATTGCACGCTACACTGTATTGTTCTCCTTCAGGAGTACAACTTACATTAGGCAAAAAAGTGATTTCCCCTATGTACTTGTCTAAAAATACAATGCCACCTGAATTGTCATCCCTTCCGGATGCCCTTTGGGCTACTGGTCCCAATGATGTGGGCCTCTTGGAGATACCGCCATACGTGGTGACTTTAAAGGCTAATGTCAGACTGCCACGTATTCCCCAGTACAAAATCTCTAATGAAGGCCAAAAAGCATTGTTAGACATTGTCAGCGACTTGATTAATAAGGGTGTGATTGAAGAGACAAGAGGCAACATTTGCAATAGTCCGATTTTACCTGTCTTAAAACGAACGGACCCTTCACAGCCACCTGTTTACAGATTTGTGATTGATCTTAGAGAGGTTAATAAGATTGTTGTGCCACAGTTTCCGGTTGTCCCTGATATAACTGCCTTGTTAACGATGATTCCAGCTTCTGCTGCATGGTTCTCAGTGATAGATTTAAAGAATGCTTTCTTTAGCATCCCAATTGCAGAAGAGAGCAGAGACATTTTTGGTTTTAGTCTGGGAGGCCGAAGCTTCCGCTTCAAACGCGCTCCCCAGGGCTACTGCGGGAGTCCATCCATATACAGTCAAGCTTTGAAAGCGCAGCTTGATGCACTTGTTTTACCTAATGGAGCTATCCTGATTCAGTACGTGGATGATTTACTAATCGCCGCGGATACTGAGAAGATCTGTAAAGAAGCCACATTGTCATTGTTGCGCCATTTATCCGCTTACCATCACAAAGTGTCTCTCTCTAAGCTGCAATATTGTCGACAAGAAGTGACCTACTTAGGTCATCTCTTATCGAAGGAGGGAAGGAGACTGACCCCAGAAAGAATTCAAGCCATCGCACAGTTGAGTGTGCCAAGAACACAGAGAGAAGTGCGTGCTTTCTTGGGCATTACTTCATACTGTAGGCATTGGATCCCAAGTTTTTCTTTGTTGGCAAAACCTTTATTAGCATTAACATGCAAAGACACACCGAATCCTATCCCATGGTCTGAAGAGTGCCAGAAAAGTTTTGTGGAATTGCGCAATGCGTTGTGTTCAGCACCTGTGTTGGGCACTCCTGACTATAGCAAGCCTTTTACATTGTATGTTCACGAGAAAGATGGATGTGCGTTGTCAGTGTTAACACAGCCTTTTGGCGACAGACCGCGCCCATGCGCATATTTTTCATCCACCTTGGACCCTGTAGCGAGGGCATTGCCAAGCTGTCTGAGAGCGACAGCTGCTGCAGCAATGTCTATCCGACAATCTGCTGGTCTGGTAATGGACAACACATTGATCGTTATGGTTCCACATGCTGTAGACACATTATTAAATAGGACCAAGACACAACACTTGACTAGTGCGCGATTATCAGGGTATGAACTCACACTGTTAGCGAATCATATACACATAAAAAGATGCAATACGCTGAATCCAGCCACGTTATTGCCGATTCCAGCAGACTCAGATGAGATTGAGCAGCATGACTGCCTGTTCAGAACGGAAGAAGAAACGAAAGGGAGAGTGGATCTGAAAGATACTCCCCTGACTGAGTGTGATGGTACTTTATGGGTGGATGGTTCTTGCTTCAAACTCCCTAATGGTGACACGACTACTGCATATGCTATCACGACTTTACACACGGTCGTGGAAACTGCACGAGTGCCACATAATTCGGCCCAAGCAGCAGAATTAATTGCCCTTACGAGAGCATGCGTGTTGTCTGAAGGAATGAGAGTGAATATATACACAGATAGCCAGTACGCCTTTGGCGTGGCTCATAATTTCGGGCGACTGTGGAAAGAGCGTGGGTTCCTGACGTCACATGGAGCTAAAATCCAGAATGGCAAGTTGGTGAATGATCTCCTTGAGTCACTGACCCTACCGTTGCAAGTTGCGATCATGAAATGCAGTGCGCACAGGAAAGTCACAGATGATGTTGGACGTTGGAATGCGTTTGCTGATGAGACCGCGAAAGAGACAGCACAGAATGTGAAGACTAGAATGTATGTTGCAGGCCCCGCAAGATGGGTTAATGATGTGGGAATGTGCGAGAACACAATAGAGAGTGTGAAGTCGCTTCAGGCTGAAGCTACAGAAGAAGAGTTAAGCAAGTGGAGAGAGAGTATGGGTAAGTTGGATGAGAATGGTTGTTGGATTGATCTGACAGAACATAAGCGATGGTTGTTGCCTGATGCATATGTGCTTCCAGTGGTTACTATGGCACATGGAATGGCACATATCAGTACGAAAGGTATCTGTAAGTTGTTGGCTCCAGTATGGCAGAATGCTGGGATTCCCAAGTGTGCAGAGAATGTGGTCAAGAATTGTATGGTATGCTTGAAGTACAACCCTGGTAGGGGAACCCCAACTCCAGCCGGTCACTTTGCACCCCCATCATGTCCATTCGAAGTTTTGCAGCTGGACTTTATTCACATGGACAGATGCAACAACCTAAAATATGTACTGGTGGTTGTTTGTGCTTTCTCCAAATGGGTAGAGGCTTATCCTCTGAAAGATAACACTGCCCTATCCACAGCCAAAGCCCTTGTGAAGGAATTTTTCCCCAGGTTTGGAATGCCGAGAATGGTATGGTGTGATAATGGAAGTGAGTTTGTGGGTAAAGTGATGAAGAATGTATGTGAAGGTTTAGGCATAAGGCAGAAATTCCACGCTGCAAATCACCCCCAATCAGCTGGACTAGTTGAACGCTACAATGGAGCCTTAAAGCTCAAGCTGGCCAAAATCCAGGCGAGCACCGGTCTTAAATGGCCTGACGCTCTGCCTTTAGCACTCCTGTCCACCAGAATGACGATACACTCACGAGTGGGACTTAGTCCTTATGAAGTAGTCTTTGGCCGCCCGGCCAACGTATGGGGTGTGCCAAGGCCTACGAAGTTCAGTGAAATAGAGCATCCAGTACTGCTCGATTACCTGTATGATTTGACTGTTAAACTGCGTGTTTTGCACCAACAGGTACATGATACTCTTCCCCAAGCTTCTGAACCTCCTGGACACCCTATCAACCCTGGCTCGTGGGTCCTGGTCCGGAATTTCCAGCGTAAGGGCAACGACGAACCTCGCTGGATCGGCCCTCATCTTGTGCTTCTGTCAACGAGATCAGCGGTGCGAGTAAAAGGGAGGAAGCACTGGATTCATGGTGCCCACTGCAAAATAGTCCCTTTGCCTCTGCCATATGACCAGTGGGTCAAAGAGGGTATCGCCGACACTGAGACAGACACTGTGCTTCGTTTTGTACCATTCAGTGACGCACGCCTAAAAGACACAGCTTCAGTCCAAGAGAGTGACAATATTCTGCAGGAAGCTGTGCCGCCATCGAATCGACTGGACACCACTGAGCCTGAACTTTTGTTTCAAGACCAAACGGCACCTGGCCGTCTCCGTTATAATTTGAGACCAAGGCCCATGGACAAATAAAGATTTTTCCTTACTCTTTCCTTTTTGACATTTTTTGCTCTCCCATCTGAAGGACTTTCTTGATTTTTGTTTTTCGAACCACCATCCGGGTTCTGCCGCAGGGTCGCGGTGCCAAGACTTTGGGGTACAGGCCGAAGACGTTAGGTCAACGGTTCTGGTTGGTCTAGGGCGTTTCCCCGGACTGACAGGTGTACTCCTTAGCAGAAGAAACTCATCCGCCGCGAGCGGCCCGAGTAGAGGATGGAGTTGTTTAAGATGGAGAGACCGATTGAGGAAATGAACTTTCAAACAAGGATGTGTAGAATTGTGAAAAGTAAATGTTTTGTCTTTTTGTGCCTTTTTGCACTGTGTAGTATAATGATGTTTATTGTAGGATGTGTGTTTTTCTCTGCTCAAAAGCCCATTGCACCCACTGAACAGCCTATACCCCTTTCTACTGCCTCCTCTCACTCTTTTCACCCTTTGCCTGAACACGAACAGACCAGACGATCAGAGTTCGTAAATAACTCGTTCATCCAGCTCTTGCACCAGCACCAACTAGTAGTGAACACGACCAATTGCTGGGTGTGTGGGTTAATGCCACATACCATTAACAAGGGTATTCCCTACCTGGTGCTGCCATATAGTTACAATGGATCGTCATGGGCATTCCAGACCATGTTTCTCTATGCTCTAGATACGTACTCCCCTCGCCAACCGCGTTCCATCAGACCTGGTACAAATAATAAAGCCTTAGTGAGAGGAATTGCCGATATGAGTAGGGATATTGATGCATACTCATCCATTCCCAAAGAAGAGCTGAGACCTTATGTAGGATGGAACGCGACGGGGTATAGTATTAGTCTGGGTGAAAGACAGCGAAAAATCTCATCTCCAATCTGGGTCGTACCCCACATGGGTCGGTTCTGCTTACAGGGTAATGGTCAGAATCCTAGAGCTCAACTGGGAAGAAGTGACTGTACTGAAACGTACACTTTTCCGTCACAGTTTTCCCCTGCGTTTTTGACTGCCAAGGGTACATATTTCATCTGTAATGATCGAGCATATACATGGTTGCCCCCTGATTTCTCGGGCACATGTTATATTGCGAAACTGCTACCGCCTACATTTACTGCTGCCTCCGACTATCACAAGACCAGAGTTGTGAGAGGCGTGATTAGTAAGGAGGACACTGCCGGTCAGGAAGCAGGAGATTTCTTCTTGGGTTTCCTGCCGTTTTGGGGACCTATGGTCAATAGTAGGAACCTGAGACAGCTGACTCGTGTGGTTGAATCCACCGTCAATGTAACGGCTGGTGCCCTTGGTAATCTGACAGCTGAGCTCCAAGCGGATCGCCTTATGACTTTGCAGAACCGCATGGTCCTAGACGTTATTCTTGCAGACCGCGGTGGGGTATGCAGGGTTATCCAATCCAGTTGCTGCATTTTCATACCAGATAATGCTCCAACAGTGTATCAAGCCATCTCCAAACTCCATAAAATATCTGAATCCATACACGTGGATAAGGGAGATTGGTCACTGGTGGGGTGGTTCTGGGAATTGATATCTGCCTGGGGTTGGAAAGTTCTAATGGTCATTGGAATGATCTTAGCCATTCTTTTCCTGTTCTGTCTATGCATACAGTGTGCTCCTGCGATATGTGGCCTCTGTGCTACCTTATGTGTAAGGAAACCTGTATCGAGGGACGAGCTAAGTAATAGGATGATGCTACAGCAACATCTCCATGACTTTGTGAACATTGACCTAGACTCGGATTAAGATGAGTATAGTGATTGCCTATGTAAGGGCAAAAGGAGGGTCTGTCGTACTTTAATATTCGGGACCGCGTAGGGAACAGGGCCCTACCTCTGTCTATCTTGGTATTAGCGAACCGCAAATGGTAAATGCGGCACGTACGAGTGCTTTATATATCGTTCTAGCTATGAATGCACTGCGTACACGTTATTTTGCTTCGCTACGCGGGTTCCATTTTGGAAGCAGTGGCCATCTTGTCATTGCCCTCACATAGGCTATAATGGAGCAAATACGGGCCTCACAGTACATGGGCTTCCTCTCTGACTTCTCTGTGACCTGGGCAGCTGGCTCTGCTGCCCCGGGTCAAACTGGTCTCACGAGCTCCCCTTCCTCTCTCCACCTGTGATTCGTATCAGGGCTTGGCCCGTCATAAAACCCTTTTCATCCTACACAAGCCCCTGGCTAATCTCTTTCGCACCTGGCTGTTCCTGCTTTATGACTTGCTTCCCAAAACAGGAGATGCTCATGTTTATTGGGGGGATCTGTAAATCTAATGTGGGATCTGAACCTTGTTGTGTAAATCATTGTGGGCTGGCCGAACTGGAATGTGGGATGGTCATCATGACTCTGCCTTTTCTTTGTAACATATCCTTGTATATTGCCGTTTCATAAAACTCAGGAATGTATGCTTGGGGCCAGAAAAGGCCTATTTAAGATGTAGCCTGTTCCTATGATTTTCAGCAGTCTCCTGAGAACATACACGCTGGTGTACTTCTAGGATACCTGTAATTGGTCTGCAGCCAATAAACGATTCTTTGACTTCACCCAGAAGACTCTGTGTTTCTGTAGGTCCGGAACAGGGTGAAACCCAGAAGTCATAGGGTGTGTGCCCCTGCACCGCTGGGACTAAAATACCCAGTACTTCATCATTAAATTCCAGTAGGAGAGGTTCACATTTTAGGGAAGTGTCTGGAGGGGCGGTAGAACTATCTATTTTGGGCAGTTCAGTTTCGAGTCGGGCGAGACTACCGCGTATCGCCCAAAGTACTCCGGCTTGTTTAGAAATGCAGACGCTGTGAATGCCTTGAATGCATCCCATAATACTGCATATTGCGTCACCAAGGCTGCGTTAAGAGCAAAATATTAAAGGATCGCAGCATGTAGCTCCGACAGTTCATCTAGTAGTGCTGTGGCTGGGAATGTCAATCTACGTTCCTAGCCAGAAGAATAGGGAATTACTAGGTGAAGTAGCACGGACATGTGACATGATAGGGTGCGGGCATTGTTTCTACATTGCCTAGCCAATACCAACTAGGGGCGTCTGCAAACCAATAATCAACACGTGTCCACACGGAGTGTGGTGCTAAGTGGAATGTGTAACCCAGGTCTCCGGAGTGCTGTGTGCGTCGTGTATCGCAGAGAGCAATTAAGTCCAGAAAATCATCTCAGGCCCAAGTGGCCTGGGGTTTAGAGCCTTGCCCTGTTCGGGATGTGTCACAGCTGGGATCCAGCCATAGATTCAAATCGCCGCCGAGGATTTAGGTGTCTGGTTCATGTCGGTCAAAGCTGTGTGTACTTCAGAGAAAAAAGTGGGATTGCCAGTGTTAGGAGGGCAAATGCTAAAAACCAGTTTTTTTTAGCCCAACATTGTCCCCATCACTAATATGTATCGCCTGTGTTCATCAGCGATGGTGGTGTAGTGCATGAAGGGGAGGCTGTGGTGTATCAATATACATACGCCTCGGGAGTATGTGCTGTATTCAGTGAAGAATCAGTGAACTCCCCAAGAGGAGGCAAAAGGGGGAGAGGATTGCCGAGGCAGGTGGGTTTCCTGCAGAAAAGCTATCTTAATGTGGTGTCTGTGTAGGTAGAATAGTACTAGCATTCATTTCCGGGGGATGTTGAGGCGGCGAACATTCCAGTAGCCGTGCTTCAACCTTGGTGTTAGGAGTTACCATCATGAAGGTGCCGGAGTGAGAGTGTACCGAGTGTACAAGTGGAGTGTCCTGCATGCAAGAGGCATGGAGGTCCACACAAGATGGAGAAGAGAGGGGAAAAATAAGTCTGACAGAAGACAAAAAACAAACAAGTCCCAATTAGCTCACCCCCCACCCACACCAGTAGACAACAGCATGGCGAAATCCCAGTACCCAATACTAAAAATACAAAATCCCAAAATCAAAATGGTCGAAGTTATCCGTGGGGGCAGGCAATGATTCAGGAGCCCACAGCCTGATCTGCAAGATTTGTCACTGAATTAGAAAGAGTTATTATGAAGGGTGGAAGTCCTTTAAGTTTGCAAAGCCATGGATTAATCAACAAGCATGCAAGTGTATTTAGCCATCAAGGCTGTTATGTGCATGGCCGTAGTAGGGTAGTCCACTAATTGCATAAAAAGTATAGCCGTTGTTATTCCAGGGGGAAAGAGTTCACTGGCAGCCAGTAGTCGATCAGGGGATGAGAGTCTAGATGAGTGATGAGGGCTCTTGCGATTATTATCCCTTTGTGTTTTGCACAAGGTGTCCACCGGGTGTAAAAAAAAGTGGGGTTTGTCACCTATCGCCACCCGCAATCTCGCCGGGTACAGCATGTCGTTTTTCATGCCAAGTTTGCGGAGTTACACCTTAACATCAGTGAACTTTTGCTGCACTTCCTGGACCACCGCTGTGTGATCAGGATAAAAGGAGAGCGAGGAACCCTGATACTGCAGTGGGGAGTTCTCACGGGCGAATACGGAGGGTGGTGTTGCGATCTATATAGTTTAAGAGATGTGCAATAATGGGCCTCAGGGGGGCTTGAGGGGGGAGGGCTTGGCCCTAAGGATCTGTGTGCCCTTTCTACAAGAAGTACTTTGGAGAAGTGTTGGGGCCCCAACAAATCAGTGAGTTATGTCTCTACAAAGAGCTCTGGCATCCGTGTTTGGTTGATTCTTCAAATCGCAAAATCCATATGTTATTCTTCCTGGATCTGGCTTCAAAATCTTCATTTTTGATAACCACCGCTTTAAGCAGTCATTCAGTTTTGTCCAGGCAGAGTGTCATATCTCATGTCTGGTCTTCGTGTGTGGATATGCGATCCTCAGCCGCGTCCAACCAGGTGCCATGCCTGTCCAGGCGCTCTCCCATTTTGTCAAGTCGCGTGACAAGAGTGTTGAATCTTGCATCAGGGAATCCGGATCTTAGTTCCACCATAATGGCTGCCGAGCCTTCGAGTGGGGGGGGGGGGGGGGGGTTTGCGCTTCAGAGTCTGCCTTGCCATCTTTGTCTAGGGTCTGTCCCTGGCAATCTGATATGCGGGGCCTGTCAAACGTCAACTAGCGCTGCTTAGAATCGCCACGCCCCGTTGTGTCTGTGGGGGGTCATAGGCAAATGCAGGTAAGGCGTGGGTCCTGTCTATGCAGCCCCTCTAATTGTGAAGTGGCAAGGCGTGGGTCATGAGTCCCTGCGCCAGGGAGTGGAGAGTTGGCAATTCCCAGCAGTGGAGTTGAAAAAGCAGGAGCCCGGTGGGGACCCCACATGTCAAGTAGCAAAGTATTTCGGAGCCCTCTCCGACGTGGGGCCTCTAAGGGGTGCCTGGCAGATATTGGTTCCCCAAAAGAAGAACAGTTGCATTTGCATGTGCTTAGAAAACAAGGAGGATGCCACCCAATAATTGCGCTTGATCGGGCCGGGCCATCCAGTGGAGTAATGAGGAAGCAGGTAGTGCAGCAAGGGAATCCCATGCAGCCCGGGCCCAGGAGTACATGTGGGTGGTCCCCTACCACCGTCGCTGGGCTGCCGGGTCGTGCCTGTGTCATAGGAGGTTGGATGTAGTTTCCTAGCCCTCTCTACAAGAGCCTGGGATGTCTGAGGCAACAATCTAGATACTGCAGGTAAGGGCGGGGTAGGCAAAGGTTTTCTCTGGCCTGTAGATTAGGGCCAGCAGCCTCGCATTGTCATGGCAGTGATGTTGGGCCATGAGGTAAGGATGAAAAGTCTCTGGCAGGGGACAGGGAAGGCCCAACGTGGTGATGAAGCGCCGATACAGAGCGAAGAAGCAGCCGCAGATCAGGCCAAGCTGCCACCCTCACCCACGCCGGCACATCTCCGCCGGAGGGCCACAGCGACGGTACTTGACACTCAACTAGAGTGGTTATTGCTGGCCCCTCCGGATGGTTCCAAATTAACTCACCAGAGCCCGGGCCACAACAGTGATGGCGGGATATGTGCGGAGAGGAGGGGAGACCCAGCGGGGCACCACAGCCCCGGCCTTAGTCTCGCCAGCGACCGCTGTCGTCAGGGGCCTCCGAGGCAGGCTGGGCCACTGCCTGCTCCAGTGGGGTCCCACAGCGGCTCGATGGTGTGGAGCCAGGATCAGGCAGCCCTCACAGCATGCTTTGTTGGTGTAGGCGGCAGGATAGCAACATTTGCGAGGGTAAAGGCGACGGCAACACTATGTTGTCATGAGGATTTGGGTGGTGAGCTCCGGAGCTTCAGTGTCGTGCAGCCATCTTAGTCGCCGTCTTGGCCATGCCCCTTTATTTTTGATTATTGGGTTTGTGATGTGTGAGAGTGTTTGTGTGCACATTCAAGTCTCCAGTAGTTATTATAATCATCTGATGTGTTTTCTTTGGTTATTGGTATTGTGATGTGTGAGTGTGCCTGTGTACACATTCAAGTCCATAGTCATCTGATGTATTCAGTGTAAATATTTTTCTGATTTCTTTCAGTGGAAATCCAATATATTCCCTGCTTGTATTTTATTTCATGTATTTTATTACATGTATTTAACGGTTGCATTTGCTTACTTATGTGTGTTATTATTACTTGCACACTGAGAAAGCCTTTTTGTTAGAGAAAACCCCATGCCTTATTACCAGAACAGTCTTTTGATGTGAAATCCCTTTCCTGGTGTTTTTATTGCTTTGCTGTGTTTGTGCTTCCATGTGGCAGAGCAGTATTTTCTATAATTTGGGAGGGCAAAGCAATACAGTCCCTTTTTGAAGATCTGCGCCAGCACCTTATTGACCGTAATCTCATTGATCCCCCCCCAGGAGTTTGCCTAGGAGGCAGACCACAGAATCAGCCTTAGGGTCCACAAGTAGGTATCTGGGCAGGGGGATCACCACAAGGGTGGGCCAAGTCCTCACTAGAAGAAGGAGGGGGAGACAAACATAAATCCAAGGAGTTCTCTAAAAATCCCAAAACGAGTTCTAAGGGTCAGGACTTTCAATCTCTACCTTAGCAGAAGAAGTGGTTCCCTGAGAGTAAGTCATCATGGAAGAGACCCCATAAGTGCTGCGTTTGTCCACAGGTTGGGCACTACAAGGGGTATACGGTTGGGCACTACAAGGGGTGTACCAAGTATCCCAAGCTGGCACAGCCCCCTACTGATAGGCAAGCACTGAGGGTGGTTTGTGTAGCGCTTGGGGAGGAGATTGTTCCAAATAATGTGGGAATAGCGTAGAGGTTTACCTAGTGACCCTGAGTGACAGAGAGACATACAAAGAACCCACATGCTTAATAACACTAGGAAATACAGTCAGTGTGTCGCCATCAATGGACATAGGGTGGAGGCTCTGAGAGATACTGGAGCCAGCATGACAACTTGCAGATGCAATCTTGTGACCTCAGAGCAGGTAATTCCTAATGCATTCCACCAAGTTGTTGCAGCCAACAAACCTGACAGTCACTACCCAGGGGCTCTGGTTCCTTTTGAGTGGGGATCGCAGATTCCTTGAGGGTAGCTGTGAGCCCATCCATGCATGTGAATTGTCTGCAAGGCATCAACCTAGAGCACACCATCAGGAAGTAAGTGGATCTCACGTAGACTTGGAGATATTAGGGTTCCCTGAGTAGGTGTGCCTGACCACATGGTCCTTGGTCACCCAAGAGGGTATTTAGGAAGACCTGGAAAAATGGCCCAGGTGCCTACCAAAAAGAGGAAGTGTAAAGAGCACAGGAAACCCACTACAGAAACTTTCATGTTCTGGGAGGAGCCTGAGCCTGAAGGTGATGCTCCAGAACCTACAGGAGAGAACATTGCGCCCTGGGAAGCCTACCTGAGCAGACCAACTGACAGCAGGAAGGTGGTCCCACCAGGAAGAAGTTCTGCAAGGCGCAAATTGAGTGCCCTACTTTTGAGGGTCTATGGCAACAGGCCGAGGTCTAGGCAGCTGGCGATGTCTAGTGATCACCTGATTTACTAGGAGAATGATATCTGTAAAGTGAGCCTAAGGTTCCTGAGGCAACTAGTGTGTTGGTGGTCCCACAGTGCTACAGGGCCTTCCTACTGGAACTGACTCATGATGTTCTCCTGGCAGGTCATCTAGCACAGAGTAAGACACTTGAGAGGCTTGTCACCCATTTGTAAAGACCCTCGTGAGGATGGCCTCAGATGCATTCTAACGATCATGCCCTACCTGCTAGGCCAGTTGCGGTAAACACCCAAAATATCGTTTCCAAAATATCGACTGCCCAGAATATCGAAGTTAAAATATAGAGTGGACAGAATATCGACTCTACAAAATATAGATAGGTCAGAATATCGAAATTGGGGTACAAAATATCGATTACCAAAATATAGACCTTAAAAATATAGATTACCAAAATATAGACCTTAAAAAATATCGAATACCATAATATCGAATTTTTAAATTTAGATTACCATAATATCGATTTTTTTTGTGTGTTATGTATGGTAGTATATGTGTTAAAATGATGTATTATTGTTGTAATGTATGTTTAATTTATTTAAACAAATGAATGTTATGTAATTTAATTATTGCGTAATTTAATTCCGTAGCGGGTTGTGGGTTTATAGGGGAATAGGGTGGGAAGTAATTTAATTATGGTTAATTAAATGTTAATTATATTTATATGTTTTGATAATTAATTAATTGATAATTAATTATTAATTGGTAATTTATTTTTATTAATTGGTAATTAATTTATAATAATTGATTAATTGATAATTATGTTAATTGTATTTGTTATTAATAGGAGCGGGTTGTGGGTTTGTAGGGGAATTGGGTGGGAAGTAAATTAACTGTAATAAAGTAAATAATTAATTTTTTATTTATGTGTATTGATAATTGATAATTAATTTGTAATTGGTAAATAATTATTATTAATTGGTATTAAATTTTTATCAATTGATAATTCATATTTTTAAATGGTAATTAATTGTTATTAATTGGTAATTATTTTTAATTAACTTTTTATCAGTATTGATAATTAATGTCATCTTATATTTAATTTAAATCATTACTTTCCCTACTTTTGCACTCTCTGGAGTGGGAATAGTAATTTTTACCTCTACGCTATCCAACGCTTTCCCTACTGTTGCACTGTTTGGAGTTGGAATAGTAATTTTTACCCCTACGCTATCCAATGTTTTCCCTACTGTTGCACTCACTGGAGTGGGAATAGTAATTTTTACCTCTACGCTATCCAACGCTTTCCCTACTGTTGCACTCTCTGGAGTGGGAATAGTAATTTTTACCCCTACGCTATCCAACGTTTTCCCTACTGTTGCACTCACTGGAGTGGGAATAGTAATTTTTACCTCTACGCTATCCAACGCTTTCCCTACTGTTGCACTCTCTGGAGTGGGAATAGTAATTTTACCCCTACGCTATCCAACGTTTTCCCTACTGTTGCACTCACTGGAGTGGGAATAGTAATTTTTACCCCTACGCTATCCAACGCTTTCCCTACTGTTGCACTCTCTGGAGTGGGAATAGTAATTTTTACCTCTACGCTATCCAACGTTTTCCCTACTGTTGCACTCACTGGAGTGGGAATAGTAATTTTTACCCCTACCCTATCCAACGCTTTCCCTACTGTTGCACTCTCTGGAGTGGGAATAGTAATTTTTACCCCTACGCTATCCAACGTTTTCCCTACTGTTGCACTCTATGGAGTGGGAATAGTAATTTTTACCCCTACGCTATCCAATGTTTTCCCTACTGTTGCACTCACTGGAGTGGGAATAGTAATTTTTACCTCTACGCTATCCAACGCTTTCCCTACTGTTGCACTCTCTGGAGTGGGAATAGTAATTTTTACCCCTACGCTATCCAACGTTTTCCCTACTGTTGCACTCACTGGAGTGGGAATAGTAATTTTTACCTCTACGCTATCCAACGCTTTCCCTACTGTTGCACTCTCTGGAGTGGGAATAGTAATTTTACCCCTACGCTATCCAACGTTTTCCCTACTGTTGCACTCACTGGAGTGGGAATAGTAATTTTTACCCCTACGCTATCCAACGCTTTCCCTACTGTTGCACTCTCTGGAGTGGGAATAGTAATTTTTACCTCTACGCTATCCAACGTTTTCCCTACTGTTGCACTCACTGGAGTGGGAATAGTAATTTTTACCCCTACCCTATCCAACGCTTTCCCTACTGTTGCACTCTCTGGAGTGGGAATAGTAATTTTTACCCCTACGCTATCCAACGTTTTCCCTACTGTTGCACTCTATGGAGTGGGAATAGTAATTTTTACCCCTACGCTATCCAACGTTTTCCCTACTGTTGCACTCACTGGAGTGGGAATAGTAATTTTTACCCCTACGCTATCCAACGCTTTCCCTACTGTTGCACTCACTGGAGTGGGAATAGTAATTTTTACGCTCTCAGTATCCAACAAAATCTCGACTTTTTTAAATTACTTATATTATGTTTACATTTTAAGCTATTTTATATTATATTATGTATGATTTATTTAATTGTTTTTAATATTTAATTAATTTTATATTATTTTTAATACATTTAAAAAATTCGATATTTTGGCTAACTATATTTTGACAGTCTATATTTTGGAATCGATATTTTAGTACTTACCTGTTTGTAGATAGGGGGTCGATATTCTGTCCCTCGATATTTTAGTGTCGATTTTTTGTATAGTCGATATTTTGTCCCTCGATATTTAGTCACTGAACCGCCAGTTGCAAGTCACCCTGTAGGCATTCCCTGTCATTGGCACTCCCTTTGAACGGTTGGGGATGAACATTGTTGGGCCTCTGGACCCCAAGAGAGCCCTTGGCAAAAGGTTCATCCTGGTCTTGGTGAACCATGCCATCCAGTGCCCGAAAGTTATACCTCTGAAGACATTCACTGCACCCGCGTTGCCCATGGCACTGATAGGGATATTTACCTGTGTGGAGTTCCCAAAGGAGGTGGAATCTGACCGTGGTACCAACTTTATGTTGGCGTACATGAAGTCCATGTGGAAGGCTGTCAGCCTTTCCTCCACACTGACCCTAGAACAACAGAGAGACCAATTGTTGGGGCAGTTTGCCTCTCTCTTCTCCCTCATTTCAGGACTCACTACATGATGCACCCATGATATTGATACTGGGGACAGTAGGCCTTTGAAAAGAAAGAAATCTACAAGCTATCTGGTAAGGTGAGAGCTAGCATAAAAGACAAGGTCTCTAAGATGCTGGAGTTAGGGGTTATTGAACCCTCAAACAGCTCTTGGTCCAGGCCAGTGGTGAAGGTCCCCAAGGCTGCTACTCCAGGTGTCCACACCAGAACCTTGGTTCGGCATGTTCTACCGGGGACTCAGTGCAGTCACCAAGACTGACACACACCCCATCCCTCAAGCTGATGAGCTCATCGATCATTGGGAGCTACCAAGTTCCTAGGCATGTTTGACTTAACATCTGGGTACTAGCAGATTGCCTAAACCAAGAGAGCCAAAGAGAGGTACGCTGTCTCTACCCCAGAAGGCTACTTCCAGTCCAGGTAATGCACTTTGGATTGAATAACACCCCTCACCTTCCAGAGGTTGGTCAACCAAGTTCTGGCTAGATTGAAGAACTTCCGTGCTGTCTATCTAGATGACATTGCAGTCTTCAGTTCGAGCTGTGCCACCTCAGGGAAGCGCTTCAGGTTCTGCAGAGGGCAGGCTTGACAATAAGGGTCAGTATGTGCTAGATAGGGCAGGGTTCAATGGTTTACTTAGATCACCAAATTGGAGGGGGCAAGTTGCAGCCCCTCTGGGCTAGGATTGATACCATTCTGGTTTGGGAACCCCCCAAAACCCATACAGAGGTGAAAGCCTTTTAAGCCTCACTGATTAATACAGGAGAATTGCCAAGGTGTATGGCACCATTGTTGCACCCCTGGCAGAGCTGACTTCCCAGAATTAGCCCAAACAGGTGATCTGAAAGGAGGCATGCCAGAACGCTTTGTTACTCTAAAGAAGGCCATGTGTACGGCACCCAAGAAGCTCAAGGCCCCTGACTTCTCCAAATAATTAATTGTCTAGAAGGTTGTCTTAGAGCATGGCCTAGGGGCTGTGCTCTCACAACTGGATGAAGAGGGCCTGGATCAACCTGTGGCTTTCATTAGTAGTGTTGGAAAATGGCCCTCTCTGCAGGGTCACTCCCAAACTTTTTGCCTTCCTCCTTCTACTTTTTGCTTAGTTTGTTTTTGTTAGCCTCAAGACTTTGTGCATTTTACCATTACTAACCAGTGCTAAAGTGCTTTCTTCTTAAAACATAGTAACATTGGCTCATACCCAATTGGCATATTTAATTTACTTATAAGTCCCTCATAAAGTGGCACTACATTTACCCCAGGCTGTAAATTAAATGCTGCCAGTGGCCCTGCAGCAATGATCGTGCCACCCACTTAAGTAGCCTCTTTAGCATGTCTCAGACCTGCCATTACAGAGCCTGTGTGTACAGTTTGCACTGCCATTGCTACCTGGCAAAATGAACCTTTTGCCAGAACCAAAACTGCCCTTTTTATAGATATGTCACCCCTAATGTAGGCCTTGGACAACCCAGAGGGCAGGGTACAATGTATTTAAAAGGCAGCACATGTACTTTTAAGTTTTACATGTCCTCACACAATAGGAGCTTTGGTGTGACTAGATGGGGCATCCTGGCAGGTTGGGAGGGAGGACCTGGACCCAGCCTCACTTACACCTGAATAGGCTGTGTCCTGTCCACACACAAAGGGCTGCATACCCTCCGCCCCCTGTGGTAACTGTGGAACCAGGGCAGTAACAGCAAGACCACTGTGCACTTTAAAGACCTGTCTTTGAAGTCTCCCCCACTTCAAAGGCCCAACTGGATATAAGTGCTGAACCTCTGAGACCACCACTTCAGTACACTTCTGGACCTTTGAAGACTGCCAGGAAGAAGGATTGCTGTGCTGCTGAAAGGACTGCCACTCTGCTGGTTAGCTGTTTTGCTGAACTCCTGCACTGCACTGCTCCTATGCAGGCTGCCATCTTGCCTGCATCACTTGAACCCGGAGTGACTCCAAGGGTTAGATGCCTGGCCTCCTGATCTGAAGTCTCAGGGCCATAAAAGACTTCCAACCCAACTGCTTCTGCACCTGAATTCTGCCATCTGTGAGCATACCCTGCCAAATGGTGCCACACCAGGCCTAGGCTATTGGAAGTGGGAATATGGTGCATTTCCAGTGGAAATGACCTCTGCTGAGCGACGCAAACCCGAGCAGAACCAATGCGTCTCCTCGGCTGAGCGATGCAACCCTGAGCAGAACTGACGCATCGCTGCTGTTGCATGGATTGGACCCATTGCGAAAGACTTGTATCACCCCTGCATCCCTCATTTCGGGATCGACACATCCACATTGGAACTGCCACTGCAAGATGCTTTTCCTGGTGCAAGCTCCTTGCATCCCTCATCGACGGCAGCCTCTGCTGCATGATGCATCTTCTATGAGGATCCACGCAACTCTCTGCAACACGGATTTAAGGTACTTTGTTCAGCGGGCCTAATTGAGTCCCTCTTGCCGGCCTGCACTCCATCATGGTCGGCTTGAATGAGTGACTGTTCCAGTCTGGCACAACCAGATATCCCCAATAGCACTATTAATATGGAAAACTCAATGCTGATATGAAAAATTATATATTCAATCAATCAATCAAAGCTTTATTTCGACATATAATATCATAAAAGCACAAATGTACATAAAACACAATTCATAGAAATACATAATTAAAAGCATGTCGTAAAAGAATCTTTTTTCTTTAAATACAATAAATATTTTAAAAATGTATGAAACTTTGACAGCTTTGAGAGTAAAAGAGAGTAATCAACTAGAACTAATTAACTTCTGCCTGATCAGCCATGCCCAGCCTAAGAATTTGGCCACCCCACAGACTATGGTAGTATTTGCATCCGTCTTAAGGATTCTCAATGCTACAAGGTGGTCCCTCGTTCCTAGCTGCGAACAAACGGGCTTGAGCCATTTCATTCTGGGTTTCGCATATGCTGGACAAGCGAAGAAGAAATGGGAAATATTCTCAATAGCGCCCGGGCAAGTTGGGCAATCCAAGGGAGTCTTATGTGGAGTGTTAGAAATGGGATTTCTGGTTGGCTAGGGCTTGCGCCAAAGCCAGGTAGAAACCACCACTCTAGTCAGGGCAAGGAAGTTACACGCCAAAGATAACCCCTGCTCACCCCCTTGGTAGCTTGGCACGAGCAGTCAGGCTTATCTCTGAGGCGATGTGTAAAGCGTTTGCGCGCGCACCCAGCAACAACACCCAAGGCCCACCACAAAGGAAACTCCACACAAGGTATTCTATAAAAATAACCTTTGTATTATACACAACACATCAGATAAAAACACACACTTTACAATGTGCCAACAGGCACGGGCAGAATTTACAAGGGATTATATGTACAGGGGACAGGGCCACATGGACCGCTGTCTGGAATTAGCACTCTTAGAACATATGATATGAAATTACTGTTCACACAAAAATAGCACAGGTATCACAGAACCAGTAACTACTGGTATTGGGCAATTACACCCTACGCAATCCTAATACACCTCAGGTACACATCACGCAGGGGGGACCATGAACACATCAGCCTAACCTACACCGGGAAAAACCCTCTCCTACGCATAGGCACAACTAGACTGAGACATCGCCTAAATACATTGCGCAGGCGCAAAAATACACAAGGAATAATGATCAGGTACCCTAGGGGAGGGCACAACACAAGAAGAACTATCCCCAGGCCAACCTGGCCTCTCAGGGGCAAGGACGCCCTATGTCCAGCAGAGTCAGGGCGCACTTGCGCAGGCTGCGCAAGCCAGGAACACAAAGCACAACCTAAACGTGGCAGTTGCCCACTAAGTGCTGGGCAACTGGAGAAATGCGGGGGCACCACTGTGCCTTCTCAAAACCATATACAGCAGGGGGGGTTGGAGCCTCTTTGGGACTCTAAATAAATGAAATGCCCCCGGAGCCTCGCTGGGCTCAACAAATGAAATGCCCCCTGAGCCTCGCTGGGCTCAACAAATGAAATGCCCCCTGAGCCTCGCTGGGCTCAACAAGGATTGGGCCAATCGTTGGAGCCTTGCAGGCCTTTTAAACAAATGGGGGCGTGTTGGAGCCTCGTGGGCTCTTCCCAGAATGTGGGCCCGACGTTGGAGCGCACCGGCGCTCAAAATAAACGAGGGCCCCAATCGTTGGAGCCTTCGTCGGCTCGATACTTGCACACTCCGCCCCCTCACTCACCGGGACTCTGGGGGGCTCCTTCCGACCTCCTCCGGTCATCTCGGTGTTCCACGGCTTGGGTGCGGAGCCTACGGGCTCAACGGAGCGCCTCGTCGGACCTAGGAGGGCTCCCGCTCCTCGGGGGCTCCCTCACTCTTGGCAGCACTCCGCTGCGGCTTGCAGGCTGGCCCTCTCGTCACTCCGCCGGGGAGCGCGGGGTAGGCTCCCGTTGCTTCCTTCCTCTCTAGCGCGATTTCCTCCCACCAGGCCCCGGTCACGTGGGCCACTCCCCCTCCCACTGGACCAATCCCAGCGCGGCAGGGGGGATGACGTGGCCGGGACTCCGGGCTGCGGCGGTGATTTTTGAAATCGTGTTTAAGTCGCGGGGTGGGCACCCGCGACGGGAGAAATCCAAAATAGGCAATAAAAACGGGGCAAATGCCGGGTGGGCACCGGCGCTTCTCTGAGGGCAGTAAATCGAGGTGGGCACTCGATTATGGCGGCAATGTCCCTGGCAGGGTGGGCACCTGCCAGGGGACTTCAGGCTCGGCAGAGATGGGGCAGACGCCGGGTGGGCACCGGCTTTTTAGAAATAAAAGCGCTCCTGAGCGCTAAAGGAAAAGGAAAGCGCTTCCAGGCGCTAGAGGTGAAAAATAAAGCGCTCCCCGCGCTTCAGGGCACACAATCAGCAAAAGTCCAGGCAAGTTCTCCCCTGCATGCAGCAGGGCAGGGGTGGGGGGCAAGGCTGGACCCAGAGCCAGCTCACTGGGCCTCCAGGCAGGGAGGTAGTCCAGGTGGCGGTCCTCTGGTCCAGCAGCAGCGGCAGCAGCCCCCCTCAGGCAGGATCCTGGCAAAGAACAGTTTCTGTGGGGACACAGCCCCATTTTTATACAGCAAACCCCTTTGTTCTGGGTTCAGGGTGAGGGGGAAAACCAGTCGCAGCTGGTTGGGGAGCACCCTTGATGTGCTCAGCCCCTCACTCTATTCATTGGCAGGGCTAGGGTCGTCAGTCGCACCGCAGGGGGCGGGGCCAGCATTGTGTGTGGAAAACCCTGTCCTATTCAGGACCCAGGTGTACTCCTCCCACCCATCTAGCTGCTGATCTCCCCATTCACCACTGGGTGACTCATCCTGACTCTGGGGAATCCCTAGCCCGTCACATGACATGACCAGCCAATCACGCGACAGACACACTGCACACAGAAGTGCCCACTTCTAGAAGTGGCACTTCCACACTAGGTACATGCACGCCGCACACATCATCGCGCAGCATTCACTCCCACGAGTCCGCACATACCAAACTCGGGCCTGCACACCCCACGCATCAGGAACTACTAGGGACACATACACTCCCCATGCATTCCTATGGGAGGGCAGGCCTATCTCACCACATGCACTCAGAGCACGCACGCACTTTACCCTGGGACACAGGGAAAGTGCGCAGAAACCAAAAAATTACCACACCAAGTCACCAGTAAAAAGCAAAAAAAGTTTAGGGGTGAACCTGCCAGAAGGGCCAAGTCCAACATGGAGGATTCCACTTGCTGGTACGGTCGCGAAGGGGAAGAGTCCCAAACCTGAGCTGGATAAAGAGTGATCTGTCCTTGGGCTTCATAATGAAGTCTAAATAGTGTTCCAGATGGGGCGTAAGCTTATGCTGGCGAAATGCCTCTGTCAGTCTGCCAGGGTTTGGGTCTCTCAGCTCCTGAGCATCAACCCACGTCCAAAAAGCTCTTTTGGTTTCCTCCTTGGATAATGGTGCCCCAAAATCCCGATCAGTTGTGAGGCCTGTTGCCACCAGGAGCTTCTTAATATTGGTAAGCCACCCAATTTTGTGGGCTCCTCGCAGATTCATGACCTCTCTTAGGCCATCAGCATAATTAGAGAGCTCGGGGGTGCGCCACAACTGCGCCCAATATAACAGAGGACGTAGAGTGGCTAAATCTCTAATAGAGCGCCTACCAAGATCGTTCAATAATGGTTTCGTCGGGGTTCCCCTTGGGAGCGATGCAAGGTCCCTGAAGAACCTGTTTTCTCCATTCACAAGGGCATCTACACAGAAGCCCCATAGTTCTACGCTATAGAGAGCACTGCCTACCACCTTTGCAGCATATATATCCAGGGCTGGGGAAATAGGTTTGGTAGTGGAGGCACATAGTTCCTTTCCTAAAGCTCCCACTACCCGCCTATGGTTTAACACCATTTTATCAATGTGGGGCTGCCACTTGAGTTTGTCAGAGATTCTGATCCCCAGGTAATCGAACTCTTTGACACGCTCAAGTTGTTTCCCATCCAAGGTCAAGGCAGATCTGGAGGATCTGGTTGGGTTAAAATAGAGGAGTTTGGTTTTGGAGGTCTTGATGACAAGGCCCCTCAGCTCACAAAACAAAGAGAAGCGATCCAAAAGCTTCTGCAATCCTGCTGGTGTTTTTGATATTAGAAGCGTATCGTCCGCGAAGAGAAGGGCGGGAACTTTGTCACCCGCCAGGGCGGGGGCATCAGCATTAGCTTCAAGCAGGAAAGAGACTACGCCGTTCACAAAAAGTGTGAAGAGTGTGGGAGCCAACACACAACCTTGGCGAACCCCTCTATTCACCGGGATTTTATCCGTTTTTTTGCTCCTGAGTCCCCCATCTAATGCGAGCAAAATTATCTTCATGCATCCGAATGAGAAGGTGCAGGATATACAGTGGAATCCCCATCTCCTCCAAAATCAGCCACAGGCGATCGCGGGGGACCAGATCAAAGGCGGTCTTGAGGTCGATGAACGCCAGGTAAAGGGCGCCCTTACCAATAGTGACCACCTTCCAGTATAGGAGCACTAGCCTAAAAGCCTGGTCTTTCGTGCTTGTGCAGGCTCTAAAACCTGCCTGGAACTGTGTCATAACACCATTGTCATCCACCCAAGAGTGGATCCTCTCCAGGAGGACCCTACCAACCAGCTTCTGTCCAGTATCTATGAGACTAATAGGGCGGTAATTCGCTGGGTCCCCCCTGGAGCCCTTCTTGAAGATGGGAATTACTTCATCCCCCTTCCATGATTCCGGTACCGGTGAGCCTTCCAACAAAGCATTGATAAAGATCGCGAAATACGCAGCCCATCCATCAATATTAGCTTTGTACAGGTCACCCGGGATACCATCTGGTCCCGGTGCCTTTGCGGGTACAATCTTGTTAATGGCTATCTCAACCTCTTTCTTCGTGATCGTAGGAAATAAGAACTGATCAGGATGAGCGGCTGTGATCCCCGCTCGAGTGCGAGGGTCCCCCATTTGCTCCACCCCTACATATAGATTCCTAAAGTTGTCAAACCATTCCCTATCCGTGATATGGTTGGGAATTTGGTCCAGATCGTGAGTAGTGGATCTTCTCACTATAGACCAAAAGAGCTCGCCATTCTTTGAATGACTCGCAGATTTTAGACTGTCCCAACGCAGCTCTTCCCATTCCTTTTTGGAAGCTGAAAGGGCCTGTCTGTATTGCAACCTCGCTTGCCTGACCTCGCCCGGGTTGTTAGATTTAATAGCAAGGACCAGGCTATTTTTTTTCAATCTGCAGTCCTTATTGAACCACTTGTTTTCTGACTTGACACTTGATTTACATTTTTTTCTATGGTCAAGAAACAGGATGCCAATCGAATCTATAGTTTCCTCAAAGACTTTGACTACAGCAACATGGCCAACCATGTCCCTAGAAGCTGTAGAGAGCCTGAGGGTCTGATCAGCAAGGATTTTTTCGAGAGTGGCTAATTTTGAATTACACAGAATGAATTTGGGCCATTTGAGGAACCTATTACAATTGGAAGGCAGGAGTACCTTGGTTGTCATTTGTATTCCAGATGAAGGGGTTTGCTCTTTCCTGTGCCACATCTCCAGCATGTTGAGGGACAAAGGGTTATGGTCACTATTGATTGATGGTATGATAATCATATCAACAGCGAGTTTCCATCCCCTCCTATCAACCAGTATGTAATCTATTCTACTTTGGCAAGAGACCCTATTAAAGGTGTTTGCACCCGCTGGGTCAGAGATTGTACGCCCATTAACAGCTCTTAGCCCAAATTCTATCGCTAGAGCGTTTATTTGGATTACAACCGGGGACCATCTCTTTACAGGCTTAAGAGATAGTGAAGGAATACCCCATCTGGTGTCCTCATCATGTATTCCCAAAATATCGTCTGTGGCAAGCGGTTCAAATGAACAATTAAAATTGCCGGCAACAAAGAAAAGGGAATCAGAGGGACAAGAAGAAAGCATATCTGAAAGAGCTGTGATAGTGGAAGATCTAGCGCCCCCTTGGGTTCCTCGGGCGTAAACATTAAAAAATTCCCATATTCAGTTGCTCTTAGTACACTTGATGGTAAGTCTCATTATATCTGGTGTAGAGCAGCTATTGAGGATAATCTTAAGGTTAAGTTCTGCCCTAACCCATACCATGAGTCCGCCAGAAGGGCGGCCACGAACAATTGAAATAGCTGGTACGAAAAAACAACAGAACCCCGGCTTATATAATGGCTCGAGGCTCCAGGTTTCCTGGAACAGGCATAGATCATATCCCTCGATAAAGTCATTCCAGTCTGGGAGAGAAAGCTTGCTGCGTAGACCTGCCACGTTCCAAGAAACAAGCTTAAGGTGACTAGAGGAATTTTCCCGGGGAGTTAAAGCACTTGGAAGATGGTCCTGGTGATAATCAGTGCTGTTAGTAGGCCTCTGAGGTGAAATTGCCAAAGTGGATGATTGCAAACCCGGGTGTTCTGGTAGTATAGTGGCTTCAGGTGCACAGCAACCTGAGGAGGGCGAAGAACTACTTAGTATACCTCCGCTGCCCTGCAGTCAGTCAACAGCCTCTAGGCTGCTGAATCGATTTTCCATAAAGATAGAATCTAAGGGTGGTGGGGGTATAGACCAGGCCCCTTGTGGCAATCCCCTCCTTTTCCAGTGAACAAGCGTCCACCCATCCGCAAAATGGCCAGGGGGATAAAAGTAGGTCAGAGGGAGGGCTCTGATGGATACTCCTGAGCTAGGATATCTCCAGTTGCAGATGTACTCAACAATTTTGGGGTCATCGAAGTTAATTAAGATACAGTCCCCCCTTATATTCTTTGCCAAGTGGCCTACCCATGGGACCCTCCTAACCATGAGTATTTTACAGGCTTTGTGCTTTGGCAATGGTCTATTTTTGTTAAGCCAATGCACAACCCTGTTCCTCAAGGTTGTTGGGGACTCAACTTCGTTTTTGCCCAGTTCGGGGACCCCTGTTAGGATTACAACAAATGGGGAAGCTTCAGGTGGCAAATTAGGGATATTTGCCCCGCTTGGGGTCTGGGGTGTAGAAATCCTGGCGTCCTCTTCTAACTGGATTGTACTATGCTGGACAGATTTCGTGTGATCAGGGGCTGGTATAGGCTCATTGATTACAGTTAGTGCCTGATGTTCTAAGGATGCTGCTAACTGAACTTGGGGAGCAGCCAGGACTTTTTCTAATCTAATATAATTAGATGTTTTCGGGGCCCCAGATTGATGAGTATTGTTTAAGGAATCAATCAATCCCCCCAAACCATGTTCTATCCTAAGTAGGTGTTGTTCAATCTTATGTATTCTATCCTCCACAGGGCGAAGGAGAAGCCTAATTGCATCATATATATTTGATAGCTCAGGGACCGTTCCCTCAACCACTTCACTAGTCCCCCCATTAACATCCTGGCACACCATTCTAGTAGGTAATAAGTGGACTGGGGATGCAACTTTGTTTGCCAATACCGCCAATGTAGGCTGCACCAAGGGAGCGGGAGTCATTTTAGGGTTTCTGGTATGGCTTACTGGTTTTTGCTTTCTTCTGCCAATCTTGCCCTTCCCACCATTAATGGAGGCACACCCTTGTTTGTTTTTAGGAATTGCCCCAGGGTTTCTCTCGCGCAGCTGCCTGGTGCTAGACTCTGGTGCTGTACTAGAGGCAGACGGCAACAAGCGAGGAGAAATTAACAAAGAGTCAGAGGCCATGGACAGATCTTCCAAGGAAACAGCGACTGTTCCACTGGGTAGCAGATCCAGGGCCGTGGAATCAACATCAGAACATGTAATAGCAGTGCCATTAAAAGCTTGTTGTACAGGGGAGCGCGCATTAGCGATATGACCAATTGAAGACCTCCTGGCCGCCGCAAGGTCCTGTGAGACTCGGCGTTCCAGGAGCGTAATTTCTTGGTCAATAACACAATTAACCTTAGTTATAAATTGGTCCATAGTTCCTGTGAGATGTACATTGGCCACTCTACCTTTAATATTTTTCGATGGCATATTACATGCCATAGGGTTATGGTAGAAGTCTTCTGAGAGGTGGACTTAGTAGGATAGACAAAAACCGTACACAACAAAGGGGAGAAAAATAACCAACCAACTATACAGCCTCACAAATGTATCCCTGGCATTAATTCTCATATGAATAGGAGGACAAGAGTACCTTAACGCATATGCTGGAAGTGCGTTGTTAGGGGGGTTGCCCAGTCCAGTCCGCTCCAGGCAGTGACGGGCAAGGACGGGCCCGCCCTTGGCCCGGGCTTGGCCCGGGCGAGCCCGCACGCGTCCCGCGCTGCGGGAGGCGCTCTTCGGGTTTATGGGCCTTGGCGCCCTGTGATGACGCTCTCCGTGCGCCACGCGGTGTCCCCTGGGTAGTGTAGGCGCAGGGCAGCCCGTTCCCCTTACGGCACTGGCGCTGACGAATGGCCACAGGACATGAGAGGCCCACAGCAGGAGCAGAGATCACCGGCCGTTCCCCTCACGGCGTGTCCGACTTCCAAATCAGGTAAGGCACATCCCGCGCTGCGGGAGGCGCTCTTCGTGTTTATGGGCCTTGGCGCCCTGTGATGACGCTCTCCGTGCGCCACGCGGTGCCCCCTGGGTAGTGTAGGCGCAGGGCAGCCCGTTCCCCTCACGGCACTGGTGCTGACGAATGGCCACAGGACATGAGAGGCCCACAGCAGGAGCAGAGATCACCGGCCGTTCCCCTCACGGCGTGTCCGACTTCCAAATCAGGTAAGGCATGTCCCGCGCTGCGGGAGGCGCTCTTCGTGTTTATGGGCCTTGGCGCCCTGTGATGACGCTCTCCGTGCGCCACGCGGTGCCCCCTGGGTAGTGTAGGCGCAGGGCAGCCCGTTCCCCTCACGGCACTGGTGCTGACGAATGGCCACAGGACATGAGAGGCCCACAGCAGGAGCAGAGATCACCGGCCGTTCCCCTCACGGCGTGTCCGACTTCCAAATCAGGTAAGGCATGTCCCGCGCTGCGGGAGGCGCTCTTCGTGTTTATGGGCCTTGGCGCCCTGTGATGACGCTCTCCGTGCGCCACGCGGTGCCCCCTGGGTAGTGTAGGTGCAGGGCAGCCCGTTCCCCTCACGGCACTGGCGCTGACGAATGGCCACAGGACATGAGAGGCCCACAGCAGGAGCAGAGATCACCGGCCGTTCCCCTCACGGCGTGTCCGACTTCCAAATCAGGTAAGGCGCGTCATTTATGTGAACGAATTTGCATCTTTATTAAAAAATAGGCCTGGGTGGAGTTCGTGGAGTTCTGCTTAGTGGAACTCGGTGTAATGCTGAAAAACCTCTGCAGCGCACTATGGAGTTGCGAGGCGGCAGAGTTTGGTAAGTCATGCTGCTCACGCAGATTTTTATTGCTGGGAGTTTGTCCCATGCTGAAAAATCAGCGTGACCAGTATCACACGCAGGGCAAGAGGGTGCTTCTTCTTTCTGCTACTCAAGTAGATGTTCTACTCGAGCGACAGCTTCCTCAAAGCAAGAGGTAGTTTTCTCAACTTCATCAGTATCGACCTGCTGTGACAGCCAGCATTGAGAAATCTTGCTGGGAGGTGGTCTTGCATAGGATTTTTTATCGCTCGCCAACTTAACGCAAGAGGAAAAACGCTGCTCCGCGTCACTTTGTGGAGTTTTGAAAAACTGTACGCAGAGTTGGCAATACTCCACGAACTCCAACAGCGAAATTCGTTGCCCAGCCCTAGTTGTGAACTCCATATCCACCCCAACTCGCAAATACGCAATCAGGCCAGCACTGAGACCTAGGCCTGAGGGTATTGATTGATAGCTCACAAGTAGCCAGCAGACAAATGCACAGACAGAAAACCTTAGATCAATCCCACAGATAAGAAAACCTTAGATTAATCCCACAGATAGGCACAGTAACACTACAATGATCATGGGAAATTGGCCGCAATAAAGCACACATGGCCGGAGGGGGGTATGGTCAGATGACACATAAGTTAGGAGCATATAGCCAATCAGAACACAGAAGACATAGTGATCACGCACTCCCCATGCCGGACATCTGGACACGTTACCAGCTGGCAGCAATGTGTCCATGCAAGGTCGAGGCCCACCTGTAATTATCCATTAGACAATGAATTTATGACTCCAAATGCAGAGACTAACTTTCCTAACCGTACAAGAATTGCCTATGATGAACTGTATGTAAGAGAGGCACAGATCAATTGTAAATTGAGACAGTCCTCAAGCCCCATGCCTGTAACTGTTCTCCTACCCGCAATGTTTAATTAAACGAGCTGTTCCTGTTTTGCCAAATGCCTCTTGTCTCTCGTTTTTCAAGGTATTTGATGTTCAAGCAACAGTGCTTTTTGGCTCTATTTTCACCATAAACTTTAAAAGGCAATATCTCAAGTTCTAGCGGTTTTTGTTGTTTTGGTCTTGTTTTGTTTATTACATCAAAGTCTGTTTTCTAACCTGATGCGAGATCTTTTTGCGTGGTGTTGTCACTGTTTTACTGTTTGAAGTGCTGCACAAATACTTTACACATTGTCTCCAAGTTAAGCCTGACTGCTCTGTGCCAACCTACCACAGGGTGAGCACTGGTTAATTTAGGAGATCACTCCTGTCTTATCCTGACTAGAATTATGGTTACGGCTCAAACCCCAGTCAACCAGAAACCCAATTTCTAACAAGTAGGAGGTTACTTTTCTGTGAACAGAGGTGGACTGAAATATAGAGGGACTGGGTACTGAAGAAGCTGAGACCATACCTGTTTGGTGCTCAGTTATGAGTTCAGACGGACCACAGAATCCTCAGATGGCTAATGTAGATGAAGTGGGGGAGGATGTGGTCAACAGCTGGGGCGGTCTACCTCAAATCTGGGGAACTGGGTTCGAGTCTCGGCAATGACGCTCAACATCCTGTGATTCTGGGCAAATCAGCTAATCTTTTGTGCCTAACGAAAAACCAAAAATATGAATGTGTCATTGTGTAACACAACTGATGCTAATGTAAAGCGCTCTGATACCATATACCTTCAGTTCAAGTTCACACTATATAAAACTCCCCCCCCCCCCCAATAAAAGGAGATAATCCCTTCAGGGAATGGACTTTATGATGGAACACTGTCCTGAAAAGACCACACCAAAGCTCATGCTCTCGCCACGTTTTTTTCACCTTAGTGAAGAAAACTCCGAATGGGTTGAGAAGTTCTCATAACTTTCAGCTAGATGGACACATGTAGGACCTGGCATCCTTGGTTTAGCCCCTAACTTTTTGCCTTCAGAACTTTTATTTAGCTGACTTCGTTTTTGCTGGCAGTAGGACTCTGCACACTTTACAACTGCTAACAAGTGCTAAAGTGCATGTGCTCTTCCCTTAAAAACATGGTAAGATTGACTTATCCTCAATTGGCATATTTAGTCTACTTGTAAGTACCTTGTAAAGTGGCAGTACCTGTGCCCAGAACCTGTAAATTAAATGCTAATTATAGGCCTGTGGCGCTGATTGTGCCACCCACTTAAATAGCACTATAAACATTTCTCTAGCTTGCCATTGCAGCTGTGTATGCAGTTCTAAACTGCCATTTCGATCAGGCAAATTAAACCTTTTGCCAGGTCTAAACCATCCTTTATAGTTTAGAATACATATGTCACCCCTAGAGTGGACTCTGGACAGCCCAGATGTCAGGGTGCAATGTATATAAAAAGCAGGACCATAACTGGCATGATGGAAGGAAGGAGCAAAGCCCGGCCCCACTTACTCTTGAATAGGCTGTGTCCTGCCTCCACATGAAGGGCTGCACAGTCCCTGTACTTAGTGTGGATCCAGTACCGGGAAGGCAGGGCACCTGTGCATTTCAAGGGCCTGCCTCTAGAAGCTTCTTCCTACTTCAAAGGAACAACTGGTTATAACTATTGGACCTTAGACACCAACTCTTGAGTACACTCCTTGACCTGTGAATATTGTACCAGGAAGAAAAACTGCTGCCCTGCTGTGCTGACCTGCTGCCCTCTTGCATGGGCGAGAAGGACTGCACCTTCATTTCTTAAACCCAGAGCCCCAGAGTGACTCCAAGGGCTAGTTGGCTGACCTCCTAATCTGAAGCCTCAGGGACACAACAGGCTTCCAACAACTTTGCACCTACACCTGAACTCTGCCATCTGTGAGTTTACCCTGCCAAGTGGTGCCACCCCGGTCCTGGACTCTTTGAAGTGGGATTAAGGTGCTCTGCCAACCTCTGTTGATCCAGCAGAACCCATGTATCTCCTCTGCTGAATGGTGCAACCCTGAGCAGAACTGGCACATTGCTGCTGCTGTGGCGATTGGACCTGTCACAGAGACCCGCTTCACTGCTGCAGCCTGCAACCTAGCTGGAACCGCAACTGCATGATGAATCCTCACCTCTGGCCCTCACCTCCCTCGTCGATGCCCGTCTTGATGACGACATTGGACTCTGCACTGCAGCTTCACCGCACCTTGGAACGGACGCATTGTTTTGTCTGCACAACGCATCTTTATCGGGGATCCTCACAACATAAACCAGGAAATAAGGTACTTTATTCAGTGGGCCTAAATGGGTCCCTTTAGCTGGCCCACGGTCTATCACAATTGTCCTGAACTTGTGACTTTGTCCCGGTCCGGCGCAACCAGATATCCACAGTTGGAACTATGTACTTTGTTTTTTGTAAACCTTTTTATTAAAGTTTTGTGATGCAGACAGAGTATATGAGCATAAATAACAACATTTGCAGTTGTTCATCAATCAGTTACATTAAATTGCCAGTATGGTGAACAAGGGGATGTATTGAATGTTTGGGCTTGTTTATTGTCTTCCGTGCATGGCTTATATGTACTTGAGTGTACTGAATCTGTAGTGATGTGCTTGGTTGTTAGGATCTCATCAGAGGAACTCCGTCGCAGTTGTGGGTGGTGTGCGACGTGTTTAACAAACCAACTGTGGGGGGTAACTTGGGGTGGTGGAATCAGGGATGGGGTGCAGGGCTGTATCTTCGAGTGTTCTTCAGTGGTCTGGGCTTCACCAGGGTCGCTCCCTCAACCGGAACTTTCCGCTTTATGGTGCTATATTCACACAAAATAAATTAACTGCATATCTCCTCTTCTACTAATTGTATTTTTGTCAATTTGGTCTATTTTTATTTATTCAAAATAAATATTTTTCTGACATGGTTTTGGGAGCCTTTTGTATTATTACTGTTTGAAATGTTGCACAAAAACTTCATATATTGCCTCTAAGTGTAGCCTAACTGCTCTGTGGCAAGCTACGAGAGGGTGTTCCTCTATTGATTGCAGTGGCTTGGCTCTCATTTTTATCTTCCTGTTATTAAAATAAATCAACAACCTAAACTGTATGTATGCCTCATTGGATGTGTGATTATCACAAGTGATCGCCATCCTAACATAAACATTTTACAAATTCCAAAACTGCCGACTTTGCATTCACTTTCTTTAATGCCATAAGAATCTCCCTTTTTACATTTTAATATGTACAATATGATCCTAACTTGATTAGCTTTTACCCAGTCCCATAGGTTCCTGTAAGAAATTGGATTAATTGTTGGGGTGAGTGGCTACCCACCTCAAGGAATAATCACAACCGTTGTCTCGTGAACCAGTAAAGTCGCTAAGTAAAATGAGCTCAACCCCCAGTAGCTATGGCAGAGAGCAGACAGGCGTAACCTAGGGCAATGTGTAAAGTATATGTGGAGTACCAAAGCAATAATAAAGTCAAAATGTAAAACAATAAAGATCCCAAACCAAATTAGACAAACAATTTACTTTAGTTAACAAAATGATACCAAAATGACATCAGTCTTATCAGGGGAACTGTAGATATGTATTTTTAAAGTTTTAAGTAGAAACAGTGCCAAATACCATAAAGAGCCAATGATAGTCAATGGTTGCAGTATACTAGGACCTGGGCATACTTTGAGGTCCACGAATGATTGGGTATAGGTCGGAGGATACACCAAACAGGTAAGTTCTGGTCAAAGATTTTGCCCCTCTCTAACAAATAGGGTAAAGGTTCCTGGGGCTAGCCCTGGACACTTTTTCAGTAGTTCACGTTTGACTTTCTGCAAACCGGCCATAAAAAACATGTCAGGGAATTTTCAAGATGGCAAAAGTCTTTGGCTCTGAGGCTGGGGTTATGAGTGCGGAGTGTTCTACGTCAATCCTAGTATCCTCTTACTTCAACACTAAAATCCAGTTTGAAGCAAACACTTTACCCACAAAGAACCTAGAGACAAAGGTCTGGTAGTACAAAAACAGGGTCCTTCCGCAACTAGACAGGTGATACACAAGTATTGTCTTGGTGTCCTGTTCTCTCCATTACAAGAGTGCCCCAAATCCTACATGTGGTTCAACAAACCCGTCAATTTAATATTTAATACTTCCCATGATATTCTGCTGAACTGAGATGAGTCATCTCTGCCCATTCTGGTAGGCCTATTGCTTGCACCTTTTTTACACCTATATAAGGCTATTCACTTGCTAGGAGCTGTCAGAAGCTTATACTAATTAGCCTTCTTACAGTTCAGGCAGTAAGTGTAACTTTCTAAAAGTTTGTTTTTCTTAATATTTATTAAAAAGCCAACCTCACTATTCAATTGAATTTTTAAAAACTATTGAAAATTGTTGTTTATTTTTCTAGCTGGCCACATTCCAGAGATACAGTATTAGTAATTAATATTCTCTTTACAGTTTTTCTCTATGGGTTAGCCAGCCTTCTTATAGGGAAAATAGCTTTTGCTTTACTCACTACAAGGACACGTTAAACTTTAAATGTGTGCATGTCCTGCTTTAAAATACCATGCACCCCGCGTTGTGGGCTACAAGGCCTCCACCACTGTCACTTATTAATATTTAAAGAGAACCGTTTCTCCTGACAAAAAGGGTAATTTTGACTAGCCACACTGCATATTTGACACTGCCGGGGGTAGGCTACACAGGGAAGGCATTAAGCCATAAACCATGTTTGCACTGCCAATATAGTGGATGGCACAATAGGTGTTGCAGTCTGCTAGTGGCATTTAACTTCCAGGCCCTGTGTACACTATGTACACAGTATACTAAGGACCTATTTGCTAAAGCAATATGCGAATTAGGAATATGCCAAATCAACCAAGTTTAAAGGGGGAGCATATTAGGGGTGGGCGGAATTTGCGGAATTAACCTTCGCAAATTATCGCGAGAATGTTTAAAATTATCGCAAACAAGCAGAAATATCGCAAAGATGCGGAAGTTTTTTTCCGGCATGTTCGCGAGATTTTCTGCATGGTTGCGGGTCGCCAACTTACCCATGTGGTTGCTTGCGGGCGCGGCCATCTTGTTTTGAGTTGTTCTCGCGGTGCATGATCGCGAGAAGAAAGACGTGATCGCGCGACGCATGACGTCACTGCGGGCGCGAACTGTCGCGAGACAGCGCAAATGGCTAAAAACAATACAACATCTCATGGAGAACGCGACCGGATCAAGAAAACTTGTCGGCGAACGCAGGGATTCAGGTAAGGCGATCGCGCGCGCGCGAGAATGTATCATTTTACAGCGCGAGCAAGAAACAAATTATCGCCAAGCTGCGGAAACCGGAATTTTTGACATTTTCGCGCTCTCCGCGGAACGCAAAAATGTCAAATTATCGCAATTTCCGCGAACGGAACGAAATTTTTGCCCAGGCCTAGAGCATATGCACTTTACAACTGGTTGGCAGGGGTAAGGTGAACAGTGTACTCAAGCCTGAAAAAATATAAGGCCCCGCAAATGTGCAAAATCCAGTGTGACCAAACAGAAAAGGCTAACTTCCTTCAATTCCCTTTCTCACGTTTTCACTAGTGCCATCTGGACCTTCCTTAGTTTCTTTTTAACCAAGCTTTGATGAACCTCCCTTCATCTATCCTAGCAGAATCTTCCTTTATTACCTTTTTACACATGTCCTGTCAGAGCCTCAATGGATTATCATTTCATTCACCCCGTCACAACCACACTTACTTATCTTATCACCAATCATCCTCCAACACAATCATTTTTCTTTCCTTTTCTCCGGCAACCCCATTACATCTGCCACTTTTAACAATCAAACTTAATTTAATCCAGCTCATTGCTCAGCAAACCTTTTTTGTACACTCTCTGTCCTCTCCCAAATCATGTAGTCGAACCTCTAACCTACACTACTTTATTGATCTTGTGTCCTTGAAGATTCCCTCTTGATTAGCACCTTTATCTTCTTGTCACAAGACTACTGTTGGCATAATCTTCTTGTTTATCGACCTTTATTGTTCTTGTACATTTTTCTTCTGATAACATCCAATATGGCTCAAATTCTACAATGGTGTCTGAATAAATTCCCTAGCCTGCTATACAGATGATTCCACGGCCTTCTGATATCCCCTGCTAGCTCAAGACATTTCCATCTACATAGTGGACCCCACTAGTAACACCACTCAACTACTGCCAAACTCCTGAACAATTGTCCTTTTTCTTCCTTTCAACCCTCTGCTAGAAATGCTGGCTCTTGTACCATAGGGCTATTATCTCCTCCTTTCTTAACAAATGACTGCTTAAAAAGCATACTTTACTGTATGCTGGTGTAACACAGTGACAGAAAATACTACCATTTGCCAAACCAGAGTCTAAAGACCCCACTACGCACTACACATCTTGGAAGATACATGTCCAACCAAAGAGCTCTTTGTAGCTGTTAACAAATTCTGCAACCCCATTGGGACCTAAATATAGACTATGCACAGGAATACCCTTGTACATAGCTTCATCAAGCAAGCAACTAACCTTGAAGGTTGCTTCCTCAAAATCATGCAACATCTCTCCAGGACTCCAACATCATATTAGGTTACCTTTAGCCCTTAACTCATACCATGCTCATTACACATACTAATACATAGGAAAACCTCCAACCTAATTAAAGTCACAAGCATAGCTGGTCTCCAGCAGATCCTTGCTGTCCACATATTATCAGATCAATCATACTTGAGATCTCAGTAACATCATCAGTTACTTCCCATCAAAGGCTGAATTTCATGTGAACTGAAAAAATCGCATCATAAAACTAGTGTAAAATTCAACCAGGGTGACCTAGCTGATAACAAACCAAGGCTAATTAATTGAAAAGGTGGTCTTGCATAGGTAACAATATTCATTCAACAAAACAACCTTCCAGCAAACAGTCAAAACGAATTCAGACTGGGAAGGATCATGGAATCCGCACTGATTTTCCTCTGGGCTGACCTTGAGAAGTATGCTGACAATTGGCGGGGTTTGCTGCTCTGCTTGACTTGCATTTAGTTTTAGATACAGTTGAACACAAACTACTTGCTCAAAGGTTGCATGGCACTTGGATAGCGGATACAGTCCTCAACTGGATAAAATTCTTCAAGTTTTTATATAGTTATGCTCAGGGTTGGCTCCTCCATGAGTGTCGCCCCACTGCCCAAAATGCCCCCAGGGATGAAAAATAAAATAGTAATAAAGTTCATTTATTAACATTTTCATCCTCACGTCCTGAACTGAGTGTCAGGACAGGGTGGGACTATTGCTGCTGAGTGGCAGCAGGGAGATGTGCACTTCAGTTTAAAGTGTGCATGTCTTATTGGCCAACTGTCTTACGACAGCCAGCCAGACATTTGCATATTAAACTTCTCTAACCTAGCTGTCTCAAGATAGCTAGGTTAGAGAAAGCACAGGCCTACAGTGCTCTTGAGGGTGCTGAGAGAGGCTGCCCCCTCCAATATTGGCGTTACTCTCATGCGGTTACCAACATTACTGGAGACCAAGGAGTCCTGAGCGAGGACATCAGAGGTCATGCAGCAAGCAAGGTAAGTGGTATTTTCTTTTCATTTACACAAACCACCCAATTTGCATGCATGCACGCACACACAGACACCACAAATGCCTGCACCCCCCACTCTGCCTACATGCTGGCTGCCGCTGGTTGTGCGAACACATTTGAATTCTTCAGACTACTTTTGTTCAGGTGATGTTCTCCAGGGGCCAACTATTGCTACTTTACTCTTACACTGGTGTGTTCCTTTAGTCTCTCCTGGTATAACTTTGCTGATGACACTCAGGGCATCTTAAAACATGGCAAACCCTCTCAGGTCAATATGTAAAGACCCAGTGAATGTCTGTTTGCTGTGGAACAATGGATGCTATAGAATCATCTCAAACTTAACTCTTCAAAAACAGGAATACTTCTCTATTCTCTGTGCCAAACTATAACCCAGTATCTTCCTGGGAGGGTATCTGGTGCTGAGCAGGTGTGGGTCTGGCAAAGTCTAAGGCCTAGTGGGTCAAAAGCCTTTTCTTCAGCTTCTTGTAGAATCAAGAAGTGAGGAGGAGGCTCCTATGTGAAACGGTATGTCATTCCATGCTGCAGGAGTGATGTAGGATAAGACTTGAGCTATGGGTCCGATTTGGTTTGTGCGTGTAATGTGTGCATGTAAAAGTCTGGAAGGCTTGTGAAAGCAGATTTTATTGTAGAGGTATGCTGAGCCAGTGTTATGTAGTTGCTTGAAAGAGTAGATGAGGAGCTTGAATTGTGCTCGTTTGTGTATGGGGAGATGGTGGAGCTCCTTCAAGTGAGTGTGGTGTGATATGAGTACTGCGACGGAGATTGAGAGTGATTCGGGCTGCAGAGTTCTGAATGATATGCTGTCTGTTCATGAGTCTTTTGTAGATACCAGCATAGAGCATGTTTCCGTAGTTAAGCTTGCTTGCAGTGCTTAATTTGTAAAAGCATGAGTACCAGTGCTCAAAGTGCTGCCAAGAAACCTACGGCTGATGCTAATAAATGTTGAGCACCTAGTACCAAGACTGCGCAGTCCTGAATCCTAAATCCACCTCAGGCCTCTTTAATCCACTACTCCCTGCCCCTTTACCTCACTCTTGCAGGTTCCTGCTTTCTTCCTTGGTGATGGCTTCTATCTTTCTTCTCCTCCTTCTTTCTTTGTGTGTTTCCCTGATGAAGACAAATGAGTGATGGTTCCCAGGAATGAGTGTCGGTGGTCCCCACCAGCAACCACAAAGGGTTCATGGTCGTTGAGTTGTTCGTTGAAGCACCTGTTGATGATTTTCTCTTTTCTAAGACCTCGGCCGGGAATGGTAGCAGGGAGATCAGTCGATAGTTGCCGAGCTGTGAAGGGTTCGCAGTGGGTTTCTTCAGCAATGGGAGGACATTTGCACATTTCCAAGCATCTGGAAAAGTCACGGAGAAGGTGGAGGCACTGATGGGTCGTTGTCCTCTGGGGTAGGCATGGTGAGGACAGGGGTCTGATGGGGCCCCTGAGTGGAAGGACTTTATGGTAGAGGCACAGGCCATGTGAAAAGCATTAGTTCTTTGGATAACATCAGGAAGCATTTGGCAAGATCTATTGTTTCCGGTTGCAGATTGAACCTGCTGTAAATGGCAGAAATATATTTGCTGAAGGATTGAGAAAGGCTGTTCGAGTGGTCCTGCAAAGGGGTGATCGAGTTGAAGGCAGCCACTGTGAGGTGAAATCCTTCACGATGGCAAATATTTCTTTGCTTCTGTTGGTGCTGACTTCGATGCAAGCCACCAGAGCAGCGCATTTGGTGGTTTGGCACATTTGGTGGTAGCATCTCAAGGTGAACTTGAACATGCTCATTGTCCATTTGTTCTTCAGTTGTTTGCAGTTGTGTTTCATCATTCTGACCTCCTCCGTGCACCAACTGGCCTGGGGTCTGGATTTTGTAGTTTTACTGTATTTGAGGGTGGCCAAGGGAGTTGGAGAAGGAAGTGATCTGATTGTTGAAATTCTCAATGGCTTCTGGAATCTGTTGCTGTGTTTGGGTTCATAAATGTTGACAGTACTGCTCCAGTCCTTGTCAGTGATGCTGTTCCAGTTTCGGCAAGCTGGTCTGGTGGTGGTGAGTGGGCATTAGAAAGGTTATGTTGAAAGTGATCAGGGTGTGGTCTGGCCAGGAGACTGATATGATCTTGTTGACTCGGATGTTGTTAAAAGTGGTGAAAATATGGTCCAGGAGGTGTCCAGTAAAGTGGGTAGGTTGTTTTACTCATTGGGTGAAGCCAAGGCTATTAAGGTCTTCAGTTAGTGCTTTTGAGTTAGGGTCAGCATGGTCTTTCAGGTGGAAGTTCAGGTCTCTGTGTAGGCTGTAATTGCTAGCATTGAGAGTTAGTGGAGTGAAGATGTCCATGATGGCATCGGTGAAGTTGGTGTGTAGTCCCGGTGGGAGTGCTGCTTCGGAAGAAGCTGGCTGTGACATGCAGCTTAAATGTCAGGTGATTCATGTTAGAGTATGACATGGTGGATCCTCTGCACCACCATGGAAGTGGTGCAAATGATCACGTTCTAATGGATGATGGCAATTACACCTAAGGGCTTGTGAAGCCTGTCATGCCTGGTCATCTTGAAGCTTGGAGAGATAGCTCTGGCGATGTCAGGTGCCGATGTGGGAATCAGCCAGGTTTCCATGAGGAAAAGTTGGTCCAAGGTGTTGTCGTGGCAGCAGCTCCCAGATCACTGTGGCATGTTTGGTGAGTGAGCTGGTGTTCATGACCATGCATATGAGTGCAGAGTGTTGTGTAGGTGGCTGCGGGACTGTGAGAGTGTGAGAGAGGGGGGTGTTGACTGCTATCTATGCGAGTGGGTTGAGTGTGGCTAAGTATATGAAAAAGCTCCATCGCTGATACCTCCTCCTACTTAAGACGAAGCTGCTTCTTAGTACAGACCTGAAAACTATGGGAAAAACTGCCAAAGAAAATAAAATCTTTCAAACGTCCTTTTTTATTCAGAAGAATCACAAATTCCTGGCTTTTCCGATAACCGAGACTCAAGTATCAATAATGCTCAACTTTAAATTGTTTGTATATACTGCGTATGCCACAGCATGAAGTTTACAGCACACGCCCTGAGCACCATGCATGACATCAGAAGTCAATACTAACAGATGACATCACTGGCAATACACTTATCTTACCCACAGACCTCAAACCAGGATCATTGATCTGTGGTCTGCAAAGCATTTTCACATATTGACAAAAGGCCGGAAACCAGAATAAAAATAGTGCAATACAATGCAAAGTATACTTTTGTTGTCTAGCACCTGTCTGTATCTCGTACACGTTCATAGTTTAGGCTAGTGCTCTGTAGGTAGAGGTATTTGTAGATCACAACGGTAGCTACAGAGAAAAAGAGAGCTGAACACAAGCGGAAGACCTGAGTTGAGCTTCAAGATCACTTGCTGAAAAACAATGTTGTCAGCTCCTTTTTTAATTAATGCACAGCATTCATTTCGAAATATATTGTAATGAAACAGCTGGAATTAATTGTTACCTACTTATCATACCAATAAATCCCTACACATAATTGAATGTTACTGTTAATTATAGATTATCATCTATCGACTGACTAGGATACCGGCCAAACCTCCATACACACCCATCATGATGTGACCAGAAATTTCCTTCAAGTTTTCTATTCTAATTTCTCACAATGTTGCAAAATAGTTTGTTTGTTTGAAGTCTTCAAGATAATGTACAGTGAAACAGTAAGTTCTTGGGAGGGGAATCCCTTTGCATTGAGATGCAGTGTTTGCTGAAAAATGATGCCTTCTACTCGTTTTTTAATTAACGTATAACATTCCTTTCCAAATGTATTCTAATTAAACAATTAGAGGTAATTGTTATCTATTTATCGTACTAATACATGACTACACATAATAGTAGGTTACTGTTAATTGCAGATTCTTATCTATTGACCGACTAGAAGACTGGCCAAACCTCCACACACTCCCATCATGATTTGCCTAAAGATTCCCTTCAATGATTTCTGCTGTGATGTTTTACAATGTTACAAAAACTAGTTTGCTTGTTTAAAGTCCTCCTCAAGTTCAAGCTCTTAAAAGCACTCTGAGATAACCACAAAAAAGTAAGGAACTTTTAGAAGGAGCAATATTTAGACAGTAAAAATTCCTGTAAATTAAATTGTGTTTCCATCATTTTGTAGCTCATGTGTGCCATTATCAAAGAGGAGCAACTATATAAAAAACACTCTTTGCTCTTGCCCCTTAGGCGCAGCCCATCCTGATGTGCAAAGCCATTCTGCCCAAGGTCATAATGGGGCTCGGGAGACAGGGGTAACTTAAGTTCATTGTCAGCAAGGGATCCACGGAGAGGCAGAGCACTCAAGCTTAGGAAAATTCACTGAGACAAAAACATGATGGTGGGAAATGCATGAGCAAATACTTTTTTACAGCTGGAAATTCCACTAGGTAATATTCCATTTCATCATTTTATGACAATGGAAAACGTAAATCGAAAATGGTCATAAACTTCTCAAATAACGAAAACGCGTTTTTCGCGCACATAACAACTTTACACATGCCTAGCTGAGACTTGCACACCCATGGAGCACACCAGAAATTATGTGAAGGATCACCTGTATTACAAGGACCAATACAATAGCCTATTTGTGGAACTTAAGACTCCTGTTCTCTTGATTTTCTTGTTACGTCATAAGGCGGGATAACACACATCAATCATGCCAAGATGGAGTCTGATGGTAAGCCATATTTTGGAGAGCTGCAGAAGGCTAAACAGACTTTAGAACAGGATTCGTACAGCTGGTCTTAAGTTCACCTGTCGATTTGACGTGCATTCTGCACATTTCACAATGTTATGTTGTGTTATGCAAATTAAAAATTTGGTTTTGGCACTATGCCCACAATGTCATGTAATATGCGTATTTGTAGAGTATGCATTGACCCCAAGTGGTATCTTGGTGTTACTGAGAGATAACATAGGTTTCTTTTTGCACCCAATGGTACATATTTGTGTAAACTTTGAAGCATAAAATGTTGAGTATCGTAGTGTGTACATTTTCCCATTAGATCAAATACAAGTCCCTGCAGCGGAGGCATTAGTCCACTGAGCTATCTAAACCCATACTTTAGAGCTTCAAGTGACTAAAGATCATAAGGAATACAGCCAGGGAATTCAATGCCGCACTGCCTGAAGTAGTCACTACAATAAACAAAAAACAAACAAGAATAACCATTGACCATCTCAATGGTCAGCTGCATTATCTACTGGCGATCGCCAGTAGATAGTTATAGTTAGGGCCTATTTTCCATAGGAAATACGCAACATTCTATTCCCAATAAGTCTGGCGCCGGTCGACGAATCCTTGCTAAATTTTCCAAACTTTTGGCCAGCTCTGCTCCGCTCCTACCCTGAAAGTTTTGTGGTGATTCGTCAAGCGGGGGCCGAGAAAAAAGGGGGGTCCCAAAACACGTTCTCCCCATGCAATTTCCCATAGGATCTGTTGTCGCAGCTACAGCCTGAACCGCTGAACGGAATGACACCAAATTTGGCAAAGAGGTAGTCCTCAGTTGAGACTCATGCCTTTTGCATAAATTGTGTGAATCCGTTCAGTAGTTCCTGAGAAAATTAGAGTTAAAAGTACATAAATATCTATGGCCGGGGAGGATCCGCGGACCCTATCCGCACCGAGCGCGCACCCTCCTGATCGCGCGCTGAATGCAAATTGGCTGTCGAGTGTCTGTCTACATTCTAAACCAGGAACTGTTGGCGGCCATTTTCTGCCTCGGGAGAAGCGAGGCTGAAGAAGCAAGGGCAATAAGTGTGTAAAACATATAAAGGGGGCAGAGTGGAAACACTCTGACCCTCTAGAGGTGCTTAGGGGGTCCTAGAAGGACCCCCTGGGGCCCCCCTTTTGCTTTTTTTTTTAAACGGCGAAATGCGCGCATGGTGCACGCATCCTATTGCGTTGGGTGCACGGATTCTCTCGCGTTGGGTGCGCGGATCCACGGAATCTTTTTGGAAAAAAGACAAGAAATAATTGGTTGTATGACTACTTTCTACACTGACTTTTAAGACTAGTTTAGAGTTTGTCTTCAATTAATATTCACATGAAATACATATATATGTTTTTTAAATGTTAAATACTTCGCGGGATCCGCGCACCTACCGCGTCATAGACGCAGATGACGCATCGCGGAAGCGCGTAAATGTCGCGTTACGAACATCGAACGTGTCGCGCATAGGCTGTGAGTCATGTACCGGTCGCATTGCGATCACGCACTAAACACGTACCCAACGCATACCGTGCGCGGATGCTTCTGCATAGGGATCGAGAACGGTGCGCATAGGGTGCGCGGATCCAAAAACATTGAAAAAAAATATGTAAAATAAAGTTTTGAACATATAGTTAAAGAAATATTTTTTAAAATATAAAAAATATGTTTGAAAAAGTTCCAATAAAAACAAATAATATTTTTTGTTTTTTTTAAAGAATTAATTAACATAATACATTTTAAAAATGGTGATAAAAAAGAATTTCAAAAAAACATAATTAATGAAATTGACACACTGAAATTGAAAAATATAGGAATCCAATGAAAATCATTAAACATGATATCTTTAGAGATAAGTTAGAGATAGGAATTAGCATTTAAAATACATTTGAAATTCACTGAAAAAACCATAGGTTTCATGCACGTTATAGTTAGGAATTGGCATTTAAAAAACCTTTGAAATTCACTGAAAAACACCATAGGTTTCAGAGACGTTATAGTTAGAAATTAGCATTTAAAAACCTTTGAAATTCACTGAAAAAACCAAAGGTTTCAGGGGCGTTATAGTTAGGAATTAGCATTTAAAAAACCTTAGAAATTCACTGAAAAAAACATAGGTTTCAGTGGTGTTATAGTTAGCTGGACATTTCTCTCATACAAAACCCTAGAAATTCCCCTGTTAGTTCAGCTAACTATAGCTCGCGCCCCCGCAATGCACTGCTGATGACGTCACATATTACATCACTCATGACATGGTCAGTGACATCACTGATGAAATCTCAAATGACATCACTGATGACGTCATCCAGTGACTGTGTGTTTCTGTAAAGTTTAAATATGTTTTATATATTTATAGTGAAAGGCCTGTGGAAGAATGAGTGGGTGTACAAGTGTGTGAATGGATGATTTTCTAGGTGCGTAACTGACTCTATAAGTGAGTCATTAAATGTATCTTACTGCAGACTAGTGACTAAACTGTGTGAATGTCTGTATGTGTCTGTGTGTAGGTGTATAAGTGGCTGCATGGTTTTGTGAATAGCTATATGAGTGTCTATATGGGTTATTGATTGGTTGTCTGAGTATCTGTATGGGTGCCTGAGTGTTTGTGTGGCGAGGGTGTGTGTGACTCTATGCATAGATGTGTGAGTGGGTGATTCTATGGGTGCATGGTTTTAAGAGTGCATCTGTGATGAACTGTATGGTTGAGTGAGTGTATGTATGGGTGTGTTAGGGATTGAATGTATATCTCAGTGGTACATGTGTGACTAACTACATATGTGAAAGGCAGTATATATGTGTGTAAGAGTATATAAGTGGGTATATGTGAGAATGTGTGATTGTGAGAGTGGCTGTATGGATGAGTGTGTGCTTGTATCAATGATTGTATAAGAGCGTAAGTATGTGGTACTATGTTTATGAGTAAGTGAACTTGAGTATGTATAACTGCATAGGTGAGTAAATGGGAGTGTGATTAATTATTTGAATGACTGACTAGGTGTGAGAGTACCTCTATGGATGATTGGTGGTGTGTGAGTGTCTATGTAGGTGTATAAATGCATATGATAGTCTTGTACAGAGTGACTGTAAGTATGAGTGACTGTACAGGTGAGTGAGTGGAGGTGTATGTAGACCTAAGAGTTAATGAGTGGGTATGTAGTTATTGGTATTGGAGTATCTATGGTTTTGAGAATGGACGTCTGAAATTTTGAGTTGGTGTATCAACGGTTAAATTAGGGTGTGAGAAGATGCAGTAATTTATCACATGGATGATGTCATCAGTGATGTCATCAGTGATGTCACTGACCATGTCATGAGTGATGTAATATGTGATGTCATCAGCAGTGCATTGCGGGGGCGCGAGTTATAGTTAGCTGAACTGACTATAACAGGGGAATTTCTAGGGTTTTGTACAAGAGAAATGTCCAGCTAACTATAACACCCTGAAACCTATGGTTTTTTCAGTGAATATTGACTATACATTAAACACATTTTTATACCAAAAGTAGAGAGGCAACAGAAATAGTTATGGATGACAGTATTTATCAAAAAACAGATGCTCGTGGGTCTTGAATAATGATGTAGTATTTTTCTTTATCGTGTACTTCCAAGATAACGCAGCCAATGTATTTCACCTTACAAAGGCTTCATCAGAGTTGCAAATATGAAGAACAAATGTGTGTCACAAATTGATAAACACATTAAGACCTCATGACTAGGAAACTGGTATTTATATAGAAACATGTTACGTACACAACAAATACAGTGTCATTATGAACAATCAACCCACAGTGCTGAGTCCTGTTATACAAACTAAGGAGACATGAGTAACGAACTACATTTACTCAATCCATGACAGCGGAAAAGTCAGAAAGACAAATTATTCCTATGCCACCTTAATAACATTGTTTCTCTTTTGAAAAGACAATCAGCATAAAATAAGTCCAGATATCAAGAAGCACCAGAAGGCATAATAGGGTGAACACAAATAGACCAAGAGAGCGTGAGGAATGGTTCAATGTTCAAAAACACGCGTGCACCCAATTCTAATTTGGTCTTTAAAGTTAAGAAGAGTGTAGTCGTGAAAGAAGCAATAAGAGGGAAATCAGTTTCAAAGACACCAGGCAAGTCCCCTTACCTTTGCCCATGCAATAAAGACAAGGAAAGAGTTAAACAGGTTCTTAGCGGGCCTCTAACCCAGAGATCTAAAACACTGGGAATGCAATGATCTTCTTGGTGTATAACGGAGTACCAAAGTATAAAAACACCTCAACTTTAGTGCTAAGCCAGTGTCAAACATGAACTGCCATAATATTCCAAACTTAAATGCGGTTCAATATTCGATCCTGATGAAAGTTTGGATCATTCAGGGGCCACTGTCAATCAATCAAGGAATTTGTAAAGCGCACTACATACCCGTGAGGGTCTCAAGGCGCTGGGGGGGGTGGGGAGCTGCTACTGATCAAAGAGCCAGGTCTTGAGAAAGTCTGCTGAAGGCCAGTAGGTCTTGGGTCTGGCCTAGGTTGGTGGGGAGGGTGTTCCAGGTCTTGGCGGCGAGGTGGGAGAAGGATCTGCTGCCGGCGGTCGTTTTATGGATGCGGGGGACTGTGGCGAGAGCGAGGCTGGCTGAGTGGAGGCTGCGGGTGGGGGTGTGGAAGCTGAGATATGCTGGTCCGGCGTTGTGTAGGGCTTTGTGTGCGTGGGTGAGGAGTTTGAAGGTTATCCTCCTGTTGACGGGGAGCCAGTGTAGGTCTCTCAGGTGGGGGTGATGTGGCTGCGTCGGGGGATATCGAGGATCAATCATGCCGAGGCGTTCTGGATGCGTTGCAGCCGTCTCAGGAGCTTGGTTGTTGTTCCTGCGTAGTGGGCATTTCCGTAGTCCAGCCTGCTGGTGACGAGGGCCTGGGTGACGGTTTTTCTCGTTTCAGAGGGGATCCACTTGAAGATCCTGCGGAGCATTCAGAGGGTGTTGAAGCAGGATGCGGAGACGGCGTTGACCTGTTTGGTCATGGAGAGGGTGGAGTGGAGGATGACCCCCAGGTTGTGTGCATGGTCGGTGGGTGCTGGAGCTGTTCCCAGGGAGGTAGGCCACCAGGAGTCGTCCCAGGCTGAGGGGGTGGAGCCGAGGATGAGGACCTCCGTCTTGTCAGAGTTGAGCTTCAGCCTGCTGTCCTTCATCCATTCGGCAACGGCCTTCATTCCCCTGTGGAGGTTGGCTTTGGCGGTGAGAGGGTCTTTGGTGAGGGAGATGATCAGCTGGGTGTCATCGGCGTAGGAGATGATGTTGAGGCTGTGCTGTCGGGCGATGTGGGCGAGTGGTGCCATGTAGATATTGAATAACGTCGGGGTGAGTGAGGATCCTTGTGGTGCGCCGCAGATGATCTTGGTGGTCTTGGAGCAGAAGGGTGGGAGGCGGATGCTCTGGGTTCTGCTGGAGAGGAAGGATGTGGTCCAGGCCAGAGCCTTCTCTTGGATTCCGGCGTCGTGGAGGCGTGCTCTTAGGGTGTGGTGGCAGACCGTATCGAAGGCGGCTGATAGGTCCAGAAGGATGAGGGCAGCTGTTTCTCCTTTGTCCATCAGGGTCCTGATGTCGTCGGTGGAGGCGATGAGGGTGGTTTCGGTGCTGTGGTTGCTGCGGAAGCCGGACTGGGACGGGTCCAGGATGTTGTTGTCTTCGAGGTATCGGGTCAGTTGTCTGTTGACGATTTTCTCTGTGGCTTTTGCCGGGAACGGGAGCAGGGAGATAGGACGGACGTTCTTGAGGTCCTTGGGGTCCGCCTTGGGTTTCTTGAGTAGGGCATTGATCTCGGCGTGCTTCCAGCTCTCCGGGAAGGTTGCTGTCTCGAAGGAGATGTTGATCGCTTTCCGGAGATGGGGGGCGATGACTGTGCTGGCTTTGTTGAAGAAGTGGTGTGGGCATGGGTCAGACGGGGATCCGGAGTGGATGGAGTTCATGGTCTTGATGGTGTCTTTGTCGCTGACGTTGGACCAGGAGATCAAGCGGCTGGTGCGGATGGTGGTCGCAGGGGTGGTGGGCTCGGTGGTGGACGTGGGTGTCGTGGTGTTGAAGCTATCATGGATGTCGGCAATCTTGCGGTGGAAGAAGGTGGCCAGCGAGTCTCACAGGTCTTGAGATGGGGGAATGTCGTTGGTGTTGGAGCTGGGGTCGGAGAGTTCTTTCATGATGCTGAAGAGCTCTTTGCTGTTGTGTGTGTTGTTATCCAGGCGGTCCTTGAATGCGGTCCTCTTGGCGGTCCTGATGAGTTGGTGGTGTCTGCGGGTGGCATTCTTGTGGGCTGTGTAGCTGTCTGGTGATCATTCGCGAAGCCAGTTCTTCTCCAGTTTCTGACAGGTGCGCTTGGAGGCCTGGAGGTCTTCGGTGAACCATGTGGCTTTCTTGCTGGAGTGGTTGGTGGCTGGGGTCCTGAGTGGAGCGAGGGTGTCGGCGCAGTCGTTGATCCACTGTTTGAGGTTGAGGGCGGCGGTGTCGGGGTTGGTGGGGTCAGCGGGTGGTCTCAGGGTGAGGGTGGTGGTCAGCTGGTCTTCGGTGACCTTTCCCCAGTAGCCGCGTGGCATCTGTTGGGTGCGGTGGTGCGTGGTGGGTTTCCTTAAGGTGAAGTTGACGCATCTGTGGTCGGTCCAGTGGGGTTCGGTGGTGGGGTTAAAGGAGACGTGGGGGCTTGCGGAGAAGATGGGGTCAAGTGTGTGTCCAGCGGCGTGGGTGGGTGTTGTCACGAGCTGTCTGAGTCCACGGTTGGCGAGGTTGGCGATCAGGGCAGTGGAGTTGGCATTGTTGTTGTTCTCGAGGTGGAAGTTCAGGTCCCCGAGGAGGATGTAGTCCGTGGAGGCGAGGGCGTGGGTGCTGATGAAGTCGGCGATGGAGTCGCTGAACTGTGGTCGGGGTCCGGGCGGTCTGTAGACGAGGTTTCCTCTGAGGGTGGTGTTGGGGTCGGTGTGGATCTGAAAGTGCAGGTGCTCGGCGGTGTATAGGGTGTCGTCAGTGTTGGTCGAGACTCTGATGGTGTTCTTGTGGACGATGGCGATTCCACCTCCCACTCCGTTGGTGCGGTCTCTGCGGGAGATCTTGTAGCCTTCTGGGATGGGACTGTGTATATCTTCTGATAATAGCATGTGTGGTGTGATTCCAAGCAGATAAATCATACTACAATCCTGCGGTTCACAATCACAAATCTCTTCTAAGTGAAAAAGATAGTCAATAAGATAGTTGATCTTTAAGCAATGATCAAGAGAAGGTTTTCTAAGAGTGAATCGCGCCCGGCTCAAATCATAGTTCATAGAAATCTTTTGACACCAAGTACCTTGAAATACTGGAGTTCGTAAACAAATGCACATAGGTGCAGTTTGGTATGATGTTTGTTAACTCTGACCTTCGTCCATGAAATGCACAGAGATCTGATAAATATTGTTGTCCTTGGGAAGCCCAAAGGTTTGATTGAATACCCAACAATGAGAAGAGAGAGGGCAGATGGACAAACTTACCGCAGACCGTATTATTGACAGGTTCAGGCAAGTCCTATTTACACCCGAGGGCATTGTAAAATAATTTTTAGCTAAATGATAGTGTCCAATGTGTGTTCCTCTAGAACCAGCACTCGGACGAGGAACTGTTACAGTCGCCCCAAATTCCAAGGCTCTTTTCAGTCCTGTTAGGTACTCATGTGAATAAAAGATCCTTGAATTAGACATCTGACTCTAGATAAGGGGTGTGTTTCCTACTCTTCAAAATATGAGAAATAGATCATGCATAGACTCCTGTAAAAGGTGAACTATGAGTCATATGGTGTGCTGGATTTTAAATTGTGTTAAACAACAACTCACGTAATAGTCAATGAGGCAACGCCCCCACAAACAGAGGACGAAGATGTGCAGGCTTCAAACAAATCTCCACACCCATTATAATAAGCATAGTATCACCCTTGGCAGCCTTCCCCACCCCTCCAACGTAACATGCATGATAATAAATAAACACACAACACATTTCTTGTTTGGGTAAAGTTGCTGCAGGTTTATTACATACACCGTTGTGTAATATGGTGGGTTATCTTACGGGCGATCCAAGGGCAGGCAACCAACTGGGCCGCCTGATGAGCCAAGCAGCACCGGAGCGAACCCCATCTGTGCTGCCCCTTCTGGTGATCCTCTTCCCTGATCACGTGACACATGGTCCCTTGTTACTCACGCCCCTTACAGGGCGGAGCGCAGCATAGCAAACCCCCGGTTGTTCAGGCCCACAACAGCCCGAAGGACTAACGGGGCGCCGACACGGTTTTCCAGGAACCTCCCATGAGGCTCCTAGGATTTGGCTCTGGCACCCCCTATGGTGCCGCGCAGAGGTACCCTTCCCTACCCCTCTGCTTCCAGATCGCCCTGTAACTCCACCTGCAACGAAAAAAGACAACATTCTCAGCGTCCTGCCTGCCACGAACCACGCCGGGTAAGCAGAAGGGTGGGAGACGGCGTGTCAGGTGCACGAAAGAGGGTGCCAAGATGGTGGGGAGGCCTATATACTCCTCCCCCAGTCCGAGCGCCCAGAAAGTGACGCTCCTATGCCCAGACGTGGGTCCTGTGAACACTGCGCTACTGGATTCAAGCTAGCCTGGCTGATGAGGAGTGATGCCCCAAAACCAGGCCAAAGATGCTTGTTACTGGCTTGGCAGTTCGGGCTGGGACTGTTCCCACGAGGAGCAGGGTCAAGGCTGATTTGCATATAGCTGGGTCTAAACTAGGGTGGTGTGGTGGGCAAAAAAATGATGGATTAAACCCAGACCTGTTGACTGGGGTGAATGTTTGCATTGTTCAACTTTCCGTCCACCATCTGTCCTTTTTGCATACCAGCATAAGGAATGATTCATAGGTCCAAAATCATATACATTTTGTGTATATTGGTTTGCATGGTAAATGACAGTTCTGGGCTTCGCTCAATAATCCAGGAATAAACGTTTTGAAGAGGATTAGATGTTGTCCTCCAGCTGTGAAAAATGTCATTAATGTATCTCCCTTGTATAACAAGCATTGAAAATGCACTAGGTCTCGCCTTTGATTAAGTTAAAGCCATTTGCTTTGCTACTGGTATTGTATAGCAAAGCAAATGGCTTTAATTTATTGAAAGGCGAGACCTATTGCATTTTTAGGTCTCTCCTGAGACAGCGCTTTAGCGCTGCACTTATAGTAAGCGAGTTTTGGAAGTACAAACAGTGCTTTTCAGGCCTCCAAATACAGTGCATGTGCGCCGGCGGCGCGCACCATTTGGCAGCCTGAAAAGCACTGCCTGATCACTTCGCGGCCCCTTTGATGTCCTCAGTGAGCCGCGCGGCCACTGAGGACATCAAAGTGCACACCATTTGCACTGTGCCCGCCCCCACTCCCCCCTCCCACTCCCTCCTCGTCAACTTCAGTGCGCAGCCCTGCTCTCCGCTCCCCCGCCTGGAATGCGCTCCTGTAACAGCTCCCCCGCCCCCAAGCGCGCGCGCGCCACGCTCCATAACGAGATAAAAGGATTACTCTGGTCAGCTGTGATTTTCTACGTCTTGCCTACCAGACAATATTTAGGTGCGTGTTTCCTTTTTTCTCATTCTAAATCCATTTTTCCCTAGGTGCATCCCCCACCCCAGCTAACACCTCTCTTCTCTCTGCTTCTTTAAAGCCCCTGAGTTTTCTTTCTTCTTCTAATTCACCTTTTCTCTTCTCATTCCGTTTATATCTCCCATCTGCCATTAGCACCTTCCTAATATCAGTAAAACGTGTCTTTATTTCCCCTGCTGCTAAACACACTTGGACTCATTTCTTTGTTACTGCTATTTTGCTCAATGCTCACTTTGTGTTCTCTCTCATGTCCTCTGCGCCCAGTCGATGCTGCTGTGAGGATTCGAGCAAGGAATTTCCAAGTAGATGCTGAAGAGGGCATCGTGGGTCTTTTCTGAGTACTACAAAGTTCCTTTTAAGTTTGGTGCAAAGAATCCGAGTGCACATCTCCAGGGCCGCCTAAGCATTTGCCAACCAGATGAGCTTTCTCGAGGCTTTGATATGGTAATGTTTGTTAGCGTCCCCGAATCTAGAGCTCTGTCTGCCTGGACTTGTGTTTACAAGTAAGCAGAGCTCCGTTGCGTGACCAGGTCACAGCAATAAAAGCCGGCACACCTTGCATTATAAAAAAAAGGGGCGCTGCATTCCTACACTGCCCCAGCTTTTCACTGCCTCTCCTTGTCCGTGTCTTTACGCCCGGCACATAAACAACCATCCCGCGGGAGTGTCCCAGACAGCTTGCAGGACACAAATCTCCTATTTCTTTGTTCGTGTGCTTGATTGTCATGTGGCACATTACGTAAACTTTGCACCAGTGCAAAAGAATTGCACATTGAATTTACACGATATTTGTTCCTTGCTTCACTCGGAATTAAACAAAGAGGTTTTCCTGCAATCATGTTTTTGGAAAGATGTTTGCATTGGGCCAAAAATGGAGTAAAGTGTTTTGCTCTATTTTTGTTACTTGTAAGATGGAAATGTGCAAACAGGAGGCTTGCCATCACTGGTGCAGACACAATTTTGACCCAGTCATTTCCAGATAACATAGACTGCAGGGGTGAAATGTAGCCATTTACACTTGCACCTGGACACACGCTAACTGTATAATCTGTAAATATCAGTGAAAAATTGAACCAGAACCATTAAACCAACATCACTGTAATTCGACCTAGGTTTTACGCCATATATTTTGCTTGTTATTATATGCATATTTCCACCAGGACAAAAAGCAAATGAAATAAATAGAACGTTCTCATTTTTTTTATTTTAAATAAAGAAGAAGATAAATGCATTTTGCTCCCATTTTGAACTGTAAATGATGAGACGATGTTTGAGGGAAAAACAGTTTGCATTATCTCAGATTTGTCTTAAGCAAAAAGATTTAATGAAATAACATTTGGAGTCAAATCTGCTTTTCTCCAGTCCCTGCTATACAAGAAGGAAAACGGTGTAAGTTGCTTGCCACACACTGCTGCACGCCGCACAATGCTACACGAAACACTGCTGCACGCCACACACTGCTGCACGCCACACACTGCTGCACGCCTCACACTGCTGCACGCCTCACACTGCTGCACGCCTCACACTGCTGCAAGCCTCACACTGCTGCACGCCGCACACTGCTGCACGACCGCACACTGCTGCATGCCATACACTGCTGCACGTCACACACTGCTGCACGCCGCACACTGCTGCATGCCACACACTGCTGCACACTGCTGCATTACTCACTGCTGCATGCTGCACGACACTGCTGCATGCAGCACACTGCTGCACGCCGCTGCACGCCACACACTGCTGCATGCCTCACACTGCTACACGAAACACTGCTGCACGCCGCACACTGCTGCACGCCGCACACTGCTGCATGCCGCACACTGCTGCATGCCGCACACTGCTGCATGCCGCCCACTGCTGCACGCCGCACACTGCTGCACTCCACACACTGCTTTTTTGCGAATTTTGACCCAGTCATTTCCAGATAACATAGACTGCAGGGGTGAAATGTAGCCATTTACACTTGCACCTGGACACACGCTAACTGTATAATCTGTAAATATCAGTGAAAAATTGAACCAGAACCATTAAACCAACATCACTGTAATTCGACCTAGGTTTTACGCCATATATTTTGCTTGTTATTATATGCATATTTCCACCAGGACAAAAAGCAAATGAAATAAATAGAATGTTCTCATTTTTTTTATTTTAAATAAAGAAGAAGATAAATGCATTTTGCTCCCATTTTGAACTGTAAATGATGAGACGATGTTTGAGGGAAAAACAGTTTGCATTATCTCAGATTTGTCTTAAGCAAAAAGATTTAATGAAATAACATTTGGAGTCAAATCTGCTTTTCTCCAGTCCCTGCTATACAAGAAGGAAAACGGTGTAAGTTGCTTGCCACACACTGCTGCACGCCGCACAATGCTACACGAAACACTGCTGCACGCCACACACTGCTGCACGCCACACACTGCTGCACGCCTCACACTGCTGCACGCCTCACACTGCTGCACGCCTCACACTGCTGCAAGCCTCACACTGCTGCACGCCGCACACTGCTGCACGACCGCACACTGCTGCATGCCATACACTGCTGCACGTCACACACTGCTGCACGCCGCACACTGCTGCATGCCACACACTGCTGCACACTGCTGCATTACTCACTGCTGCATGCTGCACGACACTGCTGCATGCAGCACACTGCTGCACGCCGCTGCACGCCACACACTGCTGCATGCCTCACACTGCTACACGAAACACTGCTGCACGCCGCACACTGCTGCACGCCGCACACTGCTGCATGCCGCACACTGCTGCATGCCGCACACTGCTGCACGCCGCACACTGCTGCACTCCACACACTGCTTTTTTGCGAGTTTATGCTACTGACATTGTAAATGACAATGCCTTTTATTTGTTTTAAAACCAAAACATAAATAAAAGGCATTGTAATTTTACAATGCCAATAGCTCAAACTCTTATAAATGCGAGACCTATTGCATTGTAAATGCTTGTTAATGCTTGTGTTTAATCTTAACATGCTTGATGTCCGCGCGCCAGCCCAGGGGGTAGGAGGACACGAGGAGAGCATGCTCTGCGCACGTGGCGAGCACTGCAGGCCCCGTTACAAAGAATTACATGCTGCTAGAACAAATGCGATGCGGCCATGCTTTTTTTTTTAACAGCGGCCGGCACACATGAGATTCAGTTTCTTTTAAACTCGAGTCTCGATATCAAAATCAGACACACTGACATTTTGTAAAACTGTATACCAATAACCTTGGTTTTGACGTACGTTGCCAAATAGGTTTATATCTGAGTGTAGCTCATTGATTGAGATGCTTAGAATAGACTTTTTGTGTCCTTGGCATCGAAGATCCATGCAGCAGTTGCACTGCGTTCCGTGAGATACAAGTCGATCGCTAATAGTATCACCAATATTCAAAATACCCTCATTTATAAAGTTGACAAAGGACAGTGCTCTTGGTTAGTTCCAACAAGCAAGACCCCACATCTCTCTCTCTCTCTCTTTCAGTCTCCTCATCCTTCTCTCTTCCTGACCCTTTTTCTCTTTCGCCTTTATTTAATTTTATCTATTCATTTTATTTATTTTATATAGGGCGGACATGCAGAGAATACAGAGAAACAAGAAGCGAGTGAGCGCCAGGGATAGTGTGCTTTTCACAAACTTAAAACCTAACATAGCCATGAAAACGAGGTGAAATGAGGCTCTGGGGGTGGATTTTGTACCACGTGATGTTAAATCATGCTGGATGACGTTGATGGTTTTTTTTCGATTCCCTTTGGTCCAATGCATTTATCAATTCCGTTCTGCCGTTGTTTAGGCCTGGGGGAACCAGCAGCAGACTGCTGCTTGCGCTGCTGTTACCGCCGCATCTGCAGGCAGCGCCTTGCAAGTCTACCGAGGAGCTGAAGGCGACACCGCTGCCGCGCTCTCTTCCTTCTTGAAGACTGGCGCGCGCAGCACATTTATCGATCTTTCATTTGTGTGGACGGGCCGTGGGGAGTCTGTGGGGCGAATGCTGCACTTAAAGCCCCTGGCAGGGCGAGAGGTTTGTGCCGCGCGTCGCGGGAATGTCACGTGTAATCCCCAGAAACGCCGCTAGTGCACATCTTCTAGTCCGCCCGCATGCACGCTTTGGAATCTGTATTGATTCCAAAAGGCTCTTCTCCGCTAATGCCAGGCGAGACTTAAAAGCCCTGGGGCAAGGGCAGCGGCGCACATGGTGAAGAAACACGTATGATTAATAATGGCTGTAATTGATCTTATAATGAGCGAGAGATAAGCTAGCAAACTCTGCATACTAATATGGGAAACACCACTCAGTGAGCTGACACACCCTCTCCAATTTGTATATAAGGAATAACCATTTAGCCAGCAATCAGTCACCACCTCTGCTGCCTTTCTTGAGCTGGTGCACCTGCGATAGTACAGCATGGCAAGTTTATACAGTTCCAGGGGCATGCACGCTCGCAGTGTTTCTTCTCAGAAAACTGGTGCTAGACAGGGTGCCAGCCAGGGTAGCCATGCTGGGGGTTCTTTCGGGGGCTATGCGGGTGGCAGCTTTGTTGGAGGTGCCGGAAGTAGCTTGGCTGGTGGTGCAGTAGGTAGCTTTGTTGGTGGTGGTGGTGTTGGCAGTCAACATGGGGGCCAGTGGGGCCAGTGGAACCAGTGGGGCCAGGCTAGCCATGAGGACCAATGGAGCCATGCTAGCCAAACACATAGTGAGGGCCTTCTCTCTGCCGGGGAGAAAGCAACCATGCAGAACCTCAACGACCGCCTGGCTGCCTACCTGGACAAGGTCAAGCAACTGGAGAATGCTAACGCCGAGCTTGAGCGTAAAATCAAAGAGTGGTACCCAATGCAAAGACCAGCTCCTGGAGAGAAGGACTACAGCAAATATTTCAAACAAATTGAAGAACTTCAAGCTAAGGTGAAGTATCATGTTCGGCTCAATTGATTCCTTATTTTAGACAATGTTTTCACTGGTCAAAACTGATTCCTTAATTTTCTCTGCAAAATGTGAAGGTAATTCTTTCTCTTCCCCTTCTTCTTTAAGAGTTTGCCTAATCCTAGATCGTCCATATGTCTCTCTATGTACTTCTCTTTCTCTCATTTTTTTTCCATTTCAATCCTAATCACAATTTTTTTTAAATTGAACAATTTAACATTACCATTTTCGCCACAATGCAGAATGAGGTTTAAACATAAACAACTGTCTACAGCACGTGTAATTAGACCAATGTTCGCTGCAATTTATATGCCCCATCTTATTGGCAACCTCCCAAGTATACCCGAGTTCCTCTGTATGGTATCAAGTACCTGTCCTGGTACTGTACCCTAAACCTTTTACTCACTAACGTTCTTCTCTTGATTGCAGGATAAAAATCTAGAAAAACATGTAAAATGAAAATCACAAAGTTTGAAAGCAAATGTTTAGAGATTAAGTTGTCCATGATGGTTAAGCATTTTTACGTTTTTTCCTATCTGAAGCGCACATCACTAAATACATTGGTACTAATTGCTCTAACAAAGCATACACTGCAATCAATTAATGCACACGCTTATGCAGCAAATAGCATACAAGCAGAAGTTGTAGAGCAGGTGTCATGCAGTTAAAGAGGTGGCCACTCATATCATGATAGAAAAGTATGATAATAGAGATAAGATAATGGAGAAAACATCAATTTATTTTCTGGCATGGGTAATTTGAAGCACAGGATGCAAGCAACAACAAACCACAGGAGATGCTAGAGTATTCTTACCATCCCTGCTCTAACCCAGCATTGGCTGATAAAAAGCAACAAAACACACAAAGTAAACGCTTCCCAATTCAGATTCCCAGCCATTTTCTAACCTTTTTTTGAGAATGCCCAGTTGAAAATCTTATTCGGTACAGTATGTTTTCTCCTCTGATCTTGTTGCACCCCGGTTTACCCAGAGGCCAGATCTTGCTGGAGTGCAGCTTCTTTCAACAGCCTCACTTACTGATGCACAAAGCCTCAAATAAAAGGTTTTCCCTGTAGAAACGTCCCATTTGCCTTATCGAGCTAAGGTTTTAGAGAGTAACACTGAACCTAAAAACATCTCGCCATGACTCTAAACAATTATTCAGACCAAGAACAACCCATCAAGAGAGAGAGCTGTTGCTCGTAGGTACTTGCAGGCCTGTGAAATTATAACCTAAGGTTTCACAGCCTCTTTTGTACCCAACCCCTGGATCTTTACGTAATAGTCTTTGGGAGAACTGCTCTTGCAGCAGCTTCGTGCACTCGAATGTGGATTGTGGCCCCGGAAACTGAACAAGTGACCCAGGAAGGAGTTGTTCAGGTCCAGAGAGAGAGTCTGGTCAGTAGACCTTGTTAAGCAACTCGTAACATTTAATTGCCTTTTGCAATAAGACTGCTTTAGTTTGCAGTAGCCCTTAAGAAGGAAATTAAACTTGTTTCCACGTGTGAAATTGCAAGCTAAATACATAATGCAATTACTTTGAAGTACAACATTAATGTAAACTAATGGCAACAGTTGGGATTGAAAAGCAACTTGAAAAATCATGTTGGCATCTTTTTTTTTTAAAGAAATCTTCGAGCAAAATTCCTAATGTGGCAGCTATTTTTATTTCCCACATTACCAAGGAAGTTCCAATGTCTACCCAACTTTTGAGCTGATTTTAATATGCTAAATTGGTGAATCATTCACAGGTGATGAGCAGCAGAAGAAGTGGTCAGAAGTCTATGGTTACAGAATTCAACACAGTACTCACTACAGACGGCAACAAATGTGAACTAGAATGTGGAATTCAAGTGAACTAGAATAGAGCCAAATTAAGTGAAATTCTGTCTATTGGCAATTATCACCAGCACTAAGACCACGGTGTGTCAAGCTGATAAAGAGCTGAGATGCAGTTTTTCATGTTTGTATTTGAGTGTGACATTCAGTACTTTAGGCAGTAGACTTACTCAGCAGCTCAACCCTCACCGATATGGAGGACACCACTTAGTGAACATAAAATGTAACGTTTTAATTGCCATTAAAAATAACAGGCCCAACTTGCAGCCCATGTTAAATGTAATAGGGTATGAACGAGTAGGCCTTAACTCTTCCTTATGCCATCTTGTGTTTGCAGATCCTGCAGGCCCAAGCGGCCAAAGCCAGCGTCGTCCTGCAGATCGATAATGCCAGGCTGGCGGCTGAGGACTTCAAACTCAAGTGAGTGAAACACAGTAGTGACGTGTCGCAAATGGTTCATATCAGCACACTTCCAATTCAAATTCAGGCAGCCTGGAAGTCAAGAAACACTGATGCCTCCTAGCAGACCTAGGAGTCTTTTCCCCTATGGCAGATAACTCACTCACTGGCAGCCATGTTACAAGGGAGTTGTACAGGGGTTTTTACTTGTGGCTTCTCTTGTGCATTGAAGGCATAGATTCATGACTCGGGTAATTCATCCACTTTACTGACACTGTTCCTAATAAATTGAGTATTGTCAGTTTTAGCTGCTCACCTATGATAAAGGTTTGGCATGTAGAAGGAGAGCAGGTTAATGTAGAGCACGTGCCCCGGCAATGTGCCTATATCTTCAACACAGTATCAGCTGCTGGTGACACCACCAGAGCAGGAACTCATTGGAGCTCCCCTCAAAAATGCCCACTCCTCACACAAGGCATTTATGTCATATTAGGTGAACGTACTTCCTTAACCCCTTGGCTGCGGCAGGAATTCCGCCGCAGCGCTGGGGGGGGGGGGTTTGGGGGCAGTGCGGTGGCGCTGTGCTCATGACGGAGCCACTCCGTCATGAGTCACGGTTGAGCTGTGCTCATGACGGAGTGGTTCCGTCATGACTCCACCCACTGTGCTAATCGCCCGCACAGGCGGGGAATTAGCGCCGCGTGGGCGGAGCGGGCGCCAACGGCCGCAGCATGACGGAACCACTCCGTCATGAGCACAGCTCAACCGTGACTCATGACGGAGTGGCTCCGTCATGAGCACGGAACGGGTTAAAGTGCAGCATGTTTAAGGGATTAATTGCTGCAATATTGCAAAGGAAGGAGCAGTTTGACATGAGCTACACTTCAAAGAAAATGAGGAATGGAGATAACTCTAGTAGTGGATGTAGCAGACACAGTGCTGTTTGCACTGGGTCCATTGTTCCACTATTCCCAATTTCAATAGATTGGATTAGTACTGATGAAATTTGGCACCAACGTTTGCAGTACCTAACAAGTACAAAAAAAGATTTAAAATGATTGACCAGTGTAAAAACAACCATTGGTTCGTCCAAATGTTGATACAGATGCAAGGACAAATTTTCAACTCCAGAAGTAAAATCAAGGTGATAAAAGAAACTTGGAAAAAACTGCTGATGAAAAACAGTACTGCCACTTATGTAATATATGTAGCCATGCTTACCAGTAATTCGTGGATGCAAAATAACCCCCATATTATGAGTGATTTCCTCTGGAATAGTGAATATCACCCAAAATTAGAATTTCCCTATGTCATTCTCAAATGCTGAGAGAAGTTCCGGTGAAATATCCTCATGGTTTCACCTGGCAAATTTAGCCCTGGAAACACCATAGGTAATTTTGTACATGAAATTACAACATCCATCGTAATTCACTATTCAGTTGGTGACACCTGCCACTGGCCGGTTAGAGACTAAGGGACCACTCAAAATGAGGTTTTATAAAGTGTTCCTTGAGAAAGCCTTGGGATTATCTGCCCCAAAAGACACTCAGTGATTGTTCCGATAACTTCCACTAAGGCTCGTTCTATGTGCATTTTATTTGTAACTGACCCCATGTTTGGCTTGGATGGGTAAGACTTGTTGCACCCCGTGTATCTAAACCACCAGTGTGACTGTGATCAGACAGAGCCAAAATAATGGATAGAACATGCTTTATCAAAGAGCCTGAGTCTTTCATTAACATGTTCCTAGGTATGAGCATGAGCTGATGCTTCACCAGAGTGTGGAGGCTGACATCAATGGGCTGCGACGAGTCCTGGACGAGCTGACCCTGGCCAAATCTGACCTGGAGTCAGAGTTGAAGAGCCTGACTGAGGAGCTGGCAGCACTCAAGAAGAACCACGAGGAAGTAAGAGATAGCAATGTGTTTCAGAATGGTCTTGAAAGTGATGAATATGGGATAAACCCAAAGTACCAATAATTTTCAGTACCAATCTTTTAGAGGCCAGTGAATGGCACCAAATGTTTACATATACTATAGGACATCATTGTCCAATGGTGGTGCAGTAGGGCTGAGTCCATGCCAGATTTACAGGATAGCCAATGACTATTTAGATTCACCAAATGCTAATTTGTGTTATGAGGATATGCTGCAAATCTGGCATGAGTCATAGAGTCTCTCTTAAACATTTTTATGGGACCCTCAACAGCAACGCTCGTTCAGTGGCATACCAGTAACTGATAGCATCATCAACTAGTCTGTCATCCACCAGGAGGAGGTGTTGCAAACACCAGAGACAGTGTGGAATCCATGGCATAGATACTGTGTTCTATAATTATCGCCTGTCCGAGCGAAAAATGAATTTATTAATGATAAGGCAGGGGTAAGGTTAAAAGAAAAAGAGATGTGGGTAGGAAAGAGCTAGATATTCCACCCATCTATATAAACATATGGTCAACATGTTTCAGCCTACTTGTGCCTGTCAAGATCCGTAAGAACCATAAAGTTTGTTTCTTGGATCCCTTTAGTAGGACAGAAGGGACACCATCACCTGGTCATATGAGTCACAGTTATGTTCTTTCTATGGAGAAACATGATCATGCAATGTCCTCTCCTTCATTACTCATAGTTGGGTCCCCATAGGTGCGGGGGGGAGGGGATAAGGCAGAAAGTTACGCTCAGTTGGCACTGGCTCTTCATGCGGATAACAGTCCCTCATGTCCTGCATGATTTTTTAAGAGAGACGTCTTGATGTAGCACTGTGTTTTCCCACTCCTTTTGATGTCTGTTGATACTCTGTTGGGAAGCTGAGTGGGATATCTTCTTCTCTTTTCTGCTCTCTCCCCCTACCGATATTTGTGATGGATGTTAGATCAGCATTAGAAACTCCTGTTGTAAAGTGTGATGATTATGCTAGCATGCTGAACATTACTTAATGGTCAAGTGATAAATAGTAAGTTCTTTCAAAATTAGTTCTACTAGCAAAACATTTTATAACATAACCCAATTTCTATTGTTGATCTTCTATTTTTTACATCTCTAGTATACAAATTAGGTTAAAATTAAGGGTATTTGTCTTATTTTCTCTTTGTAGGAGATGAAGGGTCACCAAAGTGATAGTCAAGGAGACGTCAGCGTCGAGATGCATGCTGCTCCAGGCATAAACCTCCTCGGCCTCCTAACCAAGACACGGGAGCAATATGAAAGAATGGCAGAGGAGAACCGCAGGCGGGCCGAAGAGGATTTCAACCAAAGGGTATGGACTCCTCTTCCCATCATGTTCATTCTCGAAACAAAACAGAGAAGACCCCATCAAATAACCCTCATTTGTCTTTCAGAGTGCTGAGCTGAAACAACAAATCTCAACAGGGGTGGAGCAGGTGCAATCAAGCAAGACTGAGGTGTCAGAACTGCGACGGTCCTTGCAATCGCTGGAGATAGAGCTGAAGGCACAACTGGCAATGGTGAGAGAAAATGTAGCCCTCAGAAGGCATCTCCACTATTATGAACCCGAAAGGTGTTGTGTAATAACATAAATCTATTGCCAGTTATGTAATCATATTAATGATTTATGCAACTGCACATTTCTTCTCTAAAAAGAAAATGTTCTGCCATCAATCTTGGAGGGTTCCCCACTCATTTCCTACTCAGTACAATGACTTACTCCTGCCTTTGACAGAAGTACACCTACAGTCATTTACCGGATGGTACTGGGTTGGGGAAAATTCAGCAAATATTTACAAACTCTCAAGCTTCTGGGTGTTCTGCAATTTTCCAGGGAATCCTCGTCCTGGAATTCCTTCCCAGCCCGGGTATAAGTTTTACCCATGTGGAATATCGCATCGCAATAGTGTATCAATATACCTGGGGAAATTGATTTTCGAGTGCCAGTCCACTTTTTGTGAATTCCTTTAAATCATACCTTTTGCTATTTGTACACACACACACAACTTTGTGATTTGTTCTCAGTGTGGTTAGAAAGATAGTGAATGTACGAACAGTCAGTCCATATTAATTCAAATCCTTGTCCTCCACTCTTAAGCACTTGTGGAACATTGTGGTCTATATCTTTCCAATTATTCCAGCTTCTTCTTGGATCTTTACCTGTGCCTAGGTTAGTTTCCATTTCCCTTACTCTAGGGTTGGGTGAGAGTTGGAGCACTACCATTCGACAGTCCCAAAAACTGCACATTAAATGTCCATAAAGGGTCAAGAAACACAAGAACTCAACTCAAATTCACTGAACGGTCATCACTGAGCAACTAATAGACAATTCACGACACTATAAACAGCTTGAGCAAAAGGCAGAGTCTGAATGATATCCTTTGACCATGAAATCACCAGCAATGCGATGCAGGAACCAAAAAAACAACAATGTTTGTAGACGTGGTTGCTCAATAGGTTTGACCTCTAATTTCTAATCATGCCGTTTTTATTGATCAAACAGAAAAGTTCCCTGGAGATGGACTTAGCCGAGACAGAGGGAAACTATTGTTCTCAGCTGGCAGAGCTGCAAGCCAAGATCAGCATCGTAGAAGAGCAGCTGGTCGAACTCAGGGAGCAGACAGAGCACCAGAGTGATGAGTACAACCAACTCCTGGACATCAAGAGCCGGCTGGAGCAGGAGATTGAGACCTACAAGCGTCTGCTCGAAGGCTCAGGAGGGTAAGAAGGCGGAAGCACGCTCCATTAATGAATTCCTTCACTTCCCTTAGCAAGGCACACTATATAGAAGGATCTTAGAGTAGGGAAGCATGTGTAGTGTCACAAGGCAGTCTGAATGAGGATACAGAGGATTCAGCTCTCTTGAAAAAGATTCCCTTCACTTTTCAAAATGCGGGCCCAATCCTCCTACACTGGTGCAGCTCTGCTGTGTGAACATCTGTATCACTCTGTTGTGTGAGCAATAACATCTGCACAGCAGCAATTTTATAAAAAGTTGTGCACTAATGATGTTATCGTCTGTTCTAAAAAGCCTTTTTATTTATTTTTATTTATTTATTTATGGAGCTTATAGAGCGCGCAGCTACCTCCAAAGGAGGTGTCCCGGCGCTAAGATTACATAACTGTCCCCATGAGGAGTAACCAAGATCAAATCTCACCGAGAAAATGGGAAACGGTGAGGAGTTGACAGTTCCAAGTCCTACCGCCTAGTGAACAGCCAGGTCTTGAGTTTGCGGCGAAAGGCTGGCTCAGATTCGCAGAACCTGAGGTCAAGGGGGAGGCTATTCCAGAGCTTGGCGGCAGTGACGGTGAAAGATCTGCCGCCAGTCCGAGAAAGCCTGAATCTAGGAACCAACAGAAGACGAAGGTTATTGGATCTGAGATGTCTGGCTGAAACAGAGATCTTGAGACGCTTTTTCAGATAAAGTGGGCCAGTACCATGGATAGCCCGAAATGTCAGGATCAGAATTTTAAAGTCTATGCGTCGTGAAATGGGAAGCCAATGAAGTTCTTCTCGGTAGGCTCTGACTGAAGTAGAATACTTTTTGTGCATAAAGGTTAATGGTTGCTGCTGTTTGCTCCATTTTAAACAAAGCTGCGCCATACTGGCTCCAGTGCTAACTGTTAGTAAATCTATATCAGAGATTATAAAAACCACTGTCTCATCTTTAATATTTGCTGGGCGAACGGCTTAAATCATCAATATGGTTGTGTTCATGGTTACGCATGACAACATGTTTTTTTCTGTTGAATGGAATGGGGTAAGCCAGGTGAAAATCCAAACCAGGCCACAGTTGTTTCAGTCGCCCCTAGTTCCCAGAATATGGGCAAGGAGTAATGGCTGGATTTATAGTTTGGCAGATGGGCGCTCCGTCACTACGTAATGGACATCCTGTCCGTCTCTTTACAAGTGCCATAGGACATAATGCACTCTTAATAAGGGGGATGAAATATCAGTCATATTTGTGATGGAGTAAACAATCCTTCAAACCCTAAATCAAGTGATAAATCTTTATTAGACGGCTTGGATGAATGAATAAATGAATGACAATTTCTAGAGCAGGAACATCTACCTAAAGGGAGCCTTGGCACTAAAAAAAGGATTCCAGCCTAAGCAAGAGTTGTCTCCTAGTCAAGAATATGGAAGTGGAAAGAGCCAGGATTTAAGTTGTTTCCTCAAAAGACTGTGATAGGGTTTTCCCTAATCTGCAGAGGGAGGGAGCTCCACATCTTAGCTGACAGATAAGGGAAAGTTATTCCACCTTGTCTAGATCGTTTGATTCTGGTATTGTGAGACGATGGAGTGAGGAGGAGTGAAGAAGGCTCAGCGGTTGATGGTGAATGAGCTTTTTTAGATATGGCTTGGCCCTACATCTGCTAAGCTTTTGTGTATTAGGCAGACTGCCTTAAGCCATATCTAGAAAAGCTCATTCACCATCAACCGCTGGGCTATGGGGATTTTAACGTTTTTCTAAGGAAGTATTCAATTGCATTATATTTGTACACATATAAAAGATGCATACTTTGAGAAGTTATATAAAGGTCTTTTAATGTCATGGAAGAGTTAAATTGTTGTGCACATGTCACTGGAGATGTTTGCCATTACTCCCTGTGATGAAGTGTGTGATTCCTTCTGTCCTCAAGAGATGCATTGTTCAAGTGCCAATCTAAAAGGCTCTTTACTCAGGACAATATCATTCATTGTGTTTCTTGAAACAGGTCCTCACAGGTCTCGCAAACTAAACCTCAGTCAGACTCTAGCTCTACAGGATACAGTTATGGAGGGCGCAGCAGTTACAGCGGCAGCAGCGGGTATGACAGAGGCTCTGGCACCGTTCTTCCAAAGGTAAATGTTCCTTGTGATACCCAATGCATGCACACTTGTACCCCACTCTCACAATAATCAGGCTCTGACATCACCACTTGCATCTCACTCATTCTCTAACATGAGAGTCACAGCGCTGGGTTAGATTCAGCATGTGGAGACTATCGTAGTGAGCACGTTTTTCCAAACCTACTTTAACGGACAGTGGCTAGCACTTTCCTACTTCTTACTGAGGCCCTAAGCACTCTCCAGATGGTCGACCCGACCAATGGTGTGGTATTTGAATCAGAGAAAGATGCAGGACTGCTCAGCTCTTTCTGTATCGGATACTGTTCCAGGGTCTGAAAGTCTGGAAAGGGAATAAGCTTCTACAGGTGGGGGGTTTGTTGGGAGGCCACCCTGGTGTGACAGGGTTCATACCACAGGTGACATTGCCTAATCAAAAGGGAAATTCTACACAAAGTATAGCAAAGTGTGTTAGAGGCCAGAAAAAGGCACTCTTAAGCTTCCAGTAAAACACCATAGCCCTCATTCTGAGTCAGGCAGAGAAACTCTACAACCTTAACTTGCTGAACTCTCTTCTAAAGTTAGTACTTGGGTCAACATACCTACCTCTTTTCTAACCTGTAGCATGTGTGTCACTCCAGTAACGTGGTATACAAAGAGTAATGAATGGGATGCTTGAATTAATCTCAGCCACCGGTAATTACTCGGGCCACATCCCAATCCATTGTTATTTTGCACACTATGCCACCTCAATTTAGACCCAGTCATATGCAAATCAATCTTGATCCTGCTCCAGTAGGAACAGTGAGGCCTGTACTGCTAGGCCAGGTCCTCCCTGAGCCAGAACGCAAGCAACCCAGGATTGTATACTCCCTCTCTGATAAGGGCTCATCAGCGAGATATAGATTAGTTCCAATGGCATAGTGTCCATGGGACCGACATCTGGGCTGTATTCTCATATGAAAAAATCTACTTGAAATGCAAACACGAGAAACGTTCTATACGATTCAGTGCCCGGTAGGAAAAATAGCACAACACTTTAGTAAATTTTGGGAACTTCACATAGCTCAAAAGTTGGCAACTTCACTGTTGTCATTTACATTTCACCTAGGGCTAACTCACTGGTAGCAGGGCTTAGTCACCTTAACTTACTGGTAGCAAGCCCTACTATATGGCTGATTCAACCACCCATGTTGCATTACACTATGGTGACTGCATTTTAGATATATCTGCAACTTGCTCCATATTTTGTTTTTCAGAGCCAGCCAGGACAACACAGGTCATAACGATTACAGAGGACTTAGTTGATGGCAAACCGGTCAGTGCGAAAAGACAGGTACATGACCATCAATGAATGTTGAGTAGGAGTTGAAGGTTGCAGACCCAGCCAATGGAACATGCGAGGAAAGGATTCCTGATAATGGAGAATGGCAGAAATACTATACGCTTTTTGGACTGCTTTGCACTTCATCCATATGCTTACAGTAGATCCCATGTGTACTACCCTCTCAATAAAAGAGCCTTTTCCAATTTGCAACTTGAAAAAGAGCATCCCAGTGCAGAGCTGGTGACATCACAATTTCTGAGCAGCTGCCACAACAAAGTTCATGGATGTAACTAAATTTCACAGTGAATCATACATAGTGAATGTTAAATGTATTATCAATAGAAACCATAGGGACCAGGAGCGGTCCATGCGGGTAAGAGCGGTGAGTGGGTGGGGCCAGGTTGGGGAAGGATTCGACAGACAACCACGAGGGAAAATTAAATAGATAATTAATTTTCCCTCTGCGGCGTCTGTCGAAATCCGCACCCCTGCTAACCGACCCCACCCCTCCTACCTGCACAGGCCGCGGCTGACAGAGATAATAATGCATTAATTTCACCTGAAGATATTGTAAGAGAGGATACAAGAAAGAAACTTCAATCTGGAAACATTTGATGTGTGGTTCCTTTTCAATTCACAATTAAGCATTTATTTTTTAGGTTGTGCGGACAGTCTTCTTTTTACATCTGCTTGCTTTGTTGTTCAATTCAATAAACTTTCTCTTTGATGCAAGGTAATACACGTCTTTTCATTTATTGGTGTTGCTGCAACTAACTTCTCTCCAGGTTTCAGAGATTTTTTGCTTCAGAACTTCTTTGCCACTGAACAAAGTTGCATTTACAGCAAAGCTCAACTCCGAGGCAGAAGGAGCTATAAGGACAAAAAATGATTTGAGGGTTAAATAAATGGTTGGATGATTGGGATACATTTATATAGCAGACAATATATATTGTGTCCTCTTGTGCTGATCTGCATTATAATCTACAAGCCAGAAAGTGTAAGTGTTCATTAAGTTAACAATTAATTTTATAAAGAGAGATTTGATTATAGAAGGGAATCTGAGATAGTGGGGTCTCCTGGCTAATATCCCTGGAAAGGCATTACAGTATCTGGGACCTACATAAGAGAAAGTCCCTCTTTCTCTATCCCTGGGACTCAACGATGAACAGTAAAAAACATTTTCAATGAGAGCGCAGTTGTCTGGTGTGGAATTCAGGGTGAAGTTTGGGAATAATATATGCAGGTTTGCTTAAAAAATTTACATCAGAAATAGGATTTTGAAATTAAGATTGTCCTCCACATTGTGGTAACTGTTCCTCAGAAGGAAGAAGGACTCAGAGGCCAATTAGGTCGCTGAAATGAGATAAAGAAGGACAAAGTCTCTAAAGGAAGTGTTCATTATCAGTGCTAAGTGGGGAACCTCTCCTTTTGATATTAGTGCCCTCACACACCCTTGCGAGTGTCATGCTTCATCATCGGGCGTTGCTCCTCGTGGGGGCGGCGCTGCAGTCCCCCACGGGCCCGAGAGAGGGCTCTTTGTCGGAGATCTTTTGTGGAGACGCCGCAGTTGTGCATGCGGGTGTGTGGGCCTAAAAAAGGGGGGAGTGTGGTGTCTTAAAATTACCCACTGGTGCCGTGGGGATAATTTTATTCGTTGGTCCGGGGGTAAGATAAAAAAATCTGTACAGGGGCAAGGGGCAAACCTCTATTAATAGATGGCATAAAGGACGGGGTATTACTCCCCTGCTCCTATTGCCCGTGTGTGAAGGAGTGTGTGCTGGTCAACATGTTTCGTGCCGTCGTTGGGTCCCTAGTGGAACCCCTCGCGCTTCGTCAGGACTAAAAATGTGACAAATAAAGAAATTGAAAGGAAAAGAGTGGGACACTCTTTGTTCCTAAAATATCTCTTATTCAGGTGAGATTATGCGCATTACGCTATGGGGGACACTGTTCACGTGTCCCAGCCTAGTACCTGTGGGGATGAAAGAGAGACAAAAGACAAGGAACAAACATATAGAGACTCAAAAAATGCTCGACGTTCACAAGGCATCTGAAAGAAGTACCTTTTGAGGCTGATAAGTGCATGCTGGTTGATGGAACGTTCAACCTAAATGATTAGAGACATTAGCATGCGCTCGGATGTGCAGGTGCTATTAGCCATATAACTCCATGAGATTATAGGTGAACATTGGTCAAACAAACAAAAGTGTACACTAGTCTTAAAAGGTGCAATTCGAGAAAAGGGCCACCCGAGTGATGTGCTCACACAGCGCGGATATGATGGTAGATGATGCGTGTGGAATAATCCGTATTGCAGCAGTGGATAAACCAAGTAATGGCATTTCTGATTATAGTACGTTGGTTTTGTAGTGGAACAATAAGGTAAATTCATGCACAGTGGTCGGGAGGTTGAAAAGAAATAAACAGAGTAAAAGTTTACCCCTAGCGAGAAGGAGAAGTGCCCCCTCGTAAGTCCTAACGGCGGTGGGGGGTAATCAATGCGGACAAAGACAGTAGTAGGTAAAGGTTTTTCCAATGGCATACCTTTTGTCAGATGTCTCTCATGAGAAAGCAGCGGAGTAATACTCACGTCGTTGACCCCTCGTTCACGCCTATTTACCTGCCCAGCCGTATACGGGACTCCAGCGTAGTGGAGGTGGAGTAGCTCCGGTATTTGTGCCGGTGAAAGGCGGAAGTGTTTGGGAACGGAGAGGGTCGTGTCTCCCCGGGGAGCTGGGCATTACCTGGAAGTTTGCAAGTCGGCAGAAGCTGGTCGCCATATTGAAGTGGGAACCACTATTTAAGAATGTGCTAGGCACTGGCACACTCTTATGAACTCTCGTAGAGAAATAGAAAAATAAAAAAATATGTATTGGATATTGTGAGTCTGTAATACCAAGGGAAAAGGTGGTTGTAGCGCTGAACCCCCGAAAAAAGAACATGTTGGAGGGAAGAAAAAGGCGAGCGCTGTTGGATGTGTACTATGTTTGAATCTATCCTGTATTAGCTACACGTGAATAAAGAATTCAGTTCCTTAATGGTTGCCTGGATCGGCGATACGGGGCTATTGAGATAGTATGGAGTGACATGCAGGACGATTGTGTCTGTAGTAGTGTAGTCAGATTACTCACGGTAAGTGCAGGCTAACACTGCCTGTAGGTGTAACTTGCATAGATTCGCCAGGAAGGATATGACAGAAAAAAGGTGCCATTCTGTCTGTGTGATGGAAATGTACGTAAGGACGCAGAGGGTGGCGACTCTGAGTTTTATTCACTCAAACATATAGCGGAGTTGAGAGCTGCAGTTCGATTGAATATACCCCGTATTGGCTACAAGTCAATTAAAAATTAAATTCCTTTATGGCTGCCTGGACAGGTGGCACAGGGCTGTTGGAGTAGGGTGTGTTGGCAAGTGGGTTGATCATGGTCATAGGAGCATAGACAAATTACTCAAGGTGCGTGCAGCCGTACACAGCCTATAGGTGTGACTGGAAGTGGTATGCCAGGTAAATGGTGACATAGAAAGGTCTTTTTGTCTCTGTAATGGAGAAGGACGTGAGGACGCAAAGGGTGGCGACTCCCAATTTTATTCACTAAGACAGGGGGCGATGTAGAAAGGTGCCAATATAATGAATGCCTTCTGTTTGTGAAACGATTGGTTCATGTATATTTATGAACTGGGAGGGGCAGCGGTAAGGTGGATAGGAATAGATCCGTTATTGCCTGATTAGGAGGACCTAAATGACTAATTCAGACCACGGTATATCGTCGTTGAGCCCACGTGTGTTGCTCTTTAGACGGAAGACCCAGCGTTGTTCTTGTCTGAAAAGGGAAGTCGCAGTCCAATTAGTATTGGATTCTATGATGGTCCATTTGAGATCATTGGTGGTATGGTTCATTTCAAGGAAGTGGTTCTGTAGTTTTGTGTTGGTCTTTTTACATCATACTGTGCTTTTGTGTTCCCCCGTGCGTATTTTGATGGGTTTAGTTGTCATGCTCACGTATCTCTTATTGCATGGGCATGTGATTAAATACACACAGTTTTTGGTGTTGCAGTTTGTATGGCGCTTTTGTACCCAGGGTCTCATTAATCCTAGATCTAAATTCTTGGATGGGACTGTTAGTGGACAAATGGAGCGTGAGACGCAAGGGTAGTGTTCTACGATAGGTGGTAGGGACCATAGTGTGGGTTGAGTGCTAACGATGTGTTTAGGTCATGTATGCACAAGTAAGTCCTTGAAATTCTGGGTCCTTTTAAAGGCAAAGAGGGGGTCTGGTCCCAGTTCGAATGACCCTGTTGATAAAATACCCCAATGTTTCTTGATGGTTTTCTGAATCCTGTTGGAGTTAGGTGTGAACATTGTCACACAAGTGAGGACATTGTTCTCTTGTTTCTCTTTTACCTCCAACAGAGCTTCTCTGTGGTTGTTCCTCGCTCGTTTTTGTGCTCTGCTTATGGTTTTTGGTGGGTAGTGACGTTCCTTGAGGTTATGTGATCGAATGGCAGATTATTTTTCATATTCGCAAATGGTATTGCAATTTCGACTTAGTCGAAGGAACTGACCGACTGGGACATTATCCCTTAGTGCTTTCGGATGATGGCTCTGATATAGCAGGAGACTATTTCTATCCGTAGGCTTCCGATAGTTAGTTGTAAGTAGTGTGCCATTGCGTAAAGTTATCCAGAGATCCAGGAACGCAATGCTCTCTTCTGAACTGGTACCGGTGAACTTGAGGAAGGGGTCCAGTGTGTTAAGCCATGCGAAAAAGGTACTGCATAGGTCCACATTCCTTGTCCACATTAAGAGGACATCGTCGATGTAACGGCGCCATGCCATGATATTTTCTTTGTAGGGATTGTTGTCACCCAGGATAAACTTGTCCTCAAAGTTAGCCATGTACATGCAGGCCAGTCTCGGCGCGAAGGTGCTCCCCATGCTGGTACCCTGTATTTGGTGGTAAAGCTGTTTTTTAAAAGCAAAAAAGTTTTCTTTTAGGGCCAGAGCAGCACATGGGTGTTTTTTTAGATCCATGGGTCTTGCTCCCGCCGCATGTTTTCCTTGACCTCAAGGGTGTCATCTTGAGGTATATTAGTATAAAGTGCTTCTACATCCAATGTGGCCAGGAGGGTGATAGAGCCAGGGTCATCATAGTGTTCAATCATGTTCAACACCTCTGTGGTGTCCCTCAGAGAGGTCGGTGTCTTGGTGACAATCGGACGTAAGAAGAAGTCGCAGATTTTACTGAGTGGTTCAAGAAGGGAATCGATACCTGACACTATTGGGCGTCCAGGCGGTGGGTTGGTTCCTTTATGGATCTTCGGTAGAGTGTAATAGTAGGGAGTTCTGGGATTATTGTTACACAGAAGCTCTGCCTCATGGGTTGTAATCCAATCCTCGCTTATGGCTTCATTGACTAAGCTTCTGATCTTTGAAGGAAGTCTTGGTGTAGGGTCCTCCTCTATAGGGCAATAGTATCTGGAGTCCGTAAGTTGTCGGTGGAATTCTGCTTCATATGTGCCAATGTCCTGGATGACCGTGGCACCGCCTTTATCGGCTGGTTTGATGATAATGGAGGTGTCATTAGTGATGTTCTGCAGGATGCATCTCTCTGCTTTCGTCAGGTTGCCTAAATGGCGTCGATGTGGTAGGTTGGTGACATCCTTCAAAACGGCTTGCTCAAAAGTGGTACTGGACCTAGTTTTTCCTAACCCACTCCCAGTCCCCCCCCCTCTCCTAGTTTCATTTGATTGAGTACGGCAGCAAGCCGTGGGACCACTATCTCTATCTTTCCTCCCTCTTTTTTGAACTAGGACCCCCTTGTTTTCTCCTCTCTCTCACCCGGGCCACCACACCACCATTTGCAGCTACCACCTTCTCCCCTCCCCGAGGGAGGCATCCACCCACTGACCATGGACAATCCCGGGCTTAGTTTTGATGATGACAGAGTGGCAGAGATCCTTAGGGCACCATCACTACTAGACACCGATGGTAACGCAGCATCAGGAAGCCGCAATGATGACTGGAAGTCCTTACTAGCCTTAAGGAAAGTCCTTACTAGCCTTACGGAAACAGCAGATTAAAACAGCGCTACACGGCACAATAATGACTGAATACCTTCGAGCTAAAATAGCTCCTAATGGCCTTTTGGTGACACTGACACCCCAGATCTTCCTGGAGGATCTCACTTTTAGAAGAGAATGGTCCAAGACTGCATCGAAGTGCACAAGAGATTGGCTTGTCCTCATAATCAACACCACCAAACGCCTCTCTGATGAACTTTTCATACAGATCACAATAGCAGAATATGGTTTAAAGACAGGGATCTCGATCACATCCTACAAAACACGCCTCGCAGAAATCAACGAGGAAATGTCCGAGTACAGAGACTTCCTCACTAAACAGAAAGTTACTAAACTTCAAAAAGATGTCAAGAGATTCTCTCAAGAAAAAGTATATCCATATACTAAAGAAGATTATATCTTCCAAACCAACGAGATGTCTTCAGAAGAAATGAACAGTAACAGCTCTAGAAAGACCAGCTCCGTGAGCAGCGATTCCAGCTATGAAAGCAACAATTACACAACACCGACGAAAGGAGCATGGAGGCAACCTCCACAACCACCGTTGTTCCCGAATTTTGCTCCACACCCTTACCAACAACAACCATTTCCGGGTCCTTGAGTAGGAAACCCACCCTTATGGAGCACACCCAAGGGCTATCCCCCACAGATGCAACCATTTCACCAGTTTCCGAACCCCCCTTTTCACAACAGAGGAAGGGGCAGAGGAAGAGGCAGAAGGAAAAGCGGCTCAAGGAACGTGCACTGGCAGGAACCAGAACAGATGATCCTGAGGAGCAACACAACAGGAATGAGACGTTAGTGTTGAATCTTTCATCCAGACCTCTATCTCAGGAGGAATCCAGTCTCTTGGAGAAGGGACTGGGTTTCGTCCCAACACCAGGAGAGGATACCTTCAGATACCTTCAGACTCCACCAAGAACTACATCTCTTCTTCAGGAAGATTAGACTCAAGGCCTTCTTCTATGACCAACCAGAGGTCCCTGCCTCGGGCACTGTACTTTGGAACAAATCCAAGTTTACACCCAGGGCAGCTATGACCCCCAATGAGGTGCTCACTTTTGAGCAAGCCGTTTTGAAAGATGTCACCAACCTACCACATCGACGCCCTTTCAACAACCTGACGAAAGCAGAGAGATGTATCCTGCAGAACATCACTAATGACACCTCCATTATCATCAAACCAGCCATAAAAGGCGGTGCCACCATCATCCAGGACATTGGCACATATGAAGCAGAATGCCACCGACAACTTACAGACTCCAGATACTATCATAGAGGAGGACCCTACACCAAGACTTACTTCAAAGATCAGAAGCTTAGTCAAGGAAGCCGTAAGCGAGGATTGGATTACAACCCATGAGGCAGAGTTTCTGTGTAACAACAATCCCAGAACTCCCTACTATTACACTCTACCGAAGATCCATAAAGGAACCAACCCACCGCCTGGACGCCCAATAGTGTCAGGTATCGACTCCCTTCTTGAACCGATTGTCACCAAGACACCGTCCTATCTGAGGGACACCACAGAGGTGTTGAACATGATTGAACACTATGGCTCTATCACCCTCCTGGCCACATTGGATGTAGAAGCCTTTTTATACTAATATACCTCAAGATGCCACCCTTGAGGTCATGGAAAACATGCTGCGGGAGCAAGACCAATGGATCTACAAAACACCCATCTCCTTCATCTGCGAATGTGCTGCTCTGGCCATAAAAGATAACTTTTTTGCTTTTAAAAAACAGCTTTACCACCAAATACAAGGTACCAGCATGGGGAGCACCTTTCGCGCCGAGCCTGGCCTGCATGTACATGGCTAACTTTGAGGACAAGTTTATCCTGGGTGACAACAATCCCTACAAAGAAAATATCATGACATGGCGCCGTTACATAGACGATGTTCTCTTAATCTGGACAGGGAATGGTGACTTATGCAGTAACTTTTTGGCATGGCTTAACACACTCGATCCCTTCCTCAAGTTCACCGGTACCAGTTCAGAAGAGAGCATTGCGTTCCTGGATCTCTGGATAACTTTACGCAATGGCACACTACTTACAACTAACTATCGGAAGCCTACGGATAGAAAGAGTCTCCTGCTATACCAGAGCCATCATCCAAAAGCACTAAGGGATAATGTCCCAGTCGGTCAGGTCCTTCGACTACGTCGAAATTGCAATACCATTTGCGAATATGAAAAACAATCTGCCATTTGATCACGTAACCTCAAGGAACGTCACTACCCACCAAAAACCATAAGCGGAGCACAAAAATGAGCGAGGAACCACCACAGAGAAGCTCTGTTGGAAGTAAAAGAGAAACAAGAGAACAATGTCCTCACTTGTGTGACAACGTTCACACCTAACTCCAACAGGATTCCGAAACCATCAAGAAACATTGGGGTATTTTATCAACAGGGTCATTCGAACCGGGACCAGCCCCCCTCTTGCCTTTGAAAGGACCCAGAATTTCAAGGACTTACTTGGGCATACAAGACCTAAACACATCGTTAGCACTCAGCCCACACTATGGTCCCTACCACCTATCGTAGGACACTTCCCTTGCGGCTCATGCTCCATTTGCCCACTAACAGTCCCATCCAAGAGTTTAGATCTAGGATTAATGAGACCCTGGGTGCAAAAGCGCCACACAAACTGCAACACCAAAAACTGTGTGTATTTAACCACATGCCCATGCAATAAGAAATACTTGGGCATGACAACTAGACCCATCAAAATACGCATGGGGGAACACAAAAGCATAGTACGATGTAAAAAGACCAACACGAAACTACAGAACCACTTCCTTGAACTGAGCCATACCACCAATGATCTCAAATGGGCCATCATAGATTGCAATACTAATTGGACTGCGACTACACTTTTCAGACATGAACAACGCTGGGTCTTCCGTCTAAAGAGCAACACACGTGGGCTCAACGACTATATACCGTGGTCTGAATTAGTCACCTAGGTCCTCCTAATCAGGCAATAAAGGATCTATTCCTATCCACCTTACCGCTGCCCCTCCCAGTTCATAAAGATACATGAACCAATTGTTTCACAAACAGAAGGCATTCATTATAGTGGCACCTTTCTACATCGCCCCCTGTCTTAGTGAAAAAAATTGGGAGTCGCCACCCTTTGCGTCCTCACGTCCTTCTCCATTACAGAGACAAAATGACCTTTCTATGTCACCATCTACCTTGCATATCACTTCCAGTAACACCAATAGGCTGTGTGAGGCTGCACGAACCTTGAGTAATTTGTCTATACTCCTATGACCACGATCAACCCACTTGCCAACACACCGTACTCCAACAGGCCTGTGCCACCTATCCAGGCAGCCATAAAGGAATTAAATTGTTAATTGACTCGTAGTCATTACAGGGTATATTCAATCAAGCTGCAGCTCTCAACTCCGCTATATGTATGAGTGAATAAAACTCAGAGTCGCCACCCTCTGCGTCCTGTCGTACATTTCCATCACACAGACAGAATGGCACCTTTTTTCTGTCATATCCTTCCTGGCGAATCTATGCAAGTTACACCTACAGGCAGTGTTAGCCTGCACTTACCGTGAGTAATCTGACTACACTACTACAGACACAATCGTCCTGCATGTCACTCCATACTATCTCAATAGCCCCGTATCGCCGATCCAGGCAACCATTAAGGAACTGAATTCTTTATTCACGTGTAGCTAATACAGGATAGATTCAATCATAGTACACAACCAACATCCACAAAAACGAGCGAGGAACAACCACAGAGAAGCTCTGTTGGAAGTAAAAGAGAAACAAGAGAACAATGTCCTCACTTGTGTGACAACGTTCACACCTAACTCCAACAGGATTCCGAAACCATCAAGAAACATTGGGGTATTTTATCAACAGGGTCATTCGAACCAGGACCAGCCCCCCTCTTTGCCTTTGAAAGGACCCAGAATTTCAAGGACTTACTTGTGCATACAAGACCTAAACACATTGTTAGCACTCAGCCCACACTATGGTCCCTACCACCTATCGTAGGACACTTCCCTTGCGGCTCATGCTCCATTTGCCCACTAACAGTCCCATCCAAGAGTTTAGATCTAGGATTAATGAGACCCTGGGTGCAAAAGCGCCACATAAACTGCAACACCAAAAACTGTGTGTATTTAACCACATGCCCATGCAATAAGAAATACGTGGGCATGACAACTAGACCCATCAAAATACGCATGGGGGAACACAAAAGCATAGTACGATGTAAAAAGACCAACACGAAACTACAGAACCACTTCCTTGAAATGAGCCATACCACCAATGATCTCAAATGGGCCATCATAGATTCCAATACTAATTGGACTGTGACTACACTTTTCAGACATGAACAACGCTGAGTTTTCCGTCTAAAGAGCAACACACGTGGGCTCAACGACTATATACCATGGTCTGAATTAGTCACCTAGGTCCTCCTAATCAGGCAATAAAGGATCTATTCCTATCCACCTTACCGCTGCCCCTCCCAGTTCATAAAGATACATGAACCAATTGTTTCACAAACAGAAGGCATTCATTATAGTGGCACGTTTCTACATCGCCCCCTGTCTTAGTGAATAAAATTGGGAGTCGCCACCCTTTGCGTCCTCACGTCCTTCTCCATTACAGAGACAAAATGACCTTTCTATGTCACCATCTACCGGGCATATCACTTCCAGTAACACCTATAGGCTGTGCGAGGCTGCACGAACCTTGAGTAATTTGTCTATACTCCTATGACCACGATCAACCCACTTGCCAACACACCCTACTCCAACAGGCCTGTGCCACCTATCCAGGCAGCCATAAAGGAATTAAATTGTTAATTGACTTGTAGTCATTACAGGGTATATTCAATCAAGCTGCAGCTCTCAACTCCGCTATATGTATGAGTGAATAAAACTCAGAGTCGCCACCCTCTGCGTCCTTACGTACATTTCCATCACACAGACAGAATGGCACCTTTTTCTGTCATATCCTTCCTGGCGAATCTATGCAATTTACACCTACAGGCAGTGTTAGCCTGCACTTACCGTGAGTAATCTGACTACACTACTACAGACGCAATCGTCCTGTATGTCACTCCATACTATCTCAATAGCCCCGTATCGCCGATCCAGGCAACCATTAAGGAACTGAATTCTTTATTCACGTGTAGCTAATACAGGATAGATTCAATCATAGTACACATCCAACAGCGCTCGCCTTTTTCTCCCCTTCAACATGTTCTTTTTTCGGGGGTTCAGCGCTACAACCACCTTTTTCCTTGGTATTACAGACTCAAAATATCCAATACATATTTTTTTATTTTTCTATTTCTCTACGAGAGTTCATAAGAGTGTGCCAGTGCCTAGCACATTCTTTAATAGGGGTTCCCACTCCAATGAACACTATTCAGCGCTTTGCATCGCGCACTCTACTCAAGTGGCTTTAATGCGCCTGTAAGAACCTATTTTAACGTATCTCCCTGGTTTTCTATTTAAGTTGTGTTGCTTAATTTTTCCCCTGTTTTTAACCTAACAGGCCTCGTACTCGCACTCTAATTTGGTTATTCCACCGCTCTTTTAGCGGGTCCTTGCCCATTTCTTTTTACGTGGGGGACATATTGGATTGGGGAGTAGGACGCCGGGCAGCGCCATCTTTGTCTACGCTCTAGTGTTCACTAGGACGCTAGTGGTGCATTTAAGGCGATCATGCAGACGCGCAGCGGGCACGCGCAGCGGGTTCGCCGGATTTCCGCCGGAGTTATGCCTGAGTTCAGCCCGTCTGCGCCCGTCCGCGCTCGACCGAGCTCAGGTCAGGAGACTACTACTTTCCGCCATTCTTACTCTGGCAGTGTTCTACGCCACTTAGATAGTGGTGGGACGAAACTAGATATCACTACTATGGGGAGGATTGGGGATATGAATTTATTGAGAACCCCCAGCGGGAGATCGGGGACTACTGCACGTACGCTAAAACTAACGTGTCTAAACTCTAGGTCGCTCCATAAACACCACCTAGAGATCTTCACACTGTTGCAGGATGAGGACATTGACGTCCTAACCCTTACGGAGACATGGTTGGGTGACGACTCCTTACCTGATATTATAGCGGCCCTCCCCTTTGGGTATGATGTGGTCTGGCAAAATCGAGCCCATAATGCTAGGGGGGGAGGGGTAGCAATTTTGTATAAAAAACACCTAAAGATTGTTAAAATAGCGGCTGAATCACTGGATATATCTGATGTTCTGGGTGTGAAGATCACGTTGGACAACTCATGTCTTGTAATCTTTACTGTTTACCGTCCGCCAAACTCGACGGCAGTGTTCAACGACTTATTTGCCTCTTTGATATCTGATCTTTGTACCCGGTGCCAAAAGATCGTGATAACCGGAGACTTTAATATGCACTGGGATAAAAGTCATGATGACTCGATATCTTGTCATCTGGAGAGCATTATGTCATCTCTTGGAATGAGACAGCTGGTAAATGCCCCCACGCATATTAAAGGGAATATCTTAGATCTTATCTGGAGCTCAGATCCTGAGGTAGTTGTCGTTGATATTCTTCCATGTATTTGGTCCGACCATTATTTGGTAAACTGTGAGATCCCCATTACAGGATATCCAGCTCAAAAGCCTTCAAAAACGAAAGCAGTCCGTCAGTGGAAAGCAGTCGATTTACAATCCTTGTCCGCTACCCTTCCTGGGTATGTTCAATCATTGATACCTAGTGAGGATCTAGATCTAGACTATAAAAACCTAACACGAACCTTGAGTCTGGCAATGGATGAAATAGCACCTGTGAAAACCCATAAAGTTAAAAGAGCAGGTAAAGGGGCTCCATGGTTCACCGCGGCCTTGAGGGATCATAAAAAGGAGCTTCGTTCTCTGGAAAGGAATTGGAGGAGAACAAAGGATGGCACGGATAGGGAACGATATAAAATCTGTTTTAATAGATATGAAAAGCTGATTATGGCTACAAAAGTAGCCTTTTATGAAGCTCGCATTAGTCAGGCTGAAAATATCCAGAAGGAAACATTTAACATCTTGACGGAGCTGAGTAAAAAACCTGAAACGTCGGAAACCACAATAAATGTGGACACGTTTCAACGCTTCTTCCTGGAGAAGGTGGAGACCATTCTCTTAGAGATTAAGAATGGCACGTTGTATGGCCCACCTCCGCTACAGGAGCCTCTTTTTCCTCTGGAAATTTCTCTTTCAAGGTTCCCTGTGATAGATCATCAAAGCTTTGAAAAGCTTATGAATAGAACCAAGTCCGGTTCCCCGGCGGACCCATGCCCTCCGAAGGTTTTTCGTTTGGCGTGCTCCTTGTTAGGAGATTATATTATTCCTCTCCTTAACAGTTCACTGGAGACCGGCTTTCTACCATCCAGCTTTAAGGAAGATCGTGTTAGACCTCTTTTGAAGAAGCCGGGAGCCGACGCGACCATTCTGAAAAATTATAGACCGATTTCTCAGTTGCCTTTTTTGGCTAAGGTTTTGGAGCAACATGTTCTGAAGTCTCTTTCCGGTTTCCTGGAGACACACCACATACTCCAGGAGCGTCAGGCAGGCTTCCGTGCACATCATAGCACTGAGCTGGTGATGCTTGCAGTGCTAGATGAGCTTAGAGGTATGGCTGACAGTAAGAAGCCTTGCGCCCTGATACTGTTAGATCTATCAGCGGCGTTTGATACTGTCAGCCATTCCCTACTACTGGATAGACTAGCCCGTTTTGGGATAAAAGACCTGGCTCTTAAATGGCTGCAGTCTTTTTTAAATGGTAGGACACAGAGAATCCAGTTTGGGGATTGTATATCGGAGGTCGGAGTGTTAGAGTGCGGCGTCCCGCAGGGCTCCGCTCTCTCTCCGTTATTATTTAATCTCTATCTGCAACCTCTGATTAACTCTTTAGCCAAAATGGGTTGTCATGTATTTAATTACGCTGATGACACCCAGTTACTTTTGAGTATCGATAATACAATGTCAGCTCAATCCAATGCCTAAGATATCCTCAGACATACGGTCAGTTGGATGACGGTAAATTTGCTGAAAATAAATCCAGACAAGACCGAGATACTGGTGGTTTCAACTACAGCTTCACCTTGGGGTGACCTTTATTGGCCCCAGGACTTGGGCCCTACACCGATCCCAAGCAAGCAAGTAAAAAGTCTTGGGATAAAGATTGACAACGAGCTGTCAATGGCCAATCAGATCTCTGCGGTTGAAGGGACTTGCACTGGCATGATTAGACAACTGCGCAAGCTTGTCCCTTTTCTTTCCTTCTCCATGCTACGTACAGTTGTTTCTGCCACAATAATATCTAGGCTGGACTATGGAAACGTCCTGTACCTAGGCCTACCAAAGTCTTTGACTAAGAGATTGCAGGTTGTGTTAAATGATGCTGCGTGACTGATTTTCAGACTCCCTAGAAGAGCCCAGGCTTCTCCCCTACTGCACAAATTACATTGGCTCCCCATTGTGCAGAGAGTGGAGTTTAAGAGCCTCTGTATGGCCCACAAGGCGATCTATGGACAGGCCCCTGTTTACATCAAGGAACGTTTAGAGCTTTATCAGCCTAAACGAGCGCTTAGATCGGGGAATGCCCAGTTGCTAGCCTGCCCGCGATACAGGTTGTCAACAAAAGGAGGTAGATCCTTCTCAGTGCTGGTCCCACAACTTTGGAATAGATTACCGGAATCACTCCGGAGAGAGGGTAACCTTCTATGCTTTAGGAAGCAGCTGAAGACGCTCCTCTTCAAAGAGGCTTTTTGCCACTTAAAATAGCTTCGCGTAGGGCATTTCCTCTTCTCGCGTCCAGGGCCTGATCTATAGTTGTTAGTCATTGGTTCAAAGCGCCTAGAGACCTGCAGGTGAGTTGGCGCTATATAAGCCTAATATAACATAACATAACATATGGCGACCAGCTTCTGCCGACGTGCAGACTTCCGGGTTGTTCGACGCTCCCCGGGAAGACACGCCCCTCTCCGTTCCCAAACACTTCCGCCTTTCACCGGCACAAATACCGGAGCTACTCCACCTCCACTAGTCCGGAACCCAGTATATGGCAGGGCAGGTGAATAGGCTTGAACGAGGGGTCAACGACGTGAGTATCACTCCGCTGCTTTATCACGAGAGATGTCTGACAAAAGGTATGCCATTGGAAAATCCTTTACCTACTATTGTCTTTGTCCGCAGTGATTATCCCCCACCGCCGTTAGGACTTACGAGGGGGCACTTCTCCTTCTCGCTAGGGGTAAACTTTTACTCTGTTTATTTCTTTTCAACCTCCCGACCACTGTGCATGAATTTACCTTATTGTTCCACTACAAAACCAACGTACTATAATCAGAAAGGCCATTATTTGGTTTATCCACTGCTGCAATACGGATTATTCCACACGCATCATCTACCATCATATCCGCGCTGTGTGAGCACATCACTCGGGTGGCCACTACGGTAGAATACAAGAGCCCTTTTCTCGAATTGCACCTTTTAAGACTAGTATACACTTTTGTTTGTTTGACCAATGTTCACCTATAATCGCATGGTGTTATATGGCTAATAGCACCTGCACATCCGAGCACATGCTAATGTCTCTAATCATTTAGGTTGAGCCTTCCATCAACCAGCATGCACATATCAGCCTCAAAAGGTACTTCTTTCAGATGCCTTGTGAACGTCGAGCATTCTTTGAGTCTCTATATGTTGGTTCCTGTTCTTTTGTCTCCCTTTCATCCCCACAGGTACTACGCTGGGACACGTGAACAGTGTCCCCCATAGCGTAATACGCATAATCTCACCTGAATAAGAGGTATTTTAGGAACAAAGAGTGTCCCACTATTTTCCTTTCACTTTCTTTATTTTCACATTTTTGGTCCTGACGAAGCACGCGGGGATCCACTAGGGACCCAACAACGGCACGAAACAACTTGACCAGCACACACTCCTTCACACACGGGCACTAGGAGCAGCGGAGTAATACCCCGTCCTCTATGCCATCTATTAATAGAGGTTTGCCCCTTGCCCCTGAACATATTTTTTTTCTTACCCCCGGACCAACAAAGAAAATTATCCCCACGGCACCGGTGGGTAATTTTAAGACACCCCCCGCCTTTTGTTTAGGCCCACACACCCGCATGCACAACTGCGGCGTCTCCACAAAAGATCTCCGACAAAGAGCCCTCTCGCGGGGCCCGTGGGGGACTGCAGCGCCGCCCCCATGAGGAGCAACTCCCGATGATGAAGCATGACACTCGCAAGGGTGTGTGAGGGCACTAATATCAAAAGGAGAGATTCCCCACCTAGCACTGATAAGGAACACTTCCTTTAGAGACTTTGTCCTTCTTTATCTCATTTCAGCGACCTAATTGGCCTCTGAGTCCTTCTTCCTTCTGAGGAACAGTTAACCACAACGTGACTTAACGATATTTCTTGGGAGTATTGGTAATGGACCTAGTTTTTCCTCACCCACTCCCAGTCCCCCCTCTCCTAGTTTCATTTGTCCTCCATTTGAAGCTGGTGTAAATATTTGCTACGATGGTTTGCAATCAAAATTGTGGAGATCGGGGGCATGGCCAGCCAAGACAGTCAAGTGGACGTGATCCAACGAGGCTCCATTGCATCAGGTGACAAAGATGGGGAAAACCCGGTGAAGCTGTCAGTTTATCACCTCCGCTTGTTAACGGGAACATGATCGACAGGGTTAGGGCATTCCTTGGACTGACTGGGTACTATAAAAGATTTGTTCGGAACTATGGGACCATTGTTGCTTCCCTGACAAAACTGACTTTTAAAAAGAGGCTCAAGAAAGTTGATTATACACCAGAGGGTCAGAAGGCTGCTATGTGTTCAGCACCAGTGTTACTAGACCCTGACTACACAAAGGAATTTGTTTCTTCAGAAATATTCTTCAGAACAAGGGATTGGGGCAGTGCTGGCACAGGTAAATGAGGAGGGCCTTGATCAGCCACTTGAATTCATTAGCAGATGTCTTCTCCCCAGAGAGAAGAGATGGTGGGCCATTGAGAGAGAGGCCTTTGTTGTGGTTTGGTCCCTGAAAAAGCTGAGACCATATTTGTTTGGTACTCACTTTCATGTTCAAACTGACCACAAATTTTCTCAGATGGTTCATAAAGATGAGTAGGGGGGAACCCAAGCTATTGAGGTGATGCATTTCCTTACAGGGAAAGTACTTTGCAGTGGAACACTAACCTGACGTTGCCCATGCTAATGCAGATGGACTTTCCAGGGTTTCCCAATTAGCTGACGAGGACTACTAGGGTGTAGGTTAGTGACCCATTGCCTTTCGTTTGGGGGGGCTATGTTGCAAAGTCATGCTGTATGCCCTGTGCAACCCCGTGTTATGCTGGCTGGTACTCGTGGTAACTGACTGTCTTTGGGCTCTGTCTAAGCAGGACCAGGCCAGTGCTATTTTGAAAACACAGTTTTAATGCACACATACATGAGGGTACACAATATATTAGGGTAAACTTACAATTGGCATGACCTACTGTATAAGTCCCTAGTAGATAATTGGGCTGGGGAATTAAAACAACTTTAAAGTCCTTAGTATATAACAGGGTATGACAGTTTAGAGGCCATCAGCCCTTTCTGCACTTGCATGTGTACACTGCTGACAGTCTGAGGTCATTTTAAAAGCAGCCTTGTATACCAGCACTGATTTAAATGTAAATAGTGCCCACACTCAATTTTGGTGGTAGGGACACTTACAAAAGTGATAAATATTCAAGCAGTTTAGGTACCCCCCAGGGTCTCCCCTGGGTATCACAGGGGTAGGAGGCATGGCATTATAAGGAGGGGCCTTTTAAAAGATGTTTTATATGCTCTTGGGAGAAAGAAATTGCACATTTCACTTTCCCAATTGTAGTAAAGTGCTTCCAAAAATCGGCTTTAGTGCTAAGAGCACTGTGGAGTGAGGGTCTACCATATTTTTGCATATTCAGGACCACTAAAGTCTCTCCTTGGTGTCCCAAGGGTGAGGGGTCATGAAACTATAAGCATGGCCTTCATAAAAGATGTTGTATATGTCCTGGTAATAAAGAAATCGCCCATTTCATTTTCCCCATTGTAGATACCTAGCCATATAGGATAACATTGCAATAGTTTATGAACGCAGAACTATCACTAGGAATTGAATTAGGATATCATTCAAGGACTTAGGAGAATGGTATTGATAAATCCAGCATATGCCATTGCTGATTTTTTCCTAAATTCTACAGAAAATAAGTTATGACTTTGTCTGTAAGCCAAAATCCAGCATTCCTGCAGTTCTCCCTGATTAGTCAGAGTTAACAGGATTAGCCAGGCTGCTTTGATCAAGTGATAAGTGGATCACCCATGGAGAGGCTATCTGGTGGAGCGAGCTCTGCTACACGGGAATGCCAGAGAAACGGAAGGGGGAGGGGATGTAAAGCATGAGGCTTCAAAGGAGGACTAAGACAGGCAGAGAATGCCAGGTCCATCTACCCTCATCCCCCATACCCTTTTACTCAGCCAGATGGTAGGCTTAAGGAAGGAATCCGCAGATGGTAGGGGAGGAGAGCTTTGGAAATGATCCATACTGGAGGTTGGTTTAACTAGTTCTTGATCCTCTGCTGAGATTTCAGCCATACTGAATTTTGGAGGAATAGTGCTGTCTGGGAGAAGATTATACCACACTTTGGAGGAAGTGGTCGTGCTCTGGGGTGTTGCCGTGCACCTCTTTGGACAGGAGTGCTCTCTTGTTTGACCCCAGAGAACAATGAATAAATATGTGAGAGGAGCAGAGGTTCTCAGATCTGCTGTTTGAAACTAAGAGAAGAAGAAGGATTGCCAAGCTGGAAACTTGATTTGTACCATCAGGCCTTGCATTCCAACTGACTGCACCTGCTGCATTATCTGAAACTACAGCCCTGTGGATGTACCCAGCTTCAAGAGGAATATAGAGGGTACTCAATGCAAGCTACAGGATAACAGAGCTCAACCAGGCCATCACCACCAAGAATCCTCTGCCTGGAGTGCGTCAAATAGATTTCTAGGGTTTAGTCCAGGTGTATTGTGGGAATTATGGTCCCAACCTTTCAAGGACCATCTTGGAGATTCCAGACCCTTGGACTGTGTTTTGGATGCCAAGGAACCTCAAGAGGAACTTCAGAGAGAAGTTTCAGAAGTTAGAAGAAGTTGGCATCAACATTTGGAAAAAAAGCTCCATAAGGGGACTGACTCAACTGCGAGAGCCAAGCTGGCCACCTTCGACCGTGAGCCAAGCAGACGCTGGTTCATCCAGTTGAAAAGCTCCGGAGGTCCGACTTACATAGTTTGACTGGAAGCTCCCTGAAAAACAAGCCAGCGAAACCTCACCGAATTCAGACTGGTGAAGAGCATCGAGGGACCCCGGCAGAAAAAGCTCCAGAAACGTTTCTAAGTCTGAAGGTAAAATTTGACCGAGGCCTACCGCAAGGGGTATGTGACAGGGCTCCATCAAAGTCAGCCTGAAACGGTGACTTTGTCCTGGTCAAGTGCGACACGATGTCCCAGAGTGGTGCTATAGGTTTTTAGGCACTACATAGTGTTCAGTCATTAAATAGTCATATCTCGAGTTCCCTACATTGGATATTTGTCGTTTTGGTGTCATTTTAAAGATACAAATATTTCCAATTTTTATAAATTGGTTTTCACTTTTTATTGTCTATTGTGTATTAATTATTTACTGAATTGGTGACTGACTGACTACTGAATTGGTGTTTTTAAATGCTTTACATACCTGTCTCCTAAGTTAAGCCTGCCTGCCTGCAGCCAAGCTACCCAGGGGTGAGCATGCAAATATTATTATTAATATTAACATTTGTAAAGCGCGACAGCTACCTCCAACGGAGGTGTCCCGGCACTAGCATCCATCCAGTGAGGGGGGGAGAGGCCAGGAGAGAGGCCCAAAGTGTTAGACGGTACAATAATAATTTGTTGAAACCTGTGCTGAGCCCTAGACTGTGTTAGTGGCCTTATTGCCAGTGGTAGATGCATATGTACCACTACTAATAACCCTCTTTGTAACATCTTTTTATCTTCCTGTTTATTAATCTACTTAAACTTAATGTATTCCTCTTCAGATGTGCAATTAGCATAATTGATTCGACATCTTAAAATCTTAACATAAACATTCCACAAACCACTTCAGAGATGACTTTTCTTATATATGCCAACAGAACCTCCCTTTCTTACATTTTAACTTACACAAATATATCATACTTGGTTACCTTTATCCAGTTCCATAATAGGTTCCTGTAAGAAAGTAGTTTATTAATTGCGGTTGGAGACTACCCACCTCAAGACATAATCATAACCCTTGGTAGGGTATAACTGCACAATAACTAAAAATATCTGAGTTCAACCTCATGGTAGCAGTGGCCTAGAGCAGACATTTTTTTAACTTAGGGCAATGTGTAAAGTATCTATGCAGTACCCAAACGTCAAAATGAAAATGAAAATTCCAAACCAAATTTTAAGAATAGAGGAAAGTTTAATAAACAAAATTGCGCACAAAATGATATAAATACAATAGGGGGAACAGGAGATATTCATTTTAAGGTTTTAAATAGAAATAGCATTAAAAAGTGCATAGCACCAATGATAGTTAATGGTCGAAGTTAGCCAACTGCAATGGAGTGCAGGTCTGATTTACCGCAGGGGTGTCCTGGTCAAAGATTTTATCTTCTGATTTAGGGCCTTTTTTATATCTTGGCCGTAAGCATATTCAGTCGCAACAGTATGCTTACCACCAAGATAATGGTTTACATGCGGGCAGGCCATATATTTAATCATGGCGGAGACTACTCCGTCTACGCCCTGATTTATCCCCTCCGACGGCGATGTGGTTGTTGGAAGCAGACCTGTAATTCCTCCTACTGATTTAGATGGGCGGGATTATAGATCCATTTTCACTGCCTAACACTGACAGGAAAACTCTGGCGGTTAGGGGTAGTGAGAACTGCTAAATGCTACCCTAGCCATGGTAGCGGACTCTCATGGCAAGGGGTAGCATTGTGTTTTTGATTTTCGAGATTTTTTTAAAAAAATGTCTTTTTTTTATCATGTTGATGGAGCCCTGTACCAAAGAGCAAACTGCATTGACAAGAAACGCGGTGACAGTGGTTCCCATGATGCTTCATAAATGACCACCAGCTTTGCAGTCATTTATACATTTAGGGGCAGTCTACTCACGAGAGTGCGGAGAAATGTACTCCATAGGCCTAGCACAAAAATGTTTCACCTGCCAGGAAATACATCTTCTCTTACTCTTTTAATGTGCAATCAACCATAGGACTAAACTTCTAAGGCCACCAAGACTTCAGGGTACCCATTTATAGACTCACAGGGTGTCAGGCAGAGACAGTCAGGAGTGTCCAGTCCAGTCCAGTTGTCCTTGGTTAGCTGGGTACTTCCAGGAAATGGCCTCTTGCATCGTGTTGCCTCCTTGTAGCCACAAAGGCTACAGCTGACCCTTGGAGTGCTTTTCTTTGTTTTGGGTACAAGAGGGAGCAGATCAACTATTTCAGAGCTCCTCTTGGGCTACAGACACCAGGTCCAGTCCTTTTTTTCTGGCCCATAAAGTGTTCTCTAGAAAGTGCCTGGTGATGCACCTTTAAAGCCTGGCACTAGCTAGACAGTGGGGGTAACGTCTTGCCCTCCCTAACAAATGGGGTAAACATTCCCGAAGCCAGACCTACCCACTTTTTTAGTGGTTCCTGTCTTACTTACTGCAAACAGACCCCCAAAAGCATGTGTGAGGGCATTTTCAAGACAGTGCAAGTCTTCAGCCAAACCAAACTTGTATTCTGAGGTCTGAGGCTGGGGATGTGGGTAGGAAGTGTCCTATGTTAATCCCAGTGTCCACCCACATCAAACAAAACAATCATGTTAGACGCAAGCACTGTACTCACAACAAACCCAGAGACAAAAGTCTGGAAGGACAAAAGCAGGGCCCTTCAGCAACTAGAAAGTTGGTAAAAGGGAATTCACTTGGTATCCTGTTTTATCCCTTTCAAGCATGACCTACACATTACCAGTGGCTCCATAGATCTATCAAGCAGGATGTGACACTGTGCTCACAGAAGGAGGCACACAGCCCCCACTCTGCATATTCTGTTATTCCCAGATGAGTCATCTCTGTCAATTAATGTGAGCCTACTATTTGCTCCTAGGAGGAATTTCCAACCTTCTTCACACCTATTCAAGGCTCCTCACTGTCTGGGAGAGGGCACAGGCTTATGCTGATTTTCCTTCTAACAGTTCAGGTAGGTAGAAGGTAACTTTCTAAAAGTTACTTTTCCCTAATATTTATAAAAAATCTGACTACACTTTTGAATTGAATTTGTAATAACAATTATCAATAGTTGTTTAATTATTAATCAAGCAGGCCCAATTCAAGAGTTCCATTAATAGTTACTAATATCGCTCCCCAGTGTTTCGCTGTGTGTCTATATAGAAGTGATCTATTAATAATCAAAACACATAATTTTAGGCCCGCTGCAGATTTTAAACTGCCACCATTAGGCTACACAGGGAGGCCTTAGCAATGTTCACCCAGCCACTTCAGCACAATAGTGGCACAATATGTGCTGCAAACAAGAACTGGCATTTAATTTAATATCACTGGGTACACTTTGTAAACCATATACTAAGGTGTTATAGGTTAGTTAAATATACCAGTCTGGAGTATGCCAATTCAACCATGTTTAAAGGGGGATCACAGGCACTTTACTAGTAGCTAATAGGGGTAAAATGAACAAAGCTCCAAATCCAACAGAAATAAAGGGTCTACGAAAAGGTGAACAATCCAGAGTGATCACACAGAAAAGACAGATTTTCTACAGATCACTTTTTAGCAGTTTCACTAAGGACAATAGAGCCTCGCTTGGTTACCTTTTAACCAGTCTGGTTTGAGTCTCCCTAACTTACTCTTTCATCTGTCCTATCAGAACTTACCTTTCTTACCTGTTTTCACCGGCCCAGTCAAAAATCCATCTTATCAGAGCCACACTTGCTTCCCTTTTCACCCATCCTCCTCCTACACACTAATTTTATTTCCTTCTCTTTCTCAATATTTTGGGACTATAATCTACTCCTCACTTATCAAAAGACTGCTCAAAAAGCATCTCCTCCACACAAGTGTAAAACAGTGACAGAGAACACCACCATTTACAGACATTTACAGAACCACCATCAAAAAAGCCAAGAGACCCCATTACGCACAAGAAATCTTGGAGGAACATGTTTAACCAAAGAGCTCTTTATAGGGGTTAATTAATTCTGGAACCCCACTAGTACTTAAATATAAAATATGCACATGAACTATGTTATACTCTTATACATACCGTCATTAAGAAAGCCGATAACCTTGAAGCTTACTTCCTCAAAATCATGCAACACCCTCCCAGGACCTGTCACCAAATTAGGCCTCCTTTTACCTTCCGATCATACTGTTTTCATTAAACATACTAACATATAAAAAGAACTACCAACCTAATTAAAGCCACAAGCATGGATGGTCTACAGACGATCCTTGATGGCCAAACACTATTAAATCAAACTTGAGTCCTCTGCTGCTATAGAGAGATCATCAGTACCTTCCTATTAATTGGTGAATTCTAAGCGAAACATCATATAATAAGCCTAGTGTAAAACTCAAACAAGCTGACCTAGCTGATTACAGGCCAATACCTTCTGTGGTAAACTCACTGAAAAGACAATCTTTTCCCAGGTGACAATGTTCATCCAGCAAAACAACCCACTGGCAAACAGACACAATGGATTTAAACTAGGAAGACATGTGGAAACAGCACTATTTTCCATCGGTGCTGACCTTACCTCTGTGGGGGTGCCACTCTACTTAGCTTACATTGAACTTTCACACAGCTATCCAAAAAACTAAACTACTCGCTCAAAGGCGGCATGCCACTTGAATAGAGGCTCCATTCCTCAACTGGATAAAATCTTTCAAAGACAGACTCCATATTGGGGCACTATCACTATTCAAGTCTACACCCCACATCAGTTAACATCCTGTTCCCCAGGGCTTAAATAGAGAACGTTTTTATTCTTAGATTGCACAATTCTTTCAACCTGACCAGCTATTACTATGCTGATGACACTCACATCAGCTTAAAACTTTGCCAACACTCTCAGATCAAAACTTCAAGACTTAGGGGCTGATTAGGATGTAGGGCGGATTGCCACCACCTGCATGGCGGTGGCGATCTGCCCTACATTTCCCTCCGCCCGCCACCCATTTTCCCCCGCCATATTTGTATAGCGGGGGGGACCAGTTGACCGGGTGGAAAAGGGGCAAGATATGGTGGCGGTGTCTGCTAGACACTGCCATCCATATTAGCAAGTGTGCGGGAAGCAGCCTTTCCGTGGGGGCGATGCCGCCACTGAAAGGCATGCAGATTTTGCTGTCGGGGCCTGTTGCGGGCCCCCAGGGTATTGGGGGTTGGGGGGTGCACATGGGGGGTACCTATGGTACCCCCCTACATTGTCATGGACAAGGTGACAGGCACCGCACATTGCATTCCCAGCATTGTGGTGGGCGATGCTGTCAGCACCGCCCGCCACAATACTGGGAATAGAGGATGCCACCGCCACGGTGGCAGTGGCATCCTAATTGCAGGTGCGGGACCGCCACACCACTGGCGGCCGGTCCTAGCACTGCTAGGGTGGCGGGTGGTAAGTCAAAGTCTATTAGCTGTGAAACAATGAATGCTAGAAAATCATTTCAAACTCAACTCTTCAGAAACAGAAGTAGTTTCCTGTGCATTATGGCAAATCTATAACCCAATATCTTCTTGCTCCAGGCAAAGGGGTCACCACCTACTACTTCAAATGAAGTTGAAAAGCTTTGCGGGATTATGGGCTCCAACATATCTCTTTATTCCAATGTCAACAAAAAGCCGAGGAGAGAAAAACAATTTCTATACCATGTGAATTTGATGCCTAATTTATCTCTATGCAGGCATCTCATATGATATGGGCATCACTGGCCCTGGTGAAAACATGATTGGATTATGCAAACAGATTCTACTTCTGACTCATTAGAAAAGCAAGTGCCACAAAACAGAGAATACAAAAACACTTCAGTCAAATAGCTATTCAACCTAAACAAACAGGACTATATCACATCTGCCCTCAAAGCACTACACTGGTTACCAGTGGCAAGAAGAGTACCTGTAAATCGTATTGTGTTGCACATTGAGTAATTCATGGACTGGGACCTGGCTTTCTACAAAAGAATGTCAGACTATACAAAGGAGATACCTCAGATCAGGAATAACTCAATAGCTGATAACTAAAAATTTAGGACGAAGCTGTATCTCAGTACAGAAACGAAAACTATGAGATAAACTGACAAAGAAAATCAGATCTTAAAAAAACCTTTTTATTGAGAAGTGTCTCAAAGTCTTGATTTTTAACGTCACCTAGACTCGAGGCCCTCTAATGCCACAACCCTGACTGGTTTGTATATAATGCACATGACTCTGCATTAAGTTTGGAGCACAGTCTGTGGACATCATGCATGATTCAGCAGCACTTACTGCTGGCAACACACTCATTTTATCCTCGTCCCTCCAATCAGAATAATTAATCCTTGAACTGCTAAGTACTTTGATACATTGACAAGAGATTGAAATACAGCTATACAATGGAAAGCATGCTACTACCAGCCTGTATCTTGTACACTGTCATAGTTTATGGCAATGCTCTGCATTTAAAGCATTTGTAAAGCACAAAGCTAGCAATACAGAAAAGGAGGGCTTTACACAAGTGGGAGCCGGGGTTTAGATTCAAGATCATTTACAGTAAAACTTTATGAGTCCGATTCACAAAAGTAATCTGAGACAGAATCCTAACTTTACGACTTTCGGTATTCTCAAAAGGCATTTAGTAGTAGTAAAGTTTGGAATCCTAACTTTTCTATTACTAAATGCCTTTTGTGAATCCCAAAAGTCGTAAAGTTAGGATTTTGTCTCAGTTTAGTAGTAGTAAAGAGAGGAATCCTAACTTTACTACTACTAAATACCTTTTGTGAATACCGAAAGTCGTAAAGTTAGGATTTTGTTTTAGTTTAGTAGTAGTAAAGTTAGTAATCCTAACTTTGCTACTACTAAATGCCTTTTGTAAATACTGAAAGTCGTAAAGTTAGGATTTTTTCTCAGATTACTTTTGTGAATTGGGCCCTATGTTCATGGTGGTGAAGCGTTTTCTCATGGATAGGCAGGCTTCTCTGAAAAGATATGTCTTCAGCACCTTTTTGACTGACTTAGCAACATTCCATTCAAAATATATTCTAATGAAACAGCTAGAAGTAATTGCTACCTATTTATCATTCTTATAAATAGCTACACTAATTGTATGTTATTGTTAATTGAAGATTTTCTGTTGACGGTCAAGAACCCTGGCCAACGCTCCACACACTCCCATCATGATTTGCCCAGAAATCTCCTTCGTTTTCTGCTCTGTGATTTGCCAAAATGTTGCAAAAATAAACTTGATTGTATGAAATCCACCAAGGAGGGGGATCAAAGCCTCAAGTTCAAGCTTCTAAAAGCACTCCGAGATAAACAAAAAAAGTAAGAACCTTTTGAATGAGCAATTCTTATCCAGTAGGAATTGTTATGAGGTAAACTGTTTTCCCATAATTTTGTAATTTATCTATGCAATTACCAAAGAGGCACAACTATTTAAAAACAAGCATTTGCAATGCAAATGGTCTTGCCTTTGGGACCTTATATGTATTTAGCTATGCAGTACATTAGCCTGGGTGCTGAAACAGCTACTGTTCTTTAACATGGAGGGAAAGTAAGCACCAAACTGCGTCACACGCCAGGTATGGGAACACATGGTAAGAAATATTGTCTTTCAGCGGGAAATGGCAAATGGTATAGTACAAAGCTCTGTTTCTAATATAAAATCAGGGCGTACGGTGGTCATATCACTGAAAATACAAGATTTGAAAAAAATATTATTGTCTACGGGTGCTCGTGGCAGATACTTTCTATGGACTGGAAGCTGGAGAATGCTAAAGTGATTCTGGTGCTTTACTGACCTCTGCTGTTCGTTTTCTATCAAGAAAGTTAAATAGAGGCAGTTGCCAGAAAAAATAAAAAAAATAAAGTCCCTCAGCAGAAAGCAAATCTGGTATTTTACTGACCTCTACTGGTCATTTTCTATCAATACAGTTAAATAGAGGCAGTTGAACAAACAGAAAGCAATTCTGGTATTTTACTGACCTCTACTGGTGGTTTTCTATCAAGACAGTTAAATAGAGGCAGTTGAACAAAAGACAAGTCCCTAAGTGGAGCAGACAAGTCCTAGGGCTGATCTCCAGAACCCACAAAGTACTTACACATATAAGTATATACTAAAGTATATACAAGAGGTCTCGAATGCTCAACCTAATCACTCATTGCTCTTGTATTAAAGTAGCAGCCCAGTTCATTGTCATGGTGAGCAAGTGATCAACACATGACTCAGCACTTTGATTTAGGAAAGTTAATTGAGGTAAGTAAACATGATGGATGCAAACATAAGCAAGAACACTTTTTTAACCACTGAAAATTCCTCTCTGTAGCATTCCATTTCATAGTTCTGTGGCTCAATTGTGCTTCTGCAGAAGATGCACATTTCTGAATGGTGAAGTGTACAAGAGATTACCAGCAAAATAATCCAGTGAGTTACTGACTGCTGCTGAAATTTGCTATGATCTGCAGGTTTCATGTTCAAATCTTGACAAGGAGAACTCAGCCTGGTGGGTAAATTGGGTACCATTCTAATTGGTACCAGGAGCACTGGCCTTTATAGCACTCAGAAACCACAAAAATGTGGCATGAAATGCTATTCCTTTGAAAAAAGCCTTAACCTTACAATGCCTATGCATGATGAAACGTGTTGTATAATCGCAGAATTCACTTTTTTTCTGCAGAGGGTAAATCAAAGGATGATAGGCATTTCCAAAAGATGAGGAAAGGCAGCAGCCTTTGGCACTACCAAATAATTGCCTGAAATTACTGTAGAAGAATTTTAAGTTCTGGTGTTAGTCAAGACCTTTTGATTTTACAAAAATCATACAAATAATAGGCTTAATTTAAATATAGCTTTCCGCCTGTTGTCTTCATCCATTGGTATTTCTTCTACCCATTCCAGCTTACATCTTGGGAAGTGGGCAAGCCCAATTCAGACATTGTATAAGTTCACTGTGAGTAAACGCATTCTATCATATCACATGGAGCACATCCATGCATAATTTCCCTTCAGTACCAGGAACTACTGTAGCAATGTGTGCTTTTTAAGACCAAAAATGCTTTTTTTTAGTATTTGGTGAGGGCCAGGCAGTTCCTTTAACAATAAAGTTTTACATAACCCATTACATAACAAAAAAAAGAAGTGACAAAGCCAAAAGTCAAGGCTATGGGAAGGAAAATGTTATTCTGCCTCAAGTAATGAGACACCTTGCACAGTTTCAAGAAAATATACGAAAGAGGCAAAAAGTACTACAAGTTATAGAATTCTATAGTTACCTTTGGCAACTGCTGAGCTGATAGTTGGGTAAAGCTGAATGTGTTAATCACATTGGTATGTCTCTTGTCTCTAAATTGTTCTCTAAGAAGAAAACTCCATCTGCATACTTCATGCACTTCTCCCTGTTTAACTAGACTGCATCACCATGAGGCAGGCCTACATCATGGCACACACACGACCCATGTTAACCCATGACAAAAAATACACTGGCAGACATTACTTGGGAGAATACTATGACACTAGTTACTCTGGATGTCACTGCCCTGTATATGAACATCCAACATGACCAGGGCCTACAGGCATTAAGACGCCCACTTAACTCTTGCCCGGCTAGCCTCTGGAAACATACGAACATGTAAATAGACATGACACAAATGATTCTTGAAAACAATGTTTTCCTCTTTAAAGGCGCATGGTAAAAACAGATACGTGGAGTAACTATGGGCTATAAATGTTCCCCTTCATACGCCAATATTTTTATGGGATGGTTGGAGGAGAGCTATATTTGAGGCTCTAAAGAAAGTGATTGGAGCGACTCCATTCTTTTCTGGAGCAGGTACATTGATGACTGCCTCCTAATTTGGACAGGCAACACTGGGAGGCTAACGGAATTTGTTACCATACCTTAACAGTAATGACGCTAATATTAGATTTACCTACCAACATAGCAAGAGCTCAGTTACTTTCTTAGATGTGGAACTCTTTGTCTCCAATAACAGAATTGAAAGTAGGCTTTACAAAAAGGCTATGGCGTGCAATAGTATATTACATGCCACCAGTGCGCACCCAAGACATCAGATAAATGCTATCCCCTACGGGGAATTTGTACGCGCACGATGCAATTGCAGCATTGAAGGCGACTTTGTGAGTTGCCTCAAAAGCATGGGGGACAGAGTCAAGCACAGGGGTTACAGTCAGAGGACAGTAAACAATGCATTGAACAGAAAGTGAGACAACAGACACTTCAGGATAAAAGCAAGCAAGAGGACCCCAACACTACTCGTCTTGTCATGGACTACAATGTGCTTAGCATGACACTCATAAAAAGCAGGAGGAAACATTGGCACTTACTACGTGCTGATAAGACGATGGAATCTTTCATTTCTTCCAGAGCAGAAACGACTTTCCGCACGAGGCAGAACCCTAGAAACTTACTTAGCCCTAGTTACCCTGGATTGGTAATCAGGTACATTGGCTCTCGACTCGCAGGCTTGGTTTTTTCAAATGTGGATGATGCACTGCGTGCAGATGGGCCACTGACAAAAATAAGTAATTTTCTGGCCAGAATGGCAAATCTTACAAGATAAATACTAACATCAACTGTCAGACCAACTATTTGGTCTACGCAGTTGTATGCAAATGTCAACGTAGCTACATTGGCAGCACAATCAGATCTCTGAAAAAACCGCATCTTAGAACACATCAGAGCGGTTAAACAGGCTGACACCAGGTACCCCATAGCCACGCACATATTGGAATGTCCTGCTCAGGGTAGCCACAAAACCTTCTCCTTTTACGGCTTTGACACCATACCCAGTGACGTGAGAGGTGGCAATAGGGAACTAACGTTGAGGAGAAGGGAGGCGACTTGGATCATGCGATTAAGAAGTGTGGAAATGGGCCTAAACACAGACCACGAATTACACTACTTTTTGGGGGACTAGCATTCATAGTCCCCACATGAGACGTAATGTTACTAAGTTGAAACAGTTTCTATTTACTAAGTACCTCAATCTCCATGTGTTCTTCTGACTTGTTTGTGATTTGAACTCTATCTTACTACTACTGGTTTTTTTTTTTGTTCCTCATTTACTGCCATGGTTCCGGACAGCTGAGAGCCAACTGCATGGGTAGCAAGAGTTGCAAGTGTACCGTTGCGCTGACACAGCCGATGCTGGAAGGGAAGTAGATGAAAAGTCAAATACAAGAGCCCTACAGCTGCCGCGGCCACCCCAGCAGCTCAACCCTTACTAGCCAGCTGACAGAAGTTAACCAACTTTAAGGTTATACATGCCATTGCCGATGTAATATACGACCTGGGCGAGAAAGGAGGAGACCATCGGAAAAGTTAAAGAAACAGCAAGACAGTACTATGGCAGAATAATCATCGGAGCTGGGGAGAAAAAAAAAAAAAAAACCCCAGCTAGTTCAAAGATTCAAAGAAGCCTGTCCAACAACTTCCAAAAATTTCTCCTGTCACGGTTACCAGCCCTAGCTATGTCTAATACAGAGAACTGGAGCAGGGATCTACGCCAGTCATAAAAAGATGGTACAGTGGGTTCTTTCCAGCGTTTGCAGATTTCTCTATGAGCCACCAGCATTGCATAGAATAATAGATTACCAGCCATAGATCGTGTAAGTCTACTGTTTCAAAAATTACTAGCTTCAGGTCTATTAATATCGGACGACCCAGCCTGGCCGAAAGTTTGCTACTGATTGCGTCCCAAAATGGAGTTAAGTGGGGACACTCGAAAAACATGTGTGAATCAGCAGCCTCCATAAGTCCACGTCTCGGACAGGCCACCGGACCTCCGGCCGCGAATTTCGAGAGTCTTTGTGGGGAATAGTAAGCCCTATGTAGTGTAAACAAGTGATTACTGCGTAGCCGAGCTGGTTTCACCAATTCCCACAACAGTTTACAGGACATCAACCAGAGATCTACGACATTGGAGGTCGGTATCAAAGAACTCCACAGCTGTTCTGGGAGAACAAAGTCTCCATCCATTTCATCCATTATTAGGGAATACCATAGCGAGACCTCTTTTTTTACAGAAGGCTGGTCAACTAAGAGGGTTTCCAAGTGACTTCCTCCCCCTAGAGTGAACTTATTAAGTCGTGTAGGCCGTGTTTTTACTGCTTGGGCCCAACTTACTATTTGTACCTATTTAAATCTTGAGAGATTGGGCCCAACTTTACGAACTAAGTCCTCCCAGGGGAGCAAGGTCCCTTCCACAAAGAGATCCCCCCAGACAGCCATCCCAGATTCCCTAAGTGGAGTAGCAAGTGCATCATTTAGCCAGGTTGGCGCCTCTGGAAGGTCCCATAGAGGAGCTCTACTGGAGTAATACCCTAATTTAGTACAGGATTTTATTTTGGCCCAAGTTCTTGCCAGGCCCTGTAAGATCTTCAATTTGACCTTTTTGAAAAATTTTGGGTCTCCGAATTTAAAGAGAAAACCAGACTGCCTAGCTCCTTCGCACTTCAACAGGGTGGCGAACAAATTGCCAGTCCCGGGACCAACGGGTGTTTTTAAGAGCATACGTGCGTGGGAAAGCTGAAATGCCCAAGCGTAAACCTGTAAGTCGGGCCCTGCCAAGCCCCCCTTCTCTCTTCGTCGCCTTATCTTTTTCCAAGCTATCCTTGGGTTTTTGTTGCACCAAATAAAAGAGCTTATCTCACTCTGGAGTTTAGCCAACAAAGTGGGTTCAAAGTAAAGAGGGATTGTATTAAACAAAAAGGAAACCCTAGGGAGAATAGACATTTTCACCAGGTTAACTCTACCAATGACAGTAAGGGGAAGGTGTACCCAAGCTCTCATCAATTTGCGGCATTCTTTTGCGATCCTAGCAAAATTGGTAGAAGCGATCAGAGAGATATCTTTAATAATGTTTAAGCCCAGATAACGAAGGCTCTTATTTGAGCCATTGCTAAAGCTGCTGCCGACATCGTTCCATACCAATGTTTCTGTTTTAGCTGCGTTTACCTCATAGCCAGAAACATTTCCAAATTCAACAGCCAACCTAATAACTGCCGGGAAGGCAGAGTCAATGTCAGAGGTCATAACCATGAGGTCATCGGCGTATAACGCAACCTTCTTCTCCCATTCCCTATGTACGAAGGGTATGATGGAGTGTTCTTCGCGTATTTTTTGAGCCAAAGGTTCAATATAGAGATCGAATAGGAGAGGGGAAAGGGGACAACCCTGGCGGGTCCCTCTAGAAATTGCAAATGCTTCAGAAAGTCCGCCGTTAACAAGTACCCGTGCTGATGGACAATTGTATAGCAACCGTACAGCCCTTCGAAAATTTCCTCCCACGCCAAACTTGGTCAAGGCCCCCGACAGGTACAACCAGTTGACCCTGTCGAAGGCCTTGGTGGCATCGAGCGTAAGAATGGCCAGCGGAGCTGCATTCGAGGTAGCCATATCGATGGCACCTATTAGGTCATATGTTAGCTCGAAGAGCTGGCGGCCTCCAATAAAGCCCTTTTGGTTAGGATGAACTAATGTGGGGATGACTTGACCCAGCCTTCTTGCCAGCAGAGAGGCAAAGATTTTGTAATCTGCATTTAATATAGATATAGGGCGGTAGGAGCCACAATCGGTGGGAGGTTTGCCAGGTTTTAATATAAGAGTGATGGAAGCTTCATTCCAAGTTGCAGGTGGTATGGCCCCTCCTACTAGAATTTGAATAAACAATATTGTAAGAAAGGAGAAATTTCTTCAACTAAGATTTTATATAATTCTGCCGGTAAGCCATCCGGACCAGCAGCTTTTCCTGCCTTGCTAGCTCGCACAGCCCCCTCTACCTCTTCCCTAGTTACCTCCTTATCCAATATTTCACATTGGAGATCCGACAATCTTGGAAGAGATATACCCCTTAACCAACTCTCAATGGCTGCTGACTCAATGTTATTGTCCTCCTGATAGATGTTCTGGAAGAAGTTTTTAAAAGCGGTTCTAATCTCCAAATCCGAGGAGACAGTACCCTGGGGAGATGTCACAGCATATATTATATTACGCGCCCTGTCAGACTTAGCCTTCCAGGCCAACAGCTTGCCAGCCCCTTCTCCGTATTCAAAATGCGATAATTTACTCGCTTCCCATTTTTGCAAAATACGTTCATTTAATACGGAGGCCAAGTCCGCTTTGAGGGAAGCCAATTTCTCTTGGAGTGCAGAATAAATGACTGTATGATCTTGACTAGTGACATTAATTTCCGTTTGCACTTCAAGAAGTGCTACTTCAATGGATGATATCTCCTGCCTGCGCATATCGCCTCCTTCGATGTACTACCTTGTTTTTAATTAATCCACGAAGACAACACTTAAATGCATCCCAAACGACCCGAGGGTCTGAAGATCCAATATTAATACGCATAAATTCAAGAGTGTCAGCTCTGATAGACAAGACATCTTGGGGACAAGAGAGCAAAGATCTGTCAAAAGACCAGGAGGTAGTAAGAGGATTAGTAACTCTGACCATTTCCAAAAGAACAGCAGAGTGGTCTGAAAGGTGCGAAGGGAGGTAAGAAATATCTTTAACTGAATCAACCAAAACGTGACTTATCAGAAAATAATCAATTCTGGATTGATGGTGATACTTATAATTGTGAAATGAAAAACCTGGTTTTGTGCCTGCTCTTGCCCGCCAAATGTCAGCGTAGCCATATTGCTTCATGGAACTCAGCAAAAAGGCTCTAGCTTTGGACGGGGTCAACTGCCTGCTGCGGGGAATCTTATCTAGCGCTGGATCCAGCACTATGTTAAAATCCCCTGCAAGAATTATAGGATCTGGAAAATGCAAAAGACTTAAGAAGAGAGACTCTAAGGGAGCTGGATCGTCCTGGTTGGGACCATAAAAGCCTGCCAGTGTTAGTTTTACGCCACCAATGACCACCAGGGTGATCGCCCACCTACCTCCCGGGTCGACCTTCTGTGTTGTGATTCTTGTGTTAATAGATTTTTTAAACAAAACAGAGACACCCCTCGTGTTTAACGACTGAGAAGTGGATACCGAAAAACCAATCCACCTGTTCCTTTTCACTAAATCGAGCATCTCCTCCTCGATGAGATGTGTCTCCTGGAGTACAATGATCTGCGCATCAATATCACGAAGATACTGTAAAATTCTATTTGCCCTTGGTTTGGTGCGCAGACCATTGACATTCCAAGAGAGAATCCTAAGATTACTCATAGCACAACTTCCCACCATTAACACAAGACAGAGTACAGAGGAATTTGAACTCAAGAACAAGAAGCCTAAACATGCTCCTGAGATAGCCGTCCTGCCGAAAAAAACGTAACTAAATGTAAATCTACACAACTGAATCTGAGACCAGACTGAAAACGAGGATTTTTTTTTTATTTTTACTAACCCACACCCACACCCTAACCTTATCCCTACACCCCTGTAGCCTAACCTCACACCCCCCACCCCCTGAGGAACCCTTGTGAAATCCAACCGGTGACCGGTTTGTGGTACCCCTTACCCAACCCCACCCCCCCGGAGTGAATGCACGAAACGTGGTTCCATATGTGTGACTTGTGATGTATGTTTTATAGCAAAGAAAGTGTTTTTTTTTTTAAATTTTTTTTTTTAACCTTTTTTCCCCCCATCCGTTATTTATTTATTTTTTTATTATTATTTTCTCCTCTTTTTTCCTCCTACTTCTCATTTTTTTTCTTTTTTTTTTTTTTACTTTATAGATCTGTTTTCTATTCTCCACCATCTGCCCTATGCTTATTTCTCCTATCCTATCCTTTGTAAGACTAGGTTATATTGTACATTGTATTTACAAATTACATTCACCCCTTACTTGTGCTTTCCATATTATTACTCGTGTGACTAGCCTATAGATATACGAACATGTATGCGAATAAGGATTCCCAAAACAAAATGGTAGAGAATAATTATGAGGGAGGGTCAACTAAAGGTAAGTGCTCAGGGAGGCCCTCCCGCTGCGCCCCTGTCACTTTGGAGGGTGGATAACAAGTCATCAGCGGCCTGCACTGTACGAATATTGTACATTTTGTTATTCAACATAATTTTCAGTATTGCAGGAAAACTTAGCTGGACGGTGGCACCAAGTTTCCGAAAAGCATCCATCCTTTTGCCCAGCTCCCACTGCTTTTCAAGTGTCACTCTAGATAAGTCAGACCATACCTGAAATATAAAGCCTTTATAGTCCAGGGACTTTTGCTTTAAACCTGCATTAAGGATCTGCTCCTTTATGGTGTAAGTGTGAAAATTCACAAGGATCCTCCTCGGTTTTGATCTTTGAGAATTTCGTCTAAAAGGTTCTCTGTGTACCCGTTGAATATCACTGGCTATTTCTTCTTCAGAAAGCCCCAACTTTAAGGAAGAAACCAGCAAAGGAACAATAAAACCTTTGACGTCAGAGCCCTCAATTCCCTCGGGAACATTCAAAACCCGGATGTTATTACGCCTGGCATGATTTTCCAAAGTCTCCATCCTTTCAGCAATTGAAACGTCTTCCTTCTTGAGATTCACTATCTCGTCCCTCGCATTATCTACATGCAAGGATAGCCCGCCAACCGCTTCTTCTAGTGCATTAGTTCTCACAGTGAGCCCATCAACTTTACTAGCCAGCGCCTCACAATAGCTTTTGATCTCTCTCTGAATCGCAGCTGATTCTTCAAAACCACGTTTAATGTCGGCTGAGAGAGACCGAAACATTTGCTCTAGAGAGGAAACTGGTGGAAGGGGTAGAGATGATGCTTGGTCGACTGGGGTCTCTTGAGACAATCCAGCTCCCAATGAGTGCGAAGTCTGTTGGTAGCTGCCACTCGATATCACTTCTAGCCCCCCCCGAGATGGGCTCTGCGCCAGAGCCTGAGGGACTATTTGAGCTGGCGCTGGCGCTGACCATCGCCCTCTACCCCCTGAGGTACTTGAACCTCACCGTCTGACCCCTCATGCTCCGACAATGAGGCGGGGACAAGAACTGGAGCAGAGCTAATATTACCAGAAGTGGTAACATACACTGGTAAGGGTTCTCCCAACCTGATTGAAACAACAGACGGAGTCTGCACCACAGAGGCAAAAGTCCTCGTAAGCTCAGACGTAAGCGCAGGGATGAGCACAGGGACAGAGTGCGGAGGATCAGGGCAAGAGATATGGAGAGAGTCCCCCATTATAGCCTGACGAGGGGGAGATTTCAAAAAATTTATAGAAGAATTTGGAAAAGAATTTGTCAGATTATTGCAAGAAGGAGGACAGAGATCGGAGACTAAAACAGAAGTGGGCTCTGAAGACGGCACCGAAGAGTGGTCTTGATTATGCTCATGGATGCCCTCAACACTAGACGGAAAGGTGGTGCCTAATAGTGCATTAGGGCTTTTCCCAATGTTAAGGAGTTGGGGGACAGCTTTAAAATAAGAGCGCAAAGAGGGTGTTATCTTAGAGATGGAGTCCAAGACAGACTTTACAGACCTCACAGCCCTATTAGCCTTGTAAGCTTGCTTACCCTTCACCTCATTAGCTAGAAAAGATGAAGCTTTAATTGCAGATTGTGACCTTTGTGGCAAGCTTGTTGTAGGCTGGTGAGACTTTGGGGTCTTTTGTATCTTCACCCCCCTACTAACAACTTTGCTATCATATGGCGGGTGGCCCTTTGCACCCCTGTCCTCCCTGCCTTCCTTATCACGGTCCTTGGAAGTGCACGCTCTAAGATTGGAAGGTAGAGCACTGTCACCGGCTCCACGCCTGCTTTCTGGGAACTCCGAGGCACCAGGCTGACTCCCCCGCACTCCACCTAGCCCCTCAGCCCCGGGGAATTTATTCAGACCTCCCCCCGACTCCTTCCCTTTCACCTGGGTTCTCTGCTTCTCTAAGGGTGATTTTGATCTCGTTGTGACCACACCGTCAGCCACCGCCGCCGCTGCTGCTGTAAGCCCTACGGGAGCCGCCACCTCCACGCTGTACAGAGTCGATCCAACACTAGAGCCAGCTGGAAGGACTGGCAACCACTGACTTCGCCTTCCCCGCCGCAACTCCAGCGCCGCTTTACTCCAGCGCGGCACTCCAGGCGAAAGGCTCCGCCTCTGCTGGCTCGGGAACGCCGGCTCTGGTTCTTCGGCGCCTTCAAGCAGAACACACATGGAGGGAGAGGAGAGAACGCGACTGGGAAAAAAGAAATCAGGTAAGACTATAATTCCACGATCTTGCGATTTAGTCTCTGCGCTGTAAGCACGAAGGAACCATGAGAAACGTCGCCGCTACATTCCTTGCTCCGGAGGTCAGGGGCGGAGTACCGCGGCAGCTAGCCTACTGCCGCCATGTTCCTCTGGCTCTCCAGTGAGAAGATTTGCATCTTCAGCTATCTATCTTACTACTACTGTTGAGTTCGAACTGAAGTTTTGAAGTCTGCTTCCATACGCTTTCGTGCAAGCTTACCTAGGACTTCACACCCTAACATGGTTTTGATTTCCTCAGCACTAGAGGCTGTCACTTGGGGAGCTCATGTGTTCACTAACCATCTATCATGCTCCTTATATCTGTTCTCCTATCCCCTTGGATTTAGGATTCTACTGTCACAACCTCTCTTGTTTAGAGATAACTAGGAGAGTCAAGATGGGTGGCTGTGCCTTTTCTCATCTAGCCCCCAACCACTGGAACAGGCTGTCAGAGGACCTTCGGGGATGTTCCAACTTGGCACAATTTAAGAAACGTCTTAAAACCTAGCTGTTTTAAATAGCACTCCCCAACTATGTTATTTGCTACCCAGGCGCCGAGAGATCCCCTGGGGGATGATTCGTCACGCCAAATAAATAATAATAATAATAATAATATTCTGGGACCAATATGCATACTCTGGCACTGATGTACCTTCCTGTGAATGTTTAATTATCTTAAGGTGACCCACAGGATTTTTATGTTATGTTATTTAAATGTATAAGGCGAGCATCTACCCCAAGGGGTTTCCTGGCGTCGGCAGGTAGGAGTCAGAGAAAAAAGTAAGTAGGACAGAATTACTGATTGAACAACCAGGTCTTCACTTGTCTACGGAAACTACTAAAGACAGTTCCCTCCCATATAGAAATAGGAAGAGAGTTTCTCAGGGAGGGGCCCAAGAAAGAGAAGGACCTACCACCCATCCTGCTCAGTTTGATTCTAGGGATAACAAATTTAGACTGTCCAGCAGAATGCAAATGACGAGAAGGAGTGTACAATTGAATTAACGATTGCAAATATTGCGGTGCTCTTCTGGATTTAATTTTAAACATAAAGCTCAAGGCCTTAAATTTAACACGGTTCTTCACTTTTAGACAGTGTAATTTGTGAAGAGAGTCGGTGGCTGACACCATCCTGGGTACCTGACCGCAGTCTGGCAGCTGCATTTTGCACCACCTGCAACCTACGTATTGTAGTTTTATTGGAGCCTAAATATAAAACGTTACCGTAGTCAAGTCTAGACGTAATTAGGACTTGAAACACAGTACGTTGAACAGAGAGGGGTAACATCCACAACATTTTTCTCAACCATCTCAGAATGGTAAAGCATTTCGCGGCCACCTTAGTGATTTGTTGCTTCATTGACAGACGGTCGTCAATGATAATATTCAGGTTACGAACTTGACATACTGGTTAGGTTAACAAGCTCATTTTGGTGGGCTAATGTTACCGTCCCCAGAGGTCTTGTTCTTTTCCTAAAATCATAACCTCGGTTTTATCTCCATTTAGTCTGAGCAAGGTGTTCTGCATCCAAGATGCACTTTCCCTCAGACCGATCTGGAAAGCAGATGAATCAGATCCCCTAGAAGAAGTAAGGGAAAAGATTATCTGCGTGTCATCCGCATAGGAAAAAAGGGACAGCCCAGCCTCTTCAGGAATATATGCCAACGGGCGCACATAGATATTAAACAATAGTGAACGCAGCACAGAGCCCTGGGGAACTTCATAAGAATATCGATGGATATTAGAACTAGCCGAGGTAGGGAAAACCTGAAAAGTTCGATCAGCCAGGAAGGAGCTAAACCTCCAAGGCCTAAAGAATGCAAGACTTTCAACAAAACTGGGAGAGACACTGAGTCGAAAGCGGCACTAAGATCAAGTAGTATGAGAGCCACCGTATCACCATGGTCCAAATGCTGTCTCAACCTTTCAGTAACCCCAAGTAATGTAGATTCAGTGGAGAAACCTGCTCTAAAACCAGACTGGGAAGGATGAAGGAAACTCAAAGACTCAACCAACGAAGTCAACTGAAGGTTGACATGTTTTTTTAAGAAGCTTAGAAAAAAACTAAATCAAAAAAATAGGACAAAGATTAGATGGCATAGAAGGATCAGCATTAGGCTTCTTTAAGAGCTGGAGCACCATGGCATGTTTCCAGTCAGGAGGAACAAAGCCTTCCTGCAAGGAAGCATTAAGAAGATCCATGATCAGCTGGAGCTTCGGTGCCTCAAGCTGTTTCAGAAGGTCTCTGGGACAGCCTGATTTAATGCATGCCCAGAGACTGTTAAAAGTACTTGGTTCTAACAGGGGCCAAGCTTCCACCCTAATGTTGGATTTTACACTATTCTGAATCTGAGAGACTTCCGTACTCACAATAGTGGGTGCAGTATTGGAAGTCTGCGGAGAACCAAGCTGGTTGTCATAAGTTAAAATAAAATACATTTTCTCAACTTTCTCCACAAAAAAACAAGCGAGATTCTCGCATTGTGTAGCAATTAAGGCACAATGAGTAGTCACAGTATTAGAGCCAGATAGTTCTTTGACAACTTTAAAAAAGGTTTTTGGACAATTCTGAGCTTGGGAAATTTTAAGAAAAACTAATTTAGAGCCTTTTTATAGGCTATCTTAACATCTGTCTTACAATATTTCCTCCATTGCCTTTACAGATTTGTACACTTAGATATCTCAATCTTGAGATTCTCTGTAAATAAGGGGGCAGGCAGCCGATGGTTGCCTAAACGTTAATGGGAAAGAGGAAGGCAGGTAACTACTGCATGAGAGATCCATTTTTTAATGGAACCCAAGTCGGAGGTAGCAAGCTTTTTTATAGATGGTCTAGAATCATCTAAAAAATTATTTAAGGCACCGACATTGAGTTTGGCCCAATGTCTGACTTTATGTTTAGGTCCGGCCGTAACTGCGAAGGTGCAGGTAGCGATCTTAAGCAGACATGACACCAAAAAATGGTCAGACCAGCACAAAGGAAGAGCAGGAGGGCAAACCAAATCTAACAGAGTAGAAAAGATAGGATCAAGGATTGTGTACGTAGATCCTGTGGGCATACAAGATGTGTTATTTAGATTCATGATAACTATTATTCTGTACCGTTCTACTTAGACGGTTGCAGCACACACTGAACTCGGGAATCCCTTTCCCTTGACTCTCCTTTAATGTTGCCTCTACAAATAGAGACCCCCTTTTTTCTTAGATTCAAATATTAAAAAACGTATTGTTTCAGGTAATTTATATCCAGATAGATCTGTTCCCCTTGGGATGGTTCACCCACGTTCCGTTTATTACATTTTTCTCCTTTAAATTCCTAAACTTGCTGTGAACACACCATTACATGGTAGCATCAGCATTGTTTTCCTTCTACAAACCTTTTTTCTGTATGCACACAGCGATAATCGAAATTATATTTTCAGATCCTTATTGGATGCACACAGCTACAAATGCTTTAATTTGATATGTTCTGTACTCCTTCTCGGGCCGTTATTTGCATATCACTATCTCTGTTATTAAGCCGGATGTGGAGATTAGACACTCCAAGATGGCAGATGGTATTTGTTTTATTAATATGCATTAGCCCATTGAGCATAATGCTGACCAATACCCCACGACCCTTGAGCTCCAAATCAACTCACCTCGGGGGCTGACGAATTGCCCACTTTTAACCTCTATTGATAAGCAGGGTACTGAATTTATAGTTCCAAGATGGCCGACGTCTACAGTACACGGGTACAGTTCTTCAACTATTTCCGCTCCCAGGCCTATATAAACATGTGTTCTCCTGCAGGCCATTAGGTCTCCAGCATACACGCCGGAAGGATCTCTGTTCATCACAGAGGTAAGCGCCCATAGCTAACTGAATGTTCTCCTGCAATTAGTGGTACAGTGCCAAATACGCTAGATACAAGCATCTGCGTATGAGGGCATCTTTTAAATACTCACCGAGGGGTCTGTCTACTTGCTTGTTCTGACACACTTTCCTTTGATCCTTTTTATTAGGCAAAGGCCCCGTATTAATACCGGCAAGGATATGGGTGCCGGTTAATTTCTTTAACAAAACCTGCATCGAGTGGGTCAAAGGCACCAATTATTTTATTTATTTATGCCTGAATAAATTTGCACTATTTCTAAATCCTCGTTTAAGGTACGTGGGACCACATTACCATATTCTCAAAGTGTATAGAATATGGCCCTGCCATTTTCCCTTTAGGTGTATTCTTATATGTAATTAGGCTGTTTTCCTTTATTTACCCATCCTCAGGGACTCCTCATTGGGAAACACATCCAGGAAACATACACTGTGAATAGGGGGAATTATTTCTGGACACAAGATATGTGCAGTCTTAACTGTATGTCTAACTTTGGACCCTTTTGAATTCTATTGGGGATGGAAATACAACCAGATTTAAAGTTGGTTTCCCGGTCAGATTTGGTCACCGTACCATGATAAACTTGCTTTTACAGGGCTTGTATACTTAGCATCAATTTTCTTTCTTTTTTACCCGTCTCTTCTCCCCTAGGATCTTCACACATTGAGTATAGGTATTTTCTTTTTTATTACATACCTTTGGGTACCAGGCAAACATTAAGGGGGTGTCGGTATGTTAAATTCACCTTAGCAAAGTCACTGTTGACTGTTTAGGTTCATATGTCACAATTGGTCTCACAAGGAACACGCATGCCTTAACTCCGGACGAGTTTATTTTATCTAGGAGTGTTATTATAATTTTTTTTAAAATACACTAGTTTGTCACTAAATAACCAAGGTGACACATTTAAGACAGCATGGGTTTCCACAGGCTTGAGTAGGCAACAGGAGCCGATCCTTCAAAGTTAGTCTGTCACAATGGGGAACTGACATCGGATGCTATTGTTGCATCCCTTTCATTCCCAATTCTGTACTATTGTTTGTTTCTTAACCCTGAAGAAGTCGCTGCGCACAACCGTAAGCGCGACGAAACATGTGTTGGCTAAGGCTGTTGTAAATAAACAGATGTCTGCTAAGTAAAATCACTCTTTCAATTCTAGATTGATCATCAGTTCACCACTAATCAGGGTTAAACAGTAGTAAATCCTTATGAGATATTATCTCTGAAATTCAGTAACAAATAAAATCCCTTGTAGACAAACCTTCACTTATTTCAAGTGAATAAACTGAAGCACATGTTCCAGCAAAGACTGAAGCTTTTGTCACACTGTTATTGATATAATTGATACACTGTTAGCGTGTGCAGGGGACTGTTGTGCAGCTTAATTTAGCGCTGGGGAGAAGCAGGGGTGCACCATATCTTTGTAAATATGGCGCAACCCTGCCTTTTCAGAATAGAGGAGCATGGCGTTAGCAAGTTTGTCATCCAGCTTGCTACCTTTTCATTACATGGGGGCACTTGGTTGTGTTTCGATTTAGGGCCCTTTGCCACTGAAACTACCAATTGGGTGTTGTCCGCATATGATAAGAAATTCCTGGACAATCTCAGCCAGGGGTTGAATGTATAAGTTAAACAGGGTAGGACTAAGGGCAGAATCCTTTGGCACTCCACATGTCACTTCTAGGGTGTCCGAGTAGTATCCACCTTCTGTAATCTGAAAGGATCTATCCCACAGGAATGACCCTAGCCATCGAAGAGCACTCTCTTATATCTGCTTTTTCTAACCTAAAGATGAGTGTTTTGTGGTCCACCGTATCAAAGGTTGCGCTTAGGTCTAGCAGCAGGATGGCGGCAGTACCCCCTTGATCGAGCATTTCCTTAAGTTCCTCTGTGACCAATAGTAAGGCAGATTGGTGCTATGTGATGGTCTTAAAACCATTTGGTCTTGTAGAGTACATCGTTATCCTCCAAAAAGTGTGATATTCTATGGTTGACATGTCTTTCAGCTATCTTTCCTAGGATGGGTAAGAGTGAGATAGGACAGTAGTTTACTAGATCCGTTGGATCGAGTTGTGGTTTTTTCAACAATGGCCGTACTATTGCATGTTTCCAGGCCTTCAGCACATTCCCTTGCATGAGGGATGGTGTGATTAATTCTGTGGCGGTAGTCAGTATGCTATCTACCCCCTGAATCAAAATGTGTGGGGGGATCGATCTTTAGGAGAGCCTGATTTGATACCTTGTAAGATCTTATTCGTAGTGTCTTTGTTTATCAGTGGTAATTGCTTTGATGTGGGTCTTGCCGTGTGCCATGTGGAAGCCTTGGTGCTTTGAGGGTCTGGGTTATCTCTACTCCCTTGCATGGAGTTATAGATGTTTTCAACTTTTTTTAAAAAAGAGTGGCATCAGGCTCTGTTGACGTAAGGGATTTTACCACCTTGAACAATTCTCTGAATGAATATGTGGCCATGTTAATTTTTTCTTATATTGTTCCTTAATGGTAGTGTCATATGTTTCCCACCAGATCCTATCTTTGACCCTGCCAGCAGGTAGGTCGCCCCCCCCCAGCCGCCACACGGTCCTCTTGTGCTCTGCTGCTGCCTGCCAGTACCCGCCGCTGCCTAGTAAGCCCCTGCGCATGCTGGCCTCTCGCTATTGTTGTGCTGTGACCCGTATTTCTTCTTCTGTACCCCGTTTTCGTTATTGTTGTGCCCCCTGTGACCCGTATTTCTTCTTCTGTACCCCGTTTTTCGCTACTACTGTGCCCCTGTGACCCGTATTTCCTCTTCTGTACCCCATTTTCGTTATTGTTGTGCCCCCTGTGACCCGTATTTCTTCTTCTGTACCCTGTTTTCGCTACTACTGTGCCCCCTGTGACCCGGATTTCTTCTTCTGTACCCCGGTCCCACGCTCCTGCCTGTGCCCCCCCCCTCTCCCCCGGTCCACCTTCCCGCCGCTGCACCCTGCGGCCACGCCCCCGCTTCCCCATTCGCCACCCCGCTCCCGCCTCCCAGCTGCTCCTCCCTCCCACTCCCACTTATATGGAGGCCGCGCAGCGGGCACGCAGCGGGCGCGCCGAAGGCGCGCCTAAGGCAAGCCCGTCTGCGCCCGTCCGCCTCCGGACCGCGCCCTGTGCCAGGACCCCTGGCCCCCGCTGGAGCCAACCCACCCGACGGAGATACAGTGCCACCGCCCTCCACGCTCTCAACACTGGCCGACAGCCAGTCTGCTTCAGAGCCACCCCGAAACGCACCCATGGAGCCTTCACCTGCCACGCCTGCAGGTTCACCTGCCTCCAGACCTGCACCGCGCCCGCCAGGACAGGCGCCAACAACAACCACCTCAAGTGCATCCTGCTCAACACCCGCTCCGTCCACAAGCACGCCGTCGAACTCTGGGACCTCCTCGAGACCACAGCGCCGGACGTCGCTTTCCTCACGGAAACCTGGATGAATGTCTCCTCAGCCCTCGACATCGCCATAGCCATCCCGGACGGCTATAAGATCACCCGGAGGGACCGCATCAACCAAACCGGAGGCGGCATCGCCATCGTATACAGAAACACCCTCCGCATAACAACGAACACCGACAACACCCTCACCACCGCCGAACTCCTCCACTTCCAGATACACACCGACCCCAAGACCACCCTCAGAGGTACCCTCATCTACAGACCCCCAGGACCACGCACTCAGTTCAGCGAAGCCATCGCAGACTTCATCAGCCCGCTAGCCCTCGCCTCCTCCGACTACATCCTCCTAGGGGACCTCAACTTCCACCTGGAGAACAACAAGGACAACAACACCACCACCCTGCTAGACAACCTCGGACTCAAGCAACTGGTCAACACCCCCACCCACTGCGCCGGCCACACGCAGGACCCCATCTTCTCCTCCAGCAACCACATCTCCTTCAGCCACTCCACCGGACTTCACTGGACTGACCACAGCTGCGTCCACTTCAACTTCAGGAAAACCACAACTCACCACCGCCCGCAACAAGCTCCCCGTAGATGCTGGAGCAAGATCACCACCGACCAGCTCACCACCTCCCTGAGCCAAAACCAACCCTCCTACACTACGGACCCCAACGAAGCAGCCCTCAACCTCACACAGTGGATCACCAACTGCGCCGACGCCCTTGCACCACTGAAGAACCCCCCCAGCAATTCCGACAGCAAGAAAGCCTCATGGTTCACCAACGATCTCAAAGACTCCAAAAAATCCTGCCGTACCCTCGAGCAAACTTGGCGCAACGACCAGTCATCAGGAAACATGACAGCCCTCAAGACCGCCATCCGCAAACACCACCAGCTGATCCGCACCACCAAAAGGATAGCTTTCAGAGACCGACTGGACAACAACACCCACAACAGCAAGGAACTCTTCAGCATCATCAAAGAGCTCTCCAACCCCAGCGCCAGCAACAACGACATCACGCCATCACAAGACCTCTGCGACTCACTCGCCACGTTCTTCCACCGCAAGATCACCGATATACACGACAGCTTCAGCACTCACACCACGTACCCTTCCACCGAGTCTACGCCCCCCACCACCACCCTCTGCACCTGGAACCCCATCAGCACGGAAGACAGCACCCACACGATGAACACCATCCACTCCGGCTCCCCAGCGGACCCCTGCCCACACCACATCTTCAACAAAGCCGTCTCCATCATCGCACCCCAACTCCGGGACATCCTTAACAACTCCTTCACAACTGCCACCTTCCCGGAGAGCTGGAAGCATGCGGAGATCAGCGCCCTCCTGAAGAAACCCAACGCGGATCCCACAGACCTCAAGAACTTCCGCCCCATCTCGCTCCTCCCCTTCCCAGCTAAAGTCATCGAGAAAACCGTCAACAAACAGCTGACCACCTTCCTCGAGACGAACAACTCCCTCCACCCATCGCAGTCTGGATTTCGAGCGAACCACAGCACCGAGACCGCCCTCATCGCAGCCACCGACAACATCAGGACCCTGCTGGACAACGGTGAAACGGCCGCCCTCATCCTCCTCGACCTGTCAGCCGCATTCGACACCGTCTGCCACTGCACCCTGACAACCCGTCTCCACCGCGCCGGGATCCAAGGAAAGGCCCTGAAATGGCTCACCTCCTTCCTCTCCGACAGAACTCAGAGAGTCCGTCTCCCGCCCTTCCGCGCAGCGCCCACCAAGATCATCTGCGGCGTACCCCAAAGATCCTCGCTCAGCCCTACCCTCTTCAATGTCTACATGAGCCCCCTCGCAGCCCTCACACGCAAACACAACTTCAACATCATCTCCTACACCGACGACACACAACTGATCCTCTCCCTCACCAACGACCCCGCCACCGCCAGAGCCAGCTTCCAGGAAGGAATGAAAGACATCGCAGAATGGATGAAGCTCAGCCGTCTGAAGCTGAACTCAGACAAGACTGAAGTACTCATCCTCGGACCATCCCCCTCCACCTGGGACGACTCCTGGTGGCCCCCTGCCCTGGGAACCTCCCCCAAGCCCATGGACCACGCACGCAACCTGGGGTTCATCCTTGACTCCTCCCTCACTATGACCAAACAAGTCAACGCCGTTACATCTTCCTGCTTCAACACCCTGCGCATGCTCAGAAAGATCTTCCGTTGGATCCCCACTGGAACCAGGAAGACGGTCACCCAGGCCCTCGTCACCAGCCGACTGGACTACGGGAACGCCCTCTACGCCGGGACCACCACCAAACTACAGAAAAAACTCCAGCGCATAGGAAAGGCGAAGAATTCACCTGGAGTGAAATTCAATCCTCAACCTTTTCCAATTTATTATTATTATTATTATTATTGCTTATAAAGCGCTACTGACACCCTACGGGTAACCTGGCGCTATGTTAGAGTGTGTGCTAGATAGAAAAGAGACCCTGCCAAGCAGAGTTAGCGGGAGGCATGGTGGAAAGCCCGAGGATATAGCCAGGTTTTGATTCTTTTTCTGAACTGCGTCAGATTGTCTGTCTGTCTGATATCCAGTGGGAGTGTGTCCCAGAGTCGGGGAGCTGCTATGCAGAAGGCCTGACCTCCTGACATAACTTTCCTAACTCTCTGCACCCTCACTAGCTTTGATGAAGAGGAGCGAAGCAGCCGAGGCGGAGCATACCAACTGACTCTTTCCTGCAGGGATTTTGGCCCCTGTCCATGCAAGGCTTTGAACAATAGGCAAAGGGCTTTAAATTGGATTCTCTGGAGGACTGGCAGCCAATGTAGATCCGAAAGGGCCTGTGAGGTAGAGGAACGGTGTGGTCGTCCCAGGGTTATCTTTGCAGCCATGGTCTGTATTCTCTGCAATCTCTCAATCAGATACTGTGGAGAGTTCAGAAGCAGAGCGTTACAGAAGGGATTTATACCCAGATGGGCAGGCCATGGCCAGCTCCATGTCAGAATCAACATGTGTCCATGTTTCTGTCATGAATAATACGTCCAAATCATTCCATTCCACCAATAGTTGGATCTCCAGATGATGCCTAGGTAGTGACCTGACATTGAGCAGACCACACCTCAAGCCATCCTCCCTTATAAAATCGGCCTTCAGCCCTGCTGTCCCTTCTAGTTTAATATTACTTCTCTTGCCTCCATCTGCCCCCAAATCTAGCAGCTGGTTTCTTGAATACGCGAGCCTCACCTTACCCCCCTTGCTCCTACCAGGCGGGACAGCATGACTGGCGCTGAACGCGGCCAGAGCGCGGACGGGCGCAGACGGGCTTGCCTTGTGCGGGCCCTCGGCGCGGCCGCGGCGCGCACGCTGCGCGCTTCCGCTGCGCGGCCACGCCATCGCGTCGTTCTTAAGGGTGTTTGGCCACAAACAACTAGACCGAGAACCTTCACCGGCGGGTCCGCTGTAGCATGCGGTTACCGCGAGAAGAGAACAGGCAAGCCCAGATCGGCTTCCTTATTTATTTAGCGTTTTTTTAAATTGCTCATCAGTTTTAATAAAATTTAAAGTTTCCAACAAGGTACAGTTTTAAAAACACAGGTAAATTACTCGTGCCGATTTACTCTCTAGATGTCCCTTATTTGAGGAGAATCCATCTACCTATGTTGATGATAGTGAATGTGTGCTTGGTTTGGTTGATGGTTTGGTGGTATTGGAAGGAGCGATCACTTACTCTGAGTAGATTCAATGTTCAAAAACAGACAACTTACAGTGTATCATTAAAAAATTCATTATCAATGGGTGGCCTGAAGAAAGAACTTTGTGTGAAGGCTTACGGCATTTTCACAAAATAAAAGACGATCTTACCATTGAAGGCGATATCGTTTAAAGAGGTAACTTATTAATTCCTCCTGGGAAGCTCAGACTTAGATTTATTAATTTTGCTCACCAGGGTCATCTTGGAATGACTGGTACAAAAAACGCTTACGACTCTTTTCTTGGTGGCCTGGTATGGATGTTGAGGTGGAAAACTTTGTTGGCCATTGTGTTAGTTGTTCCATGTCTGACAAGTCCTTGAAAGTGCGTAATACACCTCTTCATCCCGTTGACTTTCCTAAAGGTCCATGGGAAGAATTAGGCATTGATTTCATTGGTCCCATGTATAATCTTCACTCTAATTTGAGATATGCCTTAGTTGTTGTTGATTATTTCTCCAAATGGGTGGAATGCAAATTTCTTTCCCAACCCTCTACTGTGGCTGTGGTTGATTTGCTCTGTGATTTATTCCGACGTGAAGGAGTCCCCAAAACTATAGTGTCGGGCAATGGTGTCCAATTCAAATCTCACCTTGTTCTAACTTTTCTGGAAAATTTGGGCATTAAGCATTTGACCGTTGCTCTCTACAGTCCCCAGGGTAGTGGCATGGTACAAAGGGTCAACAAAATGATTAAGGAAACAATTCAACTAGCATCTTTACAAGGAGAGGTTATTCACAAAGCTCTACAAGAAAGACTTTGAAGTTATCATAACACTCCCCATTCTGTCACAGGGATTCCACCTTTTGTTCTTTTTAAAGAGTGTTATGGTTCCTCTAAACTCAGCCCCTTCTGGGTTCTTGAACATACCAATTCTGCTAGTAACATCCCGGACATCAAACAAGTGCGTTCTTCTGTAGAAAAAGCTCAAAGTAAAATTAATTTGACACAAACATGAAAGTTAAAGATCTTCAATTCTTTGTTGGAGATTTGGTTAAGATAAAGAGACCACTTGGCTTAAAAAGCAGCAAATCCAATTTATTTCCTTTGACACGCATTATTAAAGTCTCCAAATATGCTGTGTTAGTGGAAAATGGAAAGTGGCGGAGCAAAAGAAATGTGGTTCTGGTAAAGAATAGTATTCATGTAAATTCTGATCTTGAAAACTCTTCTCAAGAAGATTTCTCTGCTAACCTCAATTTGACTGGTTCTGATCTATCATTTGTACCTATCAATACACATTGTGACGATATTAGTATTTCACAGGATTTTGTCAATAATGATCATTCTGTTGTGAACAATACTACTGATTTGTCCTTTTCAGAAAGAAGGGGGAGGTCGGAATTGTCTTCTTCTTCTGTTAATAATGCTATTGTTCCTAGGGAAAGCACAAGAATTACTCGTGCTCCTTACTATTTTAAAGATTACGTTTTACATTGAATTCTCTTCTTGTGTCTTTTCACCTTTTCCTTCTTTCCTCCTTTTTCCTTTTATTTTCCCTTTTCAGTACTCTCTTTCGTATTTCTCTCTTTTCTTCTTTTCTCAGTTTTTTATTTCTTTCCGTTTAAAGAGGGAAGATGTGTTGTGTTTACTTTTGGCTCTTTTCTATAGAATACACTTTAGAATTGTAAGGAAATATTGTTCCAAGTTCTAGCGTTGAGGTTCGGAGGTTCGGCAGTTGTGCTGAGACCTCCGGAGCTGACCGCTGCTCCTTTTTGAATGCGGTGTGTTGTTATGAATAAAGAAGACTTGCACACTTCTCAAGACGACTTCTACTAATTCATTTGACGTGCATCGGACCCCTCTATAGTAACGGAAGCTACATTAGTTGGCACATTTGCCTTTCAGTAGTGGTCTTCAGGGGGCTGTCATCAAGAACAATAAATGTGCCACTTGTTTTCTATTTTTTTGCCATGTCTTATTAACACACACACACACACAACTATTACATTTTCTATAAGCACAAACTCAGTGAAAAGTGGACGTTTTAAATGTGCTAACCAAGATAATATTACTTTTACAATCTTAAATGTGAAAGAGGCACATTTTTTGTATTAGGTAAAAATTTGTGTGTGTGTGTGTGTGGGTGTGTGTGTGTGTGTGCGTGCGAGCTCGCATATATCAGGAAGAGGGAAGTGCAATGGCGTGTATGTGGAAATTTTTGCTTGGGACACCAAAAACATGTCTAGGGCCTGGCCTTGTTTACCCTGATCCATATTAGTGCAGATGGAGTCTGCCATGTTTAGGAGTGACAAATAAGGGCCTTACTAGCTTAGCAGAAGTGATATCCGAAAAACATGTGGCAGATGTCTCGTCTGTCATATTACAAGGTCATTGTAGTCTATGGCACTTGTAATACCGCAGAAAGAATATTAATCACTTTTGTGATGACGTATCCTTTGAACCAAACTCCGAATAAGGCCTTTAGTCACATGGCCAGAAAGGAAATCAGATTGGACCATTTCAAAGAGCTTCTTGGTCTCCCACTGGTGCTTCTGCAGCTGGATATTGATAGGTTTTTCCAGTATCCTCCTTGTGATCGGCAATCCTATACTTGGTCTGTCTCTTTCACTTACGAGTCGCTTTTTTCAGCACAGGAGCGATGGCAGATTTCTTGAATCCACAAGGGACTATGGGACATATGTACAAGGAAGTGACGGAGCGCAGCGTTAGCCTTTTTGGTGTAATGCCGCGCTCTGCCACTTCTGAAACGCAGGGTCTGCACGGTATCTACAACAACACGGTGCAGCCCTATGTTTCCCCCTGCACTGGCGCTAAATTTAGCTGCCTAGTGCAAATGAAGGCACCCATGCACCATAGTGCAATGGTGCCTGTGTGGTGGGGAATGACTGGTCCGCACATTCCGCGAACTATGGTCCCTTTGGTGTGAGATCAAATAAGACTGCAGAGTCTGTAAAATACGTTTAGTCCTTATATAAAAGTCCTTGATCTCTGTCCTATTCCAGGAACAGTTAAAAAATGTATTTCCTTTGGATAAGCAACAACTTCAAATATTCATACTCTTCTTCTCATTCAACCCAATCACTTCAAGATCCATACAAGTAAAGCACTTATAAATGGCACATTTGATACATTTATTCTATAATTTTGTTGAATCAATACATTTCAAGATAAAAATCACAAATACAATCAAAAATACACTGCTTAATTAAAAACAACTAAAACAATATTCCATCAACTCAGGAGAATAATATAGACAAAACAATATGTCATTCCTATGTTACTTGGGTGTAATTTATAGACAGCATATAGCACGAATACACATTTCCTGTCTGCAATTTGATGCTGACTGCTACCCAATTTAACAAGATTTAGTTAGGCGTCGACGCGTTTCGGTGGTTGGCTTCTATTGGAACCACCTTCTTCAGGACAATACATTTATTCTCCTCATGTGATATGATTAAAACCAAAGATCTGTTGCAAATCAGACCTATAAATAAACAATAAACAAAACAAATCACCATATATATCAGGAATATACATGCTTTAAAATCTATTATCTAGTGCATCCTGAACATAATTTAAATAATTTTAATATTAATATTTGTAACCAGCCTATTGGACATCTCTATCTTACATTTTGTATTCAAATTTATCAACAAAATTCATCTGTCTGTGTATGACCCAATTCTTTCTTTTTTCTCCATTTATAAGTGCATCAACCATCACTCTCAAACATGCAGAACATAATTCATTCATATCCCCATACTTTCATGTAATCTTCCAAATCAATCATAATAGTTATTTCATGGTTTACACTTACCGGTGCAAAACTGCACTCGGAAGTTGATTTTCTTAACGATTTTCAATAGTCATAAAATGTCTTAAATCTTCTTGAATTTCTGGAAATTAGAGGACACATGTCACTTCTAGTACATAGTATTCTATCATCATTTCAAAAGACCTTTTTTCTTTTTATAGCGGAGATTTTTATATATTATTGACTTATATCTCTCATGTTTCTATATTGAGTACAGATTGTTATTTAATCAATCTTCATGGGTCAAATATCCTAATTCGATCTCCAATATATGAATATATACTCACTTACAATTACTTCATTTTTATCCATAGAGTTAAGCATCTTTAGATTTATTTGCGGATATTTATTCAAATTTATTCAAATTTGTCTTACCTAAAGTTTGCTCCACCTTACTTATTCAATCCAGCAATTTATTAGTGATCATTCTGCTTATTCAATCCAGCAGTTCATTAATGATCAAGCCCAAATATTAAGAATATATTTCTCCCGCTGATGGCTGTCAATTTATCATACAGTCGGGTATTTTGTTCGTGGCTGTGGGAAATATATGTATATATATATTTCAGGAACAGACTGTCTTGAGTATCACTAGCTCAATCGCCGGCCTCTATTCACGGCCATCTGGTACAAACGTCTCACTTCACAAAATCTTCAGGGCATTCATGGGGGCACGCATCGTATGCTGCTTATTTAGCGGGTCCACACATTGGGCTTCAGTGGTATTCTGACACACAAACTAAGATCTCTCTGGACGGCCCAGGAGCCTATGCCTCAACACGCTCACTTTTAATGTCAGTTTTTACTGAGTCGCTTACACGCTGACACGAGCGCCGCTTCCCAGCAACGTAAAATTAGTTAGGAAAAAATTGTCTGTAACTCATTGTGCTCTTTCCCCAAAAAAAGGCCGAAGTCACGCAGGAAGCAGCGCCGCGTTCTTGATTAGGCAAATAAAATATACACTTAGCAATGACTATCTTCGTAGTTGAAGCGTGTAATTCCACCACAATAGCATTTTTACAGATTATAACTACCCTTTGGACTCGCTAACTATTAATGTTATAATCATTACCAGGACTCTACCACGCTGACACCAGCACCACCTTCTATCCACGGCCTATCTTTCTGTATTTTTCTGCATTATTAAGCCTAATGAATATCTCTAACGCATTGAAAGACCAAACCCATGCTAGTATAAGCGCCGCATTCCTGCAAAGAGGTAATAACTTTTAATTTAAAGCCTGCAACTCCTCAAGCAGATTATAATCGTATTTCAGGCATTTTAACAGCACTAGCGCTGCCGGACCACAATGGTGCTTTTACTATTCACACAGGGAAAATCACTCTCTAATAGAGCGCAACCTTCGCCCTGAAGTACAGATTTCCATTTAATTGTTCTAATCACGTTCCTATGAAAAAGAGGAGTTAATATGTATTGAACCCCAGGTGTTCTATGCTACGTTTACTGCAACCAATTGTGTGCGTTTCTTTTTTCTAGTCTTCTCTCTCATATATAGTTTTGTATAGTTAAATAACTATTGATTATGAGCATCTTCTCTGACAAACACTGATCGTAATAATTCTATGTATGTGTTAAATTAACATTATACTTTGTTGTCATGGTCTTTTTCCTTTTTTCTTTTTCCAGTTATAGATACTATAGACTCATAACCACCCAGTGCCCAATAGGCTCACTGAGAACAAGGGTAAGTGCACAGCTTACCTCTGCACGTCACGGACTAGTTCAGTGCCACATATTGGTCCTGAAGAAAATCCTCCGACCCGACTGGGCACCGATGGGGCTAAAACATGTAGACCACTTATGATTTTATGTTTAAAGTATTTTATTCAAGCAGGTCACATCCAAACTCCTATACAGCAACATGGGATCAGCCATCGAAAGGAAGCAAGAGCCTGGCATGACACAACATATCAATACAAACAACCCCCACCCCTCAAATGCCCCAACGTCCCCCCACCTCACCCCCCACCCACCCCACCCACCGTCCAGTGCGCTACTAACAGACAGCCCCTCTCCCCAAGCTGTTGGAAACGGGGCAGGAAGGATCCTTCCCCCTCACGGAGCCGGCGCTAGCGGGCTCGTAAGCCTCAGGAGGCGAAGGTACCTCGGACAAGTGAGCTCCCTAAACTCTGTGACCAGCAACGAGTGGAATGGTTGCCATAGTTCATTAAATTGCGTTACATCTCCAGCCACCACCAAAGACAGTTTCTCCATCCCGAGCACATGCCACAGCCGGTGGAGCCACCCTGTTATCGTGGGCACCGTGTCTGTACGCCAGTATATCAAGATATTCTGCACTGCAGATCCAAGTGCAATGGCGATCTGCCTGCCCCTTCTGGACTTGAGGGGATACATTAGGTCGTTTGGGAGTCCTAGCAAAGTGTAGGCTGGGAAGCGCGGGAGCTCTATGCCGAAGTGAGAATCAATTTCGTCCAGCACTTCTTTCCAGTAGCCAATTAGCAAGGGGCAGTCCCAGAGAATGTGCGTGAGTGTACCCCGGAGTCCGCACCCTCGCCAGCATGCGTCTGTCTTGCTATGGTCAAACTCGTGGATCCGCTCAGGCGTATAGTACCAGTAAGTGGACACTTTAGTAAAAGTATCAGTGAGGCCCATGTGATATGCTGAGTGGCGCGCCCTAAAAGAAATGTGTTCCCAGTCCTTGGGGCTCAGTGTCCTCCCAAGCTCCCGTTCCCATCTCACCCTCCCCGGATTATAGAAATGTGTAGGAGGCGTTTGCAAAAACTTGTACAGGTCCGAGATTAGTTTTGAGTCCGATGTATGGGACAGCAGCCATCTCTCACACGGTAAGAGCCTCCTATCCGCCACCTCCCTCACCTGTGGCTGAAGGGCCCAATGCCGAACCTGCACATAGCGGTACCTCTCCGTCTCGGGGAGCGAGAAGTCCAGCCGAAATTGTGTGAACGGGATAACACCCTCGGGCCATACAGGTGATATAATGCTCTACATCCCGCCTGCCGCCAATGCGTGAAGGCTCCCTTCTCCATCCCAGGAGCAAAGGCCGGATTATCCACTATCGGCGAGAGCGGCGAGGGGAATGTGGTGAGGCCATATCTAAGGTAGGTCGCATCCCAGACCCGTAGTGGCCCTCTAGTAATGAAAGAGGCGTAGAGGTTCCTAGGTCGGTGGGACCGGTGCAGAAACGGTATCTCCTGCAGGGGCCGACCCGCCACCGCCTGGTCCTGAAAGAGCCAATGCTTATCCGACTCCCACTTACACCATTCGACCAGGTACCGCAATTGCGTCGCCTGGAAGTATTTACGAAAGTCGGGAATACCTAGGCCTCCAGCGTCGGTAGACAAAAGGGAGAGGGACCTACGTAACCGAGGCTTTTTCCCCTGCCAGACGAACCGGGCCACGTCCGACTGCAATTGCTGTATCCACCCTTTAGGTGGCGGCAGCGGCAGAGCCCTGAACAAGTAGAGTACTTGCGGCAAAATCGTCATCTTGACGGCAGCTATCCTGCCCAACCAGGCTAGAACACCGCGATTCCAGCGGCTGAGCTCACTCTTGATCTTGGCACCCAGGGCCCGATAGTTGGCCGAAACCATAGCTGACAACGTTGAAGCAATCAGAATCCCTAAATACGGTATTGCCTCCGAGGACCAAAGTAACGGGAACCTGTTCTGCAAATATGCCTTAGTATCAGGTGCCAGGGAAATGTCTAAAGCCACCGACTTCTCCATATTTACTTTGAAGCCCGAAACCGCACCGAACGCCGCCAGTTCCTCCATACAGGCTGGCAGCGAAGTCCGGGGTGTATCCAGTGTAAAGATGACGTCATCCGCATAGAGGCTAACCGCATGGGTAAAGCCTCCCATCCGTATCCCCACCACCGCCGGCCGCGTCCGCACCCGCTGAGCGAACGGCTCCATGTAGAGGGCAAAGAGCAAGGGCGAGAGCGGGCAGCCCTGCCTAGTGCCTCTATCAATGGGAAAAGCTGCCGAAGTGTGTCCGTTAACCCTGACCACCTGTGGTAAATAATTTAATTACCGGGACTTAATTTGATACAGAAACATAATAAAAATAGCTCAGTAAATAAGAGGCAGAATCCGTGGTATTAGAGGTTCGGAATGGGCTTTATTCCAATGGGCGATTCGAATCGGTTGCTCCAAGTTCCATCACCACGAAGGTTCAGGAAGTGAAGTACATACATTATTGATAATTAATCACTTTTATACAATAGGCATTACAGTGAAGCAAACGTAAGAGGCGTAACAATTGATAGCAAAGATAACATTTCACATGCGTAGCTGAAAGAGGCGTAATTGGGAGTAACAAGGAAACGTCATTGGTTGTGATGTCACATATGGGTGGACCTATGAAATAATTTCGCAATGTCAGCAGAAATACTTGGCAGAGATGCGCGTGCAGCAGCATGACGTATGATTGACGTGCGATTAGGGGGTGAAGGGGACTTGACATTTAGCTCTACATGTGGCGACAGAAGTCTGGAGGGTCAAGTCAACCTAATCCCAAATCATATCTAACATCCTATGTTTAAAGAACTATGTTATCCAGAAGAGAGGTCTCTTAGAGTAGAATCTTATTCTATACTGACTATACTGACTGTTAGTGCGTGTACAAGCGTCTAAGTGTCTACACTAGATGCGAGGGCAGAAGTCTTCCATAATAATAAGGCTATGAATTACTTGCATAAAGACAGAGAAGCCGGGCCTTTGCTCGGTAGCTGGAAGAATGTTTACTGAAACTACTAGGCAGGAATGCATTGGGCAGGGAGCGGAGCAGATAATTTCGAAGGTGAAATACAGTTTCTTGGCAGGCAACAGGCTGATGTCAGGCTTCGTGAGCCGCGCAGGGAATGAGACAAAGTTCATGGTCACAGATGCAGGCTCAGACTGGAGCTTCAGAGGCAGAAAGCAAGAAAAGCTTGATGACAGAATCAGGGCCTACTTGCCTGAACTGTAAAAATGGCATAAGTGAACCATATAAAGCCGGTGGCCTTTCATACTTAGGAATGGAATATCCGGCCTATTCATGGCGGATCTGAAAGAGGACATGTTGACGGTGGACGCACATGTGTTTGCGTCTTCATAACTGGAACTGGAGGGAACATACATGTACTTGTGATTCATACATGAAACCGTTGGGGTCCAAGATAGGGGACATAACTGATCAGAAAAATCCACATTTCCACATTCCCTCCTTGTCCCCTACTTGCCCGTCAAGAGATATCAATCTTCATCAATCCATTGATCTGTTCATATAGCATCATTTGTTCTTCTTTTTTCTTCTGGGATGAACGAGATCTTGGTGGTGGAATACACGATGTGGCACACAGACCACAGATCGCTGGTCCACATTGTAGGCATAGACAGCAACTGAATAGTATGAGAAAGCCAATACCTAGGAAGGATAGGACCTTCCATCCAAAGGTAGATAATACACTCCAAAACCAACCGGACCAAGTCCAGGTGCCTGGATTCTGGTGTATCTGGCTTACAATCTTATGAAGGCGAGTTATGGCTTTATATACAGATGGCGAATTTTCTGGTATGAAAATGCAACAACTTGATCCGATGATCCTACAAGCTCCGCCCCTATCGGCCAGGATGACGTCAAGGACAAGACGATTCTGAAGCACAACAATCCGCATAGCAGACTGTTCTTCTGTTAAATTGCCTAAGGCGGAAATAGTTTCGTTCACTACTGCTTCAAGGGTTCTAGTTAATCTACGTATCAGCTTACTATTAGTAACGGTACCTATATAGGGAAAGAGACCTTTATTGAAATCTGTGTATTTTTCCCATGCTGTTTCAGTGTAATCGACAATTGGGAGATCTCTCCTTTCTCTATTGTGTACTAAATGAGTATTTCTGTGATAATCAGGAGGAGCTAGGAAAACAGGTGGCAAAAGAAATCCAATGTAGCAGGTACCATCCCAATCTAGAGGTAGGCGTACATATGCCGTTTGACCACATATAAAATAGGAATGGCGGGAAGCTCTAAATATCGACTTGCCTTGATCACTGAATTCTATTACAGTGGTGCATCTACTATGGCCCATATGTATGGAACCATTCTTTCTTACACATAATTCACCTTTTACTGGAAATACTGACATGGCGGGCAAAATTGGAGTAGCTTCGGATTCGACATTTAGGATCATAAGATTAAGCGTAAAATTACCTAATCCATATACTTCATTTTCTAGATCAGTTCCTGTTCTCTTGGGAAGTCCCTCCTTGTTAGGGTAGCAGACTTTAAGTAAAACTAAGTTTAAATTTCCCCATACCCAGTTGTCTTGATAAACTACAGAATTTGAATCTAGGGGATTAATTAAACTAAACCATGCTCCACAGGAGCCGTTGTGTGTGAATGGGTATGGAAAGAGAGGTAGAATTCCTTTATAATTCTGATAGGGAGGGAGTCGGCCACATATCCAACAATTTGTAGCATTGCTAACCTGATGGGAATGATGTAACATACTAATAAACGTGTTATTGCGCAGCGCAAATCTATAAGACAACTCATGCAGAGGTAATTCACTAAAATAATGTTCAGCAGTAACATTATAAACATGTCTAGAAATAGGATAATATATGTGCAACAATATACTTGCAGTAATTATTAAAAGACTTAAGAAAAACAAAATTAATAACGTCACTGTGCAATGACTACGCAGTGATTTACAGTATGCATGTCGTTTCAACATTTTTCGGGTGTTTTCTCTATTCAGATCTAAGGGATACATGTCAGATACGAATTCAACCGCTTCACCTTGGAGAGGACTTAAACAATCAAATTTCCCGACCGGTTAGATCTGAGTTTTAGTTTATATTGTTCGTGACTACTGGTTTCAACAAAAGGAAGTTTTGAGTCAATGGGTGAAGACACACGAGGTGTGGTGTTTACGTCCGATGGTAGTCCATGAAATTTCTTGATATGACTTGAATGTATCCAGCCTTTTCTGCCTTCGATCTTCACGGCTGTCCTTGTGGTGAGCAAGACCAGTTGCGGTGACCTCCACCTAGGATCCAGCTGAGTCTTTCGATCAAAGTTCCTCACGAGGACCAGATCCCCCGGAACTATGTCATGGGGTTTCACCTCAGTGTTGTCAGGAAAAGCTGCAGCTACCTGTGAACGACAAGATTGTAGTGCAGACATCAAGGAAGCCAAATAATCTGTCAGCATATTACAGTCAATATCAGTTATTTTACGTGGTATAGGCGTCCCCCACATATTTGGTGGTCTGCCAAAGATCACCTCATACGGGGATAGCCCTGTTCGAGAGTGTGCTACCATTCTCATGTAAAAGAGTGCAACTGGTAAGGCTACTACCCAGTCGACACCTTTCTCTCTGCATATTTTGGACAATCTGATTTTCAGGATCTGATTATGTCTTTCTACGAGACCTGCTGCCTCGGGGTGTCGGACACAGTGGAATTTCCACTGATAGCCTAACAAAAGTGAAACGTGTTTCATTAGTTCGGATGAGAACGGCTGGCCGTTATCTGAGTAGACAGCACGTGGTAAACCGTATCGTGGGAAGAATTCTCGAACTAACTGTTTGGCAGTAGTCGGGGCAGTGTAATCTGAAACCGGGTATGCCTCTGTCCAACGGGAAAGAGCACAGACAACTACGAGAACATATTTGAATCCTCGACATCGTTCCATCTGGATATAATCCATCTGGAGGACTTCAAAAGGGTGATCAGGAGACTGAAATCCACCCTGTTCTACGGGAACGCTTTTTCCTGGGTTAAACTGACAGCAGATCATACAGGTACGAACCTTTTGCTTGGCTGCTGCTCGTAAATGTTTATTGAACCAAATGTGTTGAATGCTGTCTAGCATAGCTTTTTCTCCTAGATGCGCTGGACTATGTATAGTGTTAATAATAACTTGGACCATTGAATCAGGAAGGAACCACACAGATTTTTCCTTTGTCATCCATCCTTGGTCCGTTTGAATCCCTCCTAATTCAGTCCATTTCTTTATTTCGTCTGGTGTAGCATGCGTCTGTATGTCGATTACATCAAGAGCGGGATCTTTAATCGTCATACAATGTGTTGGCGTCGGGACTATTGTCTTTGTCATGTCGGATGTTTGAGTTTGAGCAGTCTGTTTAGCTGTTCTGTCAGCTAGATCATTGCCTTGAGAAATGATATCAGTAACTTTCGTATGAGCTTTACATTTCATAATTGATATTGCAGTGGGTAGATGTATTGCATCTAATAAGGCATGAATGAGGGGTCCGTGCTGAATGTGGGCACCGTGAGAAGTTAAATAACCTCTCTCTCGCCACAGCACGCCGAAGTCATGTACAACTCCGAATGCATAACGTGAATCTGTGTATATGTTGACTCTTTTATTTGTGGCTTGAATACAGGCTTGCGTCAGAGCGACGAGCTCTGCTGCTTGAGCGGACAAGGTATTTATGCAATTTGTTTCAATGATTTCAGTGTCTGTTGTGACTGCGTAAGCGGCCACTAACTCTCCTGTACTTGTTCTCATACATGAACCATCTACATACAACGTCAGGTCTGGGTCTGACAATGGGACATCTGTCAAGTCTTGTCTGGGTTTCGTCGTGATTGTAATAACGTCAATACAGTCATGAGCTAGTGGGTCTGTTCCGATTACGGGTAAGAGTGTGGCAGGATTCAGTGTGTTACAACGTCTGATTTCTATATGTGGCTGGAACAATGTTAATTCATACCCTGTAAGTCGCGCTATAGTCAAGTGTTGTGTTTGCGTTCTATTCACAAGAACTTCTACTGCATGTGGTACTTGAACTGTCAATGGATGTCCTAACACTATGGCATCGCTTTGTCTTATTGCTAAAGCTGTTGCTGCCACCGATTTCAGGCATGCAGGCAAAGCCTGAGCTACGGGATCTAATGTACTAGAAAAATACGCACATGGTTTGTGGGATCCTGCCTGTTCCTGTGTGAGTACTGACAAGGCAGTACCTTCGCGTTCTGTAACAAAGAGTGTAAACTGTTTATTGTAACATGGCGTTGCTAAAACCGGTGCTTGGCATAAGGCTTTCTTTAGGTTTTCAAAAGCTTGTGTATGTTCCTGAGTCCAAGGGAGAACAGTCGATGTGGCTGCCTCCTGTGTTGTCAATTGAATGAGTGGTTTTGCTAGAAATGCATACTGAGGGATCCACTGCCTACAATATGAAGTGAGGCCTATAAAAGCCCGCACCTCCTTTTGTGTCTTGGGTATTGGCATGTTAGCTATTAACTGAATGCGGTCGGGTGTAAGCTGCCTTCCCTCCTTGGACAGCGAGTGTCCAAGATAAACAACTCGCTGGACACAGAATTGCAGCTTAGAAGGGGACACCTTGTGCCCCTTTTCGGCTAGAAATTGTAAAACTGTCAGTGATGCTTTCTCACATTCAGGTTCGCTTCTAGCGGTGATCAACAGATCATCGACATATTGAAGCAGGGCAGTGTTTACTGGCATGTGGATACTGTCGAGTTCTCGTTTCAGTGCTTGGCTATAGATGCTGGGGCTTTCTGTAAATCCTTGAGGTGCGCGTGAGAATTTAAAGCTACGTCCATTTAAACTAAATCCGAACAAGTATTGGCTTTCCGGATCTATTGGGACGCTGAAAAAGGCATTCTTGAGATCAATTACAGTAAAGAATGTTGCTTCAGAATCAATAGCTGTCAGTAATGACGAGATATCTGGGACCACAGGGAATTGTGGCACAATGCACTTGTTTAATTCGCGCAGATCAATAACCAATCGATATACTGGCGGGGCCTTCGGATCTGTTCGTTTGAGAATCGGAATTATCGGTGAATTACATACATTGGAGTCTGTTTCTACAACCACTCCTTGGGCAATGAGCTCGTCAATGATTTGTAGTAAAGCCACTACAGCATCTGGTGGTAACTTGTATTGTCGCATTCGTGGTAGTACCACTCCTGCCTTTAGTGTAACTCGATATGGTGTAATATTCATGCAACCAACATCAGTAGGGCCTTGTGCCCATAGATGTGTAGGTAAAGTCTGCAGTCGGGGATCCATGTCTCTAGACACATAGTGACCTTTGAAATCACGTAAAAACAATCTTACTCCTTCCGGAGAACAACATATTATAGCTCCTAGAGCTTTCAGTGTTTTTATACCTAACAAGTTTTCTGGACATGATTTAGTAAGCAATAAATCTGTAGTTCTGGTCAAGGGTCCTATCGTAAGTGGAAGAGGCTGTGATACTTCATTAACAATAGGTTTTCCTGAAAAACCAAGGGAAATATTCTGTGAGCCTGAGAGGGGTGCCCCTGGAACTTCACTACGTTTTATGGTTGTTCGACTTGCCCCTGAATCGAGTAAAAATTTTCTATCTTGGCCTAATAATTCACTATGTACATAAGGTCCTTCTTGGTCTACTGGGACCTCGATAAGGGGTAAGTCAACTTCCCTCTCTAGGCTTGTTCATGCGTATCGTTGATAATCAGGATAGTCGTACTGTGCGGTCTGGTACAGCTGTCGTGTTGTGGTTTGTGTGGCAGCAACCGGCAGCGCTGGTGCAGCTGGCACAAACTGTATAGACTGTTGTGGAACTGGCATGGACTGTGCATGCTGCGGGGCTCCTTGTTCATTCTGATCCTGTCTAAGTGGCCGTGGTCTTTCTTTTGTAATACCTGTGGCGATATTACGCTTCAGGACTGGGCAATCGTGTATATAATGACCTGGTTGTTTACAATAGTTGCATGTCCCTTTTACAGGTCCTGCTGAATCACCGGAATGTGTCGTACCCTTTTTATGTCCTTCAGCTGGAACTGTCTGGGAGACTAGCATTTTCATTTTCGTGTCTTTCATGCGTCTTTGTTCATGATCTTGTTCCTCTCTAATTCTATTGTGATGATACTGTAACATTTGTAACATTTGTGATGGGGTGTTACCTTGCCAGGTACTCTCGAATTTTAATACTCTATTCTTCACTTGGGGCAAGGAATTTTCAACTAATTTTATCACAAACAGATGTGGGTATGATTCGCTACTTGCTTTTATGCCACTATTTATACCAAAACATTTTTCAAATCGTGCATAGAAATCACTAGTGTCTTCATCTTGCTTTTGTTTACAGGCTGAAATTGCACCCCAGTCTTCCTTTTTCGTAGTTAATAAACGTGGCAGTACCTGTACTAGTAAACCTGGTAGTGCTTTAGTTTTGTCCCCAAGCCCCGAACCTGGACCTCGGGCCTTTTCTTCATTTTCTAATGCTGTCCAGTCTATCTTTTGGTCTCCCACCTCCCACTCTTTTTCCTTGAGTTTTTCATAAATGCCAGCAGGCATCAATACCTTTGATATTGTCATAATGTCGGGATAGGTATACTCTCCCATGAGTAACATGTCTTTAATTTCTCGGTGGAAACCCGCTGGATCTTTGTCATGACTGGGTACCACTTTCTTCATTTCTAACAATTCTATTTTCGATATGGGCGTATATACAAATACACGTTTAAACTGATTGTCCTCGCCCTTTATTGGGTGTACTTCTCGTAAGGGATTCTGTCTGTCCATGTAATACATCGGTCTTTCCTTGATGGGCAGTGAGACATGTTCTGGACATACAAAAAGAATGTACTGCTTTCTTGATTCTAGTATTTCTTTAATTAGCTTAGTACCTGAACCTCTCCATCTATTCGTGAGTAATTCAGTCAATATATCAGGTAAGGGACCAGGATCTGAATGTTGGCTTTTATATAGTATAAGAAGTTGTTGAATCATATAAATCCCAGCTAAACGCTGTTCATCTGGGGTGAGATTCAAAAATGTGTGGGCTACGGTATCATCATCATACTTTCCGGGACTGTCAACCCAATGAACGGCTGACCTGGCTAATTCTTGTTCATCCATAGAATAGAGAAAATGATAACCCCTTCGTTCTCGCAGTAATTTGTCAGCGGCTTGGAACGAATGCTCGGGGGACCTTATATTTATTATAGGTGTTTGGAAATTCCTGTTATTATCTGGACATATCGGACGTATCGGGTCAGTAAAACATCTAGTACTATTACAAGATCTTCCTCTACCTACATAGGCTATGGTGTCTGACTGTCCTGTGGGCAGTCCTGATCCTTCCTCCTCCTCGTTTTGTTCGAACTGGTCTACCGCTAATCTCTCTTCGTGTAGGCGTTCTATTTCTTTACGGATCTTTCGGCACATGGCTATTATACAGTTTTGCTTATCATGTCTCCCTTCTGATATATTCTGGCTCCATCTGGTAAGAGTTTGCATTGCTTCCGGGTCTACCCCCGGTCGGTCTTGATTTCTGATCACACAATTTATAAGGAAACGTAACAGTTCCCCTTGTATCTCCACTTTCTGGTATTCCATAGCTCTGTTAATACATTCAGAATCTCGCCCTGTTTGGACAAAATGATATATATTATCTAGATGCATAGTCATTCCTGGTAACTTCCCTAAATACACCGCGGCTCGTCGGATACGTAATGATGCCATGATCATTTCGTCCTCTTTGCCGGGCACAGGGTCATATCTACAATCTATAAGAAGTTCCTTAAGCGTACGGGCATTTATGAGTTTGGGGGTACGTGGATGTGCTGATTCTTGAAAGGTAAGTTTATTTATTCTGGGTGGCGTAGAAAAAATATTAGTAGCACCTCCGGTAGCCCCGTCTGGGGTATCGGGCGTGAAAGGATTTGTTGAACGCGATACAGCAACTATAGGTGTGGGCACAGCTATAGAAGTAGCTGTAGGAACAGATGTGGAAACAGATGTGCTTGCCGGACCTTGTGTCAGGATTTGGTGCTGTAGAGATACAGATACAGGATCTTGGCGTTGAACCTCCCCGGCCAACGGTCTATGTGGGGCGGGGTTAGCATACTCGGGAGCTGCGTCATCTAAATATGAGGAAAGAAAAACATCTTCTGCGGTTCTAGGATGCCCTTTAGGATGTACTTTTATTGGAAACAATGGGGGTGGCAAGTCTTTTGGTATCCCCGCAGTAGCCTTAGGTAATCCCTCGGCCAGAAGGGGATACATACCCTTCATAAGGGCATTTCTTTGTCTGTCTACTTGTTCTGATTTCACTCGTGTACCTTCTTCAATTAATAGATTTTCTCGGACTTCATTTGAATTCTCTTTACTCTTCTCTTCCTGTCTACGTGCTTTTTCTGTACGTCTATACGATTCTTTACGCCATAATTCAATGGCGTCTTTCTGTGATTGTCTAGCTTTCTTTTTCCATAATTCTTCCTCTACTTTCACGATGCACTCTGCATCCCAGGTCCCAGCTGCGGGCCACCTCTGACTTTCTGGTAATTCCTTAGTGTAGTCTACCCATAAATCAAGAAATAATATAGCGTCTAAGCCGTGTTTATGATACATGAAGTACCCTGGAGTGTCCCTAGGCGGAATAGGAACAGCTTCTTCGAGTACCCCTTTTCTAGTTGTGATCTGTCTTAATTTCGAAAAGAGCGGCATATTGAGAACTGATCTGATACTTGATCTTGAACAAACTTAATACAATAAACACGATAATGAACAGTCATTCATACCACAATATGCAGAACGTATTAACACATTTAACATTTAACATTTAGATGAGCAAACAATGATGATGGCGATCTAAGGAAAACTTAATCACTAAACATAATACTCGGCATTATCGGAATTATTCTGAATTTATATACTTGATATACTAGATATACTGCTAAACAGTACAGATACACTGCTGAAACAGTGCAGACCGGATTTGTGTACCCAAACCCGTCTTGACCGGCACAACCTATGTGCACGTCAGAACGCCTCCCCAGTAATGGTACTCACCGGGTAGCTCGGAACGGAAGGCCTCGGAACGGAACTGAACTGAACTGGACCGGACTGGACTCGACTCGAAAACTTCGGACACTTCTGAGCTTCGGAAACCTGGTGGGCCTCTGTATACCTCGGATCTTGCTCTCTCAGCTAGGCTCTGGTCGGGATACTTCGCACTTCTCACCGCCTCGTCTGGGTGTTGATCGCAGCCTCAGTCGCCCCCGCTTGACCGGAGGGAGATACAGGAAATCCTGCTGGTACGCGTTGTTGTCCGTCCAGCGTGGCAGGAGACCGGGCCTGCAACGCACCGCCGGCGCGTGAGATGAGAAAGTGTCCCTGTTCGGGCGCCATTCATGTGGTAAATAATTTAATTACCGGGACTTAATTTGATACAGAAACATAATAAAAATAGCTCAGTAAATAAGAGGCAGAATCCGTGGTATTAGAGGTTCGGAATGGGCTTTATTCCAATGGGCGATTCGAATCGGTTGCTCCAAGTTCCATCACCACGAAGGTTCAGGAAGTGAAGTACATACATTATTGATAATTAATCACTTTTATACAATAGGCATTACAGTGAAGCAAACGTAAGAGGCGTAACAATTGATAGCAAAGATAACATTTCACATGCGTAGCTGAAACAGGCGTAATTGGGAGTAACAAGGAAACGTCATTGGTTGTGATGTCACATATGGGTGGACCTATGAAATAATTTCGCAATGTCAGCAGAAATACTTGGCAGAGATGCGCGTGCAGCAGCATGACGTATGATTGACGTGCGATTAGGGGGTGAAGGGGACTTGACATTTAGCTCTACATGTGGCGACAGAAGTCTGGAGGGTCAAGTCAACCTAATCCCAAATCATATCTAACATCCTATGTTTAAAGAACTATGTTATCCAGAAGAGAGGTCTCTTAGAGTAGAATCTTATTCTATACTGACTATACTGACTGTTAGTGCGTGTACAAGCGTCTAAGTGTCTACACTAGATGCGAGGGCAGAAGTCTTCCATAATAATAAGGCTATGAATTACTTGCATAAAGACAGAGAAGCCGGGCCTTTGCTCGGTAGCTGGAAGAATGTTTACTGAAACTACTAGGCAGGAATGCATTGGGCAGGGAGCGGAGCAGATAATTTCGAAGGTGAAATACAGTTTCTTGGCAGGCAACAGGCTGATGTCAGGCTTTGTGAGCCGCGCAGGGAATGAGACAAAGTTCATGGTCACAGATGCAGGCTCAGACTGGAGCTTCAGAGGCAGAAAGCAAGAAAAGCTTGATGACAGAATCAGGGCCTACTTGCCTGAACTGTAAAAATGGCATAAGTGAACCATATAAAGCCGGTGGCCTTTCATACTTAGGAATGGAATATCCGGCCTATTCATGGCGGATCTGAAAGAGGACATGTTGACGGTGGACGCACATGTGTTTGCGTCTTCATAACTGGAACTGGAGGGAACATACATGTACTTGTGATTCATACATGAAACCGTTGGGGTCCAAGATAGGGGACATAACTGATCAGAAAAATCCACATTTCCACACACCGCCGAAGGCCCTCTATAGCAATTAAGAATCATAGTACGGAACCGTTCCCCGATGCCCGCCTTCACCAGCACTTGTTCCAAAAAGGGCCAATGCACCCGATCAAACGCCTTTTCTGCGTCAACCGCGAGCATCATCCTCTCACCCGGAACCCGGGAAGCCTTTTCCAGCAGGTGGACCACTTGTTTCGTATTATCGACCGTCTGCCGCCCCGGAACGAACCCCGCCTGATCCGGGTCGACCAGGTCGGGCAGATGCAACGCCAGGCGGCGTGCCAGAATTCCAGTATAGAGTTTCAGGTCGACATTCAGGAGAGATATCGGCCGATAAGAGCCACAGCGTTTCGGATCTTTCCCCGGTTTGGGGATGACCGTGACGGATGCCCTCAGGAGGTCAGGCGAGATGGCTCCAGGTTCCGCAAAAGAGTTGAAGAGGCGGGCGAGGATGGGTGCCAACGACCCGCAGAATGTCTTATAGAAGAGGGCGGAGTAACCATCCGGACCTGGCGCTTTGCCGTGCTTAAGTCTGGCAATGGCTGTCACTACTTCCTCTATGCTAATGGCCCTGTTCAGGTGGTCAGCCTGCCCTGGGTCTAGGGAGGGCAGAGTGACTGAGTCCAGATAGGAGGTCATAGCCGGAACATCCGGCGGATCACCCGCGTAAAGGGTTCCATAGAACCCTCAGAACGCGGCCGAGATGCAAGCATCATCCGTAACCACCCCGCCCGCGGGATCAGAGAGTTCCCTCACCAACTGGCTCTGCCGAGTGGCCCGGAGTCTGTTGGCCAGAAGCTTGCCACAACGGTCCCCCCCAGTATAGAAAGCATGGCGCAATCGGAGGGCGCATACTCCGCTCGGTCTACATCTAGGGCGGCAAGAAGCTTCCTCGCTTCCTTAAGCTGCCGCCAAATCCTCGGAGCCCCAGTTCTACTCTGAATCAACTCCAGCTCCCGGACTCTATCGGTAAGCTCATCCCTCTTAATCGTGCGCTCCCTATTTTCGGCCGCGGAAATGGACAGGAACTCCCCCCGGAGTACCGCCTTCAGCGCCGCCCATTGGGTGGCTCTAGTGGTGTCCGTGTTATCATTATGTGCCAAATATTCCCTAAGCACCCGCTCAATACGATCCGTCACCGTTTTCCTGTGCAGTAGGGTATCCCGGAGGCGCCAGACCCTCGCCGGGGCGGCAGACGGCGGCAAGCAAAAAGAGGCCTCAACAGGGGCATGATCCGGCAAGGAGATAACCCCCATGTCCACCGTGGACACCAGGGCCTGCGTCGGTGAGGTGACCAGTAAATGATCAAGCCGCGCATAGGTCTTGTGCGCGTGGGAATAGTATGAGTAATCCCTGGCGATGGGGTGTTTCTGGCGCCAGAGGTCCCGAAGGTCCACCTCCGCAAGCCTAGCCTTACAACCCGCGGAGAATTCCCCGATTTGCGGGGAGCGCTGCGCCGATCTGTCGATCACCGAGTCAAAGACCATATTAAGATCTCCCCCGAGGATAACATGCCTATCCGGCGAGGCCGAGATCTCCTCCACCGCGGACTGCAAGAACCGCTCCTGTTTATCATTGGGACTATAAAGGGAAACTATTGTGAATGTGATGCCCCCCACCCGAAACCTGTGCGCCAGCATCCTCCCTTTTATTTCTGCAAATTTGTGGATGTGTTCCCCTCCGAAGTGTCGAGCCACTAATATCGCTACCCCGGCCGTCTTCGCATTACCGGAAGAAAAGAACTGCGTCGGAAATTTACAGGAGCGCAGCCTATGTGTATCCTGTGGCAAGAGATGGGTTTCCTGTAGAAGGCAGATGTCCGCCCGGGTGTTTTCTAACAAGGAAAGCACCGCCCGCCGCTTAACTGGGTTGTTCAGACCCCTAACATTCAAAGTCACAATCTTAAAAGTATGTGGAGACATAGTAAGAACTACGTAGGAAGGCGCAAGTGTCCTGCATGGTGACCACAGTGGGAGGGCCGAACCCCCCCCCCACTCAAATCTCAAGCTAGGCTCCCAAAAGCAGGAGGCAGCGCCTCTCCCCTCTGCGGCGCGCATCCTAGCACCAATCACCAACCCCAGTGCGACCAGGTCTCTCCCCCCCCTCCCGTCGACCCGGCACTCCGCCTCTCCATGCATCTCCCCTGAAGCACAAAGCAAAACAATGTGGGGAAGCGCAAACAAAGCAGCAAATCCCTGCACAGCGCACTGGACAACCCCTACCCCCACACCCAACTCCCACGACCCCCCCCAGTACCCCAACACCCCTAACCCACCCCTATCAAACCCAAAACCCCGTCCCCGTCCCCCCGAGAAGGAAGGCAGGAAAACCATTGTCCAAGGCCAGCCCAACGGCAAGTCTATGGAAAAGTCTCGAAAGTGGACGTCCAGCCACAACACCACCCCCGCTCACCCCCCCACCCCCCCCAGGCCCCCAAACCTGCAAAAGAAGCAATGTCGGTCTCCCCCCGGAGAAGTCCTAGGCAGTCAGAGCGACCTCTTCCGCCGCCGTTTCTCTAGCGACCTCACGCACCGCATTGTCCAGTTCAGCCCGGATAGTGGGCGAGTCCGGTCTCACCGATGTGGACGAAGATCTGCGACCGGGGACCGACCGCCAGCCATCCCGGGTAATCCGGCGTCGACGCGGAGTGGGGGCATCGTCATCAGTTGCCGTGATGCCCAGGACAGTGCAGGTTTCCTGAAGGGAGCGCAACTGATGCAGTATTCCGTTCCAGCGGAAGATAATACGAAAAGGGTGGCCCCACGAGTATTGAACACTATGTTCCCTCAGGAAGTCAGTCACAATTTTAAAGGACTTGCGCTTCTGCAGGGTGACCACAGAGAGATCCTGGAAGAGGGCCACCCTGTGGCCTCTGAACTCCAGAGAGGGCCTAGTGCGAGCCACCCGCAGGATCCTCTCCTTCAGGGGGTAGTCGGGTAGGTAGGCCAGAAGGTCGGGGGGGGCGCCGATGCCCCGCGCCGCGGGCCCACTCTATGAGCCCTATCGATCCTGATGGAAAAGTCTGTCGGCTCTCCCAGGACCTCCCGGAACAAGTCCTGCAGGTAGGTGGCCACGTCCTCTCCCTCTTCTCCGAGCGGCACGCCCTGGACCCTGACGTTGTTCCTCCGGGAACGGTTCTCGAGGTCCTCCACATGTGCCTGCAGGTCAATCTGCTGGTCCCGGAGCCTGATCACTTCCTGCTGGAGCTGTGTGAGTTCCCCATCCCGGGCATGGCCCGCTTCCTCCACCGACGAGACCCTCTCACCCAAGCCATCAACCTCTCTCCGGACCTCTCGCACCTCCCCCGCCACTTCCTGCTTGAGGGTCTGGAAGTCCTCCCGCAAGGAGCTGAAAAGCGACTCCAGGAATGACCTGGTAACTGGCGGCTCCCCTCCGCTCGCCCCCTGCGAGCTGCCAGCCGCACCCGGGGAGAGCTGTCCACGATCCGGCCGGGCAGTGCTCCTGCTCAACAGTTCCGGTAGGGTGCGGTCCCCCTTTCTGTTCCCCTTGCTGCCGGCCATCCTGGGCGCCGAGGGAAAGCGCACAATCCACACCAGCGGCAGCAGAGCCCACCACACCGCCGAGCCCCCCGGCCCGAGACCGCCCTAGCCGGCCAGGCAGGCCGCTCGCTCCTGTGGCAGAGGCCGCCCCCGCTCACCACCTCGTTCGCATTCTTCGGGCGGCAGCGCCCGCCAGCTCTACTGCAGCGCTAGGCCGGCTGAACGTACCACCTAGCGCCCGATCGCAGCCTCAGTCCTCCGAGCACTGCCACGCCAGCAGCTCCCCGGGCGGGCCCAGGTCCTGTCCTCACATGGGGGCAAACAGTTCACCGCAGCCTCCACGGTCCGCCGCTGGCATCCGGGGCCCCACTGGGCCTGAGAGGCACCGCCAGGCACTCCTCACCTCCAATTTGGCTGCTCCGGCGGGTCGGCCTCGCGCTTCTGGCCGGTCCAGGCAGGGCCCTCAAAGTCTTTGAAGCCGCTCCGATCCCGCACCAGGCCAGGAATCGGCCGTCTGCCGCAACAGGGCACCAACGTCTCTCCACCTCCGTCCCTCGCGCTCTGCGCCACAGCCCGCAGCTCCTCTTCTGGCCGCGCCGGCGGCCTCCGCTCCGCGCCGCAGACTCGAGTAGGCGCTCCGGGCGGACCCAACAGCACTTCCGGTCGGGTCGCGGCCTCCGAAGGTCGCGACTCAGCGTCCCCGGCCGCCGGCAATGCCCGCTGGTGCACTGATTGTCCCCCCGGCAGGGTCCGCAGGCTCTTCACCACCCCCTCCGTCGCTGGTCATCAACGACGGGGGGAGACCAGTAGCGGCAAGTGTGTTCCGGGGCCTGGGTCGGGGGAGCTCGCTGAGGCCGCGTCCTCCTACCCCGCCATCTTGGCCACGCCCCCACTTATGTTTTTAAAGTAGGTGCTATAGAACAGTAGCCCTTCTAGACACGCACCGCCTTGCCTTGTAACCTTGCCCCATCTTCAACAGAATAAAGCCTAAGTTTGAGAGATGGAGGTCATTTTATACTCACTTCACTTGCACTCTCACCATTCCTGATCACCACTGTAATCACCAGTTGGTCTCCCTCCAGGTGGAGGAAAGCATATAGTGCCAGATGTATCAACATTACGTTTTGCGAGTCTATAGTAGCGAATTTTACCGATTCGCTATTATAGACTCGCAAAATGCAATGTATGTAGGAATATGCTAATATTTTGCGATTCCTACGCATTCCTTCTTTGCGACTTTCAAATTGCGAGTCGCAAATAAGGAATGGCTTCCTATTCATTCCCATGGGCCAAGAGGCCCATAGGAATGAATGGGAATTGCGTGCGCAAATTGCGAGTACCGAATAGGTACTCGGAAATTGCGCAAGCAATTTCAAGGGTGCAAGGGTTCCAAAAGAACACCCTGTTGCACCCCTGAAATGTGCCACATGCACTTTGAAAAAAGCCAAAAAGTGCTTTTTTAATGAAAATCACAAATTACCACCAACTTGAAGTTGGTGGTAATTTGTGATTCATTAAGGCAATATCACAATTTGCGATGCCTACTAGCATAGCATTTAGGGAATCCCAAATTGCGATTCTCTAAATGCTTTGGCAAAATAAGGAATAGCAAATTTTGCTATTCCTTATTTTGCGAGTAGGTTTGAACTTACCTACATAGGACATCTGCGAATTTCAGCGTTTGCGATTGCAAATTACTTTGATACATCTGGCCCATATAAAGACCCTATGATGATGCTTTTCACGTAATCACCTTAGCGGAAAATCAAGACATACCGCTCCGTTACCTTTAACGCAAATGAGGGTTTTTCTAGACGGTCGGTGTCCTAGATCCTGGTAATAATACAGGACAAGTGATCCATTCTCTCTTGATTATTTATTTACCAGTCCTGAGAGTCAGTAGTCTGCTGAGGGGGATGATGTACCTCCTGCGTTATATCTCCCTGCTAGAGTTCAGAGTACTGTGTCTCTTCCCAAGGCCTGCTCTAAGAGGAGCTGACAGACAGGAAGGCAGAAAGGGAGTTCAGGCTACAGCTGGCCAACATCAGGATAGAGGAAAGGAAACTGGCCACAGAGGAGAAGCTGGTTTTGGAGAGACTGCCTCATGAACGGGGCTTCAAAGAGCTGTACCTCAAAGCCAGGTAGGCAGAGTCCATCATTATTGTTGGCAGCATACCTGCAGTGTCCTCCAGAGACAAGAGGGTCCACATTCCCAAAGATCTGGTGCCTGACTTTTTTGTGGGGTACAACATCAACAATCGGTTTGAAGCATATGGCGTGGATTTGCAGATTTATAGGATCCCGGAGGAGGATTGGGGGCTAGCCTCTAGCAGCACATCTCTAGCGAGGTGAGGGACACCCTACTGGCCCTAAATTAGAGAGACAGGATGAGGTATCCCTCCATGAAGGAAGTCCTAGTCAGGAAGTATGGCCTAACTCCTGAGAAGTACAGGCAGAAGTTTAGGGACAGCGAGAAGCTGCCCTAGCATTCCTGGGTGAATTGTATGGACTCATTGTGCAAGGCACTGGATGGTTGTGTTAGCAGTAGTGAATTAAAGGATTATCAGGGTCTGTCCAATTTTAATGCCAGAAAGCACACGTTCTGTCTCTATAGTGCCAGAGGTACTCCTGTGTATTGGGACCACGTGATGACCTTTGACTACCATTATTTTAATTGACTTTATGTCTAGGTATGTATGATATAATTTTTCCTGCATGTGCACTTTTCCTTGAAGATTTCTTCTGTGTTTCCTTGTAGCTGGGCAGGGGGAGTGTTTGCTTTTTACAGCCTTGTCAGGAACAGAAAGTGTGGGATGTGCATTTGAAAGCATAAGAGAGAGAGAGTTGTGGAATGTACTTCTCGGAGTGCAGTGTTATAAGCAGTGGTAATCAAATGTGCATTATGTTGTACATTGAGATATGAAGTGTGTAGTGCTATAGGCAGTGGTGCACAAATGTGTGGTGTGTTGTACACTGGGAAGTATGATGAATTTCTTGCTATTGGCTTTGACATGCCCTCATGCCATCTTGAATTCTGACTCTGTCTAGCTTTAGCTCTGCGCACAGGGAGGCCGAATATATGACGATACAATGCGATCATTTAGATCGCGGTACAATACATTGCGGTTTTTACAACGCAAGTCATTACAACGACTTGCGCTAGAGGCAACTGGACTTAGGAATAGTATGATTTACTATTCCAACTCCAGCCTACGTAACAGTAGGGAAGGTGTTGGAATAGTAAATCACACTGGGGCATATGCATCAACAATGCCATTTGCGATTCCTTATTAGCGAAAAATAAGGATTCGCTAATAAGGAATAGCAAAAGGCTATGTATGTAGGAATCGCTATTCAAATAGCGATTCCTTAACTTTCCTTAATTGCGACTAGCAAATAGCGAGTATCAATTAAGGAATGCCGTCCCAATCATTCCTATGGGCCTCCAGGCCCATAGGAATGACTTGGAGATTGCATGAGCAAATTGCGAGTACCAGTAGGTTCTCGCAAATTGCTCATGCAATTTCAAGGGTGCAAGGGTGTCAAAATGACACCCTATAGCACCCCTGAAATTGATATGTGCACATATGTTGCACACACACATGCTCTAAGGGCATGTGTGTGCGCAACATGAAACTTTGAGAAATGCACAAAAGTGCATTTTTCAAAGTTTTAGCAAATTACCATGCAGTTCATCTTCATGGTAATTTGCTCCCCCTATTAGCGAAATCGCTAATTTTTTAACTTTGATGCATTGCATTTAAGGAATCTCACTTTGGGAGTCCTTAAATGCAATCGCTATTTAAGGAATCGCTATTTAAGGAATCCCTATTTAAAGAATCGCTATTTAAGGATTCCTTAAATAGCGATTTTTGCTTTTGGGTTGATGCATTGGGATTGGGTATTTTTAACTCGGTAACGGGAGTTATTAACGAATCGGTATTTTACCGACGGATTTTTGGCTTGATGCATGAGGCTGACTATTCGTTAGTCTAGACCGCCATCCATCGCAAGTCGTTGTAACTAACTGCGTTGTAATGACAGTGAAGTAAATGTATTGCAGTGTTTTGAAGACATTGTAAAGGTCGTTTTCCGGCAGGCCCTCAGATTACTCAAGTTGTTTACGCTATTTACGTTCAAGGGGCCAAATTCACAGAGCTAACTTAAGACAAAATCCTAAACTTATTACCATTCTGGTATTCACAGAAGGCACTTACTCATTTTGGTATTCACAGAAGGCACTTACTCATCAGTGAGTAAGTGCCTTCTGTGAATACCAAAATTAGTAATTATGGGCACAATTCAATAGACCGGGTTTTGATGTGTGCATCGGTTGGAGTTTATGGTGCCTTCAGGCAATGATATCATTGCTGAAAAGCATTATGCCGAGCATTGACACACAGTATTCAGGGTTCTTCTCCGTTTTTATATATTACAAAATGGCGGAATCGTTGTGGTAATTATGCAAACATGCATGGACATTATTGTCCTTTCACTGTTTTTACTTACCCGGAAATGTGTAATGCTTTGAGCACTGTGTGCATATAAAAACTGGCGGCTCCGGCGTTCATGGTAAACATCGAAGAAGGCGGTTGCCGAAACACGTCTGTGTGCCCAGAGTCCATTTTGCTGATTAAAATTATGGAACTCGCCCCTGAGAGTGCTGTCATCCTTTGTGGGTAATCTCCCAGCGTCTCCTCGAGTCCCCAAACACCGTTTCAGCCCCTCGCTCCAGGTACCGGTGAAGGTGGAGGCAGGAGTGTGAATACATCCCGCACTACGTTTCGCCGCCATCTGGTGTCCTGGATTGTAGTGGCGGGCCACGGAACATCCGATCGAACTTGTAAAGCAGGGGCCTCCGTATCACGTTACTGGCAAGCTTGAATAATATCCAAAACATCTCCTCCCAAGAAAAGAGAGGAGGCCACACGGGGGACGGGTTGGAAATGCTTTAATGGAGTTGAGGCGGCATAATGCATTTCGGCCACAATCGGCCTTCTTCAGATGCCTTAGTATTCAGGAGGCATTTGCAACACTTGAATATGTAAGTCCAGCTGCTTCCCCATAGGTGGGAACCCACTCCCCCCCCTTTCCCTGAATGCTTGCTCACCAGCCGAAGTTCATCTGAACTACGGGTCCCAGAATGCACCTGTGATCCAGGTAGGTGCTGCAGGGGGGATATACTGTCCCAGTGGAATGGCAGGGTGCTGGACACACAATGATGTAAAAATGCCAAATTCCTGGATGAAATAATCTCCCAGCTTCTCCTCGAGTCCCCAAACACCGCTTCAGCCCCTCGCTCCAGGTACCGGTGAAGGCGGAGGCAGGAGTGTGAATACATCCCGCCCTACGTTTCGCCGTCATCTGGTGTCCTGGAGTGTAGTGGCGGGCCACGGAACATCCGAACCCTCGGAACAAAAAACAGAACCTGCCGAAGCAGCAGTCAGCAGAGTCCGTGGCCAACTTGTAAAGAAGGGGCCTCCATATCACGTTACTGGCAAGCGTGAATAATATCCAAAACATCTCCTCCCAAGAAAAGAGTGGAGGCCACATGGGGGACGGGTTGGAAACGCTTTAATGGAGTTGAGGCGGCATAATGCATTTCAGCCACAGATATATATATCTTGATTTGTGTAAAATAACATTGAAGAGTGGCTGCAGTGAACAACAAGTAACTAAATTATTCCTAGAGGATAAGGCTGGCGCTACAGCTATAAAGGCTGTATGCCCTTGAGACTTGGGTGATAGTGATCTGTGATAATTAGTAACAGAGTTCAAAAACTTCCTTCTCAATTAGTCTGGGTGGCATTTTGGAGGAGGACTGATGTTCTCTTCTCTCCCCGAATGTATTTTGAAATTGTAGCTTTTTTCTGCACACGGACAATAGTCGATTTAACATTTAAACATGTTTTTCGTTCTGCTACCTGGCGAGGCGGCCTCCTCCTCCCCAACCAGATAGGAGGCTAAGTAACGTGCAGAGGGAGGGAGAGCGACCTTGAGAGTCACTGGGAACTGACCGCTGGTTGGGGATGCTGACAGCCGTTTCTGACGCCCTGAGATGACGAGACTACACAATGTTCTCATAAACTTACAATGTCTGGGCACCTGCAGAGGCTAGCTGGGAACTCAGTGAAGCTGCTCGGCCTGCGGCAGGTGCTGGTGAGTTCGATGTGGCTGCATGAAGAGCTGGTCGTAATGTTGAGGGTTGCACAGTAATGCTTAAGCACTTAAGCCTGAGTTCTATTGTTCCAGATGCTCTCTGACTCGCTGCGATACTTTAATTCTTGAACCACTTTTACCGTGAGGCTAGTTTGTAATGTTTGTATTTAGTCGTTATTTATGGTTCTTTGGATAATGATTCCTTGTTCTACTAAAGTGTAAAACCCACATATATCTTGACGCGCCCTTTTGGGTTGTTGGCAAATCGCTGTGTACCTCTGTACTCCTTTTTCTATCATTCTATGCTGCCGGCCCGAAGTGGTTGTAGGCATCATGCCGTGTGATGACGTTACCTGCTGAATAAAGGTTTTTAAAAAAAACAACATGTTTTTCGTTTGGTGAGCTATGTGTGCGAGCGCATTACACTATCAATAGTGATAACACTACAGACATTATTTTAAATCTGTTTGGTGATTTGTAATGTTTGCATTATGTATATGCACGGGGCGAGTTGCTTTGCAGATATTGGTGTTTCTGAATATAAGGATCTAACACTTGTCAATGGTATTTAACCAGAGGTCCCCATAGTGAGTAAGAAACTAGCTTGCAGTCACTGGACCTGTTGCACTTGCATGTAATGGCTGCCAATTACTTAATTACGATGCTGAGACTAACATATGTCATTTTAAATATTGTAACTAAAAAGTAGAAAGCAGTTGCAACTGCACTGTTTTCAATGTCCATGCATCACATGTTCTGTAGTAGTGTTTAAGTAGTGAAATCAACGGGCGCTCAACATGTGTGAGAAAGGCCGGTGCCTCAGCTGAAACGCATCAAAATGGCTGCTTTTACCGGCTCAAACAAGGTCGTTTAACATTGTATCCTGTGCTGCATCTGAGCCTATTTTATCTGAAATGGGTTTTGGTTGGAATATATATATCTCTGTATACATTTGAATGTTGTTCATTTGACATCTGGGAAAAACTTTTTGTTAGAGAGTGTTGCACAAACAAAACCCAGGCCTTATTCTGAGAACAGTCTTTTGATGTGCTTCATTTTATAAGAGTGAAATCCCTTTTCTGGTGTTTTTTCTTGCTTCACTGTGTTTGTGCCTCCGTGTGGGAGGGCGGTATTTTCTATTATTTGGGAGGGCGAAGCAATACATTTTGGAGTCGCTCTGCAGGATACGAAATTAAAAGGGGTAACATGTTTTCTATAATGTCAATGTCTTCAGTTGCAGATTCCCAGATGCCAACTAAGTTATTGGGGTGGGAAGTTGACTCTAATGCATGTTTAGCACACGAGGGGCAAGCACATATATTTAAATGTTTCAAAACTGTTTCTTTTGAAGAGGGAAACAACTTGGTATTTCAGAGAGGAAAAAGTGTTTAATTTTGAATGCATTGCACAGCATGTATGAAAAATGTGCGCAGTTAGAAAGAGAATGTAATGAAATACTAAGAGAGTTAGTTAAGCTAAAGAAAATTCTGATCTGTTACTGTTTGAAAATAAATTATTGAAAAAAGAGTTGCAAAGGCGAGACACTGTGTTTATGACGCAGTTCATATTATTAGACAATTTAGATAGCCAGAGAGAATCATTGACAAAGAATGTGTTTGAAAGAGAGCTGCAGAATAATTTACAATGCTCACAAGAGGTTTTAATTCATTCTGACTTTCCTCAGCCAGACATTAATGGTATTTTGGACAGATTTCAGCAGAGACCAGAGGAGGATTTGATAACATGGCTTGTACGTTTGTTTGATTTAGAAGCTTCTGAAGTAATGTTGAATGGAGAAGATGTAGCACAATTTCATGCAGTCAGCCTTGCCTGTAACACGCAGGAATGTTTGAGAAATTACAGAGAAGATAAACAAATCAGCCTGTTAGAAATAGCGATTGTTGGTTGCAGTTACAAGTCAGACTGGTCAGCGGATGACAAACCTTGCTTTCTGAAAAAAGAAATGATGAAAAATGCTATTTTTAAACATGGCTCTGAGTGGGGAGAGAAGTGCAAATGTGCTTTTGATTCTGCAATTTAGGTTATACAATGTGCTTCAGACATGTGGCCAATACAGAAAGGAGATATTGAGTTACATATGACAGTCCAGGGGCAGTGTGCTACTTGGAGTATATGGGATAAACAAGTAATGAAGAGGGTGCTGTTGGGCTTTTGTATTGAAACATTGTGAGATGCTGGAGAGTGGTTTACTCCTTTTGAAAAACAGTTGCTAGTGTGTTACTGCACTGTGGCAGACACTGGGCAGACACAGTTGTTTGTGTGTTTTTGTGCTCTGATAGACACAGACAGGGCAGATACAGTTGCTTTTGTGTTTTTGTATGCTGACAGACACTGGGCAGACAACAATAAGGTTGAATTTTGAACTTTCTCTAATGCAATGGATGATGAATTCCCTCTAGTGATACAGAACAGGTAAGGCACAAGAAGGAAATGCGATCAAGTGGTACATACAGGCTGAAACTGCAGTTTTGCATGAACAGTTGGTGCAGGTCCCAGTAGAAAGTCCAGGGGTGGTATTGGAGGTGCCTGAGATACAGAATGTCCCTGTGAAGTGGAGCAAGGAGTTGTGGCATGAGATTTGGGAAATAATACTGCAAATCGCAGCTACTGTGTGTCATGTAGACGCTCATTGTCCCATACATTTACTAGACAGACGCTTTAATTTTCTTACAGATGAAAAGGCTGAAATGTTGGAGGCAGAGGTGGTAACGTACAACTCTGATTTTGTGGGCATGATTGAGTGCGAGCACCCAGGAGAGAGACACTCTGAACAGGCGGGCAGAGAATGAAGGGATGCATATTCCCTTAGACCTACTAAGAACTGTGATTCATATTTGTCAGCATGCAAAGCACAAGTCACACAGATGGTGAGGGGCCAGATGAAGAAAGGAAAATTACCAGCACAGATAGGGCAGATGGATTGCCTTGGGCCCATGCTAAATGATCAAGGATGTGCTTATTCAGCAGTGTATGGAGGGATAGTCAGGAAGGGGACTGACCCAGCCCATCTTACTGAGCAAGGGGAAGGAAAATTTGACTTCACTACCAAGAACACAGAGGCTAAAGTGTGAGTATAATTCTCAGATAATTCCCGAGAACCAGCTAAGAAATGTGCAGACTGACAAGATCAAACTGTGCCATCAGACCCAAAACAGAAAAAGGAGAACTTGTGCTTTTTGAGAAAAGATTTTTGCAAGAATAGTGATGCTTGTTTCTTTTTTAGATCATACTGTGACGTGTTGGTGTACTTGATGTCCCTGTCATGCGTGTGGTTGCCTTTGTTTGAGTGGGACCATGAGGGTGTGGGTCCCCCCAACTCTGAAGTGACCATCTGACAGCGCAGACAGACACCGTTGCTGACATCCTTTGGCTGAATCAACCAGAGTAACTTATCTAGCAAAGGCCGTTTTTGAATGTGCTCTAATGACAATGAAAGTGAACTGATCCTGAAAGTGAAACTTATGATTCCAGGTGTACTTTAAAAAGAAGAAAAATAGAGATATAATTTTAATTATAGCAAGTAGGCTGTGTACTTTCACACAGACCTTATGGAATAGAGAATATTTTTCATTGATTCTAGCATTGCATATCCAAAGTGTTACAGGAGAATCTGTTCAGTTTGAAGCAGAAGATTTCGAGATTACTTTATTTTAACCAAAGTGTATAGGTTTGGCTGCTTCAATAGTAGCAGTTCCAGAATTAGCCATTTAGGAGCATCAATGAGTTAACATGTTTGATTCTATTTGTTTATTCATGTTGTGTAATCATCACACATTTATTTCTGTAGCTGAGTTATTATCAGATATGCAAGGAGCTATTTTAGATGAAGTATTAATTTATATGCTTTTACAAGTTACTGTTTTAATGTGTGCTTCATTTTTTATTTATGCTTTCACTTCAAAGGTTGATTTTAAGTGTGTATGTTATAATAGTCAAAGGTCATGGGGTGGAATGTAGTACCAAAGGCACTCCCATGTATTGGGACCACGTGATGACCTTTAACTTCCATTATTTTAATTGGCTTTAGGTGTTTTCTTGAATGTATGATAACATTTTTCCTGCTTGTGCACTTTTCCTTGAAGATTTCCTTTGTATCTCCTTGTAGCTGGGTAGGGGGAGTGTTTTATTTTTTACAGCCTAACCAGGAACAGAATGTGTGGGATGTGCATTTGAAAGCATAAAAGAGAGAAAGGTGTGTAATGTACTTCTCGGAATGCAGTGGTATAAGCAGTGGTACTCAAATGTGCATTAAGTTGTACATTGGCAGATGAAGTGTGTAATGCTATAGGCAGTGGTGCACAACTGTGCAGTGTGTTGTACATTGGGAAGTATTATGAAGTTCTTACTATTAGCTTTGACATGCCCTCATGCCAACTTGAATTCAGACTCTGTCTAGCTTGAGCCTTGCGCACAGGCTGTCCCCCAGATTATACAGGCAGGCCCCCAGATTACTCCAATTGTTTAGGCTATTCACGTTCAAGGTTGTTTTCTGTACTTTTGGAGATTGTTTTCTACTTTCTCAAGCTTCGTTAAGAGAAGGGGCTGGAACATGTGAGAGTGCCGAAGGATACGTCAGAACTCTTTTGCCTTTGGAATGCTTGAATGGAGAGTGGCCAACTCCAGTAAATTTCCTTGGTGCAGAGGAGGGCCTCTCAGAAACTTCTAGTGCTTTGAGATTATAAAACAAACTGGGGTTAGTTTACTTGGAAACTGATTTTGGACCTAAATGGAGATGGTCACATCTACTTCAGTGTAGGAACCCGGCTTGCTGAGGCTCTTGACCCCGGTTGTGAATCCCCCAGTCTGGAGTGGGCTAAGATGCAGTGTTTGCAGCCACTGTGGTGGTTTTAAAAAAAAATATATATATATATATATATGTTTTTACACAAGAAAATCAAAACTAGACGTACAAAAGGATACCATAGTCTCACCTGGTCGCAAAAGAAGGAAGGAGCTTTGTGCCTTTGATCTATTACAGCATTTGTAGGTACATATTGATTAGCCAGAACTGTAGAACAAAAACTGTAGCAAATAGCACTAGCATAATTTCTATTATGTTGAATGAAGGCAGGAGATAGAAACAGAATGTAGAATGTGTATCATATCGATAAGGCAATCAAGGGGCAGAGAGTAGGGAGAAAGGTGGATGATTGCATAGACACTCAAGGGAAGTATAATTAAACAGGGATATTGTTCTGTAAGTTAGTGGATAAGGGTCCGGCAGTAGAACAGTACATGCAATAGAGAATGTGTGCATGAGTTACTCATAGGGTTTTGCACAGAGTAGGTTGGAAAGGGAGGGTGGACGGGGACTCGCTGGTCTCAGGAGTAGACGACGGAGAAGAAACGGTGGAATCGTGTTGCAGGGTAAGCATGTATGCACGGTATATGTGCCAAATATCCTTGGGTCGGGAGGTAGGGGGCTGTATGGTGGAGTAAATCTCGGCCTGCATATCACAGTATGCCATGCTGAGAAGCCATGCCTCTTTTGTGGGGCTTTGTCGATCCCCCCAATGTATTGCAATTTTCCTTTTGGCTAATAATTATGCAATCGCTGTGTACCTGCGGTAGCAAGTCGGGATGTCCGAGACAATGCCCAGTAGGGCCAGCTTGGGGGATGGCATAAGTGATGGGGATATCATGGCCGACAACACCTGAAATACCGAAGCCCAGTAGGTGGATATGACAGGGCAGGGCCAGATCATGTGGGAGAAGTTTTCTTCTAATAAATACCATTTTGGGCATTGTGAAGTTTTGGAGGAGTGGTATTTGGCCAGTTCTATGGCTGTAATATAGTATCTTTGAACAAATTTAAAGGGCAATAGTGTATGTCGATGGTTGAGCGAGACCCCATTAATTTGCTCATGGCTGCAGGCCCATTCCGTGTCAGTGAGCGGTTGTCCCAGGTCCTCCTCCCAATGGCGTTGTGCCCCTCTGTCCCGTACTTGTTTGAGTGTCATGCAGGCACTGTATAGTTTGGAGACTAAATGCGAACTGTCATGGTCAGCTAATAAGAGCGTGAGAGGTGTGAATTCATCTGGGGAGAAGGGGAAGGACAGGACCGCAGCGCGCAAGGCGCCCAGTAGTCTAGTCATAATAAATCTGTCCATATGGGACATTTCTGTGCACGCAGCAAGGTCTGCAATTGTTATAATGTGCCCATTCGGGAAATGAACCCCGAATGTACAAAGATGTAGTTTTTGTAAGGTGCATTGGACCAATTTCTCAGATTTTGATGGTATCCACGGATTTTGAGACAGTGGGAGTTTAGGTGAGAATAGAGAGCCTGTGCCTAGGAGCAGGCCAAGTTTCCGCCAGGCCCAGCAAGGAGTAAACAATGTTTGTATGTTGTTGGGATCAGTCAAATTAATCAATCAGTGTATTTATAGAGCGCACTACCCACCCGTGAGGGTTTCAAGGCGCTAAAGAGGAGGGGGTGGTTGCTGCTACTGGTTGAACAACCAGGTTTTGAGGAGTCTTCTGAAGGTCAGAAGGTCCTGGGTCTGTCGAAGGTGGGTGGGGAGGGTGTTCCATGTCTTGGTGGTGAGGTGGGAGAATGATCTGCCGCCGGTGGTCGTACGGTGGATGCGTGGGACGGTGGCGAGGGCGAGGTCAGCGGAGCGTAGCTGGCGGTTCGGGGTGTAGAAAGTGAGTCGTTTGTTGAGGTATGCTGGTCCGGTATTGTGGAGTGCTTTGTGAGCGTGGGTGAGGTGCTTGAAGGTGATCCTCTTGTTGACGGGGAGCCAGTGCAGGTCTCTACTGATGTGGCTGTGGCGGGTGATGTCGAAGGATGAGGCGTACGGAGGCGTTCTGGATGCGTTGAAGTCTATTTTGGAGTTTGGCCGTGGTTCCCGCGTAGAGGGCGTTGCCGTAGTCCAGCCTGCTGCTGACGAGGGCTTGGGTGACCGTCCTTCTGGTTCTGGTGGGGATCCATCTGTAGATCTTGCGAAGTATGCAGAGGGTGTTGAAGCAGGAAGAGGAGACAGCGTTGACTTGCTGGGTCATAGATAGTGTTGAGTCCAGGATGAACCCCAGGTTGTGTGCGTGGTTGGTGGGTGTCGGTGCAGCTCCTAGCGTGGCCGGCCACCAGAAGTCGTCCCAGGCGGAGGGGGTGGGGCCAAGAATGAGGACCTCCACCTTGTCAGAGTTCAGTTTCAGACGACTGGTCTTCATACATTCTGCGACGGCCTTCATTCCTTCGTGGAGGTTGGTTTTGGGGGGGGAGGGCGGGTCCTTGGTGAGGGAGAGGAGCAGCTGGGTGTCCTCGGCATACGAGATGATGTTGAGGGCTTGCGATCGGACAATGTTGGCGAGCGGTGCCATGTAGATGTTGAAAAGGGTCGGGCTGAGGGATGAACCTTGGGGTACGCCGCAGGTGATCTTGGTGGCTTCGGATCAGAATGGGGGAAGGCAGACTCTCTGGGTTCTGCCGGTGAGGAAGGAGGTGATCCAGTCCATATGTCGGATACCCTGTGGAAGTATCGCGTCAAGTCCTATGGGGTCGGCTAGGTTCAGTTCGGGTTTGATATAAGGCATGCAGGCTTCAGGATGAAACCAGTTGTACTCAAAATGGCCTGCACAACCAAATAATATAAGTTGAGATCAGGGACCGCAAATCCAACGCGCTTCTAGGGGAGTGTAAGTGTATCCCATGCTATTCGGGGCTTTGACCAGCCTACATCAGGCCGAGCAGTTGACCGTGTAGCTGTGAAAAGAAGCCTTTGTCAAGGGGATCGGTATGTTAACGAACAGATATAAAAACGAGGAAGGACGTCCATTTTGATGAGGGCTATGCGGCCAGCCATGGACAGTGGTAGATGGATCCAGCGGTCCACCTGAGTGGCCAGGTTGTCCATAGCTGGCCCATAGTTCAGCTGAATTATCTGTTCTTTGTTTCTATGGAATATGATTCTTAGGTGCTTAGTGGCATCTGTCGCCCATCGTAGGGGTAGGGCACCTCTGGCTGGGATAGCTGAGTCTTTCAGGGGGAAAAGTTTGGAATTATCCCAGTTTATACGTGGGCCAGTGCTTAATTTGAGCCGGAGCTTTCCGGTGCTCTGCACCGGCACCTTATTGTCAGCACTGGGGCTATGACTGCCTGTCACATGGCGGAGCTGTCCTGCTAATTTCGGTATGAACACAACAACAGCGGTTTATTTGTTACATTTACATTTTCTTTTTATATCGCACGAACTTGACCCGAGACATCGGGTATCAGAGCGCTTGACATGAGCACCAGTTTCGTTACAGAAGGACACAATAATTTTTGTTAGGCACGGGGGGATTAAGTGATTTGCCCAGAATGACAGGACCTACCTCCCAAGCCATTCTTCTGTCTTTGGGGGCAGGAAATAGTCTGTCTTGTCACACTAGGCGTGTGAAGGTTAGTAGCTGTGTATGAACTGTCATTGGCAGCGCTGGCATGGGGTATGTGAGGTGCAAGCTGCAGTGGCTTCCCGACGAGAGCCCCGGCACTTATCCTTTTTTAAATTAAGCACTGGCCTGGGCCCAACATGTCCCCAAAGCGGCCAATCTCGTCGATAAGGGGGTGCAAGTTGTAAGCGGGGGTTTTGATAAATAGCAGAATATTGTTTGCGTAAATGGAGAGTAACAGCGGACCCGGGCGAAACAAAAGTCCTCGGTGCATATGTTTCTCCTATGAACGTCTAACTAGGGGGTCCATGGCCAGAATGAACAATAATGGCGACAGCAGGTAACCCTAATGCTTGTCGTGTGAGATCGGAAAGGAGTCTGATAGAGATCCATTTACCCGAAGCCTAACTGTGAGAGAGGAGTACAGGAGTGAGGTCAATGCAATAAAGTAGTTGGGCATACCTAGTTTGAGAAGTGTTGCGAAGAGAAACGGCCACTCCAAAGAGTTGAAGGTCTTCTTAGCATCTAGGAGCACTACTGCTGCCGGGGTAGTTGGTGAGATCCTATTTAACACCGAGAAGACTGTTCTAAGATTAAGTGGTGTTGACCTATGCGGAATAAAACTGGATTGTACCGGGGAGAGACTCTGGTCTAGCAGTAGCGACAGCCTATTCACAAGCATCTTGGCCAATATCTTGTTGTCAAAGTTGATCAAGGATAGTGGTCCGTATGAGGGGCAGGCAGTGGGATCCTTACCGTATTTCAGCAAAAGAGAGACTGCTGCTTCCCGCATTGAAGGAGGGAGTGCACTGTTAGTGAGGGATTCAGCAGAGACCTCAAGCAGGTGGGGTATCAGTGTCTGCTTGAACGTCTTTTAGAAGGTTCAGGACAGGCCGTCCAGGCCTGGTGCCTTTGAGCCGTCGAGTGAGTCTATTGTTTGGCCGAGCTCCTCATCGGTGAAAGGTTCACTGAGGAATTGCCCCTGGCCAGTGATTAGCCAAACCATTGCCACCTCTTCCAAGTAGGCAAAATGCTGAGGGACGTTTGCAGGGAGATAAGTAGTGTTTAGGGTCCTGTAATACATTACTAGTTTCTGAAATATGTCTCCATTGTCCGTTACAACGGTGTTGTCGTCACGTCGTAGGGATACGATGTGTCCAACCCCATGGGGGGCCCACCAGGCAGGCAAGCGTTCTACTGGGGCGCTCCCCGTCCACATATTTGGGCGCTGCCTGGTATCTGCCTAGCAATGTGGCTTCTCTGTTCGCGTGGTCATTAAATTCCAGTAGGAGAGGTTCACATTTAAGGGAAGTGTCTGCAGGGGCGGTAGAACTATCTATTTTGGCCAGTTCAGTTTCGAGTCGGGCGAGAATACCGCGTATCGCCCAAAGTACTCCGGCTTGTTTAGAAATGCAGACGCTGTGAATGCATTGAATGCATCCCATAATACTGCATATTGCGTCACCAAGGCTGCGTTAAGAGCAAAATATTCAAGGATCACAGCATGTAGCTCCAACAGTTCATCTAGTAGTGCTGTGGCTGGGAATGTCAATCTACGTTCCTAGCCAGAAGAATAGGGATTTACTAGGTGACGGAGCACGGACATGTGACATGATGGGGTGCGGGCAGTGTTTCTACATTGCCTAGCCAATACCAACTAGGGGCGTCTGCAAACCAATAATCAACACGTGTCCACACGGAGTGTGGCCTGAGTGGAATGTGTAACCCAGGTCTCCGGAGTGCTGTGTGCGCCGTGTATCACGGAGTGAAATTAAGTCCAGAAAATCATCTCAGGCCCAAGTGGCCTGGGGTTTAGAGCCTTGCCCTGTTCGGGATGTGTAATGGCTGGGATCCAGCCATAGATTCAGATCGCCGCCGAGGATTTAGGTGTCTGGTTCATGTCAGTCAAAGCTGTGTGTATTTCAGAGAAAAAAGTGGGATTGTCAATGTTAGGAGGGCAAATGCTACAAACCAGTGTTTTTTAGCCCAACATTGTCCCCATCACTAATATGTATCGCCTGTGTTCATCAGCGATGGTGGTGTAGTGCATGAAGCGGAGGCTGTGGTGTATCAATATACATACGCCTCGGTAGTATGTGCTGTATCCAGTGAAGAATCATTGAGCTCCCCAGGAGGAGGCAAAAGGGGGAGAGGATTGCCGAGGCAGGTGGGTCTCCTGCAGAAAAGCTATCTTAATGTGGTGTCTGTGTAGGTTGAATAGTACTAGCATCCATTTCCGGGGGTTGTTGAGGCGGCGAACATTCCAGTAGCCGTGCTTCAACCTTGGTGTTAGGAGTTACCATCATGAAGGGGCCGGAGTGAGAGTGTACCGAGTGTACAAGTGGAGTGTCCTGTATGCAAGAGGCATGGAGGTCCACACAAGATGGAGAAGTGAGGGGAAAAATAAGTCTGACAGAAGACAAAACACGAACAAGTCCCAATTAGCTCACCCCCCACCCACACCAGTAGACAACAACATGACGAAATCCCGGTACCCAATACTAAAAATACAAAATCCCAAAATCAAAATGGTCGAAGTTATCCGTGGGGGCAGGCAATGATTCTGGAGCCCACAGCCCGATCTGCAAGATTTGTCACTGAATTAGAAAGAGTTATTATGAAGGGTGGAAGTCCTTTAAGCTTGCAAAGCCATGGATTAATCAATAAGCATGCAAGTGTATTTAGCCATAAAGGCTGTTATGTGCATGGCCGTAGTAGGGTAGTCCACTAATTGCATAAAAAGTAGAGACGTCGTTATTCCAGGGGGAAAGAGTTCAGCACTGGCAGCCAGTAGTCGATCAGGGGATGAGAGTCCAGATGAGTGAGGAGGGCTCTTACGATTATTATCCCTTTGTGTTTTGCAGCAGGCGTCCACCGGGTGTAAATAAAGTGGGGTTTGTCACCTATCGTCACCCGCAATCTCGCCGGGTAGAGCATGTCGTATTTCATGCCAAGTTTACGGAGTTACACCTTAACATCAGTGAACTTTTGCTGCAGTTCCTGGACCACCGCTGTGTGATCAGGATAAAAGGAGAGCGAGGAACCCTGATACTGCAGTGGAGAGTTCTCACGGGCGAATACGGAGGGCGGTGTTGCGGTCTATATAGTTTAAGAGATGTGCAATAATGGGCCTCAGGGAGGCTTGAGGGGGAGGGCTTGGCCCTAAGGATCTGTGTGCCGTTTCTACAAGAAGTACTTTGGAGAAGTGTTGGGGCCTAAACAAATCAGTGAGTTATGTCTCTACAAAGAGCTCTGGGCATCCGTGTTTGGTTTGTTCTTCAAATCGCAAAATCCATATGTTATTCTCCCTGGATCTGGCTTCAAAATCTTCATTTTTGATAGCCACCGCTTTAAGCAGTCATTCAGTTTTGTCCAGGCAGAGTGTCATATCTCATGTCTAGTCTTCGTGTGTGGATATGCGATCCTCAGCTGCGTCCAATCAGGTGCCATGCCTGTCCAGGCGCTCTCCCATTTTGTCAAGTCTTGTGACAAGAGTGTTGAATCTTGCATCAGTGGAGCTGAATCCGGATCTTAGTTCCATCATAATGGCTGCCGAGCTTTCGAGTGGGGGGGGGGAGTTTGCGCTTCAGAGTCTGCCTTGCCATATTTGTCTAGGGTCTGTCCCTGGCACACCCCATTGTGTCTGCGGGGAGTCATAGGAAAATGCAGGTAAGGCGTGGGTCCTGTCTATGCAGCCCCTCAAATTGTGAAGTGGCAAGGCGTGGGTCGGGGGTCCCTGCGCCAGGGAGTGGAGAATTGGCAATTCCCAGCAGTGGAGTTGGAAAAGCAGGAGCCCCGTGGGGACCCCACATGTCAAGTAGCAAAGTATTTCGGAGCACTCGCCGACGTGGGGCCTCTAGAGGGTGCCTGGCAGATATTGGTTCCCCAAAAGAAGAACAGTTGCATTTGCATGTGCTTACAAAACAAGGAGGATGCCACCCAATAATTGCGCTTGATCGGGCCGGGCCATCCAGTGCAGTAATGAGGAAGCAGGTAATGCAGCAAGGGAATCCCATGCAGCCCGACCCCAGGAGTACATGTGGGTGGTCCCCTACCACCGCCGCTGTGCTGCCGGGTTGTGCCTGTGTCATAGGAGGTTGGATGTAGTTTCCTAGCCCTGTCTACAAGAGCCTGGGATGTCTGAGGCAACAATCTAGATACTGCAGGTAAGGGCTGGGTAGGCAAAGTTTTTCTCTGGCCTGTAGATTAGGGCCAGCAGCCTCGCATTGTCATGGCAGTGATGTTGGGCCATGGGGTAAGGATGAAAAGCCTCTGGCAGGGGACAGGGAAGGCCCAACGTGGTGATGAAGCGCCGATACAGAGCGAAGAAGCAGCCGCAGATCAGGCCAAGCTGCCACCATCACCCACGCCGGCGCATCTCTGCCGGAGGGCCGCAGCGACGGTACTAGACACTCAACTAGAGTGGTTATTGCTGGCCCCTATGGATGGTTCCAAATTAACTCACCAGAGCCCGGGCCACAACAGTGATGGTGGGATATGTGCAGAGAGGATGGGAGACCCAGCGGGGCACCACAGCCCCGGCCTTAGTCTCGGCAGCGACCCCTGTCGTCGGGGGCCTCCGAGGCAAGCTGGGCCACCGCCTGCTCCAGTAGGGTCCCGCAGTGGCTTGATGGTGTGGAGCCGGGATCAGGCAGCCCTCACAGCATGCTTCGTTGGTGCAGGCGGCAGGATAGCAACATTTGCGAGGGTAAAGGCGACGGCAACACTATGTTGTCATGAGGATTTGGGTGGTGAGCGCCGGAGCTTCAGTGTCGTGCAGCCATCTTAGTCGCCGGCTTGGCCATGCCCCTTTATTTTTGATTATGGAGTTTGTGATTGTGATTCCTGTAGTTATTATAATCATCTGATGTGTTTTCTTTGGTTATTGGTATTGTGATGTGTGAGGGTGCCTGTGTACACATTCAAGTCCATATTCATCTGATGTATTCAGTGTATATATTTTTCTGATTTCTTTCAGTGGAAATCCAACATATTCCCTGCTTTTATTTTATTTCATGTATTTTATTCCATGTATTTAACGGTTGCATTTGCTTACTTATGTGTGTTATTATTGCTTGCACACTGGGAAAGCCTTTTTGTTAGAGAAAACCCCATGACTTATTACCAGAACAGTCTTTTGATGTGAAATCCCTTTCCTGGTGTTTTTATTGCTTTGCTGTGTTTGTGCTTCCGTGTGGCAGAGCAGTATTTTCTATTATTTGGGAGGGCAAAGCAATACAGTCTCTTTTTGCAGATCTGCGACAGCACCTTATTGACAGTAATCTCATAGATCCCTCTCCAGGAGTTTGCCTAGGAGGCAGACCACTGAATCAGCCTTAGGGTCCACAAGTAGGTATCGGGGCAAGTCCTCACTAGAAGAAGGAGGGGGAGACAAACATAAATCCAAGGAGTTCTCTAAAAGTCCCAAAACTAGTTCTAAGGGTCAGGACTTTCAATCTCTACCTTAGCAGAAGAAGTGGTTCCCTGAGAGTAAGTCATCATGGAAGAGACCCCATAAGTGCTGCGTTTGTCCACAGGTTGGCCAGTACAAGGGGTATACGGTTGGGCACTACAAGGGGTGTATCAAGTATCCCAAGCCGGCACAGCCCCCTACTGACAGGCAAGCACTGAGGGTGGTTTGTGTAGCGCTTGGGGAGGAGATTGTTCCAAATAATGTGGGAATAGCGTAGAGGTTTACCTAGTGACCCTGAGTGACAGAGAGACATGCAAAGAACTCACATGCCTAATAACACTAAGAAATACAGTCAGTGTGTCGCCATCAATGGACATAGGGTGGAGGCTCTGAGAGATACTGGAGCCAGCATGACAACTTGCAGATGCAATCTTGTGACCTCAGAGCAGGTAATTCCTAATGCATTCTACCAAGTTGTTGCAGCCAACAAACCTGACAGTCACTACCCAGGGGCTCTGGTTCCTTTTGAGTGGGGATCTCAGATTCCTTGAGGGTAGCTGTGAGCCCATCCATGCCTGTGAATTGTCTGCAAGGCATCAACCTAGAGCACACCTCCAGGAAGGAAGTGGATCTCACGTAGACTTGGAGATATTAGGGTTGCCTGAGCAGGTGTGCCTGACCACATGGTCCTTGGTCACCCGAGTGGGTATTTAGGAAGACCTGGAAAAATGGCCCAGGTGCCTACCAAAAAGAGGAAGGGTAAAGAGCACAGGAAACACACTACAGAAACTTTCATGTTCTGGGAGGAGCCTGAGCCTGAAGGTGATGCCCCAGAACCTATAGGAGAGGACATTGCGCCCTGGGAAGCCTACCTGAGCAGACCAACTGACAGCAGGAAGGTGGTCCCACCAGGAAGAAGTTCTGCAAGGTGCAGATTGAGTGCCCTACTTTTGAGGGCCTATGGCAACAGGCCGAGGTCTAGGCAGCTGGCGATGTCTATTGATCACCTGATGTACTAGGAGAATGATATCTGTAAAGGTAGCCTAAGGTTCCTGAGGCAACTAGTGTGTTGGTTGTCCCACAGTGCTACAGGGCCTTCCTACTGGAACTGACTCATGATGTTCTCTTGGCAGGTCATCTAGCACAGAGTAAGACATTTGAGAGGCTTGTCACCCATTTGTAAAGGCCCTCGTGAGGATGGCCCCAGATGCATTCTAACGGTCATGCACATTTTATAAGTGTAATTTCCAATGGAGAAGAGATAAAAAAAAAACAAAGCTGATGTCTCTAGAATTCTAATTTAAAATCCTAACTTGTGGTGAAGTTGGATTTTAAATTACAATTAAAAAAATTCCACTTTTTGAAAATAGTCATTTTCTTACTTTAGACATTTGGGGTCTGCTACCTGTCTCTGATAACATGTCTGAGGTAGGGGCAGCCGGGCTTTTTATATTCCCCCTAGACAGCCACACACAATAGGAGCTTTGGTGTGACTAGATGGGGCATCCTGGCAGGTTGGGAGGGAGGACCTGGACCCAGCCTCACTTACACCTGAATAGGCTGTGTCCTGTCCACACACAAAGGGCTGCATACCCTCCGCCCCCTGTGGTAACTGTGGAACCAGGGCAGTAACAGCAAGACCACTGTGCACTTTAAAGACCTGTCTTTGAAGTCTCCCCCACTTCAAAGGCCCAACTGGATATAAGTGCTGAACCTCTGAGACCACCACTTCAGTACACTTCTGGACCTTTGAAGACTGCCAGGAAGAAGGATTGCTGTGCTGCTGAAAGGACTGCCACTCTGCTGGTTAGCTGTTTTGTTGAACTCCTGCACTGCACTGCTCCTTTGCAGGCTGCCATCTTGCCTGCATCACTTGAACCCGGAGTGACTCCAAGGGGTAGATGCCTGGCCTCCTGATCTGAAGTCTCAGGGCCATAAAAGACTTCCAACCCAACTGCTTCTGCACCTGAATTCTGCCATCTGTGAGCATACCCTGCCAAATGGTGCCACACCAGGCCTAGGCTATTGGAAGTGGGCATATGGTGCTTTTCCAGTGGAAATGACCTCTGCTGAGCGACGCAAACCCGAGCAGAACCAATGCGTCTCCTCGGCTGAGCGATGCAACCCTGAGCAGAACTGACGCATCGCTGCTGTTGCATGGATTGGACCCATTGCGAAAGACTTGTATCACCCCTGCATCCCTCATTTCGGGATCGACGCATCCACATTGGAACTGCCACTGCAAGATGCTTTTCCTGGTGCAAGCTCCTTGCATCCCTCATCGACGGCAGCCTCTGCTGCATGATGCATCTTCTATGAGGATCCATGCAACTCTCTGCAACACGGATTTAAGGTACTTTGTTCAGCGGGCCTAATTGAGTCCCTCCTGCCGGCCTGCACTCCATCATGGTCGGCTTGAATGAGTGACTGTTCCAGTCTGGCACGACCAGATATCCTCAATAGCACTATTAATATGGAAAACTCAATGCTGATATGAAAAATTATATATTCATTTATGTGAACGAATTTGCATCTTTTTAAAAAAATAGGCCTGGGTGGAGTTCGTGGAGTTCTGCTTAGTGGAACTCGGTGTAATGCTGAAAAACCTCTGCAGCGCTCTATGGAGTTGCGTGGCGGCAGAGTTTGGTAAGTCATGCTGCTCACGCAGATTTTTATTGCTGGGAGTTTGTCCCATGCTGGAAAATCAGCGTGAGCAGTATCACACGCAGGGTAAGAGGGCGCATCTTCTTTCTGCTACTCAAGTAGATGTTCTACTCGAGCGACAGCTTCCTCAACGCAAGAGGTAGTTTTCTCAACTTCATCAGTATCGACCTGCTGTGACAGCCAGCATTGAGAAATCTTGCTGGGAGGTGGTCTTGCATAGGATTTTTTATCGCTCGCCAACTTAACGCAAGAGGAAAAACGCTGATCCGCGTCACTTTGTGGAGTTTTGAAAAACTGTACGCAGAGTTGGCAAAACTCCACGAACTCCAACAGCGAAATTCGTTGCCCATCCCTAGTTGTGAACTCCACATCCACCCCAACTCGCAAATACGCAATCAGGCCAGCACTGAGACCTAGGCCTGAGGTTATTGATTGATAGCTCACAAGTAGCCAGCAGACAAATGCACAGAAAGAAAACCTTAGATCAATCCCACAGATAAGAAAACCTTAGATTAATCCCACAGATAGGCACAGTAACACTACAATGGTCATGGGAAATTGGCCGCAATAAAGCACACATGGCCGGAGGGGGGTATGGTACTCCTAAAACACATTAAAGTCAGATGACACATAAGTTAGGAGCATATAGCCAATCAGAACACAGAAGACGTAGTGATCACGCACTCCCCATGCCGTACATCTGGACACGTTACCAGCTGGCAGCAATGTGTCCATGCAAGGTCGAGGCCCACCTGTAATTATCCATTAGACAATTAATTTATGACTCCAAATGCAGAGACTAACTTTCCTAACCGTACAAGATTTGCCTATGATGAACTGTATGTAAGAGAGGCACAGATCAATTGTAAATTGAGACAGTCCTCAAGCCCTATGCCTGTAACTGTTCTCCTACCCGCAATTTTTAATTAAACGAGCTGTTCCTGTTTTGCCAAATGCCTCTTGTCTCTCGTTTTTCAAGGTATTTGATGTTCAAGCAACAGTGCTTTTTGGCTCTATTTTTCACTATAAACTTTAAAATGCAATATCTCAAGTTCTAGCGATTTTTGTTGTTTTGGTCTTGTTTTGTTTATTACATCAAAGTCTGTTTTCTAACCTGATGCGAGATCTTTTTGCGTGGTGTTGTCACTGTTTTACTGTTTGAAGTGTTGCACAAATACTTTACACATTGTCTCCAAGTTAAGCCTGACTGCTCTGTGCTAACCTACCAGAGGGTGAGCACGGGTTAATTTAGGAGATCACTCCTGTCTTATCCTGACTAGAATTATGGTTACGGCTCAAACCCCAGTCAAACAGAAACCCAATTTCTAACAAGTAGGAGGTTACTTTTCTGTGAACAGAGGTGGACTGAAATATAGAGGGACTGGGTACTGAAGAAGCTGAGACCATACCTGTTTGGTGCTCAGTTATGAGTTCAGACAGACCACAGAACCCTCAGATGGCTAATGCAGATGAAGTGGGGGAGGATGTGGTCAACAGCTAGGGCGGTCTACCTCAAATCTGGGGAACTGGGTTCGAGTCTCGGCAATGAAGCTCAACATCCTGTGATTCTGGGCAAATCAGCTAATCTTTTGTGCCTAACGAAAAACCAAAAATATGAATGTGTCATTGTGTAACACAACTGATGCTAATGTAAAGCGCTCTGATACCATATACCTTCAGTTCAAGTTCACGCTATATAAAACTCCCCCCAATAAAAGGAGATAATCTCTTCAGGGAATGGACTTTATGATGGAACACTGTCCTGGAAAAGACCGCACCAAAGCTCATGCTCTCGCCACGTTTTTTTCACCTTAGTGAAGAAAACTCCGAATGGGTTGAGAAGTTCTCATAACTTTCAGCTGGATGGACACATGTAGGACCTGGCATCCTTGGTTTATCCCCTAATGTTTTGCCTTCAGAACTTTTATTTAGCTGACTTCGTTTTTGCTGGCAGTAGGACTCTGCACACTTTACAACTGCTAACAAGTGCTAAAGTGCATGTGCTCTTCCCTTAAAAACATGGTAAGATTGACTTAGCCTCAATTGGCATATTTAGTCTACTTGTAAGTACCTTGTAAAGTGGCAGTACCTGTGCCCAGAACCTGTAAATTAAATGCTAATTATAGGCCTGTGGTGCTGATTGTGCCACCCACTTAAATAGCACTATAAACATTTCTCTAGCTTGCCATTGCAGCTGTGTATGCAGTTCTAAACTGCCATTTCGATCAGGCAAATTAAACCTTTTGCCAGGTCTAAACCATCCTTTATAGTTTAGAATACATATAAGTCGCCCCTAGAGTGGACTCTGGACAGCCCAGATGTCAGGGTGCAATGTATATAAAAAGCAGGACATGTGTTTTTAAGTTTTACATGTAATCGTAATGAAAAACGCTTAAATGTGTTTTTCACTACTGCAAGGCCTACCTCTCCCATAGGATAATATTGGAATTACCATATTACATTTAATAAGCTGTAGTTTCCAAACATGAACAGGTAACCAGTTCATATTTTGTGTGTTTGGAATTGTAATGACAAATCCTAACTTATGGTGAAGTCAGGTTTTAAGTTACAATTTTGAAAGTACCACGTTTAGAAAGTTGGCATTTTCCTGCCTTAGCTATTTGGTGCCTGCAGCCTGTCTCTAGTTCGCATGACTGGGTATAGTTGGCAGTTGGGCTTCATGTATTCCTTATAGACAACCAAACACAACAGGGAACGTAGGTGTTTCTGAATGGACCATAACTGGCATGATGGAAGGAAGGAGCAAAGACTGGCCCCACTTACTCTTGAATAGGCTGTGTCCTGCCTCCTCATGAAGGGCTGCACAGTCCCTGTACTTAGTGTGGATCCAGTACCGGGAAGGCAGGGCACCTGTGCATTTCAAGGGCCTGCCTCTAGAAGCTTCTTCCTACTTCAAAGGAACAACTGGTTATAACTATTGGACCTTAGACACCAACTCTTGAGTACACTCCTTGACCTGTGAATATTGTACCAGGAAGAAAAACTGCTGCCCTGCTGTGCTGACCTGCTGCCCTCTTGCATGGGCGAGAAGGACTGCACCTTCATTTCTTAAACCCAGAGCCCCAGAGTGACTCCAAGGGCTAGTTGGCTGACCTCCTAATCTGAAGCCTCAGGGACACAACAGGCTTCCAACAACTTTGCACCTACACCTGAACTCTGCCATCTGTGAGTTTACCCTGCCAAGTGGTGGCACCCCAGTCCTGGACTCTTTGAAGTGGGATTAAGGTGCTCTGCCAACCTCTGTTGATCCAGCAGAACCCATGTATCTCCTCTGCTGAATGGTGCAACCCTGAGCAGAACTGGCACATTGCTGCTGCTGTGGCGATTGGACCTGTCACAGAGACCCGCTTCACTGCTGCAGCCTGCAACCTAGCTGGAACCACATGCATTATGAATCCTCACCTCTGGCCCTCACCTCCCTCGTCGATGCCCGTCTTGATGACGACATCAGACTCTGCACTGCAGCTTCACCGCACCTTGGAACCGACGCATTGTTTTGTCTGCACAACGCATCTTTATCGGGGATCCTCACAACATAAACCAGGAAATAAGGTACTTTATTCAGTGGGCCTAAATGGGTCCCTTTAGCTGGCCCACGGTCTATCACAATTGTCCTGAACTTGTGACTTTGTCCCGGTCCGGCGCAACCAGATATCCACAGTTGGAACTATGTACTTTGTTTTTTGTAAACCTTTTTATTAAAGTTTTGTGATGCAGACAGAGTATATGAGCATAAACAACAACATTTGCAGTTGTTCATCAATCAGTTACATCAAATTGCCAGTATGGTGAACAAGGGGATGTATTGAATGTTTGGGCTTGTTTATTGTCTTCCGTGCATTGCTTATATGTACTTGAGTGTACTGAATCTGTAGTGATGTGCTTGGTTGTTAGGATCTCATCAGAGGAACTCCGTCGCAGTTGTGGGTGGTGTGCGAGTGTCGTTTTTAACAAACCAACTGTGGGGGGTAACTTGGGGTGGTGGAATAAGGGATGGGGTGCAGGGCTGTATCTTCGAGTGTTCTTCAGTGGTCTGGGCTTCACCAGGGTCGCTCCCTCAACCGGAACTTTCCGCTTTATGGTGCTATATTCACACAAAATAAATTAACTGCATATCTCCTCTTCTACTAATTGTATTTTTGTCATTTTGGTCTATTTTTATTTATTCAAAATAAATATTTTTCTGACATGGTTTTGGGAGCCTTTTGTATTATCACTGTTTGAAATGTTGCACAAAAACTTCATATATTGCCTCTAAGTGTATCCTAACTGCTCTGTGGCAAGCTACGAGAGGGTGTTCCTCTATTGATTGCAGTGGCTTGGCTCCCATTTTTATCTACCTGTTATTAAAATAAATCAACAACCTAAACTGTATGTATGCCTCATTGGATGTGTGATTATCACAAGTGATCGCCATCCTAACATAAATATTTTACAAATTCCAAAACTGCCGACTTTGCATACACTTTCTTTAATGCCATAAGAATCTCCCTTTTTACATTTTAATATGTACAATATGATCCTAACTTGATTTACCCAGTCCCATAGGTTCCTGTAAGAAATTGGATTAATTGTTGGGGTGAGTGGCTACCCACCTCAAGGAATAATCACAACCGTTGTCTCGTGAACCAGTAAAGTCGCTAAGTAAAATGAGCTCAACCCCCAGTAGCTATGGCAGAGAGCAGACAGGTGTAACCTAGGGCAATGTGTAAAGTATATATGGAGTACCAAAACAATAATAAAGTCAAAATGTAAAACAATAAAAATCCCAAACCAAATTAGACAAACAATTTACTTTAGTTAACAAAATGATACCAAAATGACACCAGTCTTATCAGGGGAACTGTAGATATGTATTTTTAAAGTTTTAAGTAGAAACAGTGCCAAATACCATAAAGAGCCAATGATAGTCAATGGTTGCAGTATACTAGGACCTGGGCATACTTTGAGGTCCACGAACGATTGGGTATAGGTCGGAGGATACACCAAACAGGTAAGTTCTGGTCAAAGATTTTGCCCCTCTCTAACAAATAGGGTAAAGGTTCCTGGGGCTAGCCCTGGACACTTTTTCAGTAGTTCACGTTTGACTTTCTGCAAACAGGCCATAAAAAACATGCCAGGGAATTTTCAAGATGGCAAACGTCTTTGGCTCTGTGTCTGGGGTTATGAGTGAGGAGTGTTCTACGTCAATCCTAGTATCCTCTTACTTCAACACTAAAATCCAGTTTGAAGCAAACACTTTACCCACAAAGAACCTAGAGACAAAGGTCTGGTAGTACAAAAACAGGGTCCTTCCGCAACTAGACAGGTGATACACAAGTATTGTCTTGGTGTCCTGTTCTCTCCATTACAAGAGTGCCCCAAATCCTACATGTGGTTCAACAAACATTAAATTTAATATTTAATACTTCCCATGATATTCTGCTGAACTGAGATGAGTCATCTCTGCCCATTCTGGTAGGCCTATTGCTTGCACCTTCTTTACACCTATATAAGGCTATTCACTTGCTAGGAGCTGTCAGAAGCTTATACTAATTAGCCTTCTTACAGTTCAGGCAGTAAGTGTAACTTTCTAAAAGTTTGTTTTTCTTAATATTTATTAAAAATCCAACCTCACTATTCAATTGAATTTTTAAAAAATATTGAAAATAGTTGTTTATTTTTCTAGCTGGCCACATTCCAGAGATACAGTATTAGTAATTAATATTCTCTTTACAGTTTTTCTCTATGGGTTAGCCAGCCTTCTTATAGGGAAAATAGCTTTTGCTTTACTCACTACAAGGACACGTTAAACTTTAAATGTGTGCATGTCCTGCTTTAAAATACCATGCACCCTGCGTTGTGGGCTACAAGGCCTCCACCACTGTCACTTATTAATATTTAAAGAGAACCGTTTCTCCTGACAAAAAGGGTAATTTTGACTAGCCACACTGCATATTTGACACTGCCGGGGGTAGGCTACACAGGGAAGGCATTAAGCCATAAGCCATGTTTGCACTGCCAATATAGTGGATGGCACAATAGGTGTTGCAGTCTGCTAGTGGCATTTAACTTCCAGGCCCTGTGTACACTATGTACACAGTATACTAAGGACCTATTTGCTAAAGCAATATGCGAATTAGGAATATGCCAAATCAACCAAGTTTAAAGGGGGAGCATATGCACTTTACAACTGGTTGGCAGGGGTAAGGTGAACAGTGTACTCAAGCCTGAAAAAATATAAGGCCCCGCAAATGTGCAAAATCCAGTGTGACCAAACAGAAAAGGCTAACTTCCTTCAATTCCCTTTCTCACGTTTTCACTAGTGCCATCTGGACCTTCCTTAATTTCTTTTTAACCAAGCTTTGATGAACCTCCCTTCATCTATCCTAGCAGAATCTTCCTTTATTACCTTTTTACACATGTCCTGTCAGAGCCTCAATGGATTATCATTTCATTCACCCCGTCACAACCACACTTACTTATCTTATCACCAATCATCCTCCAACACAATCATTTTTCTTTCCTTTTCTCCGGCAACCCCATTACATCTGCCACTTTTAACAATCAAACTTAATTTAATCCAGCTCATTGCTCAGCAAACCTTTTTTGTACACTCTCTGTCCTCTCCCAAATCATGTAGTCGAACCTCTAACCTACACTACTTTATTGATCTTGTGTCCTTGAAGATTCCCTCTTGATTAGCACCTTTATCTTCTTGTCACAAGACTACTGTTGGCATAATCTTCTTGTTTATCGACCTTTATTGTTCTTGTACATTTTTCTTCTGATAACATCCAATATGGCTCAAATTCTACAATGGTGTCTGAATAAATTCCCTAGCCTGCTATACAGATGATTCCACGGCCTTCAGATATCTCCTGCTAGCTCAAGACATTTCCATCTACATAGTGGACCCCACTAGTAACACCACTCAACTACTGCCAAACTCCTGAACAATTGTCCTTTCTCTTCCTTTCAACCCTCTGCTAGAAATGCTGGCTCTTGTATCATAGGGCTATTATCTCCTCCTTTCTTAACAAATGACTGCTTAAAAAGCATACTTTACTGTATGCTGGTGTAACACAGTGACAGAAAATACTACCATTTGCCAAACCAGAGTCTAAAGACCCCACTACGCACTACACATCTTGGAAGATACATGTCCAACCAAAGAGCTCTTTGTAGCTGTTAACAAATTCTGCAACCCCATTGGGACCTAAATATAGACTATGCACAGGAATACCCTTGTACATAGCTTCATCAAGCAAGCAACTAACCTTGAAGGTTGCTTCCTCAAAATCATGCAACATCTCTCCAGGACTCCAACATCATATTAGGTTACCTTTAGCCCTTAACTCATACCATGCTCATTACACATACTAATACATAGGAAAACCTCCAACCTAATTAAAGTCACAAGCATAGCTGGTCTCCAGCAGATCCTTGCTGTCCACATATTATCAGATCAATCATACTTGACCTCTCAGTAACATCATCAGTTACTTCCCATCAAAGGCTGAATTTCATGTGAACTGAAAACATCGCATCATAAAACTAGTGTAAAATTCAACCAGGGTGACCTAGCTGATAACAAACCAAGGCTAATTAATTGAAAAGGTGGTCTTGCGTAGGTAACAATATTCATTCAACAAAACAACCTTCCAGCAAACAGTCAAAACGAATTCAGACTGGGAAGGATCATGGAATCCGCACTGATTTTCCTCTGGGCTGACCTTGAGAAGTATGCTGACAATTGGCGGGGTTTGCTGCTCTGCTTGACTTGCATTTAGTTTTAGATACAGTTGAACACAAACTACTTGCTCAAAGGTTGCATGGCACTTGGATAGCGGATACAGTCCTCAACTGGATAAAATTCTTCAAGTTTTTATATAGTTATGCTCAGGGTTGGCTCCTCCATGAGTGTCGCCCCACTGCCCAAAATGCCCCCAGGGATGAAAAATAAAATAGTAATAAAGTTCATTTATTACCATTTTCATCCTCACGTCCTGAACTGAGTGTCAGGACAGGGTGGGACTATTGCTGCTGAGTGGCAGCAGGGAGATGTGCACTTCAGTTTAAAGTGTGCATGTCTTATTGGCCAACTGTCTTACGACAGCCAGCCATACATTTGCATATTAAACTTCTCTAACCTAGCTGTCTCAGGATAGCTAGGTTAGAGAAAGCACAGGCCTACAGTGCTCTTGAGGGTGCTGAGAGAGGCTGCCCCCTCCAATATTGGCGTTTCTCTCATGCGGTTACCAACATTACTGGAGACCAAGGAGTCCAGAGCAAGGACATCAGAGGTCATGCAGCAAGCAAGGTAAGTGGTATTTTCTTTTCATTTACACAAACCACCCAATTTGCATGCATGCACGCACACACAGACACCACAAATGCCTGCACCCCCCACTCTGCCTACATGCTGGCTGCCGCTGGTTGTGCGAACACATTTGAATTCTTCAGACTACTTTTGTTCAGGTGATGTTCTCCAGGGGCCAACTATTGCTACTTTACTCTTACACTGGTGTGTTCCTTTAGTCTCTCCTGTTATAACTTTGCTGATGACACTCAGGGCATCTTAAAACATGGCAAACCCTCTCAGGTCAATACGTAAAGACCCAGTGAATGTCTGTTTGCTGTGGAACAATGGATGCTATAGAATCATCTCAAACTTAACTCTTCAAAAACAGGAATACTTCTCTATTCTCTGTGCCAAACTATAACCCAGTATCTTCCTGGGAGGGTATCTGGTGCTGAGCAGGTGTGGGTCTGGCAAAGTCTAAGGACTAGTGGGTCAAAAGCCTTTTCTTCAGCTTCTTGTAGAATCAAGAAGTGAGGAGGAGGCTCCTATGTGAAACGGTATGTCATTCCATGCTGCAGGAGTGATGTAGGATAAGACTTGAGCTATGGGTCCGATTTGGTTTGTGCGTGTAATGTGTGCATGTAAAAGTCTGGAAGGCTTGTGAAAGCAGATTTTATTGTAGAGGTATGCTGAGCCAGTGTTATGTAGTTGCTTGAAAGAGTAGATGAGGAGCTTGAATTGTGCTCGTTTGTGTATGGGGAGATGGTGGAGCTCCTTCAAGTGAGTGTGGTGTGATATGAGTACTGCGACGGAGATTGAGAGTGATTCGGGCTGCAGAGTTCTGAATGATATGCTGTCTGTTCATGAGTCTTTTGTAGATACCAGCATAGAGCATGTTTCCGTAGTTAAGCTTGCTTGCAGTGCTTAATTTGTAAAAGCATGAGTACCAGTGCTCAAAGTGCTGCCAAGAAACCTACGGCTGATGCTAATAAATGTTGAGCACCTAGTACCAAGACTGCGCAGTCCTGAATCCTAAATCCACCTCAGGCCTCTTTAATCCACTACTCCCTGCCCCTTTACCTCACTCTTGCAGGTTCCTGCTTTCTTCCTTGGTGATGGCTTCTATCTTTCTTCTCCTCCTTCTTTCTTTGTGTGTTTCCCTGATGAAGACAAATGAGCGATGGTTCCCAGGAATGAGTGTCGGTGGTCCCCACCAGCAACCACAAAGGGTTCATGGTCGTTGAGTTGTTCGTTGAAGCACCTGTTGATGATTTTCTCTTTTCTAAGACCTCGGCCGGGAATGGTAGCAGGGAGATCAGTCCATAGTTGCCGAGCTGTGAAGGGTTCGCAGTGGGTTTCTTCAGCAATGGGAGGACATTTGCACATTTCCAAGCATCTGGAAAAGTCACAGAGAAGTTGGAGGCACTGATGGGTCGTTGTCCTCTGGGGTAGGCATGGTGAGGACAGGGGTCTGATGGGGCCCCTGAGTGGAAGGACTTTATGGTAGAGGCACAGGCCATGTGAAAAGCATTAGTTCTTTGGATAACATCAGGAAGCATTTGGCAAGATCTATTGTTTCCGGTTGCAGATTGAACCTGCTGTAAATGGCAGAAATATATTTGCTGAAGGATTGAGAAAGGCTGTTCGAGTGGTCCTGCAAAGGGGTGATCGAGTTGAAGGCGGCCACTGTGAGGTGAAATCCTTCACGATGGCAAATATTTCTTTGCTTCTGTTGGTGCTGACTTCGATGCAAGCCACCAGAGCAGCACATTTGGTGGTTTGGCACATTTGGTGGTAGCATCTCAAGGTGAACTTGAACATGCTCATTGTCCATTTGTTCTTCAGTTGTTTGCAGTTGTGTTTCATCATTCTGACCTTCTCCGTGCACCAACTGGCCTGGGGTCTGGATTTTGTAGTTTTACTGTATTTGAGGGTGGCCAAGGGAGTTGGAGAAGGAAGTGATCTGATTGTTGAAATCCTCAATGGCTTCTGGAATCTGTTGCTGTGTTTGGGTTCATAAATGTTGACAGTACTGCTCCAGTCCTTGTCAGTGATGCTGTTCCAGTTTCGGCAAGCTGGTCTGGTGGTGGTGAGTGGGCATTACAAAGGGTATGTTGAAAGTGATCAGGGTGTGGTCTGGCCAGGAGACTGATATGATCTTGTTGACTCGGATGTTGTCGAAGGTGGTGAAAATATGGTCCAGGAGGTGTCCAGTAAAGTGGGTAGGTCGTTTTACTCATTGGGTGAAGCCAAGGCTATTAAGGTCTTCAGTTAGTGCTTTTGAGTTAGGGTCAGCATGGTCTTTCAGGTGGAAGTTGAGGTCTCTGTGTAGGCTGTAATTGCTAGCATTGAGAGTTAGTGGAGTGAAGATGTCCATGATGGCATCGGTGAAGTTGGTGTGTAGTCCCGGTGGGAGTGCTGCTTCGGAAGAAGCTGGCTGTGACATGCAGCTTAAATGTCAGGTGATTCATGTTAGAGTATGACATGGTGGATCCTCTGCACCACCATGGAAGTGGTGCAAATGATCACGTTCTAATGGATGATGGCAATTACACCTAAGGGCTTGTGAAGCCTGTCATGCCTGGTCATCTTGAAGCTTGGAGAGATAGCTCTGGCGATGTCAGGTGCCGATGTGGGATTCAGCCAGGTTTCCATGAGGAAAAGTTGGTCCAAGGTGTTGTCGTGGCAGCAGCTCCCAGATCACTGTGGCATGTTTGGTGAGTGAGCTGGTGTTGATGACCATGCATATGAGTGCAGAGTGTTGTGTAGGTGGCTGCGGGACTGTGAGAGTGTGAGAGAGTGGGGTGTTGACTGCTATCTATGCGAGTGGGTTGAGTGTGGCTAAGTATATGAAAAAGCTCCATCGCTGATACCTCCTCCTACTTGAGACGAAGCTGCTTCTTAGTACAGACCTGCCAAAGAAAATAAAATCTTTCAAACATCCTTTTTTATTCAGAAGAATCACAAATTCCTGGCTTTTCCGATAACCGAGACTCAAGTATCAATAATGCTCAACTTTAAATTGTTTGTATATACTGCGTATGCCACTGCATGAAGTTTACAGCACACGCCCTGAGCACCATGCATGACATCAGAAGTCAATACTAACAGATGACATCACTGGCAATACACTTATCTTACCCACAGACCTCAAAACAGGATCATTGATCTGTGGTCTGCAAAGCATTTTCACATATTGACAAAAGGCCGGAAACCAGAATAAAAATAGTGCAATACAATGCAAAGTATACTTTTGTTGTCTAGCACCTGTCTGTATCTCGTACACGTTCATAGTTTAGGCTAGTGCTCTGTAGGTAGAGGTATTTGTAGATCACAACGGTAGCTACACAGAAAAAGAGAGCTGAACACAAGCGGAAGACCTGAGTTGAGCTTCAAGATCACTTGCTGAAAAACAATGTTGTCAGCTCCTTTTTTAATTAATGCACAGCATTCATTTCGAAATATATTGTAATGAAACAGCTGGAATTAATTGTTACCTACTTATCATACCAATAAATCCCTACACATAATTGAATGTTACTGTTAATTATAGATTATCATCTATCGACTGACTAGGATACCGGCCAAACCTCCATACACACCCATCATGATGTGCCCAAAAATTTCCTTCAAGTTTTCTGTTCTAATTTCTCACAATGTTGCAAAATAGTTTGTTTGTTTGAAGTCTTCAAGCTAATGTACAGTGAAACAGTAAGTTCTTGGGAGGGGAATCCCTTTGCATTGAGATGCAGTGTTTGCTGAAAAATGATGCCTTCTACTCTTTTTTTAATTAACGTATAACATTCCTTTCCAAATGTATTCTAATGAAACAAGTAGAGGTAATTGTTATCTATTTATCGTACTAATACATGACTACACATAATAGTAGGTTACTGTTAATTGCAGATTCTTATCTATTGACCGACTAGAAGACTGGCCAAACCTCCACACACTCCCATCATGATTTGCCTAAAGATTCCCTTCAATGATTTCTGCTGTGATGTTTTACAATGTTACAAAAACTAGTTTGCTTGTTTAAAGTCCTCCTCAAGTTCAAGCTCTTAAAAGCACTCTGAGATAACCACAAAAAAGTAAGGAACTTTTAGAAGGAGCAATATTTAGACAGTAAAAATTCCTGTAAATTAAATTGTGTTTCCATCATTTTGTAGCTCATGTGTGCCATTATCAAAGAGGAGCAACTATATAAAAAACACTCTTTGCTCTTGCCCCTTAGGCGCAGCCCATCCTGATGTGCAAAGCCATTCTGCCCAAGGTCATAATGGGGCTCGGGAGACAGGGGTAACTTAAGTTCATTGTCAGCAAGGGATCCACGGAGAGGCAGAGCACTCAAGCTTAGGAAAATTCACTGAGACAAAAACATGATGGTGGGAAATGCATGAGCAAATACTTTTTTACAGCTGGAAATTCCACTAGGTAATATTCCATTTCATCATTTTATGACAATGGAAAACGTAAATCGAAAATGGTCATAAACTTCTCAAATAACGAAAACGCGTTTTTCGCGCACATAACAACTTTACACATGCCTAGCTGAGACTTGCACACCCATGGAGCACACCAGAAATTATGTGAAGGATCACCTGTATTACAAGGACCAATACAATAGCCTATTTGTGGAACTTAAGACTCCTGTTCTCTTGATTTTCTTGTTACGTCATAAGGCGGGATAACACACATCAATCATGCCAAGATGGAGTCTGATGGTAAGCCATATTTTGGAGAGCTGCAGAAGGCTAAACAGACTTTAGAACAGGATTCGTACAGCTGGTCTTAAGTTCACCTGTCGATTTGACGTGCATTCTGCACATTTCACAATGTTATGTTGTGTTATGCAAATTAAAAATTTGGTTTTGGCACTATGCCCACAATGTCATGTAATATGCGTATTTGTAGAGTATGCATTGACCCGAAGTGGTATCTTGGTGTTACTGAGAGATAACATAGGTTTTTTTTTGCCCCCAATGGTACATATTTGTATAAACTTTGAAGCATAAAATGTTGAGTATCGTAGTGTGTACATTTTCCCATTAGATCAAATACAAGTCCCTGCAGCGGAGGCATTAGTCCACTGAGCTATCTAAACCCATACTTTAGAGCTTCAAGTGACTAAAGAACATAAGGAATACAGCCAGGGAATTCAATGCCGCACTGCCTGAAGTAGTCACTACAATAAACAAAAAACAAACAAGAATAACCATTGACCACCTCAATGGTCAGCTGCATTATCTACTGGCGATCGCCAGTAGATAGTTATAGTTAGGACCTATTTTCCATAGGAAATACGCAACATTCTATTCCCAATAAGTCTGACGCCGGTCGACGAATCCTTGCTAAATTTTCCAAACTTTTGGCCAGCTCTGCTCCGCTCCTACCCTGAAAGTTTTGTGGTGATTCGTCAAGCGGGGGCCGAGAAAAAAGGGGGGTCCCAAAACACGTTCTCCCCATGCAATTTCCCATAGGATCTGTTGTCGCAGCTACAGCCCGAACCGCTGTACGGAATGACACCAAATTTGGCAAAGAGGTAGTCCTCAGTTGAGACTCATGCCTTTTGCATAAATTGTGTGAATCCGTTCAGTAGTTCCTGATAAAATTAGAGTTAAAAGTACATAAATATCTATGGCCGGGGAGGATCCGCGGACCCTATCTGTACCGAGCGCGCACCCTCCTGATTGCGCGCTGAATGCAAATTGGCTGTCGAGTGTCTGTCTACATTCTAAACCAGGAACTGTTGGCGGCCATTTTCTGCCTCGGGAGAAGCGAGGCTGAAGAAGCAAGGGGAATAAGTGTGTAAAACATATAAAGGGGGCAGAGTGGAAACACTCTGACCCACTAGAGGTGCTTAGGGGGTCCTAGAAGGACCCCCTGGGGCCCCCCTTTTGCTTTTTTTTTTTAAACGGCGAAATGCGCTCACGTTGCACGCATCCTATTGCGTTGGGTGCACGGATTCTCTCGCGTTGGGTGCGTGGATCCACGGAATTTTTTGGGAAAAAAGACAAGAAATCATTGGTTGTATGACTACTTTCTACACTGACTTTTAAGACTAGTTTAGAGTTTGTCTTCAATTAATATTCACATGAAATACATATATATGTTTTTTTAAATGTTCAATACTTCGCGGGATCCGCGCACCTACCGCATCATAGACGCAGATGACGCATCGCGGAAGCGCGTAAATGTCGCGTTACGAACATCGAACGTGTCGCGCATAGGCTGGGAGTCGCATTGCGATCGCGCACTAAACACGTACCCAACGCATACCGTGCGCGGATGCTTCTGCATAGGGATCGAGAACGGTGCGCATAGGGTGCGCGGATCCAAAAACATTGAAAAAAAATATGTAAAATAAAGTTTTGAACATATAGTTAAAGAAATATTTTTTAAAATATAAAAAAATATGTTTGAAAAACCCAATAAAAACAAATAATATTTTTTATTTTTTTAAAGAATTAATTAAATAAATACATTTTAAAAATGGTGATAAAAAAGAATTTCAACAAAACATAATTAATGAAATTGACACACTGAAATTGAAAAATATAGGAATCCAATGAAAATCATTAAACATGATATCTTTAGAGATGAGTTATAGATAGGAATTAGCATTTAAAATACCTTTGAAATTCACTGAAAAAACCATAGGTTTCATGCACGTTATAGTTAGGAATTGGCATTTAAAAACCTTTGAAATTCACTGAAAAAAACCATAGGTTTCAGAGACGTTATAGTTAGAAATTAGCATTTAAAAAACCTTTGAAATTCACTGAAAATACCAAAGGTTTCAGGGGCGTTATAGTTAGGAATTAGCATTTAAAAAACCTTAGAAATTCACTGAAAAAAAACATAGGTTTCAGGGGTGTTATCGTTAGCTGGACATTTCTCTCGTACAAAACCCTAGAAATTCCCCTGTTAGTTCAGCTAACTATAGCTCGCGCCCCCGCAATGCACTGCTGATGACGTCACATATTACATCACTCATGACATGGTCAGTGACATCACTGATGACATCTCAAATGACATCACTGATGACGTCATCCAGTGACTGTGTGTTTCTGTAAAGTGTAAATATGTTTTATATATTTATAGTGAAAGGCCTGTGGAAGAATGAGTGGGTGTACAAGTGTGTGAGTGGATGATTTTCTAGGTGCGTAACTGACTCTATAAGTGAGTCATTAAATGTATCTTACTGCAGACTAGTGACTAAACTGTGTGAATGTCTGTATTTGTCTGTGTGTAGGTATATAAGTGGCTGCATGGTTTTGTGAATAGCTATATGAGTGTCTATATGGGTTATTGATTGGTTGTCTGAGTATCTGTATGGGTGCCTGAGTGTTTGTGTGGGTAGGGTGTGTGTGACTCTATGCATAGATGTGTGAGTGGGTGATTCTATGGGTGCGTGGTATTAAGAGTGCATCTGTGATGAACTGTATGGTTGAGTGAGTGTATGTATGGGTGTGTTAGGGATTGAATGTATATCTCAGTGGTACATGTGTGACTAACTACATATGTGAAAGACAGTATATATGTGTGTAAGAGTATATAAGTGGGTATATGTGAGAATGTGTGATTGTGAGAGTGGCTGTATGGATGAGTGTGTGCTTGTATCAATGATTGTATAAGAGCGTAAGTATGTGGTACTATGTTTATGAGTAAGTGAACTTGAGTATGTATAACTGCATAGGTGAGTAAATGGGAGTGTGATTAATTATTTGCATGACTGACTAGGTGTGAGAGTACCTCTATGGATCATTGGTGGTGTGTGAGTGTCTATGTAGGTGTATAAATGCATATGATAGTCTTGTACAGAGTGACTGTAAGTATGAGTGACTGTACAGGTGAGTGAGTGGAGGTGTATGTAGACCTAAGAGTTAATGAGTGGGTATGTAGGTATTGGTATTGGAGTATCTATGATTTTGAGAATGGACGTCTGAAATTTTGAGTTGGTGTATCAACGGTTAAATTAGGGTGTGAGAAGATGCAGTAATTTATCACATGGATGATGTCATGAGTGATGTCATCAGTGATGTCACTGACCATGTCATGAGTGATGTAATATGTGATGTCATCAGCAGTGCATTGCGGGGGCGCGAGTTATAGTTAGCTGAACTGACTATAACAGGGGAATTTCTAGGGTTTTGTACGAGAGAAATGTCCAGCTAACTATAACACCCCTGAAACCTATGGTTTTTTCAGTGAATATTGACTATACATTAAACACATTTTTATACCAAAAGTAGAGAGGCAACAGAAATAGTTATGGATGACAGTATTTATCAAAAAACAGATGCTCGTGGGTCTTGAATAATGATGTAGTATTTTTCTTTATCGTGTACTTCCAAGATAACTCAGCCAATGTATATCACCTTACAAAGGCTTCATCAGAGTTGCAAAAATGAAGAACAAATGTGTGTCACAAATTGATAAACACATATAAGTCCTCATGACGAGGAAACTGGTATTTATATAGAAACATGTTACCTACACAACAAATACAGTGTCATTATGAACAATCAACCCACAGTGTTGAGTCCTGTTATACAAACTAAGGAGACATGAGTAACGAACTACATTTACTCAATCCATGACAGCGGAAAAGTCAGAAACACAAATTATTCCTATGCCACCTTAATAACATTGTTTCTCTTTTGAAAAGATAATCAGCATAAAATAAGTCCAGATATCAAGAAGCACCAGAAGGCATAATAGGGTGAACACAAATAGACCAAGAGAGCGTGAGGAATGGTTCAATGTTCAAAAACACGCGTGCACCCAATTCTAATTTGGTCTTTAAAGTTAAGAAGAGTGTAGTCGTGAAAGAAGCAATAAGAGGGAAATCAGTTTCAAAGACACCAGGCAAGTCCCCTTACCTTTGCCCATGCAATAAAGACAAGGAAAGAGTTAAACAGGTTCTTAGCGGGCCTCTAACCCAGAGATCTAAAACACTGGGAATGCAATGATCTTCTTGGTGTAAAACGGAGTACCAAAGTCTAAAAACACCTCAAATTTAGTGCTAAGCCAGTGTCAAACATGAACTGCCATAATATTCCAAACTTACATGCGGTTCAATATTGGATCCTGATGAAAGTTTGGATCATTCAGGGGCCACTGTCAATCAATCAAGGAATTTGTAAAGCGCACTACATACCCGTGAGGGTCTCAAGGCGCTGGGGGGGGGGGGGAAGCTGCTACTGATCAAAGAGCCAGGTCTTGAGAAAGTCTGCTGAAGGCCAGTAGGTCTTGGGTCTGGCCTAGGTTGGTGGGGAGGGTGTTCCAGGTCTTGGCGGCGAGGTGGGAGAAGGATCTGCTGCCGGCGGTCGTTTTATGGATGCGGGGGACTGTGGCGAGAGCGAGGCTGGCTGAGTGGAGGCTGCGGGTGGGGGTGTGGAAGCTGAGTCGTCTGTTGAGGTATGCTGGTCCGGCGTTGTGTAGGGCTTTGTGTGCGTGGGTGAGGAGTTTGAAGGTTATCCTCCTGTTGACGGGGAGCCAGTGTAGGTCTCTCAGGTGGGGGTGATGTGGCTGCGTCGGGGGATATCGAGGATCAATCGTGCCGAGGCGTTCTGGATGCGTTGCAGCCATCTCAGGAGCTTGGTTGTTGTTCCTGCGTAGTGGGCATTTCCGTAGTCCAGCCTGCTGGTGACGAGGGCCTGGGTGACGGTTTTTCTCGTTTCAGAGGGGATCCATTTGAAGATCCTGCGGAGCATTCGGAGGGTGTTGAAGCAGGATGCGGTGACGGCGTTGACCTGTTTGGTCATGGAGAGGGTAGAGTTGAGGATGACCCCCAGGTTGTGTGCATGGTCGGTGGGTGCTGGAGCTGTTCCCAGGGAGGTAGGCCACCAGGAGTCGTCCCAGGCTGAGGGGGTGGAGCCGAGGATGAGGACCTCCGTCTTGTCAGAGTTGAGCTTCAGCCTGCTGTCCTTCATCCGTTCGGCAACGGCCTTCATTCCCCTGTGGAGGTTGGCTTTGGCGGTGAGAGGGTCTTTGGTGAGGGAGATGATCAGCTGGGTGTCATCGGCGTAGGAGATGATGTTGAGGCTGTGCTGTCGGGCGATGTGGGCGAGTGGTGCCATGTAGATATTGAATAACGTCGGGGTGAGTGAGGATCCTTGTTGTACGCCGCAGATGATCTTGGTGGTCTTGGAGCAGAAGGGTGGGAGGCGGATGCTCTGGGTTCTGCCGGAGAGGAAGGATGTGGTCCAGGCCAGAGCCTTCTCTTGGATTCCGGCGTCGTGGAGGCATGCTCTTAGGGTGTGGTGGCAGACCGTATCGAAGGCGGCTGATAGGTCCAGAAGGATGAGGGCAGCTGTTTCTCCTTTGTCCATCAGGGTCCTGATGTCGTCGGTGGAGGCGATGAGGGTGGTTTCGGTGCTGTGGTTGCTGCAGAAGCCGGACTGGGATGGGTCCAGGATGTTGTTGTCTTCGAGGTATCGGGTCAGTTGTCTGTTGACGATTTTCTCTGTGGCTTTTGCCGGGAACGGGAGCAGGGAGATAGGACGGAAGTTCTTGAGGTCCTTGGGGTCCGCCTTGGGTTTCTTGAGTAGGGCATTGATCTCGGCGTGCTTCCAGCTCTCCGGGGAGGTTGCTGTCTCGAAGGAGATGTTGATCGCATTCCGGAGATGGGGGGCGATGACTGTGCTGGCTTTGTTGAAGAAGTGGTGTGGGCATGGGTCAGACGGGTATCCGGAGTGGATGGAGTTCATGGTCTTGATGGTGTCTTTGTCGCTGACTTTGGACCAGGAGATCAAGCGGCTGGTGCGGATGGTGGTCGCAGGGGTGGTGGGCTCGTCGGTGGACGTGGGTGTCGTGGTGTTGAAGCTATCATGGATGTCGGCAATCTTGCGGTGGAAGAAGGTGGCTAGCGAGTCGCACAGGTCTTGAGATGGGGAATGTCGTTGGTGTTGGAGCTGGGGTTGGAGAGTTCTTTCATGATGCTGAAGACCTCTTTGATGTTGTGTGTGTTGTTATCCAGGCGGGCCTTGAATGCGGTCCTCTTGGCGGTCCTGATGAGTTGGTGGTGTCTGCGGGTGGCATTCTTGTGGGCTGTGTAGCTGTCTGGTGATCATTCGCGAAGCCAGTTCTTCTCCAGTTTCTGACAGGTGCGCTTGGAGGCCTGGAGGTCTTCGGTGAACCATGTGGCTTTCTTGCTGGAGTGGTTGGTGGCTGGGGTCCTGAGTGGAGCGAGGGTGTCGGCGCAGTTGTTGATCCACTGTTTGAGGTTGAGGGCGGCGGTGTCGGGGTTGGTGGGGTCGGCGGGTGGTCTCAGGGTGAGGGTGGTGGTCAGCTGGTCTTCGGTGACCTTTCCCCAGTAGCCGCATGGCATCTGTTGGGTGCGGTGGTGCGTGGTGGGTTTCCTTAAGGTGAAGTGGACGCATCTGTGGTCGGTCCAGTGGGGTTCGGTGGTGTGGTTGAAGGAGACGTGGGGGCTTGCGGAGAAGATGGGGTTAAGTGTGTGTCCAGCGGCGTGGGTGGGTGTTGTCATGAGCTGTCTGAGTCCACGGTTGGCGAGGTTGTCGATCAGGGCAGTGGAGTTGGCATTGTTGTTGTTCTCGAGGTGGAAGTTCAGGTCCCCGAGGAGGATGTAGTCCGTGGAGGCGAGGGCGTGGGTGCTGATGAAGTCGGCGATGGAGTCGCTGAACTGTGGTCGGGGTCCGGGCGGTCTGTAGATGAGGTTTCCTCTGAGGGTGGTGTTGGGGTCGGTGTGGATCTGAAAGTGCAGGTGCTCGGCGGTGTATAGGGTGTCGTCAGTGTTGGTCGAGACTCTGATGGTGTTCTTGTGGACGATGGCGATTCCACCTCCCACTCCGTTGGTGCGGTCTCTGCGGGAGATCTTGTAGCCTTCTGGGATGGGACTGTGTATTTCTTCTGATAATAGCATGTGTGGCGTGATTCCAAGCAGATAAATCATACTACAATCCTGCGGTTCACAATCACAAATCTCTTCTAAGTGAAAAAGATAGTCAATAAGATAGTTGATCTTTAAGCAATGATCAAGAGAAGGTTTTCTAAGAGTGAATCGCGCCCGGCTCAAATCATAGTTCATAGAAATCTTTTGACACCAAGTACCTTGAAATACTAGAGTTCGTAAACAAATGCACATAGGTGCAGTTTGGTATGATGTTTGTTAACTCTGACCTTCGTCCATGAAATGCACAGAGATCTGATAAATATTGTTGTCCTTGGGAAGCCCAAAGGTTTGATTGAATACCCAACAATGGGAAGAGAGAGGGCAGACGGACAAACTTACCGCAGACCGTATTATTGACAGGTTCAGGCAAGTCCTATTTACACCCGAGGGCATTGTAAAATAATTGTTAGCTAAATGATAGTGTCCAATGTGTGTTCCTCTAGAACCAGCACTCAGACGAGGAACTGTTACAGACGCCCCAAATTCCAAGGCTCTTTTCAGTCCTGTTAGGTACTCATGTGAATAAAAGATCCTTGAATTAGACATCTGACTCTAGATAAGGGGTGTGTGTCCTACTCTTCAAAATATGAGAAATAGATCATGCATAGACTCCTGTAAAAGGTGAACTATGAGTCATATGGTGTGCTGGATTTTAAATTGTGTTAAACAACAACTCACGTAATAGTCAATGAGGCAACGCCCCCACAAACAGAGGACGAAGATGTGCAGGCTTCAAACAAATCTCCACACCCATTATAATAAGCATAGTATCACCCTTGGCAGCCTTCCCCACCCCTCCAACGTAACATGCATGATAATAAATAAACACACAACACATTTCTTGTTTGGGTAAAGTTGCTGCAGGTTTATTACATACACCGTTGTGTAATATGGTGGGTTATTTTACGGGCGATCCAAGGGCAGGCAACCAACTGGGCCGCCTGATGAGCCAAGCAGCACCGGAGCGAACCCCATCTGTGCTGCCCCTTCTGGTGATCCTCTTCCCTGATCACGTGACACATGGTCCCTTGTTACTCACGCCCCTTACAGGGCGGAGCGCAGCATAGCAAACCCCCGGTTGTTCAGGCCCACAACCGCCCGAAGGACTAACGGGGCGCCGACACGGTTTTCCAGGAACCTCCCATGAGGCTCCTAGGATTTGGCTCTGGCACCCCCTATGGTGCCGCGCAGAGGTACCCTTCTCTACCCCTCTGCTTCCAGATCGCCCTGTGACTCCACCTGCAACGAAAAAAGACAACATTACAACATTCTCAGCGTCCTGCCTGCCACGAACCACGCCGGGTAAGCAGAAGGGTGGGAGACGGCGTGTCAGGCGCACGAAAGAGGGTGCCAAGATGGTGGGGAGGCCTATATACTCCTCCCCCAGTCCGAGCGCCCAGAAAGTGACGCTCCTATGCCCAGACGTGGGTCCTGTGAACACTGCGCTACTGGATTCAAGCTAGCCTGGCGGATGAGGAGTGATGCCCCAAAACCAGGCCAAAGATGCTTGTTACTGGCTTGGCAGTTCGGGCTGGGACTGTTCCCACGAGGAGCAGGCTCAAGGCTGATTTGCATATGGCTGGGTCTAAACTAGGGTGGTGTGATGGGCAAAAAAATGATGGATTAAACCCAGACCTGTTGACTGGGGTGAATGTTTGCATTGTTCAACTTTCCGTCCACCATCACCTGCAGTCTGCCAAGGTTTATTGATGCTATGATTTGTCTGCAGCAACTGCAAAAATGGTCTTTTTTAATTTTATTTTCATCATGGATTTTCCCTCCTTTAGAGTCGCACCTCTGCAGGCTGCAAGCACCGCATTCACGCTGCTTCCTTCTTCCAGCCACGGCAGGGGGAGCATATTAGCCCGCTACACCCGCGATCCTTCTCGCACTGCGCCGCCTCAGCTCGCGGGGACCGGGCTCCCCGGGCGGTTCCATCCCTGCAGCCGCGCGCGTTCCTCGCAGGTCGCTCGGGCCTTGCTGCTGGCACTTTGCTGGCACTTTGATCATTTTGAAATCCGCCGCAGTCCAGCTCGGGCGCCCTCACCGCACAGCCAGTCTTCATTTCTTGTTTGATTTCTTCGTTTTGTTATGTTTTTTTGGGGAAAAATATCAGCAACCGCTGACTTCCACACTAGACCCCGGCCGGCAGACCAAGGCTGTGCCGCGCTGGCGTCTCTGGTTTGGCCCCTTCACTGCAGCCTCATGTGCAGCGCCCGCCCAACTCACCGGCCCCGGCCCGCCGATGCAGAGCCCAGCGAGTGCCAGCGCCTCAGTGTCACAGCTCAGGAGGATCAGGCTGCGAAGTACCAGCTCACCGCTCCGCCCGATCAGAGTCTCCTGGGCTGTGTGCCTCCCGGGCCTCACGGTCTCCTAGGCCCGGCGCCGCTCTGTCCAGCTGCACGCCGCATGCTGCTGCACGCCTCACACTGCTGCACGCCACACACTGCTGCACGCCGCACACTGCTGCACGCCGCACACTGCTGCACGCCACACACTGCTCCACGCCTCACACTGCTGCACTCCACACACTGCTGCACGCCTCACACTGCTGCTCGCCACACACTGCTGCACGCCGCACACTGCTGCACGCCGCACACTGCTACACGAAACACTGCTGCACGCCTCACACTGCTGCACGCATCACACTGCTGCACGCCACACACTGCTGCACACTGCTGCACGCCGCACACTGCTGCACGCTGCACACTGCTGCACGCCGCACACTGCTGCACGCCGCACACTGCTGCACTCCGCACACTGCTGCACGCCTCACACTGCTGCACGCCTCACACTGCTGCTCGCTGCACACTGCTGCACGCCGCACGCTGCTGCACGCCTCACACTGCTGCACACTGCTGCACGCCGCACACTGCTGCACGCTGCACACTGCTGCCCGCCGCACACTGCTGCACGCCGCACACTGCTGCACTCCGCACACTGCTGCACGCCTCACACTGCTGCACGCCTCACACTGCTGCTCGCCGCACGCTGCTGCACGCCGCACGCTGCTGCACGCCGCACGCTGCTGCACACTGCTGCACACCGCACACTGCTGCACGCCGCACACTGCTGCACGCCGCACACTGCTGCACGCCGCACACTGCTGCACTCCGCACACTGCTGCACGCCTCACACTGCTGCACGCCTCACACTGCTGCTCGCCGCACGCTGCTGCACGCCGCACGCTGCTGCACGCCGCACGCTGCTGCACGCCTCACACTGCTGCACGCCACACACTGCTGCACGCCGCACACTGCTGCACGCCGCACACTGCTGCACGCCGCACACTGCTGCACGCCACACACTGCTCTACGCCTCACACTGCTGCACTCCACACACTGCTGCACGCCTCACACTGCTGCTCGCCACACACTGCTGCACGCCACACACTGCTGCACGCCGCACACTGCTGCACGCCACACACTGCTACACGCCACACACTGCTGCACACCACACACTGCTGCACGCCACACAGTGCTGCACGCCACACACTGCTGCATGCCGCTGCACGCCACACACTGCTGCACGCCACACACTGCTCCACGCCTCACACTGCTGCACTCCACACACTGCTGCACGCCTCACACTGCTGCTCGCCACACACTGCTGCACGCCACACACTGCTGCACGCCACACACTGCTGCACGCCGCACACTGCTGCACGCCACACACTGCTGCACTCCACACACTGCTTTTATGCAAGTTTATGATACTGACGTTGTAAATGACAATGCCTTTTATTTGTTTTAAAACCAAAACATAAATAAAAGGCATTGTAATTTTACAATGCCAATAGCTCAAACTCTTATAAATGCGAGACCTATTGCATTGCAAATGCTTGTTAATGCTTGTGTTTAATCTTGACATGCTTGATGTCCGCGCGCCAGCCCAGCGGGTAGGAGGACACGAGGAGAGCATGCTCTGCGCACGTGGCGAGCACTGCAGGTCCCGTTACAAAGAATTACAGGCTGCTAGAACGAATGCGATGCGGCCATGCTTTTTTTAGGTCTCGGCTGCGAAAGGCTGCGCTTGCGCAGTCTCGCTCCGAGATTTAATGAGTTTGAGTGACTTTGAGAAGAGGGGCTTGAACCCGCCCCTCTTCTTCCCTGTTCTCCATTGGCTGGCCTAGTAAATGTTGGCCAGCCATTGGAGAAGAGGTCCCGTCACTCCGTTGAAGCCCCGTCCTTTTCGGATCGGGGGGCGTGTTTTTTGCGAGAAGTCTCAGGGAGGAGACAACAGCAAAACACGCCCCCCAATCCGAAAAGGACACTCCCTTTCTCCGAGGCATTTTCTTCTCTGCCTCGGAGAAAGGCGGTGGTGTGCCTTTTGCCTCCGTTCGAAATTAGCAGTCGCTCTCCTCAATCGCCGACAAAAAGCTTACCCATACAAGGAGCGGTTGTCTTTAATGCAATCTATAGATTACATCACAAAGCAGGCGGACCTCAGCTGTATTTGGAGCTTTTCTTTAGCCCGTGGAGCTAATTCCTATAACGGAGCCATGCCAGATAAAACGTAATTTCGATGACCAACCCTTCGCTCTGAAGTGCTGTTTGAGCCCTTATAAGGGCCGAGGAGCTTGCCTGATATCCCGCCTCCGCTGAAGTGTACAAATGGAAAAAGGACAAGCCTCGCTGTGATCTCGAAGCGGCCATCTTTAGCGTAGAGAGGAGGAGGAGGAGGGGGGGGTTACCCTGACGTCTGCTTGTGGGATAAACATGTTTTAGCATTTTGATAATAATTATTCAGTATCTTTCCAATATAGTACCGCACATTACAAAGCGCTGAATTCTATCCCTCTAATCAGAACCGTGTCTCTCGGTCTACAATGCTATATTCCGTAGTAACTTCAGGCAGTTCACGCCGAATCGGTTATTGAAGCACCACACTTGCCCTCTTATTGAAAAAGAACCATATCACGACCATAAATCCCACCTTTGATATTTCAGTAACTACTCCTCCCACATGCCCTCGCTTCTTCTACACCGCCTTAACCCCTCCGGCCCACATTAGCCTGCGCTCCTAAGGCTACTTTCCTAGCCCCACCCCTCTTGCCCCACCCTCTACGCCACGCCGGGGATGTCGGGAGGGAGGTGGGTGCCGGAAGTGTTCGCAATCTGAAGTAACAGCGGCCGAGAAGGAGGTGAGGGGGAGAGCAGAAGAGGGAGTGGAACACCATGGGTGCAGTCCAGGTAGAGGGGGGATACGTGGCACAGAGCTGCTTGTGGTCTGCACTGGCTGGAAGGGCATCAGGGTGGGTGAACAACATTGGGTTCATAACATTGGACAGCACTTGGTTAGAGGGCTGCAGTGGAGGCGTATATAATCAGGGTGAGGCGAAGGTGCATGGGCGAGGTGGCAGCATTCAGGAAAGGGACATGTAAAGGGTTAGCACCTAGTTGATGACATAAGTGCGCGCGCTGTGCCCGGATTAGCAGGGTCTCCGGTCGCGAGCAAACAGCCTATTATGTAACAGTCTGGCCGAGAGTACACAAACCCGAGCCGCCCCTCTGTTGCAAAGGCTGGGAAGGAGTCGGCCGCAGTACCAGGGCTAATTTTGGTAACCAGGCGGCTGTATTACGTGAACAGGTTATTTAACCCCTTCAGCGCTGGGCGAATTCCGCCGCGGTGCTGAAGGGTTCGAGCGCGGGCGGGCTCATGACGGAACGGTTCCGTCATGAGCACAGCTCAACCGTGGCTCATGACGGAACCGTTCCGTCATGAGCATGGAAGGGGTTAAGTTTAACCTGCTGCTGTGTCAATACCCAAATCGATTGTTTTCTTGCCGTGCAGTGAACGCTTCGTTAAAGGGGCGTGTTCGCTTTTTTTACATGCAATGCATTTTGAGCGCCCAGTTACCACAAACAGGTGGCACTAGAAAAAATGTAGAAGTAGCAGCCGCCAAATCTCAAAGTGACACGATCAGACAAGCACAGTGGTGAAGGATGACCCACCAGGGCAGCTGAGGGCAGAGGAAGTGTATAGCCAGCCCCAGGGCATGACACCAGAGCTTCTGCCCTGGGACATAAACCAGTGAAATTCAGCAGTATAGTTACTTGAGTTAACTATACCACTGCCTCTTTTTGTGCCGGATCGCCACCTGATGGTCAGAAGAGTAATGCCCCTTCTTGCCATGATGGCCTCTCTTATTGCCATAGTCCCCCATGCATCCGCTACGAGAGTGCCTGGCGGCACAATGGTCACAAGTGGGGGGGGGTTAATGGGATGCTGTACAGGAATAACTTTGCGATGGTTTATAACTTTGCAAGTTTGTGCATGGGTGGAGCGAAGGGTAGCGCGAGGACATCGCATCCACTCCCCCCACCCACTTCCCCCTGCTCTTTCCAAGTGTTGTTTGGCAAGGGGGTTCCTTTCTGCTGCCTGAAAGCATAGATTTCACAACCATATTAAAGGGGAAAACTGTACACACTCAAGAACACTGCCTGAACACAAAATGAAGGCTGCTTGTATTTTCCTCTGCGGAACATGTTTTATTTAGTCTTTAGGTCTCGGCTAGCGAACAAGCATTTACAATGCAACGGTCTCGGCATTGTTAAAGTTAGAGCTATTGCCATTGCTCAGGACATTTTTTTTGTTTATGTTTTTTTTTATAAACATGTAAAGAAACGGCATTGTTATTTACTATGTCAATAGCTTAATCAGTGTGTGTGTAGGTGGCTCTGTGTGTGGGTGCAAATGCAATAGGTCTCGCATTTGAGAGTGATTAAGCTATTGACATTGTAAATAACAATGCCGTTTCTTTAAATGTTTTAAAAACAAAAACATAAACAAAAATAATGTCATGAGCAATGCCAATAGCTCTAACTTTACCAATGCCGAGACCATTGCATTGTAAATGCTTGTTTTTAACAGCGGCCGGCACACATGAGATTCAGTTTCTTTTAAACTCGAGTCTCGATATCAAAATCAGACACACTGACATTTTGTAAAACTGTATACCAATAACCTTGGTTTTGACGTACGTTGCCAAATAGGTTTATATCTGAGTGTAGCTCATTGATTGAGGTGCTTAGAATAGACTTTTTGTGTCCTTGGCATCGAAGATCCATGCAGCAGTTGCACTGCGTTCCGTGAGATACAAGTCGATCGCTAATAGTATCACCAATATTCAAAATACCCTCATTTATAAAGTTGACAAAGGACAGTGCTCTTGGTTAGTTCCAACAAGCAAGACCCCACATCTCTCTCTCTCTCTCTCTCTCTCTCTCTCTCTCTCTCAGTCTCCTCATCCTTCTCTCTTCCTGACCCTTTTTTCTTTCGCCTTTATTTAATTTTATCTATTCATTTTACTGTTTTTATATAGGGCGGGCATACAGAGAATACAGAGAAACAAGAAGCGAGTGAGCGCAGGGATAGTGTACTTTTCACAAACTTAAAACCTAACATAGCCATGAAAACGAGGTGAAATGAGGCTCTGGGGTGGATTTTGTACCACGTGATGTTAAATCATGCTGGATGACGTTGATGGTTTTTTTTCGATTCCCTTTGGTCCAGTGTATTTATCAATTCCGTTCTGCCGTTGTTTAGGCCTGGGGGAACCAGCAGCAGACTGCTGCTTGCGCTGCTGTTACCGCCGCATCTGCAGGCAGCGCCTTGCAAGTCTCCCGAGGAGCTGAAGGCGACACCACTGCCGCGCTCTCTTCCTTCTTGAAGACTGGCGCGCGCAGCACATTTATCGATCTTTCATTTGTGTGGACGGGCCGTGGGGAGTCTGTGGGGCGAATGCTGCACTTAAAGCCCCTGGCAGGGCGAGAGGTTTGTGCCGCACGTCGCGGGAATGTCACGTGTAATCCCCAGAAACGCCGCTAGTGCACATCTTCTGTCCGCCCGCATGCACGCTTTGGAATCTGTATTGATTCCAAAAGGCTCTTCTCCGCTAATGCCAGGCGAGACCTAAAAGCCCTGGGGCAAGGGCAGCGGCGCACATGGTGAAGAAACACGTATGATTAATAATGGCTGTAATTGATCTTATAATGAGCGAGAGATAAGCTAGCAAACTCTGCATACTAATATGGGAAACAGCACTCAGTGAGCTGACACACCCTCTCCAATTTGTATATAAGGAATAACCTTTTAGCCAGCAATCAGTCACCACCTCTGCTGCCTTTCTTGAGCTGGTGCACCTGCGATAGTACAGCATGGCAAGTTTATACAGTTCCGGGGGCATGCACGCTCGCAGTGTTTCTTCTCAGAAAACTGGTGCTAGACAGGGTGCCAGCCAGGGTAGCCATGCTGGGGGTTCTTTCGGGGGCTATGCGGGTGGCAGCTTTGTTGGAGGTGCCGGAAGTAGCTTGGCTGGTGGTGCAGTAGGTAGCTTTGTTGGTGGTGGTGGTGTTGGCAGTCAACATGGGGGCCAGTGGGGCCAGTGGAACCAGTGGGGCCAGGCTAGCCATGAGGACCAATGGAGCCATGCTAGCCAAACACATAGTGAGGGCCTTCTCTCTGCCGGGGAGAAAGCAACCATGCAGAACCTCAACGACCGCCTGGCTGCCTACCTGGACAAGGTCAAGCAACTGGAGAATGCCAACGCCGAGCTTGAGCGTAAAATCAAAGAGTGGTACGCAATGCAAAGACCAGCTCCTGGAGAGAAGGACTACAGCAAATATTTCAAACAAATTGAAGAACTTCAAGCTAAGGTGAAGTATCATGTTCGGCTCAATTGATTCCTTATTTTAGACAATGTTTTCACTGGTCAAAACTGATTCCTTAATTTTCTCTGCAAAATGTGAAGGTAATTCTTTCTCTTCCCCTTCCTCTTTAAGAGTTTGCCTAATCCTAGATCGTCCATATGTCTCTCTATGTACTTCTCTTTCTCTCATTTTTCTCCCATTTCAATCCTAATCACATTTTTTTAAAAATTGAACAATTTAACATTACCATTTTCGCCACAATGCAGAATGAGGTTTAAACATAAACAACTGTCTATAGCATGTGTAATTAGACCAATGTTCGCTGCAATTTATGTGCCCCATCTTATTGGCAACCTCCCAAGTATACCCCAGGTTCCTCTGTATGGTATCAAGTACCTGTCCTGGTACTGTACCCTAAACCTTTTACTCACTAACGTTCTTCTCTTGATTGCAGGATAAAAATCTAGGAATTTGAATCTAAGTTCTAGAAAAACATGTAAAATGAAAATCACAAAGTTTGAAAGCAAATGTTTAGAGATAAAGTTGTCCGTGATGGTTAAGCATTTTTACGTTTTTTCCTATCTGAAGCGCACATCACTAAATACATTGGTACTAATTGCTCTAACAAAGCATACACTGCAATCAATTAATGCACACGCTTATGCAGCAAATAGCATACAACCATAAGTTGTAGAGCAGGTGTCATGCAGTTAAAGAGGTGGCCACTCATATCATGATAGAAAAGTATGATAATAGAGATAAGATAATGCAGAAAACATCAATTTATTTTCTGGCATGGGTAATTTGAAGCACAGGATGCAAGCAACAACAAACCACAGGAGATGCTAGAGTATTCTTACCATCCCTGCTCTGACCCAGCATTGGCTGATAAAAAGCAACAAAACACACAAAGTAAACGCTTTCCAATTCAGATTCCCAGCCATTTTCTAACCTTTTTTTGAGAATGCCCAGTTGAAAATCTTATTCGGTACAGTATGTTTTCTCCTCTGATCTTGTTGCACCCCGGTTTACCCAGAGGCCAGATCTTACTGGAGTGCAGCTTCTTTCAACAGCCTCACCTACTGACACAAAGCCTCAAATAAAATGTTTTCCCTGTAGAAACGTCCCATTTGCCTTATCGAGCTAAGGTTTTCGAGAGTAACACTGAACCTAAAAACATCTCCCCATGACTCTAAACAATTATTCAGACCAAGAACAACCCATCAAGAGAGAGAGCTGTTGCTCGTAGGTACTTGCAGGCCTGTGAAATTATAACCTAAGGTTTCACAGCCTCTTTTGTACCCAACCCCTGGATCTTTACGTAATAGTCTTTGGGAGAACTGCTCTTGCAGCAGCTTCGTGCACTCGAATATAAATTGTGGCACCGGAAACTGAACAAGTGACCCAGGAAGGAGTTGTTCAGGTCCAGAGAGAGAGTCTGGTCAGTAGACCTTGTTAAGCAACTCGTAACATTTAATTGCCTTTTGCAATAAGACTGCTTTAGTTTGCAGTAGCCCTTAAGAAGGAAATTAAACTTGTTTCCACGTGTGAAATTGCAAGCTAAATACATAATGCAATTACTTTGAAGTACAACATTAATGTAAACTAATGGCAACAGTTGGGATTGAAAAGCAACTTGAAAAATCATGTTGGCATTTTTTTTTTTAAAGAAATCTTCGAGCAAAATTCCTAATGTGGCAGCTATTTTTATTTCCCAAATTACCAAGGAAGTTCCAATGTCTACCCAACTTTTGAGCTGATTTTAATATGCTAAATTGGTGAATCATTCACAGGTGATGAGCAGCAGAAGAAGTAGTCAGAAGTCTATGGTTACAGAATTCAACACAGTACTCACTACAGACGGCAACAAATGTGAACTAGAATGTGGAATTCAAGTGAACTAGAATAGAGCCAAATTAAGTGAAATTCTGTCTATTGGCAATTATCACCAGCACTAAGACCACGGTGTGTCAAACTGATAAAGTGCTGAGATGCAGTTTTTCATGTTTGTATTTGAGTGTGACATTCAGTACTTTAGGCAGTAGACTTACTCAGCAGCTCAACCCTCACCGATATGGAGGACACCACTTAGTGAACATAAAATGTAACGTTTTAATTGCCATTGAAAATAACAGGCCCAACTTGCAGCCCATGTTAAATGTAATAGGGTATGAACGAGTAGGCCTTAACTCTTCCTTATGCCATCTTGTGTTTGCAGATCCTGCAGGCCCAAGCGGCCAAAGCCAGCGTCGTCCTGCAGATCGATAATGCCAGGCTGGCGGCTGAGGACTTCAAACTCAAGTGAGTGAAACACAGTAGTGACGTGTCGCAAATGGTTCATATCATCACACTTCCAATGCAAATTCAGGCAGCCTGGAAGTCAAGAAACACTGATGCCTCCTAGCAGACCTAAGAGTCTTGTCCCCTATGGCAGATAACTCACTCACTGGCAGCCATGTTACAAGGGAGTTGTACAGGGGTTTTTACTTGTGGCTTCTCTTGTGCATTGAAGGCATAGATTCATGACTCGGGTAATTCATCCACTTTACTGACACTGTTCCTAATAAAGTGAGTATTGTCAGTTTTAGCTGCTCACTGTTCTATGATAAAGATTTGGCATGTAGAAGGAGAGCAGGTTAATGTAGAGCACGTGCCCCGGCAATGTGCCTATATCTTCAACACAGTATCAGCTGCTGGTGACACCACCAGAGCAGGAACTCATTGGAGCTCCCCTCAAAAATGCCCACTCCTCACACAAGGCATTTATGTCATATTAGGTGAACGTACTTCCTTAACCCCTTGGCTGCGGCAGGAATTCCGCCGCAGCGCTGGGGGGGGGGTTTGGGGGCAGTGCGGTGGCGCTGTGCTCATGACGGAGCCACTCCGTCATGAGTCACGGTTGAGCTGTGCTCATGACGGAGTGGTTCTGTCATGACTCCACCCACTGCGCTAATCGCCCGCACAGGCGGGGAATTAGCGCCGCGTGGGCGGAGCGGGCGCCAACGGCCGCAGCATGACGGAACCACTCCGTCATGAGCACAGCTCAACCATGACTCATGACGGAGTGGCTCCGTCATGAGCACGGAACGGGTTAAAGTGCAGCATGTTTAAGGGATTAATTGCTGCAATATTGCAAAGGAAGGAGCAGTTTGACATGAGCTACACTTCAAAGAAAATGAGGAATTGAGATAACTCTAGTAGTGGATGTAGCAGACACAGTGCTGTTTGCACTGGGTCCATTGTTCCACTATTCCCAATTTCAATAGATTGGATTGGTACTGATGAAATTTGGCACCAACGTTTGCAGTACCTAACAAGTACAAAAAAAGATTTAAAATGATTGACCAGTGTAAAAACAACCATTGGTTCGTCCAAATGTTGATACAGATGCAAGGAAAAATTTTCAACTCCAGAAGTAAAATCAAGGTGATAAAAGAAACTTGGAAAAAACTGCTGATGAAAAACAGTACTGCCACTTATGTGATATATGTAGCCATGCTTACCAGTAATTCGTGGATGCAAAATAACCCCCATATTATGAGTGATTTCCTCTGGAATAGTGAATATCACCCAAAATTAGAATTTCCCTATGTCATTCTCAAATGCTGAGAGAAGTTCCGGTGAAATATCCTCATGGTTTCACCTGGCAAATTTAGCCCTGGAAACACCATAGGTAATTTTGTACATGAAATTACAACATCCATCGTAATTCACTACTCAGTTGGTGACACCTGCCACTGGCCAGTTAGAGACTAAGGGACCACTCAAAATGAGGTTTTATAAAGTGTTCCTTGAGAAAGCCTTGGGATTTTCTGCCCCAAAAGACACTCAGTGATTGTTCCGATAACTTCCACTAAGGCTCGTTCTATGTGCATTTTATTTGTAACTGACCCCATGTTTGGCTTGGATGGGTAAGACTTGTTGCACCCCGTGTATCTAAACCACTAGTGTGACTGTGATCAGACAGAGCCAAAATAATGGATAGAACATGCTTTATCAAAGAGCCTGAGTCTTTCATTAACATGTTCCTAGGTATGAGCATGAGCTGATGCTTCGCCAGAGTGTGGAGGCTGACATCAATGGGCTGCGACGAGTCCTGGACGAGCTGACCCTGGCCAAATCTGACCTGGAGTCAGAGTTGAAGAGCCTGACTGAGGAGCTGGCAGCACTCAAGAAGAACCACGAGGAAGTAAGAGATAGCAATGTGTTTCAGAATGGTCTTGAAAGTGATGAATATGGGATAAACCCAAAGTACCAATAATTTTCAGTACCAATCTTTTAGAGGCCAATGAATGGCACCAAATGTTTACATATACTATAGGACATCATTGTCCAATGGTGGTGCAGTAGGGCTGAGTCCATGCCAGATTTACAGGATAGCCAATGACTATTTAGATTCACCAAATGCTAATTTGTGTTATGAGGATATGCTGCAAATCTGGCATGAGTCATAGAGTCTCTCTTAAACATTTTTATGGGACCCTCAACAGCAACGCTCGTTCAGTGGCATACCAGTAACTGATAGCATCATCAACTAGTCTGTCATCCACCAGGAGGAGGTGTTGCAAACACCAGAGACAGTGTGGAATCCATGGCATAGATACTGTGTTCTATAATTATCGCCTCTCCGAGCGAAAAATGAATTTAGTAATGATAAGGCAGGGGTAAGGTTAAAAGAAAAAGAGATGTGGGTAGGAAAGAGCTAGATATTCCGCCCATCTATATAAACATATGGTCAACATGTTTCAGCCTACTTGTGCCTGTCAAGATCCGTAAGAACCATAAAGTTTGTTTCTTGGATCTCTTTAGTAGGACAGAAGGGACACCATCACCTGGTCATATGAGTCACAGTTATGTTCTTTCTATGGAGAAACATGATCATGCAATGTCCTCTCCTTCATTACTCATAGTTGGGTCCCCATAGGTGCCGGGGGGAGGGGAGAAGGCAGAAAGTTACGCTCAGTTGGCACTGGCTCTTCATGCGGATAACAGTCCCTCATGTCCTGCATGATTTTTTAAGAGAGACGTCTTGATGTAGCACTGTGTTTTCCCACTCCTTTTGATGTCTGTTGATACTCTGTTGGGAAGCTGAGTGGGATATCTTCTTCTCTTTGCTGCTCTCTCCCCCTACCGATATTTGTGATGGATGTTAGATCAGCATTAGAAACTCCTGTTGTAAAGTGTGATGATTATGCTAGCATGCTGAACATTACTTAATGGTCAAGTGATAAATAGTAAGTTCTTTCAAAATTAGTTCTACTAGCAAAACATTTTATTACATAACCCAATTTCTATTGTTGATCTTCTATTTTTTACATCTCTAGTATGCAAATTAGGTTAAAATTAAGGGTATTTGTCTTATTTTCTCTTTGTAGGAGATGAAGGGTCACCAAAGTGATAGTCAAGGAGACGTCAGCGTCGAGATGCATGCTGCTCCAGGCATAAACCTCCTCGGCCTCCTAACCAAGACACGGGAGCAATATGAAAGAATGGCAGAGGAGAACCGCAGGCGGGCCGAAGAGGATTTCAACCAAAGGGTATGGACTCCTCTTCCCATCATGTTCATTGTCGAAACAAAACAGAGAAGACCCCATCAAATAACCCTCATTTGTCTTTCAGAGTGCTGAGCTGAAACAACAAATCTCAACAGGGGTGGAGCAGGTGCAATCAAGCAAGACTGAGGTGTCAGAACTGCGACGGTCCTTGCAATCGCTGGAGATAGAGCTGAAGGCACAACTGGCAATGGTGAGAGAAAATGTAGCCCTCAGAAGGCATCTCCACTATTATGAACCCGAAAGGTGTTGTGTAATAACATAAATCTATTGCCAGTTATGTAATCATATTAATGATTTATGCAACTGCACATTTCTTCTCTAAAAAGAAAATGTTCTGCCATCAATCTTGGAGGGTTCACTACTCATTTCCTACTCAGTACAATGACTTACTCCTGCCTTTGACAGAAGTACACCTACAGTCATTTACCGGATGGTACTGGGTTGGGGAAAATTCAGCAAATATTTACAAACTCTCAAGCTTCTGGGTGTTCTGCAATTTTCCAGGGAATCCTCGTCCTGGAATTCCTTCCCAGCCCGGGTATAAGTTTTACCCATGTGGAATATCGCATCGCAATAGTGTATCAATATACCTGGGGAAATTGATTTTCGAGTGCCAGTCCACTTTTTGTGAATTCCTTTAAATCATACCTTTTGCTATTTGTACACACACACACAACTTTGTGATTTGTTCTCAGTGTGGTTAGAAAGATAGTGAATGTACGAACAGTCAGTCCATATTAATTCAAATCCTTGTCCTCCACTCTTAAGCACTTGTTGATCATTGTGGTCTATATCTTTCCAATTATTCCAGATCCTTCTTGGATCTTTACCTATGCCTAGGTTAGTTTCCATTTCCCTTACTCTAGGGTTGGGTGAGAGTTGGAGCACTACCATTCGACAGTCCCAAAAACTGCACATTAAATGTCCATAAAGGGTCAAGAAACACAAGAACTCAACTCAAATTCACTGAACGGTCATCACTGAGCAACTAATAGACAATTCACTACACTATAAACAGCTTGAGCAAAAGGCAGAGTCTGAATGATATCCTTTGACCATGAAATCACCAGCAATGCGATGCAGGAACCAAAAAAACAACAATGTTTGTAGACGTGGTTGCTCAATAGGTTTGACCTCTAATTTCTAATCATGCCGTTTTTATTGATCAAACAGAAAAGTTCCCTGGAGATGAACTTAGCCGAGACAGAGGGAAACTATTGTTCTCAGCTGGCAGAGCTGCAAGCCAAGATCAGCATCGTAGAAGAGCAGCTGGTCGAACTCAGGGAACAGACAGAGCACCAGAGTGATGAGTACAACCAACTCCTGGACATCAAGAGCCGGCTGGAGCAGGAGATTGAGACCTACAAGCGTCTGCTCGAAGGCTCAGGAGGGTAAGAAAGCGGAAGCACGCTCCATTAATGAATTCCTTCACTTCCCTTAGCAAGGCACACTATGTAGAAGGATCTTAGAGTAGGGAAGCATGTGTAGTGTCACAAGGCAGTCTGAATGAGGATACAGAGGATTCAGCTCTCTTGAAAAAGATTCCCTTCACTTTTCAAAATGCGGGCCCAATCCTTCTACACTGGTGCAGCTCTGCTGTGTGAACATCTGTATCGCTCTGTAGTGTGAGCAATAACATCTGCACAGCAGCAATTTTATAAAAAGTTGTGCACTAATGATGTTATCGTCTGTTCTAAAAAGCCTTTTTAGAGCAACGTTAGACATTGTTCTAGGGTGCTAAATTCAGCTATTGCTACTTAGTTTGAGATTTGTACTTGAGGTATACCCATCAGCATACATCTAAATACAAAGGTCCTCACCCAAGTGTATGCTGGGTAAAATGCAAAATTACATATGTAACGTAGAGGAATATCATGCAATATTCTGCTTGTCCCTTGTTTGCGCCTGGTTTCAATTGGCAAAGGGATTTCATGCAAAGTCAATTTGTGCTACTTTAGCAGATTCTGCTTTTTATGAAAACCTGTGGGTGCTTTGTGCTGTTCCCACTCTGTTACATTCCCTCTGCATAGATAACGGAGGAGTTGGTAGACTGCAATGCAAAGTAATTTTGGAGTCTTCTGTTGTCCTCTTCTGACACAAAATACTTTTTGTGCATAAAGGTTAATGGTTGCTGCTGTTTGCTCCATTTTAAACAAAGCTGCGCCATACTGGCTCCAGTGCTAACTGTTAGTAAATCTATATCAGAGATTATAAAAACCACTGTCTCATCTTTTATATTTGCTGGGCGAACGGCTTAAATCATCAATATGGTTGTGTTCATGGTTACGCATGACAACATGTTTTTTTCTGTTGAATGGAATGGGGTAAGCCAGGTGAAAATCCAAACCAGGCCACAGTTGTTTCAGTCGCCCCTAGTTCCCAGAATATGGGCAAGGAGTAATGGCTGGATTTATAGTTTGGCAGATGGGCGCTCCGTCACTACGTAATGGACATCCTGTCCGTCTCTTTACAAGTGCCATAGGACATAATGCACTCTTAATAAGGGGGATGAAATATCAGTCATATTTGTGATGGAGTAAACAATCCTTCAAACCCTAAATCAAGTGATAAATTTTTATTAGACGGCTTGGATGAATGAATAAATGAATGACAATTTCTAGAGCAGGAACATCTACCTAAAGGGAGCCTTGGCACTGAAAAAGGATTCCAGCCTAAGCAAGAGTTGTCTCCTAGTCAAGAATATGGAAGTGGAAAGAGCCAGGATTTAAGTTGTTTCCTCAAAAGACTGTAATAGGGTTTTCCCTAATCTGCAGACGGAGGGAGCTCCACATCTTAGCTGACAGATAAGGGAAAGTTATTCCACCTTGTCTAGATCGTTTGATTCTGGTATTGTGAGACGATGGAGTGAGGAGGAGTGAAGAAGGCTCAGCGGTTGATGGTGAATGAGCTTTTTTAGATATGGCTTGGCCCTACATCTGCTAAGCTTTTGTGTATTAGGCAGACTGCATTAAGCCATATCTAGAAAAGCTCATTCACCATCAACCGCTGGGCTATGGGGATTTTAACGTTTTTCTAAGGAAGTATTCAATTGCATTATATTTGTACACATATAAAAGATGCATACTTTGAGAAGTTATATAAAGGTCTTTTAATGTCATGGAAGAGTTAAATTGTTGTGCACATGTCACTGGAGATGTTTGCCATTACTCCCTGTGATGAAGTGTGTCATTCCTTCTGTCCTCAAGAGATGCACTGTTCAAGTGCCAATCAAAAAGGCTCTTTACTCAGGACAATATCATTCATTGTGTTTCTTGAAACAGGTCCTCACAGGTCTCGCAAACTAAACCTCAGTCAGACTCTAGCTCTACAGGATACAGTTATGGAGGGCGCAGCAGTTACAGCGGCAGCAGCGGGTATGACAGAGGCTCTGGCACCGTTCTTCCAAAGGTAAATGTTCCTTGTGATACCCAATGCATGCACACTTGTACCCCACTCTCACAATAATCAGGCTCTGACATCACCACTTGCATCTCACTCATTCTCTAACATGAGAGTCACAGCGCTGGGTTAGATTCAGCATGTGGAGACTATCTTAGAGCATGTGACTTAGATTCAGGCTCAGACTGGAGCTTTGTAATGCTGATCCTGCATTCTGTCAGTAAGTTCTTTCTCACATATTAACACGTCTAGGTTTTCAATAGGACAAGGTAAGGCAACAACCTTAAGCACATCACTTTCGGGTGGTACCAAATTACTGGAAAAAACCCACAATTAAACTGTTTTCTCTGTAGTTTGCTGGTCTCAACTACACTACTTTAACTACTGTCCAGGATTCCAGATATGAACAAATAATATTTATCACTGAATTAGACTTATGTTAAACTTTATAATGCTGTGTAGATGTAGTGAGCACGTTTTTCCAAACCTACTTTAACGGACAGTGGCTAGCACTTTCCTACTTCTTACTGAGGCCCTAAGCACTCTCCAGATGGTCGACCCGACCAATGGTGTGGTATTTGAATCAGAGAAAGATGCAGGACTGCTCAGCTCTTTCTGTATCGGATACTGTTCCAGGGTCTGAAAGTCTGGAAAGGGAATAAGCTTCTACAGGTGGGGGGTTTGTTGGGAGGCCACCCTGGTGTGACAGGGTTCATACCACAGGTGACATTGCCTAATCAAAAGGGAAATTCTACACAAAGTATAGCAAAGTGTGTTAGAGGCCAGAAAAAGGCACTCTTAAGCTTCAAGTAAAACACCATAGCCCTCATTCTGAGTCAGGCAGAGAAACTCTACAACCTTAACTTGCTGAACTCTCTTCTAAAGTTAGTACTTTGGTCGACATACCTACCTCTTTTCTAACCTGTAGCATGTGTGTCACTCCAGTAACGTGGTATACAAAGAGTGATGAATGGGATGCTTGAATTAATCTCAGCCACCGGTAATTACTCGGGCCACATCCCAATCCATTGTTATTTTGCACACTATGCCACCTCAATTTAGACCCAGTCATATGCAAATCAATCTTGATCCTGCTCCAGTAGGAACAGTGAGGCCTGTACTGCTAGGCCAGGTCCTCCCTGAGCCAGAACGCAAGCAACCCAGGATTGTATACTCCCTCTCTGATAAGGGCTCATCAGCGAGATATAGATTAGTTCCAATGGCATAGTGTCCATGGGACCGACATCTGGGCTCTATTCTCATATGAAAAAATCTACTTGAAATGCAAACACGAGAAACGTTCTATACGATTCAGTGCCCGATAGGAAAAATAGCACAACACTTTAGTAAATTTTGGGAACTTCACATAGCTCAAAAGTTGGCAATTTCACTGTTGTCATTTACATTTCACCTAGGGCTAACTCACTGGTAGCAGGGTTTAGTCACCTTAACTTACTGGTAGCAAGCCCTACTATATGGCTGATTCAACCACCCATGTTGCATTACACTATGGTGACTGCATTTTAGATATATCTGCAACTTGCTCCATATTTTGTTTTTCAGAGCCAGCCAGGACAACACAGGTCATAACGATTACAGAGGACTTAGTTGATGGCAAACCGGTCAGTGCGAAAAGACAGGTACATGACCATCAATGAATGTTGAGTAGGAGTTGAAGGTTGCAGACCCAGCCAATGGAACATGCGAGGAAAGGATTCCAGATAATGGAGAATGGCAGAAATACTATACGCTTTTTGGACTGCTTTGCACTTCATCCATATGCTTACAGTAGATCCCATGTGTACTACCCTCTCAATAAAAGAGCCTTTTCCAATTTGCAACTTGAAAAAGAGCATCCCAGTGCAGAGCTGGTGACATCACAATTTCTGAGCAGCTGCCACAACAAAGTTCATGGATGTAACTAAATTTCACAGTGAATCATACATAGTTAATGTTAAATGTATTATCAATAGAAACCATAGGGACCAGGAGCGGTCCATGCGGGTAAGAGCGGTGAGTGGGTGGGGCCAGGTTGGGGAAGGATTCGACAGACAACCACGAGGGAAAATTAAATAGATAATTAATTTTCCCTCTGCGGCGTCTGTCGAAATCCGCACCCCTGCTAACCGACCCCACCCCTCCTACCTGCACAGGCCGCGGCTGACAGAGATAATAATGCATTAATTTCACCTGAAGATATTGTAAGAGAGGATACAAGAAAGAAACTTCAATCTGGAAACATTTGATGTGTGGTTCCTTTTCAATTCACAATTAAGCATTTATTTTTTAGGTTGTGCGGACAGTCTTCTTTTTACATCTGCTTGCTTTGTTGTTCAATTCAATAAACTTTCTCTTTGATGCAAGGTAATACACGTCTTTTCATTTATTGGTGTTGCTGCAACTAACTTCTCTCCAGGTTTCAGAGATTTTTTGCTTCAGAACTTCTTTGCCACTGAACAAAGTTGCATTTACAGCAAAACTCAACTCCGAGGCAGAAGGAGCTATAAGGACAAAAAATGATTTGAGGGTTAAATAAATGGATGGATGATTGGGATACATTTATATAGCAGACAATATATATTGTGTCCTTTTGTGCTGATCTGCATTATAATCTACAAGCCAGAAAGTGTAAGTGTTCATTAAGTTAACAATAAATTTAGAAAGAGAGATTTGATTATAGAAGGGAATCTGAGATAGTGGGGTCTCCTGGCTAATATCCCTGGAAAGGCATTACAGTATCTGGGACCTACATAAGAGAAAGTCCCTCTTTCTCTATCCCTGGGACTCAACGATGAACAGTAAAAAACATTTTCAATGAGAGCGCAGTTGTCTGGTGTGGAATTCAGGGTGAAGTTTGGGAATAATATATGCAGGTTTGCTTAAAAAATTTACATCAGAAATAGGATTTTGAAATTAAGATTGTCCTCCACATTGTGGTAACTGTTCCTCAGAAGGAAGAAGGACTCAGAGGCCAATTAGGTCGCTGAAATGAGATAAAGAAGGACAAAGTCTCTAAAGGAAGTGTTCATTATCAGTGCTCAGTGGGGAACCTCTCCTTTTGATATTAGTGCCCTCACACACCCTTGCGAGTGTCATGCTTCATCATCGGGCGTTGCTCCTCGTGGGGGCGGCGCTGCAGTCCCCCACGGGCCCGAGAGAGGGCTCTTTGTCGGAGATCTTTTGTGGAGACTCCGCAGTTGTGCATGCGGGTGTGTGGGCCTAAAAAAGGGGGGAGTGTGGTGTCTTAAAATTACCCACCGGTGCCGTGGGGATAATTTTATTCGTTGGTCCGGGGGTAAGATAAAAAATCTGTACAGGGGCAAGGGGCAAACCTCTATTAATAGATGGCATAAAGGACGGGGTATTACTCCCCTGCTCCTATTGCCCGTGTGTGAAGGAGTGTGTGCTGGTCAACATGTTTCGTGGCGTCGTTGGGTCCCTAGTGGATCCCCTCGCGCTTCGTCAGGACCAAATATGTGACAAATAAAGAAATTGAAAGGAAAAGAGTGGGACACTCTTTGTTCCTAAAATACCTCTTATTCAGGTGAGATTATGCGCATTACGCTATGGGGGACACTGTTCACGTGTCCCAGCCTAGTACCTGTGGGGATGAAAGAGAGACAAAAGACAAGGAACAAACATATAGAGACTCAAAAAATGCTCGACGTTCACAAGGCATCTGAAAGAAGTACCTTTTGAGGCTGATAAGTGCATGCTGGTTGATGGAACGTTCAACCTAAATGATTAGAGACATTAGCATGCGCTCGGATGTGCAGGTGCTATTAGCCATATAACTCCATGAGATTATAGGTGAACATTGGTCAAACAAACAAAAGTGTACACTAGTCTTAAAAGGTGCAATTCGAGAAAAGGGCCACCCGAGTGATGTGCTCACACAGCGCAGATATGATGGTAGATGATGCGTGTGGAATTATCCGTATTGCAGCAGTGGATAAACCAAGTAATGGCATTTCTGATTATAGTACGTTGGTTTTGTAGTGGAACAATAAGGTAAATTCATGCACAGTGGTCGGGAGGTTGAAAAGAAATAAACAGAGTAAAAGTTTACCCCTAGCGAGAAGGAGAAGTGCCCCCTCGTAAGTCCTAACGGCGGTGGGGGGTAATCACCGCGGACAAAGACAATAGTAGGTAAAGGTTTTTCCAATGGCATACCTTTTGTCAGATGTCTCTCATGATAAAGCAGCGGAGTAATACTCACGTCGTTGACCCCTCGTTCAAGCCTATTTACCTGCCCAGCCGTATACGGGACTCCGGCGTAGTGGAGGTGGAGTAGCTCCGGTATTTGTGCCGGTGAAAGGCGGAAGTGTTTGGGAACGGAGAGGGGCGTGTCTCCCCGGGGAGCGGGGCATTACCTGGAAGTTTACACGTCGGCAGAAGCTGGTCGCCATATTGGAGTGGGAACCACTATTAAAGAATGTGCTAGGCACTGGCACACTCTTATGAACTCTCGTAGAGAAATAGAAAAATAAAAAAATATGTATTGGATATTGTGAGTCTGTAATACCAAGGGAAAAGGTGGTTGTAGCGCTGAACCCCCGAAAAAAGAACATGTTGGAGGGAAGAAAAAGGCGAGCGCTGTTGGATGTGTACTATGTTTGAAATTATCCTGTATTAGCTACACGTGAATAAAGAATTCAGTTCCTTAATGGTTGCCTGGATCGGCGATACGGGGCTATTGAGATAGTATGGAGTGACATGCAGGACGATTGTGTCTGTAGTAGTGTAGTCAGATTACTCACGGTAAGTGCAGGCTAACACTGCCTGTAGGTGTAACTTGTATAGATTCGCCAGGAAGGATATGACAGAAAAAAGGTGCCATTCTGTCTGTGTGATGGAAATGTACGTAAGGACGCAGAGGGTGGCGACTCTGAGTTTTATTCACTCAAACATATAGCGGAGTTGAGAGCTGCAGTTTGATTGAATATACCCCGCATTGGCTACAAGTCAATTAAAAATTAAATTCCTTTATGGCTGCCTGGATAGGTGGCACAGGGCTGTTGGAGTAGGGTGTGTTGGCAAGTGGGTTGATCGTGGTCATAGGAGCATAGACAAATTACTCAAGGTGCGTGCAGCCATACACAGCCTATAGGTGTGACTGGAAGTGGTATGCCAGGTAAATGGTGACATAGAAAGGTCTTTTTGTCTCTGTAATGGAGAAGGACGTGAGGACGCAAAGGGTGGCGACTCCCAATTTTATTCACTAAGACAGGGGGCGATGTAGAAAGGTGCCAATATAATGAATGCCTTCTGTTTGTGAAACGATTGGTTCATGTATATTTATGAACTGGGAGGGGCAGCGGTAAGGTGGATAGGAATAGATCCGTTATTGCCTGATTAGGAGGACCTAGATGACTAATTCAGACCACGGTATATCGTCGTTGAGCCCACGTGTGTTGCTCTTTAGACGGAAGACCCAGCGTTGTTCTTGTCTGAAAAGGGAAGTCGCAGTCCAATTAGTATTGGATTCTATGATGGTCCATTTGAGATCATTGGTGGTATGGTTCATTTCAAGGAAGTGGTTCTGTAGTTTTGTGTTGGTCTTTTTACATCATACTGTGCTTTTGTGTTCCCCCGTGCGTATTTTGATGGGTTTAGTTGTCATGCTCACGTATCTCTTATTGCATGGGCATGTGATTAAATACACACAGTTTTTGGTGTTGCAGTTTGTATGGCGCTTTTGTACCCAAGGTCTCATTAATCCTAGATCTAAACTCTTGGATGGGACTGTTAGTGGACAAATGGAGCATGAGACGCAAGGGTAGTGTTCTACGATAGGTGGTAGGGACCATAGTGTGGGTTGAGTGCTAACGATGTGTTTAGGTCATGTATGCACAAGTAAGTCCTTGAAATTCTGGGTCCTTTTAAAGGCAAAGAGGGGGGCTGGTCCCAGTTCGAATGACCCTGTTGATAAAAGGCCCCAATGTTTCTTGATGGTTTTCTGAATCCTGTTGGAGTTAGGTGTGAACATTGTCACACAAGTGAGGACATTGTTCTCTTGTTTCTCTTTTACCTCCAACAGAGCTTCTCTGTGGTTGTTCCTCGCTCGTTTTTGTGCTCTGCTTATGGTTTTTGGTGGGTAGTGACGTTCCTTGAGGTTATGTGATCGAATGGCAGATTGTTTTTCATATTCGCAAATGGTATTGCAAGTTCGACTTAGTCGAAGGAACTGACCGACTGGGACATTATCCCTTAGTGCTTTCGGATGATGGCTCTGATATAGCAGGAGACTATTTCTATCCGTAGGCTTCCGATAGTTAGTTGTAAGTAGTGTGCCATTGCGTAAAGTTATCCAGAGATCCAGGAACGCAATGCTCTCTTCTGAACTGGTACCGGTGAACTTGAGGAAGGGGTCCAGTGTGTTAAGCCATGCGAAAAAGGTACTGCATAGGTCCACATTCCTTGTCCACATTAAGAGGACATCGTCGATGTAACGGCGCCATGCCATGATATTTTCTTTGTAGGGATTGTTGTCACCCAGGATAAACTTGTCCTCAAAGTTAGCCATGTACATGCAGGCCAGTCTCGGCGTGAAGGTGCTCCCCATGCTGGTACCCTCTATTTGGTGGTAAAGCTGTTTATTAAAAGCAAAAAAGTTTTCTTTTAGGGCCAGAGCAGCACATGGGTGTTTTTTTAGATCCATGGGTCTTGCTCCCGCCGCATGTTTTCCTTGACCTCAAGGGTGTCATCTTGAGGTATATTAGTATAAAGTGCTTCTACATCCAATGTGGCCAGGAGGGTGATAGAGCCAGGGTCATCATAGTGTTCAATCATGTTCAACACCTCTGTGGTGTCCCTCAGAGAGGTCGGTGTCTTGGTGACAATCGGACGTAAGAAGAAGTCGCAGAATTTACTGAGTGGTTCAAGAAGGGAATCGATACCTGACACTATTGGGCGTCCAGGCGGTGGGTTAGTTCCTTTATGGATCTTCGGTAGAGTGTAATAGTAGGGAGTTCTGGGATTATTGTTACACAGAAACTCTGCCTCATGGGTTGTAATCCAATCCTCGCTTACGGCTTCATTGACTTGTGGTAAATATTTCGTTACCGGTACTATTTTTTATGCGGTAAAGTCTATCAAGAATAACTCAGTAAATATAAGAGGCAGAATCCGTGGTATTAGAGGTTTTAAAATGCTTTATTCCTATACAAAGGAAGACAATTCGAATTGTGGGCCTTCTATTCCATCACCACGAAAGTTCAGGAAGGAAGGGGCATATATTATTGACAGATAAGCAGTTTTATAGAAAATACATTACAGTGAAACAGATGCAAGAGGCGTGACAGCTGATAATACAGAAAAACTGTACATACGTAACTAAATAGAGGCGTAAACATGGGTGTAACTAAAATACGTCATTAAACATGATGTCACAAGTGGGTGGATCCATAAAAGAATCCTGCAATGTCAGCAGAAATGTTTGGCAAAGATGCGCGCGCAGCCGCATGACGTGTGATTGACGTGCAACTAGAGGGTGAAGGGGACTTGACATTTAGCTCTACATGTGGAGACAGAAGTCTGGGGTTATGTCAACCTAATCCCAAATCATATCTAATATCCTATGTTTAAAGAACTGTGTTATCCAAAAAGAGAGGTCTCTTAGGATAGAATCTTATTCTATACTGACTATACTGACTGTTAGTGCGTGTACAAGCGTCTAAGTGTCTACACTAGATGCGAGGGGGTAGGAATATTCCATGGTAACGGGGCTATGAATTATTTGCATAAGGGCAGCGAGGCCTGGCCCTTTGCACGGTAGCTGGAAGAATGTTTACCTAAACTACTAGACAGGAATGCATCGGATGAGGAGCGAAGGAGATAATTTTGAAGGTGAAATACAGTTTTTTTGGCAGGCAACTGGCTGGATCAGGCACCGTTAGCCGCGCAGGGAGTAGGACAAAGTTCATGGTCACAGATGCAGGCTCAGACTGGAGCTTTCAGAAGCAGAAGGCAGGAAAAGGCTTGATGACAGAATTCGGGCCTACTCGCCTGAATCTGTAAAATGTGAAAAGTGTACCATATAAAGTCGGTGGCCTTTCATACTTAGGAATGGAATATCTGACCCATTCATGGCGGATCTGAAAGAGGACATGTTAACGGTGGACGCACATATATTTGCGTCTTCAAAACTGGAGTAGGAGGGAACATACATGTATTTATAGCATGCACATGGAGCCGTTGGGGTCTACGATAGGGGACATAACTGATCACAAAATTCATATTTCCTCATTCCCTCCTTGTCCCCTTCGGACCCTTAGGAGATATCGATCTTCATCAATCCATCGATCTGTTCATATAGCATCATTTGTTCTTCTTTCTTCTTCCGGGATCTCGAACGAATACTTGGATGTGGGATACACGAGGTGGCACACAGACCACAAATCGCTGGCCCACATTGTAGACATAAGCAGCAACTGAATAGTATGAGAAAGCCAATACCTAGGAAGGATAGGATTCTCCATCCCCAGGCTGACAACACGCCCCAGAACCAACCGGACCAAGTCCAGGTGCCTGGGCTCTGGTGTATCTGGCTTACAATCTTATGAAGGCGAGTTATGGCTTTATATACTGACGGCGAATTTTCTGGGATGAAAATGCAGCAACTTGATCCGATGACCCTACAAGCTCCGCCCCTATCGGCCAGGATGACGTCAAGGACAAGACGATTTTGAAGCACAACAATCCGCATAGCAGACTGCTCTTCTGTTAAATTGCCTAAGGCGGAAATAGTTTCGTTCACTACTGCTTCAAGGGTTCTGGTTAATCTACGTATCAGCTTACTATTAGTGACTGTACCTATATAGGGAAAGAAACCTTTATTGAAATCTGTGTATTTTTCCCATGCTGTTTCAGTGTAGTCGACAATTGGGAGATCTCTCTGCTGTCTATTGTGTACTAAATGGGTATTTCTGTGATAATCAGGAGGAGCTAGGAAAACAGGTGGCAGAAGGAATGCTATGTAACAGGTACCATCCCAATCTAAAGGTAGACATATATATGCGGTCTGGCCACATACGAAGTAGGAATGATGAGAAGCTCTAAATGTAGATTTGCCTTGATCACTGAATTTTATTACAGTGGTGCATTTACTATGACCCATGTGTATGGAACCATTCTTTCTTATACATAATTCCCCTTTTACTGGGAATACTGACATGGCGGGCAAGATTGGTGTAGCTTCAGATTCAACGTTCAGGATCATGAGGTTAAGTGTAAAATTACCTAATCCATATACTTCATTTTCTAGATCAGTTCCAGTTCTTTTGGGAAGTCCCTCCTTGTTAGGGTAGCAGACTTTAAGTAAAACTAGGTTCAGGTTTCCCCATACCCAGTTGTCTTGATAAACTGCGGAATTTGAATCTAGGGAATTAATCAAACTAAACCATGCTCCACAGGAGCCATTGTGTGTAAACGGATAGGGAAAGAGGGGCAAAACTCCCTTATAGTTCTGATAGGGAGGGAGTCGGCCACATATCCAACAATTTGTGGCATTGCTGGTTTGATGGGAATGATGTAGCATACTAATAAATGTGTTGTTGCGCAGCGCAAATCTATAAGACAATTCATGTGGAGGTAATTCACTAAAAGAATGTTCTGCAGTTATATTATAAGCACGCTTAGGAATAGGGTAATACATGTGCAATAGGATGCTGACAATGATGATCAGAAGACTTAGAAAAAACAAAATTAATAATGTTACTGTGCAGTGACTACGAAATGATTTGCAATACGCATGCTTTTTGAGCTGCATCTGATGATTTCTTTCTCTATTCCGGTCTAGAGGATACATGTCAGGGACAAATTCAACCGATTCACCTTGGAGAGGACTTAAACAATCAAATTGTCTGACTTACTAGACCTCAATTTTAGTTTATAAATTTCTGAGTTCGATTGCTCAACCAAGGGGAGCTTTGAGTCTGTCTGTGAGGGAATACAGGGTTGAGTCTCTACATTGGATGGTAGTCCATAAAATTTCTTGATATGACTCGAGTGCAACCACCCTTTTCTTCCCTCGATTTTCACGGCTGTCCTTGTGGTGAGTAGAACCAACTTCGGTGACTTCCACCTAGGATCCAGTTGGGTCTTCCGGTCAAAGTTCCTGACCAGCACCAGGTCACCAGGAACCACGTCATGGGGCTTCACCTCAGTATTGTCGGGAAAAGCTGCGGATACCTGTGAACGACAAGATTGTAGTGCAGACATCAAGGAAGCCAGGTAATCTGTCAGCATATTACAGTCAACGTCAGTGATTTTGCGAGGTATAGGCGTCCCCCACATATTTGGTGGTCTACCGAAGATCACCTCATACGGGGATAGCCCTGTTCGAGAATGTGCTACCATTCTCATGTAAAAGAGCGCAACTGGTAAGGCTACTATCCAATCGACTCCTTTTTCTCTACATATTTTGGACAATCTAATTTTCAAAGTTTGATTATGGCGTTCTACGAGTCCTGCTGCCTCGGGATGTCGGACACAGTGAAACTTCCATTGATAGCCTAATAGAAGGGAAACGTGTTTCATTAGTTCGGATGAGAACGGCTGGCCGTTATATGAATAGACAACACGTGGTAAACCGTACCGTGGGAAGAATTCTCGAACTAACTGTTTGGCAGTAGTCGGGGCAGTGTAATCTGAAACCGGGTATGCTTCTGTCCAACGGGAAAGAGCACAGACAACTACGAGAACATATTTGAATCCTCGACATCGTTCCATCTGGATATAATCCATCTGGAGGACTTCAAAAGCATGATCGGGAGTTTGGAATCCACCCTGTTCTACGGGGATGCTTTTACCTGGATTAAACTGACAACATATCATACAGGTACGAACCTTTTGTTTAGCTGCGGCTCGCAAGTGTTTGTTGAACCAAATGTGTTGAATGCTGTCTAGCATAGCTTTTTCTCCTAGGTGCGCTGGACTATGTATAGTGTTAATGATGACTTGGACCATTGAGTCGGGAAGAAACCATATAGATTTTTCCTTCGTCATCCATCCTTGATCTGTTTGGATCCCTCCTAATTCAGTCCATTTCTTTATTTCTTCTGGTGTAGCATGTGTCTGTATATCAATTACATCAAGGGCGGGATCCTTAACTGTCATGCAATGTGTTGGTGTCGGAACTATTGTCTTTGTCATGTCAGTTGTGTGAGTCTGATTCTGAGCAGTCTGTTTAGCTGTTCTGTCAGCTAGGTCATTACCCTGAGAGATGATATCGGTAACTTTTGTATGGGCTTTGCATTTCATAATCGATATTTCAGTGGGTAGATGAATCGCATCTAATAGGGCTTGAATGAGGGGTCCGTGTTGGATGTGGGCACCGTGAGAAGTTAAATAACCTCTCTCTCGCCACAGTACGCCGAAGTCATGGACGACTCCGAATGCATAACGTGAATCTGTGTATATGTTGACCTTTTTATTTGTGGCTTGAATACAGGCTTGTGTCAGAGCGGTGAGCTCTGCTGCTTGAGCTGACAAAGTGTTAATACAATTTGTTTCAATGACTTCAGTGTCTGTTGTGACTGCGTAAGCGGCCACTAACTCTCCTGTACTTGTTCTCATACATGACCCATCTACATACAATGTCAAGTCTGGATCTGACAAAGGGATGTCTGTCAAGTCTTGTCTGGGTTTCGTCGTGATAGTAATGACTTCGACACAATCATGTGCCAATGGATCTGTTCCGCCCACTGGTAACAGTGTGGCAGGATTTAACGTATTACAACGTCTGATTTCTATGTGTGGCTGAAACAGTGTTAATTCGTAACCGGTGAGTCTCGCTATAGTCAAGTGTTGTGTTTGTGTGCGGTTCAAGAGAACCTCTACTGCGTGTGGTACTTGTACTGTCAATTGGTGTCCTAGCACTATGGCATCGCTTTGTCTGATTGCTAAAGCTGTTGCTGCCACTGATTTCAGGCACGCAGGAAGTGCCTGAGCTACTGGATCTAATGTACTAGAGAAATAAGCACATGGTTTGTGTGATCCTGCTTGTTCCTGAGTGAGTACTGACAAAGCAGTACCTTCGCGTTCTGTAACAAAGAGTGTAAACTGTTTACTGTAACATGGTGTTGCTAGGACAGGTGCTTGGCATAAAGCTTTCTTTAAGCTTTCAAAGGCGTGTGTATGTTCTGGAGTCCAAGGGAGGACAGTCGATGTGGCTGCCTCCTGTGTTGTCAACTGGATGAGTGGTTTTGCTAGAAATGCATATTGAGGGATCCACTGCCTACAGTAGGAAGTGAGGCCTATAAAAGCCCGCACCTCCTTTTGTGTCTTGGGTGCTGGCATGTTAGCAATTAACTGGATGCGGTCGGATGTAAGCTGCCTTCCCTCCTTGGACAGCGAGTGCCCAAGGTAAACAACTCGCTGGACACAGAATTGCAGCTTAGAAGGGGACACCTTGTGCCCCTTATCGGCCAGAAATTTCAAAACCGTCAGTGAAGCTTTTTCACATTCAAGTTCGCTTCGAGCGGTGATCAGCAGATCATCGACATATTGAAGCAAGGCAGTGTTAACTGGCATGTGGATACTGTCAAGTTCTCGTTTCAGTGCTTGGCTATAGATGCTGGGGCTCTCTGTAAATCCTTGAGGTGCGCGTGTGAATTTAAAACTTCGTCCATTTAAACTGAATCCGAACAAATATTGACTTTCCGAATCTATTGGGACACTAAAGAAAGCATTCTTGAGATCAATTACAGTGAAAAACGTAGCTTCTGAGTCAATAGCTGTGAGTAATGAAGAGATATCTGGGACCACAGGGTATTGTGGTACAATACATTTATTTAATTCGCGCAGATCAATAACTAATCGATATACTGGTGGTGCTTTTGGATCCGTTCTTTTAAGAATCGGAATTATCGGAGAATTACATACATTGGAGTCGGTTTCGACAACCACTCCTTGTGCAATGAGCTCGTCAATTATTTGCAATAAAGCCACTACAGCATCTGGTGGTAACTTGTATTGTCGCATTCATGGTAGTACTATTCCTGATTTCAGTGTAACTCGATATGGTGTAATGTTCATGCAACCAACATCAGTGGGGCCTTGTGCCCATAAATGTGTAGGTAAATTCTGCAGTCGGTGATCCATATCTCTGGATACGTAGTGACCTTTAAAGTCACGTAAAAATAGTCGTACTCCTTCCGGAGAACAACATATTATGGCTCCTAGAGCTTTCAATGTTTTTATACCTAACAAGTTTTCCGGACATGATTTAGTAAGCAACAAATCTGTTGTACGTGTTAATGGACCTACTGTGAGTGCGAGAGGTTGTGTTACGTCATTAATTATAGGTTTTCCTGAGAATCCAAGGGAAATATTCTGTGAGCCTGAGAGGGGTGCCCCTGGAACTTCACTGCGTCTTATAGTTGTTCTGCTTGCCCCTGTATCAAGTAAAAACTTTCTGTCTTCCCCTAATAGTTCACTATGTACATAAGGTCCCTCTTGGTCTACAGGAACCTCAATAAGGGGTAAGCCAACTTCCCTCTCTAGGCTATCTCATGAATATCGCTGATAATCGGGATAATCTGCTTGTGCATACTGATACATCTGTTGTGTTGTCGCTTGTGTTGCAGCAATAGGCTGCACTTGTTGTTGTGCTACGATCTGTTGTGGAGCTGCCTGTTGCGGAGCTAGTTGTTGCGGAGCTAACCTAGGTTGTGCATGCTGAGGTATTTGTTGTTGATTCTGATCCTGTCTAGGTGGACGTGGTCTCTCCTGAGTTCTACCTGTGGCAATATTATGTTTCAGGACTGGACAATCGTGTATATAATGACCTGGTTGTTTACAATAGTTGCATGTCCCTTTCGCAGGACTTGCGGAATCACCCTTTTGATGACCATCGGCTGGAACTGACTGTGCAACAAGCATTTTCATTTTTGTATCTTTCATACGTCTTTGTTCGTGTTCTTGTTCCTCTCTAATTCTATTGTGGTGATATTGTAACATCTGTAGCATCTGTGATGGGGTATTACCTTGCCAGGTACTTTCGAATTTCAATACTCTATTCTTGACTTGTAGCAGAGAATTTTCAACTAATTTTGTCACAAACAGATGTGGGTATGACTCACTACTGGCTTTTATGCCACTATTTATACTAAAACATTTTTCAAATCGGGAATAGAAATCACTAGTGTCTTCATCTGGTTTTTGTTTACAGGCTGAGATTGCACCCCAGTCTTCCTTTTTCGTAGTTAATAAACGTGGCAGTACCTGTATTAGTAATCCTGCTAGTGCTGTAGTCTTTTCCCCAAGCCCTGCTCCTGCAGCTCGGGCCTTCTCTTCGTTTTCTAATGCTGTCCAATCTATCTTTTGGTCTCCCACCTCCCATTCTTTTTCTTTGAGTTTCTCATAAACACCGGCGGGTAATAGGACTTTTAATATTTTCATAATATCGGGGTAAGTATACTCTCCCATGAGTAACATGTCTTTTATCTCACGGTGGAAACCTGCTGGGTCCTTGTCATGGCTGGGTACTACTTTCTTAATTTCTAATAATTCCAGTTTAGTTATAGGCGTGTACACAAACACGCGTGTAAAGTTATCACCGGCACCTCTAATTGGGTGTACTTCGCGAAACGGGTTCTGTCTATCTATGTGATACATTTTTCTTCCCATGATGGGAACTGAGACGTGTTCTGGGCATACGAAATTTAAATATTGGTTTCGGGATTCTAGTATTTCCTTAATCAAATCAGTACCTGACCCTCTCCATATATTCGTGAGTAGTTCTGTCAAGATGTCAGGTAAGGGTCCTGGATCGGAGTGTTGGCTTTTATATAATATAAGGAGGTGTTGAATCATGTATATACTAGCTAAACGCTGTTCATATGGGTCTAGATTCAGAAACGTGTGTGTAAGTACATCGTCATTGTACTCGCCGGGACTGTCAGCCCATTGTACTGCTGACCTGGCTAATTCTTGTTCGTCCATGGAATCGAGCATGTGGTACCCCCTTCGATCTCGGAGTAATTTATCAGCGGCTTGGAATAAGTGTTCGGGGGATTTTGTATTTAGCATAGGGTTTGGGAAATGTCTATTATATTCTGGACGCATCGGACGTATCGGATCGTTAAAACCTCTGGTATTATTATGGGGTCTTCCTCTACCTACATAAGCTATCGTTTCTACTTGCTCTGACTCTTGCTCCTCCTCTTCTCTGTTTAGGTCAGCGGCGTCTACCTCTAATCTTTCTTCGTGTATTCGTTCTACTTCTTTGCGGATCTTTCGGTACATAGCTACTATACATAACTGTTTATCATGTCTCCCTTCTGATATATTCTGGCCCCAAGTGACAAGTTTTTGCATTTCTTCTGAATTTACCCCAGGCCGGTCTTGATTTCTGATTACACAGTTTATGAGGAAACGTAACAGTTGTCCCTGTACCTCCGCTTTCTGGTACTCCATGGCTCTGCTAATACTTTCAGGACCTCGCCCTGACTGGACAAAGTGATATATATTTTCTAAATGTGTATTCATTCCTGGTAACTTCGTTAAATATATTGCAGCTCGTCGAATACGTAATGATGACAGCAGCATTTCGTCCCGTTTACCGGGCACAGGATCATATCTACAATCTACTAGAAGCTCCTTAAGCATGTCGGGAGTTGCTAGTTTGGGCGTACGTTGGTGTGCTAATTCTCTAAGGGTCTGTTTATTTCTCGGCGGTGTGGCAAACATATCTGTCGTACCTCCTGTAGCACCATCTGAGGTGCTAGGCACGAAAGGATTCGTTGGGCGTAGGCTAGAGATTGTAGATGCGGGAAAAACTGTAGAGACGGACGAGCCTGTTGAAACTTGTGTAGGAGTTTGTAGTTGCGGGGATACAGACGAATGCTCTTGGTGTTGAACACCATCGGCAAGCGGTGTGGGTGGTATAGCATTAGCATACTCGGGAGCTGCGTCATCTAAATAGGAGGAAAGAAAAACGTCCTTTGCTGTTTTGGGATGTGATTTGGGATGTGCTTTTATCGGAAACAATGGAGGTGGCAAGTCTTTTGGTATTTCCGGAGTAGCCTTAGGTAACCCTTCGGCCAGAAGTGGATACATACCATTCATAAGGGCGTTTCTTTGTCTATCTACTTGTTCTGATTTTACTCGGGTACCTTCCTCAAGTAATAGATTTTCTCGTGTTTTATTTGAATTCTCCCTACCTTTCTCTTCCTGTCTGAGTGCTTTTTCTGTACGTCTATATGATTCTTTACGCCATAATTCAATGGCATCTTTCTGTGACTGTCTGGCTTTCTTTTTCCATAATTCTTCTTCTACTCTCATGATGCAATCTGCATCCCAGGTCCCCGCTGCGGGCCATCTCTGACTCTCTGGTAATTCTTTGGTGTAATCCACCCATAAATCAAGAAATAATACGGCGTCTAGGCCATGCTTATGATACATAAAGTACCCTGGAGTGTCCCTAGGTGGGATGGGAACAGCTTCTTCGAGTACCCCTTTTCTAGTTTTGATCTGTCTTAGTTTCGAAAAGAGCGGCATTTTTAGACCTTATTACTAGAACACACTTTATACAAAAAAACACAATAATGAACAGTCATTCACACCACAATATATAGAACGTATTTAAAACATTTAACGCTTAACAGTTTTACGAACAATGATAACTAATAGAAAACTAGTTACTGGCATTATACTGACACTAGATAATACTTATTTATATGCAAAACATACTATATATACTGCTAAACAGTACAGATACACTGCTAAAACAGTGCAGACCGGATTTGTGTACCCAAACCCGTCTTGACCGGCACAGACTATGTGCACGTAAAATGCCTCCCCGGTAATGGTACTCACCGGGTAGCTCGGAACGAAAGGCCTCGGAACGGAACTGAAACTGGACGGACCGGACTGGACTCGACTCGACTGGACTCGGAACTTCGGAACCTGGCGGGTCTCTGTATACCTCGGATCTTGCTCTCTCAGCTAGGCTCTGGTCGGGATACTTCGCACTTCTCACCGCCTCGTCTGGGTGTTGATCGCAGCCTCAGTCGTCCCCGCTTGGCCGGAAGGAGACACAGGAAATCCTGTAGATACGCGTTTTTGTCCGTTCAGCTGTGGCAGGAGACCGGGCCTGCAACGCACCGCCGGCGCGTGAGATGAGAAAGTGTCCCTGTTCGGGCGCCAATTTATGTGGTAAATATTTCGTTACCGGTACTATTTTTTATGCGGTAAAGTCTATCAAGAATAACTCAGTAAATATAAGAGGCAGAATCCGTGGTATTAGAGGTTTTAAAATGCTTTATTCCTATACAAAGGAAGACAATTCGAATTGTGGGCCTTCTATTCCATCACCACGAAAGTTCAGGAAGGAAGGGGCATATATTATTGACAGATAAGCAGTTTTATAGAAAATACATTACAGTGAAACAGATGCAAGAGGCGTGACAGCTGATAATACAGAAAAACTGTACATACGTAACTAAATAGAGGCGTAAACATGGGTGTAACTAAAATACGTCATTAAACATGATGTCACAAGTGGGTGGATCCATAAAAGAATCCTGCAATGTCAGCAGAAATGTTTGGCAAAGATGCGCGCGCAGCCGCATGACGTGTGATTGACGTGCAACTAGAGGGTGAAGGGGACTTGACATTTAGCTCTACATGTGGAGACAGAAGTCTGGGGTTATGTCAACCTAATCCCAAATCATATCTAATATCCTATGTTTAAAGAACTGTGTTATCCAAAAAGAGAGGTCTCTTAGGATAGAATCTTATTCTATACTGACTATACTGACTGTTAGTGCGTGTACAAGCGTCTAAGTGTCTACACTAGATGCGAGGGGGTAGGAATATTCCATGGTAACGGGGCTATGAATTATTTGCATAAGGGCAGCGAGGCCTGGCCCTTTGCACGGTAGCTGGAAGAATGTTTACCTAAACTACTAGACAGGAATGCATCGGATGAGGAGCGAAGGAGATAATTTTGAAGGTGAAATACAGTTTTTTTGGCAGGCAACTGGCTGGATCAGGCACCGTTAGCCGCGCAGGGAGTAGGACAAAGTTCATGGTCACAGATGCAGGCTCAGACTGGAGCTTTCAGAAGCAGAAGGCAGGAAAAGGCTTGATGACAGAATTCGGGCCTACTCGCCTGAATCTGTAAAATGTGAAAAGTGTACCATATAAAGTCGGTGGCCTTTCATACTTAGGAATGGAATATCTGACCCATTCATGGCGGATCTGAAAGAGGACATGTTAACGGTGGACGCACATATATTTGCGTCTTCAAAACTGGAGTAGGAGGGAACATACATGTATTTATAGCATGCACATGGAGCCGTTGGGGTCTACGATAGGGGACATAACTGATCACAAAATTCATATTTCCTCAGACTAAGCTTCTGATCTTTGAAGGAAGTCTTGGTGTAGGGTCCTCCTCTATAGGGCAATAGTATCTGGAGTCCGTAAGTTGTCGGTGGCATTCTGCTTCATATGTGCCAATGTCCTGGATGACGGTGGCACCGCCTTTATCGGCTGGTTTGATGATAATGGAGGTGTCATTAGTGATGTTCTGCAGGATGCATCTCTCTGCTTTCGTCAGGTTGCCTAAATGGCGTCGATGTGGTAGGTTGGTGACATCCTTCAAAACGGCTTGTCAAAAGTGGTACTGGACCTAGTTTTTCCTAACCCACTCCCAGTCCCCCCCCTCTCCTAGTTTCATTTGATTGAGTACGGCAGCAAGCCGTGGGACCACTATCTCTATCTTTCCTCCCTCTTTTTTGAACTAGGGCCCCCTTGTTTTCTCCTCTCTCTCACCCGGGGCCACCACACCACCATTTGCAGCTACCACCTTCTCCCCTCCCCGAGGGAGGCATCCACCCACTGACCATGGACAATCCCGGGCTTAGTTTTGATGATGACAGAGTGGCAGAGATCCTTAGGGCACCATCACTACTAGACACCGATGGTAACGCAGCATCAGGAAGCCGCAATGATGACTGGAAGTCCTTACTAGCCTTAAGGAAATCCTTACTAGCCTTAAGGAAACAGCAGATTAAAACAGCGCTACACGGCACAATAATGACTGAATACCTTCGAGCTAATATAGCTCCTAATGGCCTTTTGGTGACACTGACACCCCAGATCTTCCTGGAGGATCTCACTTTTAGAAGAGAATGGTCCAAGACTGCATCGAAGTGCACAAGAGATTGGCTTGTCCTCATAATCAACACCGCCAAACGCCTCTCTGATGAACTTTTCATACAGATCACAATAGCAGAATATGGTTTAAAGACAGGGATCTCGATCACATCCTACAAAACACGCCTCGCAGAAATCAACGAGGAAATGTCCGAGTACAGAGACTTCCTCACTAAACAGAAAGTTACTAAACTTCAAAAAGATGTCAAGAGATTCTCCCAAGAAAAAGTATATCCATATACTAAAGAAGATTATATCTTCCAAACCAACGAGATGTCTTCAGAAGAAATGAACAGTAACAGCTCTAGAAGGACCAGCTCCATGAGCAGCGATTCCAGCTATGAAAGCAACAATTACACAACACCGACGAAAGGAGCATGGAGGCAACCTCCACAACCACCGTTGTTCCCGAATTTTGCTCCACACCCTTACCAACAACAACCAGTTCCGGGTCCTTGAGTAGGAAACCCACCCTTATGGAGCACACCCAAGGGATATCCCCCACAGATGCAACCATTTCACCAGTTTCCGAACCCCCCTTTTCACAACAGAGGAAGGGGCAGAGGAAGAGGCAGAAGGAAAAGTGGCTCAAGGAACGTGCACTGGCAGGAACCAGAACAGATGATCCTGAGGAGCAACACAACAGGAATGAGACGTTAGTGTTGAATCTTTCATCCAGACCTCTATCTCAGGAGGAATCCAGTCTCTTGGAGAAGGGACTGGGTTTCGTCCCAACACCAGGAGAGGATACCTTCAGATACCTTCAGACTCCACCAAGAACTACATCTCTTCTTCAGGAAGATTAGACTCAAGGCCTTCTTCTATGACCAACCAGAGGTCCCTGCCTCGGGCACTGTACTTTGGAACAAATCCAAGTTTACACCCACGGCAGCTATGACCCCCAATGAGGTGCTCACTTTTGAGCAAGCCGTTTTGAAAGATGTCACCAACCTACCACATCAACGCCCTTTCAACAACCTGACGAAAGCAGAGAGATGTATCCTGCAGAACATCACTAATGACACCTCCATTATCATCAAACCAGCCATAAAAGGCGGTGCCACCATCATCCAGGACATTGGCACATATGAAGCAGAATGCCACCGACAACTTACAGACTCCAGATACTATCGTAGAGGAGGACCCTACACCAAGACTTACTTCAAAGATCAGAAGCTTAGTCAAGGAAGCCGTACGCGAGGATTGGATTACAACCCATGAGGCAGAGTTTCTGTGTAACAACAATCCCAGAACTCCCTACTATTACACTCTACCGAAGATCCATAAAGGAACCAACCCACCGCCTGGACGCCCAATAGTGTCAGGTATCGACTCCCTTCTTGAACCGATTGTCACCAAGACACCGTCCTATCTGAGGGACACCACAGAGGTGTTGAACATGATTGAACACTATGATGACCCTGGCTCTATCACCCTCCTGGCCACATTGGATGTAGAAGCCTTTTATACTAATATACCTCAAGATGCCACCCTTGAGGTCATGGAAAACATGCTGCGGGAGCAAGACCAATGGATCTACAAAACACCCATCTCCTTCATCTGCGAATGTGCTGCTCTGGCCATAAAAGATAACTTTTTTGCTTTTAAAAAACAGCTTTACCACCAAATACAAGGTACCAGCATGGGGAGCACCTTTCGCGCCGAGCCTGGCCTGCATGTACATGGCTAGCTTTGAGGACAAGTTTATCCTGGGTGACAACAATCCCTACAAAGAAAATATCATGACATGGCGCCGTTACATAGACGATGTTCTCTTAATCTGGACAGGGAATGTTGACTTATGCAGTAACTTTTTGGCATGGCTTAACACACTCGATCCCTTCCTCAAGTTCACCGGTACCAGTTCAGAAGAGAGCATTGCGTTCCTGGATCTCTGGATAACTTTACGCAATGGCACACTACTTACAACTAACTATCGGAAGCCTACGGATAGAAAGAGTCTCCTGCTATACCAGAGCCATCATCCAAAAGCACTAAGGGATAATGTCCCAGTCGGTCAGTTCCTTCGACTACGTCGAAATTGCAGTACCATTTGCGAATATGAAAAACAATCTGCCATTTGATCACGTAACCTCAAGGAACGTCACTACCCACCAAAAACCATAAGCGGAGCACAAAAATGAGCGAGGAACCACCACAGAGAAGCTCTGTTGGAAGTAAAAGAGAAACAAGAGAACAATGTCCTCACTTGTGTGACAACGTTCACACCTAACTCCAACAGGATTCCGAAACCATCAAGAAACATTGGGGTATTTTATCAACAGGGTCATTCGAACCGGGACCAGCCCCCCTCTTGCCTTTGAAAGGACCCAGAATTTCAAGGACTTACTTGGGCATACAAGACCTAAACACATCGTTAGCACTCAGCCCACACTATGGTCCCTACCACCTATCGTAGGACACTTCCCTTGCGGCTCATGCTCCATTTGCCCACTAACAGTCCCATCCAAGAGTTTAGATCTAGGATTAATGAGACCCTGGGTGCAAAAGCGCCACACAAACTGCAACACCAAAAACTGTGTGTATTTAACCACATGCCCATGCAATAAGAAATACTTGGGCATGACAACTAGACCCATCAAAATACGCATGGGGGAACACAAAAGCATAGTACGATGTAAAAAGACCAACACGAAACTACAGAACCACTTTCTTGAACTGAGCCATACCACCAATGATCTCAAATGGGCCATCATAGATTCCAATACTAATTGGACTGCGACTACACTTTTCAGACATGAACAACGCTGGGTCTTCCGTCTAAAGAGCAACACACGTGGGCTCAACGACTATATACCGTGGTCTGAATTAGTCACCTAGGTCCTCCTAATCAGGCAATAAAGGATCTATTCCTATCCACCTTACCGCTGCCCCTCCCAGTTCATAAAGATACATGAACCAATTGTTTCACAAACAGAAGGCATTCATTATAGTGGCACCTTTCTACATCGCCCCCTGTCTTAGTGAATAAAATTGGGAGTCGCCACCCTTTGCGTCCTCACGTCCTTCTCCATTACAGAGACAAAATGACCTTTCTATGTCACCATCTACCTGGCATATCACTTCCAGTAACACCTATAGGCTGTGTGAGGCTGCACGAACCTTGAGTAATTTGTCTATACTCCTATGACCACGATCAACCCACTTGCCAACACACCGTACTCCAACAGGCCTGTGCCACCTATCCAGGCAGCCATAAAGGAATTAAATTGTTAATTGACTCGTAGTCATTACAGGGTATATTCAATCAAGCTGCAGCTCTCAACTCCGCTATATGTATGAGTGAATAAAACTCAGAGTCGCCACCCTCTGCGTCCTGTCGTACATTTCCATCACACAGACAGAATGGCACCTTTTTTCTGTCATATCCTTCCTGGCGAATCTATGCAAGTTACACCTACAGGCAGTGTTAGCCTGCACTTACCGTGAGTAATCTGACTACACTACTACAGACGCAATCGTCCTGCATGTCACTCCATACTATCTCAATAGCCCCGTATCCCCGATCCAGGCAACCATTAAGGAACTGAATTCTTTATTCACGTGTAGCTAATACAGGATAGATTCAATCATAGTACACATCCAACATCCACAAAAACGAGCGAGGAACAACCACAGAGAAGCTCTGTTGGAAGTAAAAGAGAAACAAGAGAACAATGTCCTCACTTGTGTGACAACGTTCACACCTAACTCCAACAGGATTCCGAAACCATCAAGAAACATTGGGGTATTTTATCAACAGGGTCATTCGAACCGGGACCAGCCCCCCTCTTTGCCTTTGAAAGGACCCGGAATTTCAAGGACTTACTTGTGCATACAAGACCTAAACACATCGTTAGCACTCAGCCCACACTATGGTCCCTACCACCTATCGTAGGACACTTCCCTTGCGGCTCATGCTCCATTTGCCCACTAACAGTCCCATCCAAGAGTTTAGATCTAGGATTAATGAGACCCTGGGCGCAAAAGCGCCACATAAACTGCAACACCAAAAACTGTGTGTATTTAACCACATGCCCGTGCAATAAGAAATACGTGGGCATGACAACTAGACCCATTAAAATACGCATGGGGGAACACAAAAGCATAGTACGATGTAAAAAGACCAACACGAAACTACAGAACCACTTCCTTGAAATGAGCCATACCACCAATGATCTCAAATGGGCCATCATAGATTCCAATACTAATTGGACTGCGACTACACTTTTCAGACATGAACAACGCTGGGTTTTCCGTCTAAAGAACAACACACGTGGGCTCAACGACTATATACCATGGTCTGAATTAGTCACCTAGGTCCTCCTAATCAGGCAATAAAGGATCTATTCCTATCCACCTTACCGCTGCCCCTCCCAGTTCATAAAGATACATGAACCAATTGTTTCACAAACAGAAGGCATTCATTATAGTGGCACCTTTCTACATCGCCCCCTGTCTTAGTGAATAAAATTGGGAGTCGCCACCCTTTGCGTCCTCACGTCCTTCTCCATTACAGAGACAAAATGACCTTTCTATGTCACCATCTACCTGGCATATCACTTCCAGTAACACCTATAGGCTGTGCGAGGCTGCACGAACCTTGAGTAATTTGTCTATACTCCTATGACCACGATCAACCCACTTGCCAACACACCCTACTCCAACAGGCCTGTGCCACCTATCCAGGCAGCCATAAAGGAATTAAATTGTTAATTGACTTGTAGTCATTACAGGGTATATTCAATCAAGCTGCAGCTCTCAACTCCGCTATATGTATGAGTGAATAAAACTCAGAGTCGCCACCCTCTGCGTCCTTACGTACATTTCCATCACACAGACAGAATGGCACCTTTTTTCTGTCATATCCTTCCTGGCGAATCTATGCAATTTACACCTACAGGCAGTGTTAGCCTGCACTTACCGTGAGTAATCTGACTACACTACTACAGACGCAATCGTCCTGCATGTCACTCCATACTATCTCAATAGCCCCGTATCGCCGATCCAGGCAACCATTAAGGAACTGAATTCTTTATTCACGTGTAGCTAATACAGGATAGATTTAATCATAGTACACATCCAACAGCGCTCGCCTTTTTCTCCCCTTCAACATGTTCTTTTTTCGGGGGTTCAGCGCTATAACCACCTTTTTCCTTGGTATTACAGACTCAAAATATCCAATACATATTTTTTTATTTTTCTATTTCTCTACGAGAGTTCATAAGAGTGTGCCAGTGCCTAGCACATTCTTTAATAGGGGTTCCCACTCCAATGAACACTATGCAGCGCTTTGCATCGCGCACTCTACTCAAGTGGCTTTAATGCGCCTGTAAGAACCTATTTTAACGTATCTCCCTGGTTTTCTATTTAAGTTGTGTTGCTTAATTTTTCCCCTGTTTTTAACCTAACAGGCCTTGTACTCGCACTCTAATTTGGTTATTCCACCGCTCTTTTAGCGGGTCCTTGCCCATTTCTTTTTACGTGGGGGACATATTGGATTGGGGAGTAGGACGCCGGGCGGCACCATCTTTGTCTACGCTCTAGTGTTCACTAGGACGCTAGTGGTGCATTTAAGGCGATCATGCAGACGCGCAGCGGGCACGCGCAGCAGGTTCGCCGGATTTCCGCCGGAGTTACGCCTGAGTTCAGCCCGTCTGCGCCCGTCCGCGCTCGACCGAGCTCAGGTCAGGAGACGACTACTTTCCGCCATTCTTACTCTGGCAGTGTTCTACGCCACTTAGATAGTGGTGGGACGAAACTAGATATCACTACTATGGGGAGGATTGGGGATATGAATTTATTGAGAACCCCCAGCGGGAGATCGGGGACTACTGCACGTACGCTAAAACTAACATGTCTAAACACTAGGTCGCTCCATAAACACCACCTAGAGATCTTCACACTGTTGCAGGATGAGGACATTGACGTCCTAACCCTTACGGAGACATGGTTGGGTGACGACTCCTTACCTGATATTATAGCGGCCCTCCCCTTTGGGTATGATGTGGTCTGGCAAAATCGAGCCCATAATGCTAGGGGGGGAGGGGTAGCAATTTTGTATAAAAAACACCTAAAGATTGTTAAAATAGCGGCTGAATCACTGGATATATCTGATGTTCTGGGTGTGAAGATCACGTTGGACAACTCATGTCTTGTAATCTTTACTGTTTACCGTCCGCCAAACTCGACGGCAGTGTTCAACGACTTATTTGCCTCTTTGATATCTGATCTTTGTACCCGGTGCCAAAAGATCGTGATAACCGGAGACTTTAATATGCACTGGGATAAAAGTCATGATGACTCGATATCTTGTCATCTGGAGAGCATTATGTCATCTCTTGGAATGAGACAGCTGGTAAATGCCCCCACGCATATTAAAGGGAATATCTTAGATCTTATCTGGAGCTCAGATCCTGAGGTAGTTGTCGTTGATATTCTTCCATGTATTTGGTCCGACCATTATTTGGTAAACTGTGAGATCCCCATTACAGGATATCCAGCTCAAAAGCCTTCAAAAACGAAAGCAGTCCGTCAGTGGAAAGGAGTCGATTTACAATCCTTGTCCGCTACCCTTCCTGGGTATGTTCAATCATTGATACCTAGTGAGGATCTAGATCTAGACTATAAAAACCTAACACGAACCTTGAGTCTGGCAATGGATGAAATAGCACCTGTGAAAACCCATAAAGTTAAAAGAGCAGGTAAAGGGGCTCCATGGTTCACCGCGGCCTTGAGGGATCATAAAAAGGAGCTTCGTTCTCTGGAAAGGAATTGGAGGAGAACAAAGGATGGCACGGATAGGGAACGATATAAAATCTGTCTTAATAGATATAAAAAGCTGATTATGGCTACAAAAGTAGCCTTTTATGAAGCTCGCATTAGTCAGGCTGAAAATATCCAGAAGGAAACATTTAACATCTTGACGGAGCTGAGTAAAAAACCTGAAACGTCGGAAACCACAATAAATGTGGACACGTTTCAACGCTTCTTCCTGGAGAAGGTGGAGACCATTCTCTTAGAGATTAAGAATGGCACGTTGTAGGGCCCACCTCCGCTACAGGAGCCTCTTTTTCCTCTGGAAATTTCTCTTTCAAGGTTCCCTGTGATAGATCATCAAAGCTTTGAAAAGCTTATGAATAGAACCAAGTCCGGTTCCCCGGCGGAACCATGCCCTCCGAAGGTTTTTCGTTTGGCGTGCTCCTTGTTAGGAGATTATATTATTCCTCTCCTTAACAGTTCACTGGAGACCGGCTTTCTACCATCCAGCTTTAAGGAAGCTCGTGTTAGACCTCTTTTGAAGAAGCCGGGAGCCGACGCGACCATTCTGAAAAATTATAGACCGATTTCTCAGTTGCCTTTTTTGGCTAAGGTTTTGGAGCAACATGTTCTGAAGTCTCTTTCCGGTTTCCTGGAGACACACCACATACTCCAGGAGCGTCAGGCAGGCTTCCGTGCACATCATAGCACTGAGCTGGTGATGCTTGCAGTGCTAGATGAGCTTAGAGGTATGGCTGACAGTAAGAAGCCTAGCGCCCTGATACTGTTAGATCTATCAGCGGCGTTTGATACTGTCAGCCATTCCCTACTACTGGATAGACTAGCCCGTTTTGGGATAAAAGACCTGGCTCTTAAATGGCTGCAGTCTTTTTTAAACGGTAGGACACAGAGAATCCAGTTTGGGGATTGTATGTCGGAGGTCGGAGTGTTAGAGTGCGGCGTCCCGCAGGGCTCCGCTCTCTCTCCGTTATTATTTAATCTCTATCTGCAACCTCTGATTAACTCTTTAGCCAAAATGGGTTGTCATGTATTTAATTACGCTGATGACACCCAGTTACTTTTGAGTATCGATAATACAATGTCAGCTCAATCCAATGCCCAAGATATCCTCGGACATACGGTCAGTTGGATGACGGTAAATTTGCTGAAAATAAATCCAGACAAGACCGAGATACTGGTGGTTTCAACTACAGCTTCACCTTGGGGTGACCTTTATTGGCCCCAGGACTTGGGCCCTACACCGATCCCAAGCAAGCAAGTAAAAAGTCTTGGGATAAAGATTGACAACGAGCTGTCAATGGCCAATCAGATCTCTGCGGTTGTAGGGACTTGCACTGGCATGATTAGACAACTGCGCAAGCTTGTCCCTTTTCTTTCCTTCTCCATGCTACGTACAGTTGTTTCTGCCACAATAATATCTAGGCTGGACTATGGAAACGTCCTGTACCTAGGCCTACCAAAGTCTTTGACTAAGAGATTGCAGGTTGTGTTAAATGATGCTGCGTGACTGATTTTCAGACTCCCTAGAAGAGCCCAGGCTTCTCCCCTACTGCACAAATTACATTGGCTCCCCATTGTGCAGAGAGTGGAGTTTAAGAGCCTCTGTATGGCCCACAAGGCGATCTATGGACAGGCCCCTGTTTACATCAAGGAACGTTTAGAGCTTTATCAGCCTAAACGAGCGCTTAGATCGGGGAATGCCCAGTTGCTAGCCTGCCCGCGATACAGGTTGTCAACAAAAGGAGGTAGATCCTTCTCAGTGCTGGTCCCACAACTTTGGAATAGATTACCGGAATCACTCCGGAGAGAGGGTAACCTTCTATGCTTTAGGAAGCAGCTGAAGACGCTCCTCTTCAAAGAGGCTTTTTGCCACTTAAAATAGCTTCGCGTAGGGCATTTCCTCTTCTCGCGTCCAGGGCCTGATCTATAGTTGTTAGTCATTGGTTCAAAGCGCCTAGAGACCTGCAGGTGAGTTGGCGCTATATTATAAGCCTAATATAACATAACATAACATATGGCGACCAGCTTCTGCCGACGTGCAGACTTCCGGGTTGTTCGACGCTCCCCGGGAAGACACGCCCCTCTTCGTTCCCAAACACTTCCGCCTTTCACCGGCACAAATACCGGAGCTACTCCACCTCCACTAGTCCGGAACCCAGTATATGGCAGGGCAGGTGAATAGGCTTGAACGAGGGGTCAACGACGTGAGTATCACTCCGCTGCTTTATCACGAGAGATGTCTGACAAAAGGTATGCCATTGGAAAATCCTTTACCTACTATTGTCTTTGTCCGCAGTGATTATCCCCCACCGCCGTTAGGACTTACGAGGGGGCACTTCTCATTCTCGCTAGGGGTAAACTTTTACTCTGTTTATTTCTTTTCAACCTCCCGACCACTGTGCATGAATTTACCTTATTGTTCCACTACAAAACCAACGTACTATAATTAGAAAGGCCATTATTTGGTTTATCCACTGCTGCAATACGGATTATTCCACACGCATCATCTACCATCATATCCGCTCTGTGTGAGCACATCACTCGGGTGGCCACTACGGTAGAATACAAGAGCCCTTTTCTCGAATTGCACCTTTTAAGACTAGTATACACTTTTGTTTGTTTGACCAATGTTCACCTATAATCGCATGGTGTTATATGGCTAATAGCACCTGCACATCCGAGCACATGCTAATGTCTCTAATCATTTAGGTTGAGCCTTCCATCAACCAGCATGCACATATCAGCCTCAAAAGGTACTTCTTTCAGATGCCTTGTGAACGTCGAGCATTCTTTGAGTCTCTATATGTTGGTTCCTGTTCTTTTGTCTCCCTTTCATCCCCACAGGTACTACGCTGGGACACGTGAACAGTGTCCCCCATAGCGTAATGCGCATAATCTCACCTGAATAAGAGGTATTTTAGGAACAAAGAGTGTCCCACTATTTTCCTTTCACTTTCTTTATTTTCACATTTTTGGTCCTGACAAAGCACGCGGGGATCCACTAGGGACCCAACAACAGCACGAAACAACTTGACCTGCACACACTCCTTCACACACGGGCACTAGGAGCAGTGGAGTAATACCCCGTCCTCTATGCCATCTATTAATAGAGGTTTGCCCCTTGCCCCTGTACATATTTTTTTTCTTACCCCCGGACCAACAAAGAAAATTATCCCCACGGCACCGGTGGGTAATTTTAAGACACCCCCCGCCTTTTGTTTAGGCCCACACACCCGCATGCACAACTGCGGCGTCTCCACAAAAGATCTCCGACAAAGAGCCCTCTCGCGGGGCCCGTGGGGGACTGCAGCGCCGCCCCCATGAGGAGCAACTCCCGATGATGAAGCATGACACTCGCAAGGGTGTGTGAGGGCACTAATATCAAAAGGAGAGATTCCCCACCTAGCACTGATAAGGAACACTTCCTTTAGAGACTTTGTCCTTCTTTATCTCATTTCAGCGACCTAATTGGCCTCTGAGTCCTTCTTCCTTCTGAGGAACAGTTAACCACAACGTGACTTAACGATATTTCTTGGGAGTATTGGTAATGGACCTAGTTTTTCCTAACCCACTCCCAGTCCCCCCTCTCCTAGTTTCATTTGTCCTCCATTTGAAGCTGGTGTAAATATTTGCTACGATGGTTTGCAATCAAAATTGTGGAGATCGGGGGCATGGCCAGCCAAGACAGTCAAGTGGATGTGATCCAACGAGGCTCCATTGCATCAGGTGACAAAGATGGGGAAAACCCGGTGAAGCTGTCAGTTTATCACCTCCGCTTGTTAACGGGAACATGATCGACAGGGTTAGGGCATTCCTTGGACTGACTGGGTACTATAAAAGATTTGTTCGGAACTATGGGACCATTGTTGCTTCCCTGACAAAACTGACTTTTAAAAAGAGGCTCAAGAAAGTTGATTATACACCAGAGTGTCAGAAGGCTGCTATGTGTTCAGCACCAGTGTTACTAGACCCTGACTACACAAAGGAATTTGTTTCTTCAGAAATATTCTTCAGAACAAGGGATTGGGGCAGTGCTGGCACAGGTAAATGAGGAGGGCCTTGATCAGCCACTTGAATTCATTAGCAGATGTCTTCTCCCCAGAGAGAAGAGATGGTGGGCCATTGAGAGAGAGGCCTTTGTTGTGGTTTGGTCCCTGAAAAAGCTGAGACCATATTTGTTTGGTACTCACTTTCATGTTCAAACTGACCACAAATTTTCTCAGATGGTTCATAAAGATGAGTAGGGGGGAACCCAAGCTATTGAGGTGATGCATTTCCCTACAGGGAATGTACTTTGCAGTGGAACACTAACCTGACGTTGCCCATGCTAATGCAGATGGACTTTCCAGGGTTTCCCAATTAGCTGACGAGGACTACTAGGGTGTAGGTTAGTGACCCATTGCCTTTCGTTTGGGGGGGCTATGTTGCAAAGTCATGCTGTATGCCCTGTGCAACCCCGTGTTATGCTGGCTGGTACTCGTGGTAACTGACTGTCTTTGGGCTCTGTCTAAGCAGGACCAGGCCAGTGCTATTTTGAAAACACAGTTTTAATGCACACATACATGAGGGTACACAATATATTAGGGTAAACTTACAATTGGCATGACCTACTGTATAAGTCCCTAGTAGATAATTGGGCTGGGGAATTAAAACAACTTTAAAGTCCTTAGTATATAACAGGGTATGACAGTTTAGAGGCCAGCAGCCCTTTCTGCACTTGCATGTGTACACTGCTGACAGTCTGAGGTCATTTTAAAAGCAGCCTTGTATACCAGCACTGATTTAAATGTAAATAGTGCCCACACTCAATTTTGGTGGTAGGGACACTTACAAAAGTGATAAATATTCAAGCAGTTTAGGTACCCCCCAGGGTCTCCCCTGGGTATCACAGGGGTAGGAGGCATGGCATTATAAGGAGGGGCCTTTTAAAAGATGTTTTATATGCTCTTGGGAGAAAGAAATTGCACATTTCACTTTCCCAATTGTAGTAAAGTGCTTCCAAAAATCGGCTTTGGTGCTAAGAGCACTGTGGAGTGAGGGTCTACCATATTTTTGCATATTCAGGACCACTAAAGTCTCTCCTTGGTGTCCCAAGGGTGAGGGGCCATGAAACTATAAGCATGGCATTCATAAAAGATGTTGTATATGTCCTGGTAATAAAGAAATCGCCCATTTCATTTTCCCCATTGTAGATACCTAGCCATATAGGATAACATTGCAATAGTTTATGAACGCAGAACTATCACTAGGAATTGAATTAGGATATCATTCAAGGACTTAGGAGAATGGTATTGATAAATCCAGCATATGCCATTGCTGATTTTTTCCTAAATTCTACAGAAAATAAGTTATGACTTTGTCTGTAAGCCAAAATCCAGCATTCCTGCAGTTCTCCCTGATTAGTCAGAGTTAACAGGATTAGCCAGGCTGCTTTGATCAAGTGATAAGTGGATCACCCATGGAGAGGCTATCTGGTGGAGCGAGCTCTGCTACACGGGAATGCCAGAGAAACGGAAGGGGGAGGGGATGTAAAGCATGAGGCTTCAAAGGAGGACTAAGACAGGCAGAGAATGCCAGGTCCATCTACCCTCATCCCCCATACCCTTTTACTCAGCCAGATGGTAGGCTTAAGGAAGGAATCCGCAGATGGTAGGGGAGGAGAGCTTTGGAAATGATCCATACTGGAGGTTGGTTTAACTAGTTCTTGATCCTCTGCTGAGATTTCAGCCATACTGAATTTTGGAGGAATAGTGCTGTCTGGGAGAAGATTATACCACACTTTGGAGGAAGTGGTCGTGCTCTGTGGTGTTGCCGTGCACCTCTTTGGACAGGAGTGCTCTCTTGCTTGACCCCAGAGAACAATGAATAAATATGTGAGAGAAGCAGAGGTTCTCAGATCTGCTGTTTGAAACTAAGAGAAGAAGAAGGATTGCCAAGCTGGAAACTTGATTTGTACCATCAGGCCTTGCATTCCAACTGACTGCACCTGCTGCATTATCTGAAACTACAGCCCTGTGGATGTACCCTGCTTCAAGAGGAATATAGAGTGTACTCAATGCAAGCTACAGGATAACAGAGCTCAACCAGGCCATCACCACCAAGAATCCTCTGCCTGGAGTGCGTCAAATAGATTTCTAGGGTTTAGTCCAGGTGTATTGTGGGAATTATGGTCCCAACCTTTCAAGGACCATCTTGGAGATTCCAGACCCTTGGACTGTGTTTTGGATGCCAAGGAACCTCAAGAGGAACTTCAGAGAGAAGTTTCAGAAGTTAGAAGAAGTTGGCATCAACATTTGGAAAAAAAGCTCCATAAGGGGACTGACTCAACTGCGAGAGCCAAGCTGGCCACCTTCGACCGTGAGCCAAGCAGACGCTGGTTCATCCAGTTGAAAAGCTCCGGAGGTCCGACTTACATAGTTTGACTGGAAGCTCCCTGAAAAAACAAGCCAGCGAACCCTCACCGAATTCAGACTGGTGAAGAGCATCGAGGGACCCCGGCAGAAAAAGCTCCAGAAACGTTTCTAAGTCTGAAGGTAAAATTTGACCGAGGCCTACCGCAAGGGGTATGTGACAGGGCTCCATCAAAGTCAGCCTGAAACGGTGACTTTGTCCTGGTCAAGTGCGACCCGATGTCCCAGAGTGGTGCTATAGGTTTTTAGGCACTACATAGTGTTCAGTCATTAAATAGTCATATCTCGGGTTCCCTACATTGGATATTTGTCGTTTTGGTGTCATTTTAAAGATACAAATATTTCCAATTTTTATAAATGGTTTTTATTGTCTATTGTGTATTAATTATTTACTGAATTGGTGACTGACTGACTACTGAATTGGTGTTTTTAAATGCTTTACATACCTGTCTCCTAAGTTAAGCCTGCCTGCCTGCAGCCAAGCTACCCAGGGGTGAGCATGCGAATATTATTATTATTATTAACATTTGTAAAGCGCGACAGCTACCTCCAACGGAGGTGTCCCGGCACTAGCATCCATCCAGTGAGGGGGGGAGAGGCCAGGAGAGAGGCCCAAAGTGTTAGACGGTACAATAATAATTTGTTGAAACCTGTGCTGAGCCCTAGACTGTGTTAGTGGCCTTATTGCCAGTGGTAGGTGCATATGTACCACTACTAATAACCCTCTTTCTAACATCTTTTTATCTTCCTGTTTATTAATCTACTTAAACTTAATGTATTCCTCTTCAGATGTGCAATTAGCATAATTGATTCGACATCTTAAAATCTTAACATAAACATTCCACAAACCACTTCAGAGATGACTTTTCTTATATATGCCAACAGAACCTCCCTTTCTTACATTTTAACTTACACAAATATATCATACTTGGTTACCTTTATCCAGTTCCATAATGGGTTCCTGTAAGAAAGTAGTTTATTAATTGCGGTTGGAGACTACCCACCTCAAGACATAATCATAACCCTTGGTAGGGTATAACTGCACAATAACTAAAAATATCTGAGTTCAACCTCATGGTAGCAGTGGCCTAGAGCAGACATTTTTTTAACTTAGGGCCATGTGTAAAGTATCTATGCAGTACCCAAACGTCAAAATGAAAATGAAAATTCCAAACCAAATTTTAAGAATAGAGGAAAGTTTAATAAACAAAATTGCGCACAAAATGATATAAATACAATAGGGGGAACAGGAGATATTCATTTTAAGGTTTTAAATAGAAATAGCATTAAAAAGTGCATAGCACCAATGATAGTTAATGGTCGAAGTTAGCCAACTGCAATGGAGTGCAGGTCTGATTTACCGCAGGGGTGTCCTGGTCAAAGATTTTATCTTCTGATTTAGGGCCTTTTTTATATCTTGGCCGTAAGCATATTCAGTCGCAACAGTATGCTTACCACCAAAATAATGGTTTACATGCGGGCAGGCCATATATTTAATCATGGCGGAGACTACTCCGTCTACGCCCTGATTTATCCCCTCCGACGGCGATGTGGTTGTTGGAAGCAGACCTGTAATTCCTCCTACTGATTTAGATGGGCGGGATTATAGATCCATTTTCACTGCCTAACACTGACAGGAAAACTCTGGCGGTTAGGGGTAGTGAGAACTGCTAAATGCTACCCTAGCCATGGTAGCGGACTCTCATGGCAAGGGGTAGCATTGTGTTTTTGATTTTCGAGATTTTTTTTTAAAAATGTCTTTTTTTTATCATGTTGATGGAGCCCTGTACCAAAGAGCAAACTGCATTGACAAGAAACGCGGTGACAGTGGTTCCCATGATGCTTCATAAATGACCACCAGCTTTGCAGTCATTTATACATTTAGGGGCAGTCTACTCACGAGAGTGCGGAGAAATGTACTCCATAGGCCTAGCACAAAAATGTTTCACCTGCCAGGAAATACATCTTCTCTTACTCTTTTAATGTGCAATCAACCATAGGACTAAACTTCTAAGGCCACCAAGACTTCAGGGTACCCATTTATAGACTCACAAGGTGTCAGGCAGAGACAGTCAGGAGTGTCCAGTCCAGTCCAGTTGTCCTTGGTTAGCTGGGTACTTCCAGGAAATGGCCTCTTGCATCGTGTTGCCTCCTTGTAGCCACAAAGGCTACAGCTGACCCTTGGAGTGCTTTTCTTTGTTTTGGGTACAAGAGGGAGCAGATCAACTATTTCAGAGCTCCTCTTGGGCTACAGACACCAGGTCCAGTCCTTTTTTTCTGGCCCATAAAGTGTTCTCTAGAAAGTGCCTGGTGATGCACCTTTAAAGCCTGGCACTAGCTAGACAGTGGGGGTAACGTCTTGCCCTCCCTAACAAATGGGGTAAACATTCCCGAAGCCAGACCTACCCACTTTTTTAGTGGTTCCTGTCTTACTTACTGCAAACAGACCCCCAAAACCATGTGTGAGGGCATTTTCAAGACAGTGCAAGTCTTCAGCCAAACCAAACTTGTATTCTGAGGTCTGAGGCTGGGGATGTGGGTAGGAAGTGTCCTATGTTAATCCCAGTGTCCACCCACATCAAACAAAACAATCATGTTAGACGCAAGCACTGTACTCACAACAAACCCAGAGACAAAAGTCTGGAAGGACAAAAGCAGGGCCCTTCAGCAACTAGAAAGTTGGTAAAAGGGAATTCACTTGGTATCCTGTTTTATCCCTTTCAAGCATGACCTACACATTACCAGTGGCTCCATAGATCTATCAAGCAGGATGTGACACTGTGCTCACAGAAGGAGGCACACAGCCCCCACTCTGCATATTCTGTTATTCCCAGATGAGTCATCTCTGTCAATTAATGTGAGCCTACTATTTGCTCCTAGGAGGAATTTCCAACCTTCTTCACACCTATTCAAGGCTCCTCACTGTCTGGGAGAGGGCACAGGCTTATGCTGATTTTCCTTCTAACAGTTCAGGTAGGTAGAAGGTAACTTTCTAAAAGTTACTTTTCCCTAATATTTATAAAAAATCTGACTACACTTTTGAATTGAATTTGTAATAACAATTATCAATAGTTGTTTAATTATTAATCAAGCAGGCCCAATTCAAGAGTTCCATTAATAGTTACTAATATCGCTCCCCAGTGTTTCGCTGTGTGTCTATATAGAAGTGATCTATTAATAATCAAAACACATAATTTTAGGCCCGCTGCAGATTTTAAACTGCCACCATTAGGCTACACAGGGAGGCCTTAGCAATGTTCACCCAGCCACTTCAGCACAATAGTGGCACAATATGTGCTGCAAACAAGAACTGGCATTTAATTTAATATCACTGGGTACACTTTGTAAACCATATACTAAGGTGTTATAGGTTAGTTAAATATACCAGTCTGGAGTATGCCAATTCAACCATGTTTAAAGGGGGATCACAGGCACTTTACCAGTAGCTAATAGGGGTAAAATGAACAAAGCTCCAAATCCAACAGAAATAAAGGGTCTACGAAAAGGTGAACAATCCAGAGTGATCACACAGAAAAGGCAGATTTTCTACAGATCACTTTTTAGCAGTTTCACTAAGGACAATAGAGCCTCGCTTGGTTACCTTTTAACCAGTCTGGTTTGAGTCTCCCTAACTTACTCTTTCATCTGTCCTATCAGAACTTACCTTTCTTACCTGTTTTCACCGGCCCAGTCAAAAATCCATCTTATCACAGCCACACTTGCTTACCTTTTCACCCATCCTCCTCCTACACACTAATTTTATTTCCTTCTCTTTCTCAATATTTTGGGACTATAATCTACTCCTCACTTATCAAAAGACTGCTCAAAAAGCATCTCCTCCACACAAGTGTAAAACAGTGACAGAGAACACCACCATTTACAGACATTTACAGAACCACCATCAAAAAAGCCAAGAGACCCCATTACGCACAAGAAATCTTGGAGGAACATGTTTAACCAAAGAGCTCTTTATAGGGGTTAATTAATTCTGGAACCCCACTAGTACTTAAATATAAAATATGCACATGAACTATGTTATACTCTTATACATACCGTCATTAAGAAAGCCGATAATCTTGAAGCTTACTTCCTCAAAATCATGCAACACCCTCCCAGGACCTGTCACCAAATTAGGCCTCCTTTTACCTTCCGATCATACTGTTTTCATTAAACATACTAACATATAAAAAGAACTACCAACCTAATTAAAGCCACAAGCATGGATGGTCTACAGACGATCCTTGATGGCCAAACACTATTAAATCAAACTTGAGTCCTCTGCTGCTATAGAGAGATCATCAGTACCTTCCTATTAATTGGTGAATTCTAAGCGAAACATCATATAATAAGCCTAGTGTAAAACTCAAACAAGCTGACCTAGCTGATTACAGGCCAATACCTTCTGTGGTAAACTCACTGAAAAGACAATCTTTTCCCAGGTGACAATGTTCATCAAGCAAAACAACCCACTGGCAAACAGACACAATGGATTTAAACTAGGAAGACATGTGGAAACAGCACTATTTTCCATCGGTGCTGACCTTACCTCTGTGGGGGTGCCACTCTACTTAGCTTACATTGAACTTTCACACAGCTATCCAAAAAACTAAACTACTCGCTCAAAGGCGGCATGCCACTTGAATAGAGGCTCCAGTCCTCAACTGGATAAAATCTTTCAAAGACAGACTCCATATTGGGGCACTATCACTATTCAAGTCTACACCCCACATCAGTTAACATCCTGTTCCCCAGGGCTTAAATAGAGAACGTTTTTATTCTTAGATTGCACAATTCTTTCAACCTGACCAGCTATTACTATGCTGATGACACTCACATCAGCTTAAAACTTTGTCAACACTCTCAGATCAAAACTTCAAAACTTAGGGGCTGATTAGGATGTAGGGCGGATTGCCACCACCTGCATGGCGGTGGCGATCTGCCCTACATTTCCCTCCGCCCGCCACCTATTTTCCCCCGCCATATTAGTATAGCGGGGGGGACCAGTCGACCGGGTGGAAAAGGGGCAAGATATGGTGGCGGTGTCTGCTAGACACTGCCATCCATATTAGCAAGTGTGCGGGAAGCAGCCTTTCCGTGGGGGCGATGCCGCCACTGAAAGGCATGTAGATTTTGCTGTCGGGGCCTGTTGCGGGCCCCCAGGGTATTGGGGGTTGGGGGGTGCACATGGGGGGTACCTATGGTATCCCCCTACATTGTCATGGACAAGGTGACAGGCTCCGCACATTGCATTCCCAGCATTGTGGTGGCGATGCTGTCAGCACCGCCCGCCACAATACTGGGAATAGAGGATGCCACCGCCACGGTGGCAGTGGCATCCTAATTGCAGGTGCGGGACCGCCACACCACTGGCGGCCGGTCCTAGCACTGCTAGGGTGGCGGGTGGTAAATCAAAGTCTATTAGCTGTGAAACAATGAATGCTAGAAAATCATTTCAAACTCAACTCTTCAGAAACAGAAGTAGTTTCCTGTGCATTATGGCAAATCTATAACCCAATATCTTCTTGCTCCAGGCAAAGGGGTCACCACCTACTACTTCAAATGAAGTTGAAAAGCTTTGCGGGATTATGGGCTCCAACATATCTCTTTATTCCAATGTCAACAAAAAGCCGAGGAGAGAAAAACAATTTCTATACCATGTGAATTTGATGCCTAATTTATCTCTATGCAGGCATCTCATATGATATGGGCATCACTGGCCCTGGTGAAAACATGATTGGATTATGCAAACAGATTCTACTTCTGACTCATTAGAAAAGCAAGTGCCACAAAACAGAGAATACAAAAACACTTCAGTCAAATAGCTATTCAACCTAAACAAACAGGACTATATCACATCTGCCCTCAAAGCACTACACTGGTTACCAGTGGCAAGAAGAGTACCTGTAAATCGTATTGTGTTGCACATTGAGTAATTCATGGACTGGGACCTGGCTTTCTACAAAAGAATGTCAGACTATACAAAGGAGATACCTCAGATCAGGAATAACTCAATAGCTGATAACTAAAAATTTGGGACGAAGCTGTATCTCAGTACAGAAACGAAAACTATGAGATAAACTGACAAAGAAAATCAGATCTTAAAAAAACCTTTTTATTGAGAAGTGTCTCAAAGTCTTGATTTTTAACGTCACCTAGACTCGAGGCCCTCTAATGCCACAACCCTGACTGGTTTGTATATAATGCACATGACTCTGCATTAAGTTTGGAGCACAGTCTGTGGACATCATGCATGATTCAGCAGCACTTACTGCTGGCAACACACTCATCTTATCCTCGTCCCTCCAATCAGAATAATTAATCCTTGCTAAGTACTTTGATACATTGACAAGAGATTGAAATACAGCTATACAATGGAAAGCATGCTACTACCAGCCTGTATCTTGTACACTGTCATAGTTTATGGTAATGCTCTGCATTTAAAGCATTTGTAAAGCACAAAGCTAGCAATACAGAAAAGGAGGGCTTTACACAAGTGGGAGCCGGGGTTTAGATTCAAGATCATTTACAGTAAAACATTATGAGTCCGATTCACAAAAGTAATCTGAGACAGAATCCTAACTTTACGACTTTCGGTATTCTCAAAAGGCATGTAGTAGTAGTAAAGTTTGGAATCCTAACTTTTCTATTACTAAATGCCTTTTGTGAATCCCAAAAGTCGTAAAGTTAGGATTTTGTCTCAGTTTAGTAGTAGTAAAGAGAGGAATCCTAACTTTACTACTACTAAATACCTTTTGTGAATACCGAAAGTCGTAAAGTTAGGATTTTGTTTTAGTTTAGTAGTAGTAAAGTTAGTAATCCTAACTTTGCTACTACTAAATGCCTTTTGTGAATACTGAAAGTCGTAAAGTTAGGATTTTTTCTCAGATTACTTTTGTGAATTGGGCCCTATGTTCATGGTGGTGAAGCGTTTTCTCATGGATAGGCAGGGTTCTCTGAAAAGAGATGTCTTCAGCACCTTTTTGACTGACTTAGCAACATTCCATTCAAAATATATTCTAATGAAACAGCTAGAAGTAATTGCTACCTATTTACCATTCTTATAAATAGCTACACTAATTGTATGTTATTGTTAATTAAAGATTTTCTGTTGACGGTCAAGAACCCTGGCCAACGCTCCACACACTCCCATCATGATTTGCCCAGAAATCTCCTTCGTTTTCTGCTCTGTGATTTGCCAAAATGTTGCAAAAATAAACTTGATTGTATGAAATCCACCAAGGAGGGGGATCAAAGCCTCAAGTTCAAGCTTCTAAAAGCACTCCGAGATAAACAAAAAAAGTAAGAACCTTTTGAATGAGCAATTCTTATCCAGTAGGAATTGTTATGAGGTAAACTGTTTTCCCATAATTTTGTAATTTATCTATGCAATTACCAAAGAGGCACAACTATTTAAAAACAAGCATTTGCAATGCAAATGGTCTTGCCTTTGGGACCTTCTATGTATTTAGCTATGCAGTACATTAGCCTGGGTGCTGAAACAGCTACTGTTCTTTAACATGGAGGGAAAGTAAGCACCAAACTGCGTCACACGCCAGGTATGGGAACACATGGTAAGAAATATTGTCTTTCAGCGGGAAATGGCAAATGGTATAGTACAAAGCTCTGTTTCTAATATAAAATCAGGGCGTACGGTGGTCATATCACTGAAAATACAAGATTTGAAAAAAATATTATTGTCTACGGGTGCTCGTGGCAGATACTTTCTATGGACTGGAAGCTGGAGAATGCTAAAGTGATTCTGGTGCTTTACTGACCTCTGCTGTTCGTTTTCTATCAAGAAAGTTAAATAGAGGCAGTTGCCAGAAAAAATAAAAAAAATAAAGTCCCTCAGCAGAAAGCAAATCTGGTATTTTACTGACCTCTACTGGTCATTTTCTATCAATACAGTTAAATAGAGGCAGTTGAACAAGCAGAAAGCAATTCTGGTATTTTACTGACCTCTACTGGTGGTTTTCTATCAAGACAGTTAAATAGAGGCAGTTGAACAAAAGAAAAGTCCCTAAGTGGAGCAGACAAGTCCTAGGGCTTATCTCCAGAACCCACAAAGTACTTACATATATAAGTATATACTAAAGTATATACAAGAGGTCTCGAATGCTCAACCTAATCACTCATTGCTCTTGTATTAAAGTAGCAGCCCAGTTCATTGTCATGGTGAGCAAGTGATCAACACATGACTCAGCACTTTGACTTAGGGAAGTTAATTGAGGTAAGTAAACATGATGGATGCAAACATATGCAAGAACACTTTTTTAACCACTGAAAATTCCTCTCTGTAGCATTCCATTTCATCGTTCTGTGGCTCAATTGTGCTTCTGCAGAAGATGTACATTTCTGAATGGTGCAGTGTACAAGAGATTACCAGCAAAATAATCCAGTGTGTTACTGACTGCTGCTGAAATTTGCTATGATCTGCAGGTTTCATGTTAAAATCTTGACAAGGAGAACTCAGCCTGGTGGGTAAATTGGGTACCATTCTAATTGGTACCAGGAGCACTGGCATTTACAGCACTAAGAAACCACAAAAATGTGGCATGAAATGCTATTCCTTTGAAAAAAGCCTTACCCTTACAATGCCTATGCATGATGAAACCTGTTGTATAATCGCAGAATTCAAATTTTTTCTGCAGAGGGTAAATCAAATGATCGTAGGAATGTCCAAAAGATGAGGAAAGGCAGCAGCCTTTAGCACTACCAAATAATTGCCTGAAATTACTGTAGAAGAATTTTAAGTTCTGGTGTTAGCCAAGAACTTTTGATTTTACAAAAATCATACATATAATAGGCTTAATTTAAATATAGCTTTCCGCCCGTTGTCTTCATCCATTGGTATTTCTTCTACCCATTCCAGCATACATCTTGGGAAGTGGGCAAGCCCAATTCAGTCATTGCATAAATTCACTGTGAGTAAACGCATTCTATCATATCACATGGAGCATATCCATGCATAATTTCCCTTCAGTACCAGGAACTACTGTAGCAATGTGTGCTTTTTAAGACCAAAAATGCTTTTTGCTTCTAGGAATGCTTTTTTTTTAGTATTTGGTGAGGGCCAGACAGTTCCTTTAACAATAAAGTTTTATATAAACCATTACATAACAAAAAAAAGAATTGACAAAGCCAAAAGTCAAAGCTATGGGAAGGAAAATGTTATTCTGCCTCAAGTAATGAGACACCTTGCACAGTTTCAAGAAAATATACGAAAGAGGCAAAAAGTACTACAAGTTATAGAATTCTATAGTTACCTTTGGCAACTGCTGAGCTGATAGTTGGGTAAAGCTGAATGTGTTAATCACATTGGTATGTCTCTTGTCTCTAAATTGTTCTCTAAGAAGAAAACTCCATCTGCATACTTCATGCACTTCTCCCTGTTTAACTAGACTGCATCACCATGAGGCAGGCCTACATCATGGCACACACACGACCCATGTTAACCCATGACAAAAAATACACTGGCAGACATTACTTGGGAGAATACTATGACACTAGTTACTCGGGATGTCACTGCCCTGTGTATGAACATCCAACAAGACCAGGGCCTACTGGCATTAAGACGCCCACTTAACTCTTGCCCGGCTAGCCTCTGGGAACATACGAACATGTAAATAGACATGACACAAATGATTCTTGAAAACAATGTGTTCCTCTTTAAAGGGGCATGGTAAAAATAGATACGTGGAGTAGCTATGGCTATAAATGTTCCCCTTCATACGCCAATATTTTTATGGGATGGTTGGAGGAGAGCTATATTTGGGGCTCTAAAGACAGTGATTGGAGTGACTCCATTCTTTTCTGGAGCAGGTACATTGATGACTGCCTCCTAATTTGGACAGGCAACACTGGGAGGCTAACGGAATTTGTAACATACCTTAACAGTAATGACGCTAATATTAGATTTACCTACCAACATAGCAAGAGCTCAGTTACTTTCTTAGATGTGGAACTATTTGTCTCCAATAACAGAATTGAAAGTAGGCTTTACAAAAAGGCTATGGCGTGCAATAGTATATTACATGCCACCAGTGCGCACCCAAGACATCAGATAAATGCTATCCCCTACGGGGAATTTGTACGCGCACGATGCAATTGCAGCATTGAAGGCGACTTTGTGAGTTGCCTCAAAAGCATGGGGGACAGATTCAAGCACAGGGGTTACAGTCAGAGGACAGTAAACATTGCATTGAACAGGATCTCAAAAGTAGAGAGACAACAGAGACTTCAGGATAAAAGCAAGCAAGAGGACCCCAACACGACTCGTCTTGTCATGGACTACAATGTGCTTAGCATGACACTCACAAAAAGCAGGAGGAAACATTGGCACTTACTACATGCTGATAAGACGTTGGAACCTTTCATTTCTTCCAGACCAGAAACGACTTTCCGCACGAGGCAGAACCCTAGAAACTTACTTAGCCCTAGTTACCCTGGGTCAGTAATCAGGTACATTGGCTCTCGACTCGTGGGCTTGGTTTTTTCAAATGTGGATGATGCACTGCGTGCAGATGGGCCACTGACAAAAAGAAGTAATTTTCTGGCCAGAATGGCAAATCTTACAAGATAAATACTAACATCAACTGTCAGGCCAACTATTTGGTCTACGCAGTTGTATGCAAATGTCAACGTAGCTACATTGGCGGCACAATCAGATCTCTGAAAGACCGCATCTTAGAACACATCAGAGCGGTTAAACAGGCTGACACCAGGTACCCCGTAGCCATGCACATATTGGAATGTCCTGCTCAGGGTAGCCACAAAACCTTCTCCTTTTACGGCTTTGACACCATACCCAGAGACGTGAGAGGTGGCAATAGGGAACTAACATTGAGGAGAAGGGAGGCGACTTGGATCATGCGATTAAGAAGTGTGGAAATGGGCCTAAACACAGACCATGAATTACACTACTTTTTGGGGGACTAGCATTCCCAGTCCCCACATGAGACTTAATCTTACTAAGTTGAAACAGTTTCTATTTACTCAGTACCTCAATCTCCATGTGTTCTTCTGACTTGTTGGTGATGTGAACTCTATCTTACTACTACTGTTGAGTTCGAACTGAAGTTTTGAAGTCTGCTTCCATACGCTTTCGTGCAAGCTTACCTAGGACTTCACATCCTAACATGGTTTTGATTTAACCAGCACTAGAGGCTGTCACTTGGGGAGCTCATGTGTTCACTAACCATCTATCATGCTCCTTATATCTGTTCTCCTATCCCCTTGGATTTAGGATTCTACTGTCAAAACCTCTCTTCTTTAGAGAGAACTAGGAGAGTTAAGATGGGTGGCTGTGCCTTTTCTCATCTAGCCCCCAACCACTGGAACAGGCTGCCAGAGGACCTTCAGGGATGTTCCAACTTGGCACAATTTAAGAAACGTCTTAAAACCTAGCTGTTTTAAATAGCACTCCCCAACTATGTTGTTTGCTACCTAGGCGCCGAGAGATCCCCTGAAGGATGATTCGTCGTGCCATATAAATAATAATAATAATATTAATAATAATAATATTCTGGAACCAATATGCATACTCTGGCACTGATGTACTTCCTGTGAATGTTTAATTATCTTAAGGTGACCCACAGGATTTTTATGTTATGTTATTTAAATTTATAAGGCGCGCATCTACCCCAAGGGGTTTCCCGGCGTCGGCAGGTAGGAGTCAGAGAAAAAAGTAAGTAGGACAGAATTACTGATTGAACAACCAGGTCTTCACTTGTCTACGGAAACTACTAAAGACAGTTTCCTCCCATATAGAAATAGGAAGAGAGTTTCTCAGGGAGGGGCCCAAGAAAGGGAAGGACCTACCACCCATCCTGCTCAGATTGATTCTAGGGATAACAAATTTAGACTGTCCAGCAGAATGCAAATGACGAGAAGGAGTGTACAACTGAATTAACGATTGCAAATATTACGGTGCTGTTCTGGATTTAATTTTAAGCATAAAGCTCAACGCCTTAAATTTAACACGGTTCTTCACTTATAGACAGTGTAATTTGCGAAGAGAGTCGGTGGCTGACACCATCCTGGGTACCTGACCGCAGTCTGGCAGCTGCATTTTGCACCATCTGCAACCTACGTATTGTAGTTTTATTGGAGCCTAAATATAAAACGTTACCGTAGTCAAGTCTAGACATAATTAGGACTTGAAACACAGTACGTTGAACAGAGAGGGGTAACATCCACAACATTTTTCTCAACCATCTCAGAATGGTAAAGCATTTCGCGGCCACCTTAGTGATTTGTTGCTTCATTGACAGATGGTCGTCAATGATAATATTCAGGTTACGAACTTGACATACTGGTTAGGTTAACAAGCTCATTTTGGTGGGCTAATGTTACAGTCCCCAGAGGTCTTGTTCTTTTCCTAAAATCATAACCTCAGTTTTATCTCCATTTAGTCTGAGCAAGGTGTTCTGCATCCAAGATGCACTTTCCCTCAGACCGATCTGGAAAGCAGATGAATCAGATCCCCTAGATGAAGTAAGAGAAAAGATTATCTGCGTGTCATCCGCATAGGAAAAAAGGGACAGCCCAGCCTCTTCAGGAATATATGCCAACGGGCGCACATAGATATTAAACAATAGTGAACGCAGCACAGAGCCCTGGGGAACTTCATAAGAATATCGATGGATATTAGAACTAGCCGAGGTAGGGAAAACCTGAAAAGTTCGATCAGCCAGGAAGGAGCTAAACCTCCAAGGCCTAAAGAATGCAAGACTTTCAACAAAACTGGGTGAGACACTGTGTCGAAAGCGGCACTAGGATCAAGTAGTATGAGAGCCACCGTATCACCATGGTCCAAATGCTGTCTCAACCTTTCAGTAACCCCAAGTAATGTAGATTCAGTGGAGAAACCTGCTCTAAAACCAGACTGGGAAGGATGAAGGAAACTCAAAGACTCAACCAACGAAGTCAACTGAAGGTTGACATGTTTTTTCAAGAAGCTTAGAAAAAAACGAAATCAAAAAAATAGGACAAAGATTAGATGGCATAGAAGGATCAGCATTGGGCTTCTTTAAGAGCTGGAGCACCATGGCATGTTTCCAGTCAGGAGGAACAAATCCTTCCTGCAAGGAGGCATTAAGAAGATCCATGATCAGCTGGAGCGTCGGTGCCTCAAGCTGTTTCAGCATGGAAATAGGAAGAAGGTCTCTGGGACAGCCTGATTTAATGCATGCCCAGAGACTGTTAAAAGTACTCGGTTCTAACAGAGGCCAAGCCTCCACCCTAATGTTGGATTTTACACTATCCTGAATCTGAGAGACTTCCGTACTCACAATAGTGGGTGCAGTATTGGAAGTCTGCGGAGAACCAAGCTGGTTGTCATAAGTTAAAATAGAATACGTTTTCTCAACTTTCTCCACAAAAAAACAAGCGAGATTCTCGCATTGTGTAGCAATTAAGGCACAATGAGTAGTCACAGTATTAGAGCCAGATAGTTCTTTGACAACTTTAAAAAAGGTTTTTGGACAATTCTGAGCTTGGGAAATTTTAAGAAAAACTCAGCACGAGCTGATTTACAAAGAAAATGATACTCATTTAGAGCCTTTTTATAGGCTATCTTAACATCGGTCTTACAATATTTCCTCCATTGCCTTTACAGATTTGTAAACTTAGATATCTCAATCTTGAGATTCCCTGTAAATCAGGGGGCAGGCAGCCGATGGTTGCCTAAACGTTAATGGGAAAGAGGAAGGCAGGTAACTACTGCATGAGAGATCCATTTTTTAATGGAACCCAAGTCGGAGGTAGCAAGCTTTTTTATAGATGGTCTAGAATCATCTAAAAAATTATTTAAGGCACCGACATTGAGTTTGGCCCAATGTCTGACTTTATGTTTAGGTCCGGCCGTAACTGCTAAGGTGCAGGTAGCGATCTTAAGCAGACATGACACCAAAAAATGGTCAGACCAGCACAAAGGAAGAGCAGGAGGGCAAACCAAATCTAACAGAGTAGAAAAGATAGGATTAAGGAGTGTGTATGTAGATCCTGTGGGCATAAAATATGTGTTATTTAGATTTATGATAACTATTGTTCTGTACCGTTCTACTTAGACGGTTGCAGCACACACTGAACTCGGGAATCCCTTTCCCTTGACTCTCCTTTAATGTTGCCTTAGAACTCTACGAATAGAGACCCCCTTTTTTCTTAGATTCAAATATTAAAAAACGTATTTTTTCAGGTAATTTATATCCAGATAGATCTGTTCCCCTAGGGATGGTTCACCCACGTTCCGTTTATTACATTTTTCTCCTTTAAATTCCTGAACTTGCTGTGAACACACCATTACATGGTAGCATCAGCATTGTTTTCCTTCTACAAACCTTTTTTCTGTATGCACACAGCGATAATCGAAATTATATTTTCAGATCCTTATTGGATGCACACAGCTACAATTGCTTTAATTTGATATGTTCTGTACTCCTTCTTGGGGCCGTTATTTGCATATCACTATCTCTGTTATTAAGCCGGATGTGGAGATTAGACACTCCAAGATGGCAGATGGTATTTGTTTTATTAATATGCATTAGCCCATTGAGCACAATGCTGACCAATACCCCACGACCCTGAGCTCTAAATCAACTCACCTCGGGGGCTCACGAATTGCCCACTTTTAACCTCTATTGATAAGCAGGGCACTGAATTTCACAATTCCAAGATGGCCGACGTCTTTGGAGCGGGTACAGTGACAGTCCTTCAACTATTTCCGCTCCCAGGCCTATATAAACATGTGTTCTCCTGCAGGCCATTAGGTCTCCAGCATACACGCCGGAAGGAGCTCTGTTCATCACAGAGGAACGCGCCCATAGCTAACTGAATGTTCTCCTGCAATTAGTGGTACAGTGCCAATTACACTAGATACAAGCATCTGCGTTTGAGGGCATCTTTTAAATACTCACCGAGGGTCTGTCTACTTGCTTGTTCTGACACACTTTCCTTTGATCCTTTTTATTAGGCAAAGGCCCCGTATTAATACCGGCAAGGATATGGCTGCCGGTTATTTTCTTTAACACAACCTGCATCGAGTGGGTCCAAGGCACCAAGTATTTTATTTATTTATGCCTCAATAAATTTGCACTATTACTAAATCCTCGTTTAAGGTACGTGGGACCACATTACCATATTCTCAAAGTGTATAGAATATGGCCCTGCCATTTTCCCTTTAGGTGTATTCTTATATGTAATTAGGCTGTTTTCCTTTATTTACCCATCCTCAGGGACTCCTCATTGGGAAACACATGCAGGATACATACACTGTGAATAGGAGGGATTTTTTCTGGACACAAGATATGTGCAGTCTTAACTGTATGTCTAACTTTGGACCCTTTTGAATCCTATTGGGGATGGAAATACAACCAGATTTAAGGTTGGTTTCCCGGTCAGATTTGGTCACCGTACTATGATAAACTTGATTTTACAGGGCTTGTATATTTAGCATCAATTTTCTTTCTTTTTTACCCGTCTCTTCTCCCCTAGAATCTTCCCACATTGAGTATAGGTATTTTGTTTTTTATTACATACCTTTGGGTACCAGGCAAACATTAAGGGGGTGTCGTTATGTTAAATTCACCTTAGCAAAGTCACTGTTGACTGTTTAGGTTCATATGTCACAATTGGACTCACAAGGAACAAGCATGCCTTAACTCCGGACGAGTTTATTTTATCTAAGAGTGTTATTATAATTTTTCTTAAAATACACTAGTTTGTCACTAAACAACCAAGGTGACACATTTAAGACAGCATGGGTTTCCACAGGCTTGAGTAGGCAACAGGAGCAGATCCTTCAAAGTTAGTCTGTCACAATGGGGAACTGACATCGGATGCTATGGTTGCATCCTTTTCATTCCCAATTCTGAACTATTGTTTGTTTCTTAAACCTGAAGAAGTCACTGTGCACAACCGTAAGTGCGACGAAACATGTGTTGGCTAAGGTTGTTGTGAATAAACAGATGTCTGCTAAGTAAAATCACTCTTTCAATGCTAGATTGATCATCAGTTCACCACTAATCAGGGTTGAACAGTAGTAAATCCTTTTGAGATATTATCTCTGAAATTCAGTAACAAATAAAATCCCTTGTAGACAAACCTTCACTTATTTCAAGTGAATAAACTGAAGCACATGTTCCAGCAAAGACTCAAGCTTTTGTCACACTGTTATTGATATAATTATTACACTGTTAGTGTGTGCAGGGGACTGTTGTGCAGCTTAATTTAGCGCTGGGGAGAAGCAGGGGTGCACCATATCTTTGTAAATATGGTGCATCCCTGCCTTTTCAGAATAGAGGAGCATGGTGTTAGCAAGTTTGTCATCCAGCTTGCTACCTTTTCATTACAGGGGGGCACTTGGTTGTGTTTCGATTTAGGGCCCTTTGCCACTGAAACTACCAATTGGGTGTTGTTCGCATATGATAAGAAATTCCTGGACAATCTCAGCCAGGGGTTGAATGTATAAGTTAAACAGGGTAGGACTAAGAGCAGAATCCTTTGGCACCCCACATGTCACTTCTAGGGTGTCCGAGTAGTATCCACCTTCTGTAATCTGAAAGGATCTATCCCACAGGAATGACCCTAGCCATCGAAGAGCACTCTCTTAATATACCTGCTTTTTCTTACCTAAAGATGAGTGTTTTGTGGTCCACCGTATCAAAGGTTGCGCTTAGGTCTAGCAGCAGGATGGCGGCAGTACCCCCTTGATCGAGCATTTCCTTAAGTTCCTCTGTGACCAATAGTAAGACAGATTGGTGCTATGTGATGGTCCATTTGGGTCTGGTGGAGTACATCGTTATCCTCCAAGAAGTGTGATATTCTATGGTTGACATGTTTTTCAGCTATCTTTCCTAGGATGGATAAGAGTGAGATAGGACGGTAGTTTTCTAGATCCGTTGGATCGAGTTGTGGTTTTTTCAACAATGGTCGTACTAATGCATGTTTCCAGGCCTTCAGCACTTTCCCTTGCATGAGGGATGGTGTGCTTAATTCTGTGGCGGTAGTCAGTATGCTATCTACCCCCTGAATCAAAATGTGTGGGGGGATCGATCTTTAGGAGAGCCTGATTTGATACCTTGTAAGATCTTATTCGTAGTGTCTTTGTTTATCAGTGGTAATTGCTTTGATGTGGGTCTTGCCGTGTGCCATGTGGAAGCCTTGGTGCTTTGAGGGTCTGGGTTATCTCTACTCCCTTGCATGGAGTTATAGATGTTTTCAACTTTATTTTTAAAAAAGAGTGCAAGTACATTGCATCTCTCCTTGGAGGAGGGTTGTGGGGAGGCATCAGGCTCTGTTGATGTAAGGGATTTTACCACCTTGAACAATTCTCTGGATGAATGTGTGGCCATGTTAATTTTTTCCTGGAAATATCTAGCTTGTGCTATTTTAATTTCATCATGATGGTATCTGATCTTTTTCTTATATTGTTCCTTAATGGTAGTGTCATATGTTTCCCACCAGATCCTTTCAGTTTTTCTACATGCTCTTTTCAGGGATGCCAGGTGGCTATTAAACCAGGTTGTTTTCCTTTGAGTCCAATTAGTTCCTGTCCTCTCTTACTTACAGCAATGCTCTGTCGCGTCAGGGAGCCATTTATCCCACATCAGGTGTGCTTTCTCGACCTCCCCACCCATTTTCGGGATATGTCTTTCTAATGACTCACTCACCTTTTCTGGGATGGTTCTAGGCTATTTCCTACCTAAATTAAATGCATTGCTTCCTGTATTTTGTAACTGCGTATTGGTCTGTGACAGAGGGATATAGAAGTGATCTGACCAAGACACTGGTATAGGGTTGGCTATTGTTAATTTAGGCTCATTGGTAAATATAGCATCTAAAATGTGCCCTTTTTAATGTGTTGCTGTTTGCACTAGCCGGTTGAGTTGCATGGCCTCCATATCTTGGGTAAAACTGTTGGTGGTGGGGTTATTTTGTTTATCTAGATTGATATTGAAATCACCTCAGACTTACACTAATATATTTATCTTGTGTCCTTGAAGATTCCCTATTGATTAGCGATTAACACCTTCATCTTCTCATCACAAGACTTCTGTTGTCATCATCTTCTCGTTTATCCACCTTTAATCCTCTTGTACCTTTTCATTCGGACACCATAAAATATGGCTCAAAATATTCAATGGTGTCCTGAACAAATTCCCTAGGCTGCTAAACAGATCATTCCATGGCCTCCAGAAATCCCCTGCTAGCTCAAGCCATTTCCTTTTACATAGTGGACCCCCATCAGCAACACCACACAACTGCTGCCATGCTCATGAATAAATGTCCTTTCTCTTCCTTTTACCCTCTGGCTGAATGCTGGCTCTCGGTGCCTTAGGACTATTATCTTCACCTCACTTCTCAACCAACTATTTAAAAAGCATATCTTACTGCATACAGGTGTTAAACAGTGACAAAAAGCTCCAACCTTTACAGAATCAGAGACAAGAGGCCCCACTACACACAACACATCTTGGGAGATCTGTGTCCAACAAAGGAGCTCCTTGTAGCAGTTAATGAATTCTGCAACCCCATTAGGACTTAGATATAAATTATGCACAGGAATTCTGCAATACCCTTGTACGTAGGCTTATTAATCGAGCGGCTAACCTTGAAGCTCACTTCTTTAAAATCATGCAAAGCTATCCCAGGAATCCCTCACAAATTTAGGTTACCTTCAGCCCTCAACTCATGCTGTGCTCATTAAACATATTAACTCATAGAGAAACCACCAACCTAATTAAAGCCACAAGCATGGCTGGTCTCCAGCAGGTCCTTGCTGGCCAAACATTACCAAATCAGTCCTCTGTTGCTATACTGGCATGAAAGATCATCAGCACTATCCTTTCAGCCGGTGAATTCCAAACTAACTGAAAACATCACCTAGTGTAAAACTCAACCAGGCTTACCTAGCCTATTACAGACCAGGGTAAATTAATTGAAACGTCACTGTCCAGGTATCAATAGTCATCCAACAAAACAACCTTACAGGCAAGCAGTCAAAATGTATTTAGACTGGGGAGGTGCATGGAATCAGCACTGGTTTCCATCTGGGCTGACCTTAAGGATTATGTTGACAGCTGGGGTGTTGCTACTCTGCTTGCATTCAGATTTAGATAACGTTGAACACACACTACTTGCTGAAAGTTTGTATGACACTTGGATAGAGCATATAGTCCAGAGCTGGATAAAATCCTTTAAAGGATTTATATTGTTAAGCTATCGCAATTGAATTCTTCACCATACTTTACTTCAGGTGATGTTATCTAGGGTTCAACTATTTCAACATAGCTCTTGAATTGGTGTATTTTTCAGCCTCACCTTGTATAACTTTGCTGATGATACTCAGGTCATCTTAAAACATGACCAACCCTCTTGCTTCAAAAGACTCAGTGAATGTCTATTAGCTGTTGAACAATGGATGCTAGAGTATCATATCAAGGTTAACTCTTCAAAAACAGGAATACTTCCATGTGCTGTGTGGTGAAACTATAACCCAATGTCCTCTTGGCCAAGTCAATGGGACAGCCACCTACCACTACAACTGAAGTGAAAAGCTTTTGACTATGGACTTAACGCTCTCTCTTCAAACCAATCTAAAAAAGAAGGGCGATAGAAAGAGACTCCCTGTATACAACATGAATTTTATGATTTGTTTATTTCTACCTAGGGATCTCTTATATACGGAGGATAGTAGCACAGGTGAACTCGTGGCTGGATTATGCAAACAGAATCCACTTCTAGCTCATCAGAAAAGCAACTGCCAAGAATAATGAATGCAAAACACTTCAACCAGCTAGCTACTCAACTTAGACAGTGCTATATTACACCTTTCCTTAGAGACCTACACTAGTTATGAGTGGCTAGAAGAGTATCCTTCAAATTCTGTTGTGATGCACATCGAATAATATATAGGCTCTGACTTATTTTCCTACAAATGAACTTCAGACTATACAAAGAAGGAACCTGTGATGTGATGTAGATTTGTAAAGCGCACTATCACCCAGAAGGGTATACCGGTGCTAAGCATGTGTGAATCTAGCCAAAACTAAGGCCTAGTGTGACTACTCAAAAAGCAGGTCTTCAGCTTCTTCTGGAATTCAAGAGGTGAGGAGGAGACTCTTATGTGTAGTGGTAGGTTGTTCCACGCTTTAAGAGTGATATATGAGAAGACTTGACCACTGGATCTGATTTTCCCTGTCCGTGGGAAGCAAGAGTCTGGATGACCGTAGGTTACGGGTAGGCTTGCGAAAGCAGATGCCATTGTTGCGGTATGTAGAGCCACTGTTATGTAGTGCCTTGATAGTGTGGATGAGGAGTTTGCATTGGGCTAGTTTGTGTATATGGAGCCAGTTAAGATACTTCAATTGTGGCGTGATGTGAGTGTGGCATTGGAGGCTGAGAGTGGTTCTGGCGGCTGAGTTCTGAATGATCGTAGGCCTTTTATGAGTTTATTGTTGATCCCTGCATACAGGGTGCCCCCCAAGTACAGCTTGCTTGCAGTATTTAATTTGTAAAAGAATGAGTACCAATGCCTAAAGTGCAGCCCAGAATCCCTCGGCTGGTGCTATTGAATGTTGTGCAACTAACACCAAGGCTGCGTAGTCCTGAATCCACCTCAGGCCTTTTTAATTCACTACCAGACACTTCCTGTGGCTTTATCTTACTCTTGCAGCTTCCTGCTTTTTCCCTTGATGATTCTTTCACTTCTTTCTTGTTCTTCTTTGTGAGTTTTACCTGATGAGAACAAATAAGTTATTGCCCCAGAAATGAGTGCTTGTGGCCCCCACCAGCAAACACCAGCTCAAATTAAGCACTGCTTGCTTGTGACAAGGGTGTGCATGATAGTTTCAGTTGCTGATTGGCAGCCTTCGAAAATCTTTCACAGCATCTTCAGAGTGTGGAAGCATGAGCTGGTGATGGCATTGACTTTGGTAGTCATGTTGATTTTGCTGTCGATGATGATCCTCAGATTATTGGCGTGGGTGGTGGTTGTCGTGCACAGCTCTGTTGGCCACCAGGTGGAGTCCCACAGTGAAGTGCTCTTTACGAAGATCACAATTTCGGTTTTATCGGTGTTCAGCTTCAGACTGCTAGGGCCCGATTCACAGAACTAACTTAAGACAAAATCCTAAACTTACTACTTTTGTTATTCACAGAAGGCATTTAGTAGTAGTAAAAATAGGATTTTGTCTTAAGTCTGTCTTAAGTCTGTCTTAAGTCTGTCTTAAGTCTGTCCTAAGTTTGTCTTAAGTCTGTCTTAAGTCTGTCCTAAGTTTGTCTTAAGTTTGTCTTAAGACTGTCTTAAGTCTGTCTTAACTCTGTCCTAAGTTTGTCTTAAGTTTGTCTTAAGACTGTTTTAAGTCTGTCTTAAGTCTGTCTTAAGTCAAACTTAAGTCAAACTTAAGACAAAATCCTAACTTTACTACTACTAAATGCCTTCTGTGAATACCAAAAGTAGTAGGACAGACTTAAGACAGACTTAAGACAGACTTAAGACAAACTCAGGACAGACTTAAGACAGACTTAAGACACAAACTTAAGACAAACTTAGGGCAGACTTAAGACAGACTTAAGACAAAATCCTAACTTTACTACTACTAAATGCCTCATGTGAATACCAAAAGTAGTAAGTTTAGGATTTTGTCTTAAGTTAGTTCTGTGAATCGGGCCCCTAGTCTTTATCTATTGGGTCATTTAAGTCATACAGGCACTTAACTTGATACAGGTACAGGGTGTCTTGTCTGTGAGGGAGCAAATGAGTTGCATGTCATCAGTTTAGGAGAGGACGTTGATGTTGTGACAGTGGTTGATGCTGGCTAGAGAAATCATGTATGCATTGAAGAGTGTCGAGCTCAGGAAGGATCCTTGCAATACTCAGCAGATGAGGTTGAAGGCATCCGAGGTGTTGGGTGCCAGGCAGACTGACTGGGTCCTTCCAGTCAGGAAGGAGCAGATCCATTGTAGTGTGTGTCCATGGAGTCTGATGTCATGTATGAGTTGGATGAGGATGGGGTTGGATACCGTGTCAAACTTAGCGGATACGTCCAGCAGAATGAGGCACCTGGGTCTCCTGTGTCCAGAGTCATGAAGATGTAATCCGTGGCTCTAATTTGGTCTGAAATCAGACTGAGTTGTATTGAGGAGTTGGTAGGCACTGAGGTATTCGGTATAGTTTTTTATTTATTTTTTATTTTTATTTTAAGGATTTTATATAGAGCGAACTTGACCTGAAGGTATCGGGTATCAGAGCGCTTCACATAGCACCAGTTGCGTTACATGAGGACACATTCATTTTTTTGTTAGGCACAGGGAGATTAAGTGATTTGCCCAGAATCACAGGATGGTCAGTGTCATTGCCGAGACTCGAACCCAGTTCCCCAGATTTGAGGTCCACTGCCCTAGCCGTTAGGCCATATCCTCTCCCCGACACAGCAGTGTCTGTTGATGATTTTCTCATCTCTAAGACCTTTTCCAGGAATGGCAGCATGAAGATCAGTCTTTAGTTAGGGAGCATTGAGAGGTCCATAATGGGTTTCTTCAGCAATGGGAGGACAAGTTGGAGAAGAGGTAGAGGCATTCAAAATGGCTGTGACCATGGCGCTGATGAGTTGCTATCCTTTGGAGTCGGCGTAGTGAGGGCAAGAATCTGATTGGATGAACTTTGTGGTGACAGTGGTTTCTTCAGGGGCAATGACAGGCTATGTGAAAAGCATTAGTTCTTTGGATAAGATCAGGAGGCATTTGTCAAGGTCTGTTTCGTCCAGTTGAGGGTTGATATTGCTGTAAATAATGGTGACTTTGTTGCTGAAGAATTGAGAAATTGTTGTTGACAGCCTGGGAAGGGGTGATCGAGCTGGATGTTCCGACTGCTGAAGGGAAAATCCTTCACAATGGCAAATATTTGTTTGCTTCTGATGGTACTGACATTGATGCGGTCCACCAGAGTGGCACGTCTGGTGGTCAGGATCATTTGGTGGTAGCTTCTGAGGGCGGATTTGAACATGCTCACGTCTGCCTTTCCCTTGCTGATTCTCTGTTTGAGATCCAGGTGTTTGCAGTTGCGTTTCATCAGTCTGACTCTGCGGCGTGTTTGGTAAGTGAGAGTGTGTTGATGAGCATGCATGCAAGTGCTGAGTGTTGTTTGGGTGGCTGCAGGATTGTGAGAGTGTGAGATAGTGCGGTATTCAGTAACATTATGCGAGTGCAATAAGCGTTGGGTGTGGGTAAATACATGGAATGACTCCATCGCTGATAACTCCTTCTCCTGCTTAAGACGTAGCTGCTTCTCAGTACAGACATGAAAACTATGGGATAAACTGCCAAAGAAAATTAGAGCTATCAAAAAGTATTTTTTATTCAGAAGTGTTAGAAATGGGGTGGTCCCTAGTTGGCAGGGGTATGCACCCTGTCCAATGAGTGTCCCTTACTCTAGTCAGGGTAAGCAAGCTACACCCCAAAGATAACCCATGCTCAACCTCTTGGTAGCTTGGCACAGAGCACTCAGGCGTATCCCCTGAGGCAATGTGTAAAGTATATGTGCACACACACAGAAATACACAGTAACACAGTGAAAACACCACAAAAGTACTCCACACCAGTTTAATAAAATAGCCACGATTTATCTCAGTAAAACAAGACCAAAACAACAGAACTCCAACATGCACAAGTAAAGATATGAATTTTTCAATATTAAATAAAGTTATAGCTCTTAGAAACAAATAGCTCCAACTGGGGCTATATGGTTGCTCTTGACCGGGACAAATCCACAGGCTCAGTGCGACAGGGATGGAGCACGGGCTGGCGACAGGAGTCATGCAGACCCCAGTACAGTACCTTGGATGCGTCAGAAATCAAGGACGATGCATGACACAGAAAGGTGGGAAATCGCTGAGGCAGGTGCTGCACTGGTTCCTTACAGCTGTGCAGGTTATTGGCACGTCGGTGATTGAGGACAGTGCATTGTGTAAAGGAGGTAAGTCATCATTGAAGCAAGTGTGGCGATTGTTCCAGGAGGCGATAAAGGGTTATGGGGTCACGGACATCGAGGGACGATGCGGGGTGCAGGGGAAGTGACGCAGCCGTTGCAGGTGTGAAACCTTACTTCCTTACTGCTGTGAAGTATCAATGTTGAAGTCGGCACAATGGGACGATGTGTTGAGCATGGGAGGTGATGCGTTGCATTCGGCCAAATGTCGGTTCTGATGGCAGTGCAGCGTTGATGAAGTTTCAAGGGTCAAGCCGCCTGGCATCAATTCCACAGCGTCAATGTCGAATCACTGGGCCAGAGGCGGTGTGTCGGAGTGAGGTGTCACAGACTTCGGTGACGCAGTTCTTGAGACTCACGCACTACAGCGGGGTAGGCAGCTCTTTGTGTGGGGACAGGCACCACCCTATTCAGGTGTGTCAACTCCTCCCACCATTCTAGCTCAGGAAGGCCCATCAGCCTGGTGATGGGGCATCACCATATTCAGGGCACACCTCAGCTCCCTTTGTGTGACTGTCTAGTGTGAATGCACAAAAGCCCAACTGTCACCCTGACCCAGATGTGTACTCGGACACAGGAAGAGGCACAGAATGGTTACAGTAAGAAAATGCCAACTAAAGTGGCATTTTCAGACCTGCAATTTAAAAACCACATTCACTAAAAGATGTGTTTTTAAACTGTGAGTCCAGAGACAACATACTTTAATATTCTATCTGCTCCCAATGGGAAATTACACTTAATTTTTTTTTCAAGGCAATCCCCATGTTACCCTATAGGAGAGATAGGCCTTGCAGTAGTGGAAAACAAATTTAGCAGTTTTACGCTACCAGGACATGGAAACACAAATGTGCAAGTCCTACTTCTTCAATACACTGTGCCCTGCCCTTGGGGCTGCCTAGCACCTACCTTAGGGCTGTCTTACAAGTATTAAAAGAGAAATGGCAGTTTAAAACTGCCCATACAGGCTCTGCAGTGGCAGGCCTGAAACATGTTTGCAGGGCTACATATGTCGGTGGCACATCAGTGCTGCAGGCCCACTAGTAGCATTTGATTTACAGGCCATGTGCACACATGGTGCACTATACTATGGACTTACTGGTAAAACAAATATGTAAATCAGCGAGAAACCAATTACCATCATGTTTTAGACGCAGATCACATGCATTTTAGCACTGGTCAGCAGTGGTAAAGTGTCCAGAGTCCTAAAACTAGCAAAACGAAGTTCCACACACAGTCAAAAATAATAGGTCAGAACTAAAAAGGCTGGGGAAACCACGCCCAAAGATGCTAGGTCTAACAAGAAGAATCACAAAGTCCTGGCTTTTCCCATAACCTAGAGTCAAGTACTTATAGTGCCACTACCCTGAATCATTTACGCATGCCAATGTGTGAAATTTGGAGCACACTTTCTGGGCACAATGCACAACACCAGAAGTCAGTATTAACAAATGACTCTACTGTATAAGGAAGGGAGAGTGGAGGTTGATTAGGTGTGGGACATAGGGTTTCACGGTGACTCAATCGGGGATCTCCCCCCACCGTGCGCGCCACCCCCACTTCATTCTTCCTTACCCCTCCATGTATATAATGGAATTAATAACGATTTATCCGCAGATAGCGCCGCGCCGGGCTATGCCGGGCAGTTAGAAGTTCTGTTCTTAAATGTCTCTTTGGCAAGATTCTTCCATATATGATCCTAGAGATGGCGACGGCAATACGCACCCCGATATAGCTACCTCAGGCTGCACGGAAAGCACAGAGACTTAAGGGGAAAATGGGCATGGGAGCAGTTCTTTTGATCTTAGTCAATGCTACAGGCGGAATGAACAATCATTACCGATGAGCACCATGCCTATTGTGCCTCCCCTTTTGTTTTTTTGCAGACGCATTTGGGAACTAAAGTGCTTAATAATCATACCAAACTCTGTAACGACTCCCGTGTAAAAGAGCCTATATCTTTTATGCTTCATATATGAACACTGATATGTGACGATAAATGTATATTAAAATGCCAATAAAAATACATTTTAAAAAAAACAAATGACTCTACTGGTAACACCCTTATCTTATCCACATATCTTAAAATCAGAATCATTGATGCCTGTTATGAAAAGCATTTTGAATTAAAATGTTATTGGTTTTTAAGTATTACATTATCAGTTGCAACGTGGTCACCATGAAACTGTTTATCAAAGCAATACACAACTACAAACTGTGCACCGTCCCACCTCATCCCTTCTCCCCCCGTAAGTCTACCTCAACTCTGGTTCCACAGTATTTCTTTAATCCCTTCGGGCATAGATCCGGGTTGCGATCTGTCTCTACTGGTGGATTGACGAACATAAGTGGCTCATCCCAGGTTTTGGCGCAGTCCTGCTTCTTGCTGTTGCAAAACACCCAAACTTCCTCACCCCTCCTGGCTGGGCTAGCCTTCTTTCGTGTCCCATATCAACTCCAGCTTTTTGGGGAATCCTCTGCCCTTATAGATTACCTGTTCTAATAATTGCATTTATTTATTTCCTCCACCCAGTCATGGATTTGCGGTCTATATGGCCTTCGCCAACTTCTGAAGTATTTCCCTTTTTGCCAACAGCAGCCCCAGGTTAGCAGCACAGTTTGATATTATGAAATGCCTGACCCCCTCCAGATACTCAGCAGTACCAGGGGAGCCTGTCCATCTATTTGTTTACCAGCTGCGCTCTCTAGCCTAGTCAGTATCCCTTGCCAGTACTGTCCCAGCTTCGGACAGTTTCACAGTGTGTGGCGAAAGGTTCCACTCCGCCTGCATCCTCTCAAGCACTAATAATGGTCTGTCCACCCTATTTTGTGTAGTAGTGTCATAGTGTAATAAATCCTGTGCAGGACTTTCAGTTACATCAGATAGCCACCTCACAGGGGAATTGTAGAGGGGTCCCTCCCGTCTTCGTGGTCTGTGTCCCCCACGTCTGCCTGCAAGCGCTCTCGTAACTAGCCCAGATTTCCCAGCGTGTTCACCATCAAGGTTCTATAGGTGGGAGAGATTGCCTTAGGTTGCGCACATGCGGGGCGCAGGTCTAGGTTCAAATCTGCACCCCTGTCCTGCTGTGCACCTTAGCCCCGGGCTATCCTCCCCTCATGTGTTGCCCCCTTAGTGCCAAAATCGGCAACACTCCTCAGTTCTCATACAGCAACATACATAAATAAACTACAAGACACCTTGTTAGTAGAGAAAATTGCTGCAGGTTTATTTGCATAACAAATATGCCAACATGGTGGGTTATCTTACAGGCGATCCAAGGGCAGGCCAGCCCCTATGCCGCCTGCCCGCCTGATGAGCCAAATTACACCGTGGCCTTCGCCAATCGGTGGTTACCAATTTTGGGAGGGGCCACCCCTCCCATCAGTGGACCGCCAGTCCAAGCCCTTACTCACGCCCCCCAAAAGGTGGGCAGAGCGTTCCAGGCAGCCCCCAGTTGCTCAGACCCACAACCGCCTGTAGGACTAACGGGGCGCCGTCGTTCTTCCAGGGGACAACGCTAAGACATCCCTGGGTATCCTTGGCTTAGCACCCTTGTTGTGCTGCTGCATATAGTACCCAACTGTACCTTGCAACCTCTGGATCGCCCTGTAACTCCTCCTGCAACACAAAACAATAAGTTAGATTCTTCCCCTCCCCCTACCACACTTCGGCCGTCCGCAGGGTAAGCGGTAGGGCGGGAAACAGCGAGACGGGCTGCGGTCAAGAGACGGCACAGTGGGCGGGGGAAGGCATTTGTACCCTTGTCCCTTCCCCCATGGCCGGAAGTGACGCGGCCAACTGACCCCCTGGTCCCTAGACCAGGGAGCCTAGTCTGCTGACTCCTGTGCCTTCCTGTGGCACTAAGGCGACCGCCCTGTTGGAGGGTCCCCTACGTAAATGTAAATGTGTTTGTACTTATATAGCGCACAGCGACCCCATTTCGGGGTACCCCGGCGCTATACTCATACCGCTAGGGAACCCTTCCTGGCTTTTCCCTGTGAAATGTCCACTCCTGGGCATCCCCAGGGTGAAGCCAGGCATCCCAGCGCTGTTGGGGCCGTTGTGGAGATTAAGCAAGCTATTGCCCAGAGTTGCAGCGTGGGACCCCTGATTAGAATAGGCACCGAGGCGAGAAATCAGGTCAGAGGAATTATGAGCCCAAGACCCGCCAAGACCCGCCGAGGCGGGAATTGAACCCTGGTCCCGGGCAGGCCTCTGCATCAGGGTCTGCCGCTCTAACCATTGAGCCACACTTCTCCACTCTACGTGGCCCCCCGGGCAGCCTTGGCATTCCAGCCACTGCCTGTCACTGCACCTCATAGGGGATCAGATCTGTATGGGCTTTGGTCGCGCCTTTGGTGTGTCACTCCACACCCTTGGACTGGAGACCTCCGAATATGCTGTCTCGCCCCTCTCAGGCGGCAGTCACCAGTGCCGCGTGCAGCCGCCATCTTGTGCGTTGCAGGTGCCGGGCTAAGCTCCTCTTGCCACTAGGTGTGGGGCTGCCGTTTCTGCGGTCTCCTCCCTGGGCCCCTCAACCCTTAAGTAGTGCCTCCACCCGCACGCAGTATCCAGGGCCCCTGGGTCCTCAGGATGACTGCAATTGCGGCCTTGACGCCGGAGCTCGGCTCAGTCTCACGCTGCTGACTCTATGCAAGTCAGGCCACGCCCCTCCTGCAAAGAATTTTGGTATATTGACAACTTGACAAGAGGGAGTAAACCACAATAGAACTGGTGTGATACAATGCAAAGCATGGTTTTATGCTAGTACCTGCCTGTATCTTGTACACTTTCATAGTTTATGCGAGTGCTCTGTATTTAGAGGTGTTTGTAGATCACAAAACTAGCTAGACAGCAAAAGAGAGCTGAACACAAGCAGGAGACCTGAGATGAGTTTCAAGATCACTTACAGTGAAACAGTAAGTTCGTGGGAGGTGACATGCGCAGTCTCGCTGGCGAGATTAAGTGTTAGCAGGGTATTTTCGGTAAGGGGCATTAAGCCAAGCCCCTCTGTTCCATTGGCTGTCGTCACCGTTTATGCTAAACGGTGGACAGCCATTCGAACAGAGGTGTCTATGACGTTTTTGCTTTGCTTTTCGAGCCGTCCCATTTGGACAGACTCGTTTGCTTTACTTTTGCCGTAAAAGCTTGTTCCGATGTTGATGGCCACCATTTCGCGCCCTGCCTCCAGCACACACAGAAGGCGGTGGAGGGAAGGAGCAGACATGGTGCTTCCTCGCTGGGCACCAAGGAGCGACCCGTTCAGCTGCGGTTGCGCCAGTGTGGGCCCGTGTTCTAGGGCACAGAATGAGAAGGTCCGATCGGAACTTATTCCCGGAGCTGGCCTTTAATGCTTTAGTTTTCCAATTTATATGTATTTATAAAGCGCCCTGCCTCCAGCACACACGGAAGGCGGCGGAGGGGAGGAGCAGACATGGTGCTTCCTCGCTGGACACCAAGGAGCGACCCGTTCAGCTGCGGCGGCGCCAGTGTGAGCCTGTGTTCTAGGGCACGGAATGAGAAGCTCTGATCGGTTCTCACTCCAAGAGCTGGCCTTTAACGCTTTACTTTTCAAATATATATTTATAAAGTGCGGCACGCCAAGCTTTGTATTCATGGCGGCCGCACACTTATCTCCCCATTCGGCGTTATTACAAGGATTTTTCCTGGTTCAGCGCGGCCCCCGCCGTTTCACAGAAGCTGGGTCTCCTTCCGCTGCTCTTGCGGGTGTGAGAGCTCCCCTGGTATTGCCTTTCACACCCTCTCCTTAGTCTCCACCTAAATGCTGCTTCCCCCAGCTTGCTTAGTTTGTAACCACAAAAATGCTAACTATTACAAACATGTAACTTCATGGGGGGTCCTTACACCGGGACCGCACGTCAGCCATCGGTTCGTGTTTCACCAATTCACCTCAAGGTGGGTCCCTTTTGCAGAGTGGGGGCTAACGCACTCAATTTACTTATTTATTGAAGGACGTTTGTAAAGCGCTTACATGCCACCAAGCGGTGACTTCTGAGCGCTGTGAGGATTGGAAGCAAAGAGAAGAAAGGACGGAAAATGCGGGGGGGTTTAGATGATATTAGTAGATGGAAGGGAAGTTTAAACAGTTTGTTATGCTGAGTGGAAACAAGGAAAGAGTGAAACCCTTTGCACAGATCGCCTTGCAGATGGTGGGTGCAATACCCAGCAAGCGGGACCATTTACAGGTCTCTCCTGGACTGGCGGCGGTTTGTAGACTTCCTACGTCCCTCGATACAAGTTGCTGCATTTCACTCGCTCTGGTAGCTCTGGGTGAAGTAACGCACTCCGCACGTACAAGTGTTTCAGTGCCTGGAACTTTCGGGTGTGAAATCTTCAGGCCCTATAATCCTTCCAAGAGACACGGCGACCACTCAGAGAGGCACCGGGGCTGAAGCTTTGAACTCTGCTACCCACTATGTGCTACAGTCGGGCGTGCGACCAGTGAATGCCCCCACCACAGGCACAAGAGGGACCATCATCCCTGCACCCCACTGGACACCCTACACACCATCACCAGCAGACCGTAGACAATGTCAGCCTTTTGATTTCCACCAACATGGTGAAAATCTGCTCGGAAAATCAGACAGTAATTCTAGGTACAAGCAGTTATTTCTCATTTCAGGAATGCCCCCACCCCCGTACTCCCATGCCCCCGTCCTGTATCGCCTCTGCACATTGAGCCCCGGTACCTCAGTGAAGGTGGAGGATGCTCCGGGCCCACAGCCTGAGTTGGGATTGTGCAGTGCTTGTTGGTTTCCCAAAAATCTTGCAGCTGACCTTTGGGGCTTTGCAAATGAGTGGTGGTTAGAGATTGCCGTGACACTGGAGACCATGGTACGGCCAGCTGATGGATGAAAGGAAGCCGCAGAGCATATCCGAGGCCGGCCCTGGGGAGCAACGCTCATTAATTAAAGACTCAGCAGGCGAGAGGGGGTGGCGACCAACGTGCCATTCCAGGTGTGCGTGTGTGTGTGTGTAGGAGGGGGGTCATGCGAGTGCGTGTGTACGTGTCTGCCTGTGTTTTTATGAACTGTGAATGTGTGCGTGTCCATATGTGTTCATCTGCATGCTTGCGTGTGCCAATGTGTATATAAACCTGTGTGGATGCACGCGTTCATATATATGCATGTTTCTGTGTGTGTGTATAAGCACATGCTTGTGTTTGTCTGTTTCCTGGTGTTTCTCTGCATTTGATCCCACCCACTACCCCCCCGAGCTGTTATCTTTCAGAGTTGTTAGCTGATCAGCAGTGCTGGCTACCGTTTCCGACAATCATGAGTAAAAATCACCGAGAAATGCGCATTCACACAATCGGAGAAAAAAAATCACATCACGTCAAATAAATTATCAAGAAACATCCATATAAAAATTCCACGGGCCAGAGATACACACAATCAGAAAAAATATCTTATAAACAGAGAAACAAAGGCAAAACAATGAAATAATAAGAGAGACGGTCAAGAGAAACAGGCACAAACAGAAAGAATCCAATGTAAAATCAGAGAAACAGTCACAAAGGAATCCAATAGAAAATCACCGAAAGAGTCACATAAAAGCACGCAGACCAGCTTACAAACACTTTCTAAATCAGGCACAATTCGGATACATCATATTTAACCCAGTCACTTCCGCCAACATGTCCCCGAAAGCGGGTCATCCAAGGCCTACATTTACAACTGCGGACAGCTAGGCTGCTGCAGCAGGCGCAGTAACCCACTGAGCTATTTCACCTCCCATGGAGTTATGGCAGACAAAGCACTGAGTGTACACTAGTGTAAATGCAATAGGTTTCGCATTTAAACATTTTTTAGCAATTGCCATATTAAATTACAATGCGTTTGATTTGTTTTACAAAAGAAAAGAAAAGAAAAAGCAATGTCATTTACAATGTCAATAGCTCAAAATAATGTCAGTGCGAGACCTATTGCATTATAAATGCTTGGCATTAGTAAATCTTCAAGCCGAACGAATCCATCCTAGACAGAACGAGTTTGACTACAATTTGATCCAAACACCCCGCCGGCCAAATCCCCTCCGCCAATAATATATGTCGGCTGTGCAAATCCTCCTCTTCACACAAGCTGGAAAGCCACCCTCTGTAGGGTTAAGCTCCAGTTGACTTGTGCCATATCAGCTCCTTACTGGGGGCCCGTAAGGGAGTTGACATTTTTAATTAAGTTAAAGCCATTTGCTTTGCTAATGGTATTGAATAGCAAAGCAAATGGCTTTAACTTAATAAAAGGCGAGACCTATTGCATTTTTAATGCTTGTTTAATTAATGCACAGCATTCCTTTCGAAATATATTGTAATGAAACAGCTGGAATTAATTGTTACCTACTTATTATTCCAATAAATCCCTACACATAATTGAATGTTACTGTTAATTATAGATTATTATCTATCGACTGACTAGGATACCGGCCAAACCTCCATACACACCCATCATGATGTGTCCAGAAATTTCCTTCAAGTTTTCTGTTCTAATTTCTCACAATGTTGCAAAATAGCTTGCTTGTTTGAGGTCTGCCTCAAGTGCAAGCTTCTAACATCATTCTGAGATAACCGCAATGAAGTAAGAAACTTTTAGAATGTGCAATACGTAGGCAGTAGGAATTCCTGTGAATTAAATGGGTGCCATTACCAAAAAGGAACAACTATATAAACAAGCATTTGCAATGCAATAGGTCTCGCATTTATACGAGTTTGAGCTATTGGCATTGTAAATGACAGTGCCTTTTATTTATGTTTTAAAAAAACCAAACTTAAATAAAAAGCATTGTCATTTACAATGCTAATAGCTCAAACTCGTATAAATGCGAAACCTATTGCATTGCAAATGCTTGTCTGACTGTTTGTGGGCGAGTGGGCCGGGTTTTACTGTGGATTCCCCGAATCTTACAACAAACATTGCCTGCACAATGCCGTCTCCCATGCCTTGTAAAGCACATACTTTGTTTACATTTCTTCATTGCCATTTTGGTTAAAAAGCACCACCGGTTGTAAAAAAAAAAAAAAAAAATTGGCCCACAGCTCACTTGCAAAACACGAGCGATTGTTAAGGCGGGCACTCGGGCAATGGGTGTGTATCGGAGATGCAGCCCTAAATTGCCTTTTGGCCAGAGTGGTGGCCGATTTGGGCTGTCTCAGATGCCGCCAATGGCCCAGTGGGGGGCTGGGCGGCCTTTCCCAGGCAGATGGGTTTCTATTTGGGGGGGTGGGGGGAAGAGGGGTGATTCCTGCCCTCTCACTGAGCTCGCCCATTAACGTATGCAGATTGAACAGAAGGCCTCAGCAGAAGTGGCCCCACTTCCAATCAGGTGTGGTTCATCACTGCATGAGCATCGAATGAGTTCCTTCTAGAATCTCTGCTTCCTAAAACTAGACAGATGCAGTGAGCAACCAAACTATTGCGTCTATGTCGTGTAGAAAAAGACTGGTTTAAATTTCACTTCTGACTCAAAACGGAAATCAGAGTCCCTCGGCTGCTAATCACACACATACTTTTGGGAAACGAACGTACACAGCAATTTGGTATTGCTAGCAGTAACAATGGCGATGGAGTTGGGTGGGGTGTAATAGTCTTTCATTTTTTGAGAACTTTTCGGCGTCGTACGCTTGCATTCTAATGTGCGTTAGACTCAGAGCAGGATGCACGCATGCATAACACTATGTAAGGCATATATATCTGCCAGTGAATATGGCAGAGATTAGCGTGGCCTGCTTGTCCAGAGAGGACAATGCCTGAAGGACTTGTACCTAAAAGACGTGTGTGGGGTGTGGCCGTGGCAAGATAGCTGCTTGATAAAGTGCTTTCCTAATGCAAGCATTAAAGCAGATGAGCCTAGTGGCAGTGTTTGTGCTGCGGAATACTATAGGCAGCAGCTGGCTAGACAATCTAATTGTTTTTTGAGGGGCTGTAAAATAAGCAGCCGAAGCATCGGCTGTCACTGCGTTTTTGGAATAGTGGTAGACGCCTGAGGTTCATAGTACACGGATGCCCCTGGGCACGAGCCCTACTGAAATGTATCCCTTATTTGCGGCTCAGACAGGTGCTATGTGACACGAAAGAATCAAGTCACATGACTCCCTGAACACCTCATCATTATAAAAACGCCTGGAAACACAGAAGTAATAAAAATATTCAATAAGTAGGATCCGGTCCACCAGGAAACGAAAAAATTGAACCCTAGGAGTAAATGGAAAGTAGAGAAGCCTAAAGCCATTCAAGCAGAGACTCTTCTAACTGACCACCGCACCGGTTCACTCTGGCGAGAGCTGCCAGGTGGATGGAAAGTCATGCGTGGCACTTGATATCAGTCCCAGATTTCACCAACAGCACGCTGCACTCTGGGACTTATAGTTCCGCTTTTAGAGTGTCAAATATAAGCTGAAACGTCAAGCATATAAAGAGTGGTTATGTTATGGTGCTGTGCAAATAGTTAAAATATGTTTACAGCTATTAACATTAGAGCTGGGAGAGCGGCGCCGTGTTGAACAAAAGAAAGGTGCGGCTACTTATAAAATCCAACAATTACAAGAAAGAGTTTACGGGCCTGTTTATGGGGAAATATCCTCTGTGTCAGAGCACGACCAGCAGTGTGAGCGATCGTGGAGCCAGGGAGGAGGCAGGGGGGGGAGGGGGGGGGGGGCTAAATGCGACAGCTTTCCCTGGCCAGAGCGGGCACTTCACAGGAAGATGCAGCGCCTGAAGAAAATATGATACAGTTGGGTAAAACAAAGCGTGGCGTTTGTGAAACGAGCGCTGCGCTGATAGTTACAAAATGTTTACAGTCATTAACTAGGGCACACATACATCCCTGCAATTTACCATTAAACTGCAGTTTCCATAGTACGGGAGAGGAAACTGTTCAGAACTGTGATTTTGCTATTCACAGAGGGTTGTCCGCCATTTTAAGGGTGCTAATGAGAGGAGCGCGAGATCAAGAATACCATCACAGCGTGCACCGCGTCAGTGAGAGCGGCTGCTGTAAGGGGGCGGGTGAGGTGGAGGGGGTGTATTGGGGGGAGCTGGAACTGGCACAGCGCAGCCGGGCAGTGCGGCGCATTATCTTATGCTGAGCCTGCAGTGGAGGAGGGGGAGACGAAGAGAGACACAAGCACAAAATAAAAAGATACACACTTGGGGAAGCGGGAAACAGGCAAAGGCGTGTAATTACGCTGATAAACAGCTAGCGAGAGAGACGAATGATCTATATTTAAAAAGATGAATAAAGTGCAAATACGAAAGACAGAGTGATCTGAAAACATGTCTTGCCTTTTAATAGTGAAAGTGATCGCAACGCGATCAAACATCAAAGCGGCCGCGAAAGTGAAAGAAAACGAGTGCTTTCAGGCTGCCAAATGGTGCGCGCGCCCGGCGCACATGCACTGTATTTGGAGGCCTGAAAGCACTCGTTTGCACTTCCAAAACTCGCTTACTATAAGTCTCGCCAGAGCAGCGCTAAAGCGCTGTCTCTAGCGAGACCTAAAAACACTCTTTGCTCTTGCCCCAAAGGAGCAGCCCATCCTGATTTGCAAAGCCACATTCCCCAAGGTGATGATGGGCATCGAGAGTCAGGGGACTTGACTTCATTGTAATGGTGAGTATCATGGTGAGCAGGGGATCCACACCTAGGCAGAGCACTCTGGCTTGGGGTATTACACTGACGCGAAAACATGATAAATGGAAATGTATGAGCCAATACTTTTTTACAACTTGGAATTCTGAAAGGTAGTATTCCATTTCATTGTTTTGTGACAATGGCAAACCTAAATAGGGAAAAGTCTTAAATCTCTCAAATAACGAAAATTAGGTCTTCTAGCACTAAAAAACTTGACACATGCCTAGCTTAGACCTGCGCCAGAGGACTTTCTATCATCCAAGGAGCAGCACCAGAAATTGTAGGAAGGAACATCTGTATTACAAGGAGCAATACAAAAGCCTGCTTGTGGAACTGAAGACTCCTGTCTCCTTGATTCTTCTGTTACGTCATATGGGGGGATTGTAGGAGAGTAGGGTCTGCAATCCTATGATCACCCAGATTTTTTGCTTTTGCTTCATTGGTTTACGACTTTCTCCGGCTGTGGGCCTGCCAATCAGACCCACAGCCTAGCTGTTCTCTCTCGAAATTAACACACCTGTACGTTAGGTGCATCCACTAATTGGAACTGGGCCGCCTTGTCAGTCCCTGTCTCAGCATACCACAGGTATCCAGGGCATCGGTGTACCCAGGGCCTACCAGGGGCTGAAGCATGTATTATGCCACCCCTGGAATGGCCGCCCAAATCTGACACAACTGGCTGCACGACAGCTGGGGCCACGTGGTGTAATCACCCGTTGCTGTAGGTGTAGTATTCCTACACCTAAACCCTAAAATGGACACATGGATTCCTATCAGTCACTCCTATAGCAGGCCTTATCAATCCTGAAGGCAGAGTGCAGGGGATCATGTGGGACGGTGCTCTGGCGCGAGCTGAGCCCGTCGACGGCTTGCGGAACCAAGTCCTAATAGCCGTTCCATGGTGACGCGGGCCAACTACTTTTAATGCAATTGCTAACTTTGGCCTCACCTCACCTATACATGTCGAGTAAGGTGTCATACGAATGGGAATACGAACCCCTCGCCAGTCCTGGTGACGGGGTTAGCATTCCCCCCCTTTTAGAGGGACACGACATGGAAGTAACCTTGAACCCCGGTTAAAGTTGACTCAAGCCTCAGCATCACAAAATGGATGCTGCCACCAGACACAAGTCTGACCTCCTGCTGCTGGGGGACCTTCCAGCAAGGGGAGCTTGGACAAAGGGTTTCCTGTCGAGGGCGGTGTTAGCACCGTCCCAGACAGGGTTTGTGTATCCCAGGTAGGCAGGGCTGAAAGGAAGGTGATTGCAAGTGGCACCCCGGTGCTCACTGTGCATAGCCCGGCTCAAACCAGTTTCGGGGGCACACCAGCCCCTGAGCTGGCGCGAAGCCGGACAAAGGTTAGGGGTGTAACCACCCCCCTCCTGGCTCCACCCATAGGTAGAACCTAGTCACGGGCCAGCCCCTTTTCTTAGAATAAAGGTAGGAGCGAGTCCCCTTCCCAAATTGGATAATCAGATAATCGGATAACTCCGAATCACGAACCACTTTCCACGAAAGGAACTCTTGACTATTTCTGAAGACTCTCCCTTGTGGCTAAGGAGTAGCCACCCTACACCAGCAGGCACCACCTAAGCGCTTGCGGTTTGCTGTAAGTCTCTCCTACGGATCAAGACTGCCCAGCTCGACGAGACCCGAGTACCCTGCCATCTCTGACCTTTTACCTACCTCATCAGCCCAGCTGAGAGACGTAGGTGTGACGAGACCTGCGGGACCGGCTATCTTCAGAACCTGCACGACGCTTATCTAGCACGCCCACCGAGGGACCCTCGAGTGAGTGCACCTAGGGTTTGAGAAGCCCTAAACCCTGAGCAGCTCCAGCATCGAAGTCTGCCTCCCCAGCATCCCCGAGATCTGCGTGGGGGCCCTTCCGCTCCTTGTTGTTCACCGCGTTGTTCGACCACTTGCCGACCGGCTTGTGGCCCTCTTCACGACGCACCACGATTGTTTCATCACTAGTCTGGTTGCTCCAGACTGGCTCTTGCTCCCCTTCAACAGAGGAGTACCACGGACCCTCCTGGTCCACTCCCGACGCCATCTTGACTCCCCCGCTTGGGTTGCCACTGCCAAGATCCGCTGCCCCTGCCTGGGCCCAGCATCATCGACAGCAGACACCTTCGTGGGACAGCTCGCCCTCCATCCTGGTCGCCGCCGCGCCTCCTGGCCCGAGGAACAGCCGAGTCCGACGTCACCCACTCACCTGGTCGAGGTGACTTCAGCCGGTACCCTCCTGGTACCCACACGATCGCTGGCTAGCGGTTGAGAACTGAGTCCCCTCTGCTTTCAGGTTTCCTTCATCACCGATCCAGGCGTGGATCGCTCTGAACATCGTCACTGGTCGCCTGCCAGCAACTGCTTCTTTCAGGCTCCTGAGACTACACGAGGACTCCCGACATCTTGCCGAACTTCACGCAGCCGCAGCCTCCGGGCTAGGTAACTCGAGCATCTCGGTGCTCCATCGCAGGTTCGCTCTACAAGTGTCCAGTTCCTTTTTCGTTTAGTCCCACTGATCGGATCACTCCGGAATCAGTACCTCCAGACTCTAACCATTCGCATTTCACTGTTAGTGTAGATGGTTTCTCGTGCCCCTCGGGCATTTGTGTAAATTGTGCAACTGAAGTATTTTCCTAAGAGTTTTGTAGTGTGCTTAGCTCCCTGACTCATAAGGAGCCAGGGTAGTCTTGTTATAAATAAATATCCTTTTATTTTCATAACAACTTGTGTGGTGTCCTTTCACTTGGTGTTCAAGGGGTATATGTGATGGTAAACAGCTGGCTTAACACGCCCTCTAGAGTTTAGCCTAAAGACTGCTCGTATCCACGCTACTAGGATAGCTGGTCTAAAAGGTTGACTTACAACCAATCATCAATAAGGGTCGTTTGGAATGATACACAGTGATCACTAGAATAGTGAGCACTACATATCAGGCCAACTTCTCACAGGGATAACCCATGTCAATCATGTCAAGATTGAGTCTGTTGGTAAGCCTTATTCTGGAGACTTGCAGCAGGCTAAACAGACTTTTAGAACGGGATTTGTACAGCTGGATATGTGGTCTTAAGTTTGCCTGTCGATCTGATGTGCATTCTGCTAATTTCACAATGTTATATTGCATTATGCAATTCATGATTTGATTTCAGCACTATGCCCACAATGACATATTAGATGCATATTTGTAGCTTATGCATTGGCCCCAAGTGGTATCTCTGCGTTTCTGAGAGATAATATAGGTTTCTGATGGATACATCTGCCAGTGGATTCCTCACCTTGTGAATATCCCCTGCGCCAGCAACATTCGGAAACTTTTGTAGCAGTCCACACCGATGGGGTCGAAGACGACGTCACAGAGACACGGCTCCGCTCGCGACTCCGCTGACGTCACCGGCTCCATAAAAAGACCTCGTCGGCGTGATGACGTCAGTTCCCTTTTTTCCGCGCCGACGACGCCAACGCCAACGGATTTCGGGAATCGTTACTAGTAGCTTTACCTGTTACTTTGTGTATTTTCTGAAAATTTTCTGTCTTTCTTCGAAGATGTCGACAAGGAAGTCGGGTTTCAAGCCCTGTCGAGAATGTGGCAAGCACATGTCTATTACCGACCCACACGAGGACTGTGTTTGGTGTCTTTCATCCGACCACGATGTGGGTGGTTGTTCCAGCTGCCGCAAGATGAGCTCGAAGGCTCTCAAGGAAAGAGAAGCAAAGCTCTTCATCGCTCGGATGAAGAAGAAGGAAAAAAGAGGAAGGAGGAGGTCTGGATCCAGGTCGAGGTCGAGGTCGGCGTCCAAGTCGACTTCGGGCCATGCTTCGAAAAGTATAAGAAAAAGAGGAGGCATTCTTCACATCATCACTCCGACAAAGGTTCGGCTCCGAAGTCGAAGTCGCCTACTCGACGTCGGAGAGAGTCAGTGTCTCCTTCTCCGGTCCCGACTTCACCTCCAGCTCCTTCTTCTCCGGTGACTTCGCCGGCTCCGAGTGAATCTCCGGTGCCGGTATCATCCCTGACGCCGGTTCCATCTCCGGCTCCAGCTGATTCTCCGGCTCCGTCTCCGGCCCCGGATGAGGATCTTCAGGCTCCGGGTGAGACTGTGACGCCGCTTGTACCACCGTCGGCGCCGCCAGGCCCGAGTCCAGTGCTGCCTGACCAGTATCCTGCATTCCCTTGTCCAGGTCAGGACCCCACGCATTATCTTAATGCCATGTACGGGGTGTTTTCAAGGGCCATGTATACCTCTGGTGCACCTGTGGGTCCGATGGGTCCGATGGCTTTCAATTTGGGAGTGCCACAGGTCTACCCTCAAGCTCCGTTCATGCCATTCTTTCCGGCGATGCCGTCTTGGCAGCTACCGGCGCCGAGAACATCGACGCCGCTTCCCTCTTCACCGGCGCCGACTCGACTTCGTTCGATGCCGGCTGCTCCAGCGGATCCGCGTTCGACGCCGCTGCCGGCGCCGTCGGATTCGAACACGGCGCCGCCGACGCCGCTGGTGCGGATTTGTTCCAGAAGGGAATTACAGAGAGTGGTGGATGAGAGACACTTTCTGTTGGAAGAGGCTGAAGAGGGAGAGTTAGTCGAATCTGATGAGGTGTTTGAAGAACTGAAGGAGGCAAGTGGACTGGATTTGTCTCCAGAGTGGGAAATCCCTCCACCATCAGATGAGCCCTCTAAAGATGCAGCGCCGTATCATGCGGTCATCAGAAAAGCTGCAGAGTTGTTGGACCTACAGTTACCATCCACGGAGTTCAGGTCTAATATACTTACTGAGGTGCTGCATTCACCTACAGCGGTCTCGGAGCCTTTGTTACCCTTTAATGAGGCTATTATGGAACCTGTGCTGGAGGTATGGCGCAAGCCTTTTTCAGCTCCTGCGGTCTCCAGGGCAGTCGCAAGGAGATATAGAGTGGCTCCAGGGGATCCTGAATTTCTAACTTCGCACCCTTCGCCTGAGAGCTTGGTGGTCCAGGCGGCTTGTTCGGGAAGGTCAAAGGGGGCCTTTCCTCAGGTTCCAGGAGACAGAGAGGCCAAAAAGGTGGACCAATCGGCCAAAAAGGTCTTTTCATCAGCCAGCATGGCTCTCAAGTCCACGAATGCGACGTGTTTATTGGGGCGCTATATCCATGCGCTAATGGATTCGGCAAAGAAGATTGCACCAAAGCTGTCGGAGGAGGATAGGGCCGGCTTCAATGAAGTTCTGACTGATGCCCAGGCGGCTGCTCGCCAAGTCATTCAGAGTGGACTGGACACGGCAGACTCAGTTGCCAGAGTCATGGGGTCTTCTGTTGCCACCAGGAGGGGTGCATGGCTAAAGTCCTCTGAATTCTCCTCGGATGTGCAGTCGACTTTATTAGACTTGCCTTTTGATGGGTCTGGCTTGTTCGGGAAGAAGGCGGATGCTGCTCTCGAACGCTTCAAGGAGAGTAAGGCTACGGCTAAGTCGTTGGGCCTTCAATCCCAGCCGAGAGGTTCTTTTAAAAGATATAGGGGCTTTGGAAAGGCGACTTTTCGCTCCTATAGACCGACCCAGCAGCAGCAGCAGCAGCAACAGCAGCAAAGCTCTTTGTCCAAGGGATACAGAGGAAGAGTTAGGGGTCGCTCACGTGGCCGTCAGCTCTCCTCCTCCTCTTCCTCCTCCTCTGCCCCTCCCACCACTGCAAAGCAGCCCTAGATTCGACATTCCGGATCATGCTGGTCCTGTGGGGGGCCGGCTTACCCATTTTCTACAAGATTGGGAATCTGTAACTACAGATCTCTGGGTTCTGGATCTTGTAGAAAATGGGTACGCCCTTCCTTTTCAGGAATTCCCTCCAAATTACCCTCCTTGCCAAGGGGCTTGCTCGGAGGACCACCTTCTTCTCCTGCAGGAGGAAGTCCTGAAGTTGTTTCAGAAAGGTGCGATAGAGGTGGTTCCAGAGCAGGAAAGGGGTCAGGGATGCTACTCCCGGTATTTCCTGATTCCGAAAAAGGACGGCAGGTTACGTCCGATATTGGACCTCAGAATTCTGAACTTTTACCTGAAACAGGAGAAGTTCAAGATGCTCACCCTTGCGCAGGTTCTTCAGGCGCTGAATCAGGAGGACTGAATGGTGTCGCTCGACTTGCAGGATGCGTATTTTCACATCCCCATCCTGAAGTCGCACAGAAAGTATCTCCGTTTCACGGTAGGGTCGCAACATTATCAGTTTGCGGTCCTACCGTTTGGTCTTACTTCAGCACCTCGAGTCTTCACGAAGGTGATGGCAATGGTGGCAGCCCATCTCAGAAGGACGGGGATTTCAGTTTTCCCTTATTTGGACGACTGGCTGATAAAAGCGGAGTCGCCAGAGAAGGTGCTGCGTCATCTGCAGGATACAACTTGGCTGTTGTACAAATTGGGTTTTTCGATAAACGTACCCAAATCTCACCTGGTGCCCTCTCAGTGCAACCTGTTCATAGGTGCCGTACTGGACACTACTGTGTGTCGAGCATTCCCTCCTCCTCAAAGGATTCTCGACATACAGGAAATGATTCCTTTATTTTACAGCGGAGCGGTCGTTCCAGTTCTGAAGGTCCTTCGCCTGCTCGGTCTGTTCGCTTCCTGCATCCTGTTGGTCAACCATGCACGCTGGCACATGAGGGCGCTCCAGTGGTGCCTCCGCAAGCAGTGGTATCAGCACAAAGGGGATCTCAGGGAGTCTGTGAGGATCTCCAGAGAAGCTGCAGCGGATCTATCTTGGTGGAGCGTGGAGGGAAATCTGTCCCAAGGGAAGCCCTTCCATCTACCTCCATCGGTGACAACAGTGATAACGGATGCCTCCACCTTAGGGTGGGGTGCTCATCTGGGGGATCTAGAGATCAAGGGTCTTTGGTCTCCGGAGGAAAGGTTGCTTCATATCAACCTTCTGGAGTTACGGGCGATACGCTTGGCACTCAAGGCCTTCCTCCCTTCCCTTCGCGGTCAGTCTGTTCAAGTCCTGACGGACAACACGACCGCGATGTGGTATATAAACAAACAGGGAGGGGTGGGGTCTCTTTGTCTCTGCAGAGAGGCCCTGCGTCTATGGTCCTGGGCTCAGGTCCATCAGATTTGTCTAATGGCAAATCATCTGGCCGGAGTTCTGAACGTTCGTGCAGACAGTCTCAGTCGGCAGTTCTCCGCCGACCACGAGTGGAGGCTTCAACCGGAGGTGGTTCATCGTGTCTTTCGGACGTGGGGAACTCCTTGGGTGGACCTATTCACCACTCAAGAGAATGCTCACTGCCCGTCTTTCTGCAGTCTCCAGTATCCGATGCAGGGAGCGTTGGGGGACGCGTTTCAGTTGAGTTGGGGTTCACGACTCCTTTACGCGTTTCCTCCCATACCCTTGATTCCTCGGGTTCTGAGAAAGATTCGCCAAGACCGGGCCCAAGTTATATTGGTCGCCCCAGATTGGCCAAGAAGGGTGTGGTACACAGATCTTCTCCACCGCTCCTCGTGCCCTCCGCTCCGTCTCCCGCTGAGGGCAGACCTCCTCTCACAGTCGGAGGGGCAGGTTCTACACCCCCACCTCCAGAGCTTACACCTTCATGCCTGGAGATTGAACGGGGCAACCTGAATTCTTTCTCTCTCCCATCAGATGTGGTGGATGTTATTTTATCGGCCAGGCGAGACTCCACCAAATCTATTTATTCATATAGTTGGGCGAAATTTGTGCTTTGGTGCGGAGAGAGGCCCATTGATCCCTTGAACGCTCGTTTGTCTAACATTCTACAGTTTGCCCTTTCTCTCGCTCAGCAAGGCTTTGCTGTGGCTACTGTGAAGGGATATTTATCGGCTCTATCGGCTTTCCTTTGTTTGCCGGATCAGCCGTCGCTGTTCAAGTCACCTATTGTTCTTCGTTTTATAAAGGGCCTTACAAACAAGTTTCCTCTGTCTCCTTTTATTATGCCTCATTGGGACTTAAACCTTGTATTAACTTATCTTATGGGTTCTCCCTTCGAGCCCTTACACAAGTGTCCCTTGAGGCTGTTGTCCTTTAAGACGGTATTCCTCATTGCAATCACCTCGGCAAGGAGGGTAAGTGAGCTTCAAGCTCTAAGTTCAAAACCCCCATTCTTGACTGTGCATGCTGAACGAATGGTACTTAGGACCAGGGCTGCGTTTTTGCCTAAGGTGGTAACTACTTTCCATCTGGGGCAATCCATTACCCTTCCTTCTTTCTATCCTCCCCCTCACCCTTCCAAGGAGGAGGAGAGACTTCACCGCTTGGACCCTAAGAGGGCGGTGAGCTTTTACCTGGACAGGACAAAGGACATCAGAGTTGATGACCAGCTCTTCGTGGGCTTTGCTGGCTGCAGGAAAGGTCGAGCGGTGCACAAGCGCACCCTTTCCAGGTGGATTGTCTTGTGCATCAAGATTTGCTACTCCCTGGCTGGTAAGGAACCTCCGGAGGGTTTGAGAGCTCATTCGACTAGAGCAAGGTCTTCCACGTCTGCTTTGTCTAGGGGTGTTCCTGTGGAGGACATTTGTAGGGCGGCAACTTGGGCCTCCCTCCACACCTTCGCAAAACATTATTGCTTAGACACTGAGGTGAGGAGGGACGGACATTTTGCGCGATCCGTCCTTCAGGACTTTCTGGTATAGAAGGGTGGACACCCTCCTCCGGGAGTGGGGACTGCTGTGGAATTTATTCACAAGGTGAGGAACCCACTGGCAGATGTATCCATCAGAAGAACAAGTTACTTACCTTCGGTAACGCTTTTTCTGGTGGATACAGTATCTGCCTGTGGATTCCTCACTGACCCACCCGCCTCCCCGTTGTCCATCCTTCTATACCTGTAGTTCTATGCCTGTAATTCTATTGATGGTGTTTCAAATGTGTTTATTACTGTCAAAGGCATTTTGTTATTTCTTGTGATTTGTTATTTATTCTCCACACTGTGTGTGTTGATATGCATATTGTGTACTGTGTATACTGTGTATATATATTGCTGTCAGTCCGTCCGTGTGCCTCGAAGGCACGGAAAAAAGGGGCGGAACTGACGTCATCACGCCGACGAGGTCTTCTTATTGAGCCGGTGACGTCAGCGGAGTCGCGAGCAGAGCCGTGTCTCTGTGACGTCGTCTTCGACCCCATCGGCGTGGACTGCTACAAAAGTTTCCGAATGTTGCTGGCGCAGGGGATATTCACAAGGTGAGGAATCCACAGGCAGATACTGTATCCACCAGAAAAAGCGTTACCGAAGGTAAGTAACTTGCTCTTCATGCTGCCCCCTTCAAAAGCACGTATTTTTGCTAACTTAGAAGCATAAAAAGTTGAGTAGTCGTACTGGAGTTTTCACCATTGCTCATTAGGTCAAATACACGCTGCTGCAATAGCTCACTGACCTATCTGGCCGAATGCTTCAGTACTTGAAATGTTCAGTTTATTGGACAGATTAATTGTTAGACATCTAATGAGAGAGAGGGAATGTTTTATGCTAGCACACACAGTATTCTGCTACATCCAGCCAGAGGTACTGAGAGTGGAGCTGGTCCTATCCTAGCCTTAAGTTGCCATCATCTGTCTATCTGATTGAGTGAATGAGTGTTCTACGTGCTAAAACTCAACACTGTTCGGGGCACCTCTAGGGCTGTATATTGAGTATTATGTATCAGGCAGTATAGCACCAGGGATAGTCTGGGTGCTTTGGCTGTTGAGTGTTCTGAAGGCAGTGACATCACCATTCATTCTTTGCAGCTGTTCTCTGAAGAAACTATATCCTCTAAATGAAGTCCCATAGGGGCACTGATGCAATCCAAGATGATCACTTGTTTCAGGTTGTCTTTTTAAGTGTATGATGCATCAGGGTACTGACCAATCAGGGGGACTAAGGTCAAGCACCTGATTGAGCCTTGGGTTGATAACTAGGATGATATAAGTAAAATAAAACTCTCCTATAATAGTGACAAGCAGCCCTAGAATCAGGGCTGAAAGGGCTTGGGACTGCCACATGGTTCAATACAATGTAAAGTGCAGGGAGAGGGAATGGGGGCAGGGTTGTGGCAATGTACCAATCTGCAGGGGGATGAACCACCATGAGTGGCGGCCGCCTGGTCTCTGACAACACAGCATACCTGCCCCCTCCAGATACTCAGCAGTACCAGGTGTGGCTGTCTATCTATTTGTTTACCAGCTGCACTCTCTAGCCTAGTCAGTATCCCTTGTAAGTACTGTCCCATCTGCGGACAGTTCCACAGTGTGTGGAGAAAGGTTCCACTCCGCCCGCATCCTCTCAAGCACTAATAATGGTCTGTGCACCCTATTTTGTGTAGTAGTGTCATAGTGTAATAGATCCTGTGCAGGACTTTCAGTTACATCAGATAGCTACCTCACGGGGAAATTTTAGGGGATCCCTCCAGTTTTCATGGTCTATGTCCCCCACGTCTGCCTGCAAGGGCTCTCGTAGCTTGCGCTGAACTCCCAGTGTGTTCACCATCAAGGTTCTATAGGTGGAAGAGATTGCATTGGGTTCCACACATGCGAGGAGCAGGTCTAGGTCCAACTCTGCACCCCTATCCTGCAGTGCACCTTAGCCCCGGGCCATCCTCCCCACATGTGTTGCGACCAAGTTATACCTGCCTTAGGCTGTCGATGTGACAACTCAGCATTGCTGGGACTGCTCCGATTTATTGTGGTCCCCGGCAATTTCTGCTAACATACTTTATGTTCCAGCTCTCAGAGAGGATTGACTAAGCACTGAAGGAGCGAGTATTTTGTGCGAGGGTATAGAGAACTCAAAAGGCGCTTCCTTCTGAGCTCTCTCTCTGATGCAACTCATAAGGAAGCAGCTTAAGTAACAAAGAAGATACTTTGTCAAGTTGCATTTAATTATAGAATTCTATGTTTGTGAGCAGTCCTGCTTTATGTCTGTGGCGTGTCTTGTTATTAGGTTATCAAAACCTGGTCACCCTGACCTGCCTGGTCGCGGAGACGGTTGGATGTCTGAAGAAAGCCGCGCAGGAGTACAGTGTCCTGAAAAGGATTCTGTGCCCGCGCTTCTCAGGTCCTGAAATTACATACAGCCCTGGGGCAGGGGCAGCAACACATGGAGAAGAAACAAGTATGATTAATAATTGTTATAATTGATCTTATAATGAGCAAGAGATAAGCTGGCAAATGCTGCATACTGATATGGGAAACAGCACTCAGTGAGCTGACACACCCTCTCCAATTTGTATATAGTGAGCAACCATTTAGCCAGCAATCAGTCACCACCTCTGCTGCCTTTCTTGAGCTGGTGCACCTGCGATAGTACAGCATGGCAAGTTTACACAGTTTTGGGGGCATACCCTCCCACAGTGTTTCTTCTCAGAAAACTGGTGGAAGACAGGGTGCTAGTCAGGGTAGCCATGCTGGGGGTTCTTTCGGGGGCTATGCGGGTGGCAGCTTTATTGGTGGTGTCGGAAGTAGCTTGGCTGGTGGTGCAGTAGGTAGCTTGCCCGCTCGCAGTGTTTCTTCTCAGAAAACTGGTGGTAGACAGGGTGCTAGTCAGGGTAGCCATGCTGGGGGTTCTTACGGGGGCTATGCGGGTGGCAGCTTTATTGGTGGTGCCGGAAGTAGCTTGGTTGGTGGTGCAGCAGGTAGCTTTGTTGGTGGTGGTGTTGTTGGCAGCGACCATGGGAGTCAGTGGAACCAGTGGGGCTAGGTTAGCCATGAGGACCAATGGAGCCATACTAGCCAAACACATAGTGAGGGCCTTCTCTCTGCCGGGGAGAAAGCAACCATGCAGAACCTCAACGACCGCCTGGCTGCCTACCTGGACAAGGTCAAGCAACTGGAGGATGCTAACGCCGAGCTTGAGCATAAAATCAAAGAGTGGTACGAGAGTCACCGATCAGCTCTTGTAGAAACAGACTACAGCAAATACTTCAAACAAATTGCAGATCTGCAAGCTAAGGTGAAGTATCATGTCCAGTTCAATTGATTCCTTGTCTTAAACAATGAACTACCGGTCAAAAGTAAATCCTTAATTTTCATTGTAGAACGTGAAGGTACTTCTTTCTCTTTTCCCTCTTTCAGTGTTTGCCTAATCTGAGTTCTTTCTTATGTCTCTCTATGTACTTCGCTTTCACACAGTTTTTTTCTATTACAAACCTAACCGCTTTATAAAAATTTAACGTAATATTAAATATTTTTCACAGAGACACTGACAGGTAAAAGAGGTTCAAACATAAACAGCTGTCTATAGCATGTGTAATTAGACCAATATTCTCTGCAACGTGTGTGCTCCATCATATCGGAAACCCCCCAAATATACCTGAGTTATTCTGTGTCGCCCCAAGTGTCTGTCCTGGAATTGTGTCCTAAACATTTTACTCACTAACGTTCTTCTCTTGATTGCAGGATAAAATCTGGTAATTATATCTGAGTTCTAGAAAAACACATAAAAAGCAAATCACAAAGTTTGAAAGCAAATGTTTAGAGATAAAGTTGTCAGTGATCGTCTGGTATTTTTAAATTTCTTCCTTTCTGAAGCACACGTCACTAAATCAATTGATACTAAATGCTCTTGCAAAGCATACACTAAAATCAATTAATACACACTCTTATGCAGCAAACAGCATACAACCTGAACAAAAGTTGTAGAGCAGGTGTCATGCAGTTAAAAAGGTAGACACTCATATCATGATAGAAAACTATGATAACAGAGATAAGTTAAGGGAGAAAACATTAATTTATTTTTCTGGCATGGGTAAATGGAAAAGGAGACTTTAAAACACAAGAAGCACACAACAACAAACCACAGTAGAAGATGCTAGAGTATGTTTCCAATCCCTGCTCTGACCCAGCACTGGCTCATAAGAAGCAACAAATCAGACAAAATAAACATTTTCCAATTCAGATTCCTAGCCATTTTCGAAACTTTTTTCTAGAATGCCCAGTTGAAAATCTTATTCTGTACAGTATGTTTTCTTCTCTGATCTTGTAGCACCTCGGTTTACCCAGAGGCCAAATCATACTGGAGTGCAGCTTCTTTCAACAGCCTCACTTACTGATACACAAAGCTTCAAGTAAAATGTTTTCCATCTAGAAACCTCCCATAATACAAAACATTTCCCCTTGACTCCAAACATGTCTAATGAGTGAGACCAAGATTAGCCCATCAAGGCAGAAAGCTGTTTCTCGCGGTTCCCTGCAGTTTCTGTGGAATTATAATCCCAGGTTTCACAACCTCCTTTATTCCCAACCCCGGGCTCCCAAGTAATAGTGTTCGGGAGAACTGCTCTTACAGCAGCTTCGTGCACTCGGATGTGGAATGTGGCACCGGAAACTGATCAAGTGACCCAGGAAGGAGTTTTCATCAAGTCCAGAGAGAGAGTCTGGTAATATTTACTTGCCTTTTGCAATCAGACTGCTTTTGTTTGCAGTAGCCTTTAAGAAGAAAATTAAATTTGTTTACACGTATTGTAATGTAACTACATAATGTATTTACTTTGAAATACAAAATTAATGTAAACTAATCTCAGCAGTTTTGATTCACAATCAGCTTGGAAAATCACGTTCGCATTTTTTTTAGGAAATCTTCGAACCAATTCCTTATGTTGCAGCTACTTTTCTTTCCCAGCTCACCAAGGAAGGCCCGGTGTCTACCGAACGTTTGAGCTGATTATAATGTGTTAAATTGGTAAATCACTCACAGGTGATGAGCAGCAGAGGAAGTTGTCAGAGTCTAAGGTTACAATATTCAACACAGAGCTCAAAGTACTCACTACAGAAGGCAGCAAATGTTTACAATGGCAGCAATGAAATCGGATTTTCTGAAAGAGAAGTAGAATGTAGAATTCAAGCGGAAGAGACTGCAGCCAAATGAAGTGAAGTTCTGTCTTTTAGCAATTATTACCAGCACTAAGACCAGGATGTGTCAAGCTGATAAAGTGTTGAGATGCAGTTTTTCATGTTTGTCTTTGAGTGTGGCATTCGGCACTTTAGGCAGTAGACTTACCCAGTAGCTCAGCACTCACAATAATGGAGGACACCACTTAGTGAACATAAAATGTAACGTTTTAATTGCCATTAACAATAACTGGCCCAACGTGCAGCCCATGTTAAATGTAATATTGTATTAACGAGTAGGCCTTAACTCTTCCTTATGCCATCTTGTGTTTGCAGATCCTGCAGGCCCAAGCGGCCAAAGCCAGCGTCGTCCTGCAGATCGATAATGCCAGGCTGGCGGCTGAGGACTTCAAACTCAAGTGAGTGAAACACAGTAGTGACGTGTCGCAAATGGTTCATATCATCACACTTCCAATTCAAATTCAGGCAGCCTGGAAGTCAAGAAACACTGATGCCTCCTAGCAGACCTAGGAGTCTTGTCCCCTATGGCAGATAACTCACTCACTGGCAGCCATGTTACAAGGGAGTTTTACAGGGGTTTTTACTTGTGGCTTCTCTTGTGCATTGAAGGCATAGATTCATGACTCGGGTAAGTCACCCACTTTACAGACAATGTTCTTAATAAAGTGAGCATTGTCAGGTGTAGCTGCTCGCTGTTGAATGGTAAAGGTCTGACATATAGAAGGAGAGCAGGTTAATGTAGAGAACTTGCCCCAGCAATGTGCCTCTTTCATAAACTGCTGGTGACACCACCAGAGCAGGAACTCATGGGAGCTCCCTTCCAAAATGTCCACTCCTTACACAAGGCATTTATGTCATCTTAGATGAACATACTTCCTTAAAGTGCAGCATGTGTAAGGGATTCGTTGCTAGAATATAGATAGGTAAGCAGCAGTTTTACATGAACTACACTTCAAAGAATGGGAGAAAATGGAGAGAACTCTATTAGGGGAGGAAGCAGACACAGTGCTGTTTGCACTGGGTCTACTGCACCTATATTTCCAGATTAAATAGATTGGATTGGTGCTGATACAATTTGGCGCAAGTGTTTTCAGTACCTGGCAAGCATAAAAACAATATTTTAAATGAATGACCAGTGTCAAAACAGCCATTCGTTTGTCAAAATGTTAGTGCAGATGCCAGGACAAATGCTCACCATAAGTAGTAAAATTAAGGTGGGCCTGTCAGCTGAGGAGTGGTGTGCCCACTCCTGACAGAGCATGACAGGTTTGGTCGGCACTCTTGGGCTGCCCAAACCAGGCATGCGCACTCTGTCCTTTCCCCATGCAGGCTGCAATGAATGCAGCCTAAATGGAGTAAATGGCCTCCACATAGGTGCCTGGCTGGGAGCCGTCTCAACCAATCACAACGCTTCCAATGCAGCATTGTGATTGGCTTAGGGGAGGGGAGGGAGGCTGCCTGCTTCCTGTTCCTGCCGGAGGCAGGAGAACAGGAGCCGAGAAAATAAGGGACCCGGTCGGCCGGCGGATCGGTACGCTTAAAAAATGTATTATTACATTTACCACCCTCCCCGCATGACCCCCTCCACCCCCACCCACGATTAATGCCGGCTGCAACTGCTGTCACTTCTGTAATCTATATAACCAAGTGTATCAGTAATTTGTTTATCCAAAATTATCCCAATATGATGAGTGATTTGCTCTGAAATGGTGAATGTCATCCAAAATTAGCATTTCCCTATGTCATTCTCAAATGCTGAGAGAATTTCCGGGAGAATGTCCTCATGGTTTCACCTGGCAAATGTATCCCTGGAAACACCTGAGGTAATTCCGTACATGAAATTACAGCATCCATCGTAATTCACTATTCAGCCAGTAACACTGGCCGCTCGCCGATTAGAGTCTAAGGCACCACTCAGAAGGAAGGTTTATAGAGTGTTCCTTGAAAAAGCCTTGGGATTTTCCAGCCCCAAAAAGACACTCAATGATTTTTCTGATCTCTTCCACTAAGACTCATACTATCTGTATTCTATTATAGCTGACACCATGTTTGGCTGGGGAGAGTAAGACTTGTTGCACCTCATGTATCTTCACCACTAGTGTGACTGTGATCAGACAACATCTAAACTAATAGATAGAACATGCTTTATCAAAGAGCCTGAGTCTTTCATTAACATGTTCCTAGGTATGAGAATGAGCTGATGCTTCGCCAGAGTGTGGAGACTGACACCAATGGACTGCGACGAGTCCTGGATGAGCTGACCCTGGCCAAATCTGACCTGGAGTCAGAGCTGGAGAGCCTGACTGAGGAGCTGGCAGCACTCAAGAAGAACCACGAAGAAGTAAGAGATAGCAATGTGTTTCAGAATGGTCTTGAAAGTGATGAATATGGGATAAACCCAAAATACCAATAATTTTCAGTACCAATCTTTTAGAGGCCAAGGAATGGCACCAAATGTTTACATATACTATAGGACATCATTGTCCAATGGTGGTGCAGTAGGGCTGAGTCCATGCCAGATTTACAGGATAGCCAATGACTATTTAGATTCACCAAATGCTAATTTGTGTTATGAGGATATGCTGCAAATCTGGCATGAGTCATAGAGTCTCTCTTAAACATTTTTATGGGACCCTCAACAGCAACGCTCGTTCAGTGGCATACCAGTAACTGATAGCATCATCAACTAGTCTGTCATCCACCAGGAGGAGGTGTCGCAAACACCAGAGACAGTGTGGAATCCATGGCATAGATACTGTGTTCTATAATTACCGCCTGTCCGAGCGAAAAATGAATTTATTAATGATAAGGCAGGGGTAAGGTTAAAAGAAAAAGAGATGTGGGTAGGAAAGAGCTAGATATTCCGCCCATCTATGTAAACATATGGTCAACATGTTTCAGCCTACTTGTGCCTGTCAAGATCCGTAAGAACCATAACGTTTGTTTCTTGGATCCCTTTAGTAGGACAGAAGGGACACCATCACCTGGTCATATGAGTCACAGTTATGTTCTTTCTATGGAGAAACATGATCATGCAATGTCCTCTCCTTCATTACTCATAGTTGGGTCCGCATAGGTGCGGGGGGGAGGGGAGAAGGCAGAAAGTTACGCTCAGTTGGCACTGGCTCTTCATGCGGATAACAGTCCCTCATGTCCTGCATGGTTTTTTAAGAGAGACATCTTGATGTAGCACTGTGTTTTCCCACTCCTTTTGATGTCTGTTGATACTCTGTTGGGAAGCTGAGTGGGATATCTTCTTCTCTTTGCTGCTCTCTCCCCCTACCGATATTTGTGATGGATGTTAGATCAGCATTAGAAACTCCTGTTGTAAAGTGTGATGATTATGCTAGCATGCTGAACATTACTTAATGGTCAAGTGATAAATAGTAAGTTCTTTCAAAATTAGTTCTACTAGCAAAACATTTTATTACATAACCCAATTTCTATTGTTGATCTTCTATTTTTTACATCTCTAGTATGCAAATTAGGTTAAAATTAAGGGTATTTGTCTTATTTTCTCTTTGTAGGAGATGAAGGGTCACCAAAGTGATAGTCAAGGAGACGTCAGCGTCGAGATGCATGCTGCTCCAGGCATAAACCTCCTCGGCCTCCTAACCAAGACAAGGGAGCAATATGAAAGAATGGCAGAGGAGAACCGCAGGCGGGCCGAAGAGGATTTCAACCAAAGGGTATGGACTCCTCTTCCCATTATGTTCATTGTCGAAACAAAACAGAGAAGACCCCATCAAATAACCCTCATTTGTCTTTCAGAGTGCTGAGCTGAAACAACAAATCTCAACAGGGGTGGAGCAGGTGCAATCAAGCAAGACTGAGGTGTCAGAACTGCGACGGTCCTTGCAATCGCTGGAGATAGAGCTGAAGGCACAACTGGCAATGGTGAGAGAAAATGTAGCCCTCAGAAGGCATCTCCACTATTATGAACCTGAAAGGTGTTGTGTAATAACATAAATCTATTGCCAGTTATGTAATCATATTAATGATTTATGCAACTGCACATTTCTTCTCTAAAAAGAAAATGTTCTGCCATCAATCTTGGAGGGTTCACTACTCATTTCCTACTCAGTACAATGACTAACTCCTGCCTTTGACAGAAGTACACCTACAGTCATTTACCGTATGGTACTGGGTTGGGGAAAATTCAGCAAATATTTACAAACTCTCAAGCTTCTGGGTGTTCTGCAATTTTCCAGGGAATCCTCGTCCTGGAATTCCTTCCCAGCCCGGGTATAAGTTTTACCCATGTGGAATATCGCATCGCAATAGTGTATCAATATACCTGGGGAAATTGATTTTCGAGTGCCAGTCCACTTTTTGTGAATTCCTTTAAATCATACCTTTTGCTATTTGTACACACACACACAACATTGTGATTTGTTCTCAGTGTGGTTAGAAAGATAGTGAATGTACGAACAGTCAGTCCATATTAATTCAAATCCTTGTCCTCCACTCTTAAGCACTTGTGGATCATTGTGGTCTATATCTTTCCAATTATTCCAGCTTCTTCTTGGATCTTTACCTATGCCTAGGTTAGTTTCCATTTCCCTTACTCTAGGGTTGGGTGAGAGTTGGAGCACTACCATTCGACAGTCCCAAAAACTGCACATTAAATGTCCATAAAGGGTCAAGAAACACAAGAACTCAACTCAAATTCACTGAACGGTCATCACTGAGCAACCAATAGACAATTCACTACACTATAAACAGCTTGAGCAAAAGGCAGAGTCTGAATGATATCCTTTGACCATGAAATCACCAGCAATGCGATGCAGGAACCAAAAAAACAACAATGTTTGTAGACGTGGTTGCTCAATAGGTCTGACCTCTAATTTCTAATCATGCCGTTTTTATTGATCAAACAGAAAAGTTCCCTGGAGATGGACTTAGCCGAGACAGAGGGAAACTATTGTTCTCAGCTGGCAGAGCTGCAAGCCAAGATCAGCATCGTAGAAGAGCAGCTGGTCGAACTCAGGGAGCAGACAGAGCACCAGAGTGATGAGTACAACCAACTCCTGGACATCAAGAGCCGGCTGGAGCAGGAGATTGAGACCTACAAGCATCTGCTCGAAGGCTCAGGAGGGTAAGAAGGCGGAAGCACGCTCCATTAATGAATTCCTTCACTTCCCTTAGCAAGGCACACTATATAGAAGGATCTTAGAGTAGGGAAGCATGTGTAGTGTCACAAGGCAGTCTGAATGAGGATACAGAGGATTCAGCTCTCTTGAAAAAGATTCCCTTCACTTTTCAAAATGTGGGCCCAATCCTTCTACACTGGTGCAGCTCTGCTGTGTGAACATCTGTATCGCTCTGTAGTGTGAGCAATAACATCTGCACAGCAGCAATTTTATAAAAAGTTGTGCACTAATGATGTTATCGTCTGTTCTAAAAAGCCTTTTTAGAGCAACGTTAGACATTGTTCTAGGGTGCTAAATTCAGCTATTGCTACTTAGTTTGAGATTTGTACTTGAGGTATACCCATAAGCATACATCTAAATACAAAGGTCCTCACCCAAGTGTATGCTGGGTAAAATGCAAAATTACATATGTAACGTAGAGGAATATCATGCAATATTCTGCTTGTCCCTTGTTTGCGCCTGGTTTCAATTGGCAAAGGGATTTCATGCAAAGTCAATTTGTGCTACTTTAGCAGATTCTGCTTTTTATGAAAACCTGTGGGTGCTTTGTGCTGTTCCCACTCTGTTACATTCCCTCTGCATAGATAACGGAGGAGTTGGTAGACTGCAATGCAAAGCAATTTTGGAGTCTTCTGTTGTCCTCTTCTGACACAAAATACTTTTTGTGCATAAAGGTTAATGGTTGCTGCTGTTTGCTCCATTTTAAACAAAGCTGCGCCATACTGGCTCCAGTGCTAACTGTTAGTAAATCTATATCAGAGATTATAAAAACCACTGTCTCATCTTTTATATTTGCTGGGCGAACGGCTTAAATCATCAATATGGTTGTGTTCATGGTTACGCATGACAACATGTTTTTTTCTGTTGAATGGAATGGGGTAAGCCAGGTGAAAATCCAAACCAGGCCACAGTTGTTTCAGTCGCCCCTAGTTCCCAGAATATGGGCAAGGAGTAATGGCTGGATTTATAGTTTGGCAGATGGGCGCTCCGTCACTGCGTAATGGACATCCTGTCCGTCTCTTTACAAGTGCCATAGGACATAATGCACTCTTAATAAGGGGGATGAAATATCAGTCATATTTGTGATGGAGTAAACAATCCTTCAAACCCTAAATCAAGTGATAAATCTTTATTAGACGGCTTGGATGAATGAATAAATGAATGACAATTTCTAGAGCAGGAACATCTACCTAAAGGGAGCCTTGGCACTGAAAAAGGATTCCAGCCTAAGCAAGAGTTGTCTCCTAGTCAAGAATATGGAAGTGGAAAGAGCCAGGATTTAAGTTGTTTCCTCAGAAGACTGTGATAGGGTTTTCCCTAATCTGCAGAGGGAGGGAGCTCCACATCTTAGCTGACAGATAAGGGAAAGTTATTCCACCTTGTCTAGATCGTTTGATTCTGGTATTGTGAGACGATGGAGTGAGGAGGAGTGAAGAAGGCTCAGCGGTTGATGGTGAATGAGCTTTTTTAGATATGGCTTGGCCCTACATCTGCTAAGCTTTTGTGTATTAGGCAGACTGCCTTAAGCCATATCTAGAAAAGCTCATTCACCATCAACCGCTGGGCTATGGGGATTTTAACGTTTTTCTAAGGAAGTATTCAATTGCATTATATTTGTACACATATAAAAGATGCATACTTTGAGAAGTTATATAAAGGTCTTTTAATGTCATGGAAGAGTTAAATTGTTGTGCACATGTCACTGGAGATGTTTGCCATTACTCCCTGTGATGAAGTGTGTCATTCCTTCTGTCCTCAAGAGATGCACTGTTCAAGTGCCACTCTAAAAGGCTCTTTACTCAGGACAATATCATTCATTGTGTTTCTTGAAACAGGTCCTCACAGGTCTCGCAAACTAAACCTCAGTCAGACTCTAGCTCTACAGGATACAGTTATGGAGGGCGCAGCAGTTACAGCGGCAGCAGCGGGTATGACAGAGGCTCTGGCACCGTTCTTCCAAAGGTAAATGTTCCTTGTGATACCCAATGCATGCACACTTGTACCCCACTCTCACAATAATCAGGCTCTGACATCACCACTTGCATCTCACTCATTCTCTAACATGAGAGTCACAGCGCTGGGTTAGATTCAGCATGTGGAGACTATCTTAGAGCATGTGACTTAGATTCAGGCTCAGACTGGAGCTTTGTAATGCTGATCCTGCATTCTGTCAGTAAGTTCTTTCTCACATATTAACACGTCTAGGTTTTCAATAGGACAAGGTAAGGCAACAACCTTAAGCACATCACTTTCGGGTGGTACCAAATTACTGGAAAAAACCCACAATTAAACTGTTTTCTCTGTAGTTTGCTGGTCTCAACTACACTACTTTAACTACTGTCCAGGATTCCAGATATGAACAAATAATATTTATCACTGAATTAGACTTATGTTAAACTTTATAATGCTGTGTAGATGTAGTGAGCACGTTTTTCCAAACCTACTTTAACGGACAGTGGCTAGCACTTTCCTACTTCTTACTGAGGCCCTAAGCACTCTCCAGATGGTCGACCCGACCAATGGTGTGGTATTTGAATCAGAGAAAGATGCAGGACTGCTCAGCTCTTTCTGTATCGGATACTGTTCCAGGGTCTGAAAGTCTGGAAAGGGAATAAGCTTCTACAGGTGGGGGGTTTGTTGGGAGGCCACCCTGGTGTGACAGGGTTCATACCACAGGTGACATTGCCTAATCAAAAGGGAAATTCTACACAAAGTATAGCAAAGTGTGTTAGAGGCCAGAAAAAGGCACTCTTAAGCTCCAAGTAAAACACCATAGCCCTCATTCTGAGTCAGGCAGAGAAACTCTACAACCTTAACTTGCTGAACTCTCTTCTAAAGTTAGTACTTGGGTCAACATACCTACCTCTTTTTTAACCTGTATCATGTGTGTCACTCCAGTAACGTGGTATACAAAGAGTGATGAATGGGATGCTTGAATTAATCTCAGCCACCGGTAATTACTCGGGCCACATCCCAATCCATTGTTATTTTGCACACTATGCCACCTCAATTTAGACCCAGTCATATGCAAATCAATCTTGATCCTGCTCCAGTAGGAACAGTGAGGCCTGTACTGCTAGGCCAGGTCCTCCCTGAGCCAGAACGCAAGCAACCCAGGATTGTATACTCCCTCTCTGATAAGGGCTCATCAGCGAGATATAGATTAGTTCCAATGGCATAGTGTCCATGGGACCGACATCTGGGCTCTATTCTCATATGAAAAAATCTACTTGAAATGCAAACACGAGAAACGTTCTATACGATTCAGTGCCCGGTAGGAAAAATAGCACAACACTTTAGTAAATTTTGGGAACTTCACATAGCTCAAAAGTTGGCAATTTCACTGTTGTCATTTACATTTCACCTAGGGCTAACTCACTGGTAGCAGGGCTTAGTCACCTTAACTTACTGGTAGCAAGCCCTACTATATGGCTGATTCAACCACCCATGTTGCATTACACTATGGTGACTGCATTTTAGATATATCTGCAACTTGCTTCATATTTTGTTTTTCAGAGCCAGCCAGGACAACACAGGTCATAACGATTACAGAGGACTTAGTTGATGGCAAACCGGTCAGTGCGAAAAGACAGGTACATGACCATCAATGAATGTTGAGTAGGAGTTAAAGGTTGCAGACCCAGCCAATGGAACATGCGAGGAAAGGATTCCAGATAATGGAGAATGGCAGAAATACTATACGCTTTTTGGACTGCTTTGCACTTCATCCATATGCTTACAGTAGATCCCATGTGTACTACCCTCTCAATAAAAGAGCCTTTTCCAATTTGCAACTTGAAAAAGAGCATCCCAGTGCAGAGCTGGTGACATCACAATTTCTGAGCAGCTGCCACAACAAAGTTCATGGATGTAACTAAATTTCACAGTGAATCATACATAGTTAATGTTAAATGTATTATCAATAGAAACCATAGGGACCAGGAGCGGTCCATGCGGGTAAGAGCGGTGAGTTGGTGGGGCCAGGTTGGGGAAGGATTCGACAGACAACCACGAGGGAAAATTAAATAGATAATTAATTTTCCCTCTGCAGCGTCTGTCGAAATCCGCACCCCTGCTAACCGACCCCACCCCTCCTACCTGCACAGGCCATGGCTGACAGAGATAATAATGCATTAATTTCACCTGAAGATATTGTAAGAGAGGATACAAGAAAGAAACTTCAATCTGGAAACATTTGATGTGTGGTTCCTTTTCAATTCACAATTAAGCATTTATTTTTTAGGTTGTGCGGACAGTCTTCTTTTTACATCTGCTTGCTTTGTTGTTCAATTCAATAAACTTTCTCTTTGATGCAAGGTAATACACGTCTTTTCATTTATTTGTGTTGCTGCAACTAACTTCTCTCCAGGTTTCAGAGATTTTTTGCTTCAGAACTTCTTTGCCACTGAACAAAGTTGCATTTACAGCAAAGCTCAACTCCGAGGCAGAAGGAGCTATAAGGACAAAAAATGATTTGAGGGTTAAATAAATGGATGGATGATTGGGATACATTTATAGGGCAGACAATATATATTGTGTCCTTTTGTGCTGATCTGCATTATAATCTACAAGCCAGAAAGTATAAGTGTTCATTAAGTTAACAATTAATTTAGAAAGAGAGATTTGATTATAGAAGGGAATCTGAGATAGTGGGGTCTCCTGGCTAATATCCCTGGAAAGGCATTACAGTATCTGGGACCTACATAAGAGAAAGTCCCTCTTTCTCTATCCCTGGGACTCAACGATGAACAGTAAAAAACATTTTCAATGAGAGCGCAGTTGTCTGGTGTGGAATTCAGGGTGAAGTTTGGGAATAATATATGCAGGTTTGCTTAAAAAATTTACATCAGAAATAGGATTTTGAAATTAAGATTGTCCTCCACATTGTGGTAACTGTTCCTCAGAAGGAAGAAGGACTCAGAGGCCAATTAGGTCGCTGAAATGAGATAAAGAAGGACAAAGTCTCTAAAGGAAGTGTTCATTATCAGTGCTAAGTGGGGAACCTCTCCTTTTGATATTAGTGCCCTCACACACACTTGCGAGTGTCATGCTTCATCATCGGGCGTTGCTCCTCGTGGGGGCGGCGCTGCAGTCCCCCACGGGCCCGAGAGAGGGCTCTTTGTCGGAGATCTTTTGTGGAGACGCAGTTGTGCATGCGGGTGTGTGGGCCTAAAAAAGGGGGGAGTGTGGTGTCTTAAAATTACCCACCGGTGCCATGGGGATAATTTTATTCGTTGGTCCGGGGGTCAGATAAAAAAATCTGTACAGGGGCAAGGGGCAAACCTCTATTAATAGATGGCATAAAGGACGGGGTATTACTCCCCTGCTCCTATTGCCCGTGTGTGAAGGAGTGTGTGCTGGTCAACATGTTTCGTGCCGTCGTTGGGTCCCTAGTGGATCCCCTCACGCTTCGTCAGGACCAAAAATGTGACAAATAAAGAAATTGAAAGGAAAAGAGTAGGACACTCTTTGTTCCTAAAATACCTCTTATTCAGGTGAGATTATGCGCATTACGCTATGGGGGACACTGTTCACGTGTCCCAGCCTAGTACCTGTGGGGATGAAAGAGAGACAAAAGACAAGGAACAAACATATAGAGACTCAAAAAATGCTCGACGTTCACAAGGCATCTGAAAGAAGTACCTTTTGAGGCTGATAAGTGCATGCTGGTTGATGGAACGTTCAACCTAAATGATTAGAGACATTAGCATGCGCTCGGATGTGCAGGTGCTATTAGCCATATAACTCCATGAGATTATAGGTGAACATTGGTCAAACAAACAAAAGTGTATACTAGTCTTAAAAGGTGCAATTCGAGAAAAGGGCCACCCGAGTGATGTGCTCACACAGCGCGGATATGATGGTAGATGATGCGTGTGGAATAATCCGTATTGCAGCAGTGGATAAACCAAGTAATGGCATTTCTGATTATAGTACGTTGGTTTTGTAGTGGAACAACAAGGTAAATTCATGCACAGTGGTCGGGAGGTTGAAAAGAAATAAACAGAGTAAAAGTTTACCCCTAGCGAGAAGGAGAAGTGCCCCCTCGTAAGTCCTAACGGCGGTGAGGGGTAATCACCGCGGACAAAGACAATAGTAGGTAAAGGTTTTTCCAATGGCATACCTTTTGTCAGATGTCTCTCATGATAAAGCAGCGGAGTAATACTCACGTCGTTGACCCCTCGTTCAAGCCTATTTACCTGCCCAGCCGTATACGGGACTCCGGAGTAGTGGAGGTGGAGTAGCTCCGGTATTTGTGCCGGTGAAAGGCGGAAGTGTTTGGGAACGGAGAGAGGCGTGTCTCCCCGGGGAGCGGGGCATTACCTGGAAGTTTGCACGTCGGCAGAAGCTGGTCGCCATATTGGAGTGGGAACCACTATTAAAGAATGTGCTAGGCACTGGCACACTCTTATGAACTCTCGTAGAGAAATAGAAAAATAAAAAAATATGTATTGGATATTGTGAGTCTGTAATACCAAGGGAAAAGGTGGTTGTAGCGCTGAACCCCTGAAAAAAGAACATGTTGGAGGAGAGAAAAAGGCGAGCGCTGTTGGATGTGTACTATGTTTGAATCTATCCTGTATTAGCTACACGTGAATAAAGAATTCAGTTCCTTAATGGTTGCCTGGATCGGCGATACGGTGCTATTGAGATAGTATGGAGTGACATGCAGGACGATTGTGTCTGTAGTAGTGTAGTCAGATTACTCACGGTAAGTGCAGGCTAACACTGCCTGTAGGTGTAACTTGCATAGATTCGCCAGGAAGGATATGACAGAAAAAAGGTGCCATTCTGTCTGTGTGATGGAAATGTACGTAAGGACGCAGAGGGTGGCGACTCTGAGTTTTATTCACTCAAACATATAGCGGAGTTGAGAGCTGCAGTTTGATTGAATATACCCCGTATTGGCTACAAGCCAATTAAAAATTAAATTCCTTTATGGCTGCCTGGATAGGTGGCACAGGGCTGTTTGAGTAGGATGTGTTGGCAAGTGGGTTGATCGTGGTCATAGGAGCATAGACAAATTACTCAAGGTGCGTGCAGCCGTACACAGCCTATAGGTGTGACTGGAAGTGGTATGCCAGGTAAATGGTGATATAGAAAGGTCTTTTTGTCTCTGTAATGGAGAAGGACGCGAGGACGCAAAGGGTGGCGACTCCCAATTTTATTCACTAAGACAGGGGGCGATGTAGAAAGGTGCCAATATAATGAATGCCTTCTGTTTGTGAAACGATTGGTTCATGTATATTTATGAACTGGGAGGGGCAGCGGTAAGGTGGATAGGAATAGATCCATTATTGCCTGATTAGGAGGACCTAGATGACTAATTCAGACCACGGTATATCGTCGTTGAGCCCACGTGTGTTGCTCTTTAGACGGAAGACCCAGCGTTGTTCTTGTCTGAAAAGGGAAGTCGCAGTCCAATTAATATTGGATTCTATGATGGTCCATTTGAGATTATTGGTGGTATGGTTCATTTCAAGGAAGTGGTTCTGTAGTTTTGTGTTGGTCTTTTTACATCATACTGTGCTTTTGTGTTCCCCGTGCCTATTTTGATGGGTTTAGTTGTCATGCTCACGTATCTCTTATTGCATGGGCATGTGATTAAATACACACAGTTTTTGGTGTTGCAGTTTGTATGGCGCTTTTGTACCCAGGGTCTCATTAATCCTAGATCTAAACTCTTGGATGGGACTGTTAGTGGACAAATGGAGCGTGAGACGCAAGGGTAGTGTTCTACGATAGGTGGTAGGGACCATAGTGTGGGTTGAGTGCTAACGATGTGTTTAGGTCATATATGCGCAAGTAAGTCCTTGAAATTCTGGGTCCTTTTAAAGGCAAAGAGGGGGGCTGGTCCCAGTTCGAATGACCCTGTTGATAAAATACCCCAATGTTTCTTGATGGTTTTCTGAATCCTGTTGGAGTTAGGTGTGAACATTGTCACACAAGTGAGGACATTGTTCTCTTGTTTCTCTTTTACCTCCAACATAGCTTCTCTGTGGTTGTTCCTCGCTCGTTTTTGTGATCTGCTTATGGTTTTTGGTGGGTAGTGACGTTCCTTGAGGTTATGTGATCGAATGGCAGATTGTTTTTCATATTCGCAAATGGTATTGCAATTTCGACGTAGTCGAAGGAACTGACTGACTGGGACATTATCCCTTAGTGCTTTCGGATGATGGCTCTGATATAGCAGGAGACTATTTCTATCCGTAGGCTTCCGATAGTTAGTTGTAAGTAGTGTGCCATTGCGTAAAGTTATCCAGAGATCCAGGAACGCAATGCTCTCTTCTGAACTGGTACCGGTGAACTTGAGGAAGGGGTCCAGTGTGTTAAGCCATGCGAAAAAGGTACTGCATAGGTCCACATTCCTTGTCCACATTAAGAGGACATCGTCGATGTAACGGTGCCATGCCATGATATTTTCTTTGTAGGGATTGTTGTCACCCAGGATAAACTTGTCCTCAAAGTTAGCCATGTACATGCAGGCCAGTCTCGGCGCGAAGGTGCTCCCCATGCTGGTACCCTGTATTTGGTGGTAAAGCTGTTTTTTAAAAGCAAAAAAGTTTTCTTTTAGGGCCAGAGCAGCACATGGGTGTTTTTTTCGATCCATGGGTCTTGCTCCCGCCGCATGTTTTCCTTGACCTCAAGGGTGTCATCTTGAGGTATATTAGTATAAAGTGCTTCTACATCCAATGTGGCCAGGAGGGTGATAGAGCCAGGGTCATCATAGTGTTCAATCATGTTCAACACCTCTGTGGTGTCCCTCAGAGAGGTCGGTGTCTTGGTGACAATCGGACGTAAGAAGAAGTTGCAGAATTTACTGAGTGGTTCAAGAAGGGAATCGATACCTGACACTATTGGGCGTCCAGGCGGTGAGTTGGTTCCTTTATGGATCTTCGGTAGAGTGTAATAGTAGGGAGTTCTGGGATTATTGTTACACAGAAACTCTGCCTCATGGGTTGTAATCCAATCCTCGCTTACGGCTTCATTGACTAAGCTTCTGATCTTTGAAGGAAGTCTTGGTGTAGGGTCCTCCTCTATAGGGCAATAGTATCTGGAGTCCGTAAGTTGTCGGTGGCATTCTGCTTCATATGTGCCAATGTCCTGGATGACGGTGGCACCGCCTTTATCGGCTGGTTTGATGATAATGGAGGTGTCATTAGTGATGTTCTGCAGGATGCGTCTCTCTGCTTTCGTCAGGTTGCCTAAATGGCGTCGATGTGGTAGGTTGGTGACATCCTTCAAAACGGCTTGCTCAAAAGTGGTACTGGACCTAGTTTTTCCTAACCCACTCCCAGTCCCCCCCTCTCCTAGTTTCATTTGATTGAGTATGGCAGCAAGCCGTGGGACCACTATCTCTATCTTTCCTCCCTCTTTTTTGAACTAGGGCCCCCTTGTTTTCTCCTCTCTCTCACCCGGGGCCACCACACCACCATTTGCAGCTACCACCTTCTCCCCTCCCCGAGGGAGGCATCCACCCACTGACCATGGACAATCCCGGGCTTAGTTTTGATGATGACAGAGTGGCAGAGATCCTTAGGGCACCATCACTACTAGACACCGATGGTAACGCAGCATCAGGAAGCCGCAATGATGACTGGAAGTCCTTACTAGCCTTAAGGAAAGTCCTTACTAGCCTTAAGGAAACAGCAGATTAAAACAGCGCTACACGGCACAATAATGACTGAATACCTTCGAGCTAATATAGCTCCTAATGGCCTTTTGGTGACACTGACACCCCAGATCTTCCTGGAGGATCTCACTTTTAGAAGAGAATGGTCCAAGACTGCATCGAAGTGCACAAGAGATTGGCTTGTCCTCATAATCAACACCGCCAAACGCCTCTCTGATGAACTTTTCATACAGATCACAATAGCAGAATATGGTTTAAAGACAGGGATCTCGATCACATCCTACAAAACACGCCTCGCAGAAATCAACGAGGAAATGTCCGAGTACAGAGACTTCCTCACTAAGCAGAAAGTTACTAAACTTCAAAAAGATGTCAAGAGATTCTCCCAAGAAAAAGTATATCCATATACTAAAGAAGATTATATCTTCCAAACCAACGAGATGTCTTCAGAAGAAATGAACAGTAACAGCTCTAGAAGGACCAGCTCCATGAGCAGCGATTCCAGCTATGAAAGCAACAATTACACAACACCGACGAAAGGAGCATGGAGGCAACCTCCACAACCACCGTTGTTCCCGAATTTTGCTCCACACCCTTACCAACAACAACCATTTCCGGGTCCTTGAGTAGGAAACCCACCCTTATGGAGCACACCCAAGGGCTATTCCCCACAGATGCAACCATTTCACCAGTTTCCGAACCCCCCTTTTCACAACAGAGGAAGGGGCAGAGGAAGAGGCAGAACGAAAAGCGGCTCAAGGAACGTGCACTGGCAGGAACCAGAACAGATGATCCTGAGGAGCAACACAACAGGAATGAGACCTTAGTGTTGAATCTTTCATCCAGACCTCTATCTCAGGAGGAATCCAGTCTCTTGGAGAAGGGACTGGGTTTCGTGTTAACACCAGGAGAGGATACCTTCAGATACCTTCAGACTCCACCAAGAACTACATCTCTTCTTCAGGAAGATTAGACTCAAGGCCTTCTTCTATGACCAACCAGAGGTCCCTGCCTCGGGCACTGTACTTTGGAACAAATCCAAGTTTACACCCACGGCAGCTATGACCCCCAATGAGGTGCTCACTTTTGAGCAAGCCGTTTTGAAAGATGTCACCAACCTACCACATCGACGCCCTTTCAACAACCTGACGAAAGCAGAGAGATGTATCCTGCAGAACATCACTAATGACACCTCCATTATCATCAAACCAGCCATAAAAGGCGGTGCCACCATCATCCAGGACATTGGCACATATGAAGCAGAATGCCACTGACAACTTACAGACTCCAGATACTATCGTAGAGGAGGACCCTACACCAAGACTTACTTCAAAGATCAGAAGCTTAGTCAAGGAAGCCGTAAGCGAGGATTGGATTACAACCCATGAGGCAGAGTTTCTGTGTAACAACAATCCCAGAACTCCCTATTATTACACTCTACCGAAGATCCATAAAGGAACCAACCCACCGCCTGGACGCCCAATAGTGTCAGGTATCGACTCCCTTCTTGAACCGATTGTCACCAAGACACCGTCCTATCTGAGGGACACCACAGAGGTGTTGAACATGATTGAACACTATGATGACCCTGGCTCTATCACCCTCCTGGCCACATTGGATGTAGAAGCCTTTTTATACTAATATACCTCAAGATGCCACCCTTGAGGTCATGGAAAACATGCTGCGGGAGCAAGACCAATGGATCTACAAAACACCCATCTCCTTCATCTGCGAATGTGCTGCTCTGGCCATAAAAGATAACTTTTTTGCTTTTAAAAAACAGCTTTACCACCAAATACAAGGTACCAGCATGGGGAGCACCTTTCGCGCCGAGCCTGGCCTGCAGGTACATGGCTAACTTTGAGGACAAGTTTATCCTGGGTGACAACAATCCCTACAAAGAAAATATCATGACATGGCGCCGTTACATAGACGATGTTCTCTTAATCTGGACAGGGAATGTTGACTTATGCAGTAAATTTTTGGCATGGCTTAACACACTCGATCCCTTCCTCAAGTTCACCGGTACCAGTTCAGAAGAGAGCATTGCGTTCCTGGATCTCTGGATAACTTTACGCAATGGCACACTACTTACAACTAACTATCGGAAGCCTATGGATAGAAAGAGTCTCCTGCTATACCAGAGCCATCATCCAAAAGCACTAAGGGATAATGTCCCAGTCGGTCAGTTCCTTCGACTACGTCGAAATTGCAATACCATTTGCGAATATGAAAAACAATCTGCCATTTGATCACGTAACCTCAAGGAACGTCACTACCCACCAAAAACCATAAGCGGAGCACAAAAATGAGCGAGGAACCACCACAGAGAAGCTCTGTTGGAAGTAAAAGAGAAAAAAGAGAACAATGTCCTCACTTGTGTGACAACGTTCACACCTAACTCCAACAGGATTCCGAAACCATCAAGAAACATTGGGGTATTTTATCAACAGGGTCATTCGAACCGGGACCAGCCCCCCTCTTGCCTTCGAAAGGACCCAGAATTTCAAGGACTTACTTGGGCATACAAGACCTAAACACATCGTTAGCACTCAGCCCACACTATGGTCCCTACCACCTATCGTAGGACACTTCCCTTGCGGCTCATGCTCCATTTGCCCACTAACAGTCCCATCCAAGAGTTTAGATCTAGGATTAATGAGACCCTGGGTGCAAAAGCGCCACACAAACTGCAACACCAAAAACTGTGTGTATTTAACCACATGCCCATGCAATAAGAAATACTTGGGCATGACAACTAGACCCATCAAAATACGCATGGGGGAACACAAAAGCATAGTACGATGTAAAAAGACCAACACGAAACTACAGGACCACTTCCTTGAACTGAGCCTACAACCCGCAGGAGCTAACAAACAGTCTCTCTATTATGCCATCAAGAGACATTGACGAGGACACACATGACAATGTGAGACCTATTGTCTCCACATTCCCCATTCTTAGATAAGCAGATACCCACAATATAATTCTGGCATTATTATGGCCTAGTTGTAATACTAACATAAGTTGTTTCATTATTCAATGTTTTTACATTAAGGAATTAATTATAACCCATAAGGAGACAGTCCCGACATATTTTCACAAAGTGATCACTTCGAGAATAGATCGGCCTCTTCATTGATCTAAAATAAACACACACCTTTTCACAGTAAGTGACTAAGGAATGTCAGGGCATAGTCTCTTTACCATGCCCATCACCGGCCCAGGCTACAAAACATGCTCAGCTACCGGTTTGCGTCAACGGGGCACAGCAGACAGAGCGAGCACAAGTCGTGACCAAGACTCTTCGAGGTATGTCCATTAAAATGGGAGGCCGGCACGCACTTGCACGCGCCTCTATCAAATATGTAATTACTCTTTCCCTCTCTGTTGACAGCTAGAGAGCAGTCAACTCCGCTCTCCCCTGAGGAAGCAAGGTATTTGCCTGATAATGGGGGCACGCAGTGTACGCTGCTTATTTAGCGGGTCTACACATTGGGCTTCAGTAGTATTCTGACACACTAACTAAGATCTCTCTGGATGGCCCAGGAGCCTATGTCTCAACACGCTCACTTTTAATGTCAGTTTTTACTGAGTCGCATACACTCTGACACAAGCGCCGCTTCCCAGCAACGTAAAATTTGAGAGGAGAAAATTGTCATAAAAAAAGCAGGAGAGCCATAGAAACAAGAACATAAGTTCATAGGGTGCAAATCCCACAAGTGATGCACGAAACGATAACAGAAATATCGAGTCTTTTGCTTGTAAATTTTGTAGATCCTTTTATTCTTTATTCTTTACATACAACAGCCAACGCGTTTCACCCATACAGGCTTCTTCAGGGCAAATACTGGTCCGCCCAATCCGCGAACTATGGTCCCTTTGGTGTGAGATCAAATAAGAACAGCACTTTCTCTGAAGGTTTGGAATCTACTGCAGAGTCTGTAAAATACGTTTAGTCCTTATATAAAAGTCCTTGATCTCTGTCCTATTCCAGGAACAGACTGTCTTGAGTATCACGCGCTCAATCGCCGGCCTCTATTCACGGCCATCTGGTGCAAACGTCTCACTTCACAAAATCTTCACGGCAGTCATGGGGGCACGCATCATATGCTGCTTATTTAGCGGGTTTACACATTGGGCTTCAGTAGTATTCTGACACACAAACTAAGATCTCTCTGGACGGCCCAGGAGCCTATGCCTCAACACGCTCACTTTTTTTTAGTTCAAAATCGTAATTTATTAAAGAAATAGAGGTGGATACAAATAATACACATTACTAATCAAAGGAAAAGCATACATCGTGTACAAATTCCGGGGACAATACGAGAATAAAAATAAGACATTTTAAATACAGAGCAGTAGGCCAATCATGGAGAAACACAGTGCATATAAAAATAAAAGGTGAAGAAGAGTAACACTAGAAGTCAAGGGGGTTTAAGTACTTCTTGTTGGGAAGGGGTTGGTAAAGAGTGTTTAAATGCACATTTATCAAAAAAGGTTGTAACAGGCGTCCATAACTGAATTAGTTTCATGGCCATTTGTAAAGGAAACAGGAGAAATGTGTCCAATCTGTGATTGTGGCATACATCGTACCACCAAGCTTTATAAGAAATTTTCGTGAAGTCTGTCCAATTCCGTGTGATCTGCTGGAAGGCAACTGCTATTAACAAATCAACGACTCTGACATCAATTTCATAGTTATCCCAGATTGGGGAAAGGCTACCTAGAAAAATGTTTTGTACGCAAAATGGGGCACCAGTGCCAAAAATTAAATTGATTTGAGACCAAACCTGTTTCCAAAACCTGTCTACAAATGAACATGTGAAAAGCATGTGAAACAGGTCAGCATTGGGAGAGGAACAGGACCAACAGTTATCCTGTACATCAGAAAAACTTTTGTTTAAAATGTGAGGAGACAATAGTAGCCTATTGTATGTAAAAAACAAAGTTTGTGTTAAACTAGCTGTTCTGGAGGTTTTACGTATCTTAATCCAAATCTTATTCCATGTTGATGGGGACCAGACCGTACTGAAATCTCTTTCCCAGGCGACTTCAATCTTAGAATTAGGCCTGGGCATAACCTTGGGTTGGAGTAGAGTATATAGGGTAGAGGCCTTAGGTTTGGTATGCAGAAGAATAGATAGAGCAGTAGGTGTGTCAGTGACACGAGAAGTACTAGCGGTCCAGACAAGCCGAGTGTGTGCGTCAAGTACCGTACGCCGGAGAACGTGGTACTTAGAAATCCAGGCGGCATGCAAATTGTAAGTCTGTTGAAGCAACGGAAAAGGAATAAATTCATTGTTCGAGAATAATTGATGAACCCAAATCAAACCTTGTCCCCTCCAGGACTTCCGGTAAAAAGGTTTGTCGTTTATCAATAGAGCCGTATTATGCCAAATAGTGGATGACATCAAGGACTCAAGAGCATCAGGGGCTATCGGAAAAGAAGGAGCGAGAAGATTAGAGGTAAATTTAAATATAGGAGAAGACAGTGTTTGGGGTTTGCGGGAGAAAGAGAGACATTCTTGAAATGAAAAGGGGGACAAAAACGAACTTTCAACTGAAACCCATAATGGGCAATGAGCTGTTGAATCCAGCAACCAATATGAGGCTTGCCGCAGTAGAAAAGCTCTGTGATAAACAGGGAAGTTAGGAAAGTTGACCCCACCCTCAGCTTTAGGGCATACTAACCTAGAGAGAGACATCCGAGCTCTTTTTGAATTCCATAGGAAGGACGATAATAACGAATTACCACCAGGAAAGGTAGAGGTGATGCCATTTCGTAGTCAGATCTGAGAGTTTTTTAATACAAGTATTCAAACATAAAGTAACCGTGTCTTTTATCGTGGGCTTAAAACACAATCCCAGGTATTTAATATGAGAAGATTTACATGTAAAATTTGTTGAGTCAAAATCAACTTTGAAAGTAAATTTGGTTAACGGTAGGATTTCACACTTATCACTATTCAGTTTATATCCAGAAACCTTTGAAAAGGATTGAACTTCCTTGAGAAAGGCAGGAACTGATTCGTTAGGGTTGGAGATAAAAAGCAGAATATCGTCTGCATACGCTGCTAATTTGACATCCGTGGTCGTGGTCTGAAATCCATGTATTTGTGTGTTTTGACGAATCCGAGATAGGAAAGGCTCCAAAGCCAAATTGAAAAGGAAAGGAGAGAGAGGGCAACCCTGACGTACACCTCTACCAAGGTCAAAAAAGGGTGAGATGAGACCATTAGCACAGACCGCAGCGCGGGGGCTAGTATACAAGAGCAAAATCAGGGCTATAAACTTAGGGCCAAAGCCAAACCATCGAAGGGCATAGAATAAATATGGCCATTCAACTCTATCAAAGGCTTTCTCTGCGTCGAGTGCTATAGCAGCGAGGGAATGTTGTAAGTGCGGAACCTTTGATAGAATATCAAAAAACAGCCTTGTATTGTCACTAATGACCCGCCCTTTCACAAAACCAGATTGCTCCCTACCTAGAATACTTGGTAAAATAGGGTCTAAACGTAATGCCAATGCCTTTGAAAAAATCGTATAATCTATATTTACCAATGAAATGGGCCTATAGTTCTTACAATATTGCAGATCCTTGCCGTCTTTAGGAATTAAACATATATGAGCCTCTGAAAAGGAGCCTGTTGAACCTCTTAAAGAAGTAAAAGAATTAATCAAACTGAATAATTTAGGCAATAATAATTTGGAAAAGTGGAGATAAAATTCAACAGTAAATCCATCAGGTCCAGGTGCTTTGTCTTTCTTCAAATGTTTCAGAGCCTCTAAGAGCTCTTGTTGCGTGGTATCTTCTTCTAGAGACGATAAATCTGAGAAGGTTTGCGGGGTTTTATGTATAGTTGAAAAGAATTGTGAGAGGGTAAGGTCTGTGGGATTCATTTCGGGGGCATACAATGATTTATATAAAAGTGCAAATTCATCCAAAATTTCCGTGTAACTGAATTTTAAAACAGAGTTCCCGTCGAAAATAGAATCAATGGTTAATTTATTATGTCTGGTTTTTAAATAGTTAGCCAAAATGTTACCTGCTTTATTTTTCCCACCATAATATTTGGCGCTAGACTTCAGGAGGTAAAAAGAAGCACTGTCAGTGGACTCTTTATTAAATTGTAATTTTGCTTTTATTAGGGCATCAAGAACTGCTTTTGAATTAGACGTGCAGAAAGAATGCTCCAGATTCTTAATTTCTTGAAGCAAGGTATGGGACCGATGGCGAGCGATGTTACGCTTTTTGGCCACAAAGCTGATAATAAAATTCCTCGCCGAGGCCTTAAAGGCGTCCCAGATAGTGGAAAAAGGTAGGGAGGTCGAATCATTTAAGGAGAAATAGTCATCAAAGAAGGTAGAAAATGAAGAAGAGAATGCGGGATCTAAAAGAAGAGAATTGTTGAATCTCCACCTTCTAGGCGCATTATTTTTTGGCAAAATGTCTAAAACAATTGAGACAGGGGCATGGTCAGATAACAAGATAGGTCCTATATCAGCAAGTAAAAGCGCTTGTGCAATGTTATGGGAAACGAAAAAGTAATCAATACGTGTTTGAGAGTGATGCACCGGGGAATAACACGTGTACTCTTTGGTGGTAGGGTTACACAGCCTCCAGGCGTCAAGAAGTTTATTCTGAGTAATAGCATGAACAAAGGACTTATGTGGTTTGTTAGGAATGAATGAAACTTTGGAATGCCGGTCAACAAAGGGGTCAAAAGTCTGATTACAGTCTCCTGCTAAAATAAAATTATCTTCCATGCAGAGGGCAATCTGCTGGGCCATTGAAGACCAAAAGGAGGAATCCCCACCAGTAGGACCATATACATTGAAGAAGGAGACTGGAACCTCCTTCAGCAGCAATTTAACGTGGAGCCAGCGGCCTTCTGTATCAGATTCCTTTGAAACAAATTTACAATCAAGCGACTTATGACAGTGTATCATAACCCCATTGCGTTTTCCATCCCCATTAGAATAATAAATTTCCCCCACCCAACCTCGTTTTAATTTTAATGACTCATCCTCCGTTAGGTGAGTCTCCTGTAGAAACACAATATCAGCATTCATCCTTGCTAGGTGGGCCAACACCCTCTGACGCTTGATCGGAGAGTTTAACCCTCTAACATTCCAAGATACCAGTCTTAGCAGCATAATAGTTTAGAAAAAAAATAAGACCAGGGAGAAAAACAGTAGCGAAATGAAACAATGAAATGCTCCAAGTAAAACAAAAAAAAAATACAGTACGTCAAAAAGGGAAAGAGTTACCAAGGCTTGAGGAAAGGAGAGAAAAGAATGGAGTAACAGAGAAGGAAGTTGAGTAAACTTCGAAGGAAAAGCCAAGATGCCAGAGAGAGTATATTCGGAATTGTAATGCATAGGAGAGTAATAGAAAGGTAAGTATAGGACTAGGAGATGGAGCACCAGTAAGAGCTGAAGAAGTACCACCTCAAAAGGAAAAACAAACAAAACAAAAAGAAGAACAAAACAAAGCACATGGAAGAAAAATAACTCAATTACATCCAAACGAAAGATCAAGAGGATAGATAGGAGAGAAATAAGCGAGAAGAAAGAAACAGAAAGGATGGGAAAACAAAGGGGAAACATACCTACATGGGGATACACCAAGCGGAGACGAGAGGGGGGGTTGAACCACATGGAATGGACGATGCACCAGGGATCGGCAAAACGGGGAGCCGGGAAAGCCTCAGGAAGCAAGTGAAGGGAATCTGTGGCAATGAAAAAAGAATCAATGTTAAAACGCACAAAGAGACAATTGCCAAAAAGTGGGAAAACAATATCAAACATAATCTCAGAAGGAAAACATGACAACAATGTCTTTAAGTATACTATCACTAAGAATCAAAGGAGCACCAAACAAATTACCAAACTTCTGAAAGGAGAAAAATTAAACATTCAGTCAACATGTCAACGAAAGAACCATTGTACACACTCAAAGAGAGGAAGCAGAACCAGAAGAGTCCATATCGTTCGGTTTGCATGAGTTGATAAAACTTTGTAAGTGCACCGGGTCTTCATATGTGGTGGTTCTGTTATTATATGTGACTTTGAATAGACATGGATGGAAGAGACCATATCTAGGGGCATATGTATCAACATCACCATTTGCGATTCTCAAATAGCGATTTTAAAAAAATCGCTATTTGAGAATTGCAAAACGGGATGTATTAAAAAAATTGCAAACTTTTTGCGATTTCTTAAAGTTCCTTAATAGCGATTAGCAAATTGCGAAATCGCAATTAAGGAATACCTGCCCATTCATTTCTATGGGCCAGGAGACCCATAGGAATGAATGGGAAGTAATTCTCAAATAGCGAATCGCAATTTGCTAATCGCAATTTGAGAATAATTTCAAAGGTGCAAGGGTGTCATGATGACACCCTGATGCACCCCTGAAATGAGCATGTGTGTGCATATGGCGCACATACATGCCCTAAGGGCATGTATGAGCGCCACGTGGCACTTTGTAAAATTCCAAAAAGTGCTTTTTGAAAGGAATTCGCAAATTACCACCAATTGGAAGTTGGTGGTAATTTGCGATTTCTTAAGGATAATTCGCACAACTTGGGTGCTTTTTACATGTCATTTAAGAAATCGCAATTTGCGATTTCTAAAATGCTTACGCAAAATTAAGAAATCGCTAAATCAGCAATTCCTTAATTTTGCGATGGGATTTGGCTCATACATCCCGATTACCGATTTTTTAATCGCGAACACTGTTATTTGGCGAATCGCAGCGTTTGCGATTAAAAAATCGTTGGATACATATGCCCCCTAGATCCTAAGGAGTGCAGGTCGGCTCTCATATTCAGAAAAGCTTTGCGTCTGGCGGCAGTGGCTTTCGCATAGTCTTGCGCAAAATACAAGGACGAGCCAGACCATGTGACTTTAGGAGAAGCTCTAACTGCTGAGAGAACCTTTAGCAGATCCGTATACTCCAGAAAGTACAAGATGACGCCTCTAGACCGTGGCGCAGGCATAGTGTGGGCTGGGGGACGACCCAATCGATGCGCTCGTTGAATGTTGAGGACCGTCCCTTCTGGCATGTGAAGCAACTTAGGAAGGAATGACTTGAAAAATGCAAGAGAGTCTGTCCCTTCAAGGCCCTCCCCCAGGCCATAAATGCGTAGGTTGTTGCGTCTACTGCGATTTTCCAAGTCCTCAACTTGTTTTTGAAGCGTCGAAACTTGAGAGTGTAGATGAGATACAGTAACACAAGTTTCTTTAAAGGAGGATACATTGTGCTCAACTGACGATACCCTAGCCTCCAACTGAGACCAAGTGTCTGTTAAGACTTGTAGTTTAGTATTGGTTTCTTCCATGAATGGTCGAAGAGCCCTAATTTCCTCCAATAGTAGCTCCAGTGACACTGGTGAGGCTGATTTAGGCGGCGAGGGAGGGTCTTTCTTTAAGCGTTTGGTATTTGATTTCGCTGAAACTGTAGGGGTAGGTGAGGGCTCCATTGTCGTATCCAGGCGTTGAAAAGATGAAGTTGAAGAGTCTACCAATTTGGAGAACTCCGAAAAAATCTTTGAATTCTTTATGAAAATGCGCTTTGGCTTGGAGAGAGAGGAAGGTGGTACCTTTGTTCTACCCATAAAACACTATTCACAAAAACCGGGCCAGTGCCAATATGTCAGGAAGTCGACACAATAAGCCAGGCGCAGGACACAGAAGAGCACCAGCAAAAAGGAGCATAGAGACCTTTTAAAAAGAAAGCGCTTACTGGTAACCAATCATCGTGCCATCTTTGAAATTCTGGCGTAGTATAAACAGGGATAAATAAGCCAGAAGCCAATACGAGCGCCAAGAGAAGGAGCAATACAGCGTGTACCACCAGTATTTAATGTATGAAGAAATTGCAGTGAATTGAGCGCTGCAGAGTCTCGTTGCGATATGCTTGTCAGCGGCAATCCTTCACAAAATGTATGCTAAAGGAGCAGAGCAGCAATGTCATTGCAGTCAAAAGACTATTCACGAAGGTACCAGCATACTTAACATTGAAGATAATACAGAGGATCCGCATTAAAACGCCTCAAATTCCCTACAAAAAAGCTGCCAGATACCTTTAGTAGTGAAGAAGTGTTGAGCAGCGTCGTTTTGGGAGTGCAGATGCCATTCTAACGGCAGTCTGAGGTAACGCGCTAAATTCAAAATGGTGGCCGCGCAGGAAGCGGAGCCGTGGAGGAACTCACTTCAATAAAATTAAAGTTCCCGCGCCGCCATGAAGGTCTGCAGTGAGCACACAACGCGCTCCGAGTCTTCAGACGTCCGTACATTCGCTCAGCCGAGCAGCAGCCTATCTCAGAGCGCCGAGTCTTCCCGGCTGACCACGGAGCTTCACCCGGGCGCCGCCATTCACTCGGGCGCCAAGCCACGCCCCCCAACACGCTCACTTTTAATGTCAGTTTTTTACTGAGTCGCTTACACACTGACACGAGCGCCGCTTCCCAGCAACGTAAAATTAGTTAGGAAAAAATTGTCTGTAACTCATTGTGCTCTTTCCCCCCAAAAAGGCCGAAGTCACGCAGGAAGCAGCGCCGCGTTCTTGATTAGGCGAATAAAATATACACTTAGCAATGACTATCTTCGTAATTGAAGCGTGTAAATCCACCACAATAGCATTTTTACAGATTATAACTACCCTTTGGACTCGCTAACTATTAATGTTATAATCATTACCAGGTCTCTACCACGCTGACACCAGCGCCGCCTTCTATCCACGGCCTATCTTTCTGTATTTTTCTGCATTTTCATGCCTAATGAATATCTCTAACGCATTGAAAGGCCAAACCCATGCTAGTATAAGCGCCGCATTCCTGCAAAGAGGTAATAACTTTTCATTTAAAGCCTGCAACTCCTCAAGCAGATTATATTTCAGGCATTTTAACAGCACTAGCGCTGCCGCCCCACAATGGTGCTTTTACTATTCACACAGGGAGAATCACTCTCTAATAGAGGGCAACCTTCGCCCTGAAGAACAGATTTTCATTTCATTGTTCTAATCACGTTCCTATGAAAAAGAGGAGTTAATATGTATTGAACCCCAGGTGTTCTATGCTACGTTTACTGCAACCAATTGTGTGTGTTCCTTTTTCTACTCTTCCCTCTCATATATAGTTTTGTATAGTTAAATACCTATTGATTATGAGCATCTTCTCTGACAAACACTGATCGCAATAATTCTATGTATGTGTTAAATTAACATTATACTTTGTTGTCATGGTCTTTTTCCTTTTTTCTTTTTCCAGTTATAGGTACTATAGACTCATAACCACCCAGTGTCCAATAGGCTCACTGAGAACAAGGGTAAGTACACAGCTTACCTCTGCACGTCACGGACTAGTTAAGTGCCACATATTGGTCCTGAAGAAAATCCTCCGACCCGACTGGGCACCGATGGGGCTAAAACATGTAGACCACTCACGTTTTTAAAGTAGGTGCTATATAACAGTAGCCCTTCTAGACACGCACCGCCTTGCCTTGTAACCTTGCCCCATCTTCAACAGAATAAAACCTAATTTTGAGAGATGGAGGTCATTTTATACTCACTTCACTTGCACTCTCACCATTCCTCTCACCATTCCTGATCACCACTAATCACCAGTTGGTCTCCCTCCAGGTGGAGGAAAGCATATAGTGCCAGATGTATCAACATTACATTTTGCGAGTCTATAATAGCGAATCTTACCGATTCGCTATTATAGACTCGCAAAATGCAATGTATGTAGGAATATGCTAATATTTAGCGATTCCTACGCATTCTTTCTTTGCGACTCGCGAATTGTGAGTCGCAAATAAGGAATGGCTTCCCATTCATTCCCATGGGCCAAGAGGCCCATAGGAATGAATGTGAATTGCGTGCGCAAATTGCGAGTACCGAATAGGTACTCGCAAATTGCGCAAGCAATTTCAAGGGTGCAAGGGTGCCAAAAGTCCACCCTGTTGCACCCCTGAAATGTGCATGTGTGCCACATGCACTTTGAAAAAAGCCAAAAAGTGCTTTTTTAATGAAAATCGCAAATTACCACCAACTTGAAGTTGGTGGTAATTTGCGATTCATTAAGGCAATATCACAATTTGTGATGCCTACTAGCATAGCATTTATGGAATCCCAAATTGCGATTCTCTAAATGCTTGCGCAAAATAAGGAATCGCAAATTTTGCGATTCCTTATTTTGCGAGTAGGTTTGAACTTACCTACATAGCACATCTGCGAATTTCAGCGTTTGCTATCGCAAATTACTTTGATACATCTGGCCCATATAAAGACCCTATGATGATGCTTTTCACGTAATCACCTAAGTGGAAAATCAAGACATACCGCTCCGTTACCTTTAACGCAAATGAGGGTTTTTCTAGATTGTCGGTATCCTAGATCCTGGTAATAATACAAGACAAGTGATCCATTCTCTCTTGATTATTTATTTACCAGTCCTGAGAGTCAGTAGTCTGCTGAGGGGGATGATGTACCTCCTGCGTTATATCTCCCTGCTAGAGTACAGAGTAGTGTTGTTACATACTCACATTTAATTTTGTCTATGCTTGTTGTCTGTGGTTGTACATTCTAGTTCCATGTTGGAACATAGCTGGAGAACCTAGGCGTGATGACCCAGTTGCACTGGAGCTGCCTAGCTGTATGTATATTCAAGTTGCTGTGCTGCATTATCAACAATAAATGATATAACCTTTATTTGGATTATTGGAATCTTTCAAGTGTGTCTTCCCAAGGCCTGCTCTAAGAGGAGCTGGCAGACAGGAAGGCAGAAAGGGAGTTCAGGCTACAGCTGGCCAACATCAGGATAGAGAAAAGGAAACTGGCCACCGAGGAGAAGCTGGTTTTGGAGAGACTGCCTCATGAACGGAGCTTCAAAGAGCTGTACCTCAAAGCCAGGTAGGCAGAGTCCATCATTATTGTTGGCAGCATACCTGCAGTGTCCTCCAGAGACAAGAGGGTCCACATTCCCAAAGATCTGGTGCCTGATTTTTTTGTGGGGTACAACATTAACAATCGGTTTGAAGCATATGGCGTGGATTTGCAGATTTTTAGGATCCCGGAGGAGGATTGGGGGCTAGCCTCTAGAAGCACATCTCTAGCGAGGTGAGAGACACCCTACTGGCCCTAAATTAGAGAGACAGGATGAGGTATCCCTCCATGAAGGAAGTCCTAGTCAGGAAGTATGGCCTAACTCCTGAGAAGTACAGGTAGAAGTTTGTGGAGAAGTGTGGCTCAATGATTAGAGCGGCAGACCCTGATGCGGAGGTCTAGCCCGGGACCAGGGTTCAATTCCCCGCCTTGGTGGGTCTTGGGCTCAAAATTCCACAGACCTGATAATTCTCGCCTCGGTGCCATTCCAATCATGGAGTCCCACTCTGGGCAATAGCTTGCTTAATCTCCACAATGGCCCCCACAACGCTAAGGATGCCTGGCCTCCACCTTGGGGGTGCCCAGGAGTGGACGCCTCACAGGGAAAGCCAGGATGGGTTCCACAGCGGTATTCGTACAAGCGCCTTGAGACCCTTGCGGGTGAGTAGTGTGCTGTACAAGTATCAATTTACAATTTTTTTAGGGACAGCCAGAAGCTGCCCTAGCATTCCTGGGTGAATTGTACGGTCTCATTGTGCAAGGCACTGGATGGTTGGGTTAGCAGCAGTGAATTAAAGGATTATCAGGGGCTGTACAATTTTAATGCCAGAAAGCACACGTTCTGTCTCTATAGTGCCAGAGGTATTCCTGTGTATTGGGATCACGTGATGACCTTTGACTACCATTATTTTAATTGACTTTATGTCTAGGTATGTATGATATAATTTTTCCTGCATGTGCACTTTTCCTTGAAGATTTCTTCTGTGTCTCCTTGTAGCTGGGTAGGGGGAGTGTTTGCTTTTTACAGCCTTGTCAGGAACAGAAAGTGTGGGATGTGCATTTGAAAGCATAAGAGAGAGAGAGTTGTGGAATGTACTTCTCGGAGTGCAGTGTTATAAGCAGTGGTAATCAAATGTGCATTGTGTTGTACATTGACATATGAAGTGTGTAGTGCTATAGGCAGTGGTGCACAAATGTGTGGCGTGTTGTACACTGGGAAGTATGATGAATTTCTTGCTATTGGCTTTGACATGGCCTCATGCCATCTTGAATTCTGACTCTGTCTAGCTTTAGCTTTGCGCACAGGGAGGCCGAATATATGACGATACAATGCGATCATTTAGATCGCAGTACAATACATTGCGGTTTTTACAACGCAAGTCATTACAACGACTTGCGCTAGAGGGCACTGGACTTAGGAATAGTATGATTGCCTACGCAACAGTAGGGAAGGTGTTGGAATAGTAAATCACACTATTCCTTAGTCTTGAGCGCCATCCATCGCAAGTCGTTGTAACTAACTGCGTTGTAATGACAGCGAAGTAAATGTATTGCAGTGTTTTGAAGACGTTGTAAAGGTCGTTTTCCGGCAGGCCCTCAGATTACTCAAGTTGTTTACGCTATTTACGTTCAAGGGGCACAATTCACAGAGCTAACTTAAGACAAAATCTTAAACTTATTACCATTCTGGTATTCACAGAAGGCACTTACTCATTTTGGTATTCACAGAAGGCACTTACTCATCAATGGGTAAGTGCCTTCTGTGAATACCAAAATTAGTAATTATGGGCACAATTCAATAGATCGGGTTGAGATGTGTGCATCGGTTGGAATTTATAATGCCTTCAGGCAATGATATCATTGCTGAAAAGCATTATGCCGAGCATTGACACACAGTGTTCAGGGTTCTTCTCCATTTTTATATATTACAAAATGGCGGAATCGTTGTGGTAATTATGCAAACATGCATGGACATTATGGACCTTTCACTGTTTTTACTTACCCGGAAATGTGTAATGCTTTGAGCACTGTATGCATATAAAAACTGGCGGCTCCGGCGTTCATGGTAAACATCGAAGAAGGCGGTTGCCGAAACACGTCTGTGTGCTCAGAGTCCATTTTGCTGATTAAAATTACGGAACTCGCCCCTGAGAGTGCTGTCATCCTTTGTGGGTACTATTACCCGGCGGAGTTGGGAGCAGAATTTATATGCGGGAGCACCCCAGCATTGGCATGCAACCGTTCGAAAGTGCATCAGGCTGCTGATCAGGGAGCTGCAATATATATATATATTCATATGTAAGTCCTGCTGCTTCCCTATAGGTGGGAACCCGCTCCGCCCCCTTTCCCTGAATGCCTGCTCACCAGCCCGAAGTTCATCGGAACTATGGGTCCCAGAATTCACCTGTGATCCAGGTAGGTGCTGCAGGGGGGAAATACTGTCCCAGTGGAATGGCAGGGTTCTGGACACACAATGATGTAAAAATGCCAAATTCCTGGATGAAATAATCTCCCAGCGTCTCCTCGAGTCCCCAAACACCGCTTCAGCCCCTCGCTCCAGGTACCGTTGAAGGCAGAGGCAGGAGTGTGAATACATCCCGCACTACGTTTCGCCGCCATCTGGTGTCCTGGATTGTAGTGGCGGGACACGGAACATCCGATCCCTCGGAACAAAAAACAGAACCTGCCGAAGCAGCAGCCAGCAGAGTCCGTGGCCAACTTGTAAAGCAGGGGCCTCCGTATCACGTTACTGGCAAGCGTGAATAATATCCAAAACATATTCTCCCAAGAAAAGAGCTGAGGCCACACGGGGGACGGGTTGGAAACGCTTCAAAGGAGTTGAGGCGGCATAATGCATTTCGGCCACAGTCGGCCTTCTTCAGATGCCTTAGTATTCAGGAGACATTTGCAATACTTGAATATGTAAGTCCAGCTGCTTCCCTATAGGTGGGAACCCGCTCCGCCCCCTTTCCCTGAATGCCTGCTCAGCAGCCCGAAGTTCATCGGAACTACGGGTCCCAGAATGCACCTGTGATCCAGGTAGGTGCTGCAGGGGGGATATACTGTCCCAGTGGAATGGCAGGGTGCTGGACACACAATGATGTGAAAATAACAAAATCCTGGATGAAATAATCTCCCACCGTCTCCTCGAGTCCCCAAACACCGCTTCAGCCCCTCGCTTCAGGTACCGGTGAAGGCGGAGGCAGGGGTGTGAATACATCCCGCCCTATGTTTCGCCGCCATCTAGTGTCCTGGATTGTAGTGGCGGGCCACGGAACATCCGATCCCTCGGAACAAAAAACAGAACCTGCCGAAGCAGCAGCCAGCAGAGTCCGTGGCCAACTTGTAAAGCAGGGGCCTCCGTATCACGTTAATGGCAAGCGTGAATAAAATCCAAAACATCTCCTCCCAACAAAAGAGCGGAGGCCACACGGGGGACGGGTTGGAAACGCTTTAATGGAGTTGAGGCGGCATAATGCATTTCGCCCACAGTCGGCCTTCTTCAGATGCCTTAATATTCAGGAGGCATTTGCAACACTTGAATATGTAAGTCCAGCTGCTTCCCCATAGGTAGGAACCCGCTCCACCCCCTTTCCCTGAATGCTTGCTCACCAGCTCGAAGTTCATCGGAACTACGGGTCCCAGAATGCACCTGTGATCCAGGTAGGTGCTGCAGGGGGGATATACTGTCCCAGTGGAATGGCAGGGTGCTGGACACACAATGATGTAAAAATGCCAAATTCCTGGATGAAATATTCTCCCAGCGTCTCCTCGAGTCCTGAAAAACAGCTTCAGCCTGTTGGACTTGGCCCTTTTCCCTGATTTTTTTTTCGCTTTTTAGGGGAAACCATGTTGTGTGAAAGCACGTTGAATGCAGATAATCAGTGTTAAGGTGCAGGTGCTCTCTTCCCCCAAGATGGCTGCCACAGGCCCCTGCTACTGCGGAGTGGCCTTTTTAGTAGCACCTGAGTTGCCAGGAGCTGGCTGGGACCCTACAACATTGTTGCGACACCAGCCCGCCATTTTTGTCCTATAGCTAGAGTGGGGAAGCTCCTGGAACTTGCTGGAACCTTCTAGAAGAAGGGTGGGGCTTACTTTTGCCGCCTTAGAGAGTGGTCACCTGACCTAGGGATACTTAAGGAAAGAAGGGAACATTTTTAGTCAGTTGGGGCATCACGTGACGGGGGCGGGCTGCTCGACGCCGCCCCCGCCGACTCCTGAAGCAGTAGAGGCCGCGCCCCCGCAGGCCGCGCTGCCAACGGCGGCCGCGGGCGTGCCTTCAACCCTAACAACCTCGCTGGCTCATCGCTGGAGGAGGAGGCCCTCGACCCGGACATCGCCGGGAGGCCGGAGAACCCTCGCAAGGGCCCACGTCAGGCCAAAGAGTAAGGTAACCCCCAGGGGAGGAGGGCGGGAGGCCCGAGAGAGGCCCGGAGCTCGCCCCTCCCCCGGGGGGAGTCCAGCGTCAAGTCTGCTGGGCCCCCCCCATTGCCCGGGAGCGGCACCGCACCGGCCGGCGGCTGCCTTAATTGCCAATAACGGTGTCTCTGGCCCGGCGGGACACTGGAAGAAGGGACCAGCGTTAATACTCACCCGGAAGGCTCCGAGTCAGTGCGTGAGGTAGCGCTTGGAGTCCTGGTATGGGGAAGCGCTGTAAAGACACGCTATGGCGGGCGTTGGAAGATCTTGCCATGTGCAGCCCCCTTGCTTAGATTCAATGCACTAATGGAATGCAATGTCAAGCGCTGTAATGGCTGGTAATGTTTAATGCTCCCAGGGAAGGCAATGTTTAAATGCTCCAGTGAGTTATCAGGTAGCGCTTCAATGACCAGCCATGTTTGGGAGTGCTATTAAATTGCTATGTGCAGCGCTATGTTAAATGCCATGTTTTAAAGCGCCATGAAATTGCTATGTGCAGCGCTATGTTAAATGCCATGTTTTAAAGCGCTATGAAATTGCTATGTGCAGCGCTATGTTAAATGCCATGTTTTGAAGCGCTATGGAATTGGTATGTGCGGCGCTATGTTAAATACCATGTTTTGGAGTGCTATCAACTTGCTCTCTGCAGCGCTTTGCGTCAATGCCCTATTTTGAAGCGCTGTTGATGTGCGATATACCGCGCTGGGCGCAATTGCTGGGTTTGACGCTCCCCAGGATCACCAGGTGTCGCGCTTTGATTCAATGCTAGGTTTTGATGTATTCATGAACTGCCAATCTATTCATAATGAAATGTTTTTGATCCTAAGGTTGATCTAGATAAAACGGATTGGTTTTATTAAACCTACTGTGTGGTGTCAATTATTGCGTGCGTTTCCTGTCTCAGTGGATGTGTGTGCTGTATGGTCACGTTACACATAAGCCTTTGGGTGCCTACCTGCTCGAGTCACGCTACCCCCTTAGGGCCTGGTGACCCCCGGTCCTACACAGCCCCTTGCTCCAGGTACCGGTGAAGGCGGAGGCAGGAGTGTGAATACATCCCGCCCTAGGTTTCGCCGTCATCTGGTGTCCTGGATTATAGTGGCGGGCCACGGAACATCCGATCCCTCGGAACAAAAAACAGAACCTGCCGAAGCAGCAGCCAGCTGAGTCCGTGGCCAACTTGTAAAGAAGGGGCCTCCGTATCACGTTACTGGCAAGCGTGAAGAATATCCAAAACATCTCCTCCCAAGAAAAGAGCGGAGGCCACACAGGGGATGGGTTGGGAAACGCTTTAATGGAGTTGAGGCGGCATAATGCATTTCAGCCACAGATATATATATCTTGATTTGTGTAAAAAAACATTGAAGAGTGGCTGCAGTGAACAACAAGTAACTATATTATTCCTAGAGGAGAAGGCTGGCGCTACAGCTATAAAGGCTGTATGCCTTCGAGACTTGGGTGATAGTGATCTGTGATAAATAGTAACAGAGTTCAAAAACTTCCTTCTCAATTAGTCTGGGTGGCAATTTGGAGGAGGACTGATGTTCTCTTCTCTCCCCGAATGTATTTTGAAATTGTAGCTTTTTTCTGCACACGGACAATAGTAGATTTAACATTTAATCATGTTTTTCGTTTGGTGAGCTATGTGTGCGAGCGCATTACACTATCAATAGTGATAACACTACAGACATTATTTTAAATCTGTTTGGTGATTTGTAATGTTTGCATTATGTATATGCACGGGGCGAGTTGCTTTGCAGATATTGGTGTTTCTGAATATAAGGATCTAACACTTGTCAATGGTATTTAACCAGAGGTCCCCATAGTGAGTAAGAAACTAGCTTGCAGTCACTGGACTTGTTGCTCTTGCATGTAATGGCTGCCAATTACTTAATTACGATGCTGAGACTAACATATGTCATTTTAAATATTGTAACTAAAAAGTAGAAAGCAGTTGCAACTGCACTGTTTTCAATGTCCATGCATCACATGTTCTGTAGTAGTGTTTAAGTAGTGAAATCAACGGGCGCTCAACATGTGTGAGAAAGGCCGGTGCCTCAGCTGAAACGCATCAAAATGGCTGCTTTTACCAGCTCAAACAAGGTCGTTTAACATTGTATCCTGTGCTGCATCTGAGCCTATTTTATCTGAAATGGGTTTTGGTTGGAATATATATATCTCTGTATGCATTTGAATGTTGTTCATTTGACATCTGGGAAAAACCTTTTGTTAGATAGTGTTGCACAAACAAAACCCAGGCCTTATTCTGAGAACAGTCTTTTGATGTGCTTCATTTTATAAGAGTGAAATACCTTTTCTGGTATTTTTTCTTGCTTCACTGTGTTTGTGCCTCCATGTGTGAGGGCGGTATTTTCTATTATTTGGGAGGGCGAAGCAATACATTTTGGAGTCGCTCTGCAGGATACGAAATTAAAAGGGGTAACATGTTTTCTATAATGTCAATGTCTTCAGTTGCAGATTCCCAGATGCCAACTAAGTTATTGGGGTGGGAAGTTGCCTCTAATGCATGTTAAGCACACGAGGGGTAAGCAAATATATTTAAATGTTTCAAAACTGTTTCTTTTGAAGAGGGAAACAACTTGGTATTTCAGAGAGGAAAAAGTGTTTCATTTTGAATGCATTGCACAGCATGTATGAAAAATGTGCGCAGTTAGAAAGAGAATGTAATGAAATACTAAGAGAGTTAGTTAAGCTAAAGTAAATTCTGATCTGTTACTGTTTGAAAATAAATAATTGAAAAAAGAGTTGCAAATGCGAGAAACTGTGTTTATGACGCAGTTCATATTATTAGACAATTTAGATAGCCAGAGTGAATCATTGACAAAGAATGTGTTTGAAAGAGAGCTGCAGAATAATTTACAATGCTCACAGGAGGTTTTAATTCATTCAGACTTTCCTCAGCCAGACATTAATGGTATTTTGGACAGATTTCAGCAGAGACCGGAGGAGGATTTGATAAAATGGCTTGTACGTTTGTTTGATTTAGAAGCTTCTGAAGTAATGTTGAATGGAGAAGATGTAGCACAATTTCATGCAGTCAGCCTTGCCTGTAACGCGCAGGAATATTTGAGAAATTACAGAGAAGATAACAAATCAGCCTGTTAGAACTAGCGATTGTTGGTTGCAGTTACAAGTCAGACTGGTCAGCGGATGACAAACCTTGCTTTCTGAAAAAAGAAATGATGAAAAATGCTATTTTTAAACCTGGCTCTGAGTGGGGAGAGAAGTAGAAATGTGCCTTTGATTCTGCAATATAGGTTATACAATGTGCTTCAGACATGTGGCCAATACAGAAAGGAGATATTGAGTTACATATGTGTAGTATCTTCATGTAAGGTTAATACTGTTCTCCTGTATCTTCTAACTAGCTGCTCAGCCAGTGTGAGGGTTCCATGTGGAATGTTGACGTGACTGGAATGTTGGTGTGGTGTGAGACAGTTGAGAGGATGGGCTGAGCAGCTAGCAGGCTGCTCCTGGTGGGGCTATTCTATGGACTTTACTGACTTAATAAATACGCTTAAGATTTATCCTGCCGACGTCTGCTGTGTCACATCAACTTATGGAACCAGGTCACTTCAATTGGCGACGAGTTGGACTAAAGAAACCCTGTGTGTAACCTGAACAGACTGGCATGTAACTAAACTGGTGTGATTCCAAGAAATTAGACTTAAAGAAAAGAAACTCCTCATTTGGCGATTCTACCTGGCAACGTGAGCCCCACCAGTGACCACAACACCGGTCTCGAGTCCCGGAGCCTTTTTGTGGAAGTCTCACGACCAAGTTTGGTGTTTGAAGGCTGCTAACCCCTGAGACTGTCATGTAGGAGAAGTACCTGCTGTCTCTTTTTGTGGGACGTTGGAGGCTCTGTTGACGGTCGAGAGTTGAGCGTTTGGGGAGCTGCTACCGGAGGAGGTGTCTATGGTGAGAGGTGTGACTAGCCCCCCAGAGCCCGTGTGGTAGTGATAGAGATCAGGGTGTGTATAATATTCCCACTACCACGGATAGAGTAATCTCACAGTTACACGCACATGCATACATCATACGCTAGGGCCCATTTCACTGACATACGCTCAAATACTCTTACCAGCAATAAACCTGTGGAAAGAAAAACTCCTAATCACCCTGCATCTATATCGAGGTCGATTAGACCTGGTTTTTGTGACTGTCCTCAAACATAATCTATACAACATATACAGCAATAATCAAAAATGTAAACCCAATAATTGACAAGAAAGAATATCCAACACCATGTTTAAAATTATATTGCTTTATCTAAAATTAGTCAAAGGAAATCAATCAGAGTAAATCATTTTCTCATAGTTACCTATTCTAGCTAAATGTCAGAACGGGTCAGGACAAGTCTCTCGGTAAACGTAGATTCGGTACGCGGCAAAGGCAAAATGGCAAGTGGCAAAGCCCTCTCTAGGCTAACATTTCTTATAGTTTCTAAACAATGGAAAGATACATTGGAAACATAGAAAAAACTGTAATGTCCGCCGGACCTGCTGAGCAGAGCGAGAAGGAAAGGATGTAACATCGCTACATTTGAAAATCTCCGCTCAGGAAAAGTTCACATAATAGAGACTACGGAACAGGAACCAAGAAATAAAACATGTATCTTATTAGTTCAACTTCTCCTCGGCAATCGAGCCACAGTTCAGAGTTTTTCTCTAAGGCTCCTTTGTTTCCCAGGGCTGCCAAGGACATTTTCATTTCACTTGGAGATCTCCCAAAACTGCTGCTGTCCTCATGGAAAGTTTTCAAACAAGCAAGCAAGGACCATGGTCAGTTAGCTTCAGGACCATTTCCAGCAGGGGTCTCCCTCGTCACAGTTTTCATATTATAAATCACAGCCAGGCTCACAAATCGGCCATCTTTCCTAGGCCATCATAGGCCTCAATAGACCATCTTAATTAAAAGAAACAAAAACAACGTTACCACAGCATAGTGATTAAACAGTGTTAACCCCACTAATACCCTTATGTGTATGCATCTATCTAGCACTTGCAACATAGAAAAGCATTAATTCGGAAAGCATTTTGTGCTCAAAAATAAACAGCACATAGCAACGTTTAAACATGAAAACACGCATGTTATTTTTAAACAGCACATTTATGCACACCCACGTGTAACTCTCTCTTGTTATGACAAACGGATTGATTAATATAAACACACTTGCGCAAGACAAATAATTAATTATTAATTATTAATAAATTAGTACAACGAATAGACATGCCAGAGCTTCAAAAGCCACTGAATTTTCAAACTGAAAACTCTGCTCCAGCAATCCCCCCTTTGGTGATTTTATCACCAAATAAACCCAAAAAAAAAATAGTGAAAATTTAGTCCCATTTTAGGAGAAGTCAGAAATGTCTTTTCCCCCTTACACAACATTACACACCAGTCACTCTTTCATCATCCCTTTTTGTCTCTAAGTAAACACTCTCCCTCAATTCTTCTAATTCAATTTCTTGCGGTTCTCTTTTCAACCTCTTGTTTCTCTTTTCTTTATTCAATTTCTTCCTCCCTCCCCTGTTTTTACAACACACACACACCAATCTTATTATCAATAAAGCAACAATTATACAAGTTAAAGGAAATAATATTCTACCTATAATAGTACTACCTATTTTTGCAATAAAATCCTTAACAGCTATCATCTTATTAGCTATTTTAGTCCATAAATTCTCAGCTTCAAGTGGTACTAATTCTCCATGCAAATCAGTAATATTTTTGATATAGACCTTCAGGTCTTTGCTTTCGTCTGGAATGTAAGTGCAACAATGTTGAACTTTCAGCATTCCACAGACTCCACCCTCCTTGGCCAATAGAATATCAAGGGCAAGTCGATTTTGCATAGACATGGCACGTACGGCACTTAATTCCGTATTCACCAAAAGAAACCCTCCAGCGGTATTTGTCGATAAGCGATCAACCACTGTGGACAGTTTCCGAATTCCATAAGCATTCAAAGAAATTCCCACTGCTGGAATCAAAACCCCAAAAATGTCACCCACTATTTCAGACCAAGTTTCTCTTTTAAAACGCATTAATAAATTAATATCTTCTACATCTGTTATTTTATCTATATGAAAAATCTTTGGAAAAACCAGACCCACATAACACGTGCCATACCAATGGTCAGGCAACTTGTAGTAAGCCTTATTCCCACAAACATAATATACTCCTGGAAAAATTGTATCTTCTCCACCTCTGAAACCCCAACCTGTTGCAATGAAGTATGTATCATGGCACTCACTAGTCCCAACAAAATATGTATCATATTGGGATTTCCTTCTTGTAATACAAAGTTTACCCTTCTGCGGTGCATCTAAAGCTAAAGTTGGACTAGCCCCATTCTTCAACTCTTTCCCCATCTCAATGTCCCAAATTGTCTCACTCACTTTGTATTTTCCCGCTTTCTCATGCATGTTCAATCTCCTTTCCTCTACCATATCCAGGAAAGCTTTCTCCTCTCCTTTCAAACTGCAAGTTAAATTATTCTTAAAAATGTAATCTAATGTTAATCCTTTTTCTTCAATAAAAATCTCACCAAAAGTGTTAGCTTCTTTAGCTGGATTCAGCTCTTTGTCCATTGGCAAGTGCCCAAAAATACTATCTCTGTTAGACATCTTATAATCCACTTTCCCTAACAAATAAAAAACACTACTTAAAATACTACAGGAAATACCATATGTAGCTGGTAAATGATGATAAGTAACACCCCCTGAAACGGATGCAGGTAATTGCATACAGACGTAGCAATCCCTTACTTCCATTGTTTTCACATATTCATATAACAATTTTGAAAAAACATTACTAGAAAAGTTATTAATTGACCTATCTTTGTGTATGTAAGTATTACTAATTCTAATTGGAACTACTTTTTGCGAATTCTTTTCTACATTCGTCACATTCTCTGTATGCATCTCAAACTCCACTTTAAAAGTAACTAATAAAACTAAAACACCCCATAGAAGCATTAATAATCCAGTACAGCAGCAGCACATTCTACACCACCTTTTAAAAAAGGCACATCTATTTCTATTATCCTCTATGTTAGCCATTTTACTACTTTAGTTTAGCCTCTACTACTCCACTACTGTTGGAACTCCTTCAACTCTTCAGCAATTTTTCAGCTTTCAGTTTTCCAAATGATCTTTCCGTTCACTTAATCCAAGTGAATTCTTCCTTTATTTAGTTTGGATACTTGTCATTCTTCACTTCAATTTCTTCAACATCAAATTGTATTAGATCTCCGACATCAAAATCCTCAGTACTCGACTCTTCTCCAATGTCAGTCAAGAGTACTTTCAGAATTTCACCAGTATCTTCCTCAACCACTTCTCTCAAGATCTCTTCCGGATTATCTCGAGTCACTGTTTCTTCTTTTCCTCCTTCAGACAGTGCCACATAAGACCATTCCGGTGATCTGTACTTTTGGTTGGGTCTTCTTACTCTTTTTATTTCCACTGGTTCGTTTGACTCCTTTGATTCTTCTCCTTCAGCTTTTGAACTTTGACTCGAAACTTCATTCACTTGTTCAGCTTTCGATGTACTTGCTCTTATTATTCGATATCTCAGCCTTTTAACTCTGTTGTTAGGCCAACGATCTCCTCTTAACACCTTTTTCGGCTTTATTTCTTTATTATTTCTTTCTCCAATCCAAGTTCTCTTTCTCAGAACTCGACCCTCTGTTTGTTCATCTTCATCATCTGTTTCAAGTGCCTCTTGTTTCCGTTTTCCAGCAGCTTTCTTCTTTTCCACAGATTTCTTCACCACTGTTTGAGACTTCCCTACTTCTGTCCCTCCTCGGATCTCTGACACGCAATCTTCTTGCTGTCTACTTGTCCCTTCACCTAGCTCATCAAGAATGTTCCCTACACCTCCTCGGGGGTCTTCCGCAATCTGTCCCTCTCTATCTTCTTCTGACCCTACTTCTTCAAGTATAATCTCAAGTGGTTCTTCAATCTCCTCCTCTTCTGATTCAGGAGTAGTCTCTGTGTGATTTCTCTTTTCTTTTCTTTTTCCTTCACTGCTGTTTGAAACTTCAGGCTCTCTTACAGAATCTGATCTCTTCTCTGATACTCGCAGTGGTTCATTCGAAGCTTTTCCTACTTCTTTCCCCACTGATTCTGTATCTTCATCATCGCTGGAATCTGACTCTTCAAAATACTCTTTACCAGTCCCTTCTTTTGGGTTTGGAACTCTCAGAGTATGACTTGCATGTACCCAGTGTCTCACTCCAGCACACTTTACTGCAGTCGTCGTAGTCAGAATAACTTGTCTCGGCCTTCCCCACCTTGGAATCAAGCAATTTCTTCTTCTGTGAACTCTTATCCTCACCCAGTCTCCTGGACTCAGATCATGGGCTTGCTTCTTCTCAAGTGTGGTAGCTTCTTCTCCAACCTGGTGAAACACAGAATGAACTGCGTCAGCCAGGCCTTTACAATAATCCAAAATCATGTCATCAGTTATTGTCACCAACTTATTGACAGGCACGAATGCATGGCGCATTGCACGTCCCATGATTATTTCGTGCGGACTCAAACCAGTAGTTCTATCTGGAGTAGATCTCATAGTCATCAGAACTAGAGGTAAAACATCTGGCCATTTCATACCAGTGGCTAAGCACATTTTTCCAATCCTATTCTTGATTGTGCCATTAATCTGCTCAACCACACCAGAAGCCTCTGGTCGGTATGCACAATGTAGCTTCTGCTGTATTTTCAATGCTTCACAAATCAAACTCATAAGCTCATTTTGAAAGTGTCCACCTCTATCAGACTCAACTGTTACTGGAAACCCGTACCTAGGAATCAACTCCCTTAACAGTAACTTTGCCACTGTTAATCCATCATTTCTTCTAGTCGGGTAAGCTTCCACCCACCTTGAAAACAAACAGACTACCACTAAAACATACCTCAGTCTGTTTACTTGGGGCATTTCAATGAAATCAATCTGCATTCTTGTAAAAGGACCTCCTTCTCTGCCTATTGTTCCCAGACTCACCACTGTCTTTTTCCCAGTGTTAAATTGCTGACAAACTAAACACCTCTGACAGATGCTTTCTGCAATTGTCCTGAACTTTGCATTGTACCAGGTTTGCTTGAACGACCTAACCATCGCGTCCCTCCCCAAATGTCCCTGGCCATGATACATCCTTGCCATTGACGACAAGATGGAGTTGGGCATTACTGGTCTGCCATCTCTGTAGACCCAAACATGGTCTGTTTCTCTTGGAGCACATCCTGCCTTAATCCAATCTTTTTTCTCTTCCTCTCCTGCCTCATCTTGCAACTGTTTCACTTCATCCCAGGTTTCTAAGACATTAGTAAACATCACAGAGAGTAAATACATTTCCCCCTCTCTGTCCCTATTGATGGACTGATTTGTTTTAGCACAGTACTGCGCAACATCGTTGGCATAACGGTTTCCGACCGTTATAAAATCCTCCCCTTGTCCATGGGCAGCACATTTTACAACTGCTAACTCCTTAGGCAGCTGTATCGCCTCAAGCAATTTACCAATCATTTCAGCATTCTTTATCGGAGTTCCACTCGATGTCAAGAAACCTCTTTGCAGCCAAAGCTGGCCAAAATCATGCACCACTCCAAATCCATACTGACTATCAGTCATTACAGTTGTCCTCAAATCTTTCCCAATTTCGCAAGCTTTTGTCAATGCCACCAATTCAGCAACTTGCGCAGATTTCACTCCTTTCAATGGTGATGCTTCCATGACCTCTGAAACTTTGCATACCGCATATGCTGCACATAGCACACCATCATCATTTCTCAGGCATGATCCATCCACAAACAACACATGATCACTCTCATTCAAGGGTAGATCCCTTATGTCTGGTCTCGGTTTTGTACAGTATTCAAGCACATCCAAACAATCATGATCATCTTCCATTTTCACACCCACATTTTCAATATCTGGCAAAAGTGTCGCTGGATTCACATTTACACATCTCTCAAGAGTCACATTTGATGCTCCCAGAATCACTTTTTCATATTTAGTCAACCGACTATGTGACATGTACTGAGTTCTGCTTCTTGTCAAAAGAATTGCCACATTGTGAGGTACGAATACCCTTACAGGATATCCCATTATGATTCCCTCACTCTGTTCCAGGCTTCTGCATGTTGCTGCCACAGATTTCAGACAACCTGGTAAACCCACAGCTACAGGGTCAAGTGTCGATGAGAAGTACGCAATAGGCCTTCTCAGTAATCCATGTTTCTGAATTAACACTGAAAGTGCGCATCCATTTCTCTCACTGCAGTACAGCTCAAATTCCTTTTCGTAGTCAGGCATACCCAAAGCTGGAGCCTCACACATTTTACTCTTGAGCTCTTCAAATGCTGCCATTTGTTCTGCATCTAGATCCAATGGATCTGTCATTTCACTTTTTGTCAGTTTAATCAGTGGCTTTGCTATCAAGGAAAAATTAATTATCCACTGACGACAATAACCCACCATACCCAGGAACATTCTCACTTCTCTCTGAGTTTTTGGAGCTTTCATTTCTCTGATTATTCTGATCCTGTCATCAGTCACTTTTCTCAGACCCTTTTCAATATTGTGTCCAAGATAATGCACCTCTTTCTTGCAAAATTGTAATTTGGCTGGAGATACCTTTAACCCTCCATCTGCCAGATGATTCAGTAAAGCTATGGTATCTACTTCACAAGCTTCACGTGTCTTTGATGCCACCAGTAGGTCATCAATATACTGCACTAGCACTGAACTCTCGAGCATGATCAAACTTTCCAACGATTTCTTCAATAACTGATTGAATATCGAAGGACTCTCCGTATACCCCTGTGGGATACGACACCATGCTAAGATACGCTGGCCAAACCTAAATGCAAAAATCGGCTGGCTATCATGATGCAATGGAATTGAAAAGAACGCATGACACAAATCAATCACTGTATACCACTCAGCATCATGTGGAATTTGATACAGGATCACTGATGGATTTGGCACAATAGGACAACATGCCACCACAATTTGATTAACTTTTCTCAAATCCTGTACGATCCTAAATTTCCCATTGGGCTTTTTTAGTCCCATTATCGGTGAATTACACGGACTACTCAGTAGTTCTCTCAGGACCCCTTGCTGAATCATTTTCTCAATTATAGGAGTTATCCCTTCAATTATTTCTGGTGTCATTTTGTATTGAGGAATGTTAGGATATGTAATTCCATCTTTCACTGCAATTTTCACTGGATCTACATTATTCATCAATCCCACATCCTCTCCAGTAAAATCCCAAACTGTCCTTTTCACTGTGTCTCTCAGCTCTTGAGGCAAATCCTCCGGATTAAACACAGCAAATGCACCAATTAACTCACTTTCTCTATTCTCTAGAGTCACTCGGTACAAAACATCTTCATCTGGTGTCTCAAAGGCTATTCCATCCGGTGTACAAAAAATTGTGCAGTTCATCTTGCACAACAAGTCCCTACCCAACAGGTTCACTGGACTCGTGTCACAGACAATGAATCTGTGCATGTCTGAAAATTTCCCTATCTGTACTCTTACAGGTTCAGTAAGACGTGTTCTGATTTGCGTATTGGCTACACCAACTACTTGGATTGCTTCATCCGAGAGAGGAAGATTTCTAACATCTGTTGACCTGACAGTTGATCTTGTCGCACCTGTGTCTACCAAAAAAGTAACACTCTCCTCATTTATTTTCCCATCCACAAATGGTCCTGCCTGGTCTATTTCTAGAGTTGCACCAAGTATGCACTCTTCTTCCTCTCCTCGGCACCGTCAATAATCACCCTCAGACTCACTCCCTTCACTCTTTAACAAGTACTGTTGTACTTTGTTAGAACGTCTTGGTTTGTTTACCTGCTCATCATTGTAGAATCCTGAATCCTGATTATACTTTTGTAACCCTCTATTCTGCGGCAAGGGCGGTTTTGGCTCTTGACTCTGCTGTCTCACAACTTTCTGTTGTTGCTGCTGTTGATTATTTCCTTCGTTCTGCACCTGTTGATTTAAGGATTTATTTTCATTACTCACTAATGGTGGATTAGGACACTCCGATCTCCAATGCCCCAATTGGCCACAGTTGTGACAAGGAAATTGTTTCTTCGCTTCCTCAAGACTTCCTTTTCCTTTCCCTGCAAATCTAGGTCTATTCCCTGCATTATTTCCTGGATTATTCGCTTGTTCCACTAACTGTGCTTCCTGTCTCTCCGCAACTTTCACTTGTGCCCACATTGCTTTCTCTTTCAGCTTTCTTTGTTTTGCTTCAATTTCATCACTAAAGTATTTTGCATGCCTCAGGATCTCATCTACTTTCTTACTCTGCCAATCCACTGTGTGCTCACGAATTCTCTCACCAATTTCAGGTCTAAGGCCATATACAAATCTGTATACAAAATGACTCAAATCTTTGTCACCCAGGTGTTCATCTCCACTGAATTGTTTAAATGCCAGTATCAGCCTCTCGTAAAAAGCATGAACTGATTCTTTCGCTTCCTGTTGTGTTCGATCTATCTTTACCCAGTCTGTCTCTTTTGCAGGTACTTTACTCTTCAGGTATACCATCACCTGATCATACTTTCTCATTATCTCTGGATCTGGTGCCCCTGTTCTTGGGTCTCTTGGATATTCCTCAGTAGGCCAACTCACAACTATTTTACACTCAGTCCACAAGTCTGCTGGAACAATTATATCAAACAGACTATTCAGGTCAACCCACAGCACTTTTGACAATTTCACAAACCTATCTACCTGCCTATACCACTCGACGGGCTTTTCTCTCAATCGAGGGAAATCATTCGTGAATGATAAAATATCCTGTCTGGTCCATGGAACATGTACATATCCTCCTCCAGGTATTTCTCTCATAGGATAATTATCCACTGATTTCTCCTTTTCTCTCACTGGAAATGCTGAATAAGTTGTTCTATCTTCAGCCTCATCTCTTTTCTTGTACCACCTATCCTTCCACTTTTCTACATCACCCCATCTTCGCAATAATGCTACCATTTCCTTAATCTGTCCTGTTCTACCAGTAGCATTCAAATTCTCAATATCCTTCTCTGTAAAATCCATCCTGTAAGTTCTTTGTAAAGCTTTCACTTTATCAATGTCAACTCCCTGTTCATTTGCTATTGCTCTTAGCCTGTCATGTGTATTTCTTGCTCTCCAGGTGATATTTTTGCACATGAACATTAGTTCACCATCATGATGACTCTTTAGAATCTCTGTTGGAACTGTTCCTGTAACAAGCTCTTCTAGTTCTACACGTAACCTAGCTACATCAATTACTTGTGAATCTTTATCCTTTTTCTGTAGAACCTTCATCCAATCATTCCAATCATCAACTGTTATTTCAGCAGTTTTTCCACTCTCTTTTGCGGTTCTAAAATTGGCATCCCTGAACAACTAGCTTCACCAGCATCCAATATTTCACTACATGTGTCATGTCTTGATTGTCTCAGGTCACTTCTTTCTGCTCTTTTACCTGAATCTCCTGAAGGACCAACTGAATTTGTCAGATTATTCCCAACATATGGAATCACCAGTCCATTCTCACCTGTCCTCTGTTTATCAAACACAGGCATAACCGGACCTATTGTTACAGGCACCGTAACAGCTTCTAGATTCTTCGTTAACTCCCTAATTTTCTCTGTCAACTCTGTTGTAGTTCTGGCTAATTGTTTGGCATTTTCATCAAGGTAATGATCACTTCTTACCTCAGATGTCTCAATTTCCGTCTCATTAACACACACTGTATCTCTTATCGGAGAAACAACTGGTGTACTTTTATCTGGTTCTGGTCTATATGGAGGTGGTCTCTTGTAAATCATGTCATTCAAGACCTCATCCTCATACTCATTAACTCCATATTTTCTTATTTCTGACTCAGGAACCCTTTCTGCTCCTCCTTCAACTGTTCTCATCGGATATAATCCCTCTGACATACTAACATCTCGCCACCTTTTCATTCGATCATGATGAGTCTCACGATCATGTCTCCTCCCAAACATGTACCTATAGTACCCTCCAGATCTCTGTTTTTCTCTCTCATGTACTTCCTCTTCCCATTCCACTAAAGCCTCGAACTGTGTAGGTCTCGGTTTCGGGTCAAGACATAGCATCTTTTCCCGTACATTTCTCAACACGGCCAGATTAAATGAACCATGTTCTGGAAATGCTAGAACACCATCTTCTTTAGTATACCTAACCCAATTCTCCAACCATATACAGGTATGAAACCCATGTCTTGCAGCCATAAAGGATGCAGGTGTTTTCGGTGGAGGTAACAACTCGCCCTCTCTTGTTTTAACATCTTTATCCTTGCTAAACCACTTTTTAATTTTACCAAAAAATGTTTTCTTCTTTTTCTCTTCTTGGTAATACATTTTAGCGTTTACAAAAACTCTCTACTCTTTCCGTATTATAAATATACAATACGAATTTTCAACCAATTGCAGCGCGACTCCCACTAACGCACCAATCCTGGAACGTTTACGTCACTATATAGCCCTTCCAATCCTTGCGCGGCTCACACTAACGCACCAATCCTAGCGCGAGCACTATTCTGATCTACCATCCAATCAGAGCGCGGTTTTTCTGACGTCAACAGTCGCTGCAGTCGCTTGTCTCCTGTCTTCTGTCACTCGTCTACCCCTCCTTTACAAAATCTTTTCAGTAGACTTCGTGTCAAAATTTCTACAAAATCTATTAGTTACAACATAAAAACATCTCCATTGTCTGCTTCGCTAACCACAGAATAGTAAAAGAGAGTCTATTTCATAAGAGACTTTTCATTGACACAGTAGCACTTCCTCTACTCTGCCCTACTAACATACATTCATTAACTGTTTACTCTAGGACTTGTCCAAAGAGTCTTACAATCAACTAAATGTACAAACATTCACGCACATTCATACAAGGAAATATAGTACATACGCACAGAATCCTGCTTCCCGAGAACAGACAATCTGCTCCACTACAGAATTATAACATACACCAACTAAGCAAGCTTTCTTTGCCCAGTTCTTCAAACAAGCTCAGAGAATATCTATTACTCCTCCCGCGATAAGCTTTAACGGAAATCCTTACGGATCCCTGGGACTTAAGACCAGAGTTTCACAGATAACCTTCACTATCATACACACTCCTTATATACCAGAAATATCTAATAGTAACATACGACGATGTCACTGATTCCGAACCCAGACAATGTGACGCGCAACTTCAATTGTCACACGTTATTCTCCACAATTCCGTCTTTCCCGAGAGCAGCATATACTTCACTCTGCCCTACTACGGAACTGCTACAGCTTCCAAGTTCCAGAAGCACTACATATAACTCAACATTACGACTCCAACATATAGTATTAGTACATATACCAACATGAACCAATAATCAATAATCAATAAACTAATGTACAAGCAATCTTATCAGATCAAGATAATCATCAAAAACCATCAAACTCTGCTACCAGGAAATTGATAGAGATCAGGGTGTGTATAATATTCCCACTACCACGGATAGAGTAATCTCACAGTTACACGCACATGCATACATCATACGCTAGGGCCCATTTCACTAACATACGCTCAAATACTCTTACCAGCAATAAACCTGTGGAAAGAAAAACTCCTAATCACCCTGCATCTATATCGAGGTCGATTAGACCTGGTTTTTGTGACTGTCCTCAAACATAATCTATACAACATATACAGCAATAATCAAAAATGTAAACCCAATAATTGACAAGAAAGAATATCCAACACCATGTTTAAAATTATATTGCTTTATCTAAAATTAGTCAAAGGAAATCAATCAGAGTAAATCATTTTCTCATAGTTACCTATTCTAGCTAAATGTCAGAACGGGTCAGGACAAGTCTCTCGGTAAATGTCTCTCAAGACGAAGTCCCTTCAGCATCAATCCTCAGCAACGTAGATTCGGTACGCGGCAAAGGCAAAATGGCAAGTGGCAAAGCCCTCTCTGGGCTAACATTTCTTATAGTTTCTAAACAATGGAAAGATACATTGGAAACATAGAAAAAACTGTAATGTCCGCCGGACCTGCTGAGCAGAGCGAGAAGGAAAGGATGTAACATCGCTACATTTGAAAATCTCCGCTCAGGAAAAGTTCACATAATAGAGACTACGGAACAGGAACCAAGAAATAAAACATGTATCTTATTAGTTCAACTTCTCCTCGGCAATCGAGCCACAGTTCAGAGTTTTTCTCTAAGGCTCCTTTGTTTCCCAAGGCTGCCAAGGACATTTTCATTTCACTTGGAGATCTCCCAAAACTGCTGCTGTCCTCATGGAAAGTTTTCAAACAAGCAAGCAAGGACCATGGTCAGTTAGCTTCAGGACCATTTCCAGCAGGGGTCTCCCTCGTCACAGTTTTCATATTATAAATCACAGCCAGGCTCACAAATCGGCCATCTTTCCTAGGCCATCATAGGCCTCAATAGACCATCTTAATTAAAAGAAACAAAAACAACGTTACCACAGCATAGTGATTAAACAGTGTTAACCCCACTAATACCCTTATGTGTATGCATCTATCTAGCACTTGCAACATAGAAAAGCATTAATTCGGAAAGCATTTTGTGCTCAAAAATAAACAGCACATAGCAATGTTTAAACATGAAAACACGCATGTTATTTTTAAACAGCACATTTATGCACACCCACGTGTAACTCTCTCTTGTTATGACAAACGGATTGATTAATATAAACACACTTGCACAAGACAAATAATTAATTATTAATTATTAATAAATTAGTACAACGAATAGACATGCCAGAGCTTCAAAAGCCACTGAATTTTCAAACTGAAAACTCTGCTCCAGCAGTAGTGTCTCTGACAGGCCGGGTTGAGTTGCAGGCATGAGGTGTCCCCGTGTTATGTGACTCAAGCGGCGCTGGGAAGTGGATCCTGGACTCGTTTGTGTCCTTTCATCAACCAGTGGACTGTTGTGCAGTGTTACGCGCAAGATGTATTGTTTCTACCCGCTTCATTTATTTTTTGTAGTTTGGCTGGGGGACTTGAAGTGCGGTGTTTGGCGCTTCTGAAGCGTTTTCACATAGTTTTTACTTGACATTTTATCTCTGCACCTGGTGGAAAATTTGTTAAAAAAAAACAAAAAAAACGTTGGCTCACCTGATTAACGGGCAATCCTCGTGATGCCAGTGCGAGCCATGTCTTCAGCAGCTCGCGGTGTATCCTGCGGATTCCACGCTGTGCAGCATGGATGTGCCTGGAGCCACCCGGCTCTACGTCGTGCTGCGTGACGCCATTTTAAGTTTACTAAGGTCTTCAAGTACATTTGTGGAATCCAACCGTGCCAACCACGTTGTGTTCTTGTTTGCTTAAAAGTTTATTGGCACATCATCATCTTGCAGCACCACCTGGATTTTCGTTTCTCTATGTCTCACTTCGTTTCTTCTTTGCTGTCAGCTGCGTTTTACATTGTCCTGTTTTCAAGGGTTTTGACACGTCCTGTTTTTGGTACGGAGTTATGAGTAATTCTACAGTGCCACCTAGTAGTTTTTGGGCGCCATCACTCCTTAACAAGCAATAAAAAGGCTCACTCGTTGGTGTTTTCGTGAAGATTTCATGACCTCTTGTGTAGTGACTGTGATGGACATGACACCAAGTTGGCTCCAAGGTAAAGGAAAATACACGGGGCGAGTGAGATGTATTTCAAATTCATCAAGGGAGGCCTGATGTGGATAAAATTAAAAGCTGCTGTGAAGAAACTTTTGGATTCTCCTTTTTGGTTCGTGGAGTGGTCATCGTTTGAAACAAGGTGACTTTTCAAAATGGTGTTACTTTCAAATAGGCCGTGCTTTCTCTTCAGTTTTTTTGGCATCCGAGTGTCAAACTTTCACAATGTCCAGCAATCTTATGAAAATCAATATGCCTCCACATTCACTTAAAATTTATGAGTTACCATCTGTTTAAACTCCTCGATGAGATTCTGGATTTGTTTGCACCGTGTCACATCATTGTTGTAGCGCTTCTAAGGGTTATAACCTGGTGTAGTTCCATTTACAGAGTTCTGTTTTGTTCAGTGCGATTGGTCTTGTGCTGGTCGTAGTGTCTGTGCCAGTCATTCTGTGCGGCACATGGTTTTCTTGTGTGTGTGGTAGTCATGTCGCGATTCATATGTTTGTTATTAGTAATGGGTGTCAGTCCTGTTTACTCAGTTATAGAGGGTGAGAGTCCTACCTTTTAAATTGTAATGGGTGTTAGTCCCATGTATTTAGTGTTTAGGGGGTGTTAGTCCCACCTAGCTTATGGTTAATGGGTGTTAGTCCCATATACTTCGTGTTTAGGGGGTGTTAGTCCCACCTAGGTCATTCTTAATGGGTGTTACTCCCATATTCTTTGTGTTTAGGGGGTGTTAGTCCCACCTAGGTCATGGTAATGGGTGTCTGTCCCGTTTACTTGGTTTTAGGGGGTGAGAGTAATACCTATGTTATTAGTAATGGGTGTTAGTCCCATATACTTAGTGTTTAGGGGGTGTTAGTCCCACCTAGGTCACTGTTTATGGGTGTTAGACCCATATACTTAGTGTTTAGGGGGTGTTAGTCCCACCTAGGTTACTGTTAATGGGTGTTATTCCCATATATTCAGTGTTTAGGGGGTAATAGTCCCACCTACGTTTTAGTGTTGGGTTTTGATCCTATTTACTACTCAGTGTATAGGGGGAGTTGGGTCCACCTATGTAAGTCGTATTAGGTTCCAATACCTTTTATAGTTTGTTTTAGTTTTTTTTTCCCTTTTGTATCTTATGTGGTGTCTTTTCAATTTCTGTTTGGTAGTTTGATGTTATTTTCGTGTTTTATTAAAAGAGGAGGTTGGTGATAGTGTGTGAGTTTAATGTTCTCTTTGGTGTCTTATTATAAGAGGAGGATGGTGATAGTTCATTCTTATTTTGTCATCCTTTTCTTATCCTTTTTCTTCCCCTGTGTCTTCTAACTAGCTGCTCAGCCAGTGTGAGAGTTCCATGTGGAATGTTGACGTGACTGGAATGTTGGTGTGGTGTGAGACAGTTGAGAGGATGGGCTGAGCAGCTAGCAGGCTGCTCCTGGTGGGGCTATTCTATGGACTTTACTGACTTAATAAATACGCTTAAGATTTATCCTGCCTACGTCTGCTGTGTCACATCAACTTATGGAACCAGGTCACTTCAATATGACAGTCCAGGGGCAGTGTGCTACTTGGAGTATATGGGATAAACAAGAAATGAAGAGGGTGCTCTTGGGCTTTTGTATTGAAACATTGTGAGATGCTGGAGAGTGGTTTACTCCTTTTGAAAAACAGTTGCTAGTGTGTTACTGCACTGTGGCAGACACTGGGCAGACACAGTTGTTTGTGTGTTTTTGTGCTCTGATAGACACAGGGAAGATACAGTTGCTTTTGTGTTTTTGTATGTTGACAGACACTGGGCAGACAACAATAAGGTTCAATTTTGAACTTTCTCTAATGCAATGGATGATGAATTCCCTCTGGTGATACAGAACAGGTAAGGCACAAGAAGGAAATGCGATCAAGTGGTACATACGGGCTGAAACTGCAGTTTTGCATGAACAGTTGGTGCAGGTCCCAGTAGAAAGTCCAGGGGTGGTATTGGAGGTGCCTGAGATACAGAATTTCCCTGTGAAGTGGAGCAAGGAGTTGTGGCAAGAGATTTGGGAAATAATACTGCAAATCGCAGCTACTGTGTATCATGTAGACGCTCATTGTCCCATACATTTACTAGACAGACGCTTTAATTTTCTTACAGATGAAAAGGCTGAAATGTTGGAGGCAGAGGTGGTGACGTACAACTCTGATTTTGTGGGCATGATTGAGTGCGAGCACCTAGGAGAGAGACACTCTGAACAGGCGGGCAGAGAATGAAGGTATGCATATTCCCTTAGACCTACTAAGAACTGTGATTCATATTTGTCAGCATGCAAAGCACAAGTCACACAGATGGAGAGGGGCCAGATGAAGAAAGGAAAATTACCAGCACAGATAGGGCAGATGGATTGCCTTGGGCCCATGCCAAATGATCAAGGATGTGCTTATTCAGCAGTGTATGGAGAGATAGTCAGGAAGGGGACTGACCCAGCCCTTCTTGCTGAGCACGGGGAAGGAGAATTTGACTCCACTACCAAGAACACAGAGGCTAAAGTGTGAGTATAATTCTCAGATAATTCCCGAGAACCAGCTGAGAAACGTGCAGACTGACAAGATCAAACTGTGCCATCAGACCCAAAACAGAAAAAGGAGAACTTGTGCTTTTTGAGAAAAGATTTTTGCAAGAATAGTGATGCTTGTTTCTTTTTAGATCATACTGTGACGTATTGGTGTACTTGATGTCCCTGTCCTGCGTGTGGTTGCCTTTGTTTGAGTGGGACCATGAGGGTGTGGGTCCCCCCAACTCTGAAGTGACCATCTGACAGCGCATACAGACACCGTTGCTGACATCCTTTGGCTGAATCAACCAGAGTAACTTATCTAGCAAAGGCGGTTTTTGAATGTGCTCTAATGACAATGAAAGTGAACTGATCCTGAAAGTGAAACTTATGATTCCAGGTGTACTTTAGAAAGAAGAAAAAAAGAGATATAATTTTAATTATAGCAAGTAGGCTGTGTACTTTCACACAGACCTTATGGAATAGAGAATATTTTTCATTGATTCTAGCATTGCATATCCAAAGTGTTACAGGAGAATCTGTTCAGTTTGAAGCAGAAGATTTTGAGATTACTTTATTTTAACCAAAGTGTATAGGTTTGGCTGCTTCAATAGTAGCAGTTCCAGAATTACCCATTTAGGAGCATTAATGAGTTTACATGTTTGATTCGATTTGTTTATTCATGTTGTGTAATCATCACACATTTATTTCTGTAGCTGAATTATCAGATATGCAAGGAGCTATTTTAGATGAAGTATTAAGTGATATGCTTTTACAAGTTAATGTTTTAATGTGTGCTTCATTTTTTATTTATGCTTTCACTTCAAAGGTTGATTTTAAGTGTGTATGTTATGATAGTCAAAGGTCATGGGGTGGAATGTAGTACCAAAGGCACTCCCATGTATTGGGACCACGTGATGACCTTTAACTTCCATTATTTTAATTGGCTTTAGGTGTTTTCTTGAATGTATGATAACATTTTTCCTGCATGTGCACTTTTCCTTGAAGATTTCCTTCGTATCTCCTTGTAGCTGGGGAGGGGGAGTGTTTTATTTTTTACAGCCTAACCAGGAACAGAATGTGTGGGATGTGCATTTGAAAGCATAAGAGAGAGAAAGGTGTATAATGTACTTCTCGGAATGCAGTGGTATGAGCAGTGGTACTCAAATGTGCATTAAGTTGTACATTGGCAGATGAAGTGTGTAATGCTATAGGCAGTGGTGCACAACTGTGCAGTGTGTTGTACATTGGGAAGTATTATGAAGTTCTTACTATTAGCTTTGACATGCCCTCATGCCAACTTGAATTCTGACTCTGTCTAGCTTGAGCTTTGCGCACAGGCTGTCCCCCAGATTACACAGGCAGGCCCCCAGATTACTCCAATTGTTTAGGCTATTAACGTTCAAGGTGGTTTTCTGTACTTTTGGAGATTGTTTTCTACGTTCTCAAGCTTCGTTAAGAGAAGGTAGCCATTACACAAATGGGGTGACCCAGTAGTTAAGGACCTGGGTGTAATCTTGATACAAAAAACAATGGTCCTAAACCAGTTATTGACACATCAGAGCAAAAGGCTCTCACTTAGTTATATCATTCACTCAGTAACGAGCTAAATAGGAAAAGGATTTTTTTGATGATAGCTCACAGTATTAAATATAACATTCCAACATAAAGAAGACAACATCCAAAATCTAAATCACCATACATTTATTTTCTTTTAAGGCAATTCAAATTTCTGTAATATGTAACACAAGGTTGCTCCAGAGGGAACGTGCATAAAGCAAGGGTGCTGAAGGGTGAATAAGTGAGTGAGGGAGAAAGTTGTAGAACGTAGTGGCAAAAAGATTTTTTTTAAATTCACAAGGGGATCGGTTGTAGAGAGCCTGGTCACGTTCACAAATTATAAAGATACATTTATGTATTTAGAAACACAGAAACCAATTAATGGTATAGCACGTAAGAAAGGTGCGTGTCCCAGGCGATTGAAGGGGGCGTCGACGTTTAGACCCGTCTAGATGGCCTTAAGGGTAGTTTGAGCCTTGGCTGTGCGGGTCTTCATCAGGACCAGAGGGGCAACCTGAGTGACTCCTAGACTTAATTGTATGCCCGATGTAAATCAGGGGCAAATTCCTTATGGAAGCGCATAGGGGTAAGGTACTGGATTACTGTCGCCCTTCATGATGTACAGATTAGGTTATCTGAGGAAGGAACCGTAGGAAAAATATTTGTGTCTCTAAGGCGCTGGAATTATTGCCGAGCTTCAACCGTACTAATCGGTCTTCCTGTTGGCGTCTCTGTGAGCTGGTAGCTGACAGCTACCAGCTCACAGAGACGCCAACAGAAATTTGCCCATGATTTACATCGGGCATACCTAAATGGAGATGGTCACATCTACTTCAGTGTAGGAACCCGGCTTGCTGAGGCTCTTGACCCCGGTTGTGAATCCCCCAGTCTGGAGTGGGCTAAGATGCAGTGTTTGCAGCCAGTGAGGTGTTTTAAAAATATATATATATGTATGTTTTTACACAAGAAAATCAAAACTAGACAGACAAAAGGATACCATAGTCTCACCTGGTCGCAAAAGAAGGAAGGAGCTTTGTGCCTTTGATCTATTACAGCATTGGTAGGTACATAATGATTAGCCAGAACTGTAGAAAAAAAACAGTAGCAAATAGCACTAGCATAATTTCTATTATGTTGAATGAAGGCAGGAGATAGAAACAGAATGTATAATGTGTATCATATCGATAAGGGAATCAAGGGGCAGAGAGTAGGGAGAAAGGGGGATGATTGCTTAGACACTCAAGGTAAGTATAATTAAACAGGGATATGGTTCTGTAGGTTAGTGGATAAGGGTCTGGCAGTAGAACAGTACATGCAATAGAGAATGTGTGCATGAGTTACTCATAGGGTTTCGCACAGAGTAGGTTGGAAAGGGAGGGTGGACGGGGACTCGCTGGTCTCAGGAGTAGACGACGGAGAAGAAACAGTGGAATCATGTTGCAGGGTTAGCATGTATGCACGGTATATGTGCCAAATATCCTTGGGTCGGGAGGTAGGTGGCTGGAGGGTGGAGTAAATCTCGGCCTGCATATCACAGTATGGCATGCTGAGAAGCCATGCCTCTTTTGTGGGGCGTTGTCGAGCCCCCCAATGTATTGCAATTTTCCTTTTGGCTAATAATTATGCTATCGCTGTGTACCTGCGGTAGCAAGTCGGGATGTCCGAGACAATGCCCAGTAGGGCCAGCTTAGGGGATGGCGTAAGTGATGGGGAGATCATGGCCGACAACACCTGAAATACTGAAGCCCAGTAGGTGGATATGACAGGGCAGGGCCAGATCATGTGGGAGAAGTTTCCTTCTAATAAATACCATTTTGGGCACTGTGAAGTTTTGGAGGAGTCGTATTTGGTCGGTTCTATGGGTGTAATATAGTATCTATGAACAAATTTAAAGGGCAATAGTGTATGTCGATGGTTGAGCGAGACCCTCTTAATTTGCTCATGGCTGCAGGCCCATTCCGTGTCAGTGAGCGGTTGTCCCAGGTCCTCTTCCCAATGGTGTTGTGCCCCTCTGTCCCGTACTTGTTTGAGTGTCATGCAGGCACTGTATAGTTTGGAGACTAAATGCGAACTGTCATGGTCAGCTAATAAGAGCGTGAGAAGTGTGAATTCATCTGGGCAGAGGGGGAAGGACAGGACCGCAGCACGCAAGGCGCCCTGTAGTCTAGTCATAATAAATCTGTCCATATGGGACATTTCTGTGCACGCAGCAAGGTCTGCAATTGTTATAATGTGCCCATCCGGGAAATGATCCCCGAATGTACAAAGATGTAGTTTTTGTAAGGTGCATTGGACCAATTTCTCCGATTTTGATGGTATCCACGGATTTTGAGACAGTGGGAGTTTAGGTGAGAATAGAGAGCCTGTGCCTAGGAGCAGGCCAAGTTTCCGCCAGGCCCAGCAAGTAGTAAACAATGTTTGTATGTTGTTGGGATCAATCAAATTAATCAATCAGTCTATTTATAGAGCGCACTACTCACCCGTGAGGGTTTCAAGGCGCTAAAGAGGGGGGGGTTGCTGCTACTGGTTGAACAACCAGGTTTTGAGGAGTCTTCTGAAGGTCAGAAGGTCCTGGGTCTGTCGAAGGTGGGTGGGGAGGGTGTTCCATGTCTTGGCGGTAAGGTGGGAGAATGATCTGCCGCCGGTGGTCGTACGGTGGATGCGTGGGATGGTGGCGAGGGCGAGGTTAGCGGAGCGGAGCTGGCGGTTCGCGGTGTAGAAAGTGAGTCGTTTGTTGAGGTATGCTGGTCCAGTATTGTGGAGTGCTTTGTGAGCGTGGGTGAGGAGCTTGAAGGGGATCCTCTTGTTGACGGGGAGCCAGTGCAGGTCTCTTAGGTGGCTACTGATGTGGCTGTGGTGGGGGATGTCGAAGGATGAGGCGTGCGGAGGCGTTCTGGATACGTTTAAGTCTTTTTTGGAGTTTGGCCGTGGTTCCCACGTAGAGGGCGTTGCCGTAGTCCAGCCTGCTGCTGACGAGGGCTTGGGTGACCGTCCTTCTGGTTCTGGTGGGGATCCATCTGTAGATTTTGCGAAGCATGCAGAGGGTGTTGAAGCAGGAAGAGGAGACAGCGTTGACTTGCTGGGTCATAGATAGTGTTGAGTCCAGGATGAATCCCAGGTTGTGTGCGTGGTTGGTGGGTGTCGGTGCAGCTCCTAGTGTGGCCGGCCACCAGGAGTTGTCCCAGGCGGAGGGGGTGGGGCCAAGGATGAGGACCTCCGTCTTGTCAGAGGTCAGTTTCAGACGACTGGTCTTCATCCATTCTGCGATGGCCTTCATTCCTTCGTGGAGGTTGGTTTTGGCGGGGGCCGGGTCCTTGGTGAAGGAGAGGATCAGCTGGGTGTCGTCGGCATAGGAGATGTTGTTGAGGTCTTGCGATCGGACAGTGTTGGCGAGCGGTGCCATGTAGATGTTTAAAAGGGTCGGGCTGAGGGATGAACCTTGGGGTAAGCCGCAGGTGATCTTGGTGGCTTCGGATCGGAATGGGGGAAGGCAGACTCTCTGGGTTCTGCCGGTGAGGAAGGAGGTGATCCAGTCCATATGTCGGATACCCTGTGGAAGTATCGCGTCAAGTCCGATGGGGTCGGCTAGGTCCAGTTCGGGTTTGATATAAGGCATGCGGGCTTCAGGATGAAACCAGTTGTACTCAAACTGGGCCTGCACAACCAAATAATATAAGTTGAGATCAGGGACTGCGAATCCAACGCGCTTGTAGGGGAGTGTAAGTGTATCCCATGCTATTCGGGGCTTTGACCAGCCTACATCAGGTGGAGCAGTTGACCGTGTAGCTGTGAAAAGAAGCCTTTGTCAAGGGGATCGGTATGTTAACGAACAGATATAAAAAACGAGGAAGGACGTCCATTTTGATGAGGGCTATGCGGCCAGCCATGGACTGTGGTAGACGGATCCAGCGGTCCACCTGAGTGGCCAGGTTGTCCATAGCTGGCCCATAGTTCAGCTGAATTATCTGTTCTTTGTTTCTATGGAATATGATTCTTAGGTGCTTAGTGGCATCTGTCGCCCATCGTAGGGGAAGGGCACCTCTGGCTGGGATAGCTGAGTCTTTCAGGGGGAAAAGTTTGGATTTACCCCAGTTTATATGTGGGCCAGTGCTTAATTTGAGCCGGAGCTTTCCGGTGCTCTGCACCGGCACCTAATTGTCAGCACTGGGGCTATGACTGTCTGCCACATGGCGGTGCTGTCCTGCTAATTTTGGTATGAACACAACAACAGCGGTTTATTTGTTACATTTACATTTTTTTTTATATTGCACGAACTTGACCCGAGACCTCGGGTATCAGAGCGCTTGACATGAGCACCAGTTTCGTTACAGAAGGACATATTCATTTTTGTTAGGCACGGGGGGATTAAGTGATTTGCCCAGAATGACAGGACCTGCCTCCCAAGCCATTCTTCTGGCTTTGGGGGCAGGGAATAGTCTGTCTTGTCACACTAGGAGTGTGAAGGTTAGTAGCTGTGTATGTAATGTCATTGGCAGCGCTGGCATGTGGTATGTGAGGTGCAAGCTGCAGTGGCTTCCCGACGAGAGCCCCGGCACTTATCCTTTTACAAATTAAGCACTGGCCTGGGCCCAACATGTCCCCAAAGCGGCCAATCTCGTTGATAAGGGGGTGCAAGTTGTAAGCGGGGGTTTTGATAAATAGCAGAATATCGTCTGCGTAAATGGAGAGTAACAGCGGACCCGGGCGTAACCGAAGTCCTCGGTGCATATGTTTCTCCTATGAACGTCTAACTAGGGGGTCCATGGCCAGAATGAACAGTAATGGCGACAGCGGGTAACCCTAATGCGTGTCATGTGAGATCGAAAAGGAGTCTGATAGAGATCCATTTACCCGAAGCCTAACTGTGAGAGAGGAGTACAGGAGTGAGGTCAGTGCAATAAAGTAGTTGGGCATACCTAGTTTGAGAAGTGTTGCGAAGAGAAACAGCCACTCCAAAGAGTTGAAGGTCTTCTCAGCATCTAGGAGCACTCCTGCTGCCGGGGTAGTTGGTGAGATCCTATTTAACACCGAGAAGACTGTTCTAAGATTAAGTGGCGTTGACCTATGCGGAATAAAACTGGATTGTACCGGGGAGAGACTCTGGTCTAACAGTAGCGACAGCCTATTCACAAGCATCTTGGCCAATATCTTGTTGTCGAAGTTGATCAAGGATAGTGGTCTGTATGAGGGGAAGGCAGTGGGATCCTTACCGTATTTCAGCAAAAGAGAGACTACTGCTTAACGCATTGAAGGAGGGAGTGCACTGTTAATGAGGGATTCAGCAGAGACCTCAAGCAGGTGGGGTATCAGTGTCTGCTTGAACGTCTTATAGAAGGTTCAGGACAGGCCGTCCAGGCCTGGTGCCTTTGAGCCATTGACTGAGTCTATTGCTTGGCCGAGCTCCTCATCGGTGAAAGGTTCACTGAGGAATTGCCCCTGGCCAGTGATTAGCCAAACCATTGCCACCTCTTCCAAGTAGGCAAAATGCTGAGGGACGTTTGCAGGGAGATAAGTAGTGTTTAGGGTCCTGTAATACATTACTAGTTTCTGTAATATGTCTGCGTTGTCCGTTACAACGGTGTTGTCGACACGTCGTAGGGATACGATGTGTCCAACCCCATGGGGGGCCCACCAGGCAGGCAAGCGTTCTACTGGGTCGCTCCCCGTCCACATATCTGGGCACTGCCTGGTATCTGCCTAGCAATGTGGCTTCTCTGTCCGCGTGGTCATTAAATTCCAGTAGGAGAGGTTCACATTTTAGGGAAGTGTCTGGAGGGGCGGTAGAACTATCTATTTTGGGCAGTTCAGTTTCGAGTCGGGCGAGACTACCGCGTATCGCCCAAAGTACTCCGGCTTGTTTAGAAATGCAGACGCTGTGAATGCCTTGAATGCATCCCATAATACTGCATATTGCGTCACCAAGGCTGCGTTAAGAGCAAAATATTAAAGGATCGCAGCATGTAGCTCCGACAGTTCATCTAGTAGTGCTGTGGCTGGGAATGTCAATCTACGTTCCTAGCCAGAAGAATAGGGAATTACTAGGTGAAGTAGCACGGACATGTGACATGATAGGGTGCGGGCATTGTTTCTACATTGCCTAGCCAATACCAACTAGGGGCGTCTGCAAACCAATAATCAACACGTGTCCACACGGAGTGTGGTGCTAAGTGGAATGTGTAACCCAGGTCTCCGGAGTGCTGTGTGCGTCGTGTATCGCAGAGAGCAATTAAGTCCAGAAAATCATCTCAGGCCCAAGTGGCCTGGGGTTTAGAGCCTTGCCCTGTTCGGGATGTGTCACAGCTGGGATCCAGCCATAGATTCAAATCGCCGCCGAGGATTTAGGTGTCTGGTTCATGTCGGTCAAAGCTGTGTGTACTTCAGAGAAAAAAGTGGGATTGCCAGTGTTAGGAGGGCAAATGCTAAAAACCAGTTTTTTTTAGCCCAACATTGTCCCCATCACTAATATTTATCGCCTGTGTTCATCAGCGATGGTGGTGTAGTGCATGAAGGGGAGGCTGTGGTGTATCAATATACATACGCCTCGGGAGTATGTGCTGTATTCAGTGAAGAATCAGTGAACTCCCCAAGAGGAGGCAAAAGGGGGAGAGGATTGCCGAGGCAGGTGGGTTTCCTGCAGAAAAGCTATCTTAATGTGGTGTCTGTGTAGGTAGAATAGTACTAGCATTCATTTCCGGGGGATGTTGAGGCGGCGAACATTCCAGTAGCCGTGCTTCAACCTTGGTGTTAGGAGTTACCATCATGAAGGTGCCGGAGTGAGAGTGTACCGAGTGTACAAGTGGAGTGTCCTGCATGCAAGAGGCATGGAGGTCCACACAAGATGGAGAAGAGAGGGGAAAAATAAGTCTGACAGAAGACAAAAAACAAACAAGTCCCAATTAGCTCACCCCCCACCCACACCAGTAGACAACAGCATGGCGAAATCCCAGTACCCAATACTAAAAATACAAAATCCCAAAATCAAAATGGTCGAAGTTATCCGTGGGGGCAGGCAATGATTCAGGAGCCCACAGCCTGATCTGCAAGATTTGTCACTGAATTAGAAAGAGTTATTATGAAGGGTGGAAGTCCTTTAAGTTTGCAAAGCCATGGATTAATCAACAAGCATGCAAGTGTATTTAGCCATCAAGGCTGTTATGTGCATGGCCGTAGTAGGGTAGTCCACTAATTGCATAAAAAGTATAGCCGTTGTTATTCCAGGGGGAAAGAGTTCACTGGCAGCCAGTAGTCGATCAGGGGATGAGAGTCTAGATGAGTGATGAGGGCTCTTGCGATTATTATCCCTTTGTGTTTTGCAGAAGGTGTCCACCGGGTGTAAAAAAAGTGGGGTTTGTCACCTATCGCCACCCGCAATCTCGCCGGGTACAGCATGTCGTATTTCATGCCAAGTTTGCGGAGTTACACCTTAACATCAGTGAACTTTTGCTGCACTTCCTGGACCACCGCTGTGTGATCAGGATAAAAGGAGAGCGAGGAACCCTGATACTGCAGTGGGGAGTTCTCACGGGCGAATACGGAGGGTGGTGTTGCGATCTATATAGTTTAAGAGATGTGCAATAATGGGCCTCAGGGGGGCTTGAGGGGGGAGGGCTTGGCCCTAAGGATCTGTGTGCCCTTTCTACAAGAAGTACTTTGGAGAAGTGTTGGGGCCCCAACAAATCAGTGAGTTATGTCTCTACAAAGAGCTCTGGCATCCGTGTTTGGTTGATTCTTCAAATCGCAAAATCCATATGTTATTCTTCCTGGATCTGGCTTCAAAATCTTCATTTTTGATAACCACCGCTTTAAGCAGTCATTCAGTTTTGTCCAGGCAGAGTGTCATATCTCATGTCTGGTCTTCGTGTGTGGATATGCGATCCTCAGCCGCGTCCAACCAGGTGCCATGCCTGTCCAGGCGCTCTCCCATTTTGTCAAGTCGCGTGACAAGAGTGTTGAATCTTGCATCAGGGAATCCGGATCTTAGTTCCACCATAATGGCTGCCGAGCCTTCGAGTGGGGGGGGGGGGTTTGCGCTTCAGAGTCTGCCTTGCCATCTTTGTCTAGGGTCTGTCCCTGGCGATCTGATATGCGGGGCCTGTCAAACGTCAACTAGCGCTGCTTAGAATCGCCACGCCCCGTTGTGTCTGCGGGGGGTCATAGGCAAATGCAGGTAAGGCGTGGGTCCTGTCTATGCAGCCCCTCTAATTGTGAAGTGGCAAGGCGTGGGTCATGAGTCCCTGCGCCAGGGAGTGGAGAGTTGGCAATTCCCAGCAGTGGAGTTGAAAAAGCAGGAGCCCGGTGGGGACCCCACATGTCAAGTAGCAAAGTATTTCGGAGCCCTCTCCGACGTGGGGCCTCTAAGGGGTGCCTGGCAGATATTGGTTCCCCAAAAGAAGAACAGTTGCATTTGCATGTGCTTAGAAAACAAGGAGGATGCCACCCAATAATTGTGCTTGATCGGGCCGGGCCATCCAGTGGAGTAATGAGGAAGCAGGTAGTGCAGCAAGGGAATCCCATGCAGCCCGGGCCCAGGAGTACATGTGGGTGGTCCCCTACCACCGTCGCTGGGCTGCCGGGTCGTGCCTGTGTCATAGGAGGTTGGATGTAGTTTCCTAGCCCTGTCTACAAGAGCCTGGGATGTCTGAGGCAACAATCTAGATACTGCAGGTAAGGGCGGGGTAGGCAAAGGTTTTCTCTGGCCTGTAGATTAGGGCCAGCAGCCTCGCATTGTCATGGCAGTGATGTTGGGCCATGAGGTAAGGATGAAAAGTCTCTGGCAGGGGACAGGGAAGGCCCAACGTGGTGATGAAGCGCCGATACAGAGCGAAGAAGCAGCCGCAGATCAGGCCAAGCTGCCACCCTCACCCACGCCGGCACATCTCCGCCGGAGGGCCACAGCGACGGTACTTGACACTCAACTAGAGTGGTTATTGCTGGCCCCTCCGGATGGTTCCAAATTAACTCACCAGAGCCCGGGCCACAACAGTGATGGCGGGATATGTGCGGAGAGGAGGGGAGACCCAGCGGGGCACCACAGCCCCGGCCTTAGTCTCGCCAGCGACCGCTGTCGTCATGGGCCTCCGAGGCAGGCTGGGCCACTGCCTGCTCCAGTGGGGTCCCACAGCGGCTCGATGGTGTGGAGCCAGGATCAGGCAGCCCTCACAGCATGCTTTGTTGGTGTAGGTGGCAGGATAGCAACATTTGCGAGGGTAAAGGCGACGGCAACACTATGTTGTCATGAGGATTTGGGTGGTGAGCTCCGGAGCTTCAGTGTCGTGCAGCCATCTTAGTCGCCGTCTTGGCCATGCCCCTTTATTTTTGATTATTGGGTTTGTGATGTGTGAGAGTGTTTGTGTGCACATTCAAGTCTCCAGTAGTTATTATAATCATCTGATGTGTTTTCTTTGGTTATTGGTATTGTGATGTGTGAGTGTGCCTGTGTACACATTCAAGTCCATAGTCATCTGATGTATTCAGTGTAAATATTTTTCTGATTTCTTTCAGTGGAAATCCAATATATTCCCTGCTTGTATTTTATTTCATGTATTTTATTACATGTATTTAACGGTTGCATTTGCTTACTTATGTGTGTTATTATTACTTGCACACTGAGAAAGCCTTTTTGTTAGAGAAAACCCCATTCCTTATTACCAGAACAGTCTTTTGATGTGAAATCCCTTTCCTGGTGTTTTTATTGCTTTGCTGTGTTTGTGCTTCCATGTGGCAGAGCAGTATTTTCTATAATTTGGGAGGGCAAAGCAATACAGTCCCTTTTTGAAGATCTGCGCCAGCACCTTATTGACCGTAATCTCATTGATCCCCCCCCCAGGAGTTTGCCTAGGAGGCAGACCACAGAATCAGCCTTAGGGTCCACAAGTAGGTATCTGGGCAGGGGGATCACCACAAGGGTGGGCCAAGTCCTCACTAGAAGAAGGAGGGGGAGACAAACATAAATCCAAGGAGTTCTCTAAAAATCCCAAAACGAGTTCTAAGGGTCAGGACTTTCAATCTCTACCTTAGCAGAAGAAGTGGTTCCCTGAGAGTAAGTCATCATGGAAGAGACCCCATAAGTGCTGCGTTTGTCCACAGGTTGGGCACTACAAGGGGTATACGGTTGGGCACTACAAGGGGTGTACCAAGTATCCCAAGCCGGCACAGCCCCCTACTGATAGGCAAGCACTGAGGGTGGTTTGTGTAGCGCTTGGGGAGGAGATTGTTCCAAATAATGTGGGAATAGCGTAGAGGTTTACCTAGTGACCCTGAGTGACAGAGAGACATACAAAGAACTCACATGCTTAATAACACTAGGAAATACAGTCAGTGTGTCGCCATCAATGGACATAGGGTGGAGGCTCTGAGAGATACTGGAGCCAGCATGACAACTTGCAGATGCAATCTTGTGACCTCAGAGCAGGTAATTCCTAATGCATTCCACCAAGTTGTTGCAGCCAACAAACCTGACAGTCACTACCCAGGGGCTCTGGTTCCTTTTGAGTGGGGATCGCAGATTCCTTGAGGGTAGCTGTGAGCCCATCCATGCATGTGAATTGTCTGCAAGGCATCAACCTAGAGCACACCATCAGGAAGTAAGTGGATCTCACGTAGACTTGGAGATATTAGGGTTCCCTGAGTAGGTGTGCCTGACCACATGGTCCTTGGTCACCCGAGAGGGTATTTAGAAAGACCTGGAAAAATGGCCCAGGTGCCTACCAAAAAGAGGAAGTGTAAAGAGCACAGGAAACCCACTACAGAAACTTTCATGTTCTGGGAGGAGCCTGAGCCTGAAGGTGATGCTCCAGAACCTACAGGAGAGAACATTACGCCCTGGGAAGCCTACCTGAGCAGACCAACTGACAGCAGGAAGGTGGTCCCACCAGGAAGAAGTTCTGCAAGGCGCAAATTGAGTGCCCTACTTTTGAGGGTCTATGGCAACAGGCCGAGGTCTAGGCAGCTGGCGATGTCTAGTGATCACCTGATTTACTAGGAGAATGATATCTGTAAAGTGAGCCTAAGGTTCCTGAGGCAACTAGTGTGTTGGTGGTCCCACAGTGCTACAGGGCCTTCCTACTGGAACTGACTCATGATGTTCTCCTGGCAGGTCATCTAGCACAGAGTAAGACACTTGAGAGGCTTGTCACCCATTTGTAAAGACCCTCGTGAGGATGGCCTCAGATGCATTCTAACGATCATGCCCTACCTGCTAGGCCAGTTGCGGTAAACACCCAAAATATCGTTTCCAAAATATCGACTGCCCAGAATATCGAAGTTAAAATATAGAGTGGACAGAATATCGACTCTACAAAATATAGATAGGTCAGAATATCGAAATTGGGGTACAAAATATCGATTACCAAAATATAGACCTTAAAAATATAGATTACCAAAATATAGACCTTAAAAAATATCGAATACCATAATATCGAATTTTTAAATTTAGATTACCATAATATCGATTTTTTTTGTGTGTTATGTATGGTAGTATATGTGTTAAAATGATGTATTATTGTTGTAATGTATGTTTAATTTATTTAAACAAATGAATGTTATGTAATTTAATTATTGCGTAATTTAATTCCGTAGCGGGTTGTGGGTTTATAGGGGAATAGGGTGGGAAGTAATTTAATTATGGTTAATTAAATGTTAATTATATTTATATGTTTTGATAATTAATTAATTGATAATTAATTATTAATTGGTAATTTATTTTTATTAATTGGTAATTAATTTATAATAATTGATTAATTGATAATTATGTTAATTGTATTTGTTATTAATAGGAGCGGGTTGTGGGTTTGTAGGGGAATTGGGTGGGAAGTAAATTAATTGTAATAAAGTAAATAATTAATTTTTTATTTATGTGTATTGATAATTGATAATTAATTTGTAATTGGTAAATAATTATTAATTGGTATTAAATTTTTATCAATTGATAATTCATATTTTTAAATGGTAATTAATTGTTATTAATTGGTAATTATTTTTAATTAACTTTTTATCAGTATTGATAATTAATGTCATCTTATATTTAATTTAAATCATTACTTTCCCTACTTTTGCACTCTCTGGAGTGGGAATAGTAATTTTTACCTCTACGCTATCCAACGCTTTCCCTACTGTTGCACTGTTTGGAGTTGGAATAGTAATTTTTACCCCTACGCTATCCAATGTTTTCCCTACTGTTGCACTCACTGGAGTGGGAATAGTAATTTTTACCTCTACGCTATCCAACGCTTTCCCTACTGTTGCACTCTCTGGAGTGGGAATAGTAATTTTTACCCCTACGCTATCCAACGTTTTCCCTACTGTTGCACTCACTGGAGTGGGAATAGTAATTTTTACCTCTACGCTATCCAACGCTTTCCCTACTGTTGCACTCTCTGGAGTGGGAATAGTAATTTTACCCCTACGCTATCCAACGTTTTCCCTACTGTTGCACTCACTGGAGTGGGAATAGTAATTTTTACCCCTACGCTATCCAACGCTTTCCCTACTGTTGCACTCTCTGGAGTGGGAATAGTAATTTTTACCTCTACGCTATCCAACGTTTTCCCTACTGTTGCACTCACTGGAGTGGGAATAGTAATTTTTACCCCTACCCTATCCAACGCTTTCCCTACTGTTGCACTCTCTGGAGTGGGAATAGTAATTTTTACCCCTACGCTATCCAACGTTTTCCCTACTGTTGCACTCTATGGAGTGGGAATAGTAATTTTTACCCCTACGCTATCCAATGTTTTCCCTACTGTTGCACTCACTGGAGTGGGAATAGTAATTTTTACCTCTACGCTATCCAACGCTTTCCCTACTGTTGCACTCTCTGGAGTGGGAATAGTAATTTTTACCCCTACGCTATCCAACGTTTTCCCTACTGTTGCACTCACTGGAGTGGGAATAGTAATTTTTACCTCTACGCTATCCAACGCTTTCCCTACTGTTGCACTCTCTGGAGTGGGAATAGTAATTTTACCCCTACGCTATCCAACGTTTTCCCTACTGTTGCACTCACTGGAGTGGGAATAGTAATTTTTACCCCTACGCTATCCAACGCTTTCCCTACTGTTGCACTCTCTGGAGTGGGAATAGTAATTTTTACCTCTACGCTATCCAACGTTTTCCCTACTGTTGCACTCACTGGAGTGGGAATAGTACTTTTTACCCCTACCCTATCCAACGCTTTCCCTACTGTTGCACTCTCTGGAGTGGGAATAGTAATTTTTACCCCTACGCTATCCAACGTTTTCCCTACTGTTGCACTCTATGGAGTGGGAATAGTAATTTTTACCCCTACGCTATCCAACGTTTTCCCTACTGTTGCACTCACTGGAGTGGGAATAGTAATTTTTACCCCTACGCTATCCAACGCTTTCCCTACTGTTGCACTCACTGGAGTGGGAATAGTAATTTTTACGCTCTCAGTATCCAACAAAATCTCGACTTTTTTAAATTACTTATATTATGTTTACATTTTAAGCTATTTTATATTATATTATGTATGATTTATTTAATTGTTTTTAATATTTAATTAATTTTATATTATTTTTAATACATTTAAAAAATTCGATATTTTGGCTAACTATATTTTGACAGTCTATATTTTGGAATCGATATTTTAGTACTTACCTGTTTGTAGATAGGGAGTCGATATTCTGTCCCTCGATATTTTAGTGTCGATTTTTTGTATAGTCGATATTTTGTCCCTCGATATTTAGTCACTGAACCGCCAGTTGCAAGTCACCCTGTAGGCATTCCCTGTCATTGGCACTCCCTTTGAACGGTTGGGGATGAACATTGTTGGGCCTCTGGACCCCAAGAGAGCCCTTGGCAAAAGGTTCATCCTGGTCTTGGTGAACCATGCCATCCAGTGCCCGAAAGTTATACCTCTGAAGACAGTCACTGCACCCGCGTTGCCCATGGCACTGATAGGGATATTTACCTGTGTGGAGTTCCCAAAGGAGGTGGAATCTGACCGTGGTACCAACTTTATGTTGGCGTACATGAAGTCCATGTGGAAGGCTGTCAGCCTTTCCTCCACACTGACCCTAGAACAACAGAGAGACCAATTGTTGGGGCAGTTTGCCTCTCTCTTCTCCCTCATTTCAGGACTCACTACATGATGCACCCATGATATTGATACTGGGGACAGTAGGCCTTTGAAAAGAAAGAAATCTACAAGCTATCTGGTAAGGTGAGAGCTAGCATAAAAGACAAGGTCTCTAAGATGCTGGAGTTAGGGGTTATTGAACCCTCAAACAGCTCTTGGTCCAGGCCAGTGGTGAAGGTCCCCAAGGCTGCTACTCCAGGTGTCCACACCAGAACCTTGGTTCGGCATGTTCTACCGGGGACTCAGTGCAGTCACCAAGACTGACACACACCCCATCCCTCAAGCTGATGAGCTCATCGATCATTGGGAGCTACCAAGTTCCTAGGCATGTTTGACTTAACATCTGGGTACTAGCAGATTGCCTAAACCAAGAGAGCCAAAGAGAGGTACGCTGTCTCTACCCCAGAAGGCTACTTCCAGTCCAGGTAATGCACTTTGGATTGAATAACACCCCTCACCTTCCAGAGGTTGGTCAACCAAGTTCTGGCTAGATTGAAGAACTTCCGTGCTGTCTATCTAGATGACATTGCAGTCTTCAGTTCGAGCTGTGCCACCTCAGGGAAGCGCTTCAGGTTCTGCAGAGGGCAGGCTTGACAATAAGGGTCAGTATGTGCTAGATAGGGCAGGGTTCAATGGTTTACTTAGATCACCAAATTGGAGGGGGCAAGTTGCAGCCCCTCTGGGCTAGGATTGATACCATTCTGGTTTGGGAACCCCCCAAAACCCATACAGAGGTGAAAGCCTTTTAAGCCTCACTGATTAATACAGGAGAATTGCCAAGGTGTATGGCACCATTGTTGCACCCCTGGCAGAGCTGACTTCCCAGAATTAGCCCAAACAGGTGATCTGAAAGGAGGCATGCCAGAACGCTTTGTTACTCTAAAGAAGGCCATGTGTACGGCACCCAAGAAGCTCAAGGCCCCTGACTTCTCCAAATAATTAATTGTCTAGAAGGTTGTCTTAGAGCATGGCCTAGGGGCTGTGCTCTCACAACTGGATGAAGAGGGCCTGGATCAACCAGTGGCTTTCATTAGTAGTGTTGGAAAATGGCCCTCTCTGCAGGGTCACTCCCAAACTTTTTGCCTTCCTCCTTCTACTTTTTGCTTAGTTTGTTTTTGTTAGCCTCAAGACTTTGTGCATTTTACCACTACTAACCAGTGCTAAAGTGCTTTCTTCTTAAAACATAGTAACATTGGCTCATACCCAATTGGCATATTTAATTTACTTATAAGTCCCTCATAAAGTGGCACTACATTTACCCCAGGCTGTAAATTAAATGCTGCCAGTGGCCCTGCAGCAATGATCGTGCCACCCACTTAAGTAGCCTCTTTAGCATGTCTCAGACCTGCCATTACAGAGCCTGTGTGTACAGTTTGCACTGCCATTGCTACCTGGCAAAATGAACCTTTTGCCAGAACCAAAACTGCCCTTTTTATAGATATGTCACCCCTAATGTAGGCCTTGGACAACCCAGAGGGCAGGGTACAATGTATTTAAAAGGCAGCACATGTACTTTTAAGTTTTACATGTCCTCACACAATAGGAGCTTTGGTGTGACTAGATGGGGCATCCTGGCAGGTTGGGAGGGTGGACCTGGACCCAGCCTCACTTACACCTGAATAGGCTGTGTCCTGTCCACACACAAAGGGCTGCATACCCTCCGCCCCCTGTGGTAACTGTGGAACCAGGGCAGTAACAGCAAGACCACTGTGCACTTTAAAGACCTGTCTTTGAAGTCTCCCCCACTTCAAAGGCCCAACTGGATATAAGTGCTGAACCTCTGAGACCACCACTTCAGTACACTTCTGGACCTTTGAAGACTGCCAGGAAGAAGGATTGCTGTGCTGCTGAAAGGACTGCCACTCTGCTGGTTAGCTGTTTTGCTGAACTCCTGCACTGCACTGCTCCTATGCAGGCTGCCATCTTGCCTGCATCACTTGAACCCGGAGTGACTCCAAGGGTTAGATGCCTGGCCTCCTGATCTGAAGTCTCAGGGCCATAAAAGACTTCCAACCCAACTGCTTCTGCACCTGAATTCTGCCATCTGTGAGCATACCCTGCCAAATGGTGCCACACCAGGCCTAGGCTATTGGAAGTGGGAATATGGTGCATTTCCAGTGGAAATGACCTCTGCTGAGCGACGCAAACCCGAGCAGAACCAATGCGTCTCCTCGGCTGAGCGATGCAACCCTGAGCAGAACTGACGCATCGCTGCTGTTGCATGGATTGGACCCATTGCGAAAGACTTGTATCACCCCTGCATCCCTCATTTCGGGATCGACACATCCACATTGGAACTGCCACTGCAAGATGCTTTTCCTGGTGCAAGCTCCTTGCATCCCTCATCGACGGCAGCCTCTGCTGCATGATGCATCTTCTATGAGGATCCACGCAACTCTCTGCAACACGGATTTAAGGTACTTTGTTCAGCGGGCCTAATTGAGTCCCTCTTGCCGGCCTGCACTCCATCATGGTCGGCTTGAATGAGTGACTGTTCCAGTCTGGCACAACCAGATATCCCCAATAGCACTATTAATATGGAAAACTCAATGCTGATATGAAAAATTATATATTCAATCAATCAATCAAAGCTTTATTTCGACATATAATATCATAAAAGCACAAATGTACATAAAACACAATTCATAGAAATACATAATTAAAAGCATGTCGTAAAAGAATCTTTTTTCTTTAAATACAATAAATATTTTAAAAATGTATGAAACTTTGACAGCTTTGAGATTAAAGAGAGTAATCAACTAGAACTAATTAACTTCTGCCTGATCAGCCATGCCCAGCCTAAGAATTTGGCCACCCCACAGACTATGGTAGTATTTGCATCCGTCTTAAGGATTCTCAATGCTACAAGGTGGTCCCTCGTTCCTAGCTGCGAACAAACGGGCTTGAGCCATTTCATTCTGGGTTTCGCATATGCTGGACAAGCGAAGAAGAAATGGGAAATATTCTCAATAGCGCCCGGGCAAGTTGGGCAATCCAAGGGAGTCTTATGTGGAGTGTTAGAAATGGGATTTCTGGTTGGCTAGGGCTTGCGCCAAAGCCAGGTAGAAACCACCACTCTAGTCAGGGCAAGGAAGTTACACGCCAAAGATAACCCCTGCTCACCCCCTTGGTAGCTTGGCACGAGCAGTCAGGCTTATCTCTGAGGCGATGTGTAAAGCGTTTGCGCGCGCACCCAGCAACAACACCCAAGGCCCACCACAAAGGAAACTCCACACAAGGTATTCTATAAAAATAACCTTTGTATTATACACAACACATCAGATAAAAACACACACTTTACAATGTGCCAACAGGCACGGGCAGAATTTACAAGGGATTATATGTACAGGGGACAGGGCCACATGGACCGCTGTCTGGAATTAGCACTCTTAGAACATATGATATGAAATTACTGTTCACACAAAAATAGCACAGGTATCACAGAACCAGTAACTACTGGTATTGGGCAATTACACCCTACGCAATCCTAATACACCTCAGGTACACATCACGCAGGGGGGACCATGAACACATCAGCCTAACCTACACCGGGAAAAACCCTCTCCTACGCATAGGCACAACTAGACTGAGACATCGCCTAAATACATTGCGCAGGCGCAAAAATACACAAGGAATAATGATCAGGTACCCTAGGGGAGGGCACAACACAAGAAGAACTATCCCCAGGCCAACCTGGCCTCTCAGGGGCAAGGACGCCCTATGTCCAGCAGAGTCAGGGCGCACTTGCGCAGGCTGCGCAAGCCAGGAACACAAAGCACAACCTAAACGTGGCAGTTGCCCACTAAGTGCTGGGCAACTGGAGAAATGCGGGGGCACCACTGTGCCTTCTCAAAACCATATACAGCAGGGGGGGTTGGAGCCTCTTTGGGACTCTAAATAAATGAAATGCCCCCGGAGCCTCGCTGGGCTCAACAAATGAAATGCCCCCTGAGCCTCGCTGGGCTCAACAAATGAAATGCCCCCTGAGCCTCGCTGGGCTCAACAAGGATTGGGCCAATCGTTGGAGCCTTGCAGGCCTTTTAAACAAATGGGGGCGTGTTGGAGCCTCGTGGGCTCTTCCCAGAATGTGGGCCCGACGTTGGAGCGCACCGGCACTCAAAATAAACGAGGGCCCCAATCGTTGGAGCCTTCGTCGGCTCGATACTTGCACACTCCGCCCCCTCACTCACCGCGACTCTGGGGGGCTCCTTCCGACCTCCTCCGGTCATCTCGGTGTTCCACGGCTTGGGTGCGGAGCCTACGGGCTCAACGGAGCGCCTCGTCGGACCTAGGAGGGCTCCCGCTCCTCGGGGGCTCCCTCACTCTTGGCAGCACTCCGCTGCGGCTTGCAGGCTGGCCCTCTCGTCACTCCGCCGGGGAGCGCGGGGTAGGCTCCCGTTGCTTCCTTCCTCTCTAGCGCGATTTCCTCCCACCAGGCCCCGGTCACGTGGGCCACTCCCCCTCCCACTGGACCAATCCCAGCGCGGCAGGGGGGATGACGTGGCCGGGACTCCGGGCTGCGGCGGTGATTTTTGAAATCGTGTTTAAGTCGCGGGGTGGGCACCCGCGACGGGAGAAATCCAAAATAGGCAATAAAAACGGGGCAAATGCCGGGTGGGCACCGGCGCTTCTCTGAGGGCAGTAAATCGAGGTGGGCACTCGATTATGGCGGCAATGTCCCTGGCAGGGTGGGCACCTGCCAGGGGACTTCAGGCTCGGCAGAGATGGGGCAGACGCCGGGTGGGCACCGGCTTTTTAGAAATAAAAGCGCTCCTGAGCGCTAAAGGAAAAGGAAAGCGCTTCCAGGCGCTAGAGGTGAAAAATAAAGCGCTCCCCGCGCTTCAGGGCACACAATCAGCAAAAGTCCAGGCAAGTTCTCCCCTGCATGCAGCAGGGCAGGGGTGGGGGGCAAGGCTGGACCCAGAGCCAGCTCACTGGGCCTCCAGGCAGGGAGGTAGTCCAGGTGGCGGTCCTCTGGTCCAGCAGCAGCGGCAGCAGCCCCCCTCAGGCAGGATCCTGGCAAAGAACAGTTTCTGTGGGGACACAGCCCCATTTTTATACAGCAAACCCCTTTGTTCTGGGTTCAGGGTGAGGGGGAAAACCAGTCGCAGCTGGTTGGGGAGCACCCTTGATGTGCTCAGCCCCTCACTCTATTCATTGGCAGGGCTAGGGTCGTCAGTCGCACCGCAGGGGGCGGGGCCAGCATTGTGTGTGGAAAACCCTGTCCTATTCAGGACCCAGGTGTACTCCTCCCACCCATCTAGCTGCTGATCTCCCCATTCACCACTGGGTGACTCATCCTGACTCTGGGGAATCCCTAGCCCGTCACATGACATGACCAGCCAATCACGCGACAGACACACTGCACACAGAAGTGCCCACTTCTAGAAGTGGCACTTCCACACTAGGTACATGCACGCCGCACACATCATCGCGCAGCATTCACTCCCACGAGTCCGCACATACCAAACTCGGGCCTGCACACCCCACGCATCAGGAACTACTAGGGACACATACACTCCCCATGCATTCCTATGGGAGGGCAGGCCTATCTCACCACATGCACTCAGAGCACGCACGCACTTTACCCTGGGACACAGGGAAAGTGCGCAGAAACCAAAAAATTACCACACCAAGTCACCAGTAAAAAGCAAAAAAAGTTTAGGGGTGAACCTGCCAGAAGGGCCAAGTCCAACATGGAGGATTCCACTTGCTGGTACGGTCGCGAAGGGGAAGAGTCCCAAACCTGAGCTGGATAAAGAGTGATCTGTCCTTGGGCTTCGTAATGAAGTCTAAATAGGGTTCCAGATGGGGCGTAAGCTTATGCTGGCGAAATGCCTCTGTCAGTCTGCCAGGGTTTGGGTCTCTCAGCTCCTGAGCATCAACCCACGTCCAAAAAGCTCTTTTGGTTTCCTCCTTGGATAATGGTGCCCCAAAATCCCGATCAGTTGTGAGGCCTGTTGCCACCAGGAGCTTCTTAATATTGGTAAGCCACCCAATTTTGTGGGCTCCTCGCAGATTCATGACCTCTCTTAGGCCATCAGCATAATTAGAGAGCTCGGGGGTGCGCCACAACTGCGCCCAATATAACAGAGGACGTAGAGTGGCTAAATCTCTAATAGAGCGCCTACCAAGATCGTTCAATAATGGTTTCGTCGGGGTTCCCCTTGGGAGCGATGCAAGGTCCCTGAAGAACCTGTTTTCTCCATTCACAAGGGCATCTACACAGAAGCCCCATAGTTCTACGCTATAGAGAGCACTGCCTACCGCCTTTGCAGCATATATATCCAGGGCTGGGGAAATAGGTTTGGTAGTGGAGGCACATAGTTCCTTTCCTAAAGCTCCCACTACCCGCCTATGGTTTAACACCATTTTATCAATGTAGGGCTGCCACTTGAGTTTGTCAGAGATTCTGATCCCCAGGTAATCGAACTCTTTGACACGCTCAAGTTGTTTCCCATCCAAGGTCAAGGCAGATCTGGAGGATCTGGTTGGGTTAAAATAGAGGAGTTTGGTTTTGGAGGTGTTGATGACAAGGCCCCTCAGCTCACAAAACAAAGAGAAGCGATCCAAAAGCTTCTGCAATCCTGCTGGTGTTTTTGATATTAGAAGCGTATCGTCCGCGAAGAGAAGGGCGGGAACTTTGTCACCCGCCAGGGCGGGGGCATCAGCATTAGCTTCAAGCAGGAAAGAGACTACGCCGTTCACAAAAAGTGTGAAGAGTGTGGGAGCCAACACACAACCTTGGCGAACCCCTCTATTCACCGGGATTTTATCCGTTTTTTTGCTCCTGAGTCCCCCATCTAATGCGAGCAAAATTATCTTCATGCATCCGAATGAGAAGGTGCAGGATATACAGTGGAATCCCCATCTCCTCCAAAATCAGCCACAGGCGATCGCGGGGGACCAGATCAAAGGCGGTCTTGAGGTCGATGAACGCCAGGTAAAGGGCGCCCTTACCAATAGTGACCACCTTCCAGTATAGGAGCACTAGCCTAAAAGCCTGGTCTTTCGTGCTTGTGCAGGCTCTAAAACCTGCCTGGAACTGTGTCATAACACCATTGTCATCCACCCAAGAGTGGATCCTCTCCAGGAGGACCCTACCAACCAGCTTCTGTCCAGTATCTATGGGACTAATAGGGCGGTAATTCGCTGGGTCCCCCCTGGAGCCCTTCTTGAAGATGGGAATTACTTCATCCCCCTTCCATGATTCCGGTACCGGTGAGCCTTCCAACAAAGCATTGATAAAGATCGCGAAATACGCAGCCCATCCATCAATATTAGCTTTGTACAGGTCACCCGGGATACCATCTGGTCCCGGTGCCTTTGCGGGTACAATCTTGTTAATGGCTATCTCAACCTCTTTCTTCGTGATCGTAGGAAATAAGAACTGATCAGGATGAGCGGCTGTGATCCCCGCTCGAGTGCGAGGGTCCCCCATTTGCTCCACCCCTACATATAGATTCCTAAAGTTGTCAAACCATTCCCTATCCGTGATATGGTTGGGAATTTGGTCCAGATCGTGAGTAGTGGATCTTCTCACTATAGACCAAAAGAGCTCGCCATTCTTTGAATGACTCGCAGATTTTAGACTGTCCCAACGCAGCTCTTCCCATTCCTTTTTGGAAGCTGAAAGGGCCTGTCTGTATTGCAACCTCGCTTGCCTGACCTCGCCCGGGTTGTTAGATTTAATAGCAAGGACCAGGCTATTTTTTTTCAATCTGCAGTCCTTATTGAACCACTTGTTTTCTAACTTGACACTTGATTTACATTTTTTTCTATGGTCAAGAAACAGGATGCCAATCGAATCTATAGTTTCCTCAAAGACTTTGACTACAGCAACATGGCCAACCATGTCCCTAGAAGCTGTAGAGAGCCTGAGGGTCTGATCAGCAAGGATTTTTTCGAGAGTGGCTAATTTTGAATTACACAGAATGAATTTGGGCCATTTGAGGAACCTATTACAATTGGAAGGCAGGAGTACCTTGGTTGTCATTTGTATTCCAGATGAAGGGGTTTGCTCTTTCCTGTGCCACATCTCCAGCATGTTGAGGGACAAAGGGTTATGGTCACTATTGATTGATGGTATGATAATCATATCAACAGCGAGTTTCCATCCCCTCCTATCAACCAGTATGTAATCTATTCTACTTTGGCAAGAGACCCTATTAAAGGTGTTTGCACCCGCTGGGTCAGAGATTGTACGCCCATTAACAGCTCTTAGCCCAAATTCTATCGCTAGAGCGTTTATTTGGATTACAACCGGGGACCATCTCTTTACAGGCTTAAGAGATAGTGAAGGAATACCCCATCTGGTGTCCTCATCATGTATTCCCAAAATATCGTCTGTGGCAAGCGGTTCAAATGAACAATTAAAATTGCCGGCAACAAAGAAAAGGGAATCAGAGGGACAAGAAGAAAGCATATCTGAAAGAGCTGTGATAGTGGAAGATCTAGCGCCCCCTTGGGTTCCTCGGGCGTAAACATTAAAAAATTCCCATATTCAGTTGCTCTTAGTACACTTGATGGTAAGTCTCATTATATCTGGTGTAGAGCAGCTATTGAGGATAATCTTAAGGTTAAGTTCTGCCATAACCCATACCATGAGTCCGCCAGAAGGGCGGCCACGACCAATTGAAATAGCTGGTACGAAAAAACAACAGAACCCCGGCTTATATAATGGCTCGAGGCTCCAGGTTTCCTGGAACAGGCATAGATCATATCCCTCGATAAAGTCATTCCAGTCTGGGAGAGAAAGCTTGCTGCGTAGACCTGCCACGTTCCAAGAAACAAGCTTAAGGTGACTAGAGGAATTTTCCCGGGGAGTTAAAGCACTTGGAAGATGGTCCTGGTGATAATCAGTGCTGTTAGTAGGCCTCTGAGGTGAAATTGCCAAAGTGGATGATTGCAAACCCGGGTGTTCTGGTAGTATAGTGGCTTCAGGTGCACAGCAACCTGAGGAGGGCGAAGAACTACTTAGTATACCTCCGCTGCCCTGCAGTCAGTCAACAGCCTCTAGGCTGCTGAATCGATTTTCCATAAAGATAGAATCTAAGGGTGGTGGGGGTATAGACCAGGCCCCTTGTGGCAATCCCCTCCTTTTCCAGTGAACAAGCGTCCACCCATCCGCAAAATGGCCAGGGGGATAAAAGTAGGTCAGAGGGAGGGCTCTGATGGATACTCCTGAGCTAGGATATCTCCAGTTGCAGATGTACTCAACAATTTTGGGGTCATCGAAGTTAATTAAGATACAGTCCCCCCTTATATTCTTTGCCAAGTGGCCTACCCATGGGACCCTCCTAACCATGAGTATTTTACAGGCTTTGTGCTTTGGCAATGGTCTATTTTTGTTAAGCCAATGCACAACCCTGTTCCTCAAGGTTGTTGGGGACTCAACTTCGTTTTTGCCCAGTTCGGGGACCCCTGTTAGGATTACAACAAATGGGGAAGCTTCAGGTGGCAAATTAGGGATATTTGCCCCGCTTGGGGTCTGGGGTGTAGAAATCCTGGCGTCCTCTTCTAACTGGATTGTACTATGCTGGACAGATTTCGTGTGATCAGGGGCTGGTATAGGCTCATTGATTACAGTTAGTGCCTGATGTTCTAAGGATGCTGCTAACTGAACTTGGGGAGCAGCCAGGACTTTTTCTAATCTAATATAATTAGATGTTTTCGGGGCCCCAGATTGATGAGTATTGTTTAAGGAATCAATCAATCCCCCCAAACCATGTTCTATCCTAAGTAGGTGTTGTTCAATCTTATGTATTCTATCCTCCACAGGGCGAAGGAGAAGCCTAATTGCATCATATATATTTGATAGCTCAGGGACCGTTCCCTCAACCACTTCACTAGTCCCCCCATTAACATCCTGGCACACCATTCTAGTAGGTAATAAGTGGACTGGGGATGCAACTTTGTTTGCCAATACCGCCAATGTAGGCTGCACCAAGGGAGCGGGAGTCATTTTAGGGTTTCTGGTATGGCTTACTGGTTTTTGCTTTCTTCTGCCAATCTTGCCCTTCCCACCATTAATGGAGGCACACCCTTGTTTGTTTTTAGGAATTGCCCCAGGGTTTCTCTCGCGCAGCTGCCTGGTGCTAGACTCTGGTGCTGTACTAGAGGCAGACGGCAACAAGCGAGGAGAAATTAACAAAGAGTCAGAGGCCATGGACAGATCTTCCAAGGAAACAGCGACTGTTCCACTGGGTAGCAGATCCAGGGCCGTGGAATCAACATCAGAACATGTAATAGCAGTGCCATTAAAAGCTTGTTGTACAGGGGAGCGCGCATTAGCGATATGACCAATTGAAGACCTCCTGGCCGCCGCAAGGTCCTGTGAGACTCGGCGTTCCAGGAGCGTAATTTCTTGGTCAATAACACAATTAACCTTAGTTATAAATTGGTCCATAGTTCCTGTGAGATGTACATTGGCCACTCTACCTTTAATATTTTTCGATGGCATATTACATGCCATAGGGTTATGGTAGAAGTCTTCTGAGAGGTGGACTTAGTAGGATAGACAAAAACCGGACACAACAAAGGGGAGAAAAATAACCAACCAACTATACAGCCTCACAAATGTATCCCTGGCATTAATTCTCATATGAATAGGAGGACAAGAGTACCTTAACGCATATGCTGGAAGTGCGTTGTTAGGGGGGTTGCCCAGTCCAGTCCGCTCCAGGCAGTGACGGGCAAGGACGGGCCCGCCCTTGGCCCGGGCTTGGCCCGGGCGAGCCCGCACGCGTCCCGCGCTGCGGGAGGCGCTCTTCGGGTTTATGGGCCTTGGCGCCCTGTGATGACGCTCTCCGTGCGCCACGCGGTGTCCCCTGGGTAGTGTAGGCGCAGGGCAGCCCGTTCCCCTTACGGCACTGGCGCTGACGAATGGCCACAGGACATGAGAGGCCCACAGCAGGAGCAGAGATCACCGGCCGTTCCCCTCACGGCGTGTCCGACTTCCAAATCAGGTAAGGCACATCCCGCACTGCGGGAGGCGCTCTTCGTGTTTATGGGCCTTGGCGCCCTGTGATGACGCTCTCCGTGCGCCACGCGGTGCCCCCTGGGTAGTGTAGGCGCAGGGCAGCCCGTTCCCCTCACGGCACTGGTGCTGACGAATGGCCACAGGACATGAGAGGCCCACAGCAGGAGCAGAGATCACCGGCCGTTCCCCTCACGGCGTGTCCGACTTCCAAATCAGGTAAGGCATGTCCCGCGCTGCGGGAGGCGCTCTTCGTGTTTATGGGCCTTGGCGCCCTGTGATGACGCTCTCCGTGCGCCACGCGGTGCCCCCTGGGTAGTGTAGGTGCAGGGCAGCCCGTTCCCCTCACGGCACTGGCGCTGACGAATGGCCACAGGACATGAGAGGCCCACAGCAGGAGCAGAGATCACCGGCCGTTCCCCTCACGGCGTGTCCGACTTCCAAATCAGGTAAGGCGCGTCATTTATGTGAACGAATTTGCATCTTTATTAAAAAATAGGCCTGGGTGGAGTTCGTGGAGTTCTGCTTAGTGGAACTCGGTGTAATGCTGAAAAACCTCTGCAGCGCACTATGGAGTTGCGAGGCGGCAGAGTTTGGTAAGTCATGCTGCTCACGCAGATTTTTATTGCTGGGAGTTTGTCCCATGCTGAAAAATAAGCGTGAGCAGTATCACACGCAGGGCAAGAGGGCGCATCTTCTTTCTGCTACTCAAGTAGATGTTCTACTAGAGCGACAGCTTCCTCAACGCAAGAGGTAGTTTTCTCAACTTCATCAGTATCGACCTGCTGTGACAGCCAGCATTGAGAAATCTTGCTGGGAGGTGGTCTTGCATAGGATTTTTTATCGCTCGCCAACTTAACGCAAGAGGAAAAACGCTGCTCCGCGTCACTTTGTGGAGTTTTGAAAAACTGTACGCAGAGTTGGCAATACTCCACGAACTCCAACAGCGAAATTCGTTGCCCAGCCCTAGTTGTGAACTCCATATCCACCCCAACTCGCAAATACGCAATCAGGCCAGCACTGAGACCTAGGCCTGAGGGTATTGATTGATAGCTCACAAGTAGCCAGCAGACAAATGCACAGACAGAAAACCTTAGATCAATCCCACAGATAAGAAAACCTTAGATTAATCCCACAGATAGGCACAGTAACACTACAATGATCATGGGAAATTGGCCGCAATAAAGCACACATGGCCGGAGGGGGGTATGGTCAGATGACACATAAGTTAGGAGCATATAGCCAATCAGAACACAGAAGACATAGTGATCACGCACTCCCCATGCCGGACATCTGGACACGTTACCAGCTGGCAGCAATGTGTCCATGCAAGGTCGAGGCCCACCTGTAATTATCCATTAGACAATGAATTTATGACTCCAAATGCAGAGACTAACTTTCCTAACCGTACAAGAATTGCCTATGATGAACTGTATGTAAGAGAGGCACAGATCAATTGTAAATTGAGACAGTCCTCAAGCCCCATGCCTGTAACTGTTCTCCTACCCGCAATGTTTAATTAAACGAGCTGTTCCTGTTTTGCCAAATGCCTCTTGTCTCTCGTTTTTCAAGGTATTTGATGTTCAAGCAACAGTGCTTTTTGGCTCTATTTTTCACCATAAACTTTAAAATGCAATATCTCAAGTTCTAGCGGTTTTTGTTGTTTTGGTCTTGTTTTGTTTATTACATCAAAGTCTGTTTTCTAACCTGATGCGAGATCTTTTTGCGTGGTGTTGTCACTGTTTTACTGTTTGAAGTGCTGCACAAATACTTTACACATTGTCTCCAAGTTAAGCCTGACTGCTCTGTGCCAACCTACCACAGGGTGAGCACTGGTTAATTTAGGAGATCACTCCTGTCTTATCCTGACTAGAATTATGGTTACGGCTCAAACCCCAGTCAACCAGAAACCCAATTTCTAACAAGTAGGAGGTTACTTTTCTGTGAACAGAGGTGGACTGAAATATAGAGGGACTGGGTACTGAAGAAGCTGAGACCATACCTGTTTGGTGCTCAGTTATGAGTTCAGACAGACCACAGAATCCTCAGATGGCTAATGTAGATGAAGTGGGGGAGGATGTGGTCAACAGCTAGGGCGGTCTACCTCAAATCTGGGGAACTGGGTTCGAGTCTCGGCAATGACGCTCAACATCCTGTGATTCTGGGCAAATCAGCTAATCTTTTGTGCCTAACGAAAAAACAAAAATATGAATGTGTCATTGTGTAACACAACTGATGCTAATGTAAAGCGCTCTGATACCATATACCTTCAGTTCAAGTTCACGCTATATAAAACTCCCCCCCCCCCAATAAAAGGAGATAATCCCTTCAGGGAATGGACTTTATGATGGAACACTGTCCTGGAAAAGACCACACCAAAGCTCATGCTCTCGCCACGTTTTTTTCACCTTAGTGAAGAAAACTCCGAATGGGTTGAGAAGTTCTCATAACTTTCAGCTAGATGGACACATGTAGGACCTGGCATCCTTGGTTTAGCCCCTAACTTTTTGCCTTCAGAACTTTTATTTAGCTGACTTCGTTTTTGCTGGCAGTAGGACTCTGCACACTTTACAACTGCTAACAAGTGCTAAAGTGCATGTGCTCTTCCCTTAAAAACATGGTAAGATTGACTTATCCTCAATTGGCATATTTAGTCTACTTGTAAGTACCTTGTAAAGTGGCAGTACCTGTGCCCAGAACCTGTAAATTAAATGCTAATTATAGGCCTGTGGCGCTGATTGTGCCACCCACTTAAATAGCACTATAAACATTTCTCTAGCTTGCCATTGCAGCTGTGTATGCAGTTCTAAACTGCCATTTCGATCAGGCAAATTAAACCTTTTGCCAGGTCTAAACCATCCTTTATAGTTTAGAATACATATGTCACCCCTAGAGTGGACTCTGGACAGCCCAGATGTCAGGGTGCAATGTATATAAAAAGCAGGACATGTGTTTTTAAGTTTTACATGTAATCTCCCATAGGATAACATTGGAATTACCATATTACCTTTAATAAGCTGTAGTTTCCAAACATGAACAGGTAACCAGTTCATATTTTGTGTGTTTGGAATTGTAATGACAAATCCTAACTTATGGTGAAGTCAGGTTTTAAGTTACAATTTTGAAAGTACCACGTTTAGAAAGTTGGCATTTTCCTGCCTTAGCTATTCGGTGCCTGCAGCCTGTCTCTAGTTTGCATGACTGGGTATAGTTGGCAGTTGGGCTTCATGTATTCCTTATAGACAACCAAACACAACAGGGAACGTAGGTGTTTCTGAATGGACCATAACTGGCATGATGGAAGGAAGGAGCAAAGCCCGGCCCCACTTACTCTTGAATAGGCTGTGTCCTGCCTCCACATGAAGGGCTGCACAGTCCCTGTACTTAGTGTGGATCCAGTACCGGGAAGGCAGGGCACCTGTGCATTTCAAGGGCTGCCTCTAGAAGCTTCTTCCTACTTCAAAGGAACAACTGGTTATAACTATTGGACCTTAGACACCAACTCTTGAGTACACTCCTTGACCTGTGAATATTGTACCAGGAAGAAAAACTGCTGCCCTGCTCTGCTGACCTGCTGCCCTCTTGCATGGGCGAGAAGGACTGCACCTTCATTTCTTAAACCCAGAGCCCCAGAGTGACTCCAAGGGCTAGTTGGCTGACCTCCTAATCTGAAGCCTCAGGGACACAACAGGCTTCCAACAACTTTGCACCTACACCTGAACTCTGCCATCTGTGAGTTTACCCTGCCAAGTGGTGCCACCCCGGTCCTGGACTCTTTGAAGTGGGATTAAGGTGCTCTGCCAACCTCTGTTGATCCAGCAGAACCCATGTATCTCCTCTGCTGAATGGTGCAACCCTGAGCAGAACTGGCACATTGCTGCTGCTGTGGCGATTGGACCTGTCACAGAGACCCGCTTCACTGCTGCAGCCTGCAACCTAGCTGGAACCGCAACTGCATGATGAATCCTCACCTCTGGCCCTCACCTCCCTCGTCGATGCCCGTCTTGATGACGACATCGGACTCTGCACTGCAGCTTCACCGCACCTTGGAACGGACGCATTGTTTTGTCTGCACAACGCATCTTTATCGGGGATCCTCACAACATAAACCAGGAAATAAGGTACTTTATTCAGTGGGCCTAAATGGGTCCCTTTAGCTGGCCCACGGTCTATCACAATTGTCCTGAACTTGTGACTTTGTCCCGGTCCGGCGCAACCAGATATCCACAGTTGGAACTATGTACTTTGTTTTTTGTAAACCTTTTTATTAAAGTTTTGTGATGCAGACAGAGTATATGAGCATAAATAACAACATTTGCAGTTGTTCATCAATCAGTTACATTAAATTGCCAGTATGGTGAACAAGGGGATGTATTGAATGTTTGGGCTTGTTTATTGTCTTCCGTGCATGGCTTATATGTACTTGAGTGTACTGAATCTGTAGTGATGTGCTTGGTTGTTAGGATCTCATCAGAGGAACTCCGTCGCAGTTGTGGGTGGTGTGCGAGTGTCGTTTTTAACAAACCAACTGTGGGGTGTAACTTGGGGTGGTGGAATCAGGGATGGGGTGCAGGGCTGTATCTTCGAGTGTTCTTCAGTGGTCTGGGCTTCACCAGGGTCGCTCCCTCAACCGGAACTTTCCGCTTTATGGTGCTATATTCACACAAAATAAATTAACTGCATATCTCCTCTTCTACTAATTGTATTTTTGTCATTTTAGTCTATTTTTATTTATTCAAAATCAATATTTTTCTGACATGGTTTTGGGAGCCTTTTGTATTATCACTGTTTGAAATGTTGCACAAAAACTTCATATATTGCCTCTAAGTGTATCCTAACTGCATTGTGGCAAGCTACGAGAGGGTGTTCCTCTATTGATTGCAGTGGCTTGGCTCCCATTTTTATCTACCTGTTATTAAAATAAATCAACAACCTAAACTGTATGTATGCCTCATTGGATGTGTGATTATCACAAGTGATCGCCATCCTAACATAAATATTTTACAAATTCCAAAACTGCCGACTTTGCATACACTTTCTTTAATGCCAGAAGAATCTCCCTTTTTACATTTTAATATGTACAATATGATCCTAACTTGATTTACCCAGTCCCATAGGTTCCTGTAAGAAATTGGATTAATTGTTGGGGTGAGTGGCTACCCACCTCAAGGAATAATCACAACCGTTGTCTCGTGAACCAGTAAAGTCGCTAAGTAAAATGAGCTCAACCCCCAGTAGCTATGGCAGAGAGCAGACAGGCGTAACCTAGGGCAATGTGTAAAGTATATATGGAGTACCAAAACAATAATAAAGTCAAAATGTAAAACAATAAAAATCCCAAACCAAATTAGACAAACAATTTACTTTAGTTAACAAAATGATACCAAAATGACACCAGTCTTATCAGGGGAACTGTAGATATGTATTTTTAAAGTTTTAAGTAGAAACAGTGCCAAATACCATAAAGAGCCAATGATAGTCAATGGTTGCAGTATACTAGGACCTGGGCATACTTTGAGGTCCACGAACGATTGGGTATAGGTCGGAGGATACACCAAACAGGTAAGTTCTGGTCAAAGATTTTGCCCCTCTCTAACAAATAGGGTAAAGGTTCCTGGGGCTAGCCCTGGACACTTTTTCAGTAGTTCACGTTTGACTTTCTGCAAACAGGCCATAAAAAACATGCCAGGGAATTTTCAAGATGGCAAACGTCTTTGGCTCTGAGTCTGGGGTTATGAGTGAGGAGTGTTCTACGTCAATCCTAGTATCCTCTTACTTCAACACTAAAATCCAGTTTGAAGCAAACACTTTACCCACAAAGAACCTAGAGACAAAGGTCTGGTAGTACAAAAACAGGGTCCTTCCGCAACTAGACAGGTGATACACAAGTATTGTCTTGGTGTCCTGTTCTCTCCATTACAAGAGTGCCCCAAATCCTACATGTGGTTCAACAAACATTAAATTTAATATTTAATACTTCCCATGATATTCTGCTGAACTGAGATGAGTCATCTCTGCCCATTCTGGTAGGCCTATTGCTTGCACCTTCTTTACACCTATATAAGGCTATTCACTTGCTAGGAGCTGTCAGAAGCTTATACTAATTAGCCTTCTTACAGTTCAGGCAGTAAGTGTAACTTTCTAAAAGTTTGTTTTTCTTAATATTTATTAAAAATCCAACCTCACTATTCAATTGAATTTTTAAAAAATATTGAAAATAGTTGTTTATTTTTCTAGCTGGCCACATTCCAGAGATACAATATTAGTAATTAATATTCTCTTTACAGTTTTTCTCTATGGGTTAGCCAGCCTTCTTATAGGGAAAATAGCTTTTGCTTTACTCACTACAAGGACACGTTAAACTTTAAATGTGTGCATGTCCTGCTTTAAAATACCATGCACCCTGCATTGTGGGCTACAAGGCCTCCACCACTGTCACTTATTAATATTTAAAGAGAACCGTTTCTCCTGACAAAAAGGGTAATTTTGACTAGCCACACTGCATATTTGACACTGCCGGGGTTAGGCTACACAGGGAAGGCATTAAGCCATAAGCCATGTTTGCACTGCCAATATAGTGGATGGCACAATAGGTGTTGCAGTCTGCTAGTGGCATTTAACTTCCAGGCCCTGTGTACACTATGTACACAGTATACTAAGGACCTATTTGCTAAAGCAATATGCGAATTAGGAATATGCCAAATCAACCAAGTTTAAAGGGGGAGCATATGCACTTTACAACTGGTTGGCAGGGGTAAGGTGAACAGTGTACTCAAGCCTGAAAAAATATAGGGCCCAGCAAATGTGCAAAATCCAGTGTGACCAAACAGAAAAGGCTAACTTCCTTCAATTCCCTTTCTCACGTTTTCACTAGTGCCATCTGGACCTTCCTTAGTTTCTTTTTAACCAAGCTTTGATGAACCTCCCTTCATCTATCCTAGCAGAATCTTCCTTTATTACCTTTTTACACATGTCCTGTCAGAGCCTCAATGGATTATCATTTCATTCACCCCGTCACAACCACACTTACTTATCTTATCACCAATCATCCTCCAACACAATCATTTTTCTTTCCTTTTCTCCGGCAACCCCATTACATCTGCCACTTTTAACAATCAAACTTAATTTAATCCAGCTCATTGCTCAGCAAACCTTTTTTGTACACTCTCTGTCCTCTCCCAAATCATGTAGTCGAACCTCTAACCTACACTACTTTATTGATCTTGTGTCCTTGAAGATTCCCTCTTGATTAGCACCTTTATCTTCTTGTCACAAGACTACTGTTGTCATAATCTTCTTGTTTATCGACCTTTATTGTTCTTGTACATTTTTCTTCTGATAACATCCAATATGGCTCAAATTCTACAATGGTGTCTGAATAAATTCCCTAGCCTGCTATACAGATGATTCCACGGCCTTCAGATATCCCCTGCTAGCTCAAGACATTTCCATCTACATAGTGGACCCCACTAGTAACACCACTCAACTACTGCCAAACTCCTGAACAATTGTCCTTTCTCTTCCTTTCAACCCTCTGCTAGAAATGCTGGCTCTTGTACCATAGGGCTATTATCTCCTCCTTTCTTAACAAATGACTGCTTAAAAAGCATACTTTACTGTATGCTGGTGTAACACAGTGACAGAAAATACTACCATTTGCCAAACCAGAGTCTAAAGACCCCACTACGCACTACACATCTTGGAAGATACATGTCCAACCAAAGAGCTCTTTGTAGCTGTTAACAAATTCTGCAACCCCATTGGGACCTAAATATAGACTATGCACAGGAATACCCTTGTACATAGCTTCATCAAGCAAGCAACTAACCTTGAAGGTTGCTTCCTCAAAATCATGCAACATCTCTCCAGGACTCCAACATCATATTAGGTTACCTTTAGCCCTTAACTCATACCATGCTCTTTACACATACTAATACATAGGAAAACCTCCAACCTAATTAAAGTCACAAGCATAGCTGGTCTCCAGCAGATCCTTGCTGGCCACATATTATCAGATCAATCATACTTGAGCTCTCAGTAACATCATCAGTTACTTCCCATCAAAGGCTGAATTTCATGTGAACTGAAAAAATCGCATCATAAAACTAGTGTAAAATTCAACCAGGGTGACCTAGCTGATAACAAACCAAGGCTAATTAATTGAAAAGGTGGTCTTGCATAGGTAACAATATTCATTCAACAACACAACCTTCCAGCAAACAGTCAAAACAGATTCAGACTGGGAAGGATCATGGAATCCGCACTGATTTTCCTCTGGGCTGACCTTGAGAAGTATGCTGACAATTGGCGGGGTTTGCTGCTCTGCTTGACTTGCATTTAGTTTTAGATACAGTAGAACACAAACTACTTGCTCAAAGGTTGCATGGCACTTGGATAGCGGATACAGTCCTCAACTGGATAAAATTCTTCAAGTTTTTATATAGTTATGCTCAGGGTTGGCTCCTCCATGAGTGTCGCCCCACTGCCCAAAATGCCCCCAGGGATGAAAAATAAAATAGTAATAAAGTTCATTTATTACCATTTTCATCCTCACGTCCTGAACTGAGTGTCAGGACGGGGTGGGGCTATTGCTGCTGAGTGGCAGCAGGGAGATGTGCACTTCAGTTTAAAGTGTGCATGTCTTATTGGCCAACTGTCTTACGACAGCCAGCCATACATTTGCATATTAAACTTCTCTAACCTAGCTGTCTCAGGATAGCTAGGTTAGAGAAAGCACAGGCCTACAGTGCTCTTGAGGGTGCTGAGAGAGGCTGCCCCCTCCAATATTGGCGTTTCTCTCATGCGGTTACCAACATTACTGGAGACCAAGGAGTCCAGAGCAAGGACATCAGAGGTCATGCAGCAAGCAAGGTAAGTGGTATTTTCTTTTCATTTACACAAACCACCCAATTTGCATGCATGCACGCACACACAGACACCACAAATGCCTGCACCCCCCACTCTGCCTACATGCTGGCTGCCGCTGGTTGTGCGAACACATTTGAATTCTTCAGACTACTTTTGTTCAGGTGATGTTCTCCAGGGGCCAACTATTGCTACTTTACTCTTACACTGGTGTGTTCCTTTAGTCTCTCCTGGTATAACTTTGCTGATGACACTCAGGGCATCTTAAAACATGGCAAACCCTCTCAGGTCAATACGTAAAGACCCAGTGAATGTCTGTTTGCTGTGGAACAATGGATGCTATAGAATCATCTCAAACTTAACTCTTCAAAAACAGGAATACTTCTCTATTCTCTGTGCCAAACTATAACCCAGTATCTTCCTGGGAGGGTATCCTGGTGCTGAGCAGGTGTGGGTCTGGCAAAGTCTAAGGACTAGTGGGTCAAAAGCCTTTTCTTCAGCTTCTTGTAGAATCAAGAAGTGAGGAGGAGGCTCCTATGTGAAACGGTATGTCATTCCATGCTGCAGGAGTGATGTAGGATAAGACTTGAGCTATGGGTCCGATTTTCTTTGTGCGTGAAATGTGTGCATGTAAAAGTCTGGAAGGCTTGTGAAAGCAGATTTTATTGTAGAGGTATGCTGAGCCAGTGTTATGTAGTTGCTTGAAAGAGTAGATGAGGAGCTTGAATTGTGCTTGTTTGTGTATGGGGAGATGGTGGAGCTCCTTCAAGTGAGTGTGGTGTGATATGAGTACTGCGACGGAGATTGAGAGTGATTCGGGCTGCAGAGTTCTGAATGATATGCTGTCTGTTCATGAGTCTTTTGTAGATACCAGCATAGAGCATGTTTCCGTAGTTAAGCTTGCGTGCAGTGCTTAATTTGTAAAAGCATGAGTACCAGTGCTCAAAGTGCTGCCAAGAAACCTACGGCTGATGCTAATAAATGTTGAGCACCTAGTACCAAGACTGCGCAGTCCTGAATCCTAAATCCACCTCAGGCCTCTTTAATCCACTACTCCCTGCCCCTTTACCTCACTCTTGCAGGTTCCTGCTTTCTTCCTTGGTGATGGCTTCTATCTTTCTTCTCCTCCTTCTTTCTTTGTGTGTTTCCCTGATGAAGACAAATGAGCGATGGTTCCCAGGAATGAGTGTCGGTGGTCCCCACCAGCAACCACAAAGGGTTCATGGTCGTTGAGTTGTTCGTTGAAGCACCTGTTGATGATTTTCTCTTTTCTAAGACCTCGGCCGGGAATGGTAGCAGGGAGATCAGTCCATAGTTGCCGAGCTGTGAAGGGTTCGCAGTGGGTTTCTTCAGCAATGGGAGGACATTTGCACATTTCCAAGCATCTGGAAAAGTCACAGAGAAGTTGGAGGCACTGATGGGTCGTTGTCCTCTGGGGTAGGCATGGTGAGGACAGGGGTCTGATGGGGCCCCTGAGTGGAAGGACTTTATGGTAGAGGCACAGGCCATGTGAAAAGCATTAGTTCTTTGGATAACATCAGGAAGCATTTGGCAAGATCTATTGTTTCCGGTTGCAGATTGAACCTGCTGTAAATGGCAGAAATATATTTGCTGAAGGATTGAGAAAGGCTGTTCGAGTGGTCCTGCAAAGGGGTGATCGAGTTGAAGGCGGCCACTGTGAGGTGAAATCCTTCACGATGGCAAATATTTCTTTGCTTCTGTTGGTGCTGACTTCGATGCAAGCCACCAGAGCAGCACATTTGGTGGTTTGGCACATTTGGTGGTAGCATCTCAAGGTGAACTTGAACATGCTCATTGTCCATTTGTTCGCAGTTGTGTTTCATCATTCTGACCTTCTCCGTGCACCAACTGGCCTGGGGTCTGGATTTTGTAGTTTTACTGTATTTGAGGGTGGCCAAGGGAGTTGGAGAAGGAAGTGATCTGATTGTTGAAATTCGCAATGGCTTCTGGAATCTGTTGCTGTGTTTGGGTTCATAAATGTTGACAGTACTGCTCCAGTCCTTGTCAGTGATGCTGTTCCAGTTTCGGCAAGCTGGTCTGGTGGTGGTGAGTGGGCATTACAAAGGGTATGTTGAAAGTGATCAGGGTGTGGTCTGGCCAGGAGACTGATATGATCTTGTTGACTCGGATGTTGTCGAAGGTGGTGAAAATATGGTCCAGGAGGTGTCCAGTAAAGTGGGTAGGTCGTTTTACTCATTGGGTGAAGCCAAGGCTATTAAGGTCTTCAGTTAGTGCTTTTGAGTTAGGGTCAGCATGGTCTTTCAGGTGGAAGTTGAGGTCTCTGTGTAGGCTGTAATTGCTAGCATTGAGAGTTAGTGGAGTGAAGATGTCCATGATGGCATCGGTGAAGTTGGTGTGTAGTCCCGGTGGGAGTGCTGCTTCGGAAGAAGCTGGCTGTGACATGCAGCTTAAATGTCAGGTGATTCATGTTAGAGTATGACATGGTGGATCCTCTGCACCACCATGGAAGTGGTGCAAATGATCACGTTCTAATGGATGATGGCAATTACACCTAAGGGCTTGTGAAGCCTGTCATGCCTGGTCATCTTGAAGCTTGGAGAGATAGCTCTGGCGATGTCAGGTGCCGATGTGGGATTCAGCCAGGTTTCCATGAGGAAAAGTTGGTCCAAGGTGTTGTCGTGGCAGCAGCTCCCAGATCACTGTGGCATGTTTGGTGAGTGAGCTGGTGTTGATGACCATGCATATGAGTGCAGAGTGTTGTGTAGGTGGCTGCGGGACTGTGAGAGTGTGAGAGAGTGGGGTGTTGACTGCTATCTATGCGAGTGGGTTGAGTGTGGCTAAGTATATGAAAAAGCTCCATCGCTGATACCTCCTCCTACTTGAGACGAAGCTGCTTCTTAGTACAGACCTGCCAAAGAAAATAAAATCTTTCAAACATCCTTTTTTATTCAGAAGAATCACAAATTCCTGGCTTTTCCGATAACCGAGACTCAAGTATCAATAATGCTCAACTTTAAATTGTTTGTATATACTGCGTATGCCACTGCATGAAGTTTACAGCACACGCCCTGAGCACCATGCATGACATCAGAAGTCAATACTAACAGATGACATCACTGGCAATACACTTATCTTACCCACAGACCTCAAAACAGGATCATTGATCTGTGGTCTGCAAAGCATTTTCACATATTGACAAAAGGCCGGAAACCAGAATAAAAATAGTGCAATACAATGCAAAGTATACTTTTGTTGTCTAGCACCTGTCTGTATCTCGTACACGTTCATAGTTTAGGCTAGTGCTCTGTAGGTAGAGGTATTTGTAGATCACAACGGTAGCTACACAGAAAAAGAGAGCTGAACACAAGCGGAAGACCTGAGTTGAGCTTCAAGATCACTTGCTGAAAAACAATGTTGTCAGCTCCTTTTTTAATTAATGCACAGCATTCATTTCGAAATATATTGTAATGAAACAGCTGGAATTAATTGTTACCTACTTATCATACCAATAAATCCCTACACATAATTGAATGTTACTGTTAATTATAGATTATCATCTATCGACTGACTAGGATACCGGCCAAACCTCCATACACACCCATCATGATGTGCCCAAAAATTTCCTTCAAGTTTTCTGTTCTAATTTCTCACAATGTTGCAAAATAGTTTGTTTGTTTGAAGTCTTCAAGCTAATGTACAGTGAAACAGTAAGTTCTTGGGAGGGGAATCCCTTTGCATTGAGATGCAGTGTTTGCTGAAAAATGATGCCTTCTACTCTTTTTTTAATTAACGTATAACATTCCTTTCCAAATGTATTCTAATGAAACAAGTAGAGGTAATTGTTATCTATTTATCGTACTAATACATGACTACACATAATAGTAGGTTACTGTTAATTGCAGATTCTTATCTATTGACCGACTAGAAGACTGGCCAAACCTCCACACACTCCCATCATGATTTGCCTAAAGATTCCCTTCAATGATTTCTGCTGTGATGTTTTACAATGTTACAAAAACTAGTTTGCTTGTTTAAAGTCCTCCTCAAGTTCAAGCTCTTAAAAGCACTCTGAGATAACCACAAAAAAGTAAGGAACTTTTAGAAGGAGCAATATTTAGACAGTAAAAATTCCTGTAAATTAAATTGTGTTTCCATCATTTTGTAGCTCATGTGTGCCATTATCAAAGAGGAGCAACTATATAAAAAACACTCTTTGCTCTTGCCCCTTAGGCGCAGCCCATCCTGATGTGCAAAGCCATTCTGCCCAAGGTCATAATGGGGCTCGGGAGACAGGGGTAACTTAAGTTCATTGTCAGCAAGGGATCCACGGAGAGGCAGAGCACTCAAGCTTAGGAAAATTCACTGAGACAAAAACATGATGGTGGGAAATGCATGAGCAAATACTTTTTTACAGCTGGAAATTCCACTAGGTAATATTCCATTTCATCATTTTATGACAATGGAAAACGTAAATCGAAAATGGTCATAAACTTCTCAAATAACGAAAACGCGTTTTTCGCGCACATAACAACTTTACACATGCCTAGCTGAGACTTGCACAACTATGGAGCACACCAGAAATTATGTGAAGGATCACCTGTATTACAAGGACCAATACAATAGCCTATTTGTGGAACTTAAGACTCCTGTTCTCTTGATTTTCTTGTTACGTCATAAGGCGGGATAACACACATCAATCATGCCAAGATGGAGTCTGATGGTAAGCCATATTTTGGAGAGCTGCAGAAGGCTAAACAGACTTTAGAACAGGATTCGTACAGCTGGTCTTAAGTTCACCTGTCGATTTGACGTGCATTCTGCACATTTCACAATGTTATGTTGTGTTATGCAAATTAAAAATTTGGTTTTGGCACTATGCCCACAATGTCATGTAATATGCGTATTTGTAGAGTATGCATTGACCCGAAGTGGTATCTTGGTGTTACTGAGAGATAACATAGGTTTCTTTTTGCCCCCAATGGTACATATTTGTATAAACTTTGAAGCATAAAATGTTGAGTATCGTAGTGTGTACATTTTCCCATTAGATCAAATACAAGTCCCTGCAGCGGAGGCATTAGTCCACTGAGCTATCTAAACCCATACTTTAGAGCTTCAAGTGACTAAAGAACATAAGGAATACAGCCAGGGAATTCAATGCCGCACTGCCTGAAGTAGTCACTACAATAAACAAAAAACAAACAAGAATAACCATTGACCACCTCAATGGTCAGCTGCATTATCTACTGGCGATCGCCAGTAGATAGTTATAGTTAGGACCTATTTTCCATAGGAAATACGCAACATTCTATTCCCAATAAGTCTGGCGCCGGTCGACGAATCCTTGCTAAATTTTCCAAACTTTTGGCCAGCTCTGCTCCGCTCCTACCCTGAAAGTTTTGTGGTGATTCGTCAAGCGGGGGCCGAGAAAAAAGGGGGGTCCCAAAACACGTTCTCCCCATGCAATTTCCCATAGGATCTGTTGTCGCAGCTACAGCCCGAACCGCTGAACGGAATGACACCAAATTTGGCAAAGAGGTAGTCCTCAGTTGAGACTCATGCCTTTTGCATAAATTGTGTGAATCCGTTCAGTAGTTCCTGATAAAATTAGAGTTAAAAGTACATAAATATCTATGGCCGGGGAGGATCCGCGGACCCTATCTGCACCGAGCGCGCACCCTCCTGATCGCGCGCTGAATGCAAATTGGCTGTCGAGTGTCTGTCTACATTCTAAACCAGGAACTGTTGGCGGCCATTTTCTGCCTCGGGAGAAGCGAGGCTGAAGAAGCAAGGGGAATAAGTGTGTAAAACATATAAAGGGGGCAGAGTGGAAACACTCTGACCCTCTAGAGGTGCTTAGGGGGTCCTAGAAGGACCCCCTGGGGCCCCCCTTTTGCTTTTTTTTTTTAAACGGCGAAATGCGCTCACGTTGCACGCATCCTATTGCGTTGGGTGCACGGATTCTCTCGCGTTGGGTGCGTGGATCCACGGAATTTTTTGGGAAAAAAGACAAGAAATCATTGGTTGTATGACTACTTTCTACACTGACTTTTAAGACTAGTTTAGAGTTTGTCTTCAATTAATATTCACATGAAATACATATATATGTTTTTTTAAATGTTAAATACTTCGCGGGATCCGCGCACCTACCGCATCATAGACGCAGATGACGCATCGCGGAAGCGTGTAAATGTCGCGTTACGAACATCGAACGTGTCGCGCATAGGCTGGGAGTCGCATTGCGATCGCGCACTAAACACGTACCCAACGCATACCGTGCGCGGATGCTTCTGCATAGGGATCGAGAACGGTGCGCATAGGGTGCACGGATCCAAAAACATTGAAAAAAAATATGTAAAATAAAGTTTTGAACATATAGTTAAAGAAATATTTTTTAAAATATAAAAAAATATGTTTGATAATCCCAATAAAAACAAATAATATTTTTTATTTTTTTAAAGAATTAATTAAATAAATACATTTTAAAAATGGTGATAAAAAAGAATTTCAACAAAACATAATTAATGAAATTGACACACTGAAATTGAAAAATATAGGAATCCAATGAAAATCATTAAACATGATATCTTTAGAGATGAGTTATAGATAGGAATTAGCATTTAAAATACCTTTGAAATTCACTGAAAAAAACATAGGTTTCATGCACGTTATAGTTAGGAATTGGCATTTAAAAACCTTTGAAATTCACTGAAAAAAAACATAGGTTTCAGAGACGTTATAGTTAGAAATTAGCATTTAAAAAACCTTTGAAATTTACTGAAAATACCAGAGGTTTCAGGGGCGTTATAGTTAGGAATTAGCATTTAAAAAACCTTAGAAATTCACTGAAAAAAACATAGGTTTCAGGGGTGTTATCGTTAGCTGGACATTTCTCTCGTACAAAACCCTAGAAATTCCCCTGTTAGTTCAGCTAACTATAGCTCGCGCCCCCGCAATGCACTGCTGATGACGTCACATATTACATCACTCATGACATGGTCAGTGACATCACTGATGACATCACTGATGACATCTCAAATGACATCACTGATGACGTCATCCAGTGACTGTGTGTTTCTGTAAAGTTTAAATATGTTTTATATATTTATAGTGAAAGGCCTGTGGAAGAATGAGTGGGTGTACAAGTGTGTGAATGGATGATTTTCTAGGTGCGTAACTGGCTCTATAAGTGAGTCATTAAATGTATCTTACTGCAGACTAGTGACTAAACTGTGTGAATGTCTGTATGTGTCTGTGTGTAGGTGTATAAGTGGCTGCATGGTTTTGTGAATAGCTATATGAGTGTCTATATGGGTTATTGATTGGTTGTCTGAGTATCTGTATGGGTGCCTGAGTGTTTGTGTGGGTAGGGTGTGTGTGACTCTATGCATAGATGTGTGAGTGGGTGATTCTATGGGTGCGTGGTATTAAGAGTGCATCTGTGATGAACTGTATGGTTGAGTGAGTGTATGTATGGGTGTGTTAGGGATTGAATGTATATCTCAGTGGTACATGTGTGACTAACTACATATGTGAAAGGCAGTATATATGTGTGTAAGAGTATATAAGTGGGTATATGTGAGAATGTGTGATTGTGAGAGTGGCTGTATGGATGAGTGTGTGCTTGTATCAATGATTGTATAAGAGCGTAAGTATGTGGTACTATGTTTATGAGTAAGTGAACTTGAGTATGTATAACTGCATAGGTGAGTAAATGGGAGTGTGATTAATTATTTGCATGACTGACTAGGTGTGAGAGTACCTCTATGGATGATTGGTGGTGTGTGAGTGTCTATGTAGGTGTATAAATGCATATGATAGTCTTGTACAGAGTGACTGTAAGTATGAGTGACTGTACAGGTGAGTGAGTGGAGGTGTATGTAGACCTAAGAGTTAATGAGTGGGTATGTAGTTATTGGTATTGGAGTATCTATGATTTTGAGAATGGACGTCTGAAATTTTGAGTTGGTGTATCAACGGTTAAATTAGGGTGTGAGAAGATGCAGTAATTTATCACATGGATGATGTCATGAGTGATGTCATCAGTGATGTCACTGACCATGTCATGAGTGATGTAATATGTGATGTCATCAGCAGTGCATTGCGGGGGCGCGAGTTATAGTTAGCTGAACTGACTATAACAGGGGAATTTCTAGGGTTTTGTACGAGAGAAATGTCCAGCTAACTATAACACCCCTGAAACCTATGGTTTTTTCAGTGAATATTGACTATACATTAAACACATTTTTATACCAAAAGTAGAGAGGCAACAGAAATAGTTATGGATGACAGTATTTATCAAAAAACAGATGCTCGTGGGTCTTGAATAATGATGTAGTATTTTTCTTTATCGTGTACTTCCAAGATAACGCAGCCAATGTATATCACCTTACAAAGGCTTCATCAGAGTTGCAAATATGAAGAACAAATGTGTGTCACAAATTGATAAACACATATAAGTCCTCATGACGAGGAAACTGGTATTTATATAGAAACATGTTACCTACACAACAAATACAGTGTCATTATGAACAATCAACCCACAGTGCTGAGTCCTGTTATACAAACTAAGGAGACATGAGTAACGAACTACATTTACTCAATCCATGACAGCGGAAAAGTCAGAAACACAAATTATTCCTATGCCACCTTAATAACATTGTTTCTTTTTTGAAAAGATAATCAGCATAAAATAAGTCCAGATATCAAGAAGCACCAGAAGGCATAATAGGGTGAACACAAATAGACCAAGAGAGCGTGAGGAATAGTTCAATGTTCAAAAACACGCGTGCACCCAATTCTAATTTGGTCTTTAAAGTTAAGAAGAGTGTAGTCGTGAAAGAAGCAATAAGAGGGAAATCAGTTTCAAAGACACCAGGCAAGTCCCCTTACCTTTGCCCATGCAATAAAGACAAGGAAAGAGTTAAACAGGTTCTTAGCGGGCCTCTAACCCAGAGATCTAAAACACTGGGAATGCAATGATCTTCTTGGTGTAAAACGGAGTACCAAAGTCTAAAAACACCTCAAATTTAGTGCTAAGCCAGTGTCAAACATGAACTGCCATAATATTCCAAACTTACATGCGGTTCAATATTGGATCCTGATGAAAGTTTGGATCATTCAGGGGCCACTGTCAATCAATCAAGGAATTTGTAAAGCGCACTACATACCCGTGAGGGTCTCAAGGCGCTGTGGGGGGGGGGAGCTGCTACTGATCAAAGAGCCAGGTCTTGAGAAAGTCTGCTGAAGGCCAGTAGGTCTTGGGTCTGGCCTAGGTTGGTGGGGAGGGTGTTCCAGGTCTGGGCGGCGAGGTGGGAGAAGGATCTGCTGCCGGCGGTCGTTTTATGGATGCGGGGGACTGTGGCGAGAGCGAGGCTGGCTGAGTGGAGGCTGCGGGTGGGGGTGTGGAAGCTGAGTCGTCTGTTGAGGTATGCTGGTCCGGCGTTGTGTAGGGCTTTGTGTGCGTGGGTGAGGAGTTTGAAGGTTATCCTCCTGTTGACGGGGAGCCGGTGTAGGTCTCTCAGGTGGGGGTGATGTGGCTGCGTCGGGGGATATCGAGGATCAATCGTGCCGAGGCGTTCTGGATGCGTTGCAGCCGTCTCAGGAGCTTGGTTGTTGTTCCTGCGTAGTGGGCATTTCCGTAGTCCAGCCTGCTGGTGACGAGGGCCTGGGTGACGGTTTTTCTCGTTTCAGAGGGGATCCATTTGAAGATCCTGCGGAGCATTCGGAGGGTGTTGAAGCAGGATGCGGTGACGGCGTTGACCTGTTTGGTCATGGAGAGGGTAGAGTTGAGGATGACCCCCAGGTTGTGTGCATGGTCGGTGGGTGCTGAAGCTGTTCCCAGGGAGGTAGGCCACCAGGAGTCATCCCAGGCTGAGGGGGTGGAGCCGAGGATGAGGACCTCCGTCTTGTCAGAGTTGAGCTTCAGCCTGCTGTCCTTCATCCGTTCGGCAACGGCCTTCATTCCCCTGTGGAGGTTGGCTTTGGCGGTGAGAGGGTCTTTGGTGAGGGAGATGATCAGCTGGGTGTCATCGGCGTAGGAGATGATGTTGAGGCTGTGCTGTCGGGCGATGTGGGCGAGTGGTGCCATGTAGATATTGAATAACGTCGGGGTGAGTGAGGATCCTTGTTGTACGCCGCAGATGATCTTGGTGGTCTTGGAGCAGAAGGGTGGGAGGCGGATGCTCTGGGTTCTGCCGGAGAGGAAGGATGTGGTCCAGGCCAGAGCCTTCTCTTGGATTCCGGCGTCGTGGAGGCATGCTCTTAGGGTGTGGTGGCAGACCGTATCGAAGGCGGCTGATAGGTCCAGAAGGATGAGGGCAGCTGTTTCTCCTTTGTCCATCAGGGTCCTGATGTCGTCGGTGGAGGCGATGAGGGTGGTTTCGGTGCTGTGGTTGCTGCAGAAGCCGGACTGGGATGGGTCCAGGATGTTGTTGTCTTCGAGGTATCGGGTCAGTTGTCTGTTGACGATTTTCTCTGTGGCTTTTGCCGGGAACGGGAGCAGGGAGATAGGACGGAAGTTCTTGAGGTCCTTGGGGTCCGCCTTGGGTTTCTTGAGTAGGGCATTGATCTCGGCGTGCTTCCAGCTCTCCGGGGAGGTTGCTGTCTCGAAGGAGATGTTGATCGCTTTCCGGAGATGGGGGGCGATGACTGTGCTGGCTTTGTTGAAGAAGTGGTGTGGGCATGGGTCAGACGGGGATCCGGAGTGGATGGAGTTCATGGTCTTGATGGTGTCTTTGTCGCTGACGTTGGACCAGGAGATCAAGCGGCTGGTGCGGATGGTGGTCGCAGGGGTGGTGGGCTCGTCGGTGGACGTGGGTGTCGTGGTGTTGAAGCTATCATGGATGTCGGCAATCTTGCGGTGGAAGAAGGTGGCTAGCGAGTCGCACAGGTCTTGAGATGGGGGAATGTCGTTGGTGTTGGAGCTGGGGTTGGAGAGTTCTTTCATGATGCTGAAGACCTCTTTGCTGTTGTGTGTGTTGTTATCCAGGCGGGCCTTGAATGCGGTCCTCTTGGCGGTCCTGATGAGTTGGTGGTGTCTGCGGGTGGCATTCTTGTGGGCTGTGTAGCTGTCTGGTGATCATTCGCGAAGCCAGTTCTTCTCCAGTTTCTGACAGGTGCGCTTGGAGGCCTGGAGGTCTTCGGTGAACCATGTGGCTTTCTTGCTGGAGGGGTTGGTGGCTGGGGTCCTGAGTGGAGCGAGGGTGTCGGCGCAGTTGTTGATCCACTGTTTGAGGTTGAGGGCGGCGGTGTCGGGGTTGGTGGGGTCGGCGGGTGGTCTCAGGGTGAGGGTGGTGGTCAGCTGGTCTTCGGTGACCTTTCCCCAGTAGCCGCATGGCATCTGTTGGGTGCGGTGGTGCGTGGTGGGTTTCCTTAAGGTGAAGTGGACGCATCTGTGGTCGGTCCAGTGGGGTTCGGTGGTGTGGTTGAAGGAGACGTGGGGGCTTGCGGAGAAGATGGGGTCAAGTGTGTGTCCAGCGGCGTGGGTGGGTGTTGTCACGAGCTGTCTGAGTCCACGGTTGGCGAGGTTGTCGATCAGGGCAGTGGAGTTGGCATTGTTGTTGTTCTCGAGGTGGAAGTTCAGGTCCCCGAGGAGGATGTAGTCCGTGGAGGCGAGGGCGTGGGTGCTGATGAAGTCGGCGATGGAGTCGCTGAACTGTGGTCGGGGTCCGGGCGGTCTGTAGATGAGGTTTCCTCTGAGGGTGGTGTTGGGGTCGGTGTGGATCTGAAAGTGCAGGTGCTCGGCGGTGTATAGGGTGTCGTCAGTGTTGGTCGAGACTCTGATGGTGTTCTTGTGGACGATGGCGATTCCACCTCCCACTCCGTTGGTGCGGTCTCTGCGGGAGATCTTGTAGCCTTCTGGGATGGGACTGTGTATATCTTCTGATAATAGCATGTGTGGCGTGATTCCAAGCAGATAAATCATACTACAATCCTGCGGTTCACAATCACAAATCTCTTCTAAGTGAAAAAGATAGTCAATAAGATAGTTGATCTTTAAGCAATGATCAAGAGAAGGTTTTCTAAGAGTGAATCGCGCCCGGCTCAAATCATAGTTCATAGAAATCTTTTGACACCAAGTACCTTGAAATACTGGAGTTCGTAAACAAATGCACATAGGTGCAGTTTGGTATGATGTTTGTTAACTCTGACCTTCGTCCATGAAATGCACAGAGATCTGATAAATATTGTTGTCCTTGGGAAGCCCAAAGGTTTGATTGAATACCCAACAATGGGAAGAGAGAGGGCAGACGGACAAACTTACCGCAGACCGTATTATTGACAGGTTCAGGCAAGTCCTATTTACACCCGAGGGCATTGTAAAATAATTGTTAGCTAAATGATAGTGTCCAATGTGTGTTCCTCTAGAACCAGCACTCGGACGAGGAACTGTTACAGACGCCCCAAATTCCAAGGCTCTTTTCAGTCCTGTTAGGTACTCATGTGAATAAAAGATCCTTGAATTAGACATCTGACTCTAGATAAGGGGTGTGTGTCCTACTCTTCAAAATATGAGAAATAGATCATGCATAGACTCCTGTAAAAGGTGAACTATGAGTCATATGGTGTGCTGGATTTTAAATTGTGTTAAACAACAACTCACGTAATAGTCAATGAGGCAACGCCCCCACAAACAGAGGACGAAGATGTGCAGGCTTCAAACAAATCTCCACACCCATTATAATAAGCATAGTATCACCCTTGGCAGCCTTCCCCACCCCTCCAACGTAACATGCATGATAATAAATAAACACACAACACATTTCTTGTTTGGGTAAAGTTGCTGCAGGTTTATTACATACACCGTTGTGTAATATGGTGGGTTATCTTACGGGCGATCCAAGGGCAGGCAAACAACCGGGCCGCCTGATGAGCCAAGCAGCACCGGAGCGAACCCCATCTGTGCTGCCCCTTCTGGTGATCCTCTTCCCTGATCACGTGACACATGGTCCCTTGTTACTCACGCCCCTTACAGGGCGGAGCGCAGCATAGCAAACCGCCGGTTGTTCAGGCCCACAACCGCCCGAAGGACTAACGGGGCGCCGACACGGTTTTCCAGGAACCTCCCATGAGGCTCCTAGGATTTGGCTCTGGCACCCCCTATGGTGCCGCGCAGAGGTACCCTTCTCTACCCCTCTGCTTCCAGATCGCCCTGTAACTCCACCTGCAACGAAAAAAGACAACATTACAACATTCTCAGCGTCCTGCCTGCCACGAACCACGCCGGGTAAGCAGAAGGGTGGGAGACGGCGTGTCAGGCGCACGAAAGAGGGTGCCAAGATGGTGGGGAGGCCTATATACTCCTCCCCCAGTCCGAGCGCCCAGAAAGTGACGCTCCTATGCCCAGACGTGGGTCCTGTGAACACTGCGCTACTGGATTCAAGCTAGCCTGGCTGATGAGGAGTGATGCCCCAAAACCAGGCCAAAGATGCTTGTTACTGGCTTGGCAGTTCGGGCTGGGACTGTTCCCACGAGGAGCAGGGTCAAGGCTGATTTGCATATGGCTGGGTCTAAACTAGGGTGGTGTGATGGGCAAAAAAATGATGGATTAAACCCAGACCTGTTGACTGGGGTGAATGTTTGCATTGTTCAACTTTCCGTCCACCATCTGTCCTTTTTGCATACCAGCATAAGGAATGATTCATATGTCCAAAATCATATACATTTTGTGTATATTGGTTTGCATGGTAAATGACAGCTCTGGGCTTCGCTCAATAATCCAGGAATAAATGTTTTGAAGAGGATTAGATGTTGTCCTCCAGCTGTGAAAAATGTCATTAATGTATCTCCCTTGTATAACAAGCATTGAAAATGCACTATGTCTCGCCTTTGATTAAGTTAAAGCCATTTGCTTTGCTACCGGTATTGTATAGCAAAGCAAATGGCTTTAATTTATTGAAAGGCGAGACCTATTGCATTTTTAATGCTTGTGTTTAATCTTGACATGCTTGATGTCCGCGCGCCAGCCCAGCGGGTAGGAGGACACGAGGAGAGCATGCTCTGCGCACGTGGCGAGCACTGCAGGCCCCGTTACAAAGAATTACAGGCTGCTAGAACGAATGCGATGCGGCCGTGCTTTTTTTTTTAACAGCGGCCGGCACACATGAGATTCAGTTTCTTTTAAACTCGAGTCTCGATATCAAAATCAGACACACTGACATGTTGTAAAACCGTATACCAATAACCTTGGTTTTGACGTACGTTGCCAAATAGGTTTATATCTGAGTGTAGCTCATTGATTGAGATGCTTAGAATAGACTTTTTGTGTCCTTGGCATCGAAGATCCATGCAGCAGTTGCACTGCGTTCCGTGAGATACAAGTCGATCGCTAATAGTATCACCAATATTCAAAATACCCTCATTTATAAAGTTGACAAAGGACAGTGCTCTTGGTTAGTTCCAACAAGCAAGACCCCACATCTCTCTCTCTCTCTCTCTCTCTCTTTCAGTCTCCTCATCCTTCTCTCTTCCTGACCCTTTTTTCTTTCGCCTTTATTTAATTTTATCTATTCATTTTACTGTTTTTATATAGGGCGGGCATGCAGAGAATACAGAGAAACAAGAAGCGAGTGAGCGCAGGGATAGTGTACTTTTCACAAACTTAAAACCTAACATAGCCATGAAAACGAGGTGAAATGAGGCTCTGGGGTGGATTTTTTACCACGTGATGTTAAATCATGCTGGATGACGTTGATTGTTTTTTTTCGATTCCCTTTGGTCCAATGCATTTATCAATTCCGTTCTGCCGTTGTTTAGGCCTGGGGGAACCAGCAGCAGACTGCTGCTTGCGCTGCTGTTACCGCCGCATCTGCAGGCAGCGCCTTGCAAGTCTCCCGAGGAGCTGAAGGCGACACCGCTGCCGCGCTCTCTTCCTTCTTGAAGACTGGCGCGCGCAGCACATTTATCGATCTTTCATTTGTGTGGACGGGCCGTGGGGAGTCTGTGGGGCGAATGCTGCACTTAAAGCCCCTGGCAGGGCGAGAGGTTTGTGCCGCACGTCGCGGGAATGTCACGTGTAATCCCCAGAAACGCCGCTAGTGCACATCTTCTAGTCCGCCCGCATGCACGCTTTGGAATCTGTATTGATTCCAAAAGGCTCTTCTCCGCTAATGCCAGGCGAGACCTAAAAGCCCTGGGGCAAGGGCAGCGGCGCACATGGTGAAGAAACACGTATGATTAATAATGGCTGTAATTGATCTTATAATGAGCGAGAGATAAGCTAGCAAACTCTGCATACTAATATGGGAAACAGCACTCAGTGAGCTGACACACCCTCTCCAATTTGTATATAAGGAATAACCTTTTAGCCAGCAATCAGTCACCACCTCTGCTGCCTTTCTTGAGCTGGTGCACCTGCGATAGTACAGCATGGCAAGTTTATACAGTTCCGGGGGCATGCACGCTCGCAGTGTTTCTTCTCAGAAAACTGGTGCTAGACAGGGTGCCAGCCATGGTAGCCATGCTGGGGGTTCTTTCGGGGGCTATGCGGGTGGCAGCTTTGTTGGAGGTGCCGGAAGTAGCTTGGCTGGTGGTGCAGTAGGTAGCTTTGTTGGTGGTGGTGGTGTTGGCAGTCAACATGGGGGCCAGTGGGGCCAGTGGAATCAGTGGGGCCAGGCTAGCCATGAGGACCAATGGAGCCATGCTAGCCAAACACATAGTGAGGGCCTTCTCTCTGCCGGGGAGAAAGCAACCATGCAGAACCTCAACGACCGCCTGGCTGCCTACCTGGACAAGGTCAAGCAACTGGAGAATGCCAACGCCGAGCTTGAGCGTAAAATCAAAGAGTGGTACGCAATGCAAAGACCAGCTCCTGGAGAGAAGGACTACAGCAAATATTTCAAACAAATTGAAGAACTTCAAGCTAAGGTGAAGTATCATGTTCGGCTCAATTGATTCCTTATTTTAGACAATGTTTTCACCGGTCAAAACTGATTCCTTAATTTTCTCTGCAAAATGTGAAGGTAATTCTTTCTCTTCCCCTTCCTCTTTAAGAGTTTGCCTAATCCTAGATCGTCCATATGTCTCTCTATGTACTTCTCTTTCTCTCATTTTTTTCCCATTTCAATCCTAATCACATTTTTTTAAAAATTGAACAATTTAACATTACCATTTTCGCCACAATGCAGAATGAGGTTTAAACATAAACAACTGTCTATAGCATGTGTAATTAGACCAATGTTCGCTGCAATTTATGTGCCCCATCTTATTGGCAACCTCCCAAGTATACCCCAGGTTCCTCTGTATGGTATCAAGTACCTGTCCTGGTACTGTACCCTAAACCTTTTACTCACTAACGTTCTTCTCTTGATTGCAGGATACAAATCTAGGAATTTGAATCTAAGTTCTAGAAAAACATGTAAAATGAAAATCACAAAGTTTGAAAGCAAATGTTTAGAGATAAAGTTGTCCGTGATGGTTAAGCATTTTTACGTTTTTTCCTATCTGAAGCGCACATCACTAAATACATTGGTACTAATTGCTCTAACAAAGCATACACTGCAATCAATTAATGCGCACGCTTATGCAGCAAATAGCATACAACCATAAGTTGTAGAGCAGGTGTCATGCAGTTAAAGAGGTGGCCACTCATATCATGATAGAAAAGTATGATAATAGAGATAAGATAATGCAGAAAACATCAATTTATTTTCTGGCAAGGGTAATTTGAAGCACAGGATGCAAGCAACAACAAACCACAGGAGATGCTAGAGTATTCTTACCATCCCTGCTCTGACCCAGCATTGGCTGATAAAAAGCAACAAAACACACAAAGTAAACGCTTTCCAATTCAGATTCCCAGCCATTTTCTAACCTTTTTTTGAGAATGCCCAGTTGAAAATCTTATTCGGTACAGTATGTTTTCTCCTCTGATCTTGTTGCACCCCGGTTTACCCAGAGGCCAGATCTTACTGGAGTGCAGCTTCTTTCAACAGCCTCACTTACTGATAAACAAAGCCTCAAATAAAATGTTTTCCCTGTAGAAACGTCCCATTTGCCTTATCGAGCTAAGGTTTTCGAGAGTAACACTGAACCTAAAAACATCTCCCCATGACTCTAAACAATTATTCAGACCAAGAACAACCCATCAAGAGAGAGAGCTGTTGCTCGTAGGTACTTGCAGGCCTGTGAAATTATAACCTAAGGTTTCACAGCCTCTTTTGTACCCAACCCCTGGATCTTTACGTAATAGTCTTTGGGAGAACTGCTCTTGCAGCAGCTTCGTGCACTCGAATATAAATTGTGGCACCGGAAACTGAACAAGTGACCCAGGAAGGAGTTGTTCAAGTCCAGAGAGAGAGTCTGGTCAGCAGACCTTGTTAAGCAACTCGTAACATTTAATTGCCTTTTGCAATAAGACTGCTTTAGTTTGCAGTAGCCCTTAAGAAGGAAATTAAACTTGTTTCCACGTGTGAAATTGCAAGCTAAATACATAATGCAATTACTTTGAAGTACAACATTAATGTAAACTAATGGCAACAGTTGGGATTGAAAAGCAACTTGAAAAATCATGTTGGCATTTTTTTTTTTAAAGAAATCTTCGAGCAAAATTCCTAATGTGGCAGCTATTTTTATTTCCCAAATTACCAAGGAAGTTCCAATGTCTACCCAACTTTTGAGCTGATTTTAATATGCTAAATTGGTGAATCATTCACAGGTGATGAGCAGCAGAAGAAGTAGTCAGAAGTCTATGGTTACAGAATTCAACACAGTACTCACTACAGACGGCAACAAATGTGAACTAGAATGTGGAATTCAAGTGAACTAGAATAGAGCCAAATTAAGTGAAATTCTGTCTATTGGCAATTATCACCAGCACTAAGATCACGGTGTGTCAAGCTGATAAAGTGCTGAGATGCAGTTTTTCATGTTTGTATTTGAGTGTGACATTCAGTACTTTAGGCAGTAGACTTACTCAGCAGCTCAACCCTCACCGATATGGAGGACACCACTTAGTGAACATAAAATGTAACGTTTTAATTGCCATTAAAAATAACAGGCCCAACTTGCAGCCCATGTTAAATGTAATAGGGTATGAACGAGTAGGCCTTAACTCTTCCTTATGCCATCTTGTGTTTGCAGATCCTGCAGGCCCAAGCGGCCAAAGCCAGCGTCGTCCTGCAGATCGATAATGCCAGGCTGGCGGCTGAGGACTTCAAACTCAAGTGAGTGAAACACAGTAGTGACGTGTCGCAAATGGTTCATATCATCACACTTCCAATTCAAATTCAGGCAGCCTGGAAGTCAAGAAACACTGATGCCTCCTAGCAGACCTAGGAGTCTTTTCCCCTATGGCAGATAACTCACTCACTGGCAGCCATGTTACAAGGGAGTTGTACAGGGGTTTTTACTTGTGGCTTCTCTTGTGCATTGAAGGCATAGATTCACGACTAGGGTAATTCATCCACTTTACTGACACTGTTCCTAATAAAGTGAGTATTGTCAGTTTTAGCTGCTCACTGTTCTATGATAAAGGTTTGGCATGTAGAAGGAGAGCAGGTTAATGTAGAGCACGTGCCCCGGCAATGTGCCTATATCTTCAACACAGTATCAGCTGCTGGTGACACCACCAGAGCAGGAACTCATTGGAGCTCCCCTCAAAAATGCCCACTCCTCACACAAGGCATTTATGTCATATTAGGTGAACGTACTTCCTTAACCCCTTGGCTGCGGCAGGAATTCAGCCGCAGCGCTGGGGGGGGGGTTTGGGGGCAGTGCGGTGGCGCTGTGCTCATGACGGAGCCACTCCGTCATGAGTCACGGTTGAGCTGTGCTCATGACGGAGTGGTTCTGTCATGACTCCACCCACTGCGCTAATCGCCCGCACAGGCGGGGAATTAGCGCCGCGTGGGCGGAGCGGGCGCCAACGGCCGCAGCATGACGGAACCACTCCGTCATGAGCACAGCTCAACCATGACTCATGACGGAGTGGCTCCGTCATGAGCACGGAACGGGTTAAAGTGCAGCATGTTTAAGGGATTAATTGCTGCAATATTGCAAAGGAAGGAGCAGTTTGACATGAGCTACACTTCAAAGAAAATGAGGAATGGAGATAACTCTAGTAGTGGATGTAGCAGACACAGTGCTGTTTGCACTGGGTCCATTGTTCCACTATTCCCAATTTCAATAGATTGGATTGGTACTGATGAAATTTGGCACCAACGTTTGCAGTACCTAACAAGTACAAAAAAAGATTTAAAATGATTGACCAGTGTAAAAACAACCATTGGTTCGTCCAAATGTTGATACAGATGCAAGGACAAATTTTCAACTCCAGAAGTAAAATCAAGGTGATAAAAGAAACTTGGAAAAAACTGCTGATGAAAAACAGTACTGCCACTTATGTAATATATGTAGCCATGCTTACCAGTAATTCGTGGATGCAAAATAACCCCCATATTATGAGTGAGTTCCTCTGGAATAGTGAATATCACCCAAAATTAGAATTTCCCTATGTCATTCTCAAATGCTGAGAGAAGTTCCGGTGAAATATCCTCATGGTTTCACCTGGCAAATTTAGCCCTGGAAACACCATAGGTAATTTTGTACATGAAATTACAACATCCATCGTAATTCACTACTCAGTTGGTGACACCTGCCACTGGCCGGTTAGAGACTAAGGGACCACTCAAAATGAGGTTTTATAAAGTGTTCCTTGAGAAAGCCTTGGGATTTTCTGCCCCAAAAGACACTCAGTGATTGTTCCGATAACTTCCACTAAGGCTCGTTCTATGTGCATTTTATTTGTAACTGTCCCCATGTTTGGCTTGGATGGGTAAGACTTGTTGCACCCCGTGTATCTAAACCACTAGTGTGACTGTGATCAGACAGAGCCAAAATAATGGATAGAACATGCTTTATCAAAGAGCCTGAGTCTTTCATTAACATGTTCCTAGGTATGAGCATGAGCTGATGCTTCGCCAGAGTGTGGAGGCTGACATCAATGGGCTGCGACGAGTCCTGGACGAGCTGACCCTGGCCAAATCTGACCTGGAGTCAGAGTTGAAGAGCCTGACTGAGGAGCTGGCAGCACTCAAGAAGAACCACGAGGAAGTAAGAGATAGCAATGTGTTTCAGAATGGTCTTGAAAGTGATGAATATGGGATAAACCCAAAGTACCAATAATTTTCAGTACCAATCTTTTAGAGGCCAATGAATGGCACCAAATGTTTACATATACTATAGGACATCATTGTCCAATGGTGGTGCAGTAGGGCTGAGTCCATGCCAGATTAACAGGATAGCCAATGACTATTTAGATTCACCAAATGCTAATTTGTGTTATGAGGATATGCTGCAAATCTGGCATGAGTCATAGAGTCTCTCTTAAACATTTTTATGGGACCCTCAACAGCAACGCTCGTTCAGTGGCATACCAGTAACTGATAGCATCATCAACTAGTCTGTCATCCGCCAGGAGGAGGTGTTGCAAACACCAGAGAATCCATGGCATAGATACTGTGTTCTATAATTATCGCCTGTCCGAGCGAAAAATGAATTTAGTAATGATAAGGCAGGGGTAAGGTTAAAAGAAAAAGAGATGTGGGTAGCAAAGAGCTAGATATTCCGCCCATCTATATAAACATATGGTCAACATGTTTCAGCCTACTTGTGCCTGTCAAGATCCGTAAGAACCATAAAGTTTGTTTCTTGGATCCCTTTAGTAGGACAGAAGGGACACCATCACCTGGTCATATGAGTCACAGTTATGTTCTTTCTATGGAGAAACATGATCATGCAATGTCCTCTCCTTCATTACTCATAGTTGGGTCCCCATAGGTGCGGGGGGGAGGGGAGAAGGCAGAAAGTTACGCTCAGTTGGCACTGGCTCTTCATGCGGATAACAGTCCCTCATGTCCTGCATGATTTTTTAAGAGAGACGTCTTGATGTAGCACTGTGTTTTCCCACTCCTTTTGATATCTGTTGATACTCTGTTGGGAAGCTGAGTGGGATATCTTCTTCTCTTTGCTGCTCTCTCCCCCTACCGATATTTGTGATGGATGTTAGATCAGCATTAGAAACTCCTGTTGTAAAGTGTGATGATTATGCTAGCATGCTGAACATTACTTAATGGTCAAGTGATAAATAGTAAGTTCTTTCAAAATTAGTTCTACTAGCAAAACATTTTATTACATAACCCAATTTCTATTGTTGATCTTCTATTTTTTACATCTCTAGTATGCAAATTAGGTTAAAATTAAGGGTATTTGTCTTATTTTCTCTTTGTAGGAGATGAAGGGTCACCAAAGTGATAGTCAAGGAGACGTCAGCGTCGAGATGCATGCTGCTCCAGGCATAAACCTCCTCGGCCTCCTAACCAAGACACGGGAGCAATATGAAAGAATGGCAGAGGAGAACCGCAGGCGGGCCGAAGAGGATTTCAACCAAAGGGTATGGACTCCTCTTCCCATCATGTTCATTGTCGAAACAAAACAGAGAAGACCCCATCAAATAACCCTCATTTGTCTTTCAGAGTGCTGAGCTGAAACAACAAATCTCAACAGGGGTGGAGCAGGTGCAATCAAGCAAGACTGAGGTGTCAGAACTGCGACGGTCCTTGCAATCGCTGGAGATAGAGCTGAAGGCACAACTGGCAATGGTGAGAGAAAATGTAGCCCTCAGAAGGCATCTCCACTATTATGAACCCGAAAGGTGTTGTGTAATAACATAAATCTATTGCCAGTTATGTAATCATATTAATGATTTATGCAACTGCACATTTCTTCTCTAAAAAGAAAATGTTCTGCCATCAATCTTGGAGGGTTCACTACTCATTTCCTACTCAGTACAATGACTTACTCCTGCCTTTGACAGAAGTACACCTACAGTCATTTACCGGATGGTACTGGGTTGGGGAAAATTCAGCAAATATTTACAAACTCTCAAGCTTCTGGGTGTTCTGCAATTTTCCAGGGAATCCTCGTCCTGGAATTCCTTCCCAGCCCGGGTATAAGTTTTACCCATGTGGAATATCGCATCGCAATAGTGTATCAATATACCTGGGGAAATTGATTTTCGAGTGCCAGTCCACTTTTTGTGAATTCCTTTAAATCATACCTTTTGCTATTTGTACACACACACACAACTTTGTGATTTGTTCTCAGTGTGGTTAGAAAGATAGTGAATGTACGAACAGTCAGTCCATATTAATTCAAATCCTTGTCCTCCACTCTTAAGCACTTGTTGATCATTGTGGTCTATATCTTTCCAATTATTCCAGCTTCTTCTTGGATCTTTACCTATGCCTAGGTTAGTTTCCATTTCCCTTACTCTAGGGTTGGGTGAGAGTTGGAGCACTACCATTCGACAGTCCCAAAAACTGCACATTAAATGTCCATAAAGGGTCAAGAAACACAAGAACTCAACTCAAATTCACTGAACGGTCATCACTGAGCAACTAATAGACAATTCACTACACTATAAACAGCTTGAGCAAAAGGCAGAGTCTGAATGATATCCTTTGACCATGAAATCACCAGCAATGCGATGCAGGAACCAAAAAAACAACAATGTTTGTAGACGTGGTTGCTCAATAGGTTTGACCTCTAATTTCTAATCATGCCGTTTTTATTGATCAAACAGAAAAGTTCCCTGGAGATGAACTTAGCCGAGACAGAGGGAAACTATTGTTCTCAGCTGGCAGAGCTGCAAGCCAAGATCAGCATCGTAGAAGAGCAGCTGGTCGAACTCAGGGAACAGACAGAGCACCAGAGTGATGAGTACAACCAACTCCTGGACATCAAGAGCCGGCTGGAGCAGGAGATTGAGACCTACAAGCGTCTGCTCGAAGGCTCAGGAGGGTAAGAAAGCGGAAGCACGCTCCATTAATGAATTCCTTCACTTCCCTTAGCAAGGCACACTATGTAGAAGGATCTTAGAGTAGGGAAGCATGTGTAGTGTCACAAGGCAGTCTGAATGAGGATACAGAGGATTCAGCTCTCTTGAAAAAGATTCCCTTCACTTTTCAAAATGCGGGCCCAATCCTTCTACACTGGTGCAGCTCTGCTGTGTGAACATCTGTATCGCTCTGTAGTGTGAGCAATAACATCTGCACAGCAGCAATTTTATAAAAAGTTGTGCACTAATGATGTTATCGTCTGTTCTAAAAAGCCTTTTTAGAGCAACGTTAGACATTGTTCTAGGGTGCTAAATTCAGCTATTGCTACTTAGTTTGAGATTTGTACTTGAGGTATACCCATCAGCATACATCTAAATACAAAGGTCCTCACCCAAGTGTATGCTGGGTAAAATGCAAAATTACATATGTAACGTAGAGGAATATCATGCAATATTCTGCTTGTCCCTTGTTTGCGCCTGGTTTCAATTGGCAAAGGGATTTCATGCAAAGTCAATTTGTGCTACTTTAGCAGATTCTGCTTTTTATGAAAACCTGTGGGTGCTTTGTGCTGTTCCCACTCTGTTACATTCCCTCTGCATAGATAACGGAGGAGTTGGTAGACTGCAATGCAAAGTAATTTTGGAGTCTTCTGTTGTCCTCTTCTGACACAAAATACTTTTTGTGCATAAAGGTTAATGGTTGCTGCTGTTTGCTCCATTTTAAACAAAGCTGCGCCATACTGGCTCCAGTGCTAACTGTTAGTAAATCTATATCAGAGATTATAAAAACCACTGTCTCATCTTTAATATTTGCTGGGCGAACGGCTTAAATCATCAATATGGTTGTGTTCATGGTTACGCATGACAACATGTTTTTTTCTGTTGAATGGAATGGGGTAAGCCAGGTGAAAATCCAAACCAGGCCACAGTTGTGTCAGTCGCCCCTAGTTCCCAGAATATGGGCAAGGAGTAATGGCTGGATTTATAGTTTGGCAGATGGGCGCTCCGTCACTACGTAATGGACATCCTGTCCGTCTCTTTACAAGTGCCATAGGACATAATGCACTCTTAATAAGGGGGATGAAATATCAGTCATATTTGTGATGGAGTAAACAATCCTTCAAACCCTAAATCAAGTGATAAATCTTTATTAGACGGCTTGGATGAATGAATAAATGAATGACAATTTCTAGAGCAGGAACATCTACCTAAAGGGAGCCTTGGCACTGAAAAAGGATTCCAGCCTAAGCAAGAGTTGTCTCCTAGTCAAGAATATGGAAGTGGAAAGAGCCAGGATTTAAGTTGTTTCCTCAGAAGACTGTGATAGGGTTTTCCCTAATCTGCAGACGGAGGGAGCTCCACATCTTAGCTGACAGATAAGGGAAAGTTATTCCACCTTGTCTAGATCGTTTGATTCTGGTATTGTGAGACGATGGAGTGAGGAGGAGTGAAGAAGGCTCAGCGGTTGATGGTGAATGAGCTTTTTTAGATATGGCTTGGCCCTACATCTGCTAAGCTTTTGTGTATTAGGCAGACTGCCTTAAGCCATATCTAGAAAAGCTCATTCACCATCAACCGCTGGGCTATGGGGATTTTAACGTTTTTCTAAGGAAGTATTCAATTGCATTATATTTGTACACATATAAAAGATGCATACTTTGAGAAGTTATATAAAGGTCTTTTAATGTCATGGAAGAGTTAAATTGTTGTGCACATGTCACTGGAGATGTTTGCCATTACTCCCTGTGATGAAGTGTGTCATTCCTTCTGTCCTCAAGAGATGCACTGTTCAAGTGCCAATCTAAAAGGCTCTTTACTCAGGACAATATCATTCATTGTGTTTCTTGAAACAGGTCCTCACAGGTCTCGCAAACTAAACCTCAGTCAGACTCTAGCTCTACAGGATACAGTTATGGAGGGCGCAGCAGTTACAGCGGCAGCAGCGGGTATGACAGAGGCTCTGGCACCGTTCTTCCAAAGGTAAATGTTCCTTGTGATACCCAATGCATGCACACTTGTACCCCACTCTCACAATAATCAGGCTCTGACATCACCACTTGCATCTCACTCATTCTCTAACATGAGAGTCACAGCGCTGGGTTAGATTCAGCATGTGGAGACTATCTTAGAGCATGTGACTTAGATTCAGGCTCAGACTGGAGCTTTGTAATGCTGATCCTGCATTCTGTCAGTAAGTTCTTTCTCACATATTAACACGTCTAGGTTTTCAATAGGACAAGGTAAGGCAACAACCTTAAGCACATCACTTTCGGGTGGTACCAAATTACTGGAAAAAACCCACAATTAAACTGTTTTCTCTGTAGTTTGCTGGTCTCAACTACACTACTTTAACTACTGTCCAGGATTCCAGATATGAACAAATAATATTTATCACTGAATTAGACTTATGTTAAACTTTATAATGCTGTGTAGATGTAGTGAGCACGTTTTTCCAAACCTACTTTAACGGACAGTGGCTAGCACTTTCCTACTTCTTACTGAGGCCCTAAGCACTCTCCAGATGGTCGACCCGACCAATGGTGTGGTATTTGAATCAGAGAAAGATGCAGGACTGCTCAGCTCTTTCTGTATCGGATACTGTTCCAGGGTCTGAAAGTCTGGAAAGGGAATAAGCTTCTACAGGTGGGGGGTTTGTTGGGAGGCCACCCTGGTGTGACAGGGTTCATACCACAGGTGACATTGCCTAATCAAAAGGGAAATTCTACACAAAGTATAGCAAAGTGTGTTAGAGGCCAGAAAAAGGCACTCTTAAGCTTCCAGTAAAACACCATAGCCCTCATTCTGAGTCAGGAAGAGAAACTCTACAACCTTAACTTGCTGAACTCTCTTCTAAAGTTAGTACTTTGGTCAACATACCTACCTCTTTTCTAACCTGTAGCATGTGTGTCACTCCAGTAACGTGGTATACAAAGAGTGATGAATGGGATGCTTGAATTAATCTCAGCCACCGGTAATTACTCGGGCCACATCCCAATCCATTGTTATTTTGCACACTATGCCACCTCAATTTAGACCCAGTCATATGCAAATCAATCTTGATCCTGCTCCAGTAGGAACAGTGAGGCCTGTACTGCTAGGCCAGGTCCTCCCTGAGCCAGAACGCAAGCAACCCAGGATTGTATACTCCCTCTCTGATAAGGGCTCATCAGCGAGATATAGATTAGTTCCAATGGCATAGTGTCCATGGGACCGACATCTGGGCTCTATTCTCATATGAAAAAATCTACTTGAAATGCAAACACGAGAAACGTTCTATACGATTCAGTGCCCGGTAGGAAAAATAGCACAACACTTTAGTAAATTTTGGGAACTTCACATAGCTCAAAAGTTGGCAATTTCACTGTTGTCATTTACATTTCACCTAGGGCTAACTCACTGGTAGCAGGGCTTAGTCACCTTAACTTACTGGTAGCAAGCCCTACTATATGGCTGATTCAACCACCCATGTTGCATTACACTATGGTGACTGCATTTTAGATATATCTGCAACTTGCTCCATATTTTGTTTTTCAGAGCCAGCCAGGACAACACAGGTCATAACGATTACAGAGGACTTAGTTGATGGCAAACCGGTCAGTGCGAAAAGACAGGTACATGACCATCAATGAATGTTGAGTAGGAGTTGAAGGTTGCAGACCCAGCCAATGGAACATGCGAGGAAAGGATTCCAGATAATGGAGAATGGCAGAAATACTATACGCTTTTTGGACTGCTTTGCACTTCATCCATATGCTTACAGTAGATCCCATGTGTACTACCCTCCCAATAAAAGAGCTTTTTCCAATTTGCAACTTGAAAAAGAGCATCCCAGTGCAGAGCTGGTGACATCACAATTTCTGAGCAGCTGCCACAACAAAGTTCATGGATGTAACTAAATTTCACAGTGAATCATACATAGTTAATGTTAAATGTATTATCAATAGAAACCATAGGGACCAGGAGCGGTCCATGCGGGTAAGAGCGGTGAGTGGGTGGGGCCAGGTTGGGGAAGGATTCGACAGACAACCACGAGGGAAAATTAAATAGATAATTAATTTTCCCTCTGCGGCGTCTGTCGAAATCCGCACCCCTGCTAACCGACCCCACCCCTCCTACCTGCACAGGCCGCGACTGACAGAGATAATAATGCATTAATTTCACCTGAAGATATTGTAAGAGAGGATACAAGAAAGAAACTTCAATCTGGAAACATTTGATGTGTGGTTCCTTTTCAATTCACAATTAAGCATTTATTTTTTAGGTTGTGCGGACAGTCTTCTTTTTACATCTGCTTGCTTTGTTGTTCAATTCAATAAACTTTCTCTTTGATGCAAGGTAATACACGTCTTTTCATTTATTGGTGTTGCTGCAACTAACTTCTCTCCAGGTTTCAGAGATTTTTTGCTTCAGAACTTCTTTGCCACTGAACAAAGTTGCATTTACAGCAAAGCTCAACTCCGAGGCAGAAGGAGCTATAAGGACAAAAAATGATTTGAGGGTTAAATAAATGGATGGATGATTGGGATACATTTATATAGCAGACAATATATATTGTGTCCTTTTGTGCTGATCTGCATTATAATCTACAAGCCAGAAAGTGTAAGTGTTCATTAAGTTAACAATAAATTTAGAAAGAGAGATTTGATTATAGAAGGGAATCTGAGATAGTGGGGTCTCCTGGCTAATATCCCTGGAAAGGCATTACAGTATCTGGGACCTACATAAGAGAAAGTCCCTCTTTCTCTATCCCTGGGACTCAACGATGAACAGTAAAAAACATTTTCAATGAGAGCGCAGTTGTCTGGTGTGGAATTCAGGGTGAAGTTTGGGAATAATATATGCAGGTTTGCTCAAAAAATTTACATCAGAAATAGGATTTTGAAATTAAGATTGTCCTCCACATTGTGGTAACTGTTCCTCAGAAGGAAGAAGGACTCAGAGGCCAATTAGGTCGCTGAAATGAGATAAAGAAGGACAAAGTCTCTAAAGGAAGTGTTCATTATCAGTGCTCAGTGGGGAACCTCTCTTTTTGATATTAGTGCCCTCACACACCCTTGCGAGTGTCATGCTTCATCATCGGGCGTTGCTCCTCGTGGGGGCGGCGCTGCAGTCCCCCACGGGCCCGAGAGAGGGCTCTTTGTCGGAGATCTTTTGTGGAGACTCCGCAGTTGTGCATGCGGGTGTGTGGGCCTAAAAAAGGGGGGAGTGTGGTGTCTTAAAATTACCCACCGGTGCCGTGGGGATAATTTTATTCGTTGGTCCGGGGGTAAGATAAAAAAATCTGTACAGGGGCAAGGGGCAAACCTCTATTAATAGATGGCATAAAGGACGGGGTATTACTCCCCTGCTCCTATTGCCCGTGTGTGAAGGAGTGTGTGCTGGTCAACATGTTTCGTGCCGTCGTTGGGTCCCTAGTGGATCCCCTCGCGCTTCGTCAGGACCAAAAATGTGACAAATAAAGAAATTGAAAGGAAAAGAGTGGGACACTCTTTGTTCCTAAAATACCTCTTATTCAGGTGAGATTATGCGCATTACGCTATGGAGACACTGTTCACGTGTCCCAGCCTAGTACCTGTGGGGATGAAAGAGAGACAAAAGACAAGGAACAAACATATAGAGACTCAAAAAATGCTCGACGTTCACAAGGCATCTGAAAGAAGTACCTTTTGAGGCTGATAAGTGCATGCTGGTTGATGGAACGTTCAACCTAAATGATTAGAGACATTAGCATGCGCTCGGATGTGCAGGTGCTATTAGCCATATAACTCCATGAGATTATAGGTGAACATTGGTCAAACAAACAAAAGTGTACACTAGTCTTAAAAGGTGCAATTCGAGAAAAGGGCCACCCGAGTGATGTGCTCACACAGCGCGGATATGATGGTAGATGATGCGTTTGGAATAATCCGTATTGCAGCAGTGGATAAACCAAGTAATGGCATTTCTGATTATAGTACGTTGGTTTTGTAGTGGAACAATAAGGTAAATTCATGCACAGTGGTCGGGAGGTTGAAAAGAAATAAACAGAGTAAAAGTTTACCCCTAGCGAGAAGGAGAAGTGCCCCCTCGTAAGTCCTAACGGCGGTGGGGGGTAATCACCGCGGACAAAGACAATAGTAGGTAAAGGTTTTTCCAATGGCATACCTTTTGTCAGATGTCTCTCATGATAAAGCAGCGGAGTAATACTCACGTCGTTGACCCCTCGTTCAAGCCTATTTACCTGCCCAGCCGTATACGGGACTCCGGCGTAGTGGAGGTGGAGTAGCTCCGGTATTTGTGCCGGTGAAAGGCGGAAGTGTTTGGGAACGGAGAGGGGCGTGTCTCCCCGGGGAGCGGGGCATTACCTGGAAGTTTACACGTCGGCAGAAGCTGGTCGCCATATTGGAGTGGGAACCACTATTAAAGAATGTGCTAGGCACTGGCACACTCTTATGAACTCTCGTAGAGAAATAGAAAAATAAAAAAATATGTATTGGATATTGTGAGTCTGTAATACCAAGGGAAAAGGTGGTTGTAGCGCTGAACCCCCGAAAAAAGAACATGTTGGAGGGAAGAAAAAGGCGAGCGCTGTTGGATGTGTACTATGTTTGAAATTATCCTGTATTAGCTACACGTGAATAAAGAATTCAGTTCCTTAATGGTTGCCTGGATCGGCGATACGGGGCTATTGAGATAGTATGGAGTGACATGCAGGACGATTGTGTCTGTAGTAGTGTAGTCAGATTACTCACGGTAAGTGCAGGCTAACACTGCCTGTAGGTGTAACTTGCATAGATTCGCCAGGAAGGATATGACAGAAAAAAGGTGCCATTCTGTCTGTGTGATGGAAATGTACGTAAGGACGCAGAGGGTGGCGACTCTGAGTTTTATTCACTCAAACATATAGCGGAGTTGAGAGCTGCAGTTTGATTGAATATACCCCGTATACCTCTGAATCCTGTTGGAGTTAGGTGTGAACATTGTCACACAAGTGAGGACATTGTTCTCTTGTTTCTCTTTTACCTCCAACAGAGCATCTCTGTGGTTGTTCCTCGCTCGTTTTTGTGCTCTGCTTATGGTTTTTGGTGGGTAGTGACGTTCCTTGAGGTTATGTGATCGAATGGCAGATTGTTTTTCATATTCGCAAATGGTATTGCAATTTCGACTTAGTTGAAGGAACTGACCGACTGGGACATTATCCCTTAGTGCTTTCGGATGATGGCTCTGATATAGCAGGAGACTATTTCTATCCGTAGGCTTCCGATGGTTAGTTGTAAGTAGTGTGCCATTGCGTAAAGTTATCCAGAGATCCAGGAACGCAATGCTCTCTTCTGAACTGGTACCGGTGAACTTGAGGAAGGGGTCCAGTGTGTTAAGCCATGCGAAAAAGGTACTGCATAGGTCCACATTCCTTGTCCACATTAAGAGGACATCGTCGATGTAACGGCGCCATGCCATGATATTTTCTTTGTAGGGATTGTTGTCACCCAGGATAAACTTGTCCTCAAAGTTAGCCATGTACATGCAGGCCAGTCTCGGCGTGAAGGTGCTCCCCATGCTGGTACCCTCTATTTGGTGGTAAAGCTGTTTTTTAAAAGCAAAAAAGTTATCTTTTATGGCCAGAGCAGCACATTCGCAGATGAAGGAGATGGGTGTTTTGTAGATCCATTTGGTCTTGCTCCCGCAGCATGTTTTCCATGACCTCAAGGATGGCATCTTGAGGTATATTAGTATAAAAGGCTTCTACATCCAATGTGGCCAGGAGGGTGATAGAACACAAAAGCATAGTACGATGTAAAAAGACCAACACGAAACTACAGAACCACTTCCTTGAAATGAGCCATACCACCAATGATCTCAAATGGGCCATCATAGATTCCAATACTAATTGGACTGCGACTACACTTTTCAGACATGAACAACGCTGGGTTTTCCGTCTAAAGAGCAACACACGTGGGCTCAACGACTATATACCATGGTCTGAATTAGTCACCTAGGTCCTCCTAATCAGGCAATAAAGGATCTATTCCTATCCACCTTACCGCTGCCCCTCCCAGTTCATAAAGATACATGAACCAATTGTTTCACAAACAGAAGGCATTCATTATAGTGGCACCTTTCTACATCGCCCCCTGTCTTAGTGAATAAAATTGGGAGTCGCCACCCTTTGCGTCCTCACGTCCTTCTCCATTACAGAGACAAAATGACCTTTCTATGTCACCATCTACCTGGCATATCACTTCCAGTAACACCTATAGGCTGTGCGAGGCTGCACGAACCTTGAGTAATTTGTCTATACTCCTATGACCACGATCAACCCACTTGCCAACACACCCTACTCCAACAGGCCTGTGCCACCTATCCAGGCAGCCATAAAGGAATTAAATTGTTAATTGACTTGTAGTCATTACAGGGTATATTCAATCAAGCTGCAGCTCTCAACTCCGCTATATGTATGAGTGAATAAAACTCAGAGTCGCCACCCTCTGCGTCCTTACGTACATTTCCATCACACAGACAGAATGGCACCTTTTTTCTGTCATATCCTTCCTGGCGAATCTATGCAATTTACACCTACAGGCAGTGTTAGCCTGCACTTACCGTGAGTAATCTGACTACACTACTACAGACGCAATCGTCCTGCATGTCACTCCATACTATCTCAATAGCCCCGTATCGCCGATCCAGGCAACCATTAAGGAACTGAATTCTTTATTCACGTGTAGCTAATACAGGATAGATTCAATCATAGTACACATCCAACAGCGCTCGCCTTTTTCTCCCCTTCAACATGTTCTTTTTTCGGGGGTTCAGCGCTATAACCACCTTTTTCCTTGGTATTACAGACTCAAAATATCCAATACATATTTTTTTATTTTTCTATTTCTCTACGAGAGTTCATAAGAGTGTGCCAGTGCCTAGCACATTCTTTAATAGTGGTTCCCACTCCAATATGGCGACCAGCTTCTGCCGACGTGTAAACTTCCGACCGAGCTCAGGTCAGGAGACGACTACTTTCCGCCATTCTTACTCTGGCAGTGTTCTACGCCACTTAGATAGTGGTGGGACGAAACTAGATATCACTACTATGGGGAGGATTGGGGATATGAATTTATTGAGAACCCCCAGCGGGAGATCGGGGACTACTGCACGTACGCTAAAACTAACGTGTCTAAACACTAGGTCGCTCCATAAACACCACCTAGAGATCTTCACACTGTTGCAGGATGAGGACATTGACGTCCTAACCCTTACGGAGACATGGTTGGGTGACGACTCCTTACCTGATATTATAGCGGCCCTCCCCTTTGGGTATGATGTGGTCTGGCAAAATCGAGCCCATAATGCTAGGGGGGGAGGGGTAGCAATTTTGTATAAAAAACACCTAAAGATTGTTAAAATAGCGGCTGAATCACTGGATATATCTGATGTTCTGGGTGTGAAGATCACGTTGGACAACTCATGTCTTGTAATCTTTACTGTTTACCGTCCGCCAAACTCGACGGCAGTGTTCAACGACTTATTTGCCTCTTTGATATCTGATCTTTGTACCCGGTGCCAAAAGATCGTGATAACCGGAGACTTTAATATGCACTGGGATAAAAGTCATGATGACTCGATATCTTGTCATCTGGAGAGCATTATGTCATCTCTTGGAATGAGACAGCTGGTAAATGCCCCCACGCATATTAAAGGGAATATCTTAGATCTTATCTGGAGCTCAGATCCTGAGGTAGTTTTCGTTGATATTCTTCCATGTATTTGGTCCGACCATTATTTGGTAAACTGTGAGATCCCCATTACAGGATATCCAGCTCAAAAGCCTTCAAAAACGAAAGCAGTCCGTCAGTGGAAAGGAGTCGATTTACAATCCTTGTCCGCTACCCTTCCTGGGTATGTTCAATCATTGATACCTAGTGAGGATCTAGATCTAGACTATAAAAACCTAACACGAACCTTGAGTCTGGCAATGGATGAAATAGCACCTGTGAAAACCCATAAAGTTAATAGAGCAGGTAAAGGGGCTCCATGGTTCACCGCGGCCTTGAGGGATCATAAAAAGGAGCTTCGTTCTCTGGAAAGGAATTGGAGGAGAACAAAGGATGGCACGGATAGGGAACGATATAAAATCTGTCTTAATAGATATAAAAAGCTGATTATGGCTACAAAAGTAGCCTTTTATGAAGCTCGCATTAGTCAGGCTGAAAATATCCAGAAGGAAACATTTAACATCTTGACGGAGCTGAGTAAAAAACCTGAAACGTCGGAAACCACAATAAATGTGGACACGTTTCAACGCTTCTTCCTGGAGAAGGTGGAGACCATTCTCTTAGAGATTAAGAATGGCACGTTGTATGGCCCACCTCCGCTACAGGAGCCTCTTTTTCCTCTGGAAATTTCTCTTTCAAGGTTCCCTGTGATAGATCATCAAAGCTTTGAAAAGCTTATGAATAGAACCAAGTCCGGTTCCCCGGCGGACCCATGCCCTCCGAAGGTTTTTCGTTTGGCGTGCTCCTTGTTAGGAGATTATATTATTCCTCTCCTTAACAGTTCACTGGAGACCGGCTTTCTACCATCCAGCTTTAAGGAAGCTCCTGTTAGACCTCTTTTGAAGAAGCCGGGAGCCGACGCGACCATTCTGAAAAATTATAGACCGATTTCTCAGTTGCCTTTTTTGGCTAAGGTTTTGGAGCAACATGTTCTGAAGTCTCTTTCCGGTTTCCTGGAGACACACCACATACTCCAGGAGCGTCAGGCAGGCTTCCGTGCACATCATAGCACTGAGCTGGTGATGCTTGCAGTGCTAGATGAGCTTAGAGGTATGGCTGACAGTAAGAAGCCTAGCGCCCTGATACTGTTAGATCTATCAGCGGCGTTTGATACTGTCAGCCATTCCCTACTACTGGATAGACTAGCCCGTTTTGGGATAAAAGACCTGGCTCTTAAATGGCTGCAGTTTTTTTTAAACGGTAGGACACAGAGAATCCAGTTTGGGGATTGTATATCGGAGGTCGGAGTGTTAGAGTGCGGCGTCCCGCAGGGCTCCGCTCTCTCTCCGTTATTATTTAATCTCTATCTGCAACCTCTGATTAACTCTTTAGCCAAAATGGGTTGTCATGTATTTAATTACGCTGATGACACCCAGTTACTTTTGAGTATCGATAATACAATGTCAGCTCAATCCAATGCCCAAGATATCCTCGGACATACGGTCAGTTGGATGACGGTAAATTTGCTGAAAATAAATCCAGACAAGACCGAGATACTGGTGGTTTCAACTACAGCTTCACCTTGGGGTGACCTTTATTGGCCCCAGGACTTGGGCCCTACACCGATCCCAAGCAAGCAAGTAAAAAGTCTTGGGATAAAGATTGACAACGAGCTGTCAATGGCCAATCAGATCTCTGCGGTTGTAGGGACTTGCACTGGCATGATTAGACAACTGCGCAAGCTTGTCCCTTTTCTTTCCTTCTCCATGCTACGTACAGTTGTTTCTGCCACAATAATATCTAGGCTGGACTATGGAAACGTCCTGTACCTAGGCCTACCAAAGTCTTTGACTAAGAGATTGCAGGTTGTGTTAAATGATGCTGCGTGACTGATTTTCAGACTCCCTAGAAGAGCCCAGGCTTCTCCCCTACTGCACAAATTACATTGGCTCCCCATTGTGCAGAGAGTGGAGTTTAAGAGCCTCTGTATGGCCCACAAGGCGATCTATGGACAGGCCCCTGTTTACATCAAGGAACGTTTAGAGCTTTATCAGCCTAAACGAGCGCTTAGATCGGGGAATGCCCAGTTGCTAGCCTGCCCGCGATACAGGTTGTCAACAAAAGGAGGTAGATCCTTCTCAGTGCTGGTCCCACAACTTTGGAATAGATTACCGGAATCACTCCGGAGAGAGGGTAACCTTCTATGCTTTAGGAAGCAGCTGAAGACGCTCCTCTTCAAAGAGGCTTTTTGCCACTTAAAATAGCTTCGCGTAGGGCATTTCCTCTTCTCGCGTCCAGGGCCTGATCTATAGTTGTTAGTCATTGGTTCAAAGCGCCTAGAGACCTGCAGGTGAGTTGGCGCTATATAAGCCTAATATAACATAACATAACATATGGCGACCAGCTTCTGCCGACGTGCAGACTTCCGGGTTGTTCGACGCTCCCCGGGAAGACACGCCCCTCTCCGTTCCCAAACACTTCCGCCTTTCACCGGCACAAATACCGGAGCTACTCCACCTCCACTAGTCCGGAACCCAGTATATGGCAGGGCAGGTGAATAGGCTTGAACGAGGGGTCAACGACGTGAGTATCACTCCGCTGCTTTATCACGAGAGATGTCTGACAAAAGGTATGCCATTGGAAAATCCTTTACCTACTATTGTCTTTGTCCGCAGTGATTATCCCCCACCGCCGTTAGGACTTACGAGGGGGCACTTCTCCTTCTCGCTAGGGGTAAACTTTTACTCTGTTTATTTCTTTTCAACCTCCCGACCACTGTGCATGAATTTACCTTATTGTTCCACTACAAAACCAACGTACTATAATCAGAAAGGCCATTATTTGGTTTATCCACTGCTGCAATACGGATTATTCCACACGCATCATCTACCATCATATCCGCTCTGTGTGAGCACATCACTCGGGTGGCCACTACGGTAGAATACAAGAGCCCTTTTCTCGAATTGCACCTTTTAAGACTAGTATACACTTTTGTTTGTTTGACCAATGTTCACCTATAATCGCATGGTGTTATATGGCTAATAGCACCTGCACATCCGAGCACATGCTAATGTCTCTAATCATTTAGGTTGAGCCTTCCATCAACCAGCATGCACATATCAGCCTCAAAAGGTACTTCTTTCAGATGCCTTGTGAACGTCGAGCATTCTTTGAGTCTCTATATGTTGGTTCCTGTTCTTTTGTCTCCCTTTCATCCCCACAGGTACTACGCTGGGACACGTGAACAGTGTCCCCCATAGCGTAATGCGCATAATCTCACCTGAATAAGAGGTATTTTAGGAACAAAGAGTGTCCCACTATTTTCCTTTCACTTTCTTTATTTTCACATTTTTGGTCCTGACAAAGCACGCGGGGATCCACTAGGGACCCAACAACGGCACGAAACAACTTGACCAGCACACACTCCTTCACACACGGGCACTAGGAGCAGTGGAGTAATACCCTGTCCTCTATGCCATCTATTAATAGAGGTTTGCCCCTTGCCCCTGTACATATTTTTTTTCTTACCCCCGGACCAACAAAGAAAATTATCCCCACGGCACCGGTGGGTAATTTTAAGACACCCCCCGCCTTTTGTTTAGGCCCACACACCCGCATGCACAACTGCGGCGTCTCCACAAAAGATCTCCGACAAAGAGCCCTCTCGCGGGGCCCGTGGGGGACTGCAGCGCCGCCCCCATGAGGAGCAACTCCCGATGATGAAGCATGACACTCGCAAGGGTGTGTGAGGGCACTAATATCAAAAGGAGAGATTCCCCACCTAGCACTGATAAGGAACACTTCCTTTAGAGACTTTGTCCTTCTTTATCTCATTTCAGCGACCTAATTGGCCTCTGAGTCCTTCTTCCTTCTGAGGAACAGTTAACCACAACGTGACTTAACGATATTTCTTGGGAGTATTGGTAATGGACCTAGTTTTTCCTAACCCACTCCCAGTCCCCCCTCTCCTAGTTTCATTTGTCCTCCATTTGAAGCTGGTGTAAATATTTGCTACGATGGTTTGCAATCAAAATTGTGGAGATCGGGGGCATGGCCAGCCAAGACAGTCAAGTGGATGTGATCCAACGAGGCTCCATTGCATCAGGTGACAAAGATGGGGAAAACCCGGTGAAGCTGTCAGTTTATCACCTCCGCTTGTTAACGGGAACATGATCGACAGGGTTAGGGCATTCCTTGGACTGACTGGGTACTATAAAAGATTTGTTCGGAACTATGGGACCATTGTTGCTTCCCTGACAAAACTGACTTTTAAAAAGAGGCTCAAGAAAGTTAATTATACACCAGAGTGTCAGAAGGCTGCTATGTGTTCAGCACCAGTGTTACTAGACCCTGACTACACAAAGGAATTTGTTTCTTCAGAAATATTCTTCAGAACAAGGGATTGGGGCAGTGCTGGCACAGGTAAATGAGGAGGGCCTTGATCAGCCACTTGAATTCATTAGCAGATGTCTTCTCCCCAGAGAGAAGAGATGGTGGGCCATTGAGAGAGAGAGAGGCCTTTGTTGTGGTTTGGTCCCTGAAAAAGCTGAGACCATATTTGTTTGGTACTCACTTTCATGTTCAAACTGACCACAAATTTTCTCAGATGGTTCATAAAGATGAGTAGGGGGGAACCCAAGCTATTGAGGTGATGCATTTCCCTACAGGGAATGTACTTTGCAGTGGAACACTAACCTGACGTTGCCCATGCTAATGCAGATGGACTTTTCCAGGGTTTCCCAATTAGCTGACGAGGACTACTAGGGTGTAGGTTAGTGACCCATTGCCTTTCGTTTGGGGGGCTATGTTGCAAAGTCATGCTGTATGCCCTGTGCAACCCCGTGTTATGCTGGCTGGTACTCGTGGTAACTGACTGTCTTTGGGCTCTGTCTAAGCAGGACCAGGCCAGTGCTATTTTGAAAACACAGTTTTAATGCACACATACATGAGGGTACACAATATATTAGGGTAAACTTACAATTGGCATGACCTACTGTATAAGTCCCTAGTAGATAATTGGGCTGGGGAATTAAAACAACTTTAAAGTCCTTAGTATATAACAGGGTATGACAGTTTAGAGGCCAGCAGCCCTTTCTGCACTTGCATGTGTACACTGCTGACAGTCTGAGGTCATTTTAAAAGCAGCCTTGTATACCAGCACTGATTTAAATGTAAATAGTGCCCACACTCAATTTTGGTGGTAGGGACACTTACAAAAGTGATAAATATTCAAGCAGTTTAGGTACCCCCCAGGGTCTCCCCTGGGTATCACAGGGGTAGGAGGCATGGCATTATAAGGAGGGGCCTTTTAAAAGATGTTTTATATGCTCTTGGGAGAAAGAAATTGCACATTTCACTTTCCCAATTGTAGTAAAGTGCTTCCAAAAATCGGCTTTGGTGCTAAGAGCACTGTGGAGTGAAGGTCTACCATATTTTTGCATATTCAGGACCACTAAAGTCTCTCCTTGGTGTCCCAAGGGTGAGGGGTCATGAAACTATAAGCATGGCCTTCATAAAAGATGTTGTATATGTCCTGGTAATAAAGAAATCGCCCATTTCATTTTCCCCATTGTAGATACCTAGCCATATAGGATAACATTGCAATAGTTTATGAACGCAGAACTATCACTAGGAATTGAATTAGGATATCATTCAAGTACTTAGGAGAATGGTATTGATAAATCCAGCATATGTCATTGCTGATTTTTTCCTAAATTCTACAGAAAATAAGTTATGACTTTGTCTGTAAGCCAAAATCCAGCATTCCTGCAGTTCTCCCTGATTAGTCAGAGTTAACAGGATTAGCCAGGCTGCTTTGATCAAGTGATAAGTGGATCACCCATGGAGAGGATATCTGGTGGAGCGAGCTCTGCTACACGGGAATGCCAGAGAAACGGAAGGGGGAGGGGATGTAAAGCATGAGGCTTCAAAGGAGGACTAAGACAGGCAGAGAATGCCAGGTCCATCTACCCTCATCCCCCATACCCTTTTACTCAGCCATATGGTAGGCTTAAGGAAGGAATCCGCAGATGGTAGGGGAGGAGAGCTTTGGAAATGATCCATACTGGAGGTTGGTTTAACTAGTTCTTGATCCTCTGCTGAGATTTCAGCCATACTGAATTTTGGAGGAATAGTGCTGTCTGGGAGAAGATTATACCACACTTTGGAGGAAGTGGTCGTGCTCTGGGGTGTTGCCGTGCACCTCTTTGGACAGGCGTGCTCTCTTGCTTGACCCCAGAGAACAATTAATAAATATGTGAGAGGAGCAGAGGTTCTCAGATCTGCTGTTTGAAACTAAGAGAAGAAGAAGGATTGCCAAGCTGGAAACTTGATTTGTACCATCAGGCCTTGCATTCCAACTGACTGCACCTGCTGCATTATCTGAAACTACAGCCCTGTGGATGTACCCTGCTTCAAGAGGAATATAGAGTGTACTCAATGCAAGCTACAGGATAACAGAGCTCAACCAGGCCATCACCACCAAGAATCCTCTGCCTGGAGTGCGTCAAATAGATTTCTAGGGTTTAGTCCAGGTGTATTGTGGGAATTATGGTCCCAACCTTTCAAGGACCATCTTGGAGATTCCAGACCCTTGGACTGTGTTTTGGATGCCAAGGAACCTCAAGAGGAACTTCAGAGAGAAGTTTCAGAAGTTAGAAGAAGTTGGCATCAACATTTGGAAAAAAAGCTCCATAAGGGGACTGACTCAACTGCGAGAGCCAAGCTGGCCACCTTCGACCGTGAGCCAAGCAGACGCTGGTTCATCCAGTTGAAAAGCTCCGGAGGTCCGACTTACATAGTTTGACTGGAAGCTCCCTGAAAAACCCTCACCGAATTCAGACTGGTGAAGAGCATCGAGGGACCCCGGCAGAAAAAGCTCCAGAAACGTTTCTAAGTCTGAAGGTAAAATTTGACCGAGGCCTACCGCAAGGGGTATGTGACAGGGCTCCATCAAAGTCAGCCTGAAACGGTGACTTTGTCCTGGTCAAGTGCGACCCGATGTCCCAGAGTGGTGCTATAGGTTTTTAGGCACTACATAGTGTTCAGTCATTAAATAGTCATATCTCGGGTTCCCTACATTGGATATTTGTCGTTTTGGTGTCATTTTAAAGATACAAATATTTCCAATTTTTATAAATTGGTTTTCACTTTTTATTGTCTATTGTGTATTAATTATTTACTGAATTGGTGACTGACTGACTACTGAATTGGTGTTTTTAAATGCTTTACATACCTGTCTCCTAAGTTAAGCCTGCCTGCCTGCAGCCAAGCTACCCAGGGGTGAGCATGCGAATATTATTATTATTATTAACATTTGTAAAGCGCGACAGCTACCTCCAACGGAGGTGTCCCGGCGCTAGCATCCATCCAGTGAGGGGGGGAGAGGCCAGGAGAGAGGCCCAAAGTGTTAGACGGTACAATAATAATTTGTTGAAACCTGTGCTGAGCCCTAGACTGTGTTAGTGGCCTTATTGCCAGTGGTAGGTGCATATGTACCACTACTAATAACCCTCTTTCTAACATCTTTTTATCTTCCTGTTTATTAATCTACTTAAACTTAATGTATTCCTCTTCAGATGTGCAATTAGCATAATTGATTCGACATCTTAAAATCTTAACATAAACATTCCACAAACCACTTCAGAGATGACTTTTCTTATATATGCCAACAGAACCTCCCTTTCTTACATTTTAACTTACACAAATATATCATACTTGGTTACCTTTATCCAGTTCCATAATGGGTTCCTGTAAGAAAGTAGTTTATTAGTTGCGGTTGGAGACTACCCACCTCAAGACATAATCATAACCCTTGGTAGGGTATAACTGCACAATAACTAAAAATATCTGAGTTCAACCTCATGGTAGCAGTGGCCTAGAGCAGACATTTTTTTTAACTTAGGGCAATGTGTAAAGTATCTATGCAGTACCCAAACGTCAAAATGAAAATGAAAATTCCAAACCAAATTTTAAGAATAGAGGAAAGTTTAATAAACAAAATTGCGCACAAAATGATATAAATACAATAGGGGGAACAGGAGATATTCATTTTAAGGTTTTAAATAGAAATAGCATTAAAAAGTGCATAGCACCAATGATAGTTAATGGTCGAAGTTAGCCAACTGCAATGGAGTGCAGGTCTGATTTACCGCAGGGGTGTCCTGGTCAAAGATTTTATCTTCTGATTTAGGGCCTTTTTTATATCTTGGCCGTAAGCATATTCAGTCGCAACAGTATGCTTACCACCAAGATAATGGTTTACATGCGGGCAGGCCATATATTTAATCATGGCGGAGACTACTCCGTCTACGCCCTGATTTATCCCCTCCGACGGCGATGTGGTTGTTGGAAGCAGACCTGTAATTCCTCCTACTGATTTAGATGGGCGGGATTATAGATCCATTTTCACTGCCTAACACTGACAGGAAAACTCTGGCGGTTAGGGGTAGTGAGAACTGCTAAATGCTACCCTAGCCATGGTAGCGGACTCTCATGGCAAGGGGTAGCATTGTGTTTTTGATTTTCGAGATTTTTTTTAAAAAATGTCTTTTTTTTATCATGTTGATGGAGCCCTGTACCAAAGAGCAAACTGCATTGACAAGAAACGCGGTGACAGTGGTTCCCATGATGCTTCATAAATGACCACCAGCTTTGCAGTCATTTATACATTTAGGGGCAGTCTACTCACGAGAGTGCGGAGAAATGTACTCCATAGGCCTAGCACAAAAATGTTTCACCTGCCGGGAAATACATCTTCTCTTACTCTTTTAATGTGCAATCAACCATAGGACTAAACTTCTAAGGCCACCAAGACTTCAGGGTACCCATTTATAGACTCACAGGGTGTCAGGCAGAGACAGTCAGGAGTGTCCAGTCCAGTCCAGTTGTCCTTGGTTAGCTGGGTACTTCCAGGAAATGGCCTCTTGCATCGTGTTGCCTCCTTGTAGCCACAAAGGCTACAGCTGACCCTTGGAGTGCTTTTCTTTGTTTTGGGTACAAGAGGGAGCAGATCAACTATTTCAGAGCTCCTCTTGGGCTACAGACACCAGGTCCAGTCCTTTTTTTCTGGCCCATAAAGTGTTCTCTAGAAAGTGCCTGGTGATGCACCTTTAAAGCCTGGCACTAGCTAGACAGTGGGGGTAACGTCTTGCCCTCCCTAACAAATGGGGTAAACATTCCCGAAGCCAGACCTACCCACTTTTTTAGTGGTTCCTGTCTTACTTACTGCAAACAGACCCCCAAAACCATGTGTGAGGGCATTTTCAAGACAGTGCAAGTCTTCAGCCAAACCAAACTTGTATTCTGAGGTCTGAGGCTGGGGATGTGGGTAGGAAGTGTCCTATGTTAATCCCAGTGTCCACCCACATCAAACAAAACAATCATGTTAGACGCAAGCACTGTACTCACAACAAACCCAGAGACAAAAGTCTGGAAGGACAAAAGCAGGGCCCTTCAGCAACTAGAAAGTTGGTAAAAGGGAATTCACTTGGTATCCTGTTTTATCCCTTTCAAGCATGACCTACACATTACCAGTGGCTCCATAGATCTATCAAGCAGGATGTGACACTGTGCTCACAGAAGGAGGCACACAGCCCCCACTCTGCATATTCTGTTATTCCCAGATGAGTCATCTCTGTCAATTAATGTGAGCCTACTATTTGCTCCTAGGAGGAATTTCCAACCTTCTTCACACCTATTCAAGGCTCCTCACTGTCTGGGAGAGGGCACAGGCTTATGCTGATTTTCCTTCTAACAGTTCAGGTAGGTAGAAGGTAACTTTCTAAAAGTTACTTTTCCCTAATATTTATAAAAAATCTGACTACACTTTTGAATTGAATTTGTAATAACAATTATCAATAGTTGTTTAATTATTAATCAAGCAGGTCCAATTCAAGAGTTCCATTAATAGTTACTAATATCGCTCCCCAGTGTTTCGCTGTGTGTCTATATAGAAGTGATCTATTAATAATCAAAACACATAATTTTAGGCCCGCTGCAGATTTTAAACTGCCACCATTAGGCTACACAGGGAGGCCTTAGCAATGTTCACCCAGCCACTTCAGCACAATAGTGGCACAATATGTGCTGCAAACAAGAACTGGCATTTAATTTAATATCACTGGGTACACTTTGTAAACCATATACTAAGGTGTTATAGGTTAGTTAAATATACCAGTCTGGAGTATGCCAATTCAACCATGTTTAAAGGGGGATCACAGGCACTTTACTAGTAGCTAATAGGGGTAAAATGAACAAAGCTCCAAATCCAACAGAAATAAAGGGTCTACGAAAAGGTGAACAATCCAGAGTGATCACACAGAAAAGGCAGATTTTCTACAGATCACTTTTTAGCAGTTTCACTAAGGACAATAGAGCCTCGCTTGGTTACCTTTTAACCAGTCTGGTTTGAGTCTCCCTAACTTACTCTTTCATCTGTCCTATCAGAACTTACCTTTCTTACCTGTTTTCACCGGCCCAGTCAAAAATCCATCTTATCACAGCCACACTTGCTTACCTTTTCACCCATCCTCCTCCTACACACTAATTTTATTTCCTTCTCTTTCTCAATATTTTGGGACTATAATCTACTCCTCACTTATCAAAAGACTGCTCAAAAAGCATCTCCTCCACACAAGTGTAAAACAGTGACAGAGAACACCACCATTTACAGACATTTACAGAACCACCATCAAAAAAGCCAAGAGACCCCATTACGCACAAGAAATCTTGGAGGAACATGTTTAACCAAAGAGCTCTTTATAGGGGTTAATTAATTCTGGAACCCCACTAGTACTTAAATATAAAATATGCACATGAACTATGTTATACTCTTATACATACCGTCATTAAGAAAGCCGATAACCTTGAAGCTTACTTCCTCAAAATCATGCAACACCCTCCCAGGACCTGTCACCAAATTAGGCCTCCTTTTACCTTCCGATCATACTGTTTTCATTAAACATACTAACATATAAAAAGAACTACCAACCTAATTAAAGCCACAAGCATGGATGGTCTACAGACGATCCTTGATGGCCAAACACTATTAAATCAAACTTGAGTCCTCTGCTGCTATAGAGAGATCATCAGTACCTTCCTATTAATTGGTGAATTCTAAGCGAAACATCATATAATAAGCCTAGTGTAAAACTCAAACAAGCTGACCTAGCTGATTACAGGCCAATACCTTCTGTGGTAAACTCACTGAAAAGACAATCTTTTCCCAGGTGACAATGTTCATCCAGCAAAACAACCCACTGGCAAACAGACACAATGGATTTAAACTAGGAAGACATGTGGAAACAGCACTATTTTCCATCGGTGCTGACCTTACCTCTGTGGGGGTGCCACTCTACTTAGCTTACATTGAACTTTCACACAGCTATCCAAAAAACTAAACTACTCGCTCAAAGGCGGCATGCCACTTGAATAGAGGCTCCATTCCTCAACTGGATAAAATCTTTCAAAGACAGACTCCATATTGGGGCACTATCACTATTCAAGTCTACACCCCACATCAGTTAACATCCTGTTCCCCAGGGCTTAAATAGAGAACGTTTTTATTCTTAGATTGCACAATTCTTTCAACCTGACCAGCTATTACTATGCTGATGACACTCACATCAGCTTAAAACTTTGCCAACACTCTCAGATCAAAACTTCAAGACTTAGGGGCTGATTAGGATGTAGGGCGTATTGCCACCACCTGCATGGCGGTGGCGATCTGCCCTACATTTCCCTCCGCCCGCCACCCATTTTCCCCCGCCATATTAGTATAGCGGGGGGGACCAGTCGACCGGGTGGAAAAGGGGCAAGATATGGTGGCGGTGTCTGCTAGACACTGCCATCCATATTAGCAAGTGTGCGGGAAGCAGCCTTTCCGTGGGGGCGATGCCGCCACTGAAAGGCATGCAGATTTTGCTGTCGGGGCCTGTTGCGGGCCCCCAGGGTATTGGGGGTTGGGGGGTGCACATGGGGGGTACCTATGGTACCCCCCTACATTGTCATGGACAAGGTGACAGGCACCGCACATTGCATTCCCAGCATTGTGGTGGGCGATGCTGTCAGCACCGCCCGCCACAATACTGGGAATAGAGGATGCCACCGCCACGGTGGCAGTGGCATCCTATTTGCAGGTGCGGGACCGCCACACCACTGGCGGCCGGTCCTAGCACTGCTAGGGTGGCGGGTGGTAAGTCAAAGTCTATTAGCTGTGAAACAATGAATGCTAGAAAATCATTTCAAACTCAACTCTTCAGAAACAGAAGTAGTTTCCTGTGCATTATGGCAAATCTATAACCCAATATATTCTTGCTCCAGGCAAAGGGGTCACCACCTACTACTTCAAATGAAGTTGAAAAGCTTTGCGGGATTATGGGCTCCAACATATCTCTTTATTCCAATGTCAACAAAAAGCCGAGGAGTGCCACAAAACAGAGAATACAAAAACACTTCAGTCAAATAGCTATTCAACCTAAACAAACAGGACTATATCACATCTGCCCTCAAAGCACTACACTGGTTACCAGTGGCAAGAAGAGTACCTGTAAATCGTATTGTGTTGCACATTGAGTAATTCATGGACTGGGACCTGGCTTTCTACAAAAGAATGTCAGACTATACAAAGGAGATACCTCAGATCAGGAATAACTCAATAGCTGATAACTAAAAATTTAGGACGAAGCTGTATCTCAGTACAGAAACGAAAACTATGAGATAAACTGACAAAGAAAATCAGATCTTAAAAAAACCTTTTTATTGAGAAGTGTCTCAAAGTCTTGATTTTTAACGTCACCTAGACTCGAGGCCCTCTAATGCCACAACCCTGACTGGTTTGTATATAATGCACATGACTCTGCATTAAGTTTGGAGTACAGTCTGTGGACATCATGCATGATTCAGCAGCACTTACTGCTGGCAACACACTCATCTTATCCTCGTCCCTCCAATCAGAATAATTAATCCTTGCTAAGTACTTTGATACATTGACAAGAGATTGAAATACAGCTATACAATGGAAAGCATGCTACTACCAGCCTGTATCTTGTACACTGTCATAGTTTATGGTAATGCTCTGCATTTAAAGCATTTGTAAAGCACAAAGCTAGCAATACAGAAAAGGAGGGCTTTACACAAGTGGGAGCCGGGGTTTAGATTCAAGATCATTTACAGTAAAACATTATGAGTCCGATTCACAAAAGTAATCTGAGACAGAATCCTAACTTTACGACTTTCGGTATTCTCAAAAGGCATGTAGTAGTAGTAAAGTTTGGAATCCTAACTTTTCTATTACTAAATGCCTTTTGTGAATCCCAAAAGTCATAAAGTTAGGATTTTGTCTCAGTTTAGTAGTAGTAAAGAGAGGAATCCTAACTTTACTACTACTAAATACCTTTTGTGAATACCGAAAGTCGTAAAGTTAGGATTTTGTTTTAGTTTAGTAGTAGTAAAGTTAGTAATCCTAACTTTGCTACTACTAAATGCCTTTTGTGAATACTGAAAGTCGTAAAGTTAGGATTTTTTCTCAGATTACTTTTGTGAATTGGGCCCTATGTTCATGGTGGTGAAGCGTTTTCTCATGGATAGGCAGGGTTCTCTGAAAAGAGATGTCTTCAGCACCTTTTTGACTGACTTAGCAACATTCCATTCAAAATATATTCTAATGAAACAGCTAGAAGTAATTGCTACCTATTTACCATTCTTATAAATAGCTACACTAATTGTATGTTATTGTTAATTAAAGATTTTCTGTTGACGGTCAAGAACCCTGGCCAACGCTCCACACACTCCAATCATGATTTGCCCAGAAATCTCCTTCGTTTTCTGCTCTGTGATTTGCCAAAATGTTGCAAAAATAAACTTGATTGTATGAAATCCACCAAGGAGGGGGATCAAAGCCTCAAGTTCAAGCTTCTAAAAGCACTCCGAGATAAACAAAAAAAGTAAGAACCTTTTGAATGAGCAATTCTTATCCAGTAGGAATTGTTATGAGGTAAACTGTTTTCCCATAATTTTGTAATTTATCTATGCAATTACCAAAGAGGCACAACTATTTAAAAACAAGCATTTGCAATGCAAATGGTCTTGCCTTTGGGACCTTCTATGTATTTAGCTATGCAGTACATTAGCCTGGGTGCTGAAACAGCTACTGTTCTTTAACATGGAGGGAAAGTAAGCACCAAACTGCGTCACACGCCAGGTATGGGAACACATGGTAAGAAATATTGTCTTTCAGCGGGAAATGGCAAATGGTATAGTACAAAGCTCTGTTTCTAATATAAAATCAGGGCGTACGGTGGTCATATCACTGAAAATACAAGATTTGAAAAAAATATTATTGTCTACGGGTGCTCGTGGCAGATACTTTCTATGGACTGGAAGCTGGAGAATGCTAAAGTGATTCTGGTGCTTTACTGACCTCTGCTGTTCGTTTTCTATCAAGAAAGTTAAATAGAGGCAGTTGCCAGAAAAAATAAAAAAAATAAAGTCCCTCAGCAGAAAGCAAATCTGGTATTTTACTGACCTCTACTGGTCATTTTCTATCAATACAGTTAAATAGAGGCAGTTGAACAAGCAGAAAGCAATTCTGGTATTTTACTGACCTCTACTGGTGGTTTTCTATCAAGACAGTTAAATAGAGGCAGTTGAACAAAAGAAAAGTCCCTAAGTGGAGCAGACAAGTCCTAGGGCTGATCTCCAGAACCCACAAAGTACTTACATATATAAGTATATACTAAAGTATATACAAGAGGTCTCGAATGCTCAACCTAATCACTCATTGCTCTTGTATTAAAGTAGCAGCCCAGTTCATTGTCATGGTGAGCAAGTGATCAACACATGACTCAGCACTTTGACTTAGGGAAGTTAATTGAGGTAAGTAAACATGATGGATGCAAACATATGCAAGAACACTTTTTTAACCACTGAAAATTCCTCTCTGTAGCATTCCATTTCATGGTTCTGTGGCTCAATTGTGCTTCTGCAGAAGATGTACATTTCTGAATGGTGCAGTGTACAAGAGATTACCAGCAAAATAATCCAGTGTGTTACTGACTGCTGCTGAAATTTGCTATGATCTGCAGGTTTCATGTTAAAATCTTGACAAGGAGAACTCAGCCTGGTGGGTAAATTGGGTACCATTCTAATTGGTACCAGGAGCACTGGTATTTACAGCACTAAGAAACCACAAAAATGTGGCATGAAATGCTATTCCTTTGAAAAAAGCCTTACCCTTACAATGCCTATGCATGATGAAACCTGTTGTATAATCGCAGAATTCAAATTTTTTCTGCAGAGGGTAAATCAAATGATCATAGGAATGTCCAAAAGATGAGGAAAGGCAGCAGCCTTTAGCACTACCAAATAATTGCCTGAAATTACTGTAGAAGAATTTTAAGTTCTGGTGTTAGCCAAGACCTTTTGATTTTACAAAAATCATACATATAATAGGCTTAATTTAAATATAGCTTTCCGCCCGTTGTCTTCATCCATTGGTATTTCTTCTACCCATTCCAGCATACATCTTGGGAAGTGGGCAAGCCCAATTCAGTCATTGCATAAGTTCACTGTGAGTAAACGCATTCTATCATATCACATGGAGCATATCCATGCATAATTTCCCTTCAGTACCAGGAACTACTGTAGCAATGTGTGCTTTTTAAGACCAAAAATGCTTTTTGCTTCTAGGAATGCTTTTTTTTTAGTATTTGGTGAGGGCCAGACAGTTCCTTTAACAATAAAGTTTTACATAAACCATTACATAACAAAAAAAAGAATTGACAAAGCCAAAAGTCAAAGCTATGGGAAGGAAAATGTTATTCTGCCTCAAGTAATGAGACACCATGCACAGTTTCAAGAAAATATACGAAAGAGGCAAAAAGTACTACAAGTTATAGAATTCTATAGTTACCTTTGGCAACTGCTAAGCCGATAGTTGGGTAAAGCTGAATGTGTTAATCACATTGGTATGTCTCTTGTCTCTAAATTGTTCTCTAAGAAGAAAACTCCATCTGCATACTTCATGCACTTCTCCCTGTTTAACTAGACTGCATCACCATGAGGCAGGCCTACATCATGGCACACACACGACCCATGTTAACCCATGACAAAAAATACACTGGCAGACATTACTTGGGAGAATACTATGACACTAGTTACTCGGGATGTCACTGCCCTGTGTATGAACATCCAACAAGACCAGGGCCTACTGGCATTAAGACGCCCACTTAACTCTTGCCCGGCTAGCCTCTGGGAACATACGAACATGTAAATAGACATGACACAAATGATCCTTGAAAACAATGTGTTCCTCTTTAAAGGGGCATGGTAAAAATAGATACGTGGAGTAGCTATGGCTATAAATGTTCCCCTTCATACGCCAATATTTTTATGGGATGGTTGGAGGAGAGCTATATTTGGGGCTCTAAAGACAGTGATTGGAGCGACTCCATTCTTTTCTGGAGCAGGTACATTGATGACTGCCTCCTAATTTGGACAGGCAACACTGGGAGGCTAACGGAATTTGTAACATACCTTAACAGTAATGACGCTAATATTAGATTTACCTACCAACATAGCAAGAGCTCAGTTACTTTCTTAGATGTGGAACTCTTTGTCTCCAATAACAGAATTGAAAGTAGGCTTTACAAAAAGGCTATGGCGTGCAATAGTATATTACATGCCACCAGCGCGCACCCAAGACATCAGATAAATGCTATCCCCTACGGGGAATTTGTACACGCACGATGCAATTGCAGCATTAAAGGCGACTTTGTGAGTTGCCTCAAAAGCATGGGGGACAGATTCAAGCACAGGGGTTACAGTCAGAGGACAGTAAACATTGCATTGAACAGGATCTCAAAAGTAGAGAGACAACAGAGACTTCAGGATAAAAGCAAGCAAGAGGACCCCAACACGACTCGTCTTGTCATGGACTACAATGTGCTTAGCATGACACTCACAAAAAGCAGGAGGAAACATTGGCACTTACTACATGCTGATAAGACGTTGGAACCTTTCATTTCTTCCAGACCAGAAACGACTTTCCGCACGAGGCAGAACCCTAGAAACTTACTTAGCCCTAGTTACCCTGGGTCAGTAATCAGGTACATTGGCTCTCGACTCGTGGGCTTGGTTTTTTCAAATGTGGATGATGCACTGCGTGCAGATGGGCCACTGACAAAAAGAAGTAATTTTCTGGCCAGAATGGCAAATCTTACAAGATAAATACTAACATCAACTGTCAGGCCAACTATTTGGTCTACGCAGTTGTATGCAAATGTCAACGTAGCTACATTGGCGGCACAATCAGATCTCTGAAAGACCGCATCTTAGAACACATCAGAGCGGTTAAACAGGCTGACACCAGGTACCCCGTAGCCATGCACATATTGGAATGTCCTGCTCAGGGTAGCCACAAAACCTTCTCCTTTTACGGCTCTGACACCATACCCAGAGACGTGAGAGGTGGCAATAGGGAACTAACATTGAGGAGAAGGGAGGCGACTTGGATCATGCGATTAAGAAGTGTGGAAATGGGCCTAAACACAGACCATGAATTACACTACTTTTTGGGGGACTAGCATTCCCAGTCCCCACATGAGACTTAATCTTACTAAGTTGAAACAGTTTCTATTTACTCAGTACCTCAATCTCCATGTGTTCTTCTGACTTGTTGGTGATGTGAACTCTATCTTACTACTACTGTTGAGTTCGAACTGAAGTTTTGAAGTCTGCTTCCATACGCTTTCGTGCAAGCTTACCTAGGACTTCACATCCTAACATGGTTTTGATTTAACCAGCACTAGAGGCTGTCACTTGGGGAGCTCATGTGTTCACTAACCATCTATCATGCTCCTTATATCTGTTCTCCTATCCCCTTGGATTTAGGATTCTACTGTCAAAACCTCTCTTCTTTAGAGAGAACTAGGAGAGTTAAGATGGGTGGCTGTGCCTTTTCTCATCTAGCCCCCAACCACTGGAACAGGCTGCCAGAGGACCTTCAGGGATGTTCCAACTTGGCACAATTTAAGAAACGTCTTAAAACCTAGCTGTTTTAAATAGCACTCCCCAACTATGTTGTTTGCTACCTAGGCGCCGAGAGATCCCCTGAAGGATGATTCGTCGTGCCATATAAATAATAATAATAATAATAATAATAATAATATTCTGGAACCAATATGCATACTCTGGCACTGATGTACTTCCTGTGAATGTTTAATTATCTTAAGGTGACCCACAGGATTTTTATGTTATGTTATTTAAATTTATAAGGCGCGCATCTACCCCAAGGGGTTTCCCGGCGTCGGCAGGTAGGAGTCAGAGAAAAAAGTAAGTAGGACAGAATTACTGATTGAACAACCAGGTCTTCACTTGTCTACGGAAACTACTAAAGACAGTTTCCTCCCATATAGAAATAGGAAGAGAGTTTCTCAGGGAGGGGCCCAAGAAAGGGAACGACCTACCACCCATCCTGCTCAGATTGATTCTAGGGATAACAAATTTAGACTGTCCAGCAGAATGCAAATGACGAGAAGGAGTGTACAACTGAATTAACGATTGCAAATATTACGGTGCTGTTCTGGATTTAATTTTAAGCATAAAGCTCAACGCCTTAAATTTAACACGGTTCTTCACTTATAGACAGTGTAATTTGCGAAGAGAGTCGGTGGCTGACACCATCCTGGGTACCTGACCGCAGTCTGGCAGCTGCATTTTGCACCATCTGCAACCTACGTATTGTAGTTTTATTGGAGCCTAAATATAAAACGTTACCGTAGTCAAGTCTAGACATAATTAGGACTTGAAACACAGTACGTTGAACAGAGAGGGGTAACATCCACAACATTTTTCTCAACCATCTCAGAATGGTAAAGCATTTCGCGGCCACCTTAGTGATTTGTTGCTTCATTGACAGATGGTCGTCAATGATAATATTCAGGTTACGAACTTGACATACTGGTTAGGTTAACAAGCTCATTTTGGTGGGCTAATGTTACAGTCCCCAGAGGTCTTGTTCTTTTCCTAAAATCATAACCTCAGTTTTATCTCCATTTAGTCTGAGCAAGGTGTTCTGCATCCAAGATGCACTTTGCCTCAGACCGATCTGGAAAGCAGATATATCAGATCCCCTAGATGAAGTAAGAGAAAAGATTATCTGCGTGTCATCCGCATAGGAAAAAAGGGACAGCCCAGCCTCTTCAGGAATATATGCCAACGGGCGCACATAGATATTAAACAATAGTGAACGCAGCACAGAGCCCTGGGGAACTTCATAAGAATATCGATGGATATTAGAACTAGCCGAGGTAGGGAAAACCTGAAAAGTTCGATCAGCCAGGAAGGAGCTAAACCTCCAAGGCCTATAGAATGCAAGACTTTCAACAAAACTGGGTGAGACACTGTGTCGAAAGCGGCACTAAGATCAAGTAGTATGAGAGCCACCGTATCACCATGGTCCAAATGCTGTCTCAACCTTTCAGTAACCCCAAGTAATGTAGATTCAGTGGAGAAACCTGCTCTAAAACCAGACTGGGAAGGATGAAGGAAACTCAAAGACTCAACCAACGAAGTCAACTGAAGGTTGACATGTTTTTTCAAGAAGCTTAGAAAAAAACGAAATCAAAAAAATAGGACAAAGATTAGATGGCATAGAAGGATCAGCATTGGGCTTCTTTAAGAGCTGGAGCACCATGGCATGTTTCCAGTCAGGAGGAACAAATCCTTCCTGCAAGGAGGCATTAAGAAGATCCATGATCAGCTGGAGCGTCGGTGCCTCAAGCTGTTTCAGCATGGAAATAGGAAGAAGGTCTCTGGGACAGCCTGATTTAATGCATGCCCAGAGACTGTTAAAAGTACTCGGTTCTAACAGAGGCCAAGCCTCCACCCTAATGTTGGATTTTACACTATCCTGAATCTGAGAGACTTCCGTACTCACAATAGTGGGTGCAGTATTGGAAGTCTGCGGAGAACCAAGCTGGTTGTCATAAGTTAAAATAGAATACGTTTTCTCAACTTTCTCCACAAAAAAACAAGCGAGATTCTCGCATTGTGTAGCAATTAAGGCACAATGAGTAGTCACAGTATTAGAGCCAGATAGTTCTTTGACAACTTTAAAAAAGGTTTTTGGACAATTCTGAGCTTGGGAAATTTTAAGAAAAACTCAGCACGAGCTGATTTACAAAGAAAATGATACTCATTTAGAGCCTTTTTATAGGCTATCTTAACATCGGTCTTACAATATTTCCTCCATTGCCTTTACAGATTTGTAAACTTAGATATCTCAATCTTGAGATTCCCTGTAAATCAGGGAGCAGGCAGCCGATGGTTGCCTAAACGTTAATGGGAAAGAGGAAGGCAGGTAACTACTGCATGAGAGATCCATTTTTTAATGGAACCCAAGTCGGAGGTAGCAAGCTTTTTTATAGATGGTCTAGAATCATCTAAAAAATTATTTAAGGCACCGACATTGAGTTTGGCCCAATGTCTGACTTTATGTTTAGGTCCGGCCGTAACTGCTAAGGTGCAGGTAGCGATCTTAAGCAGACATGACACCAAAAAATGGTCAGACCAGCACAAAGGAAGAGCAGGAGGGCAAACCAAATCTAACAGAGTAGAAAAGATAAGATTAAGGAGTGTGTATGTAGATCCTGTGGGCATAAAATATGTGTTATTTAGATTTATGATAACTATTGTTCTGTACCGTTCTACTTAGACGGTTGCAGCACACACTGAACTCGGGAATCCCTTTCCCTTGACTCTCCTTTAATGTTGCCTTAGAACTCTACGAATAGAGACCCCCTTTTTTCTTAGATTCAAATATTAAAAAACGTATTGTTTCAGGTAATTTATATCCAGATAGATCTGTTCCCCTAGGGATGGTTCACCCACGTTCCGTTTATTACATTTTTCTCCTTTAAATTCCTGAACTTGCTGTGAACACAGCATTACATGGTAGCATCAGCATTGTTTTCCTTCTACAAACCTTTTTTCTGTATGCACACAGCGATAATCGAAATTATATTTTCAGATCCTTATTGGATGCACACAGCTACAATTGCTTTAATTTGATATGTTCTGTACTCCTTCTTGGGGCCGTTATTTGCATATCACTATCTCTGTTATTAAGCCGGATGTGGAGATTAGACACTCCAAGATGGCAGATGGTATTTGTTTTATTAATATGCATTAGCCCATTGAGCACAATGCTGACCAATACCCCACGACCCTGAGCTCTAAATCAACTCACCTCGAGGGCTGACGAATTGCCCACTTTTAACCTCTATTGATAAGCAGGGCACTGAATTTCACAATTCCAAGATGGCCGACGTCTTTGGAGCGGGTACAGTGACAGTCCTTCAACTATTTCCGCTCCCAGGCCTATATAAACATGTGTTCTCCTGCAGGCCATTAGGTCTCCAGCATACACGCCGGAAGGAGCTCTGTTCATCACAGAGGAACGCGCCCATAGCTAACTGAATGCTCTCCTGCAATTAGTGGTACAGTGCCAATTACACTAGCTACAAGCATCTGCGTTTGAGGGCATCTTTTAAATACTCACCGAGGGTCTGTCTACTTGCTTGTTCTGACACACTTTCCTTTGATCCTTTTTATTAGGCAAAGGCCCCGTATTAATACCGGCAAGGATATGGCTGCCGGTTATTTTCTTTAACACAACCTGCATCGAGTGGGTCCAAGGCACCAAGTATTTTATTTATTTATGCCTCAATAAATTTGCACTATTACTAAATCCTCGTTTAAGGTACGTGGGACCACATTACCATATTCTCAAAGTGTATAGAATATGGCCCTGCCATTTTCCCTTTAGGTGTATTCTTATATGTAATTAGGCTGTTTTCCTTTATTTACCCATCCTCAGGGACTCCTCATTGGGAAACACATGCAGGATACATACACTGTGAATAGGAGGGATTTTTTCTGGACACAAGATATGTGCAGTCTTAACTGTATGTCTAACTTTGGACCCTTTTGAATCCTATTGGGGATGGAAATACAACCAGATTTAAGGTTGGTTTCCCGGTCAGATTTGGTCACCGTACTATGATAAACTTGATTTTACAGGGCTTGTATATTTAGCATCAATTTTCTTTCTTTTTTACCCGTCTCTTCTCCCCTAGAATCTTCCCACATTGAGTATAGGTATTTTGTTTTTTATTACATACCTTTGGGTACCAGGCAAACATTAAGGGGGTGTCGTTATGTTAAATTCACCTTAGCAAAGTCACTGTTGACTGTTTAGGTTCATATGTCACAATTGGACTCACAAGGAACAAGCATGCCTTAACTCCGGACGAGTTTATTTTATCTAAGAGTGTTATTATAATTTTTCTTAAAATACACTAGTTTGTCACTAAACAACCAAGGTGACACATTTAAGACAGCATGGGTTTCCACAGGCTTGAATAGGCAACAGGAGCAGATCCTTCAAAGTTAGTCTGTCACAATGGGGAACTGACATCGGATGCTATTGTTGCATCCTTTTCATTCCCAATTCTGAACTATTGTTTGTTTCTTAAACCTGAAGAAGTCACTGTGCACAACCGTAAGTGCGACGAAACATGTGTTGGCTAAGGTTGTTGTGAATAAACAGATGTCTGCTAAGTAAAATCACTCTTTCAATGCTAGATTGATCATCAGTTCACCACTAATCAGGGTTGAACAGTAGTAAATCCTTTTGAGATATTATCTCTGAAATTCAGTAACAAATAAAATCCCTTGTAGACAAACCTTCACTTATTTCAAGTGAATAAACTGAAGCACATGTTCCAGCAAAGACTCAAGCTTTTGTCACACTGTTATTGATATAATTATTACACTGTTAGTGTGTGCAGGGGACTGTTGTGCAGCTTAATTTAGCGCTGGGGAGAAGCAGGGGTGCACCATATCTTTGTAAATATGGTGCATCCCTGCCTTTTCAGAATAGAGGAGCATGGTGTTAGCAAGTTTGTCATCCAGCTTGCTACCTTTTCATTACAGGGGGGCACTTGGTTGTGTTTCGATTTAGGGCCCTTTGCCACTGAAACTACCAATTGGGTGTTGTCCGCATATGATAAGAAATTCCTGGACAATCTCAGCCAGGGGTTGAATGTATAAGTTAAACAGGGTAGGACTAAGAGCAGAATCCTTTGGCACCCCACATGTCACTTCTAGGGTGTCCGAGTAGTATCCACCTTCTGTAATCTGAAAGGATCTATCCCACAGGAATGACCCTAGCCATCGAAGAGCACTCTCTTATATACCTGCTTTTTCTTACCTAAAGATGAGTGTTTTGTGGTCCACCGTATCAAAGGTTGCGCTTAGCTCTAGCAGCAGGATGGCGGCAGTACCCCCTTGATCGAGCATTTCCTTAAGTTCCTCTGTGACCAATAGTAAGACAGATTGGTGCTATGTGATGGTCCATTTGGGTCTGGTGGAGTACATCGTTATCCTCCAAGAAGTGTGATATTCTATGGTTGACATGTTTTTCAGCTATCTTTCCTAGGATGGATAAGAGTGAGATAGGACGGTAGTTTTCTAGATCCGTTGGATCGAGTTGTGGTTTTTTCAACAATGGTCGTACTAATGCATGTTTCCAGGCCTTCAGCACTTTCCCTTGCATGAGGGATGGTGTGCTTAATTCTGTGGCGGTAGTCAGTATGCTATCTACCCCCTGAATCAAAATGTGTGGGGGGATCGATCTTTAGGAGAGCCTGATTTGATACCTTGTAAGATCTTATTCGTAGTGTCTTTGTTTATCAGTGGTAATTGCTTTGATGTGGGTCTTGCCGTGTGCCATGTGGAAGCCTTGGTGCTTTGAGGGTCTGGGTTATCTCTACTCCCTTGCATGGAGTTATAGATGTTTTCAACTTTATTTTTAAAAAAGAGTGCAAGTACATTGCATCTCTCCTTGGAGGAGGGTTGTGGGGAGGCATCAGGCTCTGTTGACGTAAGGGATTTTACCACCTTGAACAATTCTCTGGATGAATGTGTGGCCATGTTAATTTTTTCCTGGAAATATCTAGCTTGTGCTATTTTAATTTCATCATGATGGTATCTGATCTTTTTCTTATATTGTTCCTTAATGGTAGTGTCATATGTTTCCCACCAGATCCTTTCAGTTTTTCTACATGCTCTTTTCAGGGATGCCAGTGGCTATTAAACCAGGTTGTTTTCCTTTGAGTCCAATTATTCCTGTCCTCTCTTACTTACAGCAATGCTCTGTCGCGTCAGGGAGCCATTTATCCCACATCAGGTGTGCTTTCTCGACCTCCCCACCCATTTTCGGGATATGTCTTTCTAATGACTCACTCACCTTTTCTGGGATGGTTCTAGGCTATTTCCTACCTAAATTAAATGCATTGCTTCCTGTATTTTGTAACTGCGTATTGGTCTGTGACAGAGGGATATAGAAGTGATCTGACCAAGACACTGGTATAGGGTTGGCTATTGTTAATTTAGGCTCATTGGTAAATATAGCATCTAAAATGTGCCCTTTTTAATGTGTTGCTGTTTGCACTAGCCGGTTGAGTTGCATGGCCTCCATATCTTGGGTAAAACTGTTGGTGGTGGGGTTATTTTGTTTATCTAGATTGATATTGAAATCACCTCAGACTTACACTAATATATTTATCTTGTGTCCTTGAAGATTCCCTATTGATTAGCGATTAACACCTTCATCTTCTCATCACAAGACTTCTGTTGTCATCATCTTCTCGTTTATCCGCCTTTAATCCTCTTGTACCTTTTCATTCGGACACCATAAAATATGGCTCAAAATATACAATGGTGTCCTGAACAAATTCCCTAGGCTGCTAAACAGATCATTCCATGGCCTCCAGAAATCCCCTGCTAGCTCAAGCCATTTCCTTTTACATAGTGGACCCCCATCAGCAACACCACACAACTGCTGCCATGCTCATGAATAAATGTCCTTTCTCTTCCTTTTACCCTCTGGCTGAATGCTGGCTCTCGGTGCCTTAGGACTATTATCTTCACCTCACTTCTCAACCAACTATTTAAAAAGCATATCTTACTGCATACAGGTGTTAAACAGTGACAAAAAGCTCCAACCTTTACAGAATCAGAGACAAGAGGCCCCACTACACACAACACATCTTGGGAGATCTGTGTCCAACAAAGGAGCTCCTTGTAGCAGTTAATGAATTCTGCAACCCCATTAGGACTTAGATATAAATTATGCACAGGAATTCTGCAATACCCTTGTACGTAGGCTTATTAATCGAGCGGCTAACCTTGAAGATCACTTCTTTAAAATCATGCAAAGCTATCCCAGGAATCCCTCACAAATTTAGGTTACCTTCAGCCCTCAACTCATGCTGTGCTCATTAAACATATTAACTCATAGAGAAACCACCAACCTAATTAAAGCCACAAGCATGGCTGGTCTCCAGCAGGTCCTTGCTGGCCAAACATTACCAAATCAGTCCTCTGTTGCTATACTGGCATGAAAGATCATCAGCACTATCCTTTCAGCCGGTGAATTCCAAACTAACTGAAAACATCACCTAGTGTAAAACTCAACCAGGCTTACCTAGCCTATTACAGACCAGGGTAAATTAATTGAAACGTCACTGTCCAGGTATCAATAGTCATCCAACAAAACAACCTTACAGGCAAGCAGTCAAAATGTATTTAGACTGGGGAGGTGCATGGAATCAGCACTGGTTTCCATCTGGGCTGACCTTAAGGATTATGTTGACAGCTGGGGTGTTGCTACTCTGCTTGCATTCAGATTTAGATAACGTTGAACACACACTACTTGCTGAAAGTTTGTATGACACTTGGATAGAGCATATAGTCCAGAGCTGGATAAAATCCTTTAAAGGATTTATATTGTTAAGCTATCGCAATTGAATTCTTCACCATACTTTACTTCAGGTGATGTTATCTAGGGTTCAACTATTTCAACATAGCTCTTGAATTGGTGTATTTTTCAGCCTCACCTTGTATAACTTTGCTGATGATACTCAGGTCATCTTAAAACATGACCAACCCTCTTGCTTCAAAAGACTCAGTGAATGTCTATTAGCTGTTGAACAATGGATGCTAGAGTATCATATCAAGGTTAACTCTTCAAAAACAGGAATACTTCCATGTGCTGTGTGGTGAAACTATAACCCAATGTCCTCTTGGCCAAGTCAATGGGACAGCCACCTACCACTACAACTGAAGTGAAAAGCTTTTGACTATGGACTTAACGCTCTCTCTTCAAACCAATCTAAAAAAGAAGGGCGATAGAAAGAGACTCCCTGTATACAACATGAATTTTATGATTTGTTTATTTCTACCTAGGGATCTCTTATATACGGAGGATAGTAGCACAGGTGAACTCGTGGCTGGATTATGCAAACAGAATCCACTTCTAGCTCATCAGAAAAGCAACTGCCAAGAATAATGAATGCAAAACACTTCAACCAGCTAGCTACTCAACTTAGACAGTGCTATATTACACCTTTCCTTAGAGACCTACACTAGTTATGAGTGGCTAGAAGAGTATCCTTCAAATTCTGTTGTGATGCACATCGAATAATATATAGGCTCTGACTTATTTTCCTACAAATGAACTTCAGACTATACAAAGAAGGAACCTGTGATGTACTGTAGATTTGTAAAGCGCATTATCACCCAGAAGGGTATACCGGTGCTAAGCATGTGTGAATCTAGCCAAAACTAAGGCCTAGTGTGACTACTCAAAAAGCAGGTCTTCAGCTTCTTCTGGAATTCAAGAGGTGAGGAGGAGACTCTTATGTGTAGTGGTAGGTTGTTCCATGCTTTAAGAGTGATATATGAGAAGACTTGACCACTGGATCTGATTTTCCCTGTCCGTGGGAAGCAAGAGTCTGGATGACCGTAGGTTACGGGTAGGCTTGCGAAAGCAGATGCAATTGTTGCGGTATGTAGAGCCACTGTTATGTAGTGCCTTGATAGTGTGGATGAGGAGTTTGCATTGTGCTAGTTTGTGTATATGGAGCCAGTTAAGATACTTCAATTGTGGCGTGATGTGAGTGTGGCATTGGAGGCTGAGAGTGGTTCTGGCGGCTGAATTCTGAATGATCGTAGGCCTTTTATGAGTTTATTGTTGATCCCTGCATACAGGGTGCCCCCCAAGTACAGCTTGCTTGCAGTATTTAATTTGTAAAAGAATGAGTACCAGTGCCTAAAGTGCAGCCCAGAATCCCTCGGCTGGTGCTATTGAATGTTGTGCAACTATCACCAAGGCTGCGTAGTCCTGAATCCACCTCAGGCCTTTTTAATTCACTACCAGACACTTCCTGTGGCTTTATCTTACTCTTGCAGCTTCCTGCTTTTTCCCTTGATGATTCTTTCACTTCTTTCTTGTTCTCCTTTCTTCTTTGTGAGTTTTACCTGATGAGAACAAATAAGTTATTGCCCCAGAAATGAGTGCTTGTGGCCCCCACCAGCAAACACCAGCTCAAATTAAGCACTGCTTGCTTGTGACAAGGGTGTGCATGATAGTTTTCAGTTGCTGATTGGCAGCCTTCGAAAATCTTTCACAGCATCTTCAGAGTGTGGAAGCATGAGCTGGTGATGGCATTGACTTTGGTAGTCATGTTGATTTTGCTGTCGATGATGATCCTCAGATTATTGGCGTGGGTGGTGGTTGTCGTGCACAGCTCTGTTGGCCACCAGGTGGAGTCCCACAGTGAAGTGCTCTTTCCGAAGATCACAATTTCGGTTTTACCGGTGTTCAGCTTCAGACTGCTAGTCTTTATCTATTGGGTCATTTAAGTCATACAGGCACTTAACTTGATACAGGTACAGGGTGTCTTGTCTGTGAGGGAGCAAATGAGTTGCATGTCATCAGTTTAGGAGAGGACGTTGATGTTGTGACAGTGGTTGATGCTGGCTAGAGAAATCATGTATGCATTGAAGAGTGTCGAGCTCAGGAAGGATCCTTGCAATACTCAGCAGATGAGGTTGAAGGCATCCGAGGTGTTGGGTGCCAGGCAGACTGACTGGGTCCTTCCAGTCAGGAAGGAGCAGATCCATTGTAGTGTGTGTCCATGGAGTCTGATGTCATGTATGAGTTGGATGAGGATGGGGTTGGATACCGTGTCAAACTTAGCGGATACGTCCAGCAGAATGAGGCACCTGAGTCTCCTGTGTCCAGAGTCATGAAGATGTAATCCGTGGCTCTAATTTGGTCTGAAATCAGACTGAGTTGTATTGAGGAGTTGGTAGGCACTGAGGTATTCGGTATAGTTTTTTATTTATTTTTTATTTTTATTTTACGGATTTTATATAGAGCGAACTTGACCCGAAGGTATCGGGTATCAGAGCGCTTCACATAGCACCAGTTGCGTTACATGAGGACACATTCATTTTTTTGTTAGGCACAGGGAGATTAAGTGATTTGCCCAGAATCACAGGATGGTCAGCATCATTGCCGAGACTCGAACCCAGTTCCCCAGATTTGAGGTCCACTGCCCTAGCCGTTAGGCCATATCCTCTCCCCGACACAGCAGTGTCTGTTGATGATTTTCTCATCTCTAAGACCTTTTCCAGGAATGGCAGCATGAAGATCAGTCTTTAGTTAGGGAGCATTGAGAGGTCCATAATGGGTTTCTTCAGCAATGGGAGGACAAGTTGGAGAAGAGGTAGAGGCATTCAAAATGGCTGTGACCATGGCGCTGATGAGTTGCTATCCTTTGGAGTCGGCGTAGTGAGGGCAAGAATCTGATTGGATGAACTTTGTGGTGACAGTGGTTTCTTCAGGGGCAATGACAGGCTATGTGAAAAGCATTAGTTCTTTGGATAAGATCAGGAGGCATTTGTCAAGGTCTGTTTCGTCCAGTTGAGGGTTGATATTGCTGTAAATAATGGTGACTTTGTTGCTGAAGAATTGAGAAATTGTTGTTGACAGCCTGGGAAGGGGTGATCGAGCTGGATGTTCTGACTGCTGAAGGGAAAATCCTTCACAATGGCAAATATTTTTTTGCTTCTGATGGTACTGACATTGATGCGGTCCACCAGAGTGGCACGTCTGGTGGTCAGGATCATTTGGTGGTAGCTTCTGAGGGCGGATTTGAACATGCTCACGTCTGCCTTTCCCTTGCTGATTCTCTGTTTGAGATCCAGGTGTTTGCAGTTGCGTTTCATCAGTCTGACTCTGCGGCGTGTTTGGTAAGTGAGAGTGTGTTGATGAGCATGCATGCAAGTGCTGAGTGTTGTTTGGGTGGCTGCAGGATTGTGAGAGTGTGAGATAGTGCGGTGTTCAGTAACATTATGCGAGTGCAATAAGCGTTGGGTGTGGGTAAATACATGGAATGACTCCATCGCTGATAACTCCTTCTCCTGCTTAAGACGTAGCTGCTTCTCAGTACAGACATGAAAACTATGGGATAAACTGCCAAAGAAAATTAGAGCTATCAAAAAGTATTTTTTATTCAGAAGTGTTAGAAATGGGGTGGTCCCTAGTTGGCAGGGGTATGCACCCTGTCCAATGAGTGTCCCTTACTCTAGTCAGGGTAAGCAAGCTACACCCCAAAGATAACCCATGCTCAACCTCTTGGTAGCTTGGCACAGAGCACTCAGGCTTATCCCCTGAGGCAATGTGTAAAGTATATGTGCACACACACAGAAATACACAGTAACACAGTGAAAACACCACAAAAGTACTCCACACCAGTTTAATAAAATAGCCACGATTTATCTCAGTAAAACAAGACCAAAACAACAGAACTCCAACATGCACAAGTAAAGATATGAATTTTTCAATATTAAATAAAGTTATAGCTCTTAGAAACAAATAGCTCCAACTGGGGCTATATGGTTGCTCTTGACCGGGACAAATCCACAGGCTCAGTGCGACAGGGATGGAGCGCGGGCTGGCGACAGGAGTCATGCAGACCCCAGTACAGTACCTTGGATGCGTCAGAAATCAAGGACGATGCATGACACAGAAAGGTGGGAAATCGCTGAGGCAGGTGCTGCACTGGTTCCTTACTGCTGTGCAGGTTATTGGCACGTCGGTGATTGAGGACAGTGCAATGTGTAAAGGAGGTAAGTCATCATTGAGGCAAGTGTGGCGATTGTTCCAGGAGGCGATAAAGGGTTATGGGGTCACGGACATCGAGGGACGATGCGGGGTGCAGGGGAAGTGACGCAGCCGTTGCAGGTGTGAAACCTTACTTCCTTACTGCTGTGAAGTATCAATGTTGAAGTCGGCACAATGGGACGATGTGTTGAGCATGGGAGGTGATGCGTTGCATTCGGCCAAATGTCGGTTCTGATGGCAGTGCAGCGTTGATGAAGTTTCAAGGGTCAAGCCGCCTGGCATCAATTCCACAGCGTCAATGTCGAATCACTGGGGCAGAGGCGGTGTGTCGGAGTGAGGTGTCACAGACTTCGGTGACGCAGTTCTTGAGACTCACGCACTACAGCGGGGTAGGCAGCTCTTTGTGTGGGGACAGGCACCACCCTATTCAGGTGTGTCAACTCCTCCCACCATTCTAGCTCGTGATGGGGCATCACCATATTCAGGGCACACCTCAGCTCCCTTTGTGTGACTGTCTAGTGTGAATGCACAAAAGCCCAACTGTCACCCTGACCCAGATGTGTACTCGGACACAGGAAGAGGCACAGAATGGTTACAGTAAGAAAATGCCAACTAAAGTGGCATTTTCAGACCTGCAATTTAAAAACCACATTCACTAAAAGATGTGTTTTTAAACTGTGAGTCCAGAGACAACAAACTTTAATTTTCTATCTGCTCCCAATGGGAAATTACACTTAATTTTTTTTTCAAGGCAATCCCCATGTTACCCTATAGGAGAGATAGGCCTTGCAGTAGTGGAAAACAAATTTAGCAGTTTTACGCTACCAGGACATGGAAACACAAATGTGCAAGTCCTACTTCTTCAATACACTGTGCCCTGCCCTTGGGGCTGCCTAGCACCTACCTTAGGGCTGTCTTACAAGTATTAAAAGAGAAATGGCAGTTTAAAACTGCCCATACAGGCTCTGCAGTGGCAGGCCTGAAACATGTTTGCAGGGCTACATATGTCGGTGGCACATCAGTGCTGCAGGCCCACTAGTAGCATTTGATTTACAGGCCATGTGCACACATGGTGCACTATACTATGGACTTACTGGTAAAACAAATATGTAAATCAGCGAGAAACCAATTACCATCATGTTTTAGACACAGATCACATGCATTTTAGCACTGGTCAGCAGTGGTAAAGTGCCCAGAGTCCTAAAACTAGCAAAACGAAGTTCCACACACAGTCAAAAATAATAGGTCAGAACTAAAAAGGCTGGGGAAACCACGCCCAAAGATGCTAGGTCTAACAAGAAGAATCACAAAGTCCTGGCTTTTCCCATAACCTAGAGTCAAGTACTTATAGTGCCACTACCCTGAATCATTTACGCATGCCAATGTGTGAAATTTGGAGCACAATGCACAACACCAGAAGTCAGTATTAACAAATGACTCTACTGTATAAGGAAGGGAGAGTGGAGGTTGATTAGGTGTGGGACATAGGGTTTCACGGTGACTCAATCGGGGGATCTCCCCCCACCGTGCGCGCCACCCCCACTTCTTTTTTCCTTACCCCTCCTTTAGAAGTTCTGTTCTTAAATGTCTCTTTGGCAAGATTCTTCCATATATGATCCTAGAGATGGCGACGGCAATACGCACCCCGATATAGCTACCTCAGGCTGCACGGAAAGCACAGAGACTTAAGGGGAAAATGGGCATGGGAGCAGTTCTTTTGATCTTAGTCAATGCTACAGGCGGAATGAACAATCATTACCGATGAGCACCATGCCTATTGTGCCTCCCCTTTTGTTTTTTTGCAGACGCATTTGGGAACTAAAGTGCTTAATAATCATACCAAACTCTGTAACGACTCCCGTGTAAAAGAGCCTATATGTTTTATGCTTCATATATGAACACTGATATGTGACGATAAATGTATATTAAAATGCCAATAAAAATACATTTAAAAAAAACAAATGACTCTACTGGTAACACCCTTATCTTATCCACATATCTTAAAATCAGAATCATTGATGCCTGTTATGAAAAGCATTTTGAATTAAAATGTTATTGGTTTTTAAGTATTACATTATCAGTTGCAACGTGGTCACCATGAAACTGTTTATCAAAGCAATACACAACTACAAACTGTGCACCGTCCCACCTCATCCCTTCTCCCCCCGTAAGTCTACCTCAACTCTGGTTCCACAGTATTTCTTTAATCCCTTCGGGCATAGATCCGGGTTGCGATCTGTCTCTACTGGTGGATTGACGAACATAAGTGGTTCATCCCAGGTTTTGGCGCAGTCATGCTTCTTGCTGTTGCAAAACACCCAAACTTCCTAACCCCTCCTGGCTGGGCTAGCCTTCTTTCGTGTCCCATATGAATTCCAGCTTTTTGGGGAATCCTTTGCCCTTATAGATTATTTGTTCTAATAATTGCCATTTATATATTTCCTCCACCCAGTCATGGATTTGCGGTCTATATGGCCTTCCCCAACTTCTGAAGTATTTCCCTTTTTGCCAACAGCAGCCCCAGGTTAGCTGCACAGTTTGATATTATGAAATGCCTGACCCCCTCCAGATACTCAGCAGTACCAGGGGAGCCTGTCCATCTATTTGTTTACCAGTAGCGCTCTCTAGCCTAGTCAGTATCCCTTGCCAGTACTGTCCCAGCTTCGGACAGTTTCACAGTGTGTGGCGAAAGGTTCCACTCCGCCTGCATCCTCTCAAGCACTAATAATGGTCTGTCCACCCTATTTTGTGTAGTAGTGTCATAGTGTAATAAATCCTGTGCAGGACTTTCAGTTACATCAGATAGCCACCTCACAGGGGAATTGTAGAGGGGTCCCTCCCGTCTTCGTGGTCTGTGTCCCCCACGTCTGCCTGCAAGCGCTCTCGTAACTAGCCCAGATTTCCCAGCGTGTTCACCATCAAGGTTCTATAGGTGGGAGAGATTGCCTTAGGTTGCGCACATGCGGGGCGCAGGTCTAGGTTCAAATCTGCACCCCTGTCCTGCTGTGCACCTTAGCCCCGGGCTATCCTCCCCACATGTGTTGCCCCCTTAGTGCCAAAATCGGCAACACTCCTCAGTTCTCATACAGCAACATGCATAAATAAACTACAAGACACCTTGTTAGTAGAGAAAATTGCTGCAGGTTTATTTGCATAACAAATATGCCAACATGGTGGGTTATCTTACGGGCGATCCAAGGGCAGGCCAGCCCATATGCCGCCTGCCTGCCTGATGAGCCAAATTACACCGTGGCCTTCGCCAATCGGTGGTTACCAATTTTGGGAGGGGCCACCCCTCCCATCAGTGGACCGCCAGTCCAAGCCCTTACTCACGCCCCCCAAAAGGTGGGCAGAGCGTTCCAGGCAGCCCCCAGTTGCTCAGACCCACAACCGCCTGTAGGACTAACGGGGCGCCGTCGTTCTTCTAGGGGACAACGCTAAGACATCCCTGGGTATCCTTGGCTTAGCACCCTTGTTGTGCTGCTGCATATAGTACCCAACTGTACCTTGCAACCTCTGGATCGCCCTGTAACTCCTCCTGCAACACAAAACAATAAGTTAGATTCTTCCCCTCCCCCTACCACACTTCGGCCGTCCGCAGGGTAAGCGGTAGGGCGGGAAACAGCGAGACGGGCTGCGGTCAAGAGACGGCACAGTTGGCGGGGGAAGGCATTTGTACCCTTGTCCCTTCCCCCATGGCCGGAAGTGACGCGGCCAACTGACCCCCTGGTGCCTAGACCAGGGAGCCTAGTCTGCTGACTCCTGTGCCTTCCTGTGGCACTAAGGCGACCGCCCTGTTGGAGGGTCCCCTACGTAAATGTAAATGTGTTTGTACTTATATAGCGCACAGCGACCCCATTTCGGGGTACCCCGGCGCTATACTCATACCGCTAGGGAACCCTTCCTGGCTTTTCCCTGTGAAATGTCCACTCCTGGGCATCCCCAGGGTGAAGCCAGGCATCCCAGCGCTGTTGGGGCCGTTGTGGAGATTAAGCAAGCTATTGCCCAGAGTTGCAGCGTGGGACCCCTGATTAGAATAGGCACCGAGGCGAGAAATCAGGTCAGAGGAATTATGAGCCCAAGACCCGCCAAGACACACCGAGGCGGGAATTGAACCCTGGTCCCGGGCCAGACCTCTGCATCAGGGTCTGCCGCTCTAACCATTGAGCCACACTTCTCCACTCTACGTGGCCCCCCGGGCAGCCTTGGCATTCCAGCCACTGCCTGTCACTGCACCTCATAGGGGATCAGATCTGTATGGGCTTTGGTCGCGCCTTTGGTGTGTCACTCCACACCCTTGGACTGGAGACCTCCGAATATGCTGTCTCGCCCCTCTCAGGCGGCAGTCACCAGTGCCGCGTGCAGCCGCCATCTTGTGCGTTGCAGGTGCCGGGCTAAGCTCCTCTTGCCACTAGGTGTGGGGCTGCCGTTTCTGCGGTCTCCTCCCTGGGCCCCTCAACCCTTAAGTAGTGCCTCCACCCGCACGCAGTATCCAGGGCCCCTGGGTCCTCAGGATGACTGCAATTGCGGCCTTGACGCCGGAGCTCGGCTCAGTCTCACGCTGCTGACTCTATGCAAGTCAGGCCACGCCCCTCCTGCAAAGAATTTTGGTATATTGACAACTTGACAAGAGGGAGTAAACCACAATAGAACTGGTGTGATACAAGGCAAAGCATGGTTTTATGCTAGTACCTGCCTGTATCTTGTACACTTTCATAGTTTATGGGAGTGCTCTGTATTTAGAGGTATTTGTAGATCACAAAACTAGCTAGACAGCAAAAGAGAGCTGAACACAAGCAGGAGACCTGAGATGAGTTTCAAGATCACTTACAGTGAAACAGTAAGTTCGTGGGAGGTGACATGCGCAGTCTCGCTGGCGAGATTAAGTGTTAGCAGGGTATTTTCGGTAAGGGGTTTTAAGCCAAGCTCCTCTGTTCCATTGGCTGTCGTCACCGTTTATGCTAAACGGTGGACAGCCATTCGAACAGAGGTGTCTATGACGTTTTTGCTTTGCTTTTCGAGCCGTCCCATTTGGACAGACTCGTTTGCTTTACTTTTGCCGTAAAAGCTTGTTCCGATGTTGATGGCCACCATTTCGCACCCTGCCTCCAGCACACACAGAAGGCGGCGGAGGGAAGGAGCAGACATGGTGCTTCCTCGCTGGGCACCAAGGAGCGACCCGTTCAGCTGCGGTTGCGCCAGTGTGGGCCCGTGTTCTAGGGCACAGAATGAGAAGGTCCGATCGGAACTTATTCCCGGAGCTGGCCTTTAATGCTTTAGTTTTCCAATTTATATGTATTTATAAAGCGCCCTGCCTCCAGCACACACGGAAGGCGGCGGAGGGGAGGAGCAGACATGGTGCTTCCTCGCTGGACACCAAGGAGCGACCCGTTCAGCTGCGGCGGCGCCAGTGTGAGCCTGTGTTCTAGGGCACGGAATGAGAAGCTCTGATCGGTTCTCACTCCAAGAGCTGGCCTTTAACGCTTTACTTTTCAAATATATATTTATAAAGTGCGGCACGCCAAGCTTTGTATTCATGGCGGCCGCACACTTATCTCCCTATTCGGCGTTATTACAAGGATTTTTCCTGGTTCAGCGCGGCCCCCGCCGTTTCACAGAAGCTGGGTCTCCTTCCGCTGCTCTTGCGGGTGTGAGAGCTCCCCTGGTATTGCCTTTCACACCCTCTCCTTAGTCTCCACCTAAATGCTGCTGCCCCCAGCTTGCTTAGTTTGTAACCACAAAAATGCTAACTATTACAAACATGTAACTTCATGGGGGGTCCTTACACCGGGCCCGCACGTCAGCCATCGGTTCGTGTTTCACCAATTCACCTCAAGGTGGGTCCCTTTTGCAGAGTGGGGGCTAACGCACTCAATTTACTTATTTATTGAAGGACGTTTGTAAAGCGCTTACATGCCACCAAGCGGTGACTTCTGAGCGCTGTGAGGATTGGAAGCAAAGAGAAGAAAGGACGGAAAATGCGGGGGGGTTTAGATGATATTAGTAGATGGAAGGGAAGTTTAAACAGTTTGTTATGCTGAGTGGAAACAAGGAAAGAGTGAAACCCTTTGCACAGATTGCCTTGCAGATGGTGGGTGCAATACCCAGCAAGCGGGACCATTTACAGGTCTCTCCTGGACTGGCGGCGGTTTGTAGACTTCCTACGTCCCTCGATACAAGTTGCTGCATTTCACTCGCTCTGGTAGCTCTGGGTGAAGTAACGCACTCCGCACGTACAAGTGTTTCAGTGCCTGGAACTTTCGGGTGTGAAATCTTCAGGCCCTATAATCCTTCCAAGAGACACGGCGACCACTCAGAGAGGCACCGGGGCTGAAGCTTTGAACTCTGCTACCCACTATGTGCTACAGTCGGGCGTGCGACCAGTGAATGCCCCCACCACAGGCACAAGAGGGACCATCATCCCTGCACCCCACTGGACACCCTACACACCATCACCAGCAGACCGTAGACAATGTCAGCCTTTTGATTTCCACCAACATGGTGAAAATCTGCTCGGAAAATCAGACAGTAATTCTAGGTACAAGCAGTTATTTCTCATTTCAGGAATGCCCCCACCCCCGTACTCCCATGCCCCCGTCCTGTATCGCCTCTGCACATTGAGCCCCGGTACCTCAGTGAAGGTGGAGGATGCTCCGGGCCCACAGCCTGAGTTGGGATTGTGCAGTGCTTGTTGGTTTCCCAAAAATCTTGCAGCTGACCTTTGGGGCTTTGCTAATGAGTGGTGGTTAGAGATTGCCGTGACACTGGAGACCATGGTATGACCAGCTGATGGATGAAAGGAAGCCGCAGAGCATATCTGAGGCCGGCCCTGGGGAGCAACGCTCATTAATTAAAGACTCAGCAGGCGAGAGGGGGTGGCGACCAACGTGCCATTCCAGGTGTGCGTGTGTGTGTGTGTAGGAGGGGGGTCATGCGAGTGCGTGTGTACGTGTCTGCCTGTGTTTTTATGAACTGTGAATGTGTGCGTGTCCATATGTGTTCATCTGCATGCTTCCGTGTGCCAATGTGTATATAAACCTGTGTGGATGCACGCGTTCATATATATGCATGTTTCTGTGTGTGTGTATAAGCACATGCTTGTGTTTGTATGTTTCCGTGTGCCTCCGCGTGTGTAAGCGTTTGTCTGTTTCCTGGTGTTTCTCTGCATTTGATCCCACCCACTACCCCCCGAGCTGTTATCTTTCAGAGTTGTTAGCTGATCAGCAGTGCTGGCTACCGTTTCCGACAATCATGAGTAAAAATCACCGAGAAATGCGCATTCACACAATCGGAGAAAAAAAATCACATCACGTCAAATAAATTATCAAGAAACATCCATATAAAAATTTCACGGGCCAGAGATACACACAATCAGAATAAATATCTTATAAACAGAGAAACAAAGGCAAAACAATGAAATAATAAGAGAGACGGTCAAGAGAAACAGGCACAACAGAAAGAATCCAATGTAAAATCAGAGAAACAGTCACAAAGGAATCCAATAGAAAAGCACCGAAAGAGTCACATAAAAGCACGCAGACCAGCTTACAAACACTTTCTAAATCAGGCACAATTCGGATACATCATATTTAACCCAGTCACTTCCGCCAACATGTCCCCGAAAGCAGGTCATCCAAGGCCTACATTTACAACTGCGGACAGCTAGGCTGCTGCAGCAGGCGCAGTAACCCACTGAGCTATTTCACCTCCCATGGAGTTATGGCAGACAAAGCACTGAGTGTACACTAGTGTAAATGCAATAGGTTTCGCATTTAAACATTTTTTAGCAATTGCCATATTAAATTACAATGCGTTTGATTTGTTTTACAAAAGAAAAGAAAAGAAAAAGCAATGTCATTTATAATGTCAATAGCTCAAAATAATGTCAGTGCGAGACCTATTGCATTATAAATGCTTGGCATTAGTAAATCTTCAAGCCGAACGAATCCATCCTAGACAGAACAAGTTTGACTACAATTTGATCCAAACACCCCGCCGGCCAAATCCCCTCCGCCAATAATATATGTCGGCTGTGCAAATCCTCCTCTTCACACAAGCTGGAAAGCCACCCTCTGTAGGGTTAAGCTCCAGTTGACTTGTGCCATATCAGCTCCTTACTGGGGGCCCGTAAGGGAGTTGACATTTTTAATTAAGTTAAAGCCACTTGCTTTGCTAATGGTATTGAATAGCAAAGCAAATGGCTTTAACTTAATAAAAGGCGAGACCTATTGCATTTTTAATGCTTGTTTAATTAATGCACAGCATTCCTTTCGAAATATATTGTAATGAAACAGCTGGAATTAATTGTTACCTACTTATTATTCCAATAAATCCCTACACATAATTGAATGTTACTGTTAATTATAGATTATTATCTATCGACTGACTAGGATACCGGCCAAACCTCCATACACAACCATCATGATGTGTCCAGAAATTTCCTTCAAGTTTTCTGTTCTAATTTCTCACAATGTTGCAAAATAGCTTGCTTGTTTGAGGTCTGCCTCAAGTGCAAGCTTCTAACATCATTCTGAGATAACCGCAATGAAGTAAGAAACTTTTAGAATGTGCAATACGTAGGCAGTAGGAATTCCTGTGAATTAAATGGGTGCCATTACCAAAAAGGAACAACTATATAAAAAACACTCTTTGCTCTTGCCCCAAAGGAGCAGCCCATCCTGATTTGCAAAGCCACATTCCCCAAGGTGATGATGGGCATCGAGAGTCAGGGGACTTGACTTCATTGTAATGGTGAGTATCATGGTGAGCAGGGGATCCACACCTAGGCAGAGCACTCTGGCTTGGGGTATTACACTGACGCGAAAACATGATAAATGGAAATGTATGAGCCAATACTTTTCTACAACTTGGAATTCTGCAAGGTAGTATTCCATTTCATTGTTTTGTGACAATGGCAAACCTAAATAGGGAAAAGTCTTAAATCTCTCAAATAACGAAAATTAGGTCTTCTAGCACTAAAAAACTTGACACATGCCTAGCTTAGACCTGCGCCAGAGGACTTTCTATCATCCAAGGAGCAGCACCAGAAATTGTAGGAAGGAACATCTGTATTACAAGGAGCAATACAAAAGCCTGCTTGTGGAACTGAAGACTCCTGTCTCCTTGATTCTTCTGTTACGTCATATGGGGGGATAACCCATGTCAATCATGTCAAGATTGAGTCTGTTGGTAAGCCTTATTCTGGAGACTTGCAGCAGGCTAAACAGACTTTTAGAACGGGATTTGTACAGCTGGATATGTGGTATTAAGTTTGCCTGTCGATCTGATGTGCATTCTGCTAATTTCACAATGTTATATTGCATTATGCAATTCATGATTTGATTTCAGCACTATGCCCACAATGACATATTAGATGCATATTTGTAGCTTATGCATTGGCCCCAAGTGGTATCTCTGCGTTTCTGAGAGATAATATAGGTTTCTGATGGATACATCTGCCAGTGAATTCCTCACCTTGTGAATATCCCCTGCGCCAGCAACATTCGGAAACTTTTGTAGCAGTCCACGCCGATGGGGTCGAAGACGACGTCACAGAGACACGGCTCCGCTCGCGACTCCGCTGACGTCACCGGCTCCATAAAAAGACCTCGTCGGCGTGATGACGTCAGTTCCCTTTTTTCCGCGCCGACGACGCCAACGCCAACGGATTTCGGGAATCGTTACTAGTAGCTTTACCTGTTACTTTGTGTATTTTCTGAACATTTTCTTTCTTTCTTCGAAGATGTCGACAAGGACGTCGGGTTTCAAGCCCTGTTGAGAATGTGGCAAGCACATGTCTATTACCGACCCACACGAGGACTGTGTTTGGTGTCTTTCATCCGAGCACGATGTGGGTGGTTGTTCCAGCTGCCGCAAGATGAGATCGAAGGCTCTCAAGGAAAGAGAAGCAAAGCTCTTCATCGCTCGGATGAAGAAGAAGGAAAAAAGAGGAAGGAGGAGGTCTGGATCCAGGTCGAGGTCGAGGTCGAGGTCGGCGTCCAAGTCGACTTCGGGGCATGCTTCGAAAAGTATAAGAAAAAGAGGAGGCATTCTTCACATCATCACTCCGACAAAGGTTCGGCTCCGAAGTCGAAGTCGCCTACTCGACGTCGGAGAGAGTCAGTGTCTCCTTCTCCGGTCCCGACTTCACCTCCAGCTCCTTCTTCTCCGGTGACTTCGCCGGCTCCGAGTGAATCTCCGGTGCCGGTATCATCCCCGACGCCGGTTCCATCTCCGGCTCCAGCTGATTCTCCGGCTCCGTCTCCGGCCCCGGATAAGGATCTTCAGGCTCCGGGTGAGACTGTGACGCCGCTTGTACCACCGTCGGCGCCGCCAGGCCCGAGTCCGGTGCTGCCTGACCAGTATCCTGCATTCCCTGGTCCAGGTCAGGACCCCACGCATTATCTTAATGCCATGTACGGGGTGTTTTCAAGGGCCATGTATACCTCTGGTGCACCTGTGGGTCCGATGGGTCCGATGGCTTTCAATTTGGGAGTGCCGCAGGTCTACCCTCAAGCTCCGTTCATGCCATTCTTTCCGGCGATGCCGTCTTGGCAGCTACCGGCGCCGAGAACATCGACACCGCTTCCCTCTTCACCGGCGCCGACTCGACTTCGTTCGATGCCGGCTGCTCCAGCGGATCCGCGTTCGACGCCGCTGCCGGCGCCGTCGGATTCGAACACGGCGCCGCCGACGCCGCTGGTGCGGATTTGTTCCAGAAGGGAAGTACAGAGAGTGGTGGATGAGAGACACTTTCTGTTGGAAGAGGCTGAAGAGGGAGAGTTAGTCGAATCTGATGAGGTGTTTGAAGAACTGAAGGAGGCAAGTGGACTGGATTTGTCTCCAGAGTGGGAAATCCCTCCACCATCAGATGAGCCCTCTAAAGATGCAGCGCTGTATCATGCGGTCATCAGAAAAGCTGCAGAGTTGTTGGACCTACAGTTACCGTCCACGGAGTTCAGGTCTAATATACTTACTGAGGTGCTGCATTCACCTACAGCGGTCTCGGAGCCTTTGTTACCCTTTAATGAGGCTATTATGGAACCTGTGCTGGAGGTATGGCGCAAGCCTTTTTCAGCTCCTGCGGTCACCAGGGCAGTCGCAAGGAGATATAGAGTGGCTCCAGGGGATCCTGAATTTCTAACTTCGCACCCTTCGCCTGAGAGCTTGGTGGTCCAGGCGGCTTGTTCGGGAAGGTCAAAGGGGGCCTTTCCTCAGGTTCCAGGAGACAGAGAGGCCAAAAAGGTGGACCAATCGGCCAAAAAGGTCTTTTCATCAGCCAGCATGGCTCTCAAGTCCACGAATGCGACGTGTTTATTGGGGCGCTATATCCATGCGCTAATGGATTCGGCAAAGAAGATTGCACCAAAGCTGTCGGAGGAGGATAGGGCCGGCTTCAATGAAGTTCTGACTGATGCCCAGGCGGCTGCTCGCCAAGTCATTCAGAGTGGACTGGACACGGCAGAATCAGTTGCCAGAGTCATGGGGTCTTCTGTTGCCACCAGGAGGGGTGCATGGCTAAAGTCCTCTGAATTCTCCTCGGATGTGCAGTCGACTTTATTAGACTTGCCTTTTGATGGGTCTGGCTTGTTCGGGAAGAAGGCGGATGCTGCTCTCGAACGCTTCAAGGAGAGTAAGGCTACGGCTAAGTCGTTGGGCCTTCAATCCCAGCCGAGAGGTTCTTTTAAAAGATATAGGGGCTTTGGAAAGGCGACTTTTCGCTCCTATAGACCGACCCAGCAGCAGCAGCAACAGCAGCAAAGCTCTTTGTCCAAGGGATACAGAGGAAGAGTTAGGGGTCGCTCACGTGGCCGTCAGCTCTCCTCCTCCTCTTCCTCCTCCTCTGCCCCTCCCACCACTGCAAAGCAGCCCTAGATTCGACATTCCGGATCATGCTGGTCCTGTGGGGGGCCGGCTTACCCATTTTCTACAAGATTGGGAATCTGTAACTACAGATCTCTGGGTTCTGGATCTTGTAGAAAATGGGTACGCCCTTCCTTTTCAGGAATTCCCTCCAAATTACCCTCCTTGCCAAGGGGCTTGCTCGGAGGACCACCTTCTTCTCCTGCAGGAGGAAGTCCTGAAGTTGTTTCAGAAAGGTGCGATAGAGGTGGTTCCAGAGCAGGAAAGGGGTCAGGGATGCTACTCCCGGTATTTCCTGATTCCGAAAAAGGACGGCAGGTTACGTCCGATATTGGACCTCAGAATTCTGAACTTTTACCTGAAACAGGAGAAGTTCAAGATGCTCACCCTTGCGCAGGTTCTTCAGGCGCTGAATCAGGAGGACTGAATGGTGTCGCTCGACTTGCAGGATGCGTATTTTCACATCCCCATCCTGAAGTCGCACAGAAAGTATCTCCGTTTCATGGTAGGGTCGCAACATTATCAGTTTGCGGTCCTACCGTTTGGTCTTACTTCAGCACCTCGAGTCTTCACGAAGGTGATGGCAATGGTGGTAGCCCATCTCAAAAGGACGGGGATTTCAGTTTTCCCTTATTTGGACGACTGGCTGATAAAAGCGGAGTCGCCAGAGAAGGTGCTGCGTCATCTGCAGGATACAACTCGGTTGTTGTACAAATTGGGTTTTTCGATAAACGTACCCAAATCTCACCTGGTGCCCTCTCAGCGCAACCTGTTCATAGGTGCGGTACTGGACACTACTGTGTGTCGAGCATTCCCTCCTCCTCCCCTCCTCCTCAAAGGATTCTCGACATACAGGAAATGATTCCTTTATTTTACAGCGGAGCGGTCGTTCCAGTTCTGAAAGTCCTTCGCCTGCTCGGTCTGTTCGCTTCCTGCATCCTGTTGGTCAACCATGCACGCTGGCACATGAGGGCGCTCCAGTGGTGCCTCCGCAAGCAGTGGTATCAGCACAAAGGGGATCTCAGGGAGTCTGTGAGGATCTCCAGAGAAGCTGCAGCGGATCTATCTTGGTGGAGCGTGGAGGGCAATCTGTCCCAAGGGAAGCCCTTCCATCTACCTCCATCGGTGACAACAGTGATAACGGATGCCTCCACCTTAGGGTGGGGTGCTCATCTGGGGGATCTGGAGATCAAGGGTCTTTGGTCTCCGGAGGAAAGGTTGCTTCATATCAACCTTCTGGAGTTACGGGCGATACGCTTGGCACTCAAGGCCTTCCTCCCTTCCCTTTGCGGTCAGTCTGTTCAAGTCCTGACGGACAACACGACCGCGATGTGGTATATAAACAAACAGGGAGGGGTGGGGTCTCTTTGTCTCTGCAGAGAGGCCCTGCGTCTATGGTCCTGGGCTCAGGTCCATCAGATTTGTCTAATGGCAAATCATCTGGCCGGGGTTCTGAACGTTCGTGCAGACAGTCTCAGTCGGCAGTTCTCCGCCGACCACGAGTGGAGGCTTCAACCGGAGGTGGTTCATCGTGTCTTTCGGACGTGGGGAACTCCTCGGGTGGACCTATTCGCCACTCAAGAGAATGCTCACTGCCCGTCTTTCTGCAGTCTCCAGTATCCGATGCAGGGAGCGTTGGGGGACGCGTTTCAGTTGAGTTGGGGTTCACGACTCCTTTACGCGTTTCCTCCCATACCCTTGATTCCTCGGGTTCTGAGGAAGATTCGCCAAGACCGGGCCCAAGTTATATTGGTCGCCCCAGATTGGCCAAGAAGGGTGTGGTACACAGATCTTCTCCACCGCTCCTCGTGCCCTCCGCTCCGTCTCCCGCTGAGGGCAGACCTCCTCTCACAGTCGGAGGGGCAGGTTCTACACCCCCACCTCCAGAGCTTACACCTTCATGCCTGGAGATTGAACGGGGCAACCTGAATTCTTTCTCTCTCCCATCAGATGTGGTGGATGTTATTTTATCGGCCAGGCGAGACTCCACCAAATCTATTTATTCATATAGTTGGGCGAGATTTGTGCTTTGGTGCGGAGAGAGGCCCATTGATCCCTTGAAGGCTCGTTTGTCTAACATTCTACAGTTTGCCCTTTCTCTCGCTCAGCAAGGCTTTGCTGTGGCTACTGTGAAGGGATATTTATCGGCTCTATCGGCTTTCCTTTGTTTGCCGGATCAGCCGTCGCTGTTCAAGTCACCTATTGTTCTTCGTTTTATAAAGGGCCTTACAAACAAGTTTCCTCTGTCTCCTTTTATTATGCCTCAATGGGACTTAAACCTTGTATTAACTTATCTTATGGGTTCTCCCTTCGAGCCCTTACACAAGTGTCCCTTGAGGCTGTTGTCCTTTAAGACGGTATTCCTCATTGCAATCACCTCGGCAAGGAGGGTAAGTGAGCTTCAAGCTCTAAGTTCAAAACCCCCATTCTTGACTGTGCATGCTGAACGAATGGTACTTAGGACCAGGGCTGCGTTTTTGCTTAAGGTGGTAACTCCTTTCCATCTGGGGCAATCCATTACCCTTCCTTCTTTCTATCCTCCCCTCACCCTTCCAAGGAGGAGGAGAGACTTCACCGCTTGGACCCTAAGAGGGCGGTGAGCTTTTACCTGGACAGGACAAAGGACATCAGAGTTGATGACCAGCTCTTCGTGGGCTTTGCTGGCTGCAGGAAAGGTCGAGCGGTGCACAAGCGCACCCTTTCCAGGTGGATTGTCTTGTGCATCAAGATTTGCTACTCCCTGGCTGGTAAGGAACCTCCGGAGGGTTTGAGAGCTCATTCGACTAGAGCAAGGTCTTCCACGTCTGCTTTGTCTAGGGGTGTTCCTGTGGAGGACATTTGTAGGGCGGCAACTTGGGCCTCCCTCCACACCTTCGCAAAACATTATTGCTTAGACACTGAGGTGAGGAGGGACGGACATTTTGCGCGATCCGTCCTTCAGGACTTTCTGGTATAGAATGGTGGACACCCTCCTCCGGGAGTGGGGACTGCTGTGGAATTTATTCACAAGGTGAGGAATCCACTGGCAGATGTATCCATCAGAAGAACAAGTTACTTACCTTCGGTAACGCTTTTTCTGGTGGATACAGTATCTGCCTGTGGATTCCTCACTGACCCACCCGCCTCCCCGTTGTCCATCCTTCTATACCTGTAGTTCTATGCCTGTAATTCTATTGATGGTGTTTCAAATGTGTTTATTACTGTCAAAGGCATTTTGTTATTTCTTGTGATTTGTTATTTATTCTCCACACTGTGTGTGTTGATATGCATATTGTGTACTGTGTATACTGTGTATATATATTGCTGTCAGTCCGTCCGTGTGCCTCGAAGGCACGGAAAAAAGGGGCGGAACGGACGTCATCACGCCGACGAGGTCTTCTTATTGAGCCGGTGACGTCAGCGGAGTCGCGAGCGGAGCCGTGTCTCTGTGACGTCGTCTTCGACCCCATCGGCGTGGACTGTTACAAAAGTTTCCGAATGTTGCTGGCGCAGGGGATATTCACAAGGTGAGGAATCCACAGGCAGATACTGTATCCACCAGAAAAAGCGTTACCGAAGGTAAGTAACTTGCTCTTCATGCTGCCCCCTTCAAAAGCACGTATTTTTGCTAACTTAGAAGCATAAAAAGTTGAGTAGTCGTACTGGAGTTTTCACCATTGCTCATTAGGTCAAATACACGCTGCTGCAATAGCTCACTGACCTATCTGGCCAAATGCTTCAGTACTTGAAATGTTCAGTTTATTGGACAGATTAATTGTTAGACATCTAATGAGAGAGAGGGAATGTTTTATGCTAGCACACACAGTATTCTGCTACATCCAGCCAGAGGTACTGAGAGTGGAGCTGGTCCTATCCTAGCCTTAAGTTGCCATCATCTGTCTATCTGATTGAGTGAATGAGTGTTCTACGTGCTAAAACTCAACACTGTTCGGGGCACCTCTAGGGCTGTATATTGAGTATTATGTATCAGGCAGTATAGCACCAGGGATAGTCTGGGTGCTTTGGCTGTTGAGTGTTCTGAAGGCAGTGACATCACCATTCATTCTTTGCAGCTGTTCTCTGAAGAAACTATATCCTCTAAATGAAGTCCCATAGGGGCACTGATGCAATCCAAGATGATCACTTGTTTCAGGTTGTCTTTTTAAGTGTATGATGCATCAGGGTACTGACCAATCAGGGGGACTAAGGTCAAGCACCTGATTGAGCCTTGGGTTGATAACTAGGATGATATAAGTAAAATAAAACCCTCCTATAATAGTGACAAGCAGCCCTAGAATCAGGGCTGAAAGGGCTTGGGACTGCCACATGGTTCAATACAATGTAAAGTGCAGGGAGAGGCAATGGGGGCAGGGTTGTGGCAATGTACCAATCTGCAGGGGGATGAACCACCATGAGTGGCGGCCGCCTGGTCTCTGACAACACAGCATACCTGCCCCCTCCAGATACTCAGCAGTACCAGGTGTGGCTGTCTATCTATTTGTTTACCAGCTGCACTCTCTAGCCTAGTCAGTATCCCTTGTAAGTACTGTCCCATCTTCGGACAGTTCCACAGTGTATGGAGAAAGGTTCCACTCCGCCCGCATCCTCTCAAGCACTAATAATGGTCTGTGCACCCTATTTTGTGTAGTAGTGTCATAGTGTAATAGATCCTGTGCAGGACTTTCAGTTACATCAGATAGCTACCTCACGGGGAAATTTTAGGGGATCCCTCCAGTTTTCATGGTCTATGTCCCCCACGTCTGCCTGCAAGGGCTCTCGTAGCTTGCGCTGAACTCCCAGTGTGTTCACCATCAAGGTTCTATAGGTGGAAGAGATTGCATTGGGTTCCACACATGCGAGGAGCAGGTCTAGGTCCAACTCTGCACCCCTATCCTGCAGTGCACCTTAGCCCCGGGCCATCCTCCCCACATGTGTTGCGACCAAGTTATACCTGCCTTAGGCTGTCGATGTGACAACTCAGCATTGCTGGGACTGCTCCGATTTATTGTGGTCCCCGGCAATTTCTGCTAACATACTTTATGTTCCAGCTCTCAGAGAGGATTGACTAAGCACTGAAGGAGCGAGTATTTTGTGCGAGGGTATAGAGAACTCAAAAGGCGCTTCCTTCTGAGCTCTCTCTCTGATGCAACTCATAAGGAAGCAGCTTAAGTAACAAAGAAGATACTTTGTCAAGTTGCATTTAATTATAGAATTCTATGTTTGTGAGCAGTCCTGCTTTATGTCTGTGGCGTGTCTTGTTATTAGGTTATCAAAACCTGGTCACCCTGACCTGCCTGGTCGCGGAGACGGTTGGATGTCTGAAGAAAGCCGCGCAGGAGTACAGTGTCCTGAAAAGGATTCTGTGCCCGCGCTTCTCAGGTCCTGAAATTACATACAGCCCTGGGGCAGGGGCAGCAACACATGGAGAAGAAACAAGTATGATTAATAATTGTTATAATTGATCTTATAATGAGCAAGAGATAAGCTGGCAAATGCTGCATACTGATATGGGAAACAGCACTCAGTGAGCTGACACACCCTCTCCAATTTGTATATAGTGAGCAACCATTTAGCCAGCAATCAGTCACCACCTCTGCTGCCTTTCTTGAGCTGGTGCACCTGCGATAGTACAGCATGGCAAGTTTACACAGTTTTGGGGGCATACCCTCCCACAGTGTTTCTTCTCAGAAAACTGGTGGAAGACAGGGTGCTAGTCAGGGTAGCCATGCTGGGGGTTCTTTCGGGGGCTATGCGGGTGGCAGCTTTATTGGTGGTGTCGGAAGTAGCTTGGCTGGTGGTGCAGTAGGTAGCTTGCCCGCTCGCAGTGTTTCTTCTCAGAAAACTGGTGGTAGACAGGGTGCTAGTCAGGGTAGCCATGCTGGGGGTTCTTACGGGGGCTATGCGGGTGGCAGCTTTATTGGTGGTGCCGGAAGTAGCTTGGTTGGTGGTGCAGCAGGTAGCTTTGTTGGTGGTGGTGTTGTTGGCAGCGACCATGGGAGTCAGTGGAACCAGTGGGGCTAGGTTAGCCATGAGGACCAATGGAGCCATACTAGCCAAACACATAGTGAGGGCCTTCTCTCTGCCGGGGAGAAAGCAACCATGCAGAACCTCAACGACCGCCTGGCTGCCTACCTGGACAAGGTCAAGCAACTGGAGGATGCTAACGCCGAGCTTGAGCATAAAATCAAAGAGTGGTACGAGAGTCACCGATCAGCTCTTGTAGAAACAGACTACAGCAAATACTTCAAACAAATTTCAGATCTGCAAGCTAAGGTGAAGTATCATGTCCAGTTCAATTGATTCCTTGTCTTAAACAATGAACTACCGGTCAAAAGTAAATCCTTAATTTTCATTGTAGAATGTGAAGGTACTTCTTTCTCTTTTCCCTCTTTCAGTGTTTGCCTAATCTGAGTTCTTTCTTATGTCTCTCTATGTACTTCGCTTTCACACAGTTTTTTTCTATTACAAACCTAACCGCTTTATAAAAATTTAACGTAATATTAAATATTTTTCACAGAGACACTGACAGGTAAAAGAGGTTCAAACATAAACAGCTGTCTATAGCATGTGTAATTAGACCAATATTCTCTGCAACGTGTGTGCTCCATCATATCGGAAACCTCCCAAATATACCTGAGTTATTCTGTGTCGCCCCAAGTGTCTGTCCTGGAATTGTGTCCTAAACATTTTACTCACTAACGTTCTTCTCTTGATTGCAGGATAAAATCTGGTAATTATATCTGAGTTCTAGAAAAACACATAAAAAGCAAATCACAAAGTTTGAAAGCAAATGTTTAGAGATAAAGTTGTCAGTGATCGTCTGGTATTTTTATATTTCTTCCTTTCTGAAGCACACGTCACTAAATCAATTGATACTAAATGCTCTTGCAAAGCATACACTAAAATCAATTAATACACACTCTTATGCAGCAAACAGCATACAACCTGAACAAAAGTTGTAGAGCAGCTGTCATGCAGTTAAAAAGGTAGACACTCATATCATGATAGAAAACTATGATAACAGAGATAAGTTAAGGGAGAAAACATTAATTTATTTTTCTGGCATGGGTAAATGGAAAAGGAGACTTTAAAACACAAGAAGCACACAACAACAAACCACAGTAGAAGATGCTAGAGTATGTTTCCAATCCCTGCTCTGACCCAGCACTGGCTCATAAGAAGCAATAAATCAGACAAAATAAACATTTTCCAATTCAGATTCCTAGCCATTTTCGAAACTTTTTTCTAGAATGCCCAGTTGAAAATCTTATTCTGTACAGTATGTTTTCTTCTCTGATCTTGTAGCACCTCGGTTTACCCAGAGGCCAAATCATACTGGAGTGCAGCTTCTTTCAACAGCCTCACTTACTGATACACAAAGCTTCAAGTAAAATGTTTTCCATCTAGAAACCTCCCATAATACAAAACATTTCCCCTTGACTCCAAACATGTCTAATGAGTGAGACCAAGATTAGCCCATCAAGGCAGAAAGCTGTTTCTCGCGGGTCCCTGCAGTTTCTGTGGAATTATAATCCCAGGTTTCACAACCTCCTTTATTCCCAACCCCGGGCTCCCAAGTAATAGTGTTCGGGAGAACTGCTCTTACAGCAGCTTCGTGCACTCGGATGTGGAATGTGGCACCGGAAACTGATCAAGTGACCCAGGAAGGAGTTTTCATCAAGTCCAGAGAGAGAGTCTGGTAATATTTACTTGCCTTTTGCAATCAGACTGCTTTTGTTTGCAGTAGCCTTTAAGAAGAAAATTAAATTTGTTTACACGTATTGTAATGTAACTACATAATGTATTTACTTTGAAATACAAAATTAATGTAAACTAATCTCAGCAGTTTTGATTCACAATCAGCTTGGAAAATCACGTTCGCATTTTTTTTAGGAAATCTTCGAACGAATTCCTTATGTTGCAGCTACTTTTCTTTCCCAGCTCACCAAGGAAGGCCCGGTGTCTACCGAACGTTTGAGCTGATTATAATGTGTTAAATTGGTAAATCACTCACAGGTGATGAGCAGCAGAGGAAGTTGTCAGAGTCTAAGGTTACAATATTCAACACAGAGCCCAAAGTGCTTACTACAGAAGGCAGCAAATGTTTACAATGGCAGCAATGAAATCGGATTTTCTGAAAGAGAAGTAGAATGTAGAATTCAAGCGGAAGAGACTGCAGCCAAATGAAGTGAAGTTCTGTCTTTTAGCAATTATTACCAGCACTAAGACCAGGATGTGTCAAGCTGATAAAGTGTTGAGATGCAGTTTTTCATGTTTGTCTTTGAGTGTGGCATTCGGCACTTTAGGCAGTAGACTTACCCAGTAGCTCAGCACTCACAATAATGGAGGACACCACTTAGTGAACATAAAATGTAACGTTTTAATTGCCATTAACAATAACTGGCCCAACGTGCAGCCCATGTTAAATGTAATATTGTATGAACGAGTAGGCCTTAACTCTTCCTTATGCCATCTTGTGTTTGCAGATCCTGCAGGCCCAAGCGGCCAAAGCCAGCGTCGTCCTGCAGATCGATAATGCCAGGCTGGCGGCTGAGGACTTCAAACTCAAGTGAGTGAAACACAGTAGTGACGTGTCGCAAATGGTTCATATCATCACACTTCCAATTCAAATTCAGGCAGCCTGGAAGTCAAGAAACACTGATGCCTCCTAACAGACCTAAGAGTCTTGTCCCCTATGGCAGATAACTCACTCACTGGCAGCCATGTTACAAGGGAGTTTTACAGGGGTTTTTACTTGTGGCTTTCTTGTGCATTGAAGGCATAGATTCATGACTCGGGTAAGTCACCCACTTTACAGACAATGTTCTTAATAAAGTGAGCATTGTCAGGTGTAGCTGCTCGCTGTTGAATGGTAAAGGTCTGACATATAGAAGGAGAGCAGGTTAATGTAGAGAACTTGCCCCAGCAATGTGCCTCTTTCATAAACTGCTGGTGACACCACCAGAGCAGGAACTCATGGGAGCTCCCTTCCAAAATGTCCACTCCTTACACAAGGCATTTATGTCATCTTAGATGAACATACTTCCTTAAAGTGCAGCATGTGTAAGGGATTCGTTGCTAGAATATAGATAGGTAAGCAGCAGTTTTACATGAACTACACTTCAAAGAATGGGAGAAAATGGAGAGAACTCTATTAGGGGAGGAAGCAGACACAGTGCTGTTTGCACTGGGTCTACTGCACCTATATTTCCAGATTAAATAGATTGGATTGGTGCTGATACAATTTGGCGCAAGTGTTTTCAGTACCTGGCAAGCATAAAAACAATATTTTAAATGAATGACCAGTGTCAAAACAGCCATTCATTTGTCAAAATGTTAGTGCAGATGCCAGGACAAATGCTCACCATAAGTAGTAAAATTAAGGTGGGCCTGTCAGCTGAGGAGTGGTGTGCCCACTCCTGACAGAGCATGACTGGTTTGGTCGGCACTCTTGGGCTGCCCAAACCAGGCATGCGCACTCTGTCCTTTCCCCATGCAGGCTGCAATGAATGCAGCCTAAATGGAGTAAATGGCCTCCACATAGGTGCCTGGCTGGGAGCCGTCTCAACCAATCACAACGCTTCCAATGCAGCATTGTGATTGGCTTAGGGGAGGGGAGGGAGGCTGCCTGCTTCCTGTTCCTGCCGGAGGCAGGAGAACAGGAGCCGAGAAAATAAGGGACCCGGTCGGCCGGCGGATCGGTACGCTTAAAAAATTTATTATTACATTTACCACCCTCCCCTCATGACCCCCTCCACCCCCACCCACGATTAATGCCGGCTGCAACTGCTGTCACTTCTGTAATCTATATAACCAAGTGTATCAGTAATTTGTTTATCCAAAATTACCCCAATATGATGAGTGATTTGCTCTGAAATGGTGAATGTCATCCAAAATTAGCATTTCCCTATGTCATTCTCAAATGCTGAGAGAATTTCCGGGAGAATGTCCTCATGGTTTCACCTGGCAAATGTATCCCTGGAAACACCTGAGGTAATTCCGTACATGAAATTACAGCATCCATCGTAATTCACTATTCAGCCAGTAACACTGGCCGCTCGCCGATTAGAGTCTAAGGCACCACTCAGAAGGAAGGTTTATAGAGTGTTCCTTGAAAAAGCCTTGGGATTTTCCAGCCCCAAAAAGACACTCAATGATTTTTCTGATCTCTTCCACTAAGACTCATACTATCTGTATTCTATTATAGCTGACACCATGTTTGGCTGGGGAGAGTAAGACTTGTTGCACCTCATGTATCTTCACCACTAGTGTGACTGTGATCAGACAACATCTAAACTAATAGATAGAACATGCTTTATCAAAGAGCCTGAGTCTTTCATTAACATGTTCCTAGGTATGAGAATGAGCTGATGCTTCGCCAGAGTGTGGAGACTGACACCAATGGACTGCGACGAGTCCTGGATGAGCTGACCCTGGCCAAATCTGACCTGGAGTCAGAGCTGGAGAGCCTGACTGAGGAGCTGGCAGCACTCAAGAAGAACCACGAAGAAGTAAGAGATAGCAATGTGTTTCAGAATGGTCTTGAAAGTGATGAATATGGGATAAACCCAAAGTACCAATAATTTTCAGTACCAATCTTTTAGAGGCCAAGGAATGGCACCAAATGTTTACATATACTATAGGACATCATTGTCCAATGGTGGTGCAGTAGGGCTGAGTCCATGCCAGATTTACAGGATAGCCAATGACTATTTAGATTCACCAAATGCTAATTTGTGTTATGAGGATATGCTGCAAATCTGGCATGAGTCATAGAGTCTCTCTTAAACATTTTTATGGGACCCTCAACAGCAACGCTCGTTCAGTGGCATACCAGTAACTGATAGCATCATCAACTAGTCTGTCATCCACCAGGAGGAGGTGTCGCAAACACCAGAGACAGTGTGGAATCCATGGCATAGATACTGTGTTCTATAATTACCGCCTGTCCAAGCGAAAAATGAATTTATTAATGATAAGGCAGGGGTAAGGTTAAAAGAAAAAGAGATGTGGGTAGGAAAGAGCTAGATATTCCGCCCATCTATGTAAACATATGGTCAACATGTTTCAGCCTACTTGTGCCTGTCAAGGTCCGCAAGAACCATAAGGTTTGGTTCTTGGATCCCTTTAGTAGGACAGAAGGGACACCATCACCTGGTCATATGAGTCACAGTTATGTTCTTTCTATGGAGAAACATGATCATGCAATGTCCTCTCCTTCATTACTCATAGTTGGGTCCCCATAGGTGCGGGGGGGAGGGGAGAAGGCAGAAAGTTACGCTCAGTTGGCACTGGCTCTTCATGCGGATAACAGTCCCTCACGTCCTGCATGATTTTTTAAGAGAGACGTCTTGATGTAGCACTGTGTTTTCCCACTCCTTTTGATGTCTGTTGATACTCTGTTGGGAAGCTGAGTGGGATATCTTCTTCTCTTTGCTGCTCTCTCCCCCTACCGATATTTGTGATGGATGTTAGATCAGCATTAGAAACTCCTGTGGTAAAGTGTGATGATTATGCTAGCATGCTGAACATTACTTAATGGTCAAGTGATAAATAGTAAGTTCTTTCAAAATTAGTACTACTAGCAAAACATTTTATTACATAACCCAATTTCTATTGTTGATCTTCTATTTTTTACATCTCTAGTATGCAAATTAGGTTAAAATTAAGGGTATTTGTCTTATTTTCTCTTTGTAGGAGATGAAGGGTCACCAAAGTGATAGTCAAGGAGACGTCAGCGTCGAGATGCATGCTGCTCCAGGCATAAACCTCCTCGGCCTCCTAACCAAGACACGGGAGCAATATGAAAGAATGGCAGAGGAGAACCGCAGGCGGGCCGAAGAGGATTTCAACCAAAGGGTATGGACTCCTCTTCCCACTATGTTAATTGTCGAAACAAAACAGAGAAGACCCCATCAAATAACCCTCATTTGTCTTTCAGAGTGCTGAGCTGAAACAACAGATCTCAACAGGAGTGGAGCAGGTGCAATCAAGCAAGACTGAGGTGTCAGAACTGCGACGGTCCTTGCAATCGCTGGAGATAGAGCTGAAGGCACAACTGGCAATGGTGAGAGAAAATGTAGCCCTCAGAAGGCATCTCCACTATTATGAACCCGAAAGGTGTTGTGTAATAACATAAATCTATTGCCAGTTATGTAATCATATTAATGATTTATGCAACTGCACATTTCTTCTTTAAAAAGAAAATGTTCTGCCATCAATCTTGGAGGGTTCACTACTCATTTCCTACTCAGTACAATGACTAACTCCTGCCTTTGACAGAAGTACACCTACAGTCATTTACCGGATGGGACTAGGTTGGGGAAAATTCAGCAAATATTTACAAACTCTCAAGCTTCTGGGTGTTCTGCAATTTTCCAGGGAATCCTTGTCCTGGAATTCCTTCCCAGCCCGGGTATAAGTTTTACCCATGTGGAATATCGCATTGCAATAGTGTATCAATATACCTGGGGAAATTGATTTTCGAGTGCCAGTCCACTTTTTGTGAATTCCTTTAAATCATACCTTTTGCTATTTGTACACACACACACAACTTTGTGATTTGTTCTCAGTGTGGTTAGAAAGATAGTGAATGTAGGAACAGTCAGTCCATATTAATTCAAATCCTTGTCCTCCACTCTTAAGCACTTGTGGATCATTGTGGTCTATATCTTTCCCATTATTCCAGCTTTTTCTTGGATCTTTACCTATGCCTAGGTTAGTTTCCATTTCCCTTACTCTAGGGTTGGGTGAGAGTTGGAGCACTACCATTCGACAGTCCCAAAAACTGCACATTAAATGTCCATAAAGGGTCAAGAAACACAATAACTCAACTCAAATTCACTGAACGGTCATCACTGAGCAACTAATAGACAATTCACTACACTATAAACAGATTGAGCAAAAGGTAGAGTCTGAATGATATCCTTTGACCATGAAATCACCAGCAATGCGATGCAGGAACCAAAAAAACAACAATGTTTGTAGACGTGGTTGTTCAATAGGTTTGACCTCTAATTTCTAATCATGCCGTTTTTATTGATCAAACAGAAAAGTTCCCTGGAGATGGACTTAGCCGAGACAGAGGGAAACTATTGTTCTCAGCTGGCAAAGCTGCAAGCCAAGATCAGCATCGTAGAGGAACAGCTGGTCGAACTCAGGGAACAGACAGAGCACCAGAGTGATGAGTACAACCAACTCCTGGACATCAAGAGCCGGCTGGAGCAGGAGATTGCGACCTACCAGCGTCTGCTCGAAGGCTCAGGAGGGTAAGAAGGCGGAAGCACGCTCCATTAATGAATTCCTTCACTTCCCTTAGCAAGGCACACTATGTAGAAGGATCTTAGAGTAGGGAAGCATCTGTAGTGTCACAAGGCAGTCTGAACGACGATACAGAGGATTCAGCTCTCTTGAAAAAGATTCCCTTCACTTTTCAAAATGCGGGCCCAATCCTCCTACACTGGTGCAGCTCTGCTGTGTGAACATCTGTATCACTCTGTTGTGTGAGCAATAACATCTGCACAGCAGCAATTTTATAAAAAGTTGTGCACTAATGATGTTATCGTCTGTTCTAAAAAGCCTTTTCAGAGCAACGTTAGACATTGTTCTAGGGTGCTAAATTCAGCTATTGCTACTTAGTTTGAGATTTGTACTTGAGGTATACCTATCAGCATACATCTAAATACAAAGTTCCTCACCCAAGTGTATGCTGGGTAAAATGCAAAATTACATATGTAACGTAGAGGAATATCATGCAATATTCTGCTTGTCCCTTGTTTGCGCCTGGTTTCAATTGGCAAAGGGATTTCATGCAAAGTCAATTTGTGCTATTTTAGCAGATTCTGCTTTTTATGAAAACCTGTAGGTGCTTTGTGCTGTTCCCACTCTGTTACATTCCCTCTGCATAGATAACTGAGGAGTTGGTAGACTGCAATGCAAAGTAATTTTGGAGTCTTCTGTTGTCGTCTTCTGACAAAAAATACTTTTTGTGCATAGAGGTTCATGGTTGCTGCTGTTTGCACCATTTTAAACAACTCTGCCATACTGGCTCCAGTGCTAACTGTTAGTAAATCTATATCAGAGATTATAAAAAACCACTGTCTCATCTTTTACATTTGTTGGGCGATCGGCTTGCTTCATCAATATGGTTGTGTTCATGGTTACACATGACAACATGTTTTTCTGTTGAATGGAATGGGGTAAGCCAGGTGAAAGTCCAAACCAGGCCACAGTTGTTTCAGTCGCCCCTAGTTCCCAGAATATGGGCAAGGAGTAAGGGCCGGATTTATAGTTTGGCAGATGGGTGCTCCGTCACTACGTAATTAATATCCTATCTGTCTCTTTACACGTGCCATAGGACAAATCTATCAAACCATAAATCAGGTCCTAAGGGGCAGATTTACAAGAAAGTGACGCATCCCTGCATTAGAGCTGAGATGCGTCAGTTTTGCTAACGTGCGAAACCCATGCACCACCATGGATGCGCCATATTTACAATACGGCGCACCATGGCGCAAGGATTGACCGATGCGTCAGAATTTCTGACGTATCTGTTGGCGCAAAAGTCACACACTGCTGGAGTCGTGTCGCAAGCACGACACAGCTCCAGCAATGCACAGGGAGGCCTATTCCCAATACACTGCATCACTCCTTATGCCTGCTCCAAGCAGGCGTAGGGTTTTGACGCACTTACATCCTGGAACACTGCATCACTTCTAAGAGGCTTTTTTGCGTGGGAACGCCCGCCCTGCATACATTATACCTGATGCAGTTATAATGTAACACAGGGCTTTACAACGTGACGCATCTCCCTAGATGCATCACACTGTAAATGGGTCGCAACATGGCACATTGTTTACGCCGCAGCTTCATCACAAAAAGTGATGCTACGGCAGCACAAAAGTGATGCAAGGGGCTTGGAAATCTGCCCCTCAATGTTTACTAGAGGGCTTGTAGATGAATGAACAATTGAATGACAATTTCTAGAGCAGGAATATCTACCCAAAGGGAATCTTGGAACTGAAAAACGATTCCAGCCTTAAGGGAGAGGTGCCTGCTAGTCAGGAATATGGAAGTGGAAAGAGCTAGGATTTAAGTTGTTTCCTCAAAAGACTGTGATAGGGTTTTCCCTAATCTGTGGAGGGAGGGAGCTCCACATCTTAGCTGACAGATAAGGGAAAGCTCTTCCACCTTGTCTAGATCGTTTGATTCTGGTATTGTGAGACGATGGAGTGAGGAGGAGTGAAGAAGGCTCAGCGGTTGATGGTGAATGAGCTTTTCTAGATATGGCTTGGCCCTACATCTGCGAGGCTTTTGTGCATTAGGCAGACTGCCTTAAGCCATATCTAGAAAAGCTCATTCACCATCAGCCGCTGGGCCATAGGGATTTTAACGTTTTTCTAAGGAAGTATTCAATTGCATTATATTTGTACACATATAGAAGATGCATAATTTGAGAAGTTATATAAAGGTCTTTTAATGTCATGGAAGAGTTAAATTGTTGTGCACATGTCACTGGAGATGTTTGCCATTACTCCCTGTGATGAAGTGTGTCATTCCTTCTGTCCTCAAGAGAGACATTGTTCAAGTGCCAATCTAAAAGGCTCTTTACTCAGGACAATATCATTCATTGTGTTTCTTGAAACAGGTCCTCACAGGTCTCGCAAACTAAACCTCAGTCAGACTCTAGCTCTACAGGATACAGTTATGGAGGGCGCAGCAGTTATGGCGGCAGCAGCGGGTACGACAGAGGCTCTGGAACCGGCTCCTCTTCCAAAGGTAAATGTTTCTTGTGATACCCAATGCATGCACTCTTGTACCCCACTCTCACAATAAACAGGCTCTGACATCACCACTTGCATCCCACACAGTCTCTGACACAAGAGTCACAGCGCTGGGTTAGATTCAGCATGTGGAGACTATCTTAGAGCATGTGGCTTAGATTCAGGCTCAGACTGGAGCTTTGTAATGCTGATCCTGCATTCTCTCAGTAAGTTCTTTCTCACATATTAACACGTCTAGGTTTTCAGTAGGACAAGGTAAGGCAACAAACTTAAGCACATCACCTTCGGGTGCTACCAAATTACAGAAAAAAACATAATTAAACTGTTTTCTCTGTAGTTTGCTGGTCACACCTAGACTACTTCAACTACTGTCCAGGCTTTCAGATAGAAAGACATTATATTTATCACTGAACTAGACTTATGTTAAACTTTATAATGCTGTGTAGATGTAGTGAGCACGTTTTTCCAAACCTACTTTAACGGACAGTAGATAGCACTTTCCTACTTCTTACTGAAGCCCTAAGCACTCTCCAGATGGTCGACCCGACCAATGGTGTGGTATTTGAATCAGGGAAAGATGCAGCACTGCTCTTTCTGTATCGGATACTGTTCCAGGGTCTGAAAGTCTGGAAAGGGAATAAGCTTCCACAGGTGGGGGGTTTGTTGGGAGGCCACCCTGGTGTGACAGGATTCATACCACAGGTGACATTGCCTGATCAAAAGGGAAATTCTACACGAAGGATAGCAAAGTGTGTTAGAGGCCAGAAAAAGACACTCCTAAGCTCCCAGCACAACACTATAGTCCTCGTTCTACGTCAGACAGACAAACTCTACAATCTTAACGAGCTGTACTCCCTTCTAAAGTTAGTACTTGGGTCAACATACCTACCTCTTCCTAACCTGTAGCATGTGTGTCCTCCAGTAACGCGGTATACAAAGAGTGATGATTGGGATGCTTGAATTAATCTCAGCCACTGGTAATTACTTGGGCCACATCCCAATCCATTGTTATTTTGCACACTTTGCCACCTCAATTTAGACCCAGTCATATGCAAATCAATCTTGATCCTGCTCCAGTGAGAACCGTACTGCTAGGCCAGGTCCTCCCTAAGCCGGAACGCAAGTAACCCAGGATTGTATACTCCCTCTCTGATAAGGGCTCATCAGCCAGATATAGCTCAGTTCCAATGGCATAGTGTCCATGGGACCCACATCCTGGCTCTATTCTCATACATAAAAATCTACTTGGAATGCAAATACAAGAAACTTTCTATACAATTCAGTGCCCTGTAGGAAAAAAAGACACAATAGCACAAAATCTTATGAAATGTTGGGAATTTCACATAGATAAAAATTTGCCAATTTCACTGTTGTAATTTACATTTCACCTAGGGCTAACTCACTGGTAGCAGGGCTGAGTCACCTTAACATACTGGTAGCAAGCCCTACTGGATGGCTGATTCAACCACCCATGTTGCAATACACCATAGTAGCTGCATTTTAGATTGATCTGCTCTAACTTGCTCCATATTTTGTTTTTCAGAGCCAGCCAGGACAACACGGGTCATAACAATTACAGAAGACTTAGTTGATGGCAAACCGGTCAGCACAAAAAGACAGGTACATGACCATCAATGAATGTTGAGGGGGAGCTGAAGGTTGCGGACCCAACCAATGGAACATGCGAGGAAAGGATTCCAGATAATGGAGAATGGCAGAAATACTATACGCTTTTTGGACTGCTTTGCACTTCATCCATATGCTTACAGTAGATCCCATGTGTACTACCCTCTCAATAAAAGAGCCTTTTCCAATTTGCAACTTGAAAAAGAGCATCCCAGTGCAGAGCTGGTGACATCACAATTTCTGAGCAGCTGCCACAACAAAGTTCATGGATGTAACTAAGTTTCACAGTGAATCATACATAGTTAATGTTAAATGTATTATCAATAGAAACCATAGTGACCAGGAGCGGTCCGTGCAGTTAAGAGCCATGTGGCCAGGTTGGGGGGGATATGACAGACAACCACGAGGGAAAATTAAATAAATAAATAATTTTACCTCGGTGTTGTCTGTCGAAATCCCCCATCCCACCACCCACCCGGCTCCACCACTCCTACCTGCACGGGCCGCGGCTGATAGTGAATATTACTTGAAGATATTGTAAAAGAGGATACAAGAAAGAAACTTCCATCTGGAAACGTTTGATGTGTGGCTCCTTTTCAATTCACTATAGAACGTTTATTTTTTAGGTTGTGGGGACAGTCTCCTTTTTACATCTGCTTGCTTTTTTGTTCAATTCAATAAACTTTCTCTTTGATGCAAGGTACAATACGTCTTTCCATTCATTTGTGTTGCTTCAACTATCTTCTCTCCAGGTTTTAGAGATTATTTACTTAAGAACTTCTTTGCCCCTGAACAAAGTTGCATTTACCGCAAAGCTCAACTCCGAGGCAGAAGGAGATATAAGGACATAAAATGATTTGATGGGTAAATAAATGGATGGATGGATGTTTGGGATACATTTGTATAGCAGACAATATATATTGTGTCCTTTTGTGCTGATCTGCATTATAATCTAGCAGCCAGAAAGTGTAAGTGTTCATTAAGTTAACAATTAATTTAGAAAGATAGATTTCATTATAGAATGGAATCTGATATAGTGGGTCTCCTGACTAATATCCCCCAGTAAGGCATTACAGTATCGGGGACCTACATAAGAGAAAGTCCCTCTTTCTCTATCCCTGGCACTTAATGATGAACAGTACATTTTTTTTTTCAGTGAGAGTGCGGTTATTTGGTGTGGACTTCAGGGTGAAGTTTGAGAATAATATATCCAGGTTTGGTAACATTTTTTAGATCAGAAATAGGATTTTGAAATTAAGATTGTCCTCCGTGTGATGCTGGTGTAAATATTTGCTACGATGGATTGCAATCAAAATTGTGGAGATTGGGGGCATGGCCAGCCAAGACAGTCAAGTGGACGTGATCCAACGAGGCTCCGTTGCATTAGGTGACAAAGATGGGGAAACCCCAGTGAAGCGCTCAGTTTATCACTTGCACTTGTTAAAGGGAACACGATCGACACCCTACAAGGCAGTTCGGTGCCCATGACACAGATGATGACGGAGGCTGCCGCATGGTCCTGCAGACTTGAGGAAACGACGTGCAGGGCAACCTAGTTGCTTTGGAGCTACAACTTGCTGAAACCCTGTAGAAAGCACTTTGGAGGGGGCACCCATGTACTGGTGATGGCGGGGAGCGTATCTGCTCATGACGATTCCACCCAGGAACATTTGCAGATTATTAGGTTAGTGCAGTGGCGCGCAGTCGAGGGGACCACGCTGGTAGCGCTTCAGTCAGGCAATCCTGATGGGATCGTAGTGGTGAGCAGGCCCCCCTGAGACCGAGAGTGGACGAAAGGGGGACGGCGCATGACCGGGGGCTCCTGGAGGCCGTGGCCTGTATGGCGAAACGAGAGTTGTGTGTTTAACCTTCTGATGGCGCAAGAGCTGATTGACACCATGCACCCGCGACTGGGAAGAATGCTGCTACCAGGCACCGTTGAGGGCGAGTGAAAGGGGGGGCATCTCACACTCACCTTGATTCCCCCAGGCTGTGTCCACATGTGGGCTGTGGCTGTCCTGTGTTGAACTACAGGGCTAATCAGGCCTAACCCCAAGATGGCAGCTGAAGAAGGCGCGTGGATGCCCCAGCTTTGCAGCCTGAACAGAAAACCGTGAACCAGGAAGAAAGCCACATGTGATGCAGGAGGCGGGGTTAGGCAGACCTAGGATTCGCTTCTCCTGGCAATGACCGACCTCCCTTTGTGATGGTATTTAATAATTTATAAGGCCTCTGGTTTATGCTACCTTTCTTCCTTGTGAGCCATCCCATGGCCGTTTGAGCCTTCTGTTCCTGAGGCGAGACCTCTGTGCAAAACATCAAAGACGCACAAGGCCATAGCATTGCTCACTTTGTCAAGACTCCCTTGGTGAGCCCTTGTGAAACATGACTGGGGCACTCCATACAGTGGTCATTAGCCACGTGTTCTACTCCGAGGGAGGGGCCACCTACATATATACTACCTTAAGAAGCACCAGCCTAATAGGGTCTCCAGGTATTTCACACCAGCGGAAGCGGGGAGTGGGTCACTTGATGCCACCGAATCCGCAGCTATGGCTCTCACCAAGGAAGACCTCCTCACATCATTAAGAGACTTAAGAAAAGAAACTCCATCAGGAGCTCAAGGCTGACTTGGCTTCTTCCCTGGAGACACTTCAGTCTGACCTCAACGCAAAGCTCTTAATGCTGCAACAGAATGTGGACTCCGAGGAGTCCACAGTGGTGGACCTTGATTAAGGTCCTTGAGCTCGAGTGCGGTGCAAGCCGAATGGAAGTCCTCACACACTCTCTGCACATGCAGCTTCACGCATCCATTTTGAAAGCGGAAAATCTGTAGAACAGATCACAACGCAATAATATTTGAATTCGAGACCTGGAAGAAGGAATGGAAGGCCCTGATCTCAAGGCCTTCATAATGGGCCTGTTTGCAGAGCTGCTGGGAAAGGTTTTTCCACTCCTAAAAAAACCTAAACTAAATGCTGATGATTTCTTCAACTCACCTACCAATCATCTGCAAGACCACAAAAAAAGCAGTCAGTATCCAAACCCAAGACCGCATTAGTCCATCTCCTAAACAGCTTCCAGTTTGGCTTCAGATCACGCTGCAGCATGGAAACCACTACCTTACACATCATGGACGATGCCCTCTTGATGAAAGATGAAGATGACACCTGGCTTCTGATACTGCTGGACCTTTCCTCTTCCTTCAACACAGTTGACTACCCCATCTTCATATGCACTCTGGAGTCTCTGATTAAATTCTCTGGCAATGTCCTTCAATTGCTCACTTTCTACCTTTCCTACACATAGGCATATTAAGGTCACAAAAGATCACTATCAAATCTGGAGTCCCCCAGGATGCCATACTGTTTCCTTTCATCTTCAACTTATGCATGGACCTTCAACCCACACATAGACGACTGGGTGCTTTACTTACAGATAACCGCATAAAAAATTCACCAATATGTCGATGATACACACATGTACTTGAAAGTCTCCTGTGCTACAGATATTCAAGTCATCAAACACTGCTTACACATCATACAGACCTGGATGTCTAGCGCATAACTGAAGCTCAATGCATCCAAAAGAGAATTATTGGTATTTGCTGAGAACAATAACCAAGATACAGTACAAACCTGACTCAGTGACATTAACCTTGACAGCTTCAACCCCCTACTTCCATGGAATGTCAGGTCACTTGGATTCACCCTGAACACCGACCTCTCCCTCAAGGAACACAGTGCCAAAAAAACAAAGATGGCATGATATCTGCTTTCTTTTCTAAAGAAAGTCCAAGTCATGTGACTCCAGAACTGCTGTTCAATCCCTTGTATTCTTGCAGCTGGATGCTTGTAATTACCTACTCCATAGCTTCCTAGATATCACACCGGTACCTCATAGAGGCAGCCTATATTCTACAGCACTTCTCATTCAGTGCCTGAAGAAATATGATCACATTATCTGTACCCTGATGGAACTCCATTAGTTCTCTCTGCTGGCCCGCACCATCTTCAAAAACAGCTGCCACGCGGGTACACGAGGTTCTGGTAAGAAACGCCATTTTATGTTTTAGGTGCTTATATTGCCTTCTCTCCCTAAACACAATGACTTTTAACACACATTCATTTTTGTGCGCATGCAGGATAATATTCCTCGAACTTGGTTGTGCTTACACTACCAATTCGTAGGCGCGCTATCAAAACACCTTCAACATTCTGTACAAGGGCTAAGTTCATCACGCAAGATGTTGTTATTTGTTTTGGCCACTCGGCGACAGAGTTATCACAATAGAATAAACAGTAGTGGCCTGACTGGGGCTTTGGCATGGTAATATGTCATATCTCATATATTTATTCAATGTTCTGGGGCAAAAAGTAGGGGGGCACCCCTGACCAATAGGGTACAGGGTGTCACCCAAAAGCATGACAGCTTCCTCCAAAGTGTGGCATTTTCTTGTTCCACAAAGCACTGCACTTTAAAATTAAACATGGAGATGTTCTCTCCTTTGGGAGTAAGGGCTGGCTAAACAACCAATGGTGAGCTCATTTCCCATAATACTCCCTTTCCAGTCATCCTGCATAATCCATTCCAGGGGCTGCTATTTGGCTGGAAGGTACAGGAAGAGGGGGGAGGCTTGTCTGTCATTCCTTACTGTCCTGCTCTCTTTGAAGCCCAGTTTTAATTTACCCATCCCCTGCGCTGGCCGCTGCAACTTCAGAGCTTCCTCCATAAGATAACCTCTGTCTCTGTGCAGGCCTCTTATCAACTCAACAAAGCCGAATGTCTAAGCCTGATAAGGGCTGGCCAATCAGGGGAGACTGCCAGAAGGCTGGATTTTGGCTCACAGAAAAAAAAGTCATATAACTTATATTCTGTATTAGTTATCATAAATTCAACAGTGGCAAGTTGTTGGAGTTATCATTACCAATCTTTTAAGTCCTTGAAATGTTATTTTATCTCACTCCTGTCAATAGATATGCTGTATTACAGTATTCCCATGTTAGCCTCTGGAGTTAAAAAGGCTACAATAGGGGGAAAACGAAATTGGTAGTTTTTCCGTCACAAAGGCATATAAAACATCTTTTAAAATGCCCCAGCTTAATTTTACATAGCACCTCACGCTGGGTGCACCTATTACACATTAAGGAAAACCGTTTCTTCGAGCAGTTTCCCTGGAAGCACTTCGGTGAGTACAAGTTAATCAGTGTATGTTATCCTTAATACTTTAAGTAGAAATTGTTTGTGAAGAAACAGACTTCATATATCCTTGGACAAATAACTCAGATGTTCTTTCTTTCTTTGTGTCAATGTAGTGTACAGCAAAACTGGGGCAACTAACCAGATGTCTGAGAATCATACTAGGTGACCTATCTGAGAGACAGTACCATGAACAGTCAATCAAACTCATTATTTTGGTAAAATACCATAAAAGAGACAAGCATACAGAGTGGGCTTCTACATAACATTGAGTAGCAAGACAATTTGCATTTGCATTATAGTTTTTAAAAGAGAAATACAATTAAAAAGTGACAGACCATGTCAGAATTATAACAAATGACAATAAAACACCCAAAAACAGCAAAATAACATACAGTTCATAATTTCCTTTCCTAGGTCCAATCAAAATTTGCAATGCAAAGTAGCAAAGTGTCTTGTCTAAAGTGCAAATGCAGTAGTTGATATTTAGCTGGGCGTCAGAAACATAGGATTAAATTCTTGAATTATACATGTCTGGGTTAAAATCAACATTTTAAAAGCGTCCATCTTCACAAAAAAAAGATTAAGAAAGAGCTTGAATAGATCATAACTGCAGCGAGTGAGTTGAAAGAGCTGCTTCTGCCATCCTTCTAATCGCCCATGAGTGACCCAAAAACTTTGCAATTGCGCACACAAATAAAGGTCTTGCATCAGATTTCATTATGCGCAGGGCCACTATAAAATTGCGAATTCCAAGTTGTCCGCAGACTGGAATCAGCCATTTGCTCCTAGGTTTTGCATACGCTTTACAGACAAACAATACATGGCCAATGGATTCATGTAGGCAGGGGCAACCCTTTGGCTGTGCTCTATTTATCGACCATGAATTTGTGAAGGCATTAATTGGGAGACTACCATGCCTGAATTAAATATAGAGCTTCCTGTCAGCCGGCAACTTGATTATGTCAAGGTAACTTTCTAGGGAACGGCTGACTTTGAAGTCTCTAATTTCTTCAGATAGTCTGCCTTGGCTGTTATCAAAATATGCATTTTGCTCAACCCATTCCCAGTAGAGTGTTATGATCTGGCTTCTAGTATGTGTTGGTGAGCAAGCAACACTATGTCCTGGGAGACCTATGCTGGACATAAGAATTTTAACGTATATAATCCAGCCTATTTTATTCGTAGTGTCTAGGGCACTGACCTCCTTGAAGGCAGCAGCATAAGGTATCAGTTCATGGGTAGAAACCATCCACTGCCAAAACAACAGGGGTCGAAGCCTTGCTACATCACTAATGGGTTTGATGCCCATATCAAGCTTTATTGGATTACGTGGAGTACTTTACAGGAGAGATTTTTAGGCAATTGTTCTCCAGCACTGCCAGTTCACTTACTCTTGCCATACCCCAGAACTCAGCCCCATAGAGGGCACAGCTCACAGCCTTGGAACTATATTGTTTTTAAGCTGGTGCGATAGGCTTAGTGTGGGAGAGGTTGTGTTCCTTTCGCAAAGCCCCTGTTACCTGGGAGAATTTGAGATAGGCCTCATTAAGATTACATTTCCAGGCCATGTCCTTAGACAATTTGATTACCAGGTAATCGAAGGATCCCACTCTAAGGGGATGTTGTCTAGGGGAAGTTTTTCTTTAAAGGACTTGTGGGGGTTGGTTTAGTAACATTAATTTGGTTTTAGATGTATTTATTTCAAGCCCCCTTTCATCGCAAAAGAGCTTGAATTGGTTTAGTAATATTTGCAAGCTCATTGGTGTCTTCGAGATGAGAAGGGTATCGCCTGCGAATAGAAGAGTGGGGATTTTTTGGTTAGCTAAGGAGGGGGCATCAGCTGGAATAGCAGATAGAAGTTCAGCAACATGATTAATGTATAGTGAAAATAAGGTTGGGGCGAGAACGCAACCCTGTCGGACCCCCTGCTCTACTTTTATGGGGTCGGTGACTTGTCCCTGGCTACCCCATCTTACTCTAGCAAAATTCCCTTTGTGTAGCCTGATCAGGATAGCAAGGATACCCGGGGGCATGCCCATCTCTCAAAGGACCCGCCAAAGTTTGTCCCTAGGAACGAGATCGAATGCAGATTTTAAGTCTATAAATGCAATGTATAGGCTCCCTTTCCCCAGCAAGACCACCTTCATGTACAACATAAGGAGGTGGAAGACTAGATCGATTGCACCAGTCTTCCGTCGGAAGCCCGCTTGGAGGGGGGAGAGGATATTATTCTCATCCATTCAATCCTAGATTTTAGCTAGAAGAGAGCGCCAAAAGACTTTTTGGGCCAATCGATCAGGCTACTTGCTCGATAATTAGCAGGATTGGACCTATCGCCCTTTAAAAAATAGGAATCACTTAGGCCCTGTTGAACTTAGCCCTTTTTGGTTGAAGTTCCCTAACCTTTTTGCTTTCCCCCTAGACCATTTTTCTGACATGGTGTTGCCAACTTAGATGCTTTGGGCACTTGCCACTGCTGATCAGTGTCAAAGTGCAAGTGCTCCCTGTATAAAGTGTAATGGTACTTGGTTGTCCATAATTGGTATATTTGTTTTACTAGTAAAGTGCACTATGTGTGCCAGGGCTGGTAACACAAATGCTACTAGTGGGCCTGCAGCACTAATTGTGCCACCCACACAAGTAGCCCTAAAAAGAGAACACATGCCTGCCACTGCAGTGCCTGTGCGCAGTTTGTTAAACTGCTATGTTGTCCTGACAAGTGCACCCACTTGCCAGGCCTTACTCTTTCTATGCACATCAGACACCCCTATGGTAGTGTTGCAGGGATTGTGCACAGACACAGAACTATGCACAGGAAACCAGTACCTCAGTGTATTGTGGTGTACCAAAAAACCCACCTCAGTACCTAAAACCCCAATCCGGCTAGCAATAGTGTCTCATTCGTTCTCCGTACTACAGCGAAGCTACCAATGATTAGACAACCTAGAACATGCGACTTCATTCCTCTCAGGAGTAGTGGGAAACAAGAACACTCTTTGATCAAACACCCATACTTATCCACAACGTGAGTAAATAGAGAAACTGTATAGTTTAAAATGTTTATTTTAACTAACGTGCTCTATAATGCAGTACACGAGCCAATACTAACAGCAACATGCATAAGAACAATATAATCAGCATTGTTACAATTCCATAAAGCACAAAAGGCGAAACGATATTATAATGACAGTGGAAACAGGACTACAGCGCCTTTCCACCCTCTCCGTGCTCAGAGCTAGGTTATTATAATTATAGAAGACCTATAGGTTTTGTCAGGGGGGTCTCATACCTCCAAAGTTAGATGCAATGAATTACATCTCAGGACAAATACAGCTCTTCTTCGTTGGAAAGGTTTTCTCCAAGTGCCTCCTCATGCATGTAATGCCATATTACAAGCACCCGAGTTTCAGTAGTGCAGCTGTGTTCCATGTTATGTCTATGGGCGTGGGACTGACCAAAGTGAATCAAAAGCATACATTGTTTTTCGACCTTGAACACGCTGTGCAGACGAAGAGAACGGTGTACAGATAAATGTGTGAAAGGCAGACAGTTCTCATGTGAAAAAGGCTCAAGCAGAGTATTTATGAGAACAGAGCCATGTAGTGTCGTGTGCAAAAAGCGGCAGAATGGCGGCCAAGCATATACTAATAAGTTAATCCCATGTCCTCACTACACCCTCCCCTGGTCAAGCCAACAGTCAGTGGTCTTTGGTGAATACAGAGTTCAAGAAGTGCGAGCAAGAGTCAAAAGCAGCTATATGAATGGGAATTCAAATCTAGGCAAAGAGAGTTAATTTGCAATTTTGCACAAGTGTCTTAGCGAGAAAAAAATCAATTTGTAAAAAGCCAACAAATATATCAAAAATTTTCGGCAGATGATGGGCGCCAGCCAAGTTAATCCATCAAGGTGTTTGAGCAGTAAGTTGCAATTGATTTTGACCATGATACAAAACAGACACTTCATCTTGCACAATATCAACAACAGATGAAACAATATTATCGAATGTGTAAATTTGGGAAGAAAGTGTGTTAATACTATTATCAACAACTGAAAGTACTTTCTCTAAATTAGCCTGGTCTATTGCCCTTAGACGAGAAGCAGCTTCAATTTGGGATAGCTTCCAGATTTCATTGTAAGTTACATAAATAAATCTTTTCGATCTAGAACCAGCAGGCCCTTTTATAAAATCTGTCAAGTCGATGCTACCTGACAGTAACGACAAATTTTGACATAGCTCTCCCACTGAATAGGTAGTAACCGAATGGGAGTTAGAGAAACGTGGATCAGGTCTATCCTGTGTATACCCCGGGTCCTTGTCATGGAAACGGAGTTGGCAAGCATCAGAACTTGTCAGTCAAACCAACCAACCTAGGGGATCTATACTAGAAATATTAAAGGTATCATTTGTAAACAACGATTGCAAATCTTCAATGGCAAAATCGGTATGACTGCTCGAGTTCTGATAAGTAGCCAGAGCAGGAATTGTAGGGGAATTCATTTGCTTAGATGTAGCCAATCCTAAACAAGTAGTCTGATAGATCAAATTATTTAAGAACAGAATCTGAGTTGGGATGAGGCACACGCGGTGTAAAGCTTCTGTGCCCTGCACCTGCCAGGATTTAGAACCCCAGACAGATTTAAGATCTACTGTACCTTTCCACAGTTCATAGCCACCCACTGACAATTTATCAATAAAGGATTTGGAATACACTAATTTAGTGTGGGTGAGCATTACTTTAGAATTGGACGAAGTATTTAATCTAAAATAGAATGACTATGGTATGGATTTATTAAAATCAGTAAAATAAATACATTTCTTCAAAAGTGTTTTTGAGCTGCCTTCCACGGGAGCTGAGCAATGTTCCCACAGAGTGTAATTAAAAACATTTTTAAATGTATTAGCTTTATGCAGATATGATGTCCATGATGCTGGTAGCAAAACAAATCAGCATAATTTGCACTATTCAAATATAAATCTTCAGCATCAAATGCAGCATAATACTTCAAATCTGAAAACAAAGATTGTACGGCGTGTATATCCCAATCATCAGAGCGTATGTTGTGTTTAACTACATCTCCCATAGAAACACGAAGTACATTTGGAACATTAACCACCTTTGTAGGGCTATTAATTTGGAACTTCACTGCACCCCAAACTATTCCATCCACAAATGGCCAGGCGGAGATGTTGAAAAAAGTCTGGTCTCTTTTGATGATGTGAGAAGAAGAGTGCGGAGCCAAAGTTCCATCAACCAGTTTTAAAGCAGAGAGATCAGATAGGTAGTGACCATTGATCAAAAGGAAAAAAAAAATCACAAATCCAATTGACATGAACAAAAAAAGGCGATGAGCACCAACAAGATGTATGTCCAAGGTGGAACCAAATAAGTTTGTTTAAAACAGGAGACAAAAATAGAGAATTTGGTAAGGGCTATTGATGATGTGGAGTTGGAGTCAAAAGAAAAACGTGACTGGTTAAGGGAATCCGATTGTAAACCAGGCAATAACTCTGTAGTGGGATACGCATATTCAATTTCTTCATTTGTACTGGAAGCCGGGGGGTTTAGCAAGGGATTAGTAAAAGAGTCCGTCTATATGGCAGTGTCACGCTGGGTGTTGTTCGAAGCGGCCAAAACTGTATTCCTAGATATTGTTGGACAGGAAGCCGCTGGTGTCATACTATTTAGGATCAGCCAGATGTTGTAGCTTGACATTGTCCACTGAGATGTATCTGTTGTTTTTGCGACCAGGTAGTGGTGGTAAAATGACTGTACGAGTACCCTTCACGCCAAGCACTGGGACAGGTGCACGATAAGAGGGGCCAAACTCTTTTTTGTTCTCTACCTTCTCTCAGACCAGGTCTCTGACTTTGGGTAGCCAGCTGACTACCGGAATCTGCAGCGCAGCATCAGTGGCGGAGGGTATGTGTTCCTTTGCAAGACTGTCAGGAGTCTCTTGTAGTTTCTGTAATACAGCAGAATGATTATCTACGTCATAGGATGCGGCAGTCGCCGCTATGTCTAGACCATCAAGATCTGGCACAAACATTTTCATGCCAAAGAGCATTTTGTATGGGGTCCGCCCACCCAGAGATCTTCTAGGGAGATTATTAAGTGCACGTTGTATGCTATACAAATGGGCAAACCAGTTCCTGCCAGTACCTAAAACTCTAGCTGTCAAGGATTGCTTTATGTCATGGTTCATTCGCTCCACAACTGAGTTGTCCTCAGGCCTGTATGGAGACGAAAATTTGACCTGCACGCCCAAAGACCTCATGGCATCCATGTATGCCTTGGAGGCGAATGCAGGACCCTGGTGTGAGTGAAAGATGCCACATGCAAAAATTCCCAGAAAGACACGCAAATCCCTGATGACAGTTCGTGGCCAGCACTGCGTTGTGGCCAAACTCAAAGAAAACGTGTGCACGAATCAACTGCAACTAAGATGAATTCATAGGCAGTATCTGAAGAAAATGGACCGCAGTGATCTAGATAAACACATCCGAAAGGTTTATTAGAAATGCACTGCTGTGTTTGTGGTGGGCGTGTTACCGCTGAAGGTTTAATCTGCTGACAAATGTCACAAGAAAGCACATAATCACAGGTTTGTTTATATAACCCATGACACCAGTACCGCTGTTGTAAGATAGAAACAGTCGCATGGACTGAAGCCAAGCCTCCGTGTGCGGCTGTTATCAGAGAAAGTCTGCGGTCCGTGTTGGGAATCAACCTGTCACCAACGCCATGAATTCTTACAAAAGGAACTTTATCGATACTTAAATGATAAGAGTATTTTGAAGGGAAACCCTGTGGGTAATCACTTCAAGAGCAGGATATGGTGTCACAACCAACATCCGTTTTGTCTTGCGACAGTGCGCGTTCCTTCAGGATCGCCATCTGGACCGCTGTCAAGACTTTTTTAACAGTTGAAAAACGCAGTTCAGCCGAAGTGTACAATTGTGATTTGTAAGCAATAGGTACTGTGTCACCTTCATTAAATGTCAAGTAAGTGAAACCCACTGCGCCTGGCACTATTTGTATCACCAGGTTTGTGTGGTTATCACGCGTCAACAAGTATTTAGATTCAAGGAGATCAGACTGCAAAGACTGCAGGATAGTTGAATGTTCCGGAAGCCAGCAGGCTTTTGAAAAGCTAGGTTGTATCAAAGCATACAGCGGCTTGATACGCTGGGCAAATTCGGGAATGTAAGTTCGACAGAAGTTCAAAAATCCCAGCAAAGACAAATTTTTTCAGGGTCATAGGAGGTCACAAACGTGCACATTTCTCCAAGAAGTGAGGCGCTAAAGCTCTACCTTCATTATTGAGCTTGCAGCCCAGGAGCAGCACTGTGTACTCTGCAATATGTGACTTTACAAAGTTAAACTTATAGCCGTAGTCCACAAACAAAACAATGATGCGGTCCACACGACAAAGATGCGGCCATAATTCGTTGTCAGTGAGATAAATATCTTCAACGTATGAGTACGCATCAGGGTCTATGCCGTCTAACAATGAGACGACACGTGCGGTGAATACGCCCGGGCTGTTATAGCCCATAGCCAAACGCCAACATTTTTTTGTTTTCCACCGGCTGTAAAACTGGTCCACTGACTGCTTGTGGGCGACAGATTATGACTAAAAAAGCTGTTGGAAATGTCAATCGTAGTTTTATATGTTTTACGTACAAGACTGTCTACTAGAGCAGAACTATGGGTATTCTGAACCGCAAAGGAGCGACAATGAGAGTTCAAATGCCGGTAATCCAAAACTAAGCTGTACTACCCAAAAAGAGGGTTATTTATCGGTGACATGTCTCAATTACTCCTTGATACTCTAATTGATTTAGAATCTCAGAAACGGGAGCTTTTGCCTCCTGCCAGAGGGGATATTGGGGTTGTGGCTGTGACATAGACCGCAATGGTATCTCATGTGGTGGAGAGTCTTCAGCCCAGTGCACCTGAGAACAGTACAGAGCCGGTGCAAGCACCAAAGCCCACTCTTCTGCAAAAGCACCTGCTTGCTCCTTGGAGGCGTTGTGGGAAAAACTAGGGAGGATTACCTCCTCCCTCCTCGGAGCGGCTAGAACAAAAGGCGGGGGCCAATCTGCCTCTGCCAACAAAATATCATATGAAGAAGTCAGATTTTCCCAAAAAATCCCTTTAACTACACGTTATATATCACCTTCAATCAGAAGAACTATATCATATAATCTGTCAGGGGCAGCTACACAGGTGTCAGCCGTTTCAACTGTGATGAAAGTCTCAGTTGCTGTTGCCTCCAGAAATTGATGTAGTACTTGCCGCACTATTGTAACCTCTGCTGCACTGTTTAGCAGCGTCACTGCCCATGTTAGATTCCGGAGCCGGGTTCTCACCCTCTGTGGCATATCTCGTTGTTAAAGCAGCAACTTTTTTTTTCTGAAACAGTGCTTCCCTTTTCCATCAGTCTGATGTGGTTGCCCACGTCCTTGCCGGGCACCTCGACCTCTGCCCCGCTCCTGGCGATCTCCGCCACCGTCCTGTGAGCCCGATGTTTCCTGTGAAGAACGAGGAGAACGCTGATCAGAAACCTGAAACCTGTCAGGAGACCTAATTTTCGTGAGGTCGAGCAAATCATAAGTGCGCTTAGAAGACTCGGGTACCGGTGACGCTACACATGACCCTTGTTTCTGTTGTTGCCTCCCCTGCTTTTTATTTTTCCAATTATTTTTAGGAACAATAGGACGGTCGTCTTTAGTAGACTGCGCCATCTGCGTCTGCTGTTGTGCTGGTAATCTAGCAAAAGGCTTAAAACCCAAACTATTGCGTCCAATGGTCTTGTAAGCATCTGCACTAATTTTAGGTAATTTGCAGGGTTTTTCTTCCTCTGGGACAAGACGCAAAGCATTAGACACTTGAAAGTTAACTGCATCTCCCTTGGCGTTCGCAAAGATGAGATCAGCAACTACGTCAAACACTCCGACTAGTCTCATTCCTAACTCAACCGCTGCCTCCGGGCCGTGCTCATCTTGAACACGCTTAATAACGGAGTGCAGCACAGTCATAGAAGGCATGCCAAACACTTTGCATATAGCGCCGCAAATACTTTACCCCAATTTTCACAATCGGTTACCTCTGGTGTTAAGTCTTTCTGCAAACTAATTGTTAAGATTCTGTGTTTTTCCACAGGTGTGGTATTTGGAAATAGCATACATTGTTTTTCAACCTTGAACACGCTGTGCAGACGAAGAGCACGGTGTACAGCTAAATGTGTGAAAGGCAGACAGTTCTCATGTGAAAAAGGCACAAGCAGAGTATTTACGAGAACAGGGCCATGCAGTGTTGTGTGCAATAATAGGCAGAATGGCGGCCAAGCATATACTAACTTATGCTAACTTAGCAAAGTCCGTACTTAATCCCATGTCCTCACTACAGTAGGTACAGGGTAGCCCCCTGGGCAGGGTGCAGTGTATGTGAAAGGTAGGACTTGTACTAAGGTGTATACCATGTCCTAACAGTGAAATACTCTCCATTTAGTTTTTCACTGGTATAAGGCCATCTTGTCCATAGGACAGAATGGGGAAGGCTATGTAATATGTTTCCAGCCTATCTTCCCAAAGGCTTAAGAAGGAGAGGTGAAGTTTAGTGTGCATGCACTCACAATTTAATAGCACATCTTTTTGTGAAGGTGGTTTTTGAATTGTGTGTTTAGAAACCACTCTTTTAGAAGTGTCTGGGTTTTTGTGCTCTAACAGTTCTGTGTGTCTCTGCCTGGTTGTGGATTGACGGTCTGGATTTGAATGTGATAGGCTCTGGGGAATGTCTTGACCCATGGGAGGAGGTGAGACAGCAACAGGCTGACCTGCATCTGGAGTGTAGGGGGGAGGAGTAGCCCCTGGAGGTGAAGAGGCCTGGGTTGCTGCCATAAAACAATGGTTCCATCTCCTGCTGAGTGATTAAGGATCCAGACCCCCACTATCAAAGGAAGAAGGTGTCACTAGCAGGGAGACACCCAGAACTGGTTTGGACAGGGGTCAGTGCCCAACTGAACACAAAGACTTCAAATACATTAAGGGTTATAACTATGAGGGCTGAAACCCCTGGACTTTGGAATGGAACTGTTCAATACTATAAAGGATTGAAACTACATTGTGGTCAAGAGGAACCTCTGCCAAGGAAGAAACAGCTGAAGAGACTGAAAGAAAGGCCTGACCCTTGCTGTGTGTTCTGGGGCTGACCTGCAGTTTGCTGATTTAATCAAGGAGAGGCTAAAGGGACTTTGCTGCGTGCTGTGGCCCCCCCTGCTTGAAAGGACTTGGCTGTGTTGTGTCCTGAAATAACTTAACCCCATGGGCCAGAGGAGAGCTGGCTCCCTGTTGTGGAAACTCAGGAACATAAAAGTTTCCAGAGGTGTCTGAGTGACGCTGTGTGCGTGTGCTTTGTGCAGCCTGAGACCGTCTTAAGAATTGCCCTATAAACGTGGGCAGCTGGAGTCCAAGCGAGTCTCAGCGACGCTGTGTGCGTGTGCTTCGTGCAGCCTGAGCCCTTCATGAGGATCGTCCTGTGATCGTGTGTACCTAGAGTCCAAGTGAGTTTCAGCGATACTGTGTGCATGTGCTTTGTGCAGCCTGAGACCTTCGTGAGGATTGCCCTGTGATCGTGCACACCCAAAGTTCAAGTGTGTCTCAGCGATGCCGTGTGCATGTGCTTTTTGAAACCTGAGACCCTAGTAAGAATTGCCCTGTGATCGTGGGCACCAGGAGTCCAAGTGAGTCTCAGCCATGCTGTGTGCGTGTGCTTCGTGCAGCCTGAGACCTTCGTGAGGATTGTTCTGTGATCGTGCACACCCGGAGTCCAAGTGAGTCTCAACGACGCTGTGTGTGTGTGCTTTGTGTAGCCTGAGACCTTCGTGAGGATTGCCCTGTGATCAAGTGCACCCGGAACTCAAGTGAGACTCAGTGGCGCTGTGTGGGTGTGCTTAGTGCAGCCTGAGACCTTCATGAGGATTGCCATGTGACCGTGCACACCCGAAGCTCAAGTGAGACTCAGTGATGCTGTGAGTGTGCCCTGTTGCAGACTGAGATCTTCGTTATCCCCATCGGCCCAGACCGGCATCCCCAGAGGAGCCGTGCTGCCGACCCGAGCCCGCCGTTGCCAGAAGCAGGACCTCGTACCAACTCCGTCGGGGGAGGGCCCGTGTTCCAGTGCCCGGAATCAACCAAGTCACATTGGAGGCCCAAGTTGCGAGAGGAGAGTGAGGTTGTACCCCCCAGGTGACGGGTGTCGCCGCCTGGGGTGGGGTGCGGGCTCGGAGAGAGACGCTCTCGGCCTCTCCCATTCTTGCAGCGCGAGCCTCTGCCCAAGCTCGTATTCCGGCCGTACTTGCCAAGGAGTGGCAGTACTGGGGCCGGAGTGTGGAACTGCACTTTGGTTTACACCATACCCGTGTTGGGGGCATATGTTGGCGGAAGCTGACCGCGAGTCAGTACGAGTGGCAGAGAGACCGTCTAAAGCACTGTGATTGGTGCCGAAGTGCCTTGCGCATTGCATTGATTCTGCATTACGAACTGCCTGATTGTTGCCTTGCGCATTGCATTGTGTTTGCATAGCAAACTGCCTGATTGTTGCATTACGCAATGCATTAGTTTGCATAACGAACTGCCGATTGTTGCATTACGCATTGCATTAGTTTGCATAGCGAACTGCCGATTGTTGCGTTATGCATTGCATTAGTTTGCATAACAAACTACCTGATTGTTGCATCACGCATTGCATTATTCTTGCATAACAAAATGCCGGATTGTTGCATTGCGCATTGCATTATCTTTGCACAACGAACTACCTGATTGTTGCATTACGCATTGCATTATTTTGGCATTAAGAACTGCATGATTGTTGTATAAAGGACTGCATTATTCTTACATTGCAAAGTGCTTGATTCTTGCATTACGAACTGCATAGCATTGCATTAGGACTGCATTGGATCATCTAGAATTGCTCATTAATACTGCCAGAACCTACAAGGGCTGGCTTGCCTAATAATCGGCCAGGAGGAATATTACACATACGTATATGTTGGATTTTTATCGTGTGGTCTCATCGTATATCTTTTTATATAAACAAATACTCTTTTTATTATGAAACGCATGTGGAGTCCTTTTGTGGTGTCATCATTGTGTCACTGAGAGCGGGGTTGCAAACACTTTACACATTTGCCTTGAAGATAAGCCTGGCTGCTCGTGCCAAGCTACCGCGGGGGTGAGCAGGGGCTTATTGAGAAGGTGTCCTTCCTTTGCCTGACTTAGAAGCAAGGGTCCCTATTTGGCCTAGGGTACCTACCTCAGCCAGCTAGGGAATCCCGGTTCTATCAGGCTCCTTTCCATGATTCTGGGATCCTCCCCCACCAGCGATGTCATTAGAGAGTATCAGCATGTAAGTTGCCCATTTCTCCCTATCAGATCAGAAAAGGTCCCCTGGAATACCGTCTGGGCCAGGTGCTTTGGCAGGTACGATTGCCTCCAAAGAGACCAGAATTTCTTCTCTGTTAATGAGAGACCATGTGGTGGTTCAGGTTCTTCAAGCTCTACTGATTCTTTGGCATAGCTACAGAGGGTGGAGTACAGGGCACCTAAGTGGTCTTGCCTCACCTTCGCTGGGATGTGTTTAGCCATGGGTGGGGACCTTTCAGAGTTGCCCTTGCCCACAAGTACCCAAAACATCCTGGCATCTGGATGCGCGATAGATTCCCCAAGTTCTACCCATCTCCTTTTGTCCTGTCCTTTTTTTGCTTTGACTTGTGCCCATTTATATTGCCTCCTTAGTTTGCGAATTAAAAAAAGTACACCGTCCTCTTAAGGTTAAAGACAGCCGTCTTTTTAAGGTTCTACACTCCTTTGAGAACCATGAGGTTGTGTTGGTTAATTTTGCATGATTAAATCTAGCCTTATATGTATAAACAATAAAATGCAATGCCAGATGATTAAAAAACTTAAAGTGTAGGGTACTACAGCTTTCTAATATGGTCTGCTCATTTGACCCAGATAGCAACACCCCCAGATGGTTCTCAAGGACACTATTTCGAGTGTTAAGCTTGAGTTCATTAGCAAAATAGTGGACCATTTGACCATGTAGTATCCTCCTCATTGGTCTCTGTGATATCTTCCCAGTCGAAGGTCTTGAAGGTTACATTGAAATTCCCGCCCACAATTAATAGGTGGGTGACCTGTTTTGCGTCTAGCACCTCCTCTAAGGCCTGCAGAGTTGGTGATCTGCCTGTTCTGGAGCTCCTTGCATAAACATTGAAAATATCAATGCTCCTGCCCGATGGGCCCTTGAGTCTGACCCAAAGAATATCTGGGTTATTAGTAGGAAGCTCCTTGGTGACACAATTTAGTGCAATATTAATCAGAATAAGCAACCCTCCAGAGGGACGGCCGTGTTTAGAGGGGATTGCTGGTTTGTAAAATGTTACCAACCCTGGAATAAAAATAGGTGTCAAGCTTCAAGCTTCCTGCAGGATGCCGATCTCATGTTGGTTAATGAGCTCTAGCCAGTGCGGGAGACCTAATTTTCCCCTTACACCCGCCACATTCCACGAAGCTATTTTGAATTCCCTTGTGTCTATGTGGTGCGGTGGGTTGAGGGGGAGAAGTGATGGATCCAGTTCAGCTATATAGCTAGTCAGATGAGTGCATGTCATTTTATCTCCAGCCCGGGGATTGCTTCCCGTTTGCCAGATTAGACGTGCTTGTGAGACTGGTTAAGTGCTGAGTGTCACTGGCTCGTATTCTGGCAATCGGCCCTGAATACCTATGTGCATCGGTGTGGAAATGGTATCATGATTGATGTTGCTAGAGACATATACATGCACCTGTGAGGGCTCTGGGGGTAGTCAGTCATTCTGTGATAGGGTCGAGAGTGGTAGATCCCTTGAAGATATCATTGCTATTTTGGGGATTACCACAGGGCTGGGAATACTCAACTTCAGTTGGATATTTGTGGTGCATGGAGGGCAAGTTCTGGCTTCTAAGGCAACTAAATTGTGCACTAAGTTTTCGCTAGTGAGAATAAGTTCTATCGCATCAACAGTGCTATTGCTCAGGACTCGTCTTCTTGCCCTCAAGATGTCGTCACTTATCACGGATCTTCATCCCGTTATATGCCTGATCCAATGTATGGCTTTGTTCTTTAGGGCCTTGTTGTTCTCATATTTGTTGTTACAATCTGCCTTAGGTACATTGACCATGTAGATGGTGTGCTGCGAAGTATTGTAGGGGGTTGGATAATGCCTAAGGAGTGGCGGCACCTCGCTGTAGCCTATACTCGGGCGCAATGGATCTTTCTCTGTGGCCAATATGAGCCCTAGTTCTTCCCTTGTGTTCCCCCTAGGGCCTCCTAGGTGTTGGTCCAGGTTAGGTGGCATACTGCGAGAGTCCCCACCACGATTGCCTGGAATGTCAGTCGGGGTGTGGGCTTGGCATTTGGGATATCGCGTTCTGCTTGTGTGCTGTGTGTGGTGGGATGATTCACTTTCAAATTTGTAGCTGCACTTTAAGGGAGCACATAGATGGTGATGGCTCTATGCTGCTACGTTCTTCTAATCTAAGAAGTAATTTGGAAACAAGGGCAGTAAGCGCCCCCATTGTTTCTTTTAGGGCTAAAATTTCCCTCTGGAGTTCAGGATTGGTTGACGATGTTTCGATACCCACCGCACTACTGCCACCAACGTGGGGGGTCGTATCCATTCCACTAGAAACTATACCCATAAATCCCAGACACTCCTCATGAGTGGGTGTACCAGGCATATCCGGTTGGTCCACTAGAGGTGCAAATCTATTGCTCAAGGATAAGTCTGCTAATATCCCACCTTGGGTTTCGCTATAACTGGACAGCAGACTGATGGAAGGCGCTTCAGTGGCTTCAGTAGCTTCAGTAAGTTTTGTTGGCCGTTTCTTGCTAGCTGCCTTTTTTTAATAAGCTTGGTATACTACCAGGGGCTAGGTTAACAGATGCCGCAATGGTGGAAGTTTGGTGGGGCCTTTGTGGTGGGAGCAGCTGCGGGAGCAAGTGGTGCAGGTGTAGGGATGCAGTGCACAGTGACACTGGACCGGACTGGGGACCACATATCCCGGCATTCCCAGCGACGCGATCGCAGCCGCCGATCTTCTGCTTCAATAGGAGGCGCTTTAAAAGGGGCCTGATACTCCCGCATTGCAGGACGCAGAGCACAGTGACACCGGACCGGGAACCAAATATCCCGGGATTCCTAGTGACGTGACCGCCGCTGACCATCTTCTGCCACGCCAGGAGGTGCTCCAAAAGGGGCCTGATACTCCCGCAACGCGGGACGCAGAGCACAGTGGCACCGGACCGGGAACACATTTCCCAGCATTCCTAGCAGCGTATTCACCACAGCCGATCTCCTGCCACGCCAGGAGGTGCTCCAAAAGAGGGCTGATACTCCTGCCAAGGCTGCCCGGGGGGGGCCACGTAGGGGACCCTCAACAGGGCGGCCGCCTTAGTGCCACAGGAAGGCACTGGAGTCTGCCGACTAGACTCCCTGGGCGTTGGACCAGGGGGACTTCCGGTAGTGGGAGGGGGACAGGGGTACATATACTGCCCCCCCCGCCCACTGGGCAGTCTCTTGACTGCTGCCCGCCTCGCCTAGAGTACGTCAGGCGAGTCTTGGGGTTAGTTTCTCGTCCGTGTGCTTGCGCAGTCCGTGTTCTAGTGAGTCGCAGTCCTGAATGTCTTGGCTTCAAAAGCAGCTACTTTAACTGTGCTTATGGGGCAGGGTGGTTCCTGGTGCGCGGATAAGAACAACACAAGCAGCCTGGGAACTTAATTTTGCGGGCCTACATAACACCTGATTAGTTTGCTCCGTTGGGCGGACAACATTAAGAATTCTATAGAATGTTTGCACCAAACAGTCCAATTTGGGTTAGAGGGTTGGTCAACTTGTGGGGTTGTCCTAAACCCGGAGCTCCTCACTCTCATAGATGTATGGACACACGTGCATAGTGAAGTAAACACTAAGTTGACACCCATAAGTCATAGGAAGGTAAAGGTATAAACGACACCCCTGTAAGGGATTTACAGTGTGAAGTACATGGATGACTAGGTCATGCTTTTATCTACAGATCAGTTATTTGTTACAAGCACGCGGGCGATAGATGGGATGATATTGGTTATTTGCTGAGATATATTGAGTTGGTCCATGCAACATACATAATCAGTATCTTAGACCAAAACAGGGCCCCAAAAAAAAAAAAAAAAGAGAAGTGGCGGGTGTCACAGATATTAGTTTGCAGTAATATCAGTGAGCGGCTGCGGTGTTCCAATGTTCGAAAATACAAGTTGCTATCCCTGGATATTGATGTTTAACGGCATACTAGTATTTTACATATTGCCTGTCTGCTGTACCCCTCCTCGCCGCAGAGTCACTTTAGGGTCTGGCCAGGGTTGTGTAGCGTACTTGAAAATCCCTTGATGGTACTACTTCCTTGGCTCAGTCTGATCATTTCAAAATGGTGGAATTTTGATATTCTTACTTGATAGCCACAAGTGTTGCTAAATTACCTTATGCAAATACCAAACAGCGACAAAGCCAACAGTCCTGGCTGGCCACAGCTCCAGGGTGACAGGATGAGTAACCACAGGTAACAAGAGAGGGAGCTCCCAACGACAGCCTTGAGATCTCGCACAGCACAATAGCAATTTACGGGCAATATTCATTGGTATGTACGGGCAAGAGGTTGTGTTTGATCTCACAGTCACAGGTTCGGAGCTCGGCAGGCACATGCAGTCATTATCCTACTGTGGTCGATAAATGAGTACCAGTAAGTTGGGTTTCGATACACACCTGTAAGCTGGTTTTGGCTGAAAGTTTACAGCAAATGCTTGGTGGGTATGGGTCCATATTGTGTGTAAAAACAAGGGTACCCCTGACACATATTCCTAAATCAGGGAAAATAACTAAATGTAAATATCAGTTAGGAAAGTTGAAAATAATCGTGGACCTAAATACTACATGTCATAGACATATGCATGCAACCTCTATTCAGTAGCATCAAACATATTCTTTATTAATTTTATGGTTACAGATATTTTATACTGAATGTAAACACACACAAAAAAAACACATATAATCATCTACATACAACTTTGCACTGTGATCTGGCAATAAAGATTCTAAAATCAATTCTTATATTGACCCACTATCAAATACATTTTGCACAGTGTCAATAATAATTATCTTTGAGATGAAGTTGTTTTCAATGGTTTAATTTGTATCAAGACATATACATAGTTAGGGAATAATCATTTCAATATATACAGAGGGCATCCTTTCCTGGCATGGCTCTTTGGAATCTGTGTCCAAATTCCTATATTGTTATGGGTCCTTATTGGCCAGGCAAGAGGCCAGTTATAGGTTCCAAGTCAAGGGAAGCCCCACGGTGCGGGCTCGAAGCATTAGGACAAGGGGTGGCTTTATTAAGTAGTTCCGCGTGCATTTGGCTAATTTGTTAATAGAGCAGGACAACTTTTGTTTACTTTAGGAAATGGGGATCTTATGACCAAGTTTTGCTTTCCTTGCCGTCGTTTAACTTCCCCCAGTATGTTTGCCAGGTGGCCCTTTAGGGGGAGGGTTTCCGTATTCCGTTTAGATGACGGTAGGTTGTTGGAGGGGTCCCCAGGCCCGGGGGTTTCATACCACACCCCTATCTCAAACTGAGGGAAGGCAACCATTCCTTTAGAATCCCTCGCCTAATTGGTACTCTGTCAAAATAGTGGACAAAGTTCACCCGAGATGCCAGGCAATAGTGCCATATGGGGGCCTTCGTGGTCTTAGACAAGTAACCAGAGACACCGAAGCCAGTAGTACTAGCTTATAGGTTTATGTATTTGGTGGATACATCTGGGCAATGGCCACCAGCTCATCTGTGCATCATTCTCCCTCAAGAGAGCAGGCATTATTTGAAGCCCCCATCCATCGAAGGCATATATTTAATTTTATGACACTTCATGATCTGATAAAGTAGCACGGATAGGGAGCAGAGTAGTCGGACAGCGTTTGTGGCTTGACACACAAATCATAGCAGGGCACACATGGGAGGATGCACAATAGACATACAGTCACACAAACCAGAGGGACATCATTCAGTTGTTCCACACAATTCAACAACAGAATTGCCTGCGCAAATGTCTGGTCGGTGCAGCAGAGTAGGGTGCACTCTGTATACAAGGGCATGCTACCGGTTGCTCATGTGAGACAAAACACCCGCTCTATAGCCGGGGAGCCAGGCATTTTCAGAAGTTGCCATTTAACTAGTGGGTTGTGGTGCAATAAGCCTGGGGGAAACATGGGGTCATAGCATAATTTGGCTACAATGATTGAGGAATGATTGTTTTGGCATTCCCACTGCTCAAGAAAGGGCAGGTATTCGTACATGTTGTTCCCCCCTCCTATACGTCAGGTACACGAGGACACCAGTGCTTAATGTTGCCTATTCCATGGCAGGATAGTCACCAAGGGGCGGACAGGCCATTGGCATGCCTTGCCAGGACATTGATAGCCACTATCTGGAGCCTTTAGGGAGGATATATGTTGGAAACACAGAGTGGGGTGCGCCAGGCCCATAAACCCCTCACCAAAGTTGCGAGGGGCATCATGCTGTCAGGTGTCTTTGAGGGATGGGCAAGGGCATTAGTTCGTGACAAGGCATTTGCAGGGATGCAGAAGGGTCCCAGCGGATCCACCAAAGGGACTGCAGCGAAGCACGTGACACAGAACCTGGTAGTCTAACACCACTACAGGTGAAAGTACCAAGGGTCACAGGTGGATAGAAGGGACTGGGCTTCTGTGACCGGTTGAAGGTTCACCAAGCAGGGTGGGCTGAGTAAGTTGTCAGTCCACGAAAGGGTGCAGTGTCTAATAACGGGTACCATTCACATATTCCCTCAAACCTGTTTTGACACCATTACTATGTTCGCCAGGGAGCAATCCAAAAGAACTGTAAAATTGTCTGGTCAGTGGGACGAAGTAATGTATTGGCCCGGCCCAGTCCCAGCTGCCGCACCGCAGGGGGGGGGAGTCCCAGGCCCCGCCAACACCCATGACGGGCCATAGAAAAGCCTGACACATCCGGTGGCTGCCGAGGCAGAGCCGGATCAAGCGGAGACCGTAAGCCGTCCGTCCCCCCGCAACCCGCCAGACACCGAAGGTGCACTAGCCGCGTCTGGGCCACAAACCCTACCAGTCAAGCGACCCCAGCATCCACGCTACAACCCTGGACGGGTGGGGGCCCACTCCCCCGTAGCCCCCCACTAACTACCCCCTGCGCACACCATGGCGACACCCGATCCGCCTAAGGCGGTGCGCGCGAGTCGTCATGCCCCCATCGCTCTCTCGGGGCCCACGAGAGGGAAAGTGGCCAACCCGGACATCGGTGCGCATTTGGGGGAGGGATCCGGCCGGAGCGGCACTAGATCGTGCGGGGATGCTGCTGCTGCCCCCCCAGGCAGCCTACAGCTCTAGCCGGGCCGCCCTGCACCTGATGCCCATCATGGACACAAGGGCGGGAGGGGGGGGAAGGAGGCCCATTGCTCACTCACCGCGTTAATGCCGCAGCAGCTCCACGATAGTCGGCGTCAGGGCGAGGGGACAAATAGGTAAGTACTTAGATGCTAGTGGTCTGCCCTCAGGGGAGGGTTCCCACAATCCACCCGTGCCTAAGCATCTGAATGGGTCAACCTGCGACACACCTGGCAATCATGTGCAATGCTCTATACCTGGGCAGCATATGTGCATGAGAGTAACTCCGCGTAAGGGTAGTTTCAGGTATTTACAACACAGTTATGGAACAACAGAGACTTAGATTATATTGGTTTCACTATTGGGTATTCAGTACTCCAGGGGGAGGGACCCATACATATTTCTCCCCTGCCACATAAAGCCACAGTGATACACTCTTTACATACTTGAACCGTGCAGTATGTCTATCTGATTGAAACAAAGCGTGCAACCCCAGGAGCACCGGGTTCTAGGTCTGCTCCAAGACTCCATTAGTAATGGCAGGACAGTCATTTGTTCGACCCAAAATGACATAAACTAATTGTGGGCATGTTGCCCAGTGCCAACCTAAAGCTTTGCATGAGTATACAGGAGGGGGCTTTACTTTGAGCATCCGGTAATTTTATGAGTGAGGCAGTTGAACCGATACCACTAGGGCTATCATGACGGTCTTTTGTTGGCTCCTGTTGAATGTAAGGGTACCCATTTTCGCAGTAACTGTGTGCTTACCTGTGGTAGGATTTGGTATTTGGTTTGTCGGTTACAGTCGGCTTTCCTCCTGCCCAAGCCAGTCTTTTAGCCTTGGAGCGGGGGGGTGGGGGGGGGCGGGTTTGCCTCATTTGTCATACTTGGAGTTCAAGGGAAATAGAGGCTTGTCAGCTCTGTAATTTCGATTGCCACGTTTGCTGCGCTTCAAGGTCAGATGTTGAATGTCTCCTGACAAGTGCCGCTTGCAATTTTAGTTTACATTGGGTTTGGTGAATACATTATCCTTTCACTTGCGGTTAGAGAAAGTAGATAATCTGGTTGGATATAGCATTGCATGACCTGGGACACTTAGCAGTAAAGCCGACTAACATGAAGCACATAGATCGTCATCTGGAAGGGGGATGCAGATGTCAGTTCTGTGTGGACAAATGCTCCGTTAGTAAGGGAGCTCCCTGGGTTAAGGCGTGCACGGCAAGGATCTGAGGGTAACCAGCAAAGGCTTGCTTCCAGGGTTTGTAAAGTTGATCAGATGGGCCAAGCTGTGCTGCAAAGCACCGTGCATAATCTATAGGTCAAAGTTTTGAATACTAAGGTCCTATGCACAGATACTATTAGGTTCTGATTCCTATACGCCTGCACACCATCACATATATTGTACATTCGGGACACATGTTATACGTTCCACCGACCCCCGATGAGAGGTAACCACACATTTTCAGCGATGTAATTTCCTACGGGTCAAGAGGGGCGAGTTGTGGTGGCAACAAGACACCTACAGCAGGGAGTGCCGCCAGGCGGCAAGGAGTTGGAGAGTAAATGGGATTTGAATGTCCCGCTGGGTGCCTGCCACCTGGCCACTGCAGGTTGTTGATGGTGATCTCTAAGGGCTTAGTAGGGGTCATGACAAAATACACCTGGGCTGATTCACAGGCGGGGTGTGGTGGTGGTGGTCCCCACCTCATTTCACATGATTCTCCATGTTGGGTCTGCGTAACGATCATCTCAAAGGGCTTTAAATTAACAGCCTCTCTTGTCTCTGCCATACTGTGAGCATTAAGCAAGTGGTCTGAGCATCAGTAGGTTGGGGTGAGCACGTCCGTTCCCGGCGTTGTAGCTGTGATTCCTGATGTGACTCTTGGAGTCCTAGTCCTGCTTGCTGTAGGTGGAATGATGAGTGTTGATTACATAACTGGATGCGATGGCTGAGGAGGCAGAACCTTGCAGCACACTCTGCTAAGCAATGTTCCTGGTGAATTGTTTTGACCCAAGGCCGAAGTGAGAGCATCTAGTGCAGGGCCAGAATCATTAGGCGACGGCAGCATGACAAAGGTCTTTTAGGCACGGGTAGAATGGTGCATGCTAAGTAGTCCTGAAGGCTCACCCCCCCTTGCAAGGATGGCAAGCAGGGGTCACACGGGGGACGGAGCTATCAGCTGCCAATCTTTTGAGCATATAACCGGCATGAAAGTCGGAGGGAGGCTGCTGAGTTGCCCTAGCATTGCTTGTCTCGCTTCAGTGCCAGTTATGGTTACTGTTCAGGGTAAGGTTAGAATTCTTGGTTGCGTTTGGATACTTTGACAGGTTGCCCTTGCTCATGCAACACGGCGATAAAGTGGTAATTTTGTGGGTGTGAACTAGGTGTACCTTTAAGAAACTCATTAGATCTTGCAGTCCCGCCATTGCAGAACATAAGATTTGTCAACATTCTTCAAGGAAACCATTATTAGCAGTAAGGTATTGCGCCATGGAGAGCCAAGGGTTGTGGGTTCTTGCTCAACAGTAGCAAGGGAATTATGTTCAGTTTCAACAGGCTATGTGTACCATCAATAGCACCAGCAGCTGTAAAGCTTCTATTTCGCCCGGGATTGGGGCTGGCAAAATGTCATCAAACTTTGCAGCCAGACACGGAATAGGCAAAGACATACCTGTGATGGTGCAACGTGCACTCAGCAGTAGAGTTAGCTGAGTTTCAACATACCCTGGTATACCGTCAGTGATAAACGTAAGGTTAGGGGCTACACACGAATAGGCACTTTCTGTCAGCTGGGGCGGGAGTATGCCAGTGCCAAGAGGGTGCGGGTTGCCTGGTTAGGGTTGATATGGATGGGAGGGAGCACTAATACGGACAACCACAAGAGCACATTTTGCAGTCATAGAAGTTTAAATTGATAAATTGATGGCATGGTACCAGTTGCTTCAGTTATGCGAATTTTCCTTGGCAGTTGTCAGCGAACATTCAGACTGCAATATTGGTGGTTAGCTTGTTGTCAGGCCTTATAGATGTGTTTTGAGCTCAGGCATGGCCAAGTATGGGTTAGATGCCTGAAGTCTGCCCTGGGATACATGTTCACAGGCATGTGGAGCGGCAGAACTTAAAGGGGCTTGGGTCTGACCTCTGGTTCAGGTTCAGATCCTGGTAGGTCCACTTAGTATCCCGTCCTTCTGAGTTCGATGAAACAGGTACCATTGATTTGAGTCACGATAACCTGTAATTTCTCCCGCCCTTTAGCCTTGGCTGGCAGCAATGCAGGTTGTGGAAGATGTCATCCAACGAGTATGCTATGGGCCGATTTTGGGTTAAGCACAAATAGGCTACAAAGTATTGGAGGACACTTGGCATTCCCAGTACTCGAGAAAGAGCAGGTATCTATACATTTAGTTCCCCTTCGGTCCACACTGTCCTGTCTGCTCCCTGGTGTCTAACAGAAGTTTTGGAGGGCAAGGCGTCACCTGGGGTGGTGATTGGCGTAATGCGATGGACATACTCCGACAAGTGCTATACACAAATAGCGGTGAGAGGAATGAAGGCGGGCTTGATTACTCTTACTTCCACCGCATTGGCACTTCTTGTCAGAGGTATTGCTCTTCAGCCAGGCAATGTTAACATTGAACCAACACCAAGCTAATTGTTTTAGGTCATCCTGGGCGCATATACATGAAGCACTGGGCGAGGTGGGTACCACGGATACTGGGTCCCCCTCAGAGTTGCAGGCTCAGCAGGACATGCTAACAGGAGGGGCGATGGGAATCCCAAGGCATTTTAAGGGATAGCCGGCCTTAAGCCACCCTGGCGAGGGGTGGTGTAATTGTGCAGGCACTGGAACAGCTTCTGTATAAATAGCGGCCCTGGCAGGGGTGGGTGTGTCTCCCCTCTCATCACTGGGGTCGAAAGCTGGGAGGCAGGGATTTGACTTTCCAGGGTAGGAGGGGCCTGCTGCCAGAATTAAATTCCCACCGGTGTAAGTTATGCATCCATCCCTGAAGAGAGGGGTTGTGGTTTTATCAGCCTGAAATCTACAGGGAGTTGAGAAAGGATGAAGGCACCAGCTGTCCTCCGGTCCAGTATGGGCTTTGACTTGTTTTGGCTGGTCCTGTGAGAGCCCAAGGAATCAGCAGGATATAGGTAAGATGCCTACCTTGGTGGGGGGCCCTGGTTGTGACGGTGGCCACCCCCAGAGCTGTGGAGGAGTTACAGGGCGATCCAGAGTCTGCAAGGTACAGAAGGGTACTATATGCAGCAGCACAACAAGGGTGCTAAGCCAAGGATACCCAGGGATGTCTTAGCGTTGTCCCCTAGAAGAACTACGGCACCCGTTAGTCCTACGGGCGGTTGTGGGTCTGAGCAACAGGGGGCTGCCTGGAACGCTCCGCCCACCTTTTGGGGGGTGTGAGTAAGGGAGTGGACTGGTGGTCCACTGATGGGAGGGGTGGGCCCCTCCCAATAATTGGTAAACACTGATTGGCGACGGCTACGGTGTAATTTGGCTCATCAGGCGGGCAGGCAACATAAGGGTTGGCCTGCCCTGGGATCGCCCGTAAGATAACCCACCATGTTGGCATATTTGTTATGAAAATAAACCTGCAGCAATTTTCTCCACTAACAAGGTGTTGTGTGGTTTATTGATGTATTTTGCTGCATGATAACTGATTACTGTTGCCGATATTGGCACTATGCATTGCGGGACGCACGCGGGCATGCCTGGGCCGTGCCCGGGCAAAGCCCAGGCCCGTCTGCGCCCATCAGAGCCCAGAAGAGGCTGGGCAACCCCCCTGAAACTCACAACCTAAAGTATAGGGACTATGGACTATTCATCATACTAAGGTACTGTGACTGATCCTGTCCCCTATAAAGTTCCAAACAGTTCCTGAATTAACCAGTGGTTGCTCTTATACTGCACTGTACTCCCGTATAAAAATGGGAAAAACTAAAGTGATTGAGGGAGGGCTGGGAGGTGCCCTGAGGGAAAAGAAAAACAGAAACGGATCCGGAATCCTAGCACTCAGCTGGAGAGGGAAGGGGAACGCGGGGGGAATGTGATGGATCGAATTGATTAGATATTATCCGACTGTGAAGGCTTGCTTACCATGAACAGTATAGAGGTCCTGAGCCAGCTCTTTAGTTTTTTCCAAATCTCTCTTTCCCCAAGAAGGTTGTTCACCGACACTTGTTTTTGATGTGCGAATGTTGAGGTCAATCTAGAATGGATTGATAGAACTATCTTTGCTCTTACAGAACCCATGTGCTCACGTAAGTGGATCTAGAGATAGCGCTGTGAGATTGTGGTGGAATGGTGGTTGTGTGGTCAAAGTCGGAAGAGAAGGGTCTTGGGTTGCTCAACAATGTGCTGAGGGTGGAAAGATTTATGAAATTCCATGTGATTTTTGTCATTCATTAGATTTTACTGCTAGTGTGCAATAATAATCTTACAAAATTGAGAGCATTCCAATAATCTGCAGAGCCAAATGGCTCTAGGAAGGTTTAAAGACTTTGGACCCAATTTAGAAGTTAGCAGTCAGGCTGTCGCCCGCCATGGCAATGGAGTATAATACTTTGTTGCCCTGGCAAAGGTTGTTACTGCCAATTTTCGAAATGTCTGTCAGACCGATGAATATTTCTAGCAATCAAAGGAACGGTCATGAAGACGGTTCCTGTAGATAAATTGTTACTTTGAGCCTGGCTCCATTAAACATGACGGAGCTGTACGGCTAAGATACAACGTTTTTTATTTTTATTTTCTAAAATAAAACCCCAGAGAGCAATTGTCTTTTTGCAATGCCATTCCTCTTCATAGCCATGGAAGTAACCACCCATGACGAAGTGAACATTTAAATGTTTAAACTGCCCCTTGCCGCCAGGCTTGTAATTGCAGTGCTGGACAGTAAAAACTACCAATATATCTGCCTATCTAAATCGGGCCAGCAAACACATAGCCAATTCTCTTGACAGCCCTTACTCTGTCGGCATGTCAGAGAAGTTTGGCCACAGTGGAGACAGATCAGTCTCCTCCATAACCAAAACTATAGTCCGCAAGCTTTTAAAATTGGTAGGCGAATCATTTGTTGGCGGGAAGTATACTCCATTGCGACAGAGTACCCTTTCCGCCAACATTTAAATCGGGCCCTGTGTTCTTTAGTGACTTCGCTAAAATAAATGTGATTTACTGATTTTACTGAAGGGACAGCTGTTTATAATCTAGTCTCCTATTCCTTAATAAGTTTGTGTTCATGTTTTTTGGGATATGGTAATTAACTGTTGTTTTGGTATGTTCTGAAAAACAGGAGGTTAAGCACTAGGTTTCCTTTCTCTCACTAAATTTTGCCTACCATTCTACAATGCTGAACAGTGTGAATTCATACATTCTAGGTGAGCAGAAAGCAGAGAAACGCGAGGCTGGATGCCACACTGGATGAGAGCTTCAGTATTTATTTCACCAGTTTGTTTGTCCTTTGTTGCAAAGTCATCCTATGTGTCCTGTGCACCCCCATTGTTTGCTAACTGGTACTAGTGGTAACTGACTCTGACTGTCCCTGGGCTCTGTCTATCCAGGCCCAGGGCCAGTGCTATGCTGAAAACACATACATTCATGAGGATACACTATATATTAGGGTACAATTACGATTGGCATGACCTACCCTATAAGTCCCTAGTAGATAATAGGGCTGGGGGACTAAGACTACCTATAAGTCCCTAGGACATGGCAGTTTAGAGTCCAGCAGCCCTTTCTGCACTTGCATGTAAAATAGTGCTGGGAGTCTGAGGTAATTTTAAAAGCAGACTGGTGTTGAAGAACAGCTTTCAAATGTGAATTGTGCCCAGACTTGACTTTGATGGCCCTCATACTTAACAAACACTGGGGCTTCCTTAATTGACTACACCTTTGTCGGTCTTCCCTTAATGAACAACATTACTTCGGTTGACTTTGGTGGAAAAAATTGACTTTGACCACTGCCCTCAAGAGCTTACCCTGAACATCGGGTTAGACATGCATGATGTTGCAGCAGATGAAGGATCTAAAGGTTACACAATCAACTTCAAACGCATCGAGTGTCCCACTAACACAAGCTAGCGAGGAACTTAGTTTCCAGCTGGGCAAGGTTCACTGAAAAACTGGCAAGCCAGCACGCAAATTCAGTACCGGGAAATACAACGAATTTTAAAACACAAAACTTGCATTCCATACAAGGAGGGAGAACCAACCACCAAATAAGGAGATCCAAAGGAGATCCAAAAAACAGGACCAACCAGTAGTGGAGAAGCCTCAAAAGGCTGCTAATGAACCCAAAAATATAATGTAATTTAAGGGATACTAGACAACACCTGAAAGCGGTGAAAAGGAGCAACCAAAGGGAGATATGGTACTTGTTCTGGTCAAAACTATTGTATGACATCTGGTCAAACAACTCTGCAAATGTTTGGTGTACTGTAAATGGACTGGGTGGCATGCTTCCAAATATGGCTTCCTCCAACATCTCGGAGAAAGAAAGGTATCATTTTCTGTATGACCACTTTAACAAGCAGCTGTAACACGATTGGTTCCTTACTAAGGGGGAAGGTTTGGAGGCTAGCAATCCCCCTGAACATCTTTCATAGAGCTTTGATCAGGCTACTCCCTGGTGTCTCAACAAGGATGCTCTGGTCCAGAAACAAATTGCCAAAGGCCGCAGAGAAGGGGAACCAGGCACAGGCGGTATACCACTAGCTATTTATAAGGATGATCCAATATTCCAGGCCACCCAATTAGCTCAGCTTTTTTCAATTATATTGCAGATAAACTGTATTCCTCTTTCATGGCATAGTTCGATACTTGCTCCTATCTTCAAGGGGGGCGACAAGAAGATCCAAAGGACCTGTTGCCTGACAGCTTTAATTGACAACAAAGCTAAATATTTTGCTGGCATGCTGTTAGACGCACTACAATTAAGGGCTTAGACAAACAAAATCATTCCGCCAAACCAAACTGGGTTCATGAAGCATACAAAGACATCCGTGAACCTTATTGCACTCTCCCTTCTATTTGATCAGGCGGAATCCAACAACCATCCTGATTACCTGGGCTTTAGTGACTATAAATCTGCATTCAACAGGGTTCACAGGGGGAAGATTTGGCAGAAACCCGCTCACCTTAACATCACGGGCACCCTGCTTAGGGACCTGCAATTGCTGCACCATGAAACATGGGTCAGAATGAAAATTGGAGATGGATCACACCTGTCTAGGCCAATTATCACCTCGCAAGGCCTTAAGCAAGGTTGCGTTTTAGCACCTACCCTATTCAATCTGTTTTTATTTGACGTTACCCCAGCCAAGAACACTGTCAACTACCATCCGCCTAAACTGGGGGGCCTTCATCTTTTAAACCTACTGTATGCATACAATGTGGTTCTTATCAGCCAAATCAAGGTCAGCTTGCAATGCCTCTTGGACGCTCTACTTTTTCAATTAGGAATGGCCTGATGATCAATAAGAAGAAAACTAAGATCCTTGTGGCCCGAGGTGCTAGAACACAAAAACTGACGTGGTTTCTGGAGAAGGATAAACTAGGGGCAACTAAATGTTTCAAGTACCTAGGAGTCCACTTCACCAACAATGTTAGATACAAGAACCAGATGAATGAAATAAGGCATTGTACTATTGTTTGCTCTCAGCTCTGTATACACAAAGCTAAAAGGACCTACGTTCATGCCTATCCATCAGGTGGCCCAAGCAAAGACTTTCCCGACCTTAGCCTATGGAAGTGAGGCACTTAAAGGGCGGGACAGTGTGACTCTTGACAGAATGCTTGTGAAGATTTATAGAACAATTTTTCAGCCTCCCTATCATACATCACCAGCTTAAATAAGACTTGAATATACCATTTTCAGGCAGGCCTCTGCCCGGAAAGCCGCCTTTGCGATAAGTGGTTAGAATCTCAGGGCTATAAAAGAAGGCACTCTGGGCCACCAGCAATGGACTGAATGGGAAACAAAGCAAAGGTCGGCCGGAAAATGCTACCTGACTCAAGCTCTGAGCACGCTTGGTTTAACAGCCACTTGGGACCTAACTATTACCCATCAGGAATCTAAAAGGGTGGCAAAAATCAGCACAAAACAGCTCTCACTGATAGAGAACAAGGCCTGCCTTTCTGTAAGTAAACATGGCTGGAATGTTGCACACCTATATAACTACCTGAAACCACAGTGCTACTTAAATAAACTTTACACCGACTGGACAAAGGCACAGTTTATGAAATTAGAGATGGGGTAATCCCGAACCCAACTTATTATCCAGCCTGGAAAAGGGGTGAGGAACAGGCAATGCGTTGGCTCTGCAGACAGCGAAAAGAGGATATAATACATGTACTGTACTTGTGCCTCACCATTTTGGACGACAGGAGGGAGTTGTTACTTAGGGGGCAGGTTTCCCGGAGCACAAGATCCTGTAGGGAACCGGTGCTGACCTGTTTGACCTATTCAATACCATTCTAAATTGTGCTCTGGTTAAATGTATTTATCGTTTTACAAAAAACATAGAGGCCTTGCATCATGCAGCTGAAGGGCTAGGAGGTGATTAGGCTGTCAACGTGCCTAGTACTGGGCCCCCAAATCCACTTTTGTCTGAATACACTCTTTCTGAATGCACTTTTTTCTGAAACTGCTTTTAGCAGGTGTAGGCTGATCAGGGCGTTTAGATGTCTAGACAAAGCACTAACTCTTGTTGCAGTAATGAAGGTTACACTTTGAAATTATTTTAGGCATAGCATTTTACTCATACCAGCATTTAAAGTTTACAGCACAAGGCTATTGTAACGATTATAGCCAAATTTACTACACTTCATATTGATTTGGCCCGCTTCCTCGCAAAGGTGCTAATTGATCAGGTTTTTTATGCACGTATTTTACAAAGAAGTATCCTTTTTTTTTAAATATGTAATTTTGGATATAATCTTATTTTATTTTTATGTAACACATGGCAAGGTGTTTTATTAATCAAGAAATAACGTCTTTCTCTAATATTCTGGCAGTTTAGGTGCCCCCAGGATCTCCCTTTGGTGTCCCAGGGGTTGGGGGCCATGTCATTATAAAGATGTCCTTATAACAGAAGTTTTATATGCCCTGGGGATAGAGAAATTGCACATTACACTTTCCCATTGCAGTCAAGTGCCACCTAAAATCGGCTTTGGTGTTAGGATCACCGTGGAGTGAGGATCTACCCTATTTTTGCATATTCAGGACCCCTAAAAAGTCTCCCCTAGGGGTTCCAAGGGTGAGGGGTCAAGTAACTATGAGCAGGGACTTTATAAAAGAAGTTTTATATGCGCTGGTGATGGAGAAAGTAGCCATTTCATTTTCGCCATAGGAAGTTAGATACCTACCCCATAGGATAACATTGCTATAGTGTATGAACGCATAACTATCGCTAGGAATTGAATTAAGATATCATTCAAGGACTTAGGAGAATAATATTGATAAATCCGGCAATATGCCATTGCTGAATTTATCCTAAATTGTACAAAAATAAGTTCTAAGACTTTCTTGTCTGTTAGCCAAAATTCAGCCTTCCTACAGTCCTCCCTGATTAGTCAGAGTTAACATAGTTACCTAGGCTGCTTTGATGAAGTGGTAAGTGGCTCACCCAGGAAGAGGCTATCTGGTGGAGAGAGCTCTGCTACAAAGGATTGCCGGAGTAGGGGGGAGGGGTCATAAATCATGAAGCTTCGAAGGTGGAATAGGACAGGCAGGGAATGTCAGGTCCATCTACCGCCCATCACCTTTGACCCAGACAGATGTCTGGCTTAAGGAAGGAATCCAGGTGAAGGAGAGCTATGGCAATGAGCCATACTGGACGTTTGTGTAGCTATTTCTTGCTCCTATGCTGAGATTTCAGCCACACTGAATTTTGGAGCAATATTGCTTTCTGGGATAAGGTTATGCCACACCCTGGAGGAAGTGATTGTGCCCTGGGGTGTTGCCCTAAACCTCATTGGAAAGGAGTGCTATACTGCTTGACCCCAGAGAACACTGAATAAATATGTGAGACTAGCAGAGCCTCTCATATCAGCTGTTCGAAACTAAGAGAAAAAGAAGAATTGCAAAGCTGGAAACTTGTTTTGCACCATTAGGCCTTGTATGCTGACTGAATGAGATTGCCACATTATCTGGAACTACAGCCCTGTGAATGTATCCTGCTTCATGAGGAATAAAGTGTTGACTCCCTGCAAGCTACAGGTTAACAGAGCTCAGCTGGAGCATCACCACCAAGAATCCCCTGCCTGGACTGCGTCCAATGGATTTGTAAGTGTTTTGTCCAGGTGCATTGCGTGAATTATGGTCCCAATCTTTCAAGAAGCATCTTGGAGATTCCAGAACCATGGATTGTGCTTTGGACACTTAGGTTCCTTAATAGGAATTTTAAGAAGAAGTTCCAGAAGTTAGGAGAAGTTGGCAGCGACTTTGGAAAAAAGCTTCGTAAGGGGACCAACTAAACCGCAAGAGCCAAACTAGCCACCTTCAACCACGACCCGGCCTGAAATGCTGGTTTGCCAGCTGAGAAGCTTCGGAGGTCCGACTTGCAGAGTTTAACAGGGTGCTCCTCGAAAAGCACGCCGGCAAACCCTCACCGAATCCACACTGGTGAAGAGCATCAAAGGAACCCGTCAGAAAAAGCTCCCAAAAAGTTTCAATACTTGAAGGTAACATTTTGACCGAGGCCTACAGTGAGGGGTATCTGAGCAGGGCTCATCATGGTCAGCCTGAAACTTTGACCTTGTCCCACTCAAGCATGACCAGATGTCCCAGAGTGCCACTATCGGTTTTTAGATGCTATATAGTGTTAAACCTTTAAAAATTCATATCTCTGGTTCCCTACATTGCATTTTTGTCATTTTGGTTTCATTGTGAAGTTAAAAATATTTCCTACTTTCATAAATTGGTGTTGGATGTTGTGTCTTAATTATGTACTGAATTGGTGTTCTAAAATACTTTACATACCTGTCTCCTAAGTTAAGCCTGCCTGCCTACAGCCAAGCTTCCCAGAGTTGAGCATGGGAATAATTTATTGTGACCTGTACTGAGTCCTAGACTGTGTTAGTGGCCTTAGTGCCAGTGTTAAATGCATATTTATCACTACTACTAACCCACTTTCCAACATTTGGTGTTCAGAGGTGTGGATGAGGACTTGTTTATAAAAGTATACCTTACAGTAAAGTGAATTATGATCTTGAAAATCCTCTAAATTGTCTTAGAGTAAAACGTTTGAGTTTTGAAGTTTTGGAATTTGGACTAAACTGATTTTCAAGCCAATGTTTTGATTTTTCCAAAACTGTTCTAACTCTGATTGATAGTTGTTGTGACCCAAACTAGGGATACCATGGAGCTGGGCCTAGTTAAACTGACTAAACTCAAGATGGCTGAGCTTAGGACACAGCGTAAGCTTGCCTCCAACAAGATTAGGAAGGCTTGGTTGCTTAAGTCCCTAAAGGCGTGGACTAGGGCAGCTGAAGAGATTAAAGGTGAGGGGAAAAATGACGCATCATCCAGGAGGGTGAGGATGATGCCTCTTCCATTGCTTCCAGTGGGAGGTACATAATTCCAATAGGTCAGAGACGGTGTTCTCCCACAAAAGGACTAAGGATGTCCCTAAAAGAAAGGGAGCTAGCGCTAGAAGAGAGGAAAAATGAATTAGCAAGGGAGCAGTGGGAAGAGAAGAAAGAAAGAAGAAATGGTGACAGTGAAATTGAAGACGATATTGAGATGTCCAGGGGGGTGGGTTTGATCACAAGCTTCCCAAGGGTATAGGAACACAGAGTGGGATGAAATTGATAAATGGGTGACTACATTTGAAAAGACCCTTGGGATGTGGGGGGTCCATCCCAAACACTGGGCTTCACTCTTGTGGGAACTGATTCCAGCATCTGGGAGGGAGAGACTCCTGATTATGTATATACAAAAAGTATGCAGTTCCTAATAGAAAGAGAAAGACAAAAGACAGATCCTAACTGTAAATTAACCACCAGTATAATGCAGGAGAGTGATCTCCTTGTTGGAAAAAGACCCTCACACACTTGACAAGAAGGTGCCTTGCTTCATCATAGGGTCTGCTCCTACTCGGGCCGGCGCTGCAATGCCCGATCAGGCGCCCGTGATGGGGCCTACTTAACGGAGATCTTTATTCCGAAGCCGGCAGGTGAAGTGCAAGTAAGGGTCTTGGTGTAGGTGAAGTGAAAGTGTAGTGTGAAGTTAAAATAGGGAAAAATAATCCACTCAAAATAACTTTAATGCAGTTGGTTCTCTCCCTAATTAAAAGTAAAGAAAACGCGTATGTTCACCCAATGTTGTGATTTATACGCTAAAGTGTGAGGTCGACATGTTTCTTGCCCTATTATCTATTCGATGGCAATTCCTCAGGACCTAGTTGAAGACTACCTACACATTTTTTGGTGGTGGGAACCAAACACATGTAGTGAGAAGTGACCACACTTACAGCACCCTAAAAATGTGTGGGGGTTCCTACGGTGTCAATTAAGTTAATCAAGTGTAACCTGTAAAGATAAAAACAGTTAGAAAAGTCACAGATAAAGCAATGCAATATCATTAAAATCAAAAATCAATAATATTGATTCAACTGGTGACGGTGCATTTAAACCCATGCAAAGTGCCCGTGGGCAGTGACATGCTTGATGCCGCCAAACTCTCATAAATAAAGCAAAGCTAGTTCTTATGATGTAGACGATGTCATGGGTGTCACAGCAGTTCAGTTGTAAAAAGGACGTAGGAAGGGGGGAGGGGAGGGAGAGAAAGAATGGTATGGGTACTGTAAAAAACAGACATCAGAAAATCCTCACCCTTGTTATTAATGGTCCGGGCCATAACAGTACCGGTCGCCGTCGACACTGAATTCTAGTTTCTTACTATATGAAAAGAACTGAAGAATCATACCAACTGCAACACAGCTAACTGCATCTATTTGATTAGGTGCACTTGTTATCTCGTGTACATAGGGATGACCACTAGGCAAGTAAAAGTACGCATAATGGAACATAGGAGTACTTTTAGATGCGCTAAAACCAACACCAAAATGACGACCCATTTCATAGAAAGACGTCATTCCCCTGAGTCTTTCGAATGGTGCGTCCTGGAAGCGCACCCGGGCATGTCAAAAGACACCTTGTTTCGCCTTGAACAACGATGGGTCATTAGACTGTCCTGTGACAAACTGGGCCTTAATGAGGACATACCTTGGAGTCTCCTCACCTAGAACAACAATAAATGAAACAGAACAAAACCATATTAGAACAACGATCCTATCAGTCCAAAACGACTTGGTTTCTGTATAACACCAGCCTGACTCTGCCAGTCCTCTTTAGAAGGATATACTTCTTTTAATGTTTGTGCTCGCCTGTTTTAACGTGAAGGCGATGTGTTATGAGCACTTGTCATTAAGTGCTGGCCCTTGCTCGCATCTCTGTATCATTCACAATATTAAGAAACCTGGCCTGTCATCTCCTTCTGCGCAGGTATATTTACCTTACATACGGTTGGTAAATAAACTTTTCTTAGATAGGGTTTCTAATATATTTTCCTATCGGTTATGATGGGGTATCCCGGACGTTAGAGGCTCTTTCTATTATGATACTCTAGTCCTGATACACATTAATTCCGTTTTTGTAATGACAATCTATGTCCACAGATTAAGCACCATTGATTGGCCCCCACGCGATCACATGACCGTGAAGGGGTCATGTGATGACTGCCCCAATATGGCGCCGACTGGTTACGTGAGTTCTAGCGTTTCCTACCGGCATCGGCACTTGTTAACCACGCCCACCCCGTCCCCCAATCCTTAAGAGAGTGGGGCTCCCTTACTTGATTACCAGACCATTGGGACCGGAGGCACCGACGGGGTAGGATCAACTCTTGACTCTACTGAGTGAACCGTGAGTAAAGAGCTTGCGCTCTCTTTAATGCTGTCACGCACCCTGCTCCCTTTCCCGGTGGTGATTAATGACTTTGCGTTCTCCTGACGCTTTCACGCCTTTCGTGCCTTCCCCTTGATGTTCAACACTACGTTTGGGCGGTATATATATTTTTTCATTGGCAACTTAGCGTTTCGTTGCACCAGAGGTGTTCCTCTGGTTGCCTAGTTACACTATTCAACAACTATTTTGAGAGCTCGGTCAAGGTTTACAGAGCCTCTTGTGTAAACGCACTCGCCATTTTAACAATTCAACCTCCAGGGGCTATTTATTATTCTTTATTAGCCCATTATTGTAACCCACCTCATTCCATTACCCATGGGGCTGTGTACCCTTACTACAATTTTTGTGGCTTTAACTTAACTTGGACTACTTCGTGTTTACCTAATTTGTCTATTTCTTGTTGGAGTAATATGTTCTTATCATATATTAGGACACTAGAATTCAGTGTCGACGGCGACCGGTACTGTTATGGCCCGGACCATTAATAACAAGGGTGAGGATTTTCTGATGTCTGTTTTTTACAGTACCCATACAATTCTTTCTCTCCCTTTATCTGTGACTTTTCTAACTGTTTTTATCTTTACAGGTTACACTTGATTAACTTAATTGACACCGTAGGTACCCCCACACATTTTTTAGGGTGCTGTAAGGGTGGTCACTTCTCACTACATGTGTTCCCACCACCAAAAAATGTGTAGGTAGTCTTCAACTAGGTCCTGAGGAATTGCCATCGAATAGATAATAGGGCAAGAAACATGTCGACCTCACACTTTAGCGTATAAATTACAACATTGGGTGAACATACGCGTTTTCTTTACTTTTAATTAGGGAGAGAACCAACTGCATTAAAGTTATTTTGAGTGGATTATTTTTCCCTATTTTAACTTCACACTACACTTTCACTTCACCTACACCAAGACCCTTACTCGCACTTCACCTGCCGGCTTCGGAATAAAGATCTCCGTTAAGTAGGCCCCATCACGGGTGCCTGATCGGGCATTGCAGCGCCGGCCCGAGTAGGAGCAGACCCGATGATGAAGCAAGACACCTTCTTGTCAGGTGTGTGAGGGTCTTTTTCCAACAAGGAGATCACTCTCCTGCATTATACTGGTGGTTAATTTACAGTTAGGATCTGTCTTTTGTCTTTCTCTTTCTATTAGGAACTGCATACTTTTTGTATATACATAGTCTTTGGGGTACGTATGCTGGACCTTATTACAAAACCCTCATTTCTTCCCCTCGACTTTGTCTCCAGGGAGAGACTCCTGACCCTGAAGGGAGAAGAGGCAAAATCCTACTCTCACCTGGAGCAATGCTTAGTCAAGAATTATGGTCTGACTCTAGAGCAGTACAGGGTGAAGCTCAAAGACACCCAGAAAGTGAGCACACAGTCCTCGGTGGACTTTATGGACATTTCAATAAAGGCACTAGAAGGCTGTATTGTTGGAAACAAAGTAGACACATATGAGGAATTGTATACTTTGTTCTTGAAAGAACATACTTTGAATTATTATGCTGAAGAGAAGTTATGCCAGTACCTGACTCTAAGCTGTCAGAAAGCTGGGGAAAGCAGCTGATGAGTGGGTGAGAACCAGGGGTTTCAATCAGCACCAGGGGGTGATCAGAAGAAGAGAGAACACCCCCGCCCCCAGGGAAAAGCAGGTCAAAAACAGAAGGAGTCCTCAAAAAAGCTACACAAACCTGAGCAAGGAGGGGGGCCCAAAGCAAACCCAAATTCAAAGGGAGAGGTATCAGAGAAAGAAGGGTAGGTTCTTTGATCACTCAAATGTGGGAAAGTGCTTTGACTGTAATCAGCCAGGGCAAAAGAAAGGAGATGGTGTCTGCACAAAGAAGCCCCCCCCCCCACTAGTGGGCCATCTCCAGGGATTGCTAGTGTAAGTGTGGGGGTGGAAAGTGCCCCAGAGAAAGGCAGGGAAGTGGCAGAGGCAAACATAGTATCCCTGGGTGGGGTGAATTTTACAACCCTGGCCGCCTTACCTCCCAACATGGATAAGTACAGGCAGAGGCCTAAAGTCAACGGAACTGAGGTTGAGGCGCTAAGAGACACAGGAGGTAGCATTACTATTGTCCTAGATACCGTGGTGTCTCAAGAGACATTGCTACCTAGTGGGTTTTACCATTTGATCTGTTCAGACAGCAGTACCAAACTCCATCCCACGGCTAGGGTGGATTTGAAGGTGAGGTGTGACAGACCCTTTGAAAGTAGCTGTGTATCATATACTCCCAGTCCAGTGTTTACTGGGCAATGATTTCAAAGCATCTGAGTGGTCAGAGGTGGAAAGAGGGCTCAATATGAGAATATTAGAACTTCCTGAGTGGCTATGTGATGTGAACAGGTCACAGACTATCCGTAAGGGAAAGGCTGGATGCTTGGACCCTGGACCAAAGGACCAAGCATCCAAGGACAACGGCACTGGGTCCGGTGAGCCAGCCCAGGGAACTCCAGAGGTGAGGGAGGAATCTGACCCTCATGGGGAGGATCTGACCTCTGAGAAAGGGATTCCATCCGTGCCAGAGCTGTCAGATTTGGCAGAACTGACACGAGCAGGTGGACCCTCCAGAGAGGAGTTTTGTCATGGACAGAGAGACTGTCCCACGCTTGAGGAGGATTGTCTCCAAGCAAGAGGAAGGGGATGACAGTGGATTTCCCAGAATGTACTGGGAACTTGGACTGCTTTATACTGAGGCCAGAAAGCTTAAGGAAGGGGCCACCAGGAGGTTGGTGGTGCCCCAAAAGTACAGAAAGTTCATCCTGACATCAGGTCATGATATCCCCTTGGCAGGATATATGGGACAGACTAAGGCTTGGAACCAGTTGGTGAACCATTTCTACTGGCCCGTATGTCTGAGAAGTTAAGGAGTTTTGCAGCTCCTATGTCGCCTGTCAGGTCAGTGGCAAGGCAGAGCACAAGTCAAAGACTCCCTTGATACCACTGCCAGTGGGTTGGACGCCTTTTGAGAGGGTAGGGATGAACATTGTTGGTCCCCTGGACTCACCTACTGCCTTAGGGAATAGGTATATCTTTGAGGTAGTGGACCATGCAACACGGTACCCTGAGGCAATACCTCTCAGGACAATAGCTGCTCATGCAGTGGCTAAGGCACTACTTGGTGTGTTCACCAGAGTGAGTTTTCCAAAACAGGTTGTCTCAGGTAGGGGGCACAAACCTCCTGTCCAACTATTTGAAAGTGATGTGGTGTGAATATGGTGTTAAAATACAAGTTCACCTCCTCATATCACCCCGGACTAATGGTCTGGTGAAGAGGTTCAACAAGACAAGGGCATGATCAATGGGTTGTCTAGCACACTTGAGAGGAGATGGGATCTTCTTCTCCCATGTCTACTGTATGTCTACAGGGAGGTTCCACAAAAAGGGGTTGGTTTAAGTCCCTTTGAGCTATTGTTTGGACACCCTGTGACAAAGCCATTGTGCCTGCTGAGTCTTTGGAGAAGCCTCTCAAAGAAGCAAAGGACAATGTGCTGGACTATGAGCTGACTGGTGAGGGGTGAAACCAAGAAACCAGTCCCAGGATGCTTGTTTCCGGTTGAGGGAGGACCTTTCCTGGCAGTTCGGGCTGGACCACTCCCACGGGAGCAGAGTCAAGACTGATTTACATATAGCTGGGATTAAACTGGAATGGCATGGGGAGCAAAAAAACGATGGATTTAGGCCAAGATTTGACATTGTTCAACATACTGTCCATCAATTGTTCTTCTTGCATTTGTCATCCCAAGTGGGATGGGTATGCCCAGACCTGGGTCCCGTGCTCTCCATGCCACTAGAGTCAAGCTAGCCTGGCTGATGAAGGGTTAAACCCTGAAACTGGTCCCAGATGCTTGTATTGGTCCAGGCAGGACCAGGCTTGTCAGTTCGGGCTGGACCGTTCCCATGGGGAGCAGAGTCAAGACTGATTTGCATTTGGCTGGGTTTAAACTGGAACGGCAAGAGGAGGAAAAAGTGATGGATTTATGCCCAGATCTTTGTACTGGGGTGAATATTTGACATTGTTCAAGATTCTGTCCATCAATTGTTCTTTTTGCACTGGACTATGTGCTGGGCCTAAGATCTTGAATGGCAGAGTACATGTACAAAGCAGGAAGGAAACTTGAGGCCAGCCAGGAGCTCATGAAGTACTGGTATGATCAGAAGGCAACTATGCCTGAGTACATACTAGGACAGTTGGTGTTGGTGTTGGAGCCTGTAGCTTCTAGGGCTGTCCTTGACAAATGGAGTGGGCTCTATTCAATCATCAATCATTGAAAAGAATGATGAGGTTACCTACCTGGTCAACCTTGGCACCCCCAGGAAACCTCATAGCGTCCTGCATGTAAATAGATTGAAGCTGCACCATGACAGGGCAGACATGACCATGTTACTGATCACACATGAGAGAGTGGAGGAAGAGACTGAGCCAGTGCCCGACCCCCTCTCCAACAATGTACAATGTGGCTCAGTGGAGGGGGCTGTACTCTCTCCCAAATTGACAGACCAGAAGCACAGAGACGGCAAGCAGGGGCTGGAGCAGTTTTCTGGCCTGTTATCTTTGACCCCAGGTATCAATGAGTGGTTTGTGCATCACATTGAATCTGATGACAGCCCACCTGTCAAAAAGAAACTGTACAGGTTGTCTTACCATGTCAGAGCCAGCATCAAGGCTGAGGTAGCTAAGATGCTGGAGTTGGGGGGAAATTGAGGCTTCTGGCAGTCCATGGGCCAGCCCAGTGGTGCGATTGCCCAATCCTTTGTGTTTGAAATGCTTTATTGAGGAAAAAAGTATAATGAACAACAAAATACAGATCATAGAAAGAACATTGTCATACAGAATCAAAAAAGAGAAAAAATCAAGGATCATCATGAATTAAATATAAGAAACCAGAAGGAAAAATTAAAAAGCATTTTGTAAAATTTTAAAGGGAATCAGGGGAAAAAAGGGGGGAAGGAGAAGAAAAAGAAGGAAAAAGGGGAGGAAAGGAAAGAAGGAAGAGAAAGGTAAATATGAGGCGTTAGGAGAAGGATAGATAAAGAAGTCAAAGGGAAACAAGGTAGAGTAAACAGAGCGAACAAGCCTAAGGTAGGGAGTAGTTGAAAGATAGGAAAGAGAGATATAAATGTAGAAGATACAAAGGGGAAAGAGTCACTTATGGGGGTTTGAAATTCTCAGAGCATAAAGGAGAGATAGCTTTTGATTTCAGAACCATGCGGTCAAGATACGCTGTGAGAGGGAACCAGAATAAATCCCTATTGAGGGTAGGAGTGGAGGCAGCAGCAAAACGAACATCAAGCCTGTGATGTTGACAAAGAGAATTCCACCAACATTGTATAGAGAGCTTAGAAAGGTCCTTCCAATTAGAAGAAATATGTTGTAAAGCCAGAGCCAACATAAGATCTAGTAGACCAGAGGAGCGGGAGGGAATATCAAGGGTGTCAGAGATACTACCTAGAAAGAGAAGAGGGATAGAGTATGGAATAGAGATGGAGAATAGACGAGAGACATAAGACCACACCTGATCCCAAAGTGCGAGAACAGAAGGGCACAGAAAAAGTAGATGAAAAAGATCAGCATTAGGGGCAGAACAGGTCCAGCAGGTAGAGTCCTTATCAGGAGAAAAGCGAGAAATAGAAACAGGAGAGAGATAAAGCCTGTGATATAGAAAGAACATAGATTGAGTTAGAGAGGCGGAACGGGAAATTTTTAAGGACCTAGCCCAGATTTTGTCCCAAACAGCTATAGACCAGTCACAGCCCAAATCAAGCTCCCAAGCCAGTTCCAATTTAGATTTCGGACGGGCCGGATTGGGGGAGGAGAAGAATTTATAAATAAGAGAGGCTTTAGGCATAGTAGACAGGATCTGAAGGAGTGGGGAATGGGATACGGAGGTGGATGATAAGGGGAGTGAGTAGTAAACATCAAGTATGATGGCCATGAGGACAGTGAATCTGCGGAAAAAAGACTGGGGACAGTGAAACAGGAGTCGAAATCGGGGAAAAGAACATGGGAGAAAGCCATCGAAAAGTTGGTTAACCCATATCAGACCCCTTGATCTCCACGCAGTCCAACAAATAGGACGATTATTAAGGAGAATAAGCGAATTGTACCAGATAGGGGAGGCCAAAAAGGATTCACGAGAGACCGGATCAGGGCGGACCAAAGCATGTAGAAGGGAAGAAGTATGTTTGAATAGGGGTAGAGGAGTGGTTAAGTTCTTAGCAGAGAAATGTACGATTTCAGATAGGGAGAAAGGAGAAAGGAGTGAGCGTTCAATAGAGAGCCAAAGAGGAGCAAGAGGAGAGGGCACAAGAGCAAGCCAATTAGAGGCCTGACGGAGAGAGAAAGATTTATGGTAGAGACGGAAGTCCGGAAAGTTGACTCCGCCATTGGGTTTCGGTTTACGAAGAGCAGCTAGAGCAACTCTCGATTTTTTATGATTCCAGAGAAACTTAGAGAGACAAGAGTCAATGCGTTTAAAATAGATATCAGGGATATGAATGGGGAGCATGGAAAGGATGTATATAAGAATGGGGGATATCATCATTTTGATCGAGTCCAGCCGACCCCACCATGAGAGAAAGAGAGGATTCCAAGAAGAGAACAACTTATCAATACGGGATAATACACCAGACATGTTGGGTCGAATAGATGAAGAGCTGGAGTTAGAGAACCAAATTCCAAGATATTTAATCTTAGATGCATTCCAAGCAAAACCAGTGGACGAAAACTGATGGGGGAGACAGAATTTAGTGAGAGGAAGGATCTCAGTTTTATCAGAGTTAATCTTGTAACCAGAGACTTGGGAAAAAGAGTTAAATTCAAGAAGTAAGGCTGGGATGGATTGGTCTGGGTCAGAAATAAACAAAAGGATGTCATCCGCATATGCAGAGAGTTTCAAATGGGTCTTGTCGTAAGGGAAGCCAGAAATAGAAATGTTATTCCTAATAGACGTAAGGAATGGCTCTAAAGCAAGGACAAAGAGTAGAGGGGACAAAGGACAGCCCTGACGGACGCCACGCTGCAAAGGAAAATAAGGGGACAGAAGACCATTAACTAAAACAGACGCTTTAGGGGAGGAATAAAGTAAAGAAACCAGAGAAATAAAATTAGGACCAAAACCATGCCAACGCAGGGAGGCAAACAAAAAGGACCAATCTACTCTATCAAAAGCCTTCTCAGCATCAACCGAGATGGCAGCTAGAGAAATGTTGAGAGAAGGTACCTTATTGAGAACATTAAGAAAGAGGCGGGAGTTATCCGAAGTGAGTCTACCCTTTACGAATCCGCATTGTTCTTTACCAATGAGATGAGGGAGGAGAGGGTCTAAGCGTCGGGCAAGGAGTTTAGCAAATAATTTATAGTCTACATTAACAAGGGATATTGGGCGATAATTTTTACAAAACTGGGGATCGCGACCATCTTTAGGAATTAGGCAGATCGTAGCCTCGTGAAAGGTACCAGCAGCCGTGCCAGAGGTAAAGAAAGATTGGAAGAGGGAAAGAAGTTTAGGAAGAAGAAGATCTGAGAAATGTAGATAGAATTCCACAGAGAAACCGTCCGGGCCCGGAGATTTACCCTTGGTGAGAGATGTTAAGGCGTTATTTAGTTCAGTAATAGAAAGGTCAAGTTCAAGATCAGAGAAATTAAGATGAGAAGTAGAAGGGGTAGGGATTTTGTCGAAGTAGGATTGAATAAGGGCAGCCGAAGGGGGGACTCAGGAGTATAAAGAGATTGGTAAAACTGTTGAAATTGGGCTAGTATATCCTGTTCCTTATGCAAGAGGAGATTATCAGTGGAATATATCGAGTCAATCAGATTGCGCTCCCTGCGAGACTTAAGGTAGCTGGCCAATAGTTTACCAGACTTGTTGCGACCTCCATAATATCGGGCGCTGCTGCGAAGTAACATTGAGGAAGCATTATCCGTGGTAATTTTGTTAAAATCAAATTTGGCGCGTATGAGGTCTGGCACAACCGTTTTAGTAGAAGAGGTGTAGAATGTATGCTCCAGGGATTTGATATGGGAGAGAAGGTCTTTCTGTTTCTTAAGGTAAGACTTCTTTTTCTTTGAGACAAAATCAATCACAAAACCACGAGCGGTAGCCTTAAAAGAGTCCCAAATAACGTGAGGGGGTAAAGAGGGATCAGAGTTGAGAAGAAAAAATTCCGTAGCAAAGGAAAGAAAAGAAGAGGAAAAGAGGGGATCTAGGAGAAGAGAATTATTGAAACGCCAGCGGGAGGATTTGGGATGGGGAGGAAGAAGATCAAGAACTGTGACAATGGGAGCATGGTCTGAGATAACTATCGGCTCTATAGATGAGGAAAGAAGATTTTGAGAAAGAGATTGAGAAAGGAAGATGTAGTCAATCCGAGAGAAAGAGGAATGAGGAGGTGAAAAGAAGGAATAGTCCAGAGAGTCAGGGTGGGACAGTCTCCATGAGTCAAGAAGGTGAGATTTAGAGATAGTATCAAGGAATTGTGTATGTGATTTGTGGGGGATAAAGCGGGCGGAGGATTTGCGATCAAGGAACAGGTCAACAATTTGATTACAATCCCCCCCCCAAAATGAAAAGAGAATCACTAAATTGGAAACACTTAGAAGTGATCAGAGGCCTAAAATTACAATCAGGATGGGTGGGGCCATATACATTAAACACAGTTAAGGATACAGAGTTAATTAACAACTTAACTAAGATCCAACGACCCTCGGTATCATTTTCTTGAGAGAGAACTTTACATTTGAGCTTCTTGTGACACAAAATGGCCACACCATTCTTCTTATTGGATGTAGGAGAAAATAAAACCGTTCCCACCCAGCCTCTCTTTAATTTAAGAGACTCCGCCTCAGAAAGGTGGGTCTCTTGTAAAAGAACTAAGTCAGGAGTATAAGAGGCTAGATGGGAAAGCACTCTCTGTCGTTTAATAGGGCTAACAAAACCTTTCACATTCCATGAAATAACTTTGAATTAAATAACAATAAAATGTGTAGAGAACAGAGAAAAAGCATAAAACCAAAAACCCCATAGAGGGGAACAACAAGTGAATGAGAGAAAAGAGCTAGACAAAAGAAAGTCAGGAGATACAGTAAGAGAAATCAAGGAAAAGAGAGGAAAAAAAGGGGGGAAAGAAAGTAGAAGAAGAGACAGTACATATCCAAAATGGATGACTGAGGAACACATACCTGAAGGGGGAAGGGAGATGACAAAATGACGACGGGGTATGGGAGGATTCGACAAGAACAGCCTCCTAAGCCGGAGAGCAACACACCGCATCAGGACGGAATATGAGGAAGACGAATCGTATGATATGAAGAGGGATACAAGGGGGTTTATCGAATAAAAATCTAAGGGAGGGAAAAAGAGACATGTTATACAAAGGTCATAGAGAAATAAACAGTACAAAGGCAAACAATATATGTAAAACAGAAAACCCAAACAACAAACATTATATAATCACATCAAGCGGAAGAAGATTCAAACCAATGAGGAAAAAACTTCCAGCAAAAACCTGTAAGGAGAAAAAACCAAACAGATAAATAATCAGCCAGTAGAGGGATTGGATGTGTCCATGCCAGCGTTGGTCTGAATGTGAATAAAATTCTTAAGTTCAGCCGGATCTTGGAAAGTCCAGGTGTTATTTTGATGGGTAACCTTGAAAGTACAGGGGTGAAAGAGGCCATATCTGGCTCCCATAGAGCGCAAAGGAGCACGAAGAGATAAGAATTCTTTTCTTCTGGCAGCAGTAACATTAGAAACATCCTGAGAGAGAAAAACTCTCTGACCCATCCAGGACACCTGGCGCTTCGCTCGAGCTGTAGAGAGGACCAGAAGGAGATCAGTAAACTTGAGGAAGAGGATGATGACCCCTCGCGGTTTGGTTGAGGAGGAGGAGCGAGGGCCAAGTCTATGGGCTCGTTGGATACTGAGAGAGGTAGTAGTGGGAAGGTCCAGTAGTTTCAGGAGGAAAGAGGAGAAAAATGTGACAGGATCATCTCCTTCCAGGGACTCCGGCAGGCCATAAACGCGAAGGTTGTTCCTCCTGTTCCTATTTTCCAAGTCTTCAGTGTGTTGTTGAAGGGCGAGAAGAGACTTTTCCAGAGAGGAGATGCGTTGAGAATTTGACTGAATTTCTGGAACCTGCTGTTCCACAGAAGAAACACGGGCCTCCAAAGTTGACCATTTAGCCTCAAAATGCTGCATCTTGGTATTAGTCTCCTCCACGAACGGGCGCAAAGCGCGAATCTCCTTAAGTATCAGCTCCATAGATATAGGGGGTGGAGACGGCTCGGATGGAGGAGGAGAGGAGTCTTGTTTCAAGCGCTTAGGTAGGGAGGCAGGAGGAGAAGACTTGCTGGAGGTAGGTTGTGATGGAGAAGAGCGAGTGGAGGATGATGTCGCCATTTGTTCTGTGGAGGGAGAGTGAGGAGAATGACCTGTTGATGAAGAAGAGGCAGAGGAAGGTGGAGTCTTCGAGGGAACAAAGACAAACTTTGGGTTGCGTAGCTTGCCCATAGAAGCCTGAACGTGCCAGGAGTAGGATGAGAGAAAAGCGCTCCAATATAAGGTCCTGTAGGTAGGTGTCAGTATGTATAGATGAAACAGCGACCAACCGAAGCACTAAGCGACAACAGCAAAAACCAGAGTCTCAAGGCATGGAGATGAGGCAAACAGGAGATGAAAGGCTACTTCCAGTGCTGACAGAAAGTCATCAGTGAGCGCAAACAGCAAATACGCCAAAATTTAATGACAAGGTTGCAGCAGAAATCCAGCAATAAGGAAGTAGGTTACGCACTAGAGCTGAAGTAAGACATCAGGGAAGAGCACAGCCAACGCAACATCCTGTGAGGAGAACATCGAAGTAGGAGTCTCCCAGGAAACAGCAAGAGCATGAAGAGAATCATTCAATCGGTGACAGAGCGGCCATTTAATTGTCAATAATAAAGTCCAGGAACAGAAGGAAACACAAGGAAAGCATGTTTGCAGTTACCTCAGCTTCGCGTACACATCGCGCCTACTTCAAAATGGCGGCCGCGCTGAGGCAAATACACCGAGAAGCTGGAACTAGGTGAGAAACTGCTGGAAAATGAACTCCGGCGCTCACATCTTCAGCTCTAAGATATCCGCATGTAGGGGCCACAAAAAGGAAGCCGAAACAGTCGCAGATAGAGGTGGGGAGATGAAAAACACCGCCGCGGCGCAGGGAGCTCCGGACTCAGGCGGCCATCTTGATCGGCGTCCAAGCCACGCCCCTCGATTGCCCAATCCTAATCCCCAGGGGGGGACTGAAGGAGTTAAGGTTCTGTGTGGACTACATAGGACTGAATTAGGCCTGGGCGGAGCTCGCGGAGTTAGCAAAAAACTGCAGTGATTCCGCAGAGATCCACGAGCGGGTGAAGTTCCAACCCTGACTTATAATACAGACAAAGAAGTGAAAATGCTCCTGGTAACCACAGGAGTAGATGAGAAAATAAAGTGAGCGGCTGTGTTCATAGGGTCCTGTTCAATGTACCAGAGGCGTCTGGGTCCAGAGGAGTCTTTATCCACATGCTCCAAACCTTAGCTGTTAAGATTGCTCAGTGGGTTTGGGTCTTGCTGCAGAACACTTGTGTAATATGAGCTGTGGTGCCTCTATGTGGTCCCGGGTCAAGAGGCACTGTCTTCCCTGTTTCTTAAGGCGGGTGTGTGTGAATCTTGGACCTCTTGCGTTCGCCTCTCCTTGCACGTCCAGTTGTTGGGTCGATCTGCAGATAACTTTGAGTACCATGAAGGTCAGAGGTCAGCATCACAGTTAGTACAACTTGGGCTGTCGTTGTCCCAAGGTTAATAAAGAGAATGTCACTGGGTTAGGAAATTATGACAATGTAACATGAAAGTGCCAAAAGATTCAAACAAAAATAAGTCACATGAGGTCTCCTTCATGGTGCAAAGGGAAGCAGCATTATGGGGTTGGCTCCTGTACAAAGCACATGCGGCCTATGAGCTCATAGAACACTCAACTAGCTAATACAGTGCAATTCACCACAGTGACAACTGTGTATAATTCTTTATAAGTATACCTACCTACAAACAAATAACACAGAGATCTGCCAATGTCATATAAATTACGGCCATGTGAGCCGCATCATGATCAGATCTTTGTGGAGCAGCTTGGCACTCATACACCTCACCATCATATTACCATCAACCTTCACCGCTCTTCTTCCCTTCTAGTTAGTATTAGTCATTTAATTGACACCACTGCTAGAATATTTATGATGAATCAATGCTTCTTGTACGAACATGTATTTCTTTTTCATGTATGATAAGCAAATATACAGTGTTCTCAAACTTTCAAAAGCCTCCCTACGCTGTCTTTGAATAAATAGAAAATACACAGCCCCGTCTTCAGCTGGAATGCACAAACACGCAACTGATGCTTGCAGAATACAGACCAAGTTCTTCATGAACGCTTCGAATAAAATAAAAAAATAAATAGAGCATGGTATTTCCAGTTTCAGTGTCTTTTTAAAGCAAATGAGAGGAAGACAGAGAACAAAATATTTAAGCTAGGAAAAGCACATACAAAGGAAAGGAGTGTTCAGCAATTATAGAGAATGAGACTAGGGTTGTTTACATGCATGTTTAGTCAGTGTTGAAATATATTAAGGTTAGACAGCCGTTAACAGTGTCACACTACTAGGAGCTGTATTTACAAATGAAATAAAATGAAGCCTAATCACAGAGTTTTGTAAAAGTCACATTTCATTACAGTTTGTGATGGGGGCATGCAGTAGGAACACTAATTCTAATTCATTCAAGTGGGAGGTTCAGTGGCATGAGTTCAACAGATAATGGGAGAATGTGTGAATGCACGAGGCACAGCAGTAGCACACATTCAGAAGAAGCAGTTGAACCCGCTTTCTCTCTCTTATGTCACCATTGGTAACAAATTAAAAGAAGCGCCGAGGTGCTCTCTCACCAGGTAAAACCGCTGCCATGCCCCCCAGTACACTCACTGATCTGCTGGGCAGCCACGCTCACCAACATGTTAGGGCTGCCTCTCTGAGCATAACTTCTTGTGTTTCTCCATTGCTCAAACCAAAAAGTGTAAAAAAAACAATATACACCAAGCACAATTTTCGTTGGAAAGTAGCCCAAAACAAGCACGTTCACAACCAAAAGAGCTCTTATCCCTCCCCACATGCATCCCCATGTATATGAGAGACAGACAGACTTCTGGCCGTGCTGTTTTGAAACGCCCTATTTCTCTTTAATGGGGTTGGTGCCAGTGAACACAGTCACGCAGCCTAGGCGGAGCTCTTGCTGAACTCCGCGCTCCAAGTGAAACGATGAGTTGCAAAACCTCTGTGAACTCCGCTGGTGGAGCAGAATTTACGGCCCAGCCCAAGATTTAATGCAGTCACAAAGGCTGATGCTCACCCTATATCAAAAGCTCATTGACAGGTTAGGGGCTGCTAAGAACATGAGTACATCTGATTTGACTTCAGGCTACTGGCAGGTTACCATCACAGATGGAGCAAAGGAGAGGTCAGCATTCTCCAACCCAAAGGAACATTTACAGTTCATGGTAATGCCCTTTGGCTTAAAGAATGCTCCTGCCACCTTCCAAAGTTGGTGAACAAGGTCCTGTCTGGGTTGAAGCAGCTCAATACAGCATATCTTCAAGCTATTGCTGTATACAATTCTGCCTGTGACGATAACTTAAGCCACCTGAGGGAAGTGCTTCAGGCCATGCATGACGCAGGCCTGACAATTAAGGCCAGTAAGTGCCAAATAGGACAGGTTTCTGTTGTGTAACTGGGCCATCTTGTAGGAGGAGACCATCTACAGCCTCTCCAGGCCAAAATTCAAACTATTTTGGATTAGGCAGCTCCTGCTACTCAGACCCAGGTCAGGGCATTCCTTGGACTGACTGGGTACTATAAAAGATTTGTTCAGAACTATGGGACCATTGTGGCTCCCCTGACAAAATTGACTTCTAAAAAGAGGCCCAAGAAAGTTGATTATACACCAGAGTGTCAGAAGGCTGCTATGTGTTCAGCACCAGTGTTACTGGACCCTGACTACACAAAGGAATTTGTTTCTTCAGAAAGATCCTTCAGAACAAGGAATTGGGGCAGTGCTGGCACAGGTAAATAAGGAGGGCCTTAATCAGCTACTTGAATTCATTAGCAGGCAACTTCTCCCCAGAGTGTAGAGATGAAGTGTCATTGAGAGAGAGGTCTTTGCTGTGGTTTGGTCCCTGAAAAAGCTGAGATCATGTTTGTTTGGTACTCACTTTCGTGTTCAAACTGACCACAAACCACTAAGATGGCTCATGAAGATGAGAAGGGAGAAACCCAAGCTACTAAGGTGGTGCATTTCCCTACAGGGAATGTACTTTGCAGTGGAACACTAACCTGGCGTTGCCCATGCTAATGCAGTTGGACGTTCCAGGTTTTTCCAATTAGCTGACGAGGACTACTAGGGTGTAGGTTAGTGACCCATTGCCTTTCGTTAGGGGGGGCTATGTTGAAAAGTCATCCTGTATGCCCTGTGAAACCATATGTTTTGCTGAATGGTACTGGTGTTAACTGGCTGTCTTTGGGCTCTGTCTAAGCGGGCACTCAGGGCCAGTGCTATCTTGAAAACACAGTGAAACACCGACATACATGAGCGTACACTATATATTAGAGTACACTTACAATTGGCATGACCTACTGTATAAGTCCCTAGTAGATAATTGGGCAGGGGAATTAAAACTACCTATAAGTCCTTACTATATAATAGGGTATGGCAGTCTGAGGTCATTTTAAAAGCAGCCTTGTGAAGCAGCACTGATTTAAATGTAAATAGTGCCCAAACTCAACTTTGGTGGTAGGGGCACTTAAAAAATTCTAGCAGGTTAGGTACCCTCCGGGGTCTCCCCTAGGTATCCCAGGGGTAGGGCGGTCATGTCACAATAGGGGGGGGGCCGTTATAAAAGATATTTTATATTCCCTGGGAATAAAGACATTGCACATGTCACTTTCCCAAGTGTAGTAAAGTGCCTTCCGAAATCGGCTTTGGTGCTAAGAGCACTTTGGAGTGAGATTCTACCCAATTTTTGCATATTCAGAACCCCTAAAGTCTCTCCTAGGTGTCCAAAGGGTGAGGGGTTGTGTAACTATTAGCAGGGCCTTTATAAAATATGTTGTATATGTCCTGATGATGGAGAAATTGCTCATTTCGTTCTTCCCATTGTAGATGCCTAGCCCTATAGGATAACATTGCAATAGTTTTTGAATGCATAACTATCACTAAGAATTGAATTAAGATATCATTCAAGGACTTAGGAGAATGGCATTGATAAATCCAGCAATATGCCATTGCTGAATGTTTCCTAAATTGTACAGAAAAGAAGTTATAAGACTTTCTTGTCTGTAAGCTAAAATTCAGCCTTCCTACAGGCCTCCCTAACTGGTCAGGATTAGCCAGGCTGCTTTTATCAAGTGATAAGTGGCTCGCCCATGGATAGGCTGGTTTAACTAGTTCTTGCTCCTCTGCTGAGATTTCAGCCATACTGAATTTTGGAGGAATAGTGCTTTCTGGGAGAAAATTATACCACACTTTGGAGGAAGTGGTCGTGCTCTGGGGTGTTGCCCTGCACCTCATTGGACAGGAATGCTCTAATGCTTCACCCTAGAGAACACTGAATAAATATGTGAGAGGAGCAGAGACCTCTCAGATCTGCTTTTTGAAACTAAGAGAAGAAGAAGGATTGCCAAGCTGGAAACTTGATTTGTACAATCAGACCTTGCATTCCGACGACTTCGTCTGCTGCATTATCTGAAACTACAGCCCTGTGGATGTACCCTGCTTCAAGTTGAATAAAGAGTGGACTTCCTGCAAGCTACAGGATAACTGAGCTCAAGCAGGCCAACACAAACAAGAATCCTCTGCCAGGAGTGTGTCCAGTGGATTTCTAGAGGATTTGTCAAGGTGCATTGTGGAAATTGTGGTCCCAACCTTTCAAGAACCATCTTGGAGATTCCAGACCCTTGGATTGTGTTTTGGCCACCAAGGACCCTCAAGAGAAACTTCAGGAAGAAGGTCCAGAAGTTAGAAGAAGTTGGCAGCAACTTTGGAAGAAAGCTCCATAAGGGGACTGACTTTACTGCGAGAGCCAAGCTGTCCACCTTCAAGTGTGAGCCGAGTTGACCTGCTGGTTCATCCCATTGAAAAGTCCCGGAAGTCTGACTTGCAGAGTTTGACAGGAAGCTCCTTGAAAAGCAAGCCGGCGAACCCTCACAGAATCAGGACTGGTGAAGAGCATCGAGGGACCCCGGTAGCAAAAGCTCCAGAAACGTTTCTAAGTCTGACTGTTAAATTTTGACTGAGGCCTACCGCAAAGGGTATCCGAGCAGGGCTCCATCGCAGATGGCTTGAAAAGTTGACTTTGCGCTGGTCAAGCACGACCAGATGTCCCAGAGTGGTGCTATAGGTTTTTAGGCACTATATGGTGTTAAATCTTTAAACATTCATACTTCCGGTTCCCTACATTGGATTTTTGTCATTTTGGTGTCATTTTAAAGATAAAAATATTTCTTATTTTTATAAATGGGTGTTCGTTTTTTATAGTGTGTTATGTATTAATTATTTACTGAATTGGTGATTGATTGACAACTGAATTGATGTTTTTAAATGCTTTACATACCTCCTAAGTTAAGCCTCTCTTTTTGCAGCCAAGCTACACAGGGGTGAGCATGGGAATAATTTGTTGAAACCTGTACTGAGCTCTAGACTGTGTCTGTAGCGTTATTTCCAGTGGTAGATGCATGTGTACCACTACTAATAACCCACTTTCTACCATCCTTTTTATCTTCCTGTTTATTAATCTACCTAAACTAAATGTATTCCTCTCTTCAGATGTGTAATTAGCACAAGTGATTCAACATCTTAAAATCTTAACATAAATATTTCACAAACCCCTTCAGATATGAATTTGCCTATATATGCCAACAGAACCTCCCTTTCTAACATTTAACGTACACAAACAGATCCTTACTTGGTTATCTTTATCCAGTTAAATAATAGGTTCCTGTCAGAAAGTAGATTATTAATTGTGGTTTGTGACTACCCACCTCAAGAATCAATCATAACCCTTGGTAGGGTGAATCTGCACAATGTCTAAAAATATCTGAGTTCAACCTCATGGTAGCAGTGGCTTAGAGCAGAAAATTGTTAACTTAAGGCAATGTGTAAAGTATCTATGCAGCACTGAAACGTCAAACTGAAAATATAAATTCCAAACTGAATTTCAAAACTAGAGGAAAGTTTAATAAACAAAATTGCACACAAAATGATATACATTCAATAAGGGGATCACGGAGATATTAATTTTAAGGTGTTAAATTGAAATAGCACTAAAAAGCACATAGCACCAATGATAGTTAATGGTCGAAGTAAGCCAACTGCAATGGAGTGCAGGTCTGATTTACCGCAGGTGTGTCCTGGTCAAAGATTGAATCTTCTGACTTAGGGCCCTTTTTGGATCTTGGCCGTAAGTGTATTCCGTCGCAACAGTATGCTTACGGCTAAGATAATGGTTTATATGCGATCGGGCCTTAGGTTTAATCAGGACGGAGGCTAGTCCATCTCCCCCTTGATTAAACCCCTCTGACGGCCATGTGGTTTTTGGAAGCTGGCCTGTAATTCATCCTACTAATTTAGACGGGCGGAATTATAGATCCGTTTTCACTGCCTGTCACTGCCAGGAAAATTCTGGCGGTTAGGGGTAGTGAAAACTGCTAAATGCTACCCTAGCCATGGTAGAGGACTCCCATGGCAAGGAGGAGCATTGTTTTTTTAATTTTCGGGATTTTAATTTGGAAAATAAAAAAAATAAATGTGTCATGTTAATGGAGCCCTGTACCAAACAACAAACTGCACTGACAAGAACCGCTGTGACAGTGGTTCCTAAGATGATTCATAAATGAGCCCCAACTGGGCAGTCATTTATAAATTTGGGGGCAGTCTACTCACAAGGGTGACGGAGAAATTTACTCCATCGGCCTAGCACAACAATGTCCCATCCAGCAGGAAATACATCTTTTCTTAGTCTTTTAAGTTTCAATAAACCACAGGACTAAACTTCCAAGGCCACCAGGACTTCTGGGTATCCATTTATAGACTCACCACAGGGTGTCAGGCAGATACAGTCAGGAGGGTCCAGTCCAGATGTGCTTGGTCAGCTGGGTACTTCCAGGAAAAGGCCTCTTGCAGCTTGTTGCCTCCTTGTAGCCACAAAGGCTACGGCTGACCCTTGGAGTGCATTTCTTTGTTTTGGGTACAAGAGGGAGCAGATCAACTCTTTCAGAGCTCCTCTTAGGCTACAGATGGTGCAGTTCGGATTACCAAATCTCTGGAAACGCTAAAACTCCGTCTTCCTTTGTATACTTTGCCCAATTGTCTAACCAGATGCAAGTATGGTACCCATATTTCGCAACCATGAAGGATGTGCGGGTTTTCGTTGGAGGAAGTAACTGTCCTTCCCTAGTCACAATCTCTTTGTCTTTCACAAACCAATTCTTTAATTTACTGAACAAAGATTTTTTCTTTTTCTCGGGTGAATGATAATACATTTTCCTTTCTTTCGTGAACCCTTTAGTCTTTTTGCAACTGTACGATCTTTAGTCCAACAGCAACGCGACTCTTAATCATGCACCAATCCTGGCGCGTCTACGTCACTGTCACAATCTCCAATCCTTGCGCGACTCACACTAACGCACCAATCCTGGAGCGTCTTCATCACTGTCACAACCTCCAATCCCTGCGCGACTCACACTAACGCACCAATCCTTGTGCGTTTACGTCACTGACTAGCTGTCCAATCTCAGCGCGGTCCTCCTGACGTCAGCAGTCGCTGCAGCAGCTCCTGCTCCTGACTCCTGTCTACAGTCTACCCCTCCTTTACAAAACTACTCGGTAGACTTTGTTTCAATTTTACAATACTTGTTAGTTACAACATACAAACATCTCCATTGTCTGCTCCGCTAACCACAGAATAGCAAAATACCTTTCCCACGAGAATTCTGTTTTCCCAAGAGCAGCGCTTACCTCTGCCCTACTACAGAATCATTACGTCCGTTGGCAAAGTAGCGCATCCCTCTACTTCACCCTTCTATCAAGCATCAATTAACTGTTTTCTCCGGAATTAAGACACATAGGTGGAAACGCAATGCTCCTGAGAAATAAATCCAGAGTTCCGCAATCAATCCGAATGCTATTTCATTCACGCACTTTCATGCAAGAAAAATATAGTTCATTCACACAGAATCCTGCCTTTTCCGAGAACAGCGAACAGTCTGTCCTACTACAGAATGTTACCATACGTTAACAAAGCAGCGCTCACCTCTACTTTGTCCTTCTAACAAGCTCAGAGAACACCTGCTACCTTTTCAGTGATAAGCGTTATCGGTATACCAATTGGTTTCCTGGTACCTAAGACGAAAATTTCACAGGTAACCCTTTGCTATCATTCACGCCTTTCTCACACAGAAATATCACTAATGGTAACACTCGGCAATGCTACCGAATCGAACCCAGACAATGTGCCGTGCAACTTCTATTGTCACACATTTCTCCCGTGTACCTACGGGCAACCACAATTCCGTCTTTCCTCAGAGCAGCACTTACTTCTGCTCTGCTACAGAACTGTTACCAATTCCCGACTTCCTACCTCTCAGAAGCCGTACAGACGACATAGAACTCAAGACTACTTCAACATATAATGTTAGTACATACATCAATACCAATCAATAATCGATAAGCTATATACATGCCAAATCATCAAACCCAAAACAATAAAACCCATCCTCTGCTACCAGAAATGCTGGTGCAGTTCGGATTACCAAATCTCCCCCTGCTTCCACCGACGGAATGATTTCTCAGTCACATGCACATACACACATCACACGCTGGTGGGGCCCATGACACCAACATTCATTCTCTCAAGCTATCCGTGCCTACAGAGGGATATCCAATCCCGAACTACAGCTGTTCAATTGGATAGAGGAAACCCCTTCTACTGAAATACCCTAACAGTTCCTCCATCTGGAGGTCAATTAGATCATTTAGTTGTTATAGAATTTGATGACGCTTTTAACTCTCGAATTAATCAATAAACATTTCAAAGAAATAATCACCCGACACAGTTCTTCAAATAATGATTTTCTTTATCTAATAAAATGCAGGTTAAATCCTAATAATGCAATATTATCTTTTGTCATATTTACCTATTCTGGCTAATTGTCGTTTTCTAAGTCAGAACTGGTCCTCAGAAAGTTCATCAGAGTTCTAAAGTCTCCGTCCTCTTCTGTCAGCATAAGGATCTCTGATCATCGATTCTCCGTCAATAGTGGTCTCTAGCGAAGAGCAGCATAGAGTGTAGCATGAGAGAGTCTAGCCTATTCCCTCTCTAGACTACTAATATTTATACTAAAATTTACATATAACCGTAACATTTCCTCGATTCCCAGGCAAGTGATTGGCTGAATTCAAATGCGTCTCAATACATTAGGACACTTTTTCTAATTTTTCTCATGTGGAAGAAGTTTACATCAGGCGTATGGGAAAGACTGTTCCCAGGTACAAATTGTATCTTCTCGTTGGTAACCGGTAGAGTTTCGGCAGTTCATTTGCAATTTTGCAACATTAAGTTCAGGTTCAGGGACATTGGCACCTCGCCCAGGGTAGTCTTCATGGGCATGATCTGACAGGTCACACAAGGGACACGAACGAAGTCAGTGGAGGCGCCTTTCTCCATTGTTCAAATGATGAAGTCATGTACTATGTAGTAGGCCAGAATAGTCAACTTTAAGCAAAGAAACACAAAATTGTAATTAATACATAGAAATGATTAAGACAGTGTTATTCCCTTGCTAATACCCTTATGTGTATGTATTTATCTAGCAATATGAAACATTCAAAGCCGTTAATGCTGGTTTATTTAAGCACAAATCACATTCACACTGCTCAAGCAACACTTATCGATTTAATATGCATACAACTTAGTTCACTTATTAATTTTAGCCATGCAAATGCATTCCCACGTGTATTTTCTTTGTTAATAAAGTTGGTTTAGTACCATCATATCAATCAATTAATTATTAGAATTAATTATTAATCATTTTTATGTAAACTTATATAAATGGATTGGGTATATAAAAGAAAACATTTTACCCGCTCCATCACAGACACCAGGTCCAGTCCTCTTTTGCTGGCCTATAAAGTGTTCTCCAGAAAGTGCCTGGTGATGCACCTTTAATGCCCGGCACTAGCTAGACAGTGGGGGTAACTTCTTGCCCTCCCTAACAAATGGGGTAAAAATTCCAGAAGCCAGTCCTACCCATTTTTTCAGTGGTTTGTGTCTGACGTACTGCAAACAGGCCCAAAGGGCCATATGTCAGGGCATTTTCATGATGATGCAAGTCTTCAGGCAAACTAAACTTGGATTCTGAGGTCTGAGGCTGGGGATGTGGGTAGGAAGTGCCCTATGTTAATCTTAGGCCCTGTCCACCCACATTTAACAACAATCATGTTAGAAGCAAGCACTGTACTCACAACAAACCCAAAGACAAAAGTCTGAAAGGACAAAAGAAGGGTCTTTCAGTAAATAGAAAGGTGATACATGAGAATTGCCTTGGAATCCTGTTTTCTCTCTTTCAAGCATGACCCAAACATTACCTGTGGCTCCATAGATCTGACAATCAGGATGTGACACTGTGCTCTCATAAGGAGGCACACAGCCCCCACTCTGCATATTCTGATGAACTCAGATAAGTCATCTCTGTCAATTAAGGTGAGCCTACTGTTTTCTCCCGGAAAGAATTTCCAACCTTCTTCACATCTATTCAAAGCTATTCACTGGCACGGAGAGGGCAAAGGTTTATTATAATTGTCCTTCTAACAGTTCAGGTAGGTAGAAGGTAACTTTCTAAAAGTTACTTTTCCCTAATATTCATTAAAAAAGCTGACTTCGTCATTGAATTGAATTTTTAATAAGAATTGTCAATAGTTGTTTAATTATTAATATAGCAGGCCCAAATCAAGAGCTCCAGTATTAGTTACTAATATTGCTCCCCAGTGTTTCTCTGTGTGCCTATATAGGAGTGATCTATTAATATTCAAAACACATAATTTTAAGAGGCCCCAATGCAGATTTTAAACTGCCACCGTTGGGATACACAGGGTAGTCCTGAGCAATGTCCGCCCTGCCACTTCAGCACAAAAGTGGCACAATAGGTGCAGGAACCCAGAACTGGCAATTAATTTGCTAAACCATATATTGGGGTGTTATAGGTTAGTTAAATATACCAGTTTGGAGTATATCAATTCAACTATGTTTAAAGGGGAGCACAAGTACTTTACTACTAGCTAATGGGGATAAAGTGAACAGAGCTCCAAAGACAACAAAAATATAGGGTCTAGCAAAGAGGAATAATCCAGAGTGCCACACAGAAAAGGCAGATTTTCTACAGATCACTTTATCACAGTTTCACTAGGGACAACAGAGCCTTGCTTGGTTACCTTTTAACCAATCTAGTTTGAGTCTCTCTCTCTCTGTCCTAGCAGAACTTACCTTTCTTACCTGTTTTCACCAGCCCAGTCAAAAATCCATCTTATCAGAGCCACACTCGCTTACCTTTTCACCCATCCTCCTCCTACACACTAATTTTATTTCATTCTCGTTCTCAAACATATTCTATCTGCCCCTTTAATCAGTCAAACCAAACTCAATCTCATACATTTCTTCGTGAACCCTTATTGAACTTCCTATTATCCTTTGCTTTGTCCTCCCTTAAATCCTGTATGCTCACCCCTGCTTACACTAATCCATTTATCTTGTATCTTTGAAGATTCCCTATTCATTAGCACATTCATCTCCTCATCAAAAGACTTCACCATCATCTCCCTGTTTACCTACCTTTAATCCTCTTGCACCTCATACTTCAGACACCATCCAATATGGATTGAAGTATGCTATGGTGTCTTTAACAAATTCCCTGTCCTGCTGCACAGATCATTACAACACCTTCCGTTTTTACCTGCTAGCTCAAGCTATTTCTATTTACATAACAGTGGTCCCATACTAGTAACACACCACAACTGTTGCTAAACAACTGAACAAATGTCCTTTCTGTTCCTTGCAACCTTCTGCTACAATGCTGTCTCCCTGTCTCTTAGGACTATTATCTAATCCTCACTTATCAAAAACTGCTCAAAAGCATCTCCTCCTCCACACAAGTGTAAAACAGTGACAGAGAACACCACCATTTCTAAACATTTATAGATCCTCCAGCAAAAAAGCCAAGAGACCTCACTACACACAGGAAATCTTGGAAGATACATGTTCAACCAAAGAGCTCTTTGTAGCAGTTAATTAATTCTGCAACCTCACTAGTACTTACATATAATATATGCATAGGACCTCTGTTATACCCTTGTGCATAACGTCATCAAGAAAGCCCGTAACCTTGAAGCTTATTTCCTCAAAACCATGCAACACCCTCCCAGGACCCGTCACCAAATTAGGCCTCCTTTGACCCTCCAATCATACTGTGCTCCTTAAACATACTAACATATAAAGAAACCACCAACCTAATATAAGCCATCTGCATGGATGGTCTACAGATGATCCTTGTTGGTCAAACATTATCAAATCATATTTGAGGCCGCTGCTGCTATACCGGTAAGAGAGATCAGCACTTTACAGAATAAGCCTAGTGTAAAACTCAAACAAGCTGCCCTAGCTGATTACAGACCAATTCTGTGGTAAACTCACTGAAAGACAATATTTTGACAGGTGACAATGTTCATCCAGCAAAACAACCCACTGGCAAAAAGCCACAATGGATTCAAACTGGGAAGACATGTGGAAACAGCACTATTTTCCATCTGTGCTGACCTTACCTCTGTGGGTGTGCCACTCTACTTAGTTTACATTGAACTTTCACACAACTGTCCAAAAACTAAACTACTCACTCAAAGGCTGCATGCCACTTGAATAGAGGCTCCAGTCCTCAACTGGATAAAACCTTTCAAAGACAGACCCCATATTGGTGCACTATCACTATTCAATTCTACACCCCACATCAGTTAAGGTGCTGTTCCCCAGGGATCAAAGAGAGCACGTTTTTATTCTTAAATAGGGTTATTCTTTAAACCTCCCCTGCTATTACTGTGCTAATGACACTCAGCGCAGCTTAAAACTTGGCCATCACTCTCAGATCAAATCTTCAAGACTTAGTCAAAGTCTATTAGCTGTAGAACAATGAATACTAGAGAATCATCTCAAACTCAACCCTACAAAAACACGAGTAGTACCCTGTGCATGCATTATGGCAAATCTATAACTCAATATCGTCTTGACCCCAGGCAGAGGAGTCACCACCTACTACTTCAAATAAAGTGAAAAACCTTTGTGGGATTATGGGCTCCAACATCTCTCTTCATTCTAATCTCAACAAAATGATGAGGAGAGAAAAACTCATTCTATACCATGTGAATTTGATGACTAATTTATCTCTACACAGGCCTCTCATATGATATGGGCGTCACTGGCTCTGGTGAATACATGACTGGATTATGCAAACAGACTCTACTTCTGACTCATTGGAAAAGCAACTGCCAAAAAACAGAGAATACAAAAAAACTTCAGTCAAATAGCTATTCAACCTAACCAAACAGGACTATATCACATCTGCCCTCAAAGCACTACACTGGTTACCAGTGGCAAGAAGAGTCCCTTTGAATCGAATTGTGTTGCACATTGAGTAATTCATGGACTGGGACCTGGCTTTCTACAAAAAAACGTCAGACTCTACAAAGGAGAAGCTTCAGATCAGGAATAACTCAATAGCTGATAACTAAAAACTTAGGAGGAAGCTATATCTCAGTACAGACAAGAAAATGATGAGAGAAACAGACAAAGAAAATCAGATCTTCAAAAATCCTTTTTATTGAGAAGAGTCTCAAAGTCTTGGTTTTTGCCATAACCTAGACTCGAGTACCTCTAATGCCACAACCCTAACTGGTTTGTATATAATGCACATGACTCTGCATGAAGTTTGGAGCACAGGATCTGGACATCATGCATGATTCAGCAGCACTTACTGCTGGCAACACCATCCTCTTATCCTCGTCCCTCCAATCAGAATTATTGATCCTTGGCCTGCTAAGTGCTTTGATACCTTGACAAGAGGTAGAAATACAACAATACAATAGAAAGCATGCATTGTTGTCTACTACCAGCCTATATCTTCTACACTGTCATAGTTTATGCTAATGCTCGACTTTTAAAGTATTTGTAGAGCACAAAGCTAGCTAGACAGAAAAGGAATGCTTAACACAAGTGGGAGCCAGGGTTTAGATTCAAGATCATTTACAGTGAAACATTATGAGTCCGATTCACAAAAGTAATCTGAGATAGAATCCTAACTTTACGACTTTCGGTATTCACAAAAGGCATTTAGTAGTAGTAAAGTTAGGAATCCTCGTGGTGGTGAAGCGTTTTCTCATGGATAGGCAGGGTTCTCTGAAGAGCGATGTCCTCAGCTCCTTTTTGACTGACTGAGCAACATTCCATTCAAAACATATTCTAATGAAACAGCTAGAAGTAATTGCTACCTATTTATCATTCTTATAAATAGCTACGCTAATTGTATGTTATTGTTAATTAAAGATTTTCTGTTGACGGATTAGAACATTGGCCAACGCTCCACACACTCCCATCATGGTTTGCCAAGAAATCTCCTTCGATTTCTGCACTGTGATTTGCCAAAATGTTGCAAAAATAAACTCGATTGTTTGAAATCCATAAGGAGGCGGATCAAAGCCTCTAGTGCGAGCTCCTAAAAACACTTTGAGATAAACAAAAAAACAAGAACTTTTTGAATGAGAAATTCTTATCCAGTAGGAATTGATGTGAGGTAAACCGTGTTCCCTTCATTTTGTAATTCATCTGTGCTATTACCAATGAGGAGCCACAGTTTAAAAAACACTCTTTGCTCTTGAATCAAAGTAGCAGCCCAGTTCGTTTTAATGGTGATCAAGGGATCTACACATGACACAGAACTTTGACTTAGGGAAATTCATTAATGCAAGTAAACACGATGGATGGAAATATATGCGATAACACTTTTTTTAAGCACTGAAAATTCCTCAAGGAAGCATTCCATTTCATCGTTTTGTGGCTCACTTGTGCTTCTGCAGAAGATACACATTTCTAAATGGCGCAGAGTGAAAGAGATTACCAGCAGAATAATCCAGTACATTACTGACTGCTGCTGACATCTGCTATGATCTGCAGGTTTCATGTTCAAATCTTGACAAGGAGAACTCAGCCTGGTGGGTAAATTGGGTACCATTCTAATTGGTAACAGGAGCACTGGCATTTATAGCACTCAGAAACCACAAAAATGTGGCATGAAATGCTATTCCTTTGAAAAAAGCAATACCTTTGCAATGCTTATGCATGATGAAACCTCTTGTATAATCACAGAATTCTCTATTTTTTCTGCAGAGGATAAATCAAAAGAATATAGGAATTTCCATAGGATGAGGAAGGGCAGCAGCCTTTAACACTGCCAAGTAATTGCCTGAAATGACTGTAAAAGAATTTTAAGGTCTGGTGTTAGCCAAGACCATTTGATTTTATGAAAATTATACATATAATAGGCTTAATTTAAATATATCTTTCAGCCCATTGTCTTCATCGATTGGTATTTCTTCCACCCGTTTCAGCATACAGCTTGGGGAGTGGGCCAGCCCAATTCAGTCATTGTGTAACTTCATTGCGAGTAAACGCATTCTATCATATTGACAAAGCCAAAAGTCAAAGCTCTGGGAAGGACATTTTTATTCTGTCTCAAGTACTGAAACACTTTCCACAGTTTCAAGAAAATATAGGAAAGAGGAAAATAGTACTACAAGTTATAGAATTCTACAGTTACCTTTGGCAATTGATGATTCCATAGTTGGGTAAAGATGAATGTGTCAATCACACAGGTATGTCCCTTGTCTCTAAATTGTTCAATCAACAGAAAACTCCATCTACATACTTTTTACACCCCTTCCGGTCTAACTAGACTGCATCACTATGAGGCAAGCCTACGTCATGGCAAACTCATACGACCCATATTCAACAATGACAAAAAATCATTTCCAGGGGTCCAAATTTCAATGCACGCCTGTCACAATGCAGGGGGACTTTTCCATAGGGTGACCAGGCATCCCGGATTTGCCAGGATTTGTTTTTCACCAGCTGTCCCGGCAGATTTCGAGAAATTTAGCTCATGTCCCGGTTTTTGGAGAGGGTCGACTAAAAACGGGGGGGGGGGGGGGGGGTTATGTTTTACAAAGCAGGGATAATTATCAGTTATTCCAAGAAAGCAATTTAATTCACAGACAAGCTACTGGGTTTAAAAATTGCATCTTAAGAATGTTCTTACTGTCTGTTTTGTAATTCTCTGCTGAGGAGCGCTGACATTTTTTGCTTTACAATTCTGGTCACCCTACTTTTCCATTACAACACTACAACAGCACAAACTTAACATGACAATCTCATTATACACATCAGTTTCCATATGGCACACCGAAAAAGTCTCGTGTATCACAGGTAACCAAATAAAAAGATGTCTGGTCCATTCAAAGAATCCCCACAAGCACAGACTAGCAATTGGAAAGCATCTTTGGCTCAGGATAGGAGGCACTCACTTTATCCATTCAGTTGGCTTCCAATTGTATCAGGTGGGACCGTAGAGGAGCCCAGAGGTCCCTGGCTCTTGAAACTAGTGGCTGAATATTCACATACATTTCAGCATGTATATCAGAAATAATAGCACTTTTTAACCATCCAGTTCTAGTCAGTGTCAGATCCTTCAGCCAATGACTGGAAATCTCTATTTTCTATAGTAAAACAGTATAACAGTCAAATGTCTTATAGATTTAGGCACATCCACAACATTCCCCAACATCAAGCATTCTTGGCACCTCCTACTACACAATTCGGGATATCGCTCCCAGAATAACTGCTCAGAAACCTGCAATATGTCAACATGCCCATGCCAAATTGAGGAAATCTGTCAGGGGTTGATTACAATGACAGCAATTATGTGGTCTAGAACTCTAAAATGTATTCAGTCTAGCAGGTGAGTATTACAGCCTATGCAGAAACTCAAAATGTATAGTGGGTATCTGTAATTCGTTGAGATTGTGTCCAATTTTTCACACACCAATGCGACCACTTACAAACATACCACAGATCACCCAAGTCTTTTGCTACAATTTCATTGCTGGTGTGTGGACAAACCGGGCGGTCTTCTATGATCAATTTATATATCTCAGAAACCCACTCCTTACTATCCTCAATGTTAATGTTGTTTGTAAGTGTCACACAATCCTTTCACATTCACTTCATTTACAGCCTACGATAAATAAATGTGTCAACAATCATTGCCCTTTTTCTCTAAATTGTTCAATTGACAAGAAACCTATGTTTATATACATATACCCCAGCATTGTTAAGTGAGATCACCACTGGTTTTTCATGAGTTATGGACAATGGCAAGTTATTTTTAATAGGTGCCCATGGCAAGTGCAGTTGGGGTTGGGGCAGCAACTGTATCTATACCATCTCTAGAGAACGATATATTCTTAAATAGGCAAATCCGGAAAGATGGATTGAGAGATGAAGTGTGTGGTTGAGTAATGAAAAGGGTTAACAAAACAGGGTTCCTCCCATGGCTGAGATTGGATGTCCCAGCAAAGTGTGGGAAACATTGAGGCATATTTGCAAGCCCCTATCACCACAGGAACATCACTTTTTACGATGTTCCTGTGGCAATAGGGGCTTCACCTTATTTACAAGGCGCGTTAAGCCACTTAACATGGCTTAAAGCTAACTTAGCGTGAAAGGGGTGGGCAATTGGTGTTGGGGTAGGCGTTCTGCCGCAACACCCATCGATTTTGACACTGCTTCAAATTTACAAGGGTGACATAAATAAGGGGCAGCGCTAAAATGTGGCGAAACGAGAAGATATGCTTTATTTCTCCTCTTTTTTGCTGTTTCTATGTGTGCTGCATTGTGCAGCACACAGAGAAACAGCAAAATGCCATGAATGATTGGTTATGTGCAGGTCGGTGTCCCTTCCAGGGAGGTGTCCATTCTTACACATAAACAATCAGTACACAAATGACGATTTGCAATCAGTTTAGTAGCACACGCCGCACAATGCAGCACACTTAGGAGTTACAAATCGCCATTTGAGATTCTGTATGTGCAGGAAGGTGTCCTTTCCTGTACATAAACAATCATTCCCCCCAATGCAGGCACCCTTGAACTATGGTGCAAGGATGCCTGTGTTGGCGCTAGGCAGCTTGATTTAGCGCTGAGGATACGCAGGGGTGCACCGTACCATTGTAAATATGGTGCATAGCTGTCTTTTCAGAAAGGCAGGGCGTGGTGTTAGCAAGTTTTGCTTAATGCCACCCTCCGTCATTCTGTTGTACATATGCCCCATTGTGTATTGGATTTTTAGGCCATTTCCATTGTGTGCCTGTTAGACCTGCCAGCCCTTTGGCTGTTCCCTCCTCATTTTTTTTCCTTTTTTTCCCTTTACCCTCCAATTTTTCTGTCCACTAGTTTTGTTTTTGGTGTTGACGTAGAGGCTCTGGGTGCCCCATTTTCACTGATTGAGGGTGAGGCGCAAGGTGCTTCTCTAAAATGGAGGGAGGAAGAGAGCTCTAACTCAAAATAGTGGCCTAAACTGTCACCTCAGAGCCTGGGCCATAGACTGTCAAGAGGGGTTCTAGAACCTTCTGGCCCACTCTGGCCAGTCAGGGCCCAGGCTATATATAGAGGTGAGGGGCGGCGGCCATTAGGAGAAGAGGTAGTCAGGAGTAAGGAATCTGAGTGGGGGAGGTGGGTGCACTAGAGAAGGAAACTGACACATCCTAGGGCCTGCTTTTCTTCCTCCTCGGCTGACACTACCCCCTACCTCTTGACCTGACCCTGCCCTCAGCCACTGACCCTGGGATCACCTCAAGCTCTGGAGCTCCCCACCTTGCCAGGACTCCTGAGGAGAACGGGGAAATAGAGTGATTATCTCTGGCTCTCCTGACTTTGCCTGGGACTCTTCTATCCTTTGACCCCACTGGCGTGTGGCCTGCCACTTCCTAGCCTGTCTGTCCTGAGCTGGGGCAACACTGAGGGAGAAAGGGGGTGCTTGGCGCATAAGAAATCGCCACCCCCTAGCCTGCAGATCACCCCCTTAACTTTGGCCACCCCCGCTGAAAGACCCCATAAGGAATCACTCACCGCTGCGGCCCAAGGCCCGTAAGGTCAACCCTCCTGTCACCTGGGGTTTGTGAGGAAGACTGGGACCCCTCCGCTGCCGTCGCAGCTTTTGAAACGCGGCCCTTCATGTGGAGAGAGAGCCGCTGGAGTTCCCCGTAGGCCGCATTAGGCCTGAGGCCCAGAAACTCGGATCACGTGACGGGGGCGGACTGCGAGACGCCGCCCCCGCGATGCACGATTTGCTGACAGGGCCGCGCCCCCGCAGGTCGCGCTGCCAAGGTTGACTGCAGGCGCGAACCCTGGATGAGTGAAGGGAGCCGAGAGCCCTCTTGCCAGAAAGAGACCATCGCAAGGGCCTAACTGAGGCCGAAGAACAAGGTAACCCCCCCCCGGGGAAGAGGGCGGGAGGCCTATGTAAGGTCCGGAGCACGCCCCTCGCCCGGGGTGATTCCCCGACAGTTCGTTGGCCCCAAATCACCTGAGTGAGCCCTCCACCGGCCGAGTCTACTTGCAAGTGCCCACAAGTGAGGAAACCCCAGGGAAAAGTCTCTCCCCGAGCCCGGCGGCCTTCCATGGTTACAGCGGAAGAAGTAACTCGGCTCCTGACCCCTGCTCTCTCGAGTGAGGGAAGTAACAACTGCAGAGTAAACGGAGCATTTTGGGGGCAAAGGCAGAACCAGCCATGTGTAATAAGCCTATGTAAGGCTAAATTTCATGCATCCCGGTATGACCAAATCTGAAGTGTTAATGAGCTAATATGAACAGTTCTACAATTAGTAACTCAATTTCAAGAGCATAGTGATCGCTGTGAACTGTCCTATACTTACTGACCTGATAATCAGAGCATTGTGGTTGTCATGTGCGGCGTTATATTTATTGACTCTATTTAAAGCGCTACATCAATGCTATGTGCGGCGCTGTATTTATTGATTCTATTTAAAGCGCTATGTCAATGCTATGTGCGGCGCTGTATTTATTGATTCTATTTAAAGCGCTATGTCAATGCTATGTGCGGCGCTATATTTATTGAATCTATTTAAAGCGCTATGTCAATGCTATGTGCGGCGCTATGTTTATTGACTCGATTTACAGTGCTAAGTAATTGCTAAGTGCAGCATGATGACTGATGACTTTATTTAAAACGCTAGTGAATTTGCTGTACTGTCAATCTATTAACGATTAAATGTTTGGACCCTAATGTGTTCTAGACAGACACTGATTGATTTGATTTGAAAGAAAAAAGAAGCAAGATAAAAGAAAGATAAAGCTTTTTTACCTTTTCTAATTACCTGGTGTAGCGTCCTTTTTAAGTGGTGGTACGCTGGAGTGTGAAGTGAGTGTGATGCAAGCACAACATGTTTCTCTGGCATAGGCCTTTCCACTTGAGCCAAGCTACCCTAGGACGATAGGTCCAACAGTGCCTCAGTGCCAGAAACTTCCCTTTGTTCTTGTGGACTAGATATGAGATTTGTCTGGGAGCCAGATACCAGGAGTCTTTTGGTTTTCTTCACAGATGTATTTGCTAAGGAGGAGTTTTCAGCTGAACTTCACTCTGATAATGGAGTATAATTTGTCCCTAGAGAGATGAAGGAGATTTTGGGGGGAGCAAGGGATTAAGCACAAGAGAAGTAGTTTGTATCACACTCAAATAAATGGTCTGGTTGAAAGAATGAACATAGTAGGAGTGTAAAAGAGGTGAAGCTGACTGTATGTTGAATGATGTCTTAATTCTATACTGTGGGCTTGCCACAATCCTCCAAATAGTGTCACAAGGTTTACGCCTTTCAAAGCTCTCAGGTGGAGAATCACTTGTGAATGCTTACGTCCAGCGTCGTTGAACACATTTTTGAAAGGTGTAATAGTGAATGGTGATGGAAAAAGAAAAGAGATTCTAAACATTAGGAAAGAAAAGATTCTATTAAACCAAAGTAAGAGCAATACTATGTTTGATGTAACTAAAGTGGTATGTGTGAGAAGCATTAAGAGACAGGAGTTTGTGTGTAGTAAGTTAACAAAGCCCAAGATAGGGAAGGGAGGAAGAAGGCTTGGTCCTGCATGTGAGGTTGAGGATTCTTTCTGTTTGAGTCTCTTATTCATTTGAGAAGTTTATTCTCATGCAATTTTGCATGCAGTTTTTTTGGTCTGTGTGGGAAATATGGACAAGTGTTATGTCCACTTACTTTCCTTTCTCTCACTCAACATTGTAGAATGAACCGGTGTGAAGTCATACACTCTAGGAAAGCAGAGAGTGGAGAGACTGGAGCCTAGAGCCTAGAGCCCACAATAGACGGGTGTTCCTCTATAGACTGCAGTAGTTTGGCTGCACTTTATATCTTCCTGTTTATTAAAATAAATCAACTACCTAAACTGTATGCATGCCTCATTGGATGTGTTATTATCACAGGTGATTCGACATCACAACAAACATTTTACAAACCCCATCAATGCCGACTTTGCATACACTTTCATTTATGCCATCAGAATCTCCCTTTTCACATTTTAGCATGTGCAATCAGCTCCTTACTTGGTTACCTTCTACCCAGTCTTATCATATGCTTCTGTAAGAAATTTGATTAATAATTGGGGTGGGTTACACCCACATCAAGGAATAATCACAACCCTTGTCAGGATGAACCTGTACAGTCAGTAAATAAATCTGGGCTCAACCCCCAGTAGCTGTCACAGAGGACAGAGGTTTAACTTAGGGAAATGTGTAAAGTATTTATGTAGTACCAAAATGAAAATAAAGTGGAAATGCAAAACAATGTAAATCCCATACCGAATTAGAAAAACCGAGTAAACTTTAATAAAAAAATAACACAAAGATGACAAAAGCCCAATGAGGGGAATCATGGATTTAATTTTTAAAGTTTTAAGTAGAAATAATGCCAAAGATCACAACTCGTCAATGATAGTCAGTTTGCAGTAGACCAGGACCTGGGAGCATTTTAAGGCCCACCACGATTGAATGTAGGTCAGAAACACCAGCCAGGCTTGTCCTGGTCAAAGCTTTTACCTTCAGACTCAGTCTATTAAGTATGAATTAACTACAGGAGACTTCTAAGGACCTCATGGGAGGCGCAGGTTGCCAGGAGGAGGCCAACACAAGGGTCCAGTCCGGGTCCAGTTGCCACTGGTCAGCTGGTTACTTCTAGGAAAATGTCTCCGGGTAGCCACACAGGAGCTCTGACAACTGACACTTGGAGACCAGTTCTTTGTCTTGGGTACAAGAGGGAGCAGGTCCACACTTTTCAGGTTACAGGCAGCAGAGCCAGTACTCTTCTGATCTTCCACAGGTATAAAAGGTGTTGTGAAGAGGGTGTCTGGGGATGCCACATTTACACCTGGCAATAGCTAAACAGCTGAGATAACTTCTTGCTCCTCACTAACAATTGGGGTAAAGTCTCCGAAACCTGCCCTTCCCACAATTTCAGTAGTTCCTGTTTGACTTACTGCAAAAGGCCCCAAAAGCCATGTACCATGTGCCACACTAAACTTGGGTTCTGAGGCTGGAGGCGGGAGTGGGGAGTGTCCTTTGTCAATACTGGTGTCCTCCCATTTCAATACTAAAATCCAGTTTGAAGAACACACTGTACCCAAAAGAAACCTAGAGACAGATCTCTGGTAATATAAAAGCAGGGTCCTGCAGCAACTAGACAGGTGATACACAAGAATTGTCTTGGTATCCTCCTCCTTTCAAGAGCATCCCAAGTGTTACATGTAGTTCAATAGCCGCGTCCCCTGTTAGGGTCCGCCCCCTTTAGCACCGCAAATTCCCCTACGTCCAAGGGTTGTTTAAACATGAATCTAATTGTTTTGGATGAAATATATAATTTTGAAAAGAATCATGGTTTATTAAAACAATTCATTGTTTGACAAGGCACATGAAAAATGAATATTGCCTTGATACAATATTCATATCGCTTTTGAACTAATTTCAAGTTGAATTATTTTTAAACAACCCCTGGACATAGAGTAATTTGCGGTGCTAAAGGGGACGGACCCTAACAGGGGACGCGGCTTCTGAATTTGTCATACACGCTCTATGATCAGAGAGTGAGGCCCTTTATAACACGCTACAAATTGAGTACTAGGATTTATTGCTGAAATCGTAGTGCATGTTCCCTCACATTTGTGTAATTTTACATGTAGTTCAATAGACATGCCAAGCAGGATTTAATACTCCTCTTGATACTCTGAGGAACTCAGATGAGTCATCCCTGCACATTCATGTCAGCCAATCTGCTCCTGGGAGGCATGTGCAACCCTTTTCACACCTATTAAAGGCTAATACCTGTCTAGGAGCTGGCAGAGGATTAGACTAATTAGCCTCTGACAGCTCAGCCAGTTAAAGTGTAACTTTCTAAAAGTTACTTGTTCTTAATATTTATAAAAAATCTGGCTACCATTAAATTGTATTTTTAATAACTATTTAAAATAGCTGTTTAATTATCTATCTAGCTGGTCTCATTCCAGAGAGACTTTATTAATAATTTGTTATTTTTTTTATTTTATTTTTTGAAACCGTTTATTACAAGTCTTAAGAGTATACAAGTATGGGCCTACAACCTTCCGGCCGGCCGCTAGCAATGATAGGAACATACGACATACATTTATGGAACACGTGGTGTTACAGAGGAGCATTTCTCAGGAGGTAACAACGTCAAAAGCCACATCCTCCAGACCCCATTATACGGTTTCGTTTTAAATTAAGAACAACAAGAAAACCACACCCACAAGGCAACCCACAATCGGAAATAGCAGCACGTGCTCCCTTAGAGGGGGGATCCCAACTATCCACAGAAGTCTAAAGAGGGGGAGGAGAACAGAGCGAGGACTGGGGGAACCCAATGCCCGGCAGCGGGGGAATGAGTCGGCTAAGGGGATGGGGCTGGCGAGGTATCCGGCAGCAACGGTGGTGCACAGATACCCCCGCGGTAGGCGTTCCAGGGGCCCCATACTTTCACCCATGTCCCAGGCTTACCCCTCGCCACATACACCACCTTTTCTCGAAACATGCACCAGTCCATGTGTTCTTTCCAGGCCGAGACCGTCGGGGGCCTCTGGGATCCCCACAGTTGAGCAATATCACGCTTGGCTATCATATATCCCAGAGTCACCCACCACGTCTGCGGCGCCGAGTAATCAGTCGGTTCCCACACATTCAATAGGCATCTCCTCGCTTCAGGCAACAGCGCCACATGCGTAACCAGTCGCAGCACCTCATGTACACCACGCCAGAACCCTTCCACCTCCGGGCACTCCCACAAAATATGCAGAAAGGTCCCCAAAGCACCACACCCACGCTTACACAACCCATCTCCAGCATAGCCCATACGCAGAAGCTTTGGCCCCGTCATGTAGACCCGGTGGAGTATCTTGAGCTGGACGAAGCGAAGGCGAGCCGGTATGGCCACCTCCTTCGGGGAGGCCACCGCGGAGGTCCAGTCCTCGTCGTCCAACTCCAGCCCGTCGGCAACCCAAGCCGCACGAAGGGCAGTCAACAGGCCCGAGCGGTCGTTTATCAGCTTTTTATATATCAGTGAGATCGTGCTGTCCGGGACGTGCCCATCCAGCATTCTATCCTCCAGGGGGGAATATTCCGGGATGGAGGCAACGTCCGAGAAGACGGAGCCCAGCGCATGACGGACCTGCAAATACCGAAAGTATTCACTGCCCTGCAACTGAAATTCCATCTGCAGCATATCGAACGTTTTAAATCCTCCCCTCGTCCAGAGATCCCCCACTTTACTGATACCTATTATGTCCCACTTCTCAAAGCCCTTAGAGGTCCACAGGGAACCTAACCGCTCAGACGCGTATAGTGGTGACGCCCGGGTCAAACGGTCCTTCCACCCCATAGCTCCATTGGCCGCGTGCCACACTTGCACCATGACACGCGTGGGGCCCGTCAGACGAGCGTCGGGCGCGCTAGAATAGAGCGCTCGATTGTATTCGCCACCTGGCAGGAGCATCTTGTCCATTTCGAATGCCGGGTTTAAGGCGGGCCCGTATAGGCCATGGTTAATTGCAGCGAGCTGGGAGGCCCAATAGTACCGTTTAATATCCGGGAGGGCAATCCCCCCGTCATACCATGGGAGCGTCAACTTCGCCAGGGCAATACGCGGCCTCCCGTCCCAGAACAGGCGGCGTTGCAGACTCTCCACCTCACGGAAGTAGCGCGCCGGGACTAAGTCCATAGTGTTCTGCAAAGCGTACAGGAAACGCGGCAGAGACATCATCTTGAACAATGCCGCCCGGCCGAGCGGCGAAAGCGGCAGGCGCCGCCAGCGTGCGACATCTACCCGCAGGCGCTGGAGGGGGGGAAGCAGGTTCCGTTCATACCGGGCCTCCGGGTCCAGAGTAATGAAGACACCCAGGTACCGAAATCCCTGCGGGGCGATCTGGATCGGACAGCCCCGCGGGAGAATAGGAGCCTCCCCAGAGAGAACATACACGCACGATTTAGCCCAGTTGATGACGAGACCGGAGTTACGACCAAATGAATGTAAAACATCAACCATCACTATAAGTGATTTACGTGGGGAGGCTAGGTACAGAAGGATGTCATCAGCGTATAGGGATACGCGGTCCTCATACTCGGGGGTCCAACGGAGACCATGGATGGAAGGCTCCCACCGCAGCCACTCCGCCAGGGGCTCCAAGGCAAGCGCAAAAAGAAGCGGCGACAAGGGACAGCCCTGTCGCGTGCCCCGGCCCAGCTCAAACGGGGCCGATACTCTTCCGTTCACCACCACCTGCGCCAATGGGCCCGAATACAACAATTTGACCCAACTGATAAATCCTGGGCCAAATCCAAACTTCGCAAGCATCGCCCAGATGTATGGCCACTCAAGCGTGTCAAACGCCATGGTGGCGTCCAAGGACGCCAAAATGGCCGGTTCCCGTATAAATGGGACGCGCGCGAGCACCCCATGCAAACGCCGCAGGTTAAGGGCTGTGTTGCGATGGGGAATAAAGCCGGACTGGTCCTGATGAACCAGATCTCCCACCACACCGACCAGCCGATTGGCCAGTACCTTGGCGAGAATTTTGGGCTCCGCATTCAGTAGTGAGATAGGCCTATAAGAAGTAACCCGGTCCCGAGGTCTCCCTTCCTTGTGGATCACCACGATTGTAGCCAGACGCTGGTCAAGCGGGTGGGAGCCCAGCGAGTGGGCCGCCAGGAACATTGCGCGGAGGTGAGGCGCCAATGTATCCGGTCGCAGCTTATACAACTCGATAGGGATACCATTCGGGCCCATGGCCTTGCCAGAAGCGACCGAGCGTATGGCGAGGGCGATTTCGTCGGAGGTGGGAGCGGCGTCCAGCGACACCCTGTCCTCCCCGGAAAGGGACGGCAGCGCGATATCCCTGAGCAGGGCACGGGAATCCTCTTCAGAGCAAGAAGAGACCGGGGAATACACCTCGCGGAAATAATCCGCGAAACAGGAGACAATTTCTTCTGGCTCAGTTACACACACACCATTCGTTTTCTCAATCAGCGGGACCACACGATTCGCTCTCTCCTTTTTATCCAACCACGCTATCAGTTTACCAGCCTTATCACCCACATCATACAGTCGCCCCTGTTGCTCTCTACTAAGGCCCCTGGCCGCCTCCGTGACGAGGGCCCTATAAGCCGCTTGTTTGAGTTGGAGGACATGTAGTGCAGCATCCGTCACCCCATCTTCTAGATTACCCTCCAACTCAGCTATTTCAGCCTCCACCCGGGTCACCTCCTCCCGCTCGCGCCTCCGGGCGTGGGAAATAAGGGATAGGGCCTCCCCTCTGAGTACTGTTTTGAAGGCCTCCCACAGGGAGATAGCCGAAGGCACTGACCCCACATTCTCATCAAAATAGCGCTGGAGGGATTTAATCAAGTCAGCGCGAATGGTGGGGTCGCGCAGGTACCAGGAATTGATTGGGACCACCCTGCTCTCACCCCTCGGAAAGACATCGAAATGTAACAGGAGCGGGGAGTGGTCCGAGATACCCCGTGCCAAATGGCGCACCTCCCCCACCCTCCCGACATAGGCCGCCGGGACAAGGACATAATCAAGCCGTGAGAGACTACCATGGGCCCCCGAGTGGAAAGTGTACTGCAGCTGCGTGGAATGTTTTAAGCGCCAGCAGTCCACCAATCCCAGTGTATCCAAGAGGCCGGATAGCCACGCCTGTGCCCGGGGGAGGTCCCTAGGGGGGTGACGATCCACAGTCCCAGAAACCACCGCGTTGAAATCCCCCCCCACCACCAGAAGCCCCCCCGGAAGGCCAAGGAGGAGGCGCCCCAGGTCTGCAAAGGTGGTCGACTGCAACCCCGGTGGGACGTACACTGACACAAAGACAACCACTTTGCCCTCCATTCTCCCCACCAAGACAGTGTAACGTCCCCTATCATCGTGGAGCACCTCATCAATTTCTAACGGGAGCGAGTTCTTTACCATGATACCCACACCCCTTGAGCCTGACGTGAAGCCCGAGTGGGCCACGAGGCGGTAGCCACGCCGATTCATGGCACAGAAGGAATTGCCAATAAGGTGTGTCTCCTGCAGAAGGACTACATCGGGCGAGAGTCGCTTCAGAAACTGCAGGACCACACCTCGTTTGATCCTGTCCCCCAGTCCATTAACGTTCCAAGACAACAAAGTTAATTCCCTACCCCCCATCATACACAGAAACCATCATTCGTCCCCCCGAGAGCACATTAGAACCAACACAAAAAAAGGTTTGCCTTGTGATAATAACGAACAACACCCCATCCCTGCCCACCCACCCCAACAGAACTCCCCCCTCCCTGCACCCCTGCATGAGCCCAGACAGCCCCCCCAACGTGCAGTGTGCCTGTCGCCCCATAGATAGTTAAACTAACTAGACCCCCAGAGGAGGAGGGAGAACCCCCAAGAGACCCCACACAACCTCCATAGGAGGGGAACTTAAGCGAACAGACATATGGTCAAAAGTGGCATCATTTTTGTCCCGAGCGAGGCCTAATATTAGTCCCTCAGTCCTGATCCGGCGAGCCCTCTCCCCCCGCCGCTCCCCCCCGCCACCCCGATCCCGATCCCCAGACAGAGTATCCAGCCAGTCCCCGGCCGCTTCGGGACGATCAAAAAAGTGCGTGCGACCATCCACCTCCACTCGCAGCTTAGCTGGGAAAAGCATGGCGTATTTGAGGTTTAGGTCCCGAAGACGGCGTTTGACACCGAGGAAGCTCAGTCTCTGCTTCTGGACCGCTGGGGTGAAATCAGGATAAAAATTAATGTCCATATTGTCAAGTCTAATCGGTCCCTGTAGTCTGGAGGATTGCAGGATAGCGTCTCTGTCCCGAAAATTAAAAATCCGGGCAATGAGAGGTCTCGGAGTGGCTCCGACCTTAGGCCTTCCCCCGGGAACCCTGTGGGCCCTCTCCACAGCAAAGAATTTACTCAGCCCCCGTGGCTGGAGATGGGTAACAATCAGGTCTTCCACGAAAAGGTCCGCCGCCGCCTCCTCACGTCCCTCAGGCACCCCGATGATACGGATGTTGTTCCTCCGGGCCCGACTCTCGGAGTCCTCCAGGCGGCGATCCATCAGCGCACTCGCCCGAGCAAGCCGGCGCACCTCCGTTTGTAGGGCCGCCATATCTGTCGTGAGGCCCGATGCGGTGTGGGCCAAAGAGTCGACTCGGTCGTTTGTCTTGGAGAGATCGGCCCTTACCAGGCCAACATCCACGAGGACCGAGTCGATCTTCTGCGCCAGTGTATCAAAACGCTGGCCCACCGAGGCCTTCATCTCGGCGATGGCGCCCATGACATCCCGCAGAGTCAGATCCGTGGGCAGATCGGGGGCATCAGTAGGGCCCGCAGGGGACCTGCGTGGCACATCTGGAGATCCCTTCTGGAGGGTATATCGGTCCATGCTGTTGGACTGATGGGCTGCGCCACGCCGGGTCGATTTTATCTTTGCCCGGTCACCATCTTGTTTCGTGGCCATGGTCCCAGTCTCCCGGTCGCACCAGCCACGTCGTGAAGGGCAGGCAAGCCGGTCCACGGGCTCCGGGGGAGTGCCACCCCAGAACTGCGGGGCGGATCACAGCCGGCGGGCAGGCAGGGTCCCCCGGCGAGGCCACACCAACACACAAAGCCCCGCGACCCAACCTCGCAGAGACAGCAAGGGGGGTGCGAAAGCGAAACTAAAAAGTGCAGGGTACGCGAGCCACCAAGCCCTGCCCGCCGCTGTTGTTCACTTTGTCACTGGATCGCCCCACGATCCGGGGTTCGGCCAGGAGAAGGCCGCAAACCTCAATCGGTGCTAAAGCCGGTGTCCGAGGTCCGATTTGGAAGCGGAAAACGGGTGCCACCTCAGCTCAGGCTCACCAACACAGTCCCCTCATCTGGGACAGGATATGTTCAGGATAGTCATAGGAGGTCGCGGAGGTCCTCGGGAGCCTCGCACCTACGCGGCCATCTTGGTTGCGCGCTAGGCTCCTCCTGACTTTATTAATAATTAATATTGCTTCCCAGTTTTTCTCTATGGGTTAGATAGCCTTCCTACACTGAAATTAGCTTTTGGGTTTTAACCATTGTAAGGATGTTAACTTTAAATATGTACATGTTCTGCTTTTAAATAACATGCACCCTGCCTTGTGGGCCACAAGTCCTACAAATGTGTCACTTATTAATAGGTTTTCTCCTGATAAAAAAAGTTTATTTTGACAGGCCACAGTATAGATTTCACACTGCCACAGATAGGCTACACAGGGTAGGCATGAAGCCACATTTGCACTGCCAATATAGTGTATGACACAATAGGTGCAGTCCACTAGTGGCAAATAACTCCCAGGCTGTGGGTACACTCTGTACACAATATACTGGGGACCTATAGGCTATATAAATGTATCAATTAAGAATATGCCAATTCAACCAAGTTTAAAGGGGGAGCACGAGCCCTTTACTACTTATTTGCAGGCATGAATTGCATAGAGTTCTAAAGCAAGCAAAAATATATGACCCAGCACAGGTGAAAAATCAGGGATGACATCAAAGAAAAGGCTGATTGCCTACAGTTCCCTTTCTCACATTTTCGCTAGTGGCTAGTGCCATCAAGCCTTCCTTGTTTTCCAGTTAACCAGTCTTTTCTGAGTCTCCCTTCATCTATCCTAGCAGAAGCTCCTTTTTTTAGGTCGAGCCTAGGCAGTGCTTGTGCTGACGCTTAGCTACCTGTGGTAATTGCTTTCTAGTGCTTCAACTCCACCCATTGCTTGCTTTTGTTTTTCCTTTGTCTATGTCAGTGTCCTTAAAAAATCCTTGCTTGCCAGTTGTCAGTCCTGCCTTTTTGTCCCTCCTTTTTCCCTTCCGTTCCTCCCATGCAGCAGGGACTAAGTACTGTCTCATCACGCTACAAGTTCTTTACCTGTTCTTTGGGGGACTACATTTTTCTTGGTTTACTGCTCTGTTTCGGTTTGCCTGTGTGTACATTTGGCACCATAGCTGATTACATTTAAATATAGTTTTCCTCCCTCCCACCTCCTCTCAATTCCAAAGTTGTATTGGGGTACGTCTTGTGCCATGCCTCCCACTTTATTGGTTATTTTTTTTAGGCTTTTAGCTATTTTCGATGTCGACCGTCATTTGGACTTTTTTTAGTAGGATGTTTGTTTGGTTTTGGGCTTTGTTTTAAGGATGATTGGGCTTGTTGTATTTTTTTTATATCGGACAGAAGGTTTTGGAACTGTTTTACTGCAATGTGAAACTGTTAATATTTAATAATTTTTATATTTAAAAGATGTGAGGAAATATGAATTTTTATGATCAATTGTGTCCCCTATCTTAGACCCCAACGGCTCCATGTACATGCTACAAGTACATGTATGTTCCCTCCACTTCCAGCTATGAAGACGCAAATGCATATGCGTCCAACGTTAACATGTCCTCTTTCAGATCCACCATGAATGGGTCGGATATTCCGTTCCTAAGTATGCCTTGCCACCGTCTTTATATGGTGTACCTTTCACGTTTTTCAGCTCTGGTGAGTTAGGCCCTGAATTCTGCCATCGAGCTTTTCCTGCTTTCTGCCTCTGAATGCTCCAGCCTGGACCTGCATCTGTATCATGACCTTTGTCTTACTTCCTGCGCGGCTAACGGTGCCTGGCCCGGCCTGTTGCCTGCCAAGACTGTATTCAGCCTTCAAGTTATCTGCTCCGCTCCTCGAGAAATGCATTCCTGTCTAGTAGTTTAGGTAAACATCCTTCCAGCTACAGAGCAAAGGGCCCGGCCTTACTGTCTCCGTGCAAGTAACTCATAGCCCCTGTTACCATGGTAGGCCCATGCCCCCTCGCATCTCATGTAGACACATAGACGCTTATACACGCACTAGCAGTCAGTATAGGATAGCCTCTGCCTGAGAGACCTTTCCTTCCAGATAATACAGTTCCTAAAACACAAGATATTAGATACGATTTGGGATTAGGTTGTTCTGACATCCCAGACTTCTGTCTCCTCATGTAGGACTAAATGTCAAGTCCCCTTCACCCTCCAGTTACACGTCAATCACACGTCATGCTGCCGTGCGCGTATCTCTGCCATGTATTTCTGCTGACTTTGCAGGATTCTCTTATGGATCCACCCACCTGTGACATCCTCAGAATAACGTTTCTAGTACTCGCCCTTATGCACGCCTATTGTAACGCCTTTTTCCATTACGTATGTGTATTCTTATCTCTCTTCTCAACTGTTACGCCTCCTGCATATGTCTTTACTGTAATGCATTGACTATATATATGACAACCTGTCAATAAAGTATTGCTCTATCCCTTCCCGAACCTTCGTGGTGACGGAATCCGATTGCCTGGTTCGAACCAATTCCTTTGTAAGGAATAAATCCCCTTTTAAAACCTCAAATACCACGGATTCTGCCTCTTATTTTTACTGAGTTATTCTTATTGAATTTTACCGCATAAATTAAGTCTAGGTAATTAAAATTTACCACATAATTGGCGCCCGAATAGGGACACCTCCCCCACCCCACGCGCCGGAGGTGCATTGCAGACCCGGTCTCCTGCCACAGCCGGACGGACAACTACGCGTACCCGCAGGATTTCCTGTACCTCCCTCAGGCCAACGGAGGTGACTGAGGCTGCGATCAACACCCAGACGAGGCGGTGAGGAGTGCGGAGGATCCCGACCAGAGCCTAGCTGAGAGAGCAAGATCCGAGGTATACAGAGGCCCACCAGGTTCCGAAGTTCCGAAGTAACTAAGTCACGAGTCGAGTCCAGTCCAGTTTGGTCTAGTCCAGTCCAGACTTTCCGAGGCCTTCTGTTCCGTTCCGTGCTTCCCGGTGAGTACCGTTGCTGGGGACGCATCTAGACGTGCGCATTGGTTTGTGCCGGTCAAGACGGGTTTGGGTACACAGATCCGGTCTGCACTGTTTTAGCAGTGTATCTGTACTGTTTAGCAGTACATCTAGTATTATGCAGTTAGCTAGTTTTATTCTAATTATTATTGTTCGTTTTAAAATGTTTTAATATGTTTTAAATGTCGTGGTATGAGTGATTGTTCGATCTTCATTACTGTGTTTATTGTATTAATTGTGTTCAAGTCCGAGTAAGAATCAAGTAGCAAGGTTTAAGATGCCGTTATTCTCAAAATTAAGACAGATTAGAACTAGAAAAGGGATACTCGAGGAAGCCGTTCCCATTCCACCTAGGGACACTCCAGGGTACTTTATGTACCATAAACATGGCCTAGATGCCGTATTATATCTCGATTTGTGGGTGCACTACACCAAGGATTTAGCAGAAAATCAGAGATGGCCCGCTGCTGGGACATGGGATGCAGACTGCATCATGAGAGTAGAAGAAGCATTATGGAAAAAGAAAGCCAGACAGTCACAGAAAGATGCCATTGAATTATGGCGTAAAGAATCGCATAGACGCACAGAGAAAGCACTAAGAAAAGAAGAGAAAAGTAGGGAGGATTCAGACAAAGCGCGAGAAAACGTATTAATTGAGGAAGGTATCCGAGCAAAAGCAGAACAAGTAGATAGACAACGAAACACTCTTATGAATGGTATGTATCCTCTTCTGGCCGAGGGTTTTCCTAAACCCGAAAGATCTGCCACCTCCATTGCTTCCGACTAAATTGCACCCCAAGACCGCAAAGGACATTTTCCTTTCTTCCTATTTAGACGATGTAGCCCCCGAATATGTTAATGCTCCGCCGCCACGCACACCACCTGCTAACGGCGCTCGACCCCGAGATAATCTGCCCCCACTTCCGCAGCAACATACTCCTCCTTCCGTTTCAAACCTTCCGCCCGTTCCTTCACTCCTTCCTGCATCTATTCTTCCTACCTTACACCCAACGAATCCTTTTGGACCTAGCACCTCAGGAGGTGCGACAGGAAGTTTTCATACGCCGCCATCAGTGCGTCGATTGACTTATAGGGATTTAGCACACCAACGTACACCTCAAACAGCGAATTATGACATATTTAAAGAGCCCCTTACAGATTGTAGATATGATCCAGTACCCGGTAAAGACGACAGAATGATGCTATCATCAGTACGTCTACGACGAGTTGCGAATTATTTAATGATATTACCAGGAATGATTGATCATCTAGACAAAATATATCACTTTGTCCAAACAGGGCAAGGTCCTGAAAGTATTGGCGAGGCCATGGCATACCAGAAAGTGGACACGCAAAAACTGTTGTTACGCTTCTTCATAAACTGCCTGATAAGACACAGAGATAGGCCAGGTGTAGACCCGGAAGAAATGAAAGCACTTAACAAATGGGGTCAGAATATAGCAGACGGAAAACATGATAAACAGAATAGTATAGAAAGTATGTACCGAAGGATCCGAAAAACAGTAGAACAAATATGTGAAAGAGAACAACCTGAAAGAGAAACAGATGCAGATAAGACTGAGTCCTCGGGGGAGGAGGAACAACTAGAAATGACAACAGGACAATTACAATTACCAGCTAGAGAAATGATAGCTTATGTAGGTAAGGGAAGATCCTTCAATAATTCAATACGTCCGATACGTCCAGAAAGTAAGAGAATTTTTCAAGCAGCCATGTCAAATCCAAAGACCCCTGAACACTTATTTCAGGCTACTGATAAAATACTTCAAGAACGAATGGGGTCCCATGTACTCGATTCTATGGATGAACAAGAATTAGCCAGGTCAGCAGTACAATGGGCTGACAGTTCTGATAAATATAGTGATGATGCGCTAGTACATACGTTTTTGAATCTTTCACCAGACGAACAGCGTTTAGCTGGTATATACATGATACAACAGCTCCTTATATTGTATAAAGGTCAACACTCCGATCCTGGTCCCCTAACTGATATACTGATAGAACTACTCATGAATAAATGGAGAGGTCTAGGTACCGATCTAATTAAAGTAATTCTAGAATATCGGCACAGATATAGTGCCTTTTTGTGTCCAGAGCTTGATCCAGCTCCCTCCATGGAAAGAAAAATGTATTACATAGACAGACAGAATCCCTTACGCGAAGTACACCCAGTTAGAAATGATGATAATACTTTTAGACGCGTGTTTGTGTACACGCCTATAACTAAAATAGAACTATTGGAAATGAAAAAATTAGTGCCCAGCCATGACAGAGATCCAGCAGGTTTCCACCGTGAAATAAAAGACATGTTACTCATGGGTGATTATACCTATCCTGACATTATGAAAATATTAAAAGTATTATTGCCTGCCGGTATTTACGAGAAACTCAAAGAAAAAGAATGGGAGGTGGGAGAACAAAAGATTGATTGGACAGCATTAGAAAACGAAGAAAATGCCCGAACTGCAGGCCTAGGGCTTGGGGACAAAACTAAAGCATTACCAGGATTATTAGTACAAGTATTGCCACGTTTATTAACTACGAAAAAGGAAGACTGGGGAGCAATCTCAGCTTGCAAACAGAAACCCGATGAAGACACTAGTGATTTTTATTCCCGATTTGAAAAATGTTTTGGTATTAATAGCGGCCTGAAAGCAAGTAGCGATTCATATCCACATCTTTTTGTAACAAAATTAGTCGAGAATTCCTTGCCCCAGGTTAAGAACAGAGTATTAAAAGTAGAGAGCTCTTGGCAAGCTAACACCCCGTCACAAATGTTACAAATGTTACAGTACCATCAGAATAGAATTAGAGAAGAACAAGAACACGAACAAAGACGTATGAAAGACACGAAAATGAAAATGCTCGTCGCCCAGTCAGTTCCAGCTGACAGTCATAAAAAGGGTGCGACACAGTCCAGTAATTCAGCGGTTCCTGTTAAAGGGACATGTAACTATTGTAAACAGCCAGGTCATTATATAAACGATTGTGCAGTTCTGAAACATAATATCTCTACGGGTAAAACCAAGGAGAGACCACGTCCACCTAGACAGGATCAGATCCAACAACAAGTACCTCAGAATGTACAGCCTATGCCAGCTTCACAACAGACCGTAGCGGTACCACAGCCACAGCCTAGTGTCGCAACACAAAACACGACACAACAGATGTACCAGTATGCACAAAATGACTATCCCGATTATCAGCGATACACATGAAACAGCCTAGAGAGGGAGGTTGGCTTACCCCTTATTGAGGTTCCTGTAGATCAAGAGGGTCCTTATGTACATAGTCAAGTATTAGGGAAAGACAGAAAGTTTTTAATTGATACAGGGGCAAGCAGAACAACTATAAGTCACGACGAGGTTCCAGGGGCACCCCTCTCAGGCTCACAGAATGTTTCCCTTGGATTTTCAGGAAAACCTATTGTTAATGAAGTATCGCAACCTCTTCCTCTTGCAGTTGGTCCATTGACACGAACTACGGATTTATTGCTTACTAAATCATGCCCAGAAAACTTGTTAGGTATAAAGACATTGAAAGCTCTAGGAGCTGTAATATGTTGTTCCCCGGAAGGGGTACGACTATTTTTGCGTGACTTTAAAGGTCACTATGTATTTAGAGACATGGATCACCGGTTACAGAATGTCCCTGCACATTTATGGGCACAAGGCCCCACAGATGTAGGTTGTATGCACATTACACCATATCGAGTTACACTCAAAGCAGGAGTGGTATTACCACGAATTCGACAATACAAGTTACCTCCAGATGCTGTAGTGGCTTTGCTGCAAATCATTGACGAGCTCATTGCACAGGGAGTGGTTGTGGAAACCGACTCCAATGTATGTAATTCTCCTATTATTCCAACTCTTAAACGAACTGATCCAAATGCACCCCCCGTTTATCGATTAATTATTGATCTGCGCGAATTGAATAAATGCATTGTACCACAGTATCCCGTGGTTCCAGATATCTCTTCATTATTAACAGCTATTGATTCAGAAGCAACGTTCTTTACTGTAATTGACCTCAAGAACGCCTTCTTTAGCGTCCCAATCGATCCGGAAAGCCAATATTTGTTCGGATTCTGTTTAAATGGACGAAGCTTCAAATTTGCACGCGCACCTCAAGGATTCACAGAAAGCCCCAGCATCTATAGCCAAGCACTGAAAAGACAACTTGACAGTATCCACATGCCTGTTAACACTGCCCTGCTTCAGTATGTCGATGATCTGCTGATCACCGCCCGAAGCGAACCCGAATGTGAAAAAGCATCACTGACGGTTTTACATTTTCTGGCCGACAAGGGGCACAAGGTGTCCCCTTCGAAGCTGCAATTCTGTGTTCAGCAAGTTGTGTACCTTGGGCACTTGCTGTCCAAGGGGGGGAGACAGCTCACACCTGACCGCATCCAGTTAATTGTAAACATGCCACCACCCAAGACACAAAAGGAGGTGCGGGCCTTCATAGGTCTCACTTCGTACTGTAGACAATGGATTCCCCAATATGCTTTTCTAGTAAAGCCACTCATTCAGTTGACAACCCAGGAGGCAGCGACTTCGACTGTCCTCCCTTGGACTCAGGCACATGCACAAGCTTTTGAAGACTTAAAGAAAGCCTTATGTCAAGCACCTGTTTTAGCGACACCATGTTACAGTAAGCCTTTTACACTTTTCGTTACAGAACGCGAAGGTACTGCCTTGTCAGTACTCACTCAGGAACAAGCAGGTTCACACAAACCGTGTGCTTACTTTTCTAGCACATTAGATCCAGTAGCCCAGGCTCTGCCTACGTGCCTGAAATCAGTCGCAGCGACAGCTTTAGCGATCAGACAAAGCGATTCCATAGTATTAGGACATCAATTGACAGTGCAAGTTCCACACTCCGTGGAAGTTCTTTTAAACCGAACTCAGACTCAGCACTTGACTATAGCACGACTGACAGGTTATGAATTAACATTGTTCCAGCCACACATAGAAATCAGACGCTGTAGTACATTAAATCCTGCCACACTTTTGCCATTAAGTGGAACAGACCCATTAGCACATGATTGTATTGAAGTCATTACTATTACGACGAAACCCAGACAAGACTTGACAGACATTCCATTACCAGATCCAGACCTGACACTTTATGTGGGTGGTTCATGCATGAGAACAAGTACAGGAGAGTTAGTGGCCGCTTACGCAGTCACGACAGACACCGAAGTTATTGAAACGAATTGTATTGACACATTGTCAGCTCAAGCAGCAGAGCTCATCGCTCTGACACAAGCCTGTATTCAAGCCAAAAATAAAAGAGTCAACATATACACAGATTCACGTTATGCATTCGGAGTTGTACACGACTTCGGAGTCCTTTGGCGAGAGAGAGGTTATTTAACTTCTCACGGTGCCAACATTCAACACGGTCCCCTCATTCAAGCTCTGTTAGATGCAATACATCTGCCTACTTCGATATCCATCATGAAGTGCAAGGCCCATACAAAAATTACTGATATCATTTCCCAGGGTAACGACCTAGCAGACCGAACAGCTAAGCAAACAGCACAGAATCGGACTCATGCAACTGACTTGACAAAGACAATAGTTCCGACATCGACACACTGCATGACAGTTAGGGATCCCGCCCTTGATGTAATTGACATACAGACACATGCTACACCAGAGGAAATCAAGAAATGGACTGAACTAGGAGGGATCCAAACAGATCAGGGATGGATGACGAAGGGAAAATCTACATGGTTTCTCCCCGACTCCATGGTTCAAGTTATCATTAACACAATACATAGTCCAGCACATCTAGGAGAGAAAGCTATGTTAGACAGTATTCAAAACATTTGGTTTAATAAACACTTACGAGCTGCAGCCAAGCAGAAAGTGCGTACTTGCATGATTTGTTGTCAGTTCAACCCAGGTAAAGGCGTTCCTGTAGAGCAAGGTGGATTTCAACCTCCCGATCACCCTTTTGAAGTCCTCCAGATGGATTATATTCAGATGGAACGTTGCCGAGGATTCAAATATGTCCTCGTAGTTGTATGTGCACTTTCCCGTTGGACAGAAGCATATCCAGTCTCAGATTACACTGCCCCAACCACTGCCAAGCAGCTGGTTCGTGAATTCTTCCCACGGTATGGTTTGCCCCGTATCGTGTACTCAGATAATGGCCAACCATTCTCATCCGAGCTAATGAAACATATTTCACTCCTGTTAGGCTATCAATGGAAATTCCACTGTGTCCGGCATCCCGAGGCAGCAGGTCTCGTGGAGCGTCATAATCAGACTCTGAAAATACGACTTTCTAAAATCTGCAGAGAGAAAGGCGTCGACTGGATAGTAGCTTTACCAGTTGCACTCTTTTACATGAGAATGATAGCACATTCTCGAACAGGGCTATCACCGTACGAGGTGGTCTTCGGTAGGCCACCAAATATGTGGGGGACGCCTATACCTCGTAAAATAACTGATGTTGATTGTAATATGCTGACAGATTACCTTGCTTCCTTGATGTCTGCACTACAATCTTGCCGTTCACAGGTAGCTGCAGCCTTTCCCGACAACACCGAGGTGAAGCCCCATGAAGTGGTTCCCGGAGATTTTGTTTTCATAAGAAATTTCGACAGGAGGAGCCCGCTGGAGCCTCGCTGGCAAACGCCGAAATTAGTACTCGTGACCACGAGGATAGCAGTGAAGATTGAGGGTCGCAAGGGTTGGTTACATTCGAGCCATATCAAGAAATTTCATGGACTGCCTTCTGATTTGAACTCTCAGCCCTACCCTCCTCCACAGACTGACTCAAAACTCCCCCTGGTCGAGAAAACTGCTGCCCAAGAATATAAACTGAAACTAAGGTCTAGCAAGTCAGACAATTTGATTGTTTAAGTCCTCTCCTAGGTGAATCGGTTAAATTAATCTCTGACATGTATCCTCTAGACCGAAACAGAGAGAAAGATAGACAGAAACAGCTCAAGAAACGTGCATATTGTAAATCACTTCATAGTCACTGTATAGTGACATTATTGATTATGTTTTTTCTAAATCTTCTGATTATTGCTGCAAGTATACTGTTGCACATATACTACCCTATTTTCAAGCGTGCACACTCTGCTTCCGATGTTACTGCCGAACACTCTTTTAGCGAATTACCTCCACATGAGTTGCCCTACAGACTTGCGCTGCGCAATAACACATTCATTAGTATGTTACATCACTCCCATCAGGCCAACAACGCTACAAATTGTTGGATATGTGGCCGACTCCCTCCCTACCAGAAATACAAGGGAGTTCTGCCTCTCTTTCCATATCCATTCACACACAATGGTTCCTGTGGCGCATGGTTTAGTTTGATTAATTCCTTAGATTCAAATACCGTAGTTTACCAGAGCAACTGGGTATGGGGAAACCTGAACTTAGTTTTGCTTAAAGTCTGCTACCCTAACAAGGAGGGACTTCCCAAAAGGACAGGAACTGATCTAGAAAATGAAGTATATGGATTAGGTAATTTTACACTTAACCTCATGATTCTGAATGTTGAATCAGAAGCCGTACCAGTCTAGCCTGCTATGTCAGTATTACCAGTCAAAGGTGAATTATGTGTAAGAAAGAATGGTTCAGTACACCTGGGTCATAGTAAATGTACTACTGTGATCGAATTCAGTGATCAAGGCAAGTCTAAATTTAGAGCTTCCCGTCATTCCTACTTCATTTGTGGTCATACCGCATATATACGTTTACCGCTAGATTGGGATGGTACCTGTTACATTGCATTCCTTCTGCCACCTGTTCTCCTAGCCCCTCCTGATTATCATAGAAACACCCATCTAGTACACAATAGACCCCAGAGAGATCTCCCGATTGTCGACTACACTGAAACGGCATGGGAACAATATACAGACTTCAATAAAGGTCTCTTTCCCTACATAGGTGTTGTCTCTAATAGTAAACTGATACGCAGATTAACCAGAACACTTGAAGCAGTAGTGAATGAAACTACCTCTGCCCTAGGCAACTTAACAGAGGAGCAGTCTGCGATGCGGATTGTTGTTCTCCAAAATCGTCTCGTCCTTGACGTCATCCTGGCCGATAGGGGCGGAGCCTGTAGAGTCATCGGATCGAGTTGCTGTGTTTTCATTCCAGAAAACGCGCCATCAGTATATAAAGCCATAACACGTCTTCATAAGATTGCAAGTCAGATACACCAGAATCCAGGCACCTGGACGTGGTCCGGTTGGTTCTGGAGCATGTTGTCAGCCTGGGGATGGAAAGTCCTATCCTTCCTAGGTATTGGCCTTCTCATAGTATTCAGTTGCTGCCTGTGTCTACAATGTGGACCAGCGATTTGCGGCCTGTGTGCCACATCATGTATTCCACACTCAAGTTCTAATTCAAAATACCGTAAGAAGAAAGAAGAGCAAATGATGTTACATGAACAGATTGATGGATTCCTGAGGATCGATATCTCATGAAGGGTCCGTAGGGGACAAGGAGGGAATGAGGAAATATGAATTTTTATGATCAATTGTGTCCCCTATCTTAGACCCCAACGGCTCCATGTACATGCTACAAGTACATGTATGTTCCCTCCACTTCCAGCTATGAAGACGCAAATGCATATGCGTCCAACGTTAACATGTCCTCTTTCAGATCCACCATGAATGGGTCGGATATTCCGTTCCTAAGTATGCCTTGCCACCGTCTTTATATGGTGTACCTTTCACGTTTTTCAGCTCTGGTGAGTTAGGCCCTGAATTCTGCCATCGAGCTTTTCCTGCTTTCTGCCTCTGAATGCTCCAGCCTGGACCTGCATCTGTATCATGACCTTTGTCTTACTTCCTGCGCGGCTAACGGTGCCTGGCCCGGCCTGTTGCCTGCCAAGACTGTATTCAGCCTTCAAGTTATCTGCTCCGCTCCTCGAGAAATGCATTCCTGTCTAGTAGTTTAGGTAAACATCCTTCCAGCTACAGAGCAATGGGCCCGGCCTTACTGTCTCCGTGCAAGTAACTCATAGCCCCTGTTACCATGGTAGGCCCATGCCCCCTCGCATCTCATGTAGACACGTAGACGCTTATACACGCACTAGCAGTCAGTATAGGATAGCCTCTGCCTGAGAGACCTTTCCTTCCAGATAATACAGTTCCTAAAACACAAGATATTAGATACGATTTGGGATTAGGTTGTTCTGACATCCCAGACTTCTGTCTCCTCATGTAGGACTAAATGTCAAGTCCCCTTCACCCTCCAGTTACACGTCAATCACACGTCATGCTGCCGTGCGCGTATCTCTGCCATGTATTTCTGCTGACTTTGCAGGATTCTCTTATGGATCCACCCACCTGTGACATCCTCAGAATAACGTTTCTAGTACACGCCCTTATGCACGCCTATTGTAACGCCTTTTTCCATTACGTATGTGTATTCTTATCTCTCTTCTCAACTGTTACGCCTCCTGCATATGTCTTAACTGTAATGCATTGACTATATATATGACAACCTGTCAATAAAGTATTGCTCTATCCCTTCCCGAACCTTCGTGGTGACGGAATCCGATTGCCTGGTTCGAACCAATTCCTTTGTAAGGAATAAATCCCCTTTTAAAACCTCAAATACCACGGATTCTGCCTCTTATTTTTACTGAGTTATTCTTATTGAATTTTACCGCATAAATTAAGTCTAGGTAATTAAAATTTACCACAGATGAGCACTTCTTCCTCCCGTGAAAGCAGCGCGCTTTGTGTGCAAGCAGCATGCATTAAAGCGCACCTACTGGGCACTTGGGGATGAGAGCGTACCCTGCCTCTTTGCTTCTGTGCATGGGGGCCACAGTGCTCAGCCACCATGGTGGTTTTGTGCTTTAGCGGCCTCGCCTGCTTTGTTGTAACGAGAATAGAGGAGGTGCCATCGCACCTCCCAGTCGCTGACCAACTAGAGTGATCCTTTGTCAGCACTCACTGTACTGTCCTTCCGGGGCAGAGGGGTGCCTTTATTATTTGGGAAAACCTGTGTGCTGAGGGGTTTACCTGAGACCAGCGTCTTTTCCAAGGACTCGCGCTGCACGGATGGTGCGCAGTGAGTCCTCCAAGCCGCCTTCTGACATCACCGCCGCATTGGGAAAAAGGTATTTTTTGTTACATTGAATAAAGGCAAGTTTTTTTGTATGCTCCGCCCCCTCCCCCACACACTGAGCCAACATTTACCAGGTGTAATTTTACCGAGTATGAAATTAGTGCACGTCATTGTGGTCATTTTAAAATGATACCCTAAATGTTGTGTTAAAACTCAGCACAGTTGACATTGTGCCACAAAACTGTAACGCCTGGTTTAACACAAAAAGAAAAATGATGGCAAGAGACTTAAGTTGTGCCTGATTTCCATTTTTAAACTCTGGTAACTTTAGGTGTGAACCCTCGGGGACAAAAAACAAGTGAGGAACCACTGTCCATGTGCATGACCAGCAATTGTAGCCCAGTGACGCTACTTCTAGCACACAAGCCAGGTGTGTGGTGACAGGTCTGCCTTCTCATAACAGCATCAATGGGCATACTGGCCAGAGCTGCCGACTTTGGTGCTGGGGAAACCAGGTTCGAGCTTCGGCTCAGCACCCTGTGATTCTGATCAAAGTACTTTTTAAAAAAACTTTATTTATTGGTTTTGCAACATATGTCAGTACATAACAGACACAGTGCACAGCACAGCCACAACAGAAGAATAGAGAAAGGGTGAGCGGGCATAGCCGCTATCTGCAACGGGCACCAATACACATCGTCTTTTTACCAAAGCAGAAATTGGACAGTACAGAGCAATATACCAATTCGATATGACAGCAAACAATAAGCAGTATTACACAGGAATGCGTGCCTATTATATTCATTGAGAGAACTACATATTGGGCTTGTTCCCACCATCTAGGTATGGAGTGCAATATGGGCATGTTGCATTGCCCCCAGGGATCTAGGAATCTGTTTAAATGCTAGGGATAGGTGACTTGATGGTCGGAGGTTGTGCATTTGATGCATCCGAGGGCTCAGGAGCTACCTTCTCTTTACGTATGTTGGGCCATGCCACAAATGGGGATCATATGTCTTTGGGTCTAGATGCCATGGGCATTCAGTCCCAGTATGCCAACAGCAGCTCCTGATAGTAGGTGATGTTGTGAATCCAAGTGCCTACTATGGGTGCCCTAAGTGAACCCCAGTGCATTGCAATACGGCGCTTGGCCAGGAGGAGCGTCATGGCCGACAGACGGCCTGTGCCCAGAGGAGAGTCAGCCACATATCCTAATAGGGCTATTAGGGGAGTACGGTCGAGACGGGACCCCGTCACCTCATGTAAAATGTCAAATACTTCGTCCCAAAATTGTGCGATGGGTGAACAGGTCCACGCCAGGTGGAAGAAAGATGCCTGTGTGTCAACGCATCTCCAACATTTAGCATCTAGGTCTCAGACCCATTTTGTGCAGTTGTATTGGTGTGGGATACAGTCAGTGAAGGAATTTGAAATGGATGAGCTTCAGCTTATAGTTGGGGAGAGGTATTTAAGCTGAGAACAGCAGAAGGCCCATTGTTCCTCCGTTGGTGGGGGGTCTAGGTCAACACTCCATTGCTCTAGCACTTTAGGCGTCATGATCAGCGAGGTTTTTTGTGTGGTGTTATATATGCGTGTGATTAGTTTCTTGGGCAATGGGTTTACCAGAATGTTCTCCAGTGCAACCAGCGTCGGTGGTGCCGAGGGAAAGAAGTGTGGATTTGTCTGCAGTTGGCTCTGAGCTGGTAATATAAAAGGTGCTCTGGGTTGGGTGTTTGGGTACCGTCGGGGCTTTGTGGTCTAGCTAGGAAGTCATTCTCTGGATAGAGGTCATCAAATGTAACAAGCCCAATCTTGCACGCGCGCTGGATGGAACCGGTGTCATGCATTGGGGTGAAGCTAGGGTGATGTGGCATCGATGGTGCATACAGTAGGGGGAAATATGCTTGTCGTCTAAGACCCTTCCATGCCCAACGTAGGGCCTCCACAGTGTTTATCTCATTTGATCTTTTATAGGTGTAGTATATGGCAGCTGGTAGTGGGGTAGGCTAAACAATGTCCTTTTCGAACGACACATGGGGTTGGAAGGGGATGGGATGAGTCCAGTAATGGAGTTATTGAGCCTGTGCGCTTAGAGCGTATAGCTCAAAATCCGGTGCCCCCAGCCCACCCTGCGCAAGTGGTAGTGTCAGCACTTCCCAGATCATACGTGGTTGTTTGCCCGCCCAGGCGTGGATCCAGGCCGGCTTTAGTGCTGGTGACGCCCTGTGCGACAATGTTTGTTGGCGCCCCCCCAAAGACCACCTCCACCACGGATCCTCTCACTAGCACCCTTTAAAATTAACCAAGTCTCCATAACCACACTCTCTCAGATGCATTGAATTAGTTATATAGCGCCACTCATACCAGTGTAGGGTGTCCCAGCACTTTGCATCACACACATATTACACAGAGACAATCAATCATACGTGTGTAAATCAGTGTCTAGGAAATGTTACATAAGCCAAAGGACTAAAAGTGTAGAGGTCACATGTCATCCATACTGGTAGGCAGTATAGTTTAAGAGTGCTTGGTGTGGAGAAGCACAAACTCAGAGTCGAAAAAGAAACAGCATAGTCGGGAGTTTTCTTTAATAATAAGAATCGATTTCTAGCCAAGTTAATATGCAGTTCTAGGATGAAAGTTAATAGCTCACTATCCTATAATAGGACTTTAAGTTATAAATTGCAAGTAACAAAAGGATGTCTCTTTTGAAAGCAGTAACCTGCTGATCTGTTTACATCATACGCACTCTGTAATCTACTTGGTACACGTTCTTTGCAGCAGGCATATTAACCCTCTGCACTAACTTCCCCTAAATCAAAACCTAAACTATTCAAAATGCTGATCTCTCTCCAGGAAGATAATTAATCACATGAGTTATCTTGACATTTATGTGAGGCCTGGTAATTGCCGGGGAAAGAAACGCTGCAGCAGGTGCTTCAAAAGCATAATAAACTTTCAAACACGGCACCCCCAGGAAGCCAGCACCCGGTGCGGTGGCACCGGTCGCACCGCCCTAAAGCCGGCCCTGCGTGGATCACGAGAAGGGAACTCAGTTGCTTAAAAAAGGCTTGTGTGAGAGGGAGCGGAATGTTGACAAATAGGTACAGGAACTTAGGTAAGATTACCATTATTGCAATGGCTATTCTTCCCGCCAGGGATAGCGGCAGTCTAGCCCAGATGGCTATTTCACTATCTAGCCAGGTAATCAGCTGGCCACAGTTCATTCGCCAAATCTCGTGTACCTGTCTGCTAAGCCATATACCCAGATATTTAACCGCTCCTTCGGCCCAGGTTAGTGGAAAGTCCAGGTCAAGCAAAATTGGGGCCGGCGTCAGGGGCAAAAGCGTCGACGTGGCCCAATATACCTGTATGCCCGACATGCCTCGAAACAGGAGGATTTGACGCAGTGCAGGCTTGCGTATATACAGCGTAATATCATCAGCGTACATTGATATTATCAACCCTCTGTCCGAGAGGCCCAACCCCCAATCCGTGTGATGCTGACGCATCCTGGTGGTGAGGGGCTCCATCGCTATTGCAAATAACAGGGGTAAAAAGGACACCTCTTTTTGGTGCCGCGCGATATATGGTACGAGTCAGATATCAGGTCATTGACCCTGAGTCTGGCAGTGGGTTGGGCATAAAGTAATTGAATAAGCTTCAAAAGGTTGGTGCTAATGCCTATTGTGGTCAGTACCCTGAATAGATACGGCCATTAAAGAGATTCAAATGCCTTGGTTGCGTCCAGAAAGGCTGCGAGAGCTGGCAGATTTGGGTCTAATTGGTGAAGGGTTGAAAAAAAAGGTGCGTATATTGTGCGTAGTGGATCTGCCTGGAATAAATCCGGATTGGTCCGGCCTGGCAATAATCAGGAGGAGTGGTTGCAATCTACTGGCAATCAGTTTGGTGACTATCTTGGCATCAATGTTAATAAGGGAGAGTGGGCGGTAAGAGTCGCATTTATTGGCTGGTTTGTCCTGCTTTAAAATTGTAATAATCCCAGCCTCGCGCATCGTCGGTGGGAGATGGCCCCGTTCAAGTGATTCCTGATATACTGCCAGTAAATAAGGGGCTAGCTCAGCAGCATGTGTTTTATAAAAATGAAGCTGGCAGTCCGTCCAGCCCTGGGGCTTTATCCCCGGGCATACCTTTTATAACCTGAGTAATGTCTTCCGCCATGAAGAGCACATCTAGGTATTTGCAGTGGGCGTCGCTCAGCCAGACCAACTCAATAGAATCTATGTAGGCTTACAACTCAGGGTTCGAGCTGTCCTGTGTGGCAGTATAGAGGGACGCATAGAACTCCTTTAACCTTGCTAGTGTGGCGGTCTGGCCATGGACAGGGTTAGAGTCATTGTCAATTAGTTCGGTGATATATGATGATGTTCGAGATTGCTTAAGTGTGATTGCTAGGGCTCTGCTAGGACGATCGCCCTCCACATATCTGCAGACCCAAGTCTGCTTCCCCAAGAAATGTGTCTTACCGGCAGCTTCCTCGTCATATTTTGAGATTTTCCCGCGGATAGTTGCTAGAAGAGTGGGCAAGCCGCTCTGATAGTATAGGAGTTCCGCCTGATGTATATCTTTCTCTATCTTTTCTAGGGTAGATCTGATTGATTTTAGCACCCACAATTGTTTGGCTATATACAGGTTCCTCTTATGACGGCCTTAAAGGCCTCCCACAGTGTGGAGGGGATGCCATTGACTTTTCGTTTGTAGCAAAGTATTGCAAGAGCTCCTCGCGCACCTCCTTCCTAAATGCTGTGTCACTCGGGCGTGTGGTGGCAGGCGCCAGCTGAAAGCACGCGGTGCTGACATTGCCATGGTCCAATTGAGCAGAACTGGGGCATGGTCGGATAAGGTGCGCGGCATATGTTTAATGTCTGTGGTCCAAGACGCTATATTGTCAGTCACCAACCAATAGTCTAGCCTGGACCATGCATTATGACATGTGGAGATGCACGTCCCTTCCCTCACCTCCGGGTGCCAGGCACGCCATATGTCTATCAGTCCGTACTCTTGGGATATGGAATTGATTGTGTGGTTGGCTTTGGGATGTAATTGATGGGAGATCCCCAACCTGTCCAGGGAGTCCTGCATAACAACATTAAATTCTCCTCCCCACACAACAGTGTCCTCAACTAACAGTGTGATCTTGGACCAAATAGTTTAGAACAAAACAGGGTCCTCTATATTTGGCGCGTAGATGGCAGCCAGAGTCATCAGGGTGGTGTGTACTGTGCCTCTCAGTAGGATGTAGCGGCCCTCAGGGTCAATGACTGAGCTGGTGGTGGCCCACCCCATGTTGCATCTAATCAAAATTGCTGTCCTACATGTGTAGTTGGAATACGCGGCTGAATGCGACTCCCCCAATATCTGTTATGTAGCTTAGGGTCTGTGGAACTCTGAAGGTACGTTTCTTGCAGAAAGCAGATATCGATCTTGTGCCTGATCAAATAGGCGTGGACTAGCCTCGCCTTCCTGTGGTTGTTTAAACCGCGTATGTTCCATGTTATGAACTTGACTGCCGTCATTTGCTGTAATCAGTCGTATGGAATGTATGCCTATAGTGTACTGTCATTAATGTGTCCACAGTTAGGTGCCCTTACGGAAATCGAGGTGCCTTTACGGAGATACGAAGGACACAGGTTTGTCAGGCTGTGTGTTCTGCCTCCCTGCATGCATACTAAGGTGATTAAACTTAACTCCCTTACATTAACCCCCTACCACTCCTTAATTTACTGTCTACCCTAACCACCCCTCCACCTGCACCAACTCCCCAATTAGGTTGTGATTGCCCTACCCCCCCACTTCCTAACAAACCAAAAAAGAAAACATACATGTTTAACCATAGGAGTTCTCCCAGTGGGGGCATGAGTTGCCAGCGAACTGCCCTTCGCATGTGGCAGGGTGGCTGGATTGTATGGACAGCACAGGGTGCACATAACAAGGAGAGTTAGTGAGCAATACTAGTAGTGGGGTCTTTCTTCCGGTTAAGCGACAAGCAGGCTCAGGTGAAGGTGGCGCTAGCCATGTGTCTCAGGTAACGGCATTCAGTGACTCATTATCACTGAGTCCGTTATCAGTTCCAGTTTGCTGAGATGAGCGGGGTGAGTGTTTCTTGGCGCAGACATGTTTGGTGAACTTAAGGGCGGATTTGGCGTTGGTGAAAAAATGAGATTGACCGCTGTGTGAGATTTTCAGTTTCGCCGGATAGAGCATTGCATACAGGATTTAAGCACGATGCAGGAGGCACTTTGTGGGAAGAAATTCTTTCTGTGCAGCTTAGACCAGGGGGGTAAAGGCCAGAAAGAATGATGTGTTGTTTCCCTGATGGTTAATGGGGCCACGGTCTTTGGCTGCTTTTAGTACAGAGTCCCTGTCACAATAGTTTAATAGACGCGCGATTATAGGTCTAGGTGTACCGCCAACAGGTGGTTTTGGCCATGAACACAGACAATAGTACAGTTGGGAACAGTTAACACAGTAGAGATTCAACATACGGTTCCATCTTGGGTATGGCTGTGGTCTCTGGTATTCGGGAAATGCGTAAGTTATTACGCCGACATCGCGCCTCCAAACCCTCATTCTTCACTTTGATCACCGATAGGACCCTTTCCATGTTGAGAAGGTGTTCTTTGGAGTCCACTTGGTACTCGTGTGATTCCGATGCGCGATTCTCCAGTGCATTTAGTCTGGTCTAATGGGAGTCAACTTGACGCTTCACCGTGTCCAGTCTAGATGTGAGCGCGTCTAATTTGGTGTCGATAGATTTTAGGTTTGTGCGGACCTCAAGCATTATTGTACCCAAGTCTCCTTCTTGCTTGTCCCCTCCATGGTTAGGTTCTCTTTCAAGTTCTAAGCCAGTGTCCACAGCAGGAGAATGGCACCTGTTTTCAAAGGGGAGTTTCGACTGCTTGGAGTTGGTTTTCCCCATGATGTAGACAACTAGTTCCACCAAGGCGCGGGGTCCAAATGGCAAGAAGCCATGGCGAGAAGCAAGGCTGGCCATAAAAGAGGCGCAGTTACTTTCAGTCTTGCTTCTGATAAGCAACGACTATAGGTACAAAGTGTGTGTTTACACACAACTTGCAGGTTTTCAAAACACATGAATAAAAGGCATTGTCATTTATAATGCCAAGACCTATTGCATTGGAAATGCTTATTGAGCTCTGAAACGGAGGTGGCAGGAACCATAGGAAAGCAGGGACAGTGACGCTAAGCCATGCGTTTCAAAAGCTGGAGGGAGGAGGAGGTGGCTACAGTCAAAACAGACCTCGGTCTTTGAATGCACAGCAAATGTGGCAAAATAAGAGCAATATTTGCGGCCCTGTTTACAACAGAGTTCTGTAAACCATGAGCACTGGTCTCCAGTGCTACATCTTAAAGAAAGAAATAGTGCTCACAAATTCTGAGCAACAACACATGTAACAGGGGCAGTCCTTGAAAATGGGCAGAGCTTTTAAAGCCCATATCCTGAATACAGCATGTCTCGCAGAGACAGCACAATGGCCCCCCAGGCGAGACCTAAAACAGAAAGGAGGAACAAAGGAGAAAAGGATGAAAGGCCAGAAGTAACAAAGAAGAGAAGTAACAAAGGTGATAGAGGCAATGAATGGAAAGAGTAGAAGGAGAGAAAAAATGGTAGGAAGAATACAGAGGAGAACGAAAAACAAACGAGGTAAGAGGTATGAAGGTGAGAAAGAAGGAAACATGAAAATGAAGCTGTAACAAAGAGACAGAAAGGAGATCGATAAAAGAGAGACAAAAAGAAAGAAGTCGAGAGAAAGAACGACATTAATAAGGCAAGCCCAAAATGAGAGAATGTTGAAGAAAAAAGTAGGGAAAAAAGGATAAAGGAAAAATAATTAAATCAGAATGGAGAGAAAGGAAAAGCGAAAGGATGAAGAGAAGAAACAAAGGGAGATGGAAAGGAAGGGAGAAACAAAGCAAGACAGAAAAGAAGAAAGGAGGAAAGGAAGAAAGAGGAGGAGAGAAAAACTAAAAAGGGAAAGGTGAGAGAAAGAAAGGAAAGATGAAAAAATAGAAAGATATAGAAGAAGCGAAAGGAAAACAAGGAAAAAACTGAAAGAGAGAACCAAGAAAAGAAAGAAAAGTAAATGCAGTGCAGCATTAAAAAATGCATCTGTTGATGTAATTTAATAACCATCCAAATGTTTTATTTTGAGCTTAATTAATAGAAGTTCATGATACGGTTGGGGTGAAGGCTTTGGAACAGTGTGCTGTTATCAGCGACATTTATTTATGGCCAGCCTCCTTCTCAGGCAGCAGCATGGCATTGCTTGTTTGAGAAGAGGGGGCTGCATGCTGCTCCTGTTACCTCACAAGACCAGTGCATGGAGTTTTAAAATGCAGCATCATCAGGGAGAGGGCAGCATACTCCCAAACTCAAATCACAGGCAGCAAGCTCCTCCAATACAGGTAGGGAGATACTGGTAGCTCATGGTCGACCTGTAATACAGCTTCTTAAAAACCGCCTGTCTAACTACGCGTAGCACTTTCACAATACCATCTCCAGGGGCTCCATTTTCCTACAAAAAAAATCTCGTAAAGTTATCGTAAGAACGCATTCCTGATAAAAAGTAGAAACAGTAGTTTTCCTCAGTGCCGCATCATTATATTGTGGATTTACTGTGTTTGAAAAATAAATACTGAATAAAAATAACTACATTAAACAAGCATTTGCAATGCAAACAGTCTCGCTTTTGGGACCTTATAAGAATTTAGCTATGCAATACATTAGGTATATAGTGCTTGCTACCCCTGATGGGGGGTTTGAAGTTTTTTTCTCGGTGAGTAGCATGCTACTTTGGAACCCATAAGGGATTACTGGTGAATTAGTATTTGCGAAAAATATGAAAGCAATTTGAGTGGTGGATATGTTAGTCAGATTATTTGGATTGAAAAGGATAGTGGAGGGAAAGAAAATGCTTAAAAGGATGAATAAAAACAATTAAACACACAGAGACGTGTCGGGTATAGTGATGTGTCAGTTGGATTTCACATACACACAGACAAAACACACACACACTGGCTCCCTCTCCCTGTTTTGAAAGTCTTAAACAATGTTGACTAGTTTACGAAACATTTTGTTTTCCATTTTCCCTTTCCACTGCCACTTAAGCCCCTCTCATGCTCCATGCTTGTCCTATAATGTATTTTAACATTATATGCCTGCGCGATTGTTGGAAAACCTGAAGCTCACACCACCTTAATCTTACTGACCAAGTTTAACCCCCTGATCAGGTTAATAATTTAAGTGCTTTCCTTCTTTGTTTTATCTCCACCATATTTAGCATAGCACAGCGTCAATATCCTTTGTTCCCTTCTGTCAGCTGATCCTGTGTGTTGGAGGAGTAGCCCCCATGTTCGATGATCCCAACTAGGGGTGGGCGGAATTTGCGGAATTAACCTTCGCAAATTATCGCGAGAATGTTTAAAATTATCGCAAACAAGCAGAAATATCGCGAAGATGCGGAAGTTTTTTTCCGGCATGTTCGCGAGATTTTCTGCATGGTTGCGGGTCGCCAACTTACCCATGTGGTTGCTTGCGGGCGCGGCCATCTTGTTTTGAGTTGTTCTCGCGGTGCATGATCGCGAGAAGAAAGACGTGATCGCGCGACGCATGACGTCACTGCGGGCGCGAACTGTCGCGAGACAGCGCAAATGGCTAAAAACAATACAACATCTCATGGAGAACGCGACCGGATCAAGAAAACTTGTCGGCGAACGCAGGGATTCAGGTAAGGCGATCGCGCGCGCGCGAGAATGTATCATTTTACAGCGCGAGCAAGAAACAAATTATCGCCAAGCTGCGGAAACCGGAATTTTTGACATTTTCGCGCTCTCCGCGGAACGCAAAAATGTCAAATTATCGCAATTTCCGCGAACGGAACGAAATTTTTGCCCAGGCCTAATCCCAACTTCTCACCTAACATCCTTTGTTTTTAGGTCTCGCCTGGCGTTAGCAGCGCGCATGCACTACCCTTGCCATGCAAGGGCCTTTTGCGATCAACTCAGCCAAAGCTGAATGCACGCGCGTACAGATGGACAAAGATGGCTGCTCTCGCCATTCACAAAGCTAAACATGCACGCGTATGGACAAAAAATGCACTCGCATGTGGGCATCCCAACGCCATCTTTGTTTCCTTTAATTAGCGTAGGGATGTGCACAAACGCGCACATTTTTTAGTCCATACGCGTGCAAAGCGGCGTGCTTTCGCTGTTCCTCCCTCCCCCCATCGGAGTTTGGAACTGTTCCCAGACAGGCTGAAGGGCCCGGCGGCAGTGCTGAGGAATCTGCCCACACGCTTTTGCTTGCGCTTCTTGTTTTAAAAGAGTTGCATGCTGATCATGTCATCAGTCACTTGTGCTAATAATCCTGGTTTAGTGAAGTGGCAAGTTCTATTCCACGGCGGTGGCTGCACTCACGCGGGTGTGGCATGGGTACTTGGGCAGCATTAAAGGCGCGCCACACCACACAGAGCTCAGAAGTGGGGACGAGCATCGCAGAGGTGCACCGTGCAGCAGTAGGAGCGGGCAGTCACTGCATTCACTCACCTGTGCAGCAGTGTGATGTCCGAAGCAGTGGAACAGCGCTCCCAGGAGACCCTTTGCCTCTCCGCAGCTCCTGGGCATGGGACAGCAGGGGTCAGGTAGGATGGAACTGCTACCACCCTTAGTCTTCCTCCACTACACATGGGCAGTTTTTGAAATATATATTTAATTACCCACTGGATATTTACGTGATTTGCTAGGAGTGGCTGTTGAGCCGCAGCCGGGACTCGAATCTGCTTCCCTTGTTCCAGGGTCGGCAGCTCTGGCTGTTAAATTGCACCTTCGCCTCTCACGCAGCACAAGCTCATGCAGAAGTGGGTCTGAGGGGGCCTGACCAGCCCAGTTCACCGCCGGATCAGTCCGTCCCCTTCCCACAGCTTTGTTTTCGGGTCACTGAATGGGTCCCATCCACAGAACAGCAGAAAACGCTGCACATTTTGGAACTAGTAACCAGGTTCGGATCACGGCTTCTGCCCGACCGCAGGGGATTCTGAGAAAATCACTCTTTCCCCGTGCCTAGAAACATGTCTAGTTCTCTTGTAAAGTGCTTAAGTGCTCTTGGGCCAGCATCGTGCTTTACAAAACTGCAAAAGTAAAGGAAAAAAATCTTTCGAAATTAAAGGGCCATTATTCTCTGTGGGTCATAATATATCGCCACCTAGAGACATTCTTGAGAGAGATGTGCTAGTAACTAATAATATTTGTAGCGTCCTCTCCAGCCTCGGAGCATGCTAATGACCACGCCACACTCGGGACCAAATTTGTCACGCAGTGGACCCAATTCTACAAACATTGCGATGATTTCAAATTGCTCTGCCTGCCTTTCCCCACCTTAGATTGCAGTGATTGCAGCTGAATTAATCCATTTAAAAATCTGTAGTATAAACTTAAGGATTTTCATTTCCCCCCTCTCGCTCCTTTTTTTTTTTTTTTTTTTTAGAATATCAATCAGTTCCAATTGAAGGGCGGATTCTATTGCAAGTCAGGCATGTGCTGGCGAGAACGGGCGAGTTGACATGAAGAGAGGCAGAGATAGATTAATTTTGCAGAGAACATGGAAATTCTGCTTATCATTGGCGAGCAAAGGAGCCTAGCTCACATAATCAGCAAACGAAGGGAGAAAAAAAATAACAATGCAATGGCAACTTCCAGCCCACCATCTGGGTTTCTTACGCCATTGTAATTACAAGCATTAGCATAGCCAATAGGTCTCGCTTTTGGGACCTTAGAAGTATTTAGTTATGCAGCACAATATCCTTGGTGCAACAACATCAACTGTTGCATGGCTAAACATCAGTGTCACTCCACTGACCTTCATTAACTCGGTGAGTTACTGGAGGGTCGCGTTGTGGGGGTGGGGGGGTGGTGTTGTGCATGACAAGCTGTTGCCTGCCCTGCCTGCTGTCTGACATATGGTTAAAAGCAGCCCATGTGTTAAATACACTTAAGTGAAAGTAAACAAAGAAAGTGAAGGCACAAGCGCATATTTGATGGATGAGTTAAGATCGAGATAGTGGCCAACCTGGAAAACAGAGGGCAATATACTCAAGTGCAATAACAGAATAAAGCCTCTATACGTAAAGAGCGCTAGGAATGACAATGATGGTGTTCGCCACTATTGTTTTAGGAAAAAAAAATTGCCCTGACCTAAAAGTCACTCCAGAGTACCCTAACAGCAATAACATTAACACTGGTGCTAAACGCATTAGTGAGGGCAATTCCCATTACAGGAATGTTTCTTTTTTTAGCATTTGTTTTATAGCACAAGTGAGGTTCGAGGGCATTAGAGCACTTTACAAAGAACCAAGGGGCATATCTACAAGGACTGCGATAAATAGATGCAAAGCGCGCTTAGCGCTTTTCTATTTATCGCTGTCTATTGATTGATTATATCGCCCTGTTAGCGCGTTATTTACAACTCGTTTCCCAAGGGCGATATAATTACCAGCGATAGCGGAGAGATTGCCGTTTTGCAGGGAACATCGCTGGTTTTCCAGCGATGTTCCCTGCAAAACGGCGATAACCTTCCTGATACGACCCACAGGGTCGTATCAGCACAATCCACCCCCATAATAGGTATGCCTAAGTCTGCATTTTAGCAGATGTTAGTTTCCGGCGAAAATAGCGGTTTTCGCCCAAAACTAACGTCTGCTAAAATGTTTTGGCAGCCTTGTAAATATCGGGATGTGCACATCAGCGATATTTACATGGTTGTCCTGCCCAGTGACGCCCACTTTGCATCTCATTAAAGATGCAAAGGGAGGCGTTGGGTAAAAGGGTGCTAACATGCGCTAATGCATGTTAGCACCCTCTTGTTAATAGGGCGATATTTTTATCTCCGCTTTTTTGGCTTTAAAAGCCAAATAAGCGGAGATAAAGCCCTTGTAAATATGCCCCCAAATATCATGCACGTTTTTTCGGCACATGAGGATTAGGTGATTTGTAAATTAGGCCTGTAAACAATGTCATGAAAGAAAGAAAAACACAGCTTGTGACTGTTCCCTTGTGTAGGGTTATTGGGGGTCACCTAACACTAAGTTGTCTTTAGACTACAGTTTTTGTTTGTTTGTAAACTTATTGAGAAATTGGCCTTTAATAGCACTGGGCACCCAGGATGATTTCATAGCGCTCATGATTAGTTACGCCGTGAATTACAGGTACTCTATGCTTTCCAGCACCAACTCCATTGTCATACATTCTCTCAAGTGGCTCGTGATTCGGATTGCATTAGTATGCCTGTGCTATACATTAATAAAACTCACTTGCTGTCGGGAAGGTGAACGCTCTCTGTCCATTCGTTCCTCCGCTCCACCATCCGTACAGTCCCGCTGCGGGACGTCCGCGTTCACTATATTAACTCTCACTGCAGCATAGGACTCTGCCCTCTCCAGCGGTTGGAGTGTGGGCGTGGCCGGGGGGTTAGAACTCAAACGCAGCAGTGCTGGGCTGACTTTCAGCTTTTCGGCATGTACAGCGCGTGGCCATCTTGAGTTAGTAAACAGATACAAAGTGGCCGCCAGCCATTTCTCAGATAAATTAAATGTGCAATGTTTGTCATGCCGTGGGAACGCTCCAAACAGACCTTTCATTAAAAAAAAAAAAGAACATTAGCATGTTTACACCCTGATGTCAATGCGTCTAAAACTGTCAAATTACTTCTTATATTAACATGCTTACACCCTGATGTTGATGCGTCCAAAATCGTCAAATTACGTCTTAAACTGTTCACACAGTTTTGTTTGTCTTGGAGTCAGTGCTTTAAACAGAAACAAGCATTGGAAAGGCAGGACGTCTGTGTTCACTATATTAACTCTTGCTGCAGCATAGGACTCTGCCCTCTCCAGGGGTTGGAGTGTGGGCATGGCTGGGGGGGTCAGAACTCAAACGCAGCATTGCGGGCTATCTTTCGGTTTTGTTTGGACTTGGAGTCAGTGCTTTAAACAGAAAGAAGCTTTGGCAATGCAATGCAATAGGACTCGCAAATGCGTGTGGGCAACATATCACGAAGGGGGGGCGAGAAGGCTTCGGACTGCGGGAGGGAGTGTGGGGAGGCACGGTAAGAAAGTAGTCTGTGCAGTAAAGGGGCCAGTAGCCCTGGAAGGATACAAATGACTGACATGGCTGTCATGGGGAGGGACTAACAAGCTTAAAACTAATCGAAAGGCAGCACTTATAACCTAAGCCAATGAAGAAGATGGGCCGGAGAGTGGGTGGAGCTTCCACGAAGCTTCCACACAAGAGTGTATACTGCATGCCTCGCAAAGCAATGGCAGCACATTTGCGTTGCAACGCTAGGTGAGACCTAAAAAAAATTAATACAGGTTAGCAAAATACGGATCAATGAACGAACTGAAGAAAAACAACAAACTGAAGGGCAGCACGTTTTTACCAAAGATAACTTTTATATAATAAAGGCTGTGTTCTAGAAAAACGAGGGGATTTAGGTGAGGGTCAAAACTGTGTTGATATATGAGGCCACTGCATAAAAAATGAGAAAAAAGTACAGTTCAAAATGAATGAGTACGCATTAATGTAAAAAGCCTAAAGTGGCATTTTTTGTTTTATACTGCACATATTTGGTAATACGATAAAAAATGATTGAGTCTGAAAGTCCATGGCCCACTGTTGCATCCCTGGGACTTACTTAACGGTCTGCATACAAGCCTATGCTCAGTTCCACTTTTGACGTGTTTAGCATTCAATGTATTCAACCCCTTTGCTGCTAGGCCTCCCCCCCCCCAGTGCTAAGCCTTTTTTTGGCTAGTTGGGGTAGGCCCCTGTAACTTTTTGACCACATAAGGTATCCACGCCAAATTTGCGTCCTTTTCTTCCAACATCATGGGGATTCTAAAGGTACCCAGGGTTTGTGGATGCCCCTGGAGGGGTCCCAGATATTAGCCAAAATACAGCTAAATTTAGTTTTTTGGGGAAAAATGGGAAAAAGGGCTGCAAATGAAAGCGTCTGGGTTTTTCCCTGCAAATGGTATCAAAAAAGAGTTTGTGGGGCTGAAATCATCATTTTCCTAGCTTTTAGGGAATGACAGACTTTTGTCAGAAAACCAACATTTTTTACACAGTTTTGGCATTTTTCTGGGACATGGCCTATTTTTGCTATTTTTTGTGCTTTCAACCTCCTTCCAGTTAATGGTAGAAATGGGTATGAAAGCAATAATGGATCCTGGAATGCTATACATTTTAGGAAATTAGACAAAATTCTGAATTCACCACAGGGTCATTTGTGTAGATCCATCAAGGTTTCTTTATGGAAACTAACAGTTAAATATAGGAAAAAATTGAAAATTAGTTGAAAAAAACAGCCTTTTGTGTCAACGTTTTCACTTGTAACTTCTTCTAATTATGACAGCTCTTTGAAAGCAATATACCGTTATATCCGCTGGACCTTACTGGTTGTGGGGATATATAGGACTTGTAGGTTCACCAAGAACCAGACGATCCCAGAGTCAAAAACTGAGCAGCTATTTGCAATGGCTTTTAATTATCTACCGGGTATATAGCAATTATTGTGGGAAAATGTATACATGGAAAGATCGGTATGAAAGACACCTATGTATTTCTGAAATGGGAACAAATTATAGAGTTTAGAAACAGTAGATATTTGCACATTTTCAAAATTGGGAATACTCATACTAGCATGAGAATTATCGGTCATTTTTCAAAATGACTTTTTTTTTACACAATGTGTTGCATTTGGAAGGCAGAAATGCATCTAAAGTCAATAGGTAATAGTTGCTTTACAAATCTGAATTACCCTAATTCTTCCGATAAAAATGGTACCTCACTTGTGTGGGTAGGCATAGTGCCCACGACAGGAAATGGCTCAAAACCCAACGTGAACACACCACATTTTCACAATGAAAAATTACCCGTTTTATGCAAAGTGCCTAGCTGTAGTTTTTGAACCCTAGCTCTTCCGGGACCTAGGGAAACCTAGCAAACCTATACATTTTTGAAAACTAGATACCCAGGGGAATCCAGGATGGGGTGACTTGACTGCCTCCCACCAGGTTCTGTTACCCAGAATCCCTTGCAAACCTAAATAAATGTTTTAAAAAACCACATTTTCCCCACATTTCTGTGGTGGAAAGTTCTGGAATCTGCGTGGATCCACAAATTTCCACCCACCCCGCGTTCTCCAAAGTCTTCCGAGAAAAATGGTTTCTCACTTGTGTGGGTCAGCCTAGTGCCCGCGACAGGAAATGGCGCAAAACGCAACGTGGACACACCTCAATTTCGCAGTGAAAAATGACCCTTTTTTGGCAAAGTGCCTAGCTGTAGTTGCTGAAACCATAGCTCTTCCGGTACCTAGGGAAACCTAGCAAACCTATACATTGTTGAAAACTAGACGCCCAGGGGAATCCAGGATGGGGTGACTTGACTGCCTCTCACCAGGTTCTGTTACCCAGAATCCCTTGCAAACCTAAAACATTGTCAAAATAAACGCATTTTCCCCACATTTCGGTGGTGGAAAGTTCTGGAATCTGCGTGGATCCACAAATTTACACCCACCCCGCGTTTCCCAAAGTCTTCCAATAAAAATGGTACCTCGCTTGTGTGGGTCAGCCTAGTGCACGCGACAGGAAATGGATCAAAACCCAACGTGAACACACCACATTTTCATAATGAAAAATGACCCTTTTTAGGCAAAGTGCCTAGCTGTAGTTTTTGAACCCTAGATCTTCCGGGACCTAGGGAAACCTAGCAAACCTATACATTTTTGAAAACTAGACACCCAGGGGAATCCAGGATGGGGTGACTTGACTGCCTCCCACCAGGTTCTGTTACCCAGAATCCCTTGCAAACCTAAAAGAATTTTTTTTAAAACACATTTTCCCCACATTTCTGTGGTGGAAAGTTCTGGAATCTGCGTGAATTCACAAATTTCCACCCACCCCACGTTCCACCAAAGTCTTCCGAGAAAAATGGTACCTCACTTGCGTGGGTGGGTCAAGGACCCGCGACAGGCAAGGGTCCAAAACCTATAGAGGCGACATCAAAATTACCTATCACAAACCAACCTGGTTTTGCATGGGGGGTCCCATGAGTTTTTGGTCCGGGGCTCGGCAGCCATTTAGGGAAACCTACCTAACCCACACATTTCTGGAAACTAGCCACCCGGGGTAGTACAGCGAAGTATGGCTTGCGTGGGTTCCCCATCATTCTCCTACCCAGAATCCCCTGCAAACCTCAAATTTCACCGAAAAATTCACTTTTTTCTCAAATTTCTGTGTGGGAAAGTTCTGGAATCTGTGTGGATCCACAAATTTCCTCCCACCCAGCGTTCCCTCAGGTCTCCCGATAACAATGGTACCTCACTTGTGTGGGTAGGCATAGTGGCTGCAACAGGAAATGGCCCAAATCGTACTGTGGAGACTTCAAAATTACCTATAGCAAAACTACCTGGTTTTGGGGGGGCACCTGAGATTTTGGCCCCGGGTTCGGTGGCCATCTTGGGAAAGTACCAAACCCAAACATTTCAGAAAACTAGACACCCGGGGAAGTCCAATGAAGTATGGCTTGCGTGGATCCCCCATCGTTTCCTACCCAGAATGCCAAGCAAATCTCAGATTTAGCTGAAAAAAACAAATTTTCCACATATTTTTGTGTGGAATCACCGTGCCGGCACAAATGTCCTACCACGCAGCGTTCCCCTTGTTCTCCCAAGTAAAATGATACCTCACTTGTGTGGGTGGGCGAAAGGCCTGTGGCTAGGAAGAGCCCAAAACATAGGGATTTAGAGTATAGCACCGAGAATTCTAAGCGTTACATTTATTTAAAAATACGTTTTTAGCCAATTCTGCTTTGTGGATTTTTCAGCGAAATTTGTGGTTTGCAGGGGATTCTGGGTAGGAGAATGATGGGTGACCCACGCAAACCATACCTCGCTGGACTCCCCCGGGTGTCTAGTTTCCAGAAATGTGTGGGTTAGGTAGGTTTCCGTAGATGGCCGCCGAGCCCCGGACCAAAAACTCATGGGACCCCAATTGCAAAACCAGGTTGGTTTGGGATAGGTAATTTTAATGTCACATCAATAGGTTTTGGGCCCTTCCCTGCCGCAGGTACTTGGCCCACCCATACAAGTGAGGTACCATTTCTATTGGGATACTTGGAGAAATGCTGGGAGGTTGGAAATTTGTTGTTACTTCCTGCAGTGTGAAAATTTGGGCACAATAATGCAAGGAAAATGTCAGTCACATTTTGAGGTTTGCAGGACAAGATAACTTGTTGGGATCCACAAGAGCGACATCACCATGCGCTCCCATGGGTGTTTAGTTTACGACAAAACCTCCAGTTGTTGGTTATTCTTAAATGAAATGTACAGCTTGGCAGAGAGACAAAACAGACAAAGATTACTGCACAGCCATCTATTCCTCAAGCACACACACATACTGGTTGGATTTGGCATGAGGGCGAGTGATGGTTCAGTATATAAAATTGTATTAACAAGAGATTTCACAAAAATGAAATGCACTGTCAATAATTGAATGGACAAAAAAACTGAACCAGTGACTCGCAGCTCATGAGCTGCAAAGCCACTTCAAGCCACCAACTGCAGTACAGGCCATTCACACACCTTTCATACATGATACACACAAGACCATTCACACCACCAGGCGCAAAGCCAACACATTACAACATTCACAAAAAAGGACAAGGTACAACCTGCTTGACAAAAACCGAAAAGACACATTTTTAAACACAACCACCTATTCCTCAAGTACACACACATACTGGTTGGATTTGGCATGAGGGCGAGTGATGGTTCAGTATATACAATTTTATTTACAAGAGATTTCACAAAAATGAAATGCACTGTTAATTGAAAGGAAGAGAAACTGAACCATTGACTCACAGCTCGTGAGCTGTAAAGCCACGACGAGGCACCAACCTCTTTACAGGCCATTCATACACCTTTCATACGTGTGACACATACAAAACCATTTACAACGCCAGCCGCGGGGCCAACACATTACAACACTCACACCAGCAGACAGCGCCATTCAAGGGCCCATCACTTTCACACGCCCACATTCCTGGCACAGCAACCACACCAGCTCACAGATTGCGTTGGGTGGCGTTTGGCTGGCAGTGTGTGTAGTGACCAGCAGCTAGTCACTACTCACACACTGCCAGCCAAGCGCCAGTCCACGTACACCGCCAGCCGAGCACCAGTCCACGCGTACCGCCAGCCAAGCGCCCGTCCACACACACTGCCAGCCAAGCGCCAGTCCATGCACACTGCCAGCCAAGCGCCAGTGCAAACACACCGTCAGCCAAGCGCCAATCAAAACACACCACCAGCCAAGCGCCAGTCCACGCACACCGCCAGCCAAGCACCAGTCCACGCACACCGCCAGCCAAGCACCAGTCCAAACACACCGCCAGCCAAGCGCCAGTACAAACACACCGCCAGCCAAGCGCCAGTCCACGCACACTGCCATCACCTTTAGGAATTTTCTTTATATAAATAAGAAAACACAAACAAATTGCAAATAGATACAAATCTACTAATACAAAATCTGAAACTCAATACACTACACAAATGCCAACCTTGAAACTGAACCAAAAATATTAAACAATAGAGGCCAGGCAGTTCACCTTACAACTCATTGATGCTCCCAAAAATTATTTTGCATGTGGTACATTCTAAAACAAGCAGGAACACACAGCCCAGGGTTAGAAGGACACTCGGGGCAGTACATACGAGTCTCCTTCCCCATACCTCTTCGCCAACAGACTCTACATCTCCTACTGGGAAAGTCTTTTGAGGGCATGGGAGGAATGTGATCAGGAAAGTGGCGATCTTTCAATCTAGCAACATCCTCCACCACTCCAACTCTAGGAACACTTGCCTGTTCCATTAAAACAAGGCTGCCTATTACAGACTCTTGAAACTTAGCAAAAGGCATCTTTGACTCAGGGCAAAAATCCTGGAACACAACAAAAGCATTAAAGGTTGACAAGTGGAAAAGATGGACAGCCAACTTCTTGTACCAAATATAACCCTTACGAAGAGCAGCGTAAGGTTCCAACCTCTGATTTACTCTGTCAACACCACGCATGTGCTTATTATAGTCTAAAACGCACACAGGTTTGCGCGCTTCAGCAACCTGACCCCAAACAGGTGCAGTGCTTTCATCATGGATGGTAGTTAGCATGTACACATCTCTCCTGTCTAAAAACTTCACAGCTAGAAGCTCCTCGCAACGCAACTGTAATGCTCAGATCTCCCCTGGACCATGGTATGTACCGTCACTTTCCCAGGGAGAGAATATCAGTTCCAGACTTATGGAATATAACATATACACAGCACTTCCTAAGGTGGGCAAACTTTCAACACTCCCCCAAAGGCAAGGCAAGAAAACAGTATCACACGAGTCTCCTCTAGACCAAGGTAACGCACACAACACTTCTCTAGAGCGAGATATAGTTTGCACATCACTTGCCAGGAGTAGAACAACTTCCTATAACACAATTACCTGCTAGAAGGGAATTCACCCATCCTTCTACAACAGAATACTTGGCCAAGAAAAGTCCACAACTCCTGCTACGAGGATAAGACGAATTCAAACATATGGAATATTTAAACTTATTAACACAATACTTCAATCACGGGCAGGCTGAATATATATTGATCATGGCAGACTCTCACATATTAAATAACCAATTGAAATACACAATCAAAGCAAATATATATGTAGAAATATATATGTATGGATATAAGAATCAGAAAATAAGAAGGAAAGGAGAGAATCAGTAAAGAATCAAGAGACAGTTAGTAGCAGAGACACCTAACCTACTGCTTCATCATTTCACCCCACTTTGCTCAAGGGGAGTCCATTGCTTGAACCGGGCGAAAGCTCAGAGGTGACACCAGCCTCCACTCTTCCGTGACAGCATGTCTGCTCCACGGCGTGAACTTCCACCAGGCCAGTGTAGGCTCCCCTTTTTAATACAAATTCAAACACTCGCTCCCTCGTTCTCCTGAGAGCCCGTACCAGCCTGCTCCAAGGCCACTGCATCGGTTGATCAGGCCTTTGCTATGGCTCCGAGACAGACCATGTACATTCCTCTAATAAGAATCAGTTCTCTCTAGTCAGTAAAGTGCGAAAAAACAGGAGAAGAGCAAAACATGCCCTCCCCACCTACTGCTGCTTCGTGCAGGCACAGCTTCAGTCATGAAAATGGAGTTAGTTAAGCCATGCACACAAAGGCCCAAAGCAAGATGGAATCAGAAAAGCAAGGATGACATGAAACCATGTCAAAGGCAATAGTCAGCACTGCCATAAAGCAAGGTAAAGTCAGAAATCAGAATGACATTAGACCACGTCAAAGCCAATAGGTCAAAGTCATAATTCACCTAACCCAAATAACATTATACACTTAATCCCTCAGTATCCAACACATGCGTACATGTGTGCACCACGACCCACAACACTGCACCGCGACATCCCACACCTCCTGTTCTTGGCATGACTATTCTACTAAAAGACAGCAAGATTACAGGACAGAAGAGAAGCAGGCATATGCAAACCCATCCTACATTAAGGCTAGGGTAACATAACACGGTTAAGTCAGTAAAAAATGTGGTGGTCGAGGGTCATCATAGGGTGTCAGACCACAAAAGTGGCTCATTCACTACAGCAACGCACTGCACTGTCCCCACACAAGCTTTTGACAAACAAGTTCTTTTGGGAAACCTTTACGGTTAGGGTGGATTGTGCCACAAGGAACAGTGTCCACTTTGGCCAATTCCCTGAACAACCGCACACCAGTGTAGAAGTTATCTACATATAAATGGTGGCCTTTGTTAAAAAAATCCTCTACCAAGATCCCACACAATTTTCTCAGTCACTCCAAAAGTGGACGGACTACCAGGGGGGTTAATCCTGGATTCCTTACCGGTGTACACCCTGAAATTAGAGACAGTCCTACTGTCACACAGCATATACAGCTTTATTCCATAGCGTGCCCTCTTACTAGGAATGTATTGCCTAAAAACCAAGCGGCCCTTAAACAACACCAAAGACTCATCCACTGCAATTTCTTTCCCTGGAGCATAGATCTCAGAAAATCGATCAAGAAAGTGATCAATGACAGGACGAATCTTAAAAAGACGTTCACAATCAGGGTGATCTCATGGCAACGCTAAACCATTATCGACAAAATGCATCATCCGAAACAGAAGCAAATACCTATCACGACTCGTGACTGCCGGAAAAATAGCAGTTGTCGTCAAGGGACTAGTAGACCAATATGAAGACATTGATGGCAAGCCCATCAAAAAAGTTAAACCCAAGAACTTCTTCATCTCTTCCAGATTTGTGGGAGTCCACCGAGTAGCTCTAGAGTGGGGCTTAAGACTGGCACTGTTGTCCCTCAAAAACTGTTCGGCATACAAATTAGTCTGCTCAACAATCTCTGCCAAAAACACATAGACCATAAACAACTGAAGAAAATTTATCGGCAAAACGTTTTCAGTATTCACTCTACACCCTGGTACAGTAAAGTCTGGCAATGCCAGCTGCACCATGCCTGGGGCAACCCAGAGGTCAGCACTTTTTACGGGAAGCCTTGCAGCCCCAGGCTGCAGCCCAGATGCCTCTTGCCGCACTACACCAACGGGAAGCCTTGCAGCCGCAGGCTGCAGCCCAGATGCCTCTTGTCGCACTATCGGCACATCAATCTCCTCCTCTAACACAGGCACTTCATCTGCACTAAGAGTATCTTCATCATCAAATGATTCCATGTGGAGAGACAACTCACTGCCTGAATCGTCCCCTGCCTCCTCTGACTCAGCTGCAGAGTCAGTCTCTGAACCATGGTCAGAGGAAGACTCAAAAAGCATACCAACAACCTGCTGAGCGGTAATCCTGCGGCTAGCCATTATCCTTACTAAGAAAGGAGACTGCACAAACAAGTCAACAACAACCAACACTGTGCAAAACACGTATGTAAAAAAATGTGTGCCTTTATCACAAAGATCTATATACTCAAAAACTATACAATTCACTTCCAAGAGACAGCTACACTCACCAGCACCTACTCTGCAGAGACACAGCAAAAACCAACGATATCCCACTAGAAAGAAAAAAAACCAAAACCAATTACTCACAAGACAACAAAATACATATCAAGCACAAATGCAAAAAGTTTTTGACACTCAAAAAACAGAAGCCAAACATACTGCTATTATTACACCATTTGCAAAAAACAAATTCATGCAGAGAAATGAAACTCATTTACATTGTACAAAAAAAAGTCTCTTACCAAACACATGCAACTACACAAACAGCAGAACCACCAGTAACGAAACCGCAACCTGGAACAGTCTAAAGAACAAAAGCCTTCAACTAGAACAAAAAAGGAGAAATAAAGCATTACAATTGCAATTCACAAAAAATGAAACAATTAACATTATAACACGCTATGTTACTACCCAAATGGTCAATCGGCCAGATGGGCCTTCAAATAGGGCTGAGAAAAATAGGGGGTGATCTTGCCCAAAGGATCGGGTGAGGCTGTCTGCCAGGCCAATCTGCCCCCCAGGTGGGGCAGAAAACAGCAGACAGAAATTTGCCCCCTTGCAAAAGTAATAAATCCCAAGTGCCTAGTTGGCTTCTCTGCCTCCCCCCTCCCGCCTAGGGCAGAAAGGCCAAAAAAAGGGGCAGATCTGTCCCCAGGAAGCAACCATGTCACTCCCAATACTCACAAAACAAAATCCCTGGTGCCTAGTGGGGTTTTCTGCCCCCCCTGGGCGGAAAGGGCAAAACAATAGGCAGAATACGCATACTAAGACAATATGCCCCCTAGCAGCGACCCTTGCCCAAGGGGTCGCTCCCATTTCATTTTGAAAATGAGTCCCTGGTGTTCTAATGGGGTTTCTGTCCCCCCCCCCCCCCCCCCGGGGCAGAAATGCCAAAATAAGGGCCGATCTGCCCCCGGGGGGAGCGGAGTTCCCATTACAAAATAAAATGGCCCCCTGGAAGTGACCCTTGCCCAAGGGGTCACTTCCACCACAATTTAAATAAATGCCCAGGTGTCTAGTGGGGGTTTCTGCCCCCCCCCCCGGGGGCAGAAAGACCAAAAAAACGGGGCGATCAGAATATTCACACTAAGAAAATTGCCTCCCTGGAAGCGACCCTTGCCCAAGGGGTCGCTTCCATTTAAATTAAAAAGGTAATCCCTGGGTCTAGTGGGCTCTTCTGCCCCCCCCGGTCCAGAAATGGCTGAAAAAACGTCCGAGTTGTCCCCGGGGGGGGCAAAAAAGTCTTAATTTTATATGGTCCCCATAGGAAGCGGCCCTTGCCCAGAGGGCCGCTTCCTTTTGCACCTTTTGGTGTCTAGTGGGGCATTCCTGCTCCACGATCGCGACGCTGTGCGCGATCGTGAAGTAGGAATTCCCTGCATTGAGACATCAGGTGAGAGGAAATACTCTTTCCTTTCCCCCAATGCCTCAAGGCATCCTGATTTGCCCCCCCCCCGCCCCACCGGAGACAACAAACCTACCTCCTCCCCTGGACGTGCTGGAAAGAAATTATTTCCAGCGCGTCCAGCGCTTCCTGATGACGTCGACACGCGCTGTGTGCGCTGACGTCATGGGGAAGCGTGGGGGGGGTCGGGGGTGGCAGCGGAAACTCTTCCGCTACCATCCCTCTCTGTGGGGGCAAGATCGATGCCCAAGGGGGGGAGCGCCAGCGCTTCTGCCAGGGGCTGTGCTCATGATGGAGCGGTTCTGTCATAAGCACAGCCCAACCGATGCTCATGACGGAACCGCTCCGTCATGAGCATCGAAGGGGTTAAAAGTTGTGTGATGCTAAGGAAATAAACTTTTCACTTCTGCATTTCAATGAAGAACATGGGAGGAGAGGGCTGTCCCGGGGTGAAGGCATAAGGACGAGTTGGTTCATTTATCCATGGGAATATTTTTTCCAGGGCAGCAGCTGCGCAACGGCTTGATTCAGATGATAACGTGGCACCGAGCGAGCTGGGTGTGTGGAAATATTTGTTTTGCAATGTTCAGTGAAACCTAGAATTCAGGAGGCAGCCCAAGAGAAGGCCGGACACAAGGCCCGAGTATTCCCAAAACAGGTCTAAGGTGTTGTCGTGCACCAGGTCCTGGATCTCAGTGGCGTGTTTGGTGAGTGAGAGCGTGTTGCTGAGCATGCATGCTAGTGCTGAGTGTTGTTTGGGTGGCTGCAGGACTGTGAGAGTGTGAGACAATGGGGTGTTCGGTGACATCGGTGAGAGTGCAATGAGTGTTGGAAAATAATGAAATGACTCCGTCACCAATAACTCCTCCTCCTGCTTTAGACGTAGCTGCTCCTCAGTGCAGACATGAAAACTATGGGATAAACTGCCAAAGATAATTGAGCTATCAAACATCCATTTTTACTCAGAAGTATTAGAAGTGAGGGGTCTCTAGTTGGCAGAGGTATCCTCCTGTCCAATGAGGGTCCCTCACTCTAGTCAGGGTAAGTAAGACCACACCAAAGATAACCCATGCTCACCCCCTTGGTAGCTTGGCACAGAGCATTCAGGCTTATCCCCAGAGGCAACGTGTAAAGTATTTGTGCACAAACACACACAGTAACACAGTGAAAACCTCACAAAAGTACTCTACACCAGTTTTATAAAATAGCCAATATTTATCTCAGTAAAACAAGACCAAAACGACAAAACTCCAACATGCACAAGTTAAGATATGATTTTTTCAATATTAATTAAAGTAATAGCTCTTAGAAAACAATAGCTCCAACTGGGGCTCTCTGGTCGCGCTTGACCGGGACAAATTGACAAGTTCAGTGCAACACCGATGGAGCGCCAGCTGGCTACAAGAGCATGCAGACCCCGGTACAGTTCTTTGGATGCGTCAGAAATCAATGGCAAAGCGTGACGCAGGGAAGGTGGGGAGTCGCGGAGGCAGGTGCTGCATAGGTTCCTTGCTGCTATGCAGGTCGCTGGCACGTCGGCGATCAAGGACAATGCAGTGTGTAAAGGAGGTGAGGAATCATTGGCGCAAGTGAGGCATCTGTTCCTGGAGGCGGTGCAGGGTCATGGGGTCGTGGATGTCAGGGACAAAGCGAGGAGCAGGGGAGGTGATATGGTGGCTATGGGTGCAATACCTTGGTTCCTTACTGCTGTGCAGTGTCGATGATGAATTCGGCGCCAAGGGACGATGCTTTGAGCATGGGAGGTGAAGAGTCGCTTTCGGCGATGTGTCGGTTCTGATGGCAGTTGCAGGTCACGGTCATTGCGTCAAGCGGGGACCACGGATTTGTGCAGGCAGCGGCGCAGCGTTGTAGTTTGCCCAGATGTGCCGGATCCAAAGTGATGCTCAGAGTTAATGTCTTGCTTTCTTCCTTTAGCACAGAACAGGAGCGGCCCGTGTATGTAAGAGGGGTATTCAAACGACGACCACGAGGGAGCACAATTAATTTTCCCTCGTCGTCATCTGTCGAAATTCCCCCCACCCAGCCCCATCACTCTTACTGGCATGGGCCGCGGATGGCACAGAAACTCACTTCCAAGGGCCCAGGAACTGGATTTGGCACCAAAGGTCTTTGAAGTGCACAGAACTCTGCACTTCCTTGCCCTGGCTCCAGATACTTTACAGAGGGGTAGGCAGCTCTTCGTGGTGGAACAGGCACCGCCCTATTTAGGTTAAGTGTCAACTCCTCTCACCACTCTAGCTCAGGAAGGCCCATCAGCCTGGTGATGGGCCATCACCATTTGCAGGGCACACCTCAGCTCCCTTTGCGTGACTGTCTAGAGTGAATGCACAAAAGCCAAACTGTCAACCTAACCCAGACATGTATTCAGAGACAGGCAGAGGCACAGAATGGTTGCAGTAAGAAAATGCCAACTTTGTAAAAGTATAAAATGCACCAAAATCAACCAGCTGGCTTTCCCATAGGCTGCTACTATTCTAAGCAGACTAAGACCAAACTATTTAATAAGATGATCACTGTCATTTAATGATTCAACTTTGTTCATTGTAAAACAATTAACAAAGTTGAATCATAAATGACAGTGATCATCTTATTAAATAGTTTGGTCTTAGTCTGCTTAGGATAGTGGCAGCCTATGGGAAAGCCAGCTGGTTGATTTTTGTGTGTTTTATATTTTACTGGCCTACTCCAGCTGTGTCAAGGGCCTACCCCATAAATATTTAACTTAGCAAAAGTGGCATTTTTCAGACCTGCAGTTTAAAAACCAACTTCACTAAAATATGTGTTTTTAATTATGAGTCCAGAGACACCAAACTTTAATTTTCTCTCTTGTCCCAATAGGAATTTACACTTAAAAGTTGTTTCAAGGCAATCCCCATGTTACCCTATGGGAGAGATAGGCCTTGCTGTAGTGAAAAACAAATTTAGCAATTTTTCGCTACCATACATGACAACACAAATGTACAAGTCCTACTTTTTAAATACACGGCGCCCCGCCCTTGGACCTGCCTAGAACCTACCTTAGGGCTGTCTTACATGTATTAAAAGGGAAGGCTTCGGCCTGGCAAGTGGGTGTACTTGCCAGGTTAAAACTGCACACACTGGCTCTGCATTGGCAGGCATGAGACATGTTTGCAGGGCTACTCCTGAGCGTGGCACAATAAGTGCTGCGGGCCCACTAGTACCATTTGATTTATAGGCTCTGGGCATGCATGGTGCACTATACTAGGGACTTACTGGTAAAACAAATATGACAATCATGGAAAAACCAATTACCATCATATTTTAGATGCAGATCACATGAGCTTTACCACTTGTCAGCATTGGTAAAGTGCCCAGAGTCCCAAAACTAGCAAACACGAAGTTCCGCACAGTCAAAAATAGGAGGTAAAAAATAAAAAGGGTTGGGATACCACACCCAAAGATGCTAGGGTCTAACAAGAAAAATTACAAAGTCCTGGCTTTTCCCATAACCTAGAGTCAAGTACTTATAAAGCCACTACCCTGAATCGTTTGTACATGCCAATACGTGAAGTTTGGAGCTTACTCTCTGGGCATCATGCACAACACCAGAAGGCAGTACTTAAAGGTGACACTACTGGTAACACCCTTATCTTATCCACATACCTTAAAATCAGAATCATTAATGCCTGCTATGAAAAGCATTTTTAATTAAAATGCTATTGATTTTTAAGTATTACATTGTCAGTGGCAACGTGGTCACCATGAAGCTGTTTATCACAGCAACACACAATACAACTACAAACAGTGCATTCTGCCACCCCATCCCTTCTCCCCCGTGAGTCTACCTCAACTCGGGTTACCACAGTATCTCTTTAGTCCCTTCGGGCATAGATCCGGGTGGCAACTTGTCTCTACTGTTGGATTGACGAACATAAGCAGCTCATCCCAGGCTTTGGCACCTTCCTGCTGCTTGCTGTTGCAAAACACCCACGCTACACCACCCCTCCTGGCTGTGCTAGCCTTCTTCCGTGTCCCAGCTATCCCACATTTCACAAACATTTTGGGGAATCCTCTGCCCTCAAAGATTATTTGTTCTATTTATTGGCATTTTATTAATTTCCTCCACCCAGTCATGGATTCGTGGTCTATATGCCCTTCCCCACTTCTGGAGTATTTCCCTTTTTGTCAACAGCAGTCCCTGTTTAGCAGCACAGTTAGATATGATGCGATGTCTGACCCCCTCCAGATACTCAGCAGTACCAGGGGTGGCTGTCCATCTATTTGTTTACCAGCTGCGCTCTCTAGCCTTTTCAGTATCCCTTGCCAGTACTGTCCCAGCTTTGGACGGTTCCACAGTGTGTGGATAAATGAGGTTCCACTCCGCCCGCATCCTCGCAAGCACTAATAATGGTCTGTCCACCCTATTTTGTGTAGTAGTGTCCTAGTGTAATAGATCCTGTGCAGGATTTTCAGTTACATCAGATAGCTACCTCACAGGAGAATTTTAGGGGATCCCTCCAGTCTCCATGGTCTATGTCCCCACGTCTGCCCACAAGCGCTCTCGTAGCTAGCCCAGATCTCCCAATGTTTTCACCATCAAGGTTCTATAGGTGGGAAGGATTGCATTGGGTTGCATATGTCGTGTTCCCGATCCCACAGACTACGCGAGACACACCAGATCATTCCAGGTATTCTTGATTATCGTTACTTGTCTCGTGCGTGGACCCTGACCTCTCGTCCTGAGGTCCTGCCCTGGAATGCCCCTGTCCCCCGTTCCCCCCTCCCCTCACCGGAACTGGTGTCCAGTGTCCTCTGGCCTCTGCCCTTTGCCCCAGGGTCCTAGTGCCCCTGGTCTGGGCATAACATTTCCCCCCCCACCTTGCTGCAAACAAAATAATTTTTTTTTTTTGCTTCTCGTCCTTAAAGACAGAGAGAGAGAGAGAGAGAGAGAGAGTCTCCACGGACCTCTGTCTTCTCACATTTCTTCAATTAGTCTTTTTGTTTTCTTGCATTCTCTTCTTGGTAGTTGCGTTCTGATGTCCACTGGAGCTGTCTCCTCATGTGTCCCTTCCTTCAGCCCATGTGTTGGCAGCTCCTCTTCTTTTAATTTCAATTCTCTGAAGTGCGAGCTGTTGCGAGTGATGTGGTATGGCCCTGCTGAAGCCGTTATCATTGGCCCTTTCACTCCTGTCACTGTCAGTGGGTCCCTTGAGAAAACACTGTCTGACTTTCGCACTTGTCTCTGCCGTACTACCACGGTGTCTCCTTTTTCTATCTTTGTGCTTGCCGTGTGTCTTCTCCGATCAGCATATGCCTTCATCTTTTCTTTCGCTTCGGTGTCTCTCGTTGCTATGTCTTGTCGCTCCATGCTTTCCTTTTCTTTCACTTGTGGCAACCTCGTCCTGCTTGATCGCCCCAACACCAGTTCTGCGGGGCACCTTCCTGTGGAGCTGTGAGGGGTGTTTCGATAGTCCCTTAGGACCTGGCACAGAGCTTGTCCTATTGAGATCTGCGTCAACTTTGCTCTTTGTATTGCCTTTTTGATTGTCCCCATGAACCGTTCTGCCATCCCATTTGCTTGTGGCCATAGGGGAGTTATTCGTCGATGATTGATCCCGAGGTATTCCATGAACCTTTTGAAATCCTCGCCTGAAAATGGGGGCCCATTGTCCATCTTCAGTGTCTGTGGTGAGCCCCATGCTGCGAAAACGTCATCCAGGACTGGCAGTGTTGCGTTTGCTGATGTTGATGCTACCTACCACACTATTGGGAATCTGGAGAATTCGTCTATTATTACCAGCAGGTAATTTCCTGTCTCCAGAGGTCCATAGAAGTCAGCCGCCAGTTCTGTCCACACTGCCTTTGGTAGTTTGGACATTTGCAGTGGCTCCGGCTTTGATGGGGGCCTGTTACTTGGCAGATGTGGCAGTGCATCACGGTGTCTTCTACCATGTTGTCCAGTCCCGGGAACCACACTTTTTCTCGTAGCATTTTTTTTGTTGCCACAATCCCTCGATGTGACTCATGTGCTAGTTCTACTGTCCTTCTCCTCAGGGTTTGCGGTATTACAATTTGGGTGCCTCTAATCATTATTCCATTTTCGCTTTCTGAGAGTTCTTCACTGATCTTTTTGAATGCAAGCAGTTCTTCTTTTCTCACACCTGCTTCCCAGTTGTTGTTGTTGTTGACGTGCCTCCACCTTTGCTGTTTCGTCACTTTCATTGCTGCTTGCATGGTGAGGTCTTTCCCTGTCTCCTGTTCCAGTTCTTCCATTGATATCGTTGCCGGTGTGTTGAGTTTGAGTGCAAAGTTTAGGTATTCCTCTGCCATTGTTGTTACTTGAGACGCTTGTGGCAGGGGGTGCCTTGACACATAATCAGCCGGATTGTGTTCCTTCCCTGGTTTGTGTATTATTTTTAAGTTGTAGTCCATTAGCCGTATTGCCCACCTCTCTATCCTGGGTGGTATTTTTGCATTTGGATTTCCGTATATTGTTATCAGTGCTTGGTGATCTGTTATTATTGTGAAATGTTTTCCGTAGATGATCATGTGGTAGTGTTCACATGCCCATACTACCGCCAGGCTCTCTTTTTCCGGCTGGGAGTATCCTTTTTCGACATCCGATAGGCTTTTGCTTCCATATGCTACTACATGCCTTGGGGAGTCTTTTCCTGGATGGTGTTGCGCCAGTATTGCCCCTAGCCCCACTGGGCTGGCATCTACGGTCAGTTCAGTGCACAGTCTCGGATCAAAGTATCCTAGGTGATCTACTGCCGTTACGGCGCTTCTGATCTCCTCAAACGCTTTGCTGCATTTTTCAGTCCATGCAAAACTTTGTCCTTGTTTTTTTAATTCCCTCAGCGGTGCACTTACAGTAGCGAAGTCTTGAATGTACCTTGCACAGTAGCTGGCCAGGCCAAGAAATGACCTCACTTCTGCCACATCACTTGGTTGTTGTGCTCTTTTGCAGCGTTTTTACCTTGTTGCGATCCGGCCGCATTCCTTTCTTGGAGAAGATGTGGCCAAAGAATACTAGTTCGTCTCGCTCCAGCTCACATTTCTCTTTATTTAGTGTCAGACCCGCCTGCTCTAAGTGAGAGCATACTTCTCTTAGCGCTTTGTCGTGCTCCTCGTTTGACTTTCCAAACACCAGGATGTCATCGCTGTAATTCAGGCTGTTTTTTACCGGTCTTATTACTTGTCGTATTGTCTCTTGAAATATCTCCACAGCCGATGATACACCAAAGCTCAAACGTTTGTATCTGAACAGGCCTAGGTGTGTGGAAAACGTCGTGATGTATCGAGACTGAGGATCTGGTTCTAGCTGGTGGTATCCCTTGCACAGGTCTAGTTTAGAGAAACGCCTCATGTCTGTTAGACAGCTGATCATATCATCAAGGTGCGGTCCGGGATGTCTCTCGCGTTCAATTGCTTTGTTTGGTATCCTCATGTCGACACAGATTCTTATTTTTTACGTATCTTTCTTTGGTACGGCCACGATCGGTGAAACCCATGGCGTAGGTCCTTCTGCTCGTTCTATAATGTCTTGCTTTAGTAATGCATCCAATTCCTCTTCTACCTGCGGCTGCAGGTGTATTGGTACCCTCCGATGATGTTGCGCTATCGGCCTTACTGTTTCGTCAATGTGTAGTGTTATTTGCCGCCCTTTTAGCTTCCCTAAGCCTTGCAGTAGTTTGGGGTATTCATTCAGGATGCTTCTTTTATCTGATATGTTGTAAGTCATTTCAAAAAGACCCATCATCTGAGCTGTGATGTTGCTCAATAGGCATGGCGCTGGGATGTCATCCATTAACACATGAATTTCTTCCTTCGTCTTTTGGTCTTTGTATGTCAGTTCTTCTGTAAATTTCCCCATGTTTGTTACTGGTGTCCGGGACCCCCAGGTGAATACTTCAACTCGGGACGGCCTCAAGCTTGGCTTTATTTTCATTTTTTCGTATTCCGATACACACATGATGTTACATGTTGCGCCACTGTCTAGGACAAACTTTGCTTTGTGTGACCCTACACCTATTGTCACCGATTCTGTCCTTTTTATCTTGCTTTTGTCTACCAGACATATGCTTTCTCCGCTTTCACCCTCCTCAACTTGTTCGGTAGTGACATCTGACATGAGATATAGTCGTCCCGTCGGTACCTCTTCTTTTTCTTCTTCTTCTTCGGATTCTATTGAGGAGCTCCTTATTCCTGTTTCAACGTGTCAGACATGCCTGCTTGCTGATGCTCGTGGTCTTTCTGTTCTTCATCTATCGTTCCTGAATTGCATTCCTTGACACACACTGGCAAAGTGATTTCTCCCATTGCACTTCCGACATGTCTGACCAAACGCCGGACACGGACCTCGATGTGGAAATTCAAGTCCGCACCTGTAGCACGTTCCTTCTGGTCGTTTCTTCACTGTCTGGTCATTTCTGTCTTTCTTCCATCCACTTGTGCGGTTGTTGTTTGTCATTCGGTGCACTTGGTCCACTGATCGTTCCTTTCCTTGTTCCATTTCCTTTGCTTGTGCTGTCGCTCTTGCTTCTGCTCTTGCTAGTGATAGGATGTTTTCTAAGGACGTTGGCTCCTTTAGAATTCTTGCGCGAAATTCCGTGTCACGGCAGCCCTCTATGATGCGCAGTCTGATGGCTTGTTCGTTATCGAATTTGTCGAATTCACAGTGTGTTACAAGCTTTCGCAGTCTCGTTGCGAAATCATCCAGCGTTTCATCTTGTTGTTGGAAAGCGATCGTGAAGGTATATCGCTCGAAATCGACATTTCTTTGCGGGTCAAATTTGTTTGTCAGACACGCTTTTAGTTTATCGTAGGTGGTAGTCTCCTCTTTTGGTAGTGTCACTAATAGGTCTTCAACTTCATCCCCTACTAGGTTTAGGAATAGGCCTAGTTGCTTCGCTGCTGTCACATCCGTCGCTTCCATGTACCTTTCAAAACGCCTGATCCATTTCTCCCATCGTATTCCTGCTTGTGGCTCTGATGGGTTAAATGGTAATGGTCTACGATATTGCACACTTTGTTTTTCTGCCATCTTTTTCTTTTATTGCTGCCTCTTTGTTTGCCTTTGCCAAAGCTTGTTTTCTGCTTCTTGTTTCTTTATTTGTCCTTGCCAGTGCTTGTTTTCTCCTTTTGTTTGCCTTTGCCAAAGCTTGTTTTCTGCTTCTTGTTTCTTTATTTGTCCTTGCCAGTGCTTATTTTCTCCTTTTGTTTGCCTTTGCCAAAGCTTGTTTTCTGCTTCTTGTTTCTTTATTTGTCCTTGCCAGTGCTTGTTTTCTCTTTTTAGTGTTGTGTTTGGCACTTTTCTTTCCTTGCCTGACTTTAAAATGGCCGTCGCGCTGTTCTGTCTTCTTATTGGTCTGTTTGCCTGCCCTCAAAATGGCCGCTGGTGGTCTCACGATACTTTGTCCTCCAATCGGGGTGCTGCCTGACTTCAAAATGGCCGCCCGCTGTTTCTGAATGCTGGTTGTCCCTCTTTCTGCCTGACTTCTGCCCTATTTTTGCGATATTTCGCGCTGCAAGCAGTTCACAGCGCGCGTTCACTCGGCTTTCCCAGTCTCCTTACCAGGTGATGCAGGACAGTCTTCTTTCACTCGATGACGGTCGGGGTGGGCTCCCGCGTCGTGTCTCCTTCTGTAGCCGCACACACGAGCCAGGGTGGGCTCCTGGTCTCTATGACGGTGTCCTTCGACGCGGCGTACCGCCGCTCTTCTTTCTTCTGCTGGGCACACGATCACGCACCTTCGTCGCCAGTTGTCGTGTTCCCGATCCCACAGACTACGCGAGACACACCAGATCGTTCCAGGTATTCTTTATTATCGTTACTTGTCTCGTGCGTGGACCCTGACCTCTCGTCCTGAGGTCCTGCCCTGGAATGCCCCCCGTTCCCCCCTCCCCTCACCGGAACTGGTGTCCAGTGTCCTCTGGCCTCTGCCCTTTGCCCCAGGGTCCTAGTGCCCCTGGTCTAAGTCCAAATCTGCACCCCTGTCCTGTTGTGCACTTTAGCCCCGGGCCTTCCCACGTGCTGTCCCCTTCCCAGTCACTGCCTGTCACTGCACCTCATAGGGGATCGGATCCGTATGGGCTTTGGTTGCACCTTTGGTGTGTCACTCCACACCCTCGGACTGGAGACTGGAGACCTACGAATATGCAGTCTCTCCTCCGTCACAGGCATCAGTCACCAGTGCCCCGTGCGGCCGCCATCTTGTGCGGCATAGTTGCTGGGCTAACTTGCTCCTCTTGCCACCAGGTGTGGAGCTGCCGACTCTGCAGTCTCCTCCCCGGGCCCCTCAACTCAACTCTTATGTAGTGACCCCCCCAGCCCCCTCCACCTGCAGTCTCCATTGCCCCGGGGTCCGCAGGATGACTGCAATCGTGGCCTCATGGGCCGGAGCTCGGCTCAGTCTCACGCTGCTGACTCTATACAAGTCAGGCCCCGCCCCTCCTGCAAGTAATTGTGGTATACTGAAAAGAGGGAGGAACCCACATTAGAACTGGTGCAATACAATGCAAAGCATGCTTTGTTGTCTAGTACCTGCCTGTATCTTGTACACTTTCATAGTTTATGGAAGTGTTCTGTATTTAGAGGTAGTTGTAGATCACAAAACTAGCTAGACAGCAAAAGAGAGCTGAACATAAGCAGGAGACCTGAGATGAGTTTCAAGCTCACTTACAGTGAAACAGTAATTTCGTGGGAGGTGCAGTGTTTGCTGAAAAACAATGTCCTCAGCTCCTTTTTTAATTAATCCACAGCATTCCTTTCGAGATATATTGTAATGAAACAGCTGGAAGCAATTGTTACCTACTTATCATACTAATAAATCACTACACATAATTGAATGGTACTGTTAATTGTAGATTATTATCTGTTGACTGACTAGAAGACAGGACAAACCTCCATACACTCCCATCATGATTTGCCCAGAAACTTAGTTCAATGAGTTCTGCTCTGATTACCCACAATGTTGCAAAAAATTGCTTGCTTGTTTGAAGTCTGCCTCAAGTGCAAGCTTCTAACAACATTCTGAGATGACCACAATAAAGTAAGAAACTTTTAGAATGTGCAATACGTAGGCAGTAGGAGTTCCTGTGAATTAAATTGTGTTTCCACCATTTTGTAGCTCATGTGTGCCATGCCATTACCAAAAAGGAACAACTATATAAAAACCACTCTTTGCTCTCGCCCCAAAGGAGCAGCCCATCCTGATTTGCAAAGCCACATTCCCCAAGGTGATACGGGGACTCGGAAGGAGACAGGGGACTTGAGCTCACTTTTATTGTGAAATGTCTTAAACTTCTCAAATAACAAAAAATGGGTCTTCCAGCACAAAAAACTTGACACATGCCTAGCTTAGACTTACACCAGAGGAGTTTCTCGCATCCATGGAGCAGCAACAGAAATTGTATGAAGGAACACCTGTATTACAAGGGGCAATACAAAAGCCTGTTTGTGGAACTTCAGACTTCTGTCTTTTTGATTCTTCTGTCACGACATGAGACGGGATAAACCATGTCAATCACGTCAAGGACCAATACAAAAGCCTGTTTGTGGTACTGAAGACTCCTGTCTCCTTGATTCTTCTGTTACGTCATGGGGCGGGATAACCCATGTCAATCATGTCAAGATTGAGTCTGATGGTAAGCCATATTTTGAAGACTTGCAGTAGGCTAAACAGACTTTTAGAACAGGATTTGTACAGCTGGATAGTGTGGTCTTAAGTTCTCCTGTCGATCTGATGTGCATTCATACCCACAAGGACATATTTAATGCATATTTGTAGAGTATGCATTGACCCCAATTAGTATCTGCGTTACTGAGATAACATAGGCTTTGCTAACTTGGAAGCATAAAAAGTTGAGTAGTCCTACTGGAGTTTGAGTTTAGAAAGCTTTATTGAATATAATAGACAAAGTAGAACATCAATACAGATAATAAGTCCCAAAAAGGGATATAAAAGCTATACCAATTACAAAAAGCTTTTGCTGATTTTCTTTTTAAGAAGGAAAAAAAAAAAAGAGAAGAGGAGAGGGAGAAGAAAAAGAGCAACAAATCATAAACATTCAATATATAGTATTCAAGTAACATGTCTAGAAAGAAAATCAGTAAGTGGTAACCATAACAGATCCTTTTTGATTAATAAAGGTAAGGAGGTGGCATATGCACGATCAAGTCTATGATGGTGGCATAACAGATTCCACCAAGCATTATATGAGATTTTTGATGTGTCCTTCCAATTAGTTGTGATGATCTGAAAGGAAATAGCTATAAACAAATCTATAAACTTTCGTACATTACAAGAAACATTCCAAAGAGGAGAAGAGCCACCTAAAAAGATATGTGAAATGTCAAAAGGTACGTCTGTATTTAAAATATCATTAAGCTTAGACCATACATGAGACCAGAGGGATTTAACCAAGGGGCAGTGAAAAAACATATGGAGGAAATCACTATTGGCATGTGAACAGGACCAACACTTCTTGGAGTCAAGTAATCTAAATTTATGAAGGTCGGAAGGGGTGAAGAAGAGTCTATTGTAGAAAAAATATAAGGTCTGTGTGGTGCTTGCGGAGCGAGAAGCTGTGTGTATTTTTGACCAGATAGAATTCCAGCTTTGATAGGAAAATTCCTGAGCTAAATCTTGTTCCCATATGAGTTCTAACTTTGATTTAACCCTAATGACCTGTGAAAGGGAGAGCATTTTGTATATAGCAGCAGCTCTAAGAGGAGTAGAAAAATCTGGTGCAGGGGGGAGGATCGGATCATTAATGGGCTGAAGGATGTTTTGAGAAAGTGCTGAGGCCAAGGCATTTTTTAACAAAGGGTATTGGGAGGAATGTGTATTAGAGACCTGAAAAGATTCGCGAATGTCTGAGAAGTTCCTCGGTGAGTTATTTTTATGTAAGTGATCGTAAGCAATGATGCCTTTATCAATCCAGTCCTTCCAAAATAGTGCCCTATTATGGATTTTTAAGAATTTATTATACCAAATCGGGGTCTGGGAATGAGAATCGATATGAAAAGTAAAGAAGCGAGACAGCGAAAGAGCGAGAGCTTTAGAATGTTTAAATATGGGGGTGATAAAGCGTTTTGGAGGCTGAGACAGACGAGTTGCTGTAAGAAATGAAAAAGGTGAGATTTGCGCAAGTTCGATAGAACTCCAGGCAGTTGAGGTAGAGCATGAGGAGTCTGAAAGAAAAGGCCAAATCTGTTTTAACGTGAAAGCAGAATGGTATCTGCGAATATTGGGAAAGTTAATTCCTCCTAGATCTTTAGGTTGTTGAAGCCGGGATAAAGAAATCCTAGCTTTATGATTGTGCCATAAAATGTTTACAAATATTCGATTGATGGTTCTGAAGAAGAGGAGCGGGAGAGAGATGGGAAGCATTGAAAGATAAAAATTGACAATGGGAAGGAGCATCATTTTAATGGTGGAAAGTCTTCCCCACCAGGATAGGAAGAGAGGGGACCAACCCTCAATGATATTAGATAACTTTTTCAGAATGTCTGAGTGATTAATATTGATGGTTTCTCTGATAGTATTCGCGTATAGGACACCTAAACATTTAATGTTCCTGGGATTCCATTCAAAGCCAGAACCTTGAAACATGTGAGGAAGGCAGAATATATTTAGGGGCAAAACCTCAGATTTATCGATATTTAACTTGTAACCAGAAACTAAAGACTATTCATTTAATAAGGTGAAGTAGATGGGTTAGAAATGTAAAGAAGAATATCATCAGCATAAGCAGTGTATTTAATATCGATATTCTGAAATTTGAAGCCCGTATAGGACAATGAGCGACTAATTTTTTCCAGAAAAGGTTCTAAAGCAAGAATGAAGAGAAGAGGGGAGAGGGGAGAGCGGGCAACCCTGTCTAGTACCTCTATGGAGAGAGAAGTAATTAGATTGAGAGCCGTTGACCCAAATGGAAGTGGAAGGAGCAGAATATAGCAAATGGATATGCTGAATGATATGGGGACTGAAACCGTGCCATCTCAATGCTCCAAACATAAAGTCCCAGCTCACCCTATCAAACGCTTTCTCAGCATCTAATGTAATAGATGCAACAGGAGAATCCATCCTTGAAGCAAGGTGAATGATATTAAGAAAGGTTCTTGAGTTGTCAGTAATTGATCTACCCTTTACAAACCCTGATTGATAAATATTAATAAGATCAGGGATAACTTTATTAATGCGAATATCTAGAATTTTAGCATAAATTTTACAATCAGTGTTGATTAAGGAGATAGGCCTATAATTTTTGCACATGGAAGGATCTTTGTCCTTCTTAGGTATCAAACATAACATAGCCTGAGTGAAAGAGCCAGCGGATTTACCTGTAATAAGAAAGTAATTAATCAGTGAGAGTAAGTGGGGTATTAAGATTGATTTAAAGTGAAGAAAAAAGCGAACAGTAAAGCCATCCGGACCAGGGGATTTATCTTTGGGCAACAGAGTAATGGCGTTGACTATTTCATTGTCTGATATAGGAGTATCTAGGGATGTGAGGTTTATAGAAGTTTCGGGAGTTTTAGGGATAGCTTGAAAAAAGGAATCAATTTGCGCAGAAGACGGATTGGATTCTGGAGTGTATAGGGAAGTATAGTACTGAACAAAACACTCAAGAATTTTGTCATTTGTAGAGTGACAAACTCCCTGATTATCTTTAATAGCATTAATTTTGGATTTTTGCTTCTTGATTTTAAGATAGTTTGCAAGTGATTTACCCGCCTTGTTCCGACCACCATACATCTTTGCATTAAATTTGAGAAGATTATTACTGGCAGAATCCCATGAGTGTTTATTGTATTGCATTTTTGCTTTAATAAGAGAGGATAATGTATCAGTAGAATTTGTTGTGAAATATTGATGTTCGAGGTCTTTAATCTGTTTAAGAATAAGGGAAGACTGCAGGAGAGCTTTCTTCTTCTTCTGAGATACATAAACAATAATAAATCCTCGTGCAGCAGCCTTGAAGGCATCCCAAATGGAATGAAAGTGAGGAGTAGAGTGAAGATTGTTAAGGAAAAACTCTTCTATAAATGATGTAAATTGTTCAACAAATTGGGAATCTAAGAGAAGAGAATTATTAAAGCGCCAGCGACGAGAGGAAGGAGAGGGTGTAGGGTAACCCAGATCTAAAATGACGGGGCGTGGTCTGAAATGAGGATGGAGCCAATTTCTGAGTTAGACATGAATTGCAAGGCGTGTTGTGTAAGGAAAATATAGTCGATTCGGGAGTAGGATTTGTGAACAGGGGAAAAGAAGGAGAATTCTAACGTGTCGGGGTGGGAGATTCTCCATGTGTCTATTAGACCTCTAGAGGAAATAGCTCTATAAAAGGATTTTTGCATCTTGTTGGGAACGTATCTGGTTTGTGACTTCCGATCCAGAAAGGGGTCCATGAGTTGGTTACAGTCACCACCCACAATTAAGCTGTCAGATGCATGCGAAGAGAGAAGAGTAGAAAATTCATTCCAAAAAGCTAAATCAATGCCATTAGGACCATAAACATTACAAAAGGAAAGTTGTGTATCATTAACAGTGGTATTTAAAAACAGCCATCTACCATTGTTATCGTGAAACTCATTATGTAACTGAACATTTAACGTTTTGTGAAACAAAATAACAACACCATTCTTATTATTGACTGCTGGAGAACAAAAAATTTCTCCTACCCATTGCCTACGCAGTGAAGACAGATCTTGTTGTTTGAGGTGTGTTTCTTGCAACAATGCAATTTGACACTTCAATCTCGCCAAATGAGATAAGACTCGCTGTTTTTTAACAGGGTTGCGAATACTTTTAACATTCCAGGAGATAACCCGAAGACCCTTCATGAGTAAATGTTAAATAGAAGTAAATATAAGGATGAAATAAAGTAAGAGGGGGAGGAGAATAGAGAATGAATTAGCGAGGAGGGGAGTAAGGAGATAAAGATAGCAGAAGACAGCCCAAGGAGAGGAATTCGTTTGAAATGGTCGCAGCAGGAACAAGCTAAGGGAAAAGTACGGTGCAAAAGGTTGAGATAAAATAGGAAGAAAAAGAAAAAAAAAAAAAAAGAGAGAAAAAGGTTTAGGAGAAAGTCAAAAGAAGAGTAATGTTGCCAGGAAAAAAGTAGAGAGGAGAGGAAGTATAGAGAAAAGAGAAAACAAAGAGGACAGAAAAAAGAGGGAGCAAAGGCTCCCGAAAAAGTTAGGAAAAAAAGGATGACAAAAAGCCAGGAAGCTTTAGTCATGGCGATCAATGAGAAGAGGACAAGTCACATTGTTGAGGGAGGGGGGACAGCAAGTAACCAAAACAACCACACCACTGGGAGGAGCGTCGAGAACAGAAATCAACAGTGTAACATCTAATAAACAGGAAGGGTTTAAATATTCAAAAAAAGGACGATCCAAACAAATGAGATAAAGTGAGGTGGGGCTTACCGGCCACAAGGGAACAAATCAACTGGATACATCAGACAAGATAGACAAACGGATGGTCTTAACCATCACACAGGAGGAACCTGAAAACAGACAAAGGAACAATTACCAATAAATCACAACGTATGTATGACCTAAAAAAAAATAATAATAATTTTTAGAATAAAAGAAAAAAGGTATATTAAGCAGCGGACAATAACAAGACAATTAATGTTTGCCAACATCCATGTGTTCCTCTCGATGGGTATGAATAAACTTCCGGAGGTCAGCTGGATCGTCAAATGAAAATGTTCTTTCTTTGTAAGTCACTTTGAAAAAACAGGGGTGTATAAGGCCATAGCGAGCGTTCATGGATTTTAAGGCCGGTCTAAGATCGAGGAATTCTTTGCGTCTACTAGCAGTTGGTTTAGACACATCCTGACTGAAAAAAATCTTGTGGCCAGACCAGAACATCTGCTTGTGTTGTTTGGCTGCAGCGAGGATTGCCATAAGGTCGGAGTATAATAGAAAGTAGGCAATGATACCTCTTGGTTTGGTGGCAGATGATGCATTTTGAGGCCCTAATCTATGCGCTCTTTGAATATTAAAGTCAACTGATTTTGGGAGACCAACAATCTGCAAAACCTGAGATTTCAAGAAGGAGATCATGTCGGAGCCTTCTGAACCCTCCGGAATTCCGTAAATACGCAGGTTGTTACGCCGATTCCGATTCTCTAAATCCTCAGTAGATTTTTTAAGTTGATTGATTTCTTTGGTAAGGGCGTCAACTTTAGCAATTACATCCTGCGCATCGCTCACCTTCTGTTCAACATCAGAGAGTCTCGTGTCAAGACCGGACCACTTTTCCTCGATTCTTTGGAGAGTAGTGGTGGTATCCGACATGAATGGGCGGAAGAGACGCAACTCCTCCATGATGTCCTCTAACGTGATGGGAAGAGGAGACTTGGTGGGAGAGGAGGGGTCTTTTTTGAGACATTTGCTGTTGTTGCCAGTAGAGTCTTTTCGACCTCCAGAAGCGGACCCTGAAGTTCCTTGAGATTTGTTAGACTGCAAGAGATCCATAGTCGCTAGAAATAGAGTTGCTGAGGAACAATAATCAAAGTAAATGCAGTGGAGACTGAAAGCGTTGGAACGCAGCAAAGATAATAACAGATATGACCGTGAGTACTTGTAGAAAAAGAGTGAGTAGCAAAAGGGAACTACCCAGGGGCAAGTAAAGTTGGTAGAACAAGCTCGTGAGAAAAAAGAAGACCCAACTGCAGACCAGGGAAAGGAATGGCAAGAAGAGAGAAAAAAATAAAAAAATAAAAAAAAATAAAAAAACAGGTTCCAAAAAGCCAAATAGAAATGCACCAAAACTCTACAACATCATCCAAACCAACCGCAGGTAGGAAGGAGCAGACGTGAGAGGCTCAATATATATATACTGAGGTGAATTGCTATTTGGGATAAAGCCTTATCAAATGCACTATAAAAAGCCGCATATGATAGCTGCTGCAGTGTTGTTCAATTTGCTGTACAATTGAATGCACTATTATGAATACACAAACCAATTTAGCTGCAAAGCAGAGGTGAAATAAGCTGCACATTTGAAAGTGACCACATGATGGCAGTCGAGGTATAAAAACAACAAAGGCAGAATAAAAGAATATGAACTGCAGGTCTTGAATCCGAGCATGTGAATGACAGAAGTATTGCAATTCAGTAAAATGCAGTTCTTAATTTCCTTCAGAACATATGTAGCATGAGCTAAATAAAGGAACTGCCATGTCTGACATCAGGGATCATCTGATTAATCTGCTTTCTTGATGTCCTCAAGCCCAGCCTCCTCTTCTGATGTGAAATTTCGTCTGCAAACGAAGCTACCCCAGGAGCCACTAATTTAGTCTGCTCATCTGATTACACCGCCATTAACTAGCATTTGGCGCACCGAGGTGTCTCCTCTCACAGCCGGCCGTGTGGAAGGATCTGACACTGGGCTGGAACGCCGACAATGCCATTGGAAATTGCCCCTCAGTCACAGAGAGCCACGCCAGAAATAGGGGTTGACAACGAAGCTGACTCACTTTCTTTTTCATAACAGTGAAGTGCGAGTCTGTTATAAAACGCTCTGCATGCAGCTTGAAACCTTCTTTTAGTTAATGCGCTGCTTTAGGAGATGGAGTTGCAGTGCCACTCTAAGCTCGTGCGAAATGGCGGCCGTGGTGCCAGGCATATCCGGCTGAAACAGAAGACAGAAGCATATTTCGATGGTCAGAAACTCGCCGCCGTCATCCTGGCAGTTTCCAACATACTCACATCAATTTGTGAGCGGGCACAGTTCAGCGGGGGGTCCCTTCGTGGTGAAGGCTGTTCCGATGCTACGGAGCCTCCTCAGGGTGCGGCCATCTTGCCGCCGTCGCCGCGCGCTCCGTCCTACTGGAGTTTGAACCATTGCTCATTAGGTCAAATACACGCTGATGCAATAGTTCACTGAGCTATCTGACCCAATGCTTCAGTACTTGACGTGTTCAGTGTGTTGGACAGATTAATTGATAGGCATCTAGAAAAGGCATGTTTTTTTGCTAGTACTCACAGTATTCTGCTACATCCAGCCACAGGTCCTGAGAGTAGAGCTTGTCCTGTACTAGCCTTGAGTTGCCATCATCTATCTATCTAATTGAGTGAATTAGTGTGCTAAGTGCTACCACTCATACAAAGCACAACACTGTTCGGGTCACCTCTAGGGCTGTGTATTGATTATCATGTATCAAGCAATATGGCACAGGGGATAGTCTAGGGGTTTGGTTGTTAGGTGTTCTGAAGGCGGAGACATCAGCACTCATCCTTTGCAGCTGTCCTCTGAAGAAACTAAATCCTCTGAATGGAGTCCCATAGGGGCACTGATGCAATCCAAGATAGCTGCTTGTTTCAGGTTGTCTTTTTAACTGTATGATGCACCCAGGTACTGACCGATCAGGGGGACAAAGGTCAAGCACCAGATAGGGCCTGGTGTGGATAACTAGTCTCATGTAGGTAAAATAAAACCCACTGTAACAAGGTGACAAGTAGCTCCTAGAATCAGGGCAGGATGGGAGTGAGATTGCCACATGGTTCATTCCATTGCAAAGTGAAGAGGGTGGGGGGGGGGGGGGGAGTTGGTTGTTTATGCTGAAAGTTTGCAGATCCTTGAAATGCGAGTACGATGTACAAGGCAAATAACGTTTTTTCACAGTCTGGGTGGGTGTGGGGGGGTGGAGGGGACAGGCAAAGTTATTATTGTTAAATAGTACTTGTACGTCTATAACCAACCCCAAATAATTATGCGAGATGTGCCAATCTGCAGGAAGATGAACCACCATGAGTGGCGGCCGCCTTGTCTCTGACGAACCAGTATACCTGCCCTACCTGCGACCAAGTTATACCTGCATTAGGCTGTGGATGTGACATCTCGGCATTGCTGGGACTGCGCCGATTTATTGGTTCCCCGGCAATTTCTGAAAACATACTATATGTCCCAGCTCACAGAGAGGGTTGACTAAGCGCTGAAGGAGCGAGTGTTTTGTGTGAGGGTGTACAGAACTCAAAAGGCAATTCTTTCCGAGCTCTCTCTCCTACTCAACTCATAAGGAAGCAGCTTAAGTAACAAAGAAGACACAGGGGTCAAGTTGCATTTAATTTTAGAATTCTATGTTTGTGAGTATTCCTGCTTTTATATCTGTGACGTGTCTTCATATAGGTTATCAAAACCTGGTCACCCTCACCTGCCTGGACGTGGAGTAGGTTAGATGTCTGCAGGAAGGAGCCTAGGATAACAGTGTCCTGAAAAGGATTCTGCGTCCTGCCCTTCTCTGGTCCTGAAATAGCATATAGCCCTGGGGCAGGGACAGAAGCACATGGGGAAGAAACATGCATGATTAATAATGGTTATAATTGATCTTATAATGAGCAAGAGATAAGCTGGCAAATACTGCATACTGATATGGGAAACAGCACTCAGTGAGCTGACACACCCTCTCCAATTTGTATATAATGAGCAACCATTTAGCCAGCAGTCAGTCACCACCTCTGCTGCCTTTCTTGAGCTGGTGCACCTGCGATAGTACAGCATGGCAAGTTTACACAGTTCCGGGGGCATGCACGCTCGCAGCGTTTCTTCTCAGAAAACTGGTGCTAGACAGGGTGCTAGCCAGGGTAGCCATGCTGGGGGTTCTTTCGGGGGCTATGCGGGTGGCAGCTTTGTTGGTGGTGCCAGAAGTAGCTTGGCTGGTGGTGCAGTAGGTAGCTTGCCCGCTCGCAGTGTTTCTTCTCAGAAAACTGGTGGCAGACAGGGTGCTAGTCAGGGTAGCCATGCTGGGGGATCTTAGGGGGGCTATGCGGGTGGCAGCTCTGTTGGTGGTGCTGGAAGTAGCTTGGCTGGTGGTGCACTAGGTAGATTTGTTGGTGGGGGTGTTGTTGGCAGTGAACATGGGGGCCAGTGGATCCAGTGGGGCCAGGCTGCTCATGACGACCAATGGAGCCATGCTAGCCAACCAAATAGTGAGGGCCTTCTCTCTGCCGGGGAGAAAGCGACCATGCAGAACCTCAACGACCGCCTGGCTGCCTACCTGGACAAGGTCAAGGAACTGGAGGATGCCAACACCGCGCTTGAGCGTAAAATCAAAGAGTGGTACGAGAGTCACAGATCAGCTCTTGTAGAAACGGACTACAGCAAATATTTCAAACAAATTGCAGATCTGCAAGCTAAGGTGAAGTATCATGTCCAGTTCAATTGATTCCTTGTCTTAAACAATGAACTACCGGTCAAAAATAATTCCTTAATTTTCATTGTAGAATGTGAAGGTACTTCTTTCTCTTTTCCCTCTTTTAGAGTTTGCCTAATCCAATTTCTTTTGTATGTCTCTCTATGTACTTCTCTCTCTCACAGTTTTTGTCTATTACAAACCTACCGCTTTATAAAAATTGAACGTGATATTAAATATTTTTCACAGAGACATTGACAGGTAAAAAGAGGTTCAAACATAAGCAGCTGTCTATAGCATGTGTTAATTAGACCAATATTCTCTGCAATGTGTGTGCTCCATCATATCAGAAACCTCCCAAATATACCTGAGTTACTCTGTGCCGCACCAAGGGGGGAGTCATTAGGATGGCGGGCAATCGTTATGATTACCGGCCGGGCGGACTTGGCCACTAATATGGGAGCGGTACCTACCAGGCACCGCCATCCATATTAGGATGGGTGCGGTAACTGGCCTTTCCATGGGGGCGATGCCGCCATAGAAAGGCTGGCAGGGATGTGCTTTGGGGCACGTTTCGGGCCCAAGGGGGGTGGAGGGTGCAATTGGGGGTACCATAGTACCCCCCTGCATTCCTATGCACAAGGTAGCAGGCACTGCGCAGTGCCTGCCACCTTGTGCATGGGAATAGAGAACATGTCAATTTGGTATTGCGGCGGGCCGCAATGTCAAATATACCGAATGCGACCACCAGGGTGGCGGTCGCATCCTAATCAGCGGTGCGGGACCGCTGCACGTCTGGCAGCCGGTCCCATCACCGCGAGGATGGCGGACTGAAGTCCGCCCACCATCCTAATGGGCCCCTTAGTGTCTGTCCTGGAATTGTGTTCTAAACATTTTACTCACTAACGTTCTTCTCTTGATTGCAGGATAAAAATCTTGTAATTATATCTGAGTTCTAGAAAAACACATAAAAAGCAAATCACAAAGTTGGAAAGCGAATGTTTAGAGATAAAGTTGTCAGTGATGGTCTGGTATTTTTATATTTCTTCCTTTCTGAAGCACACGTCACTAAATCAATTGGTACTAAATGCTCTAACTAAGCACACACTGCAATCAATTAATACACACTCTTATGCAGCAAACAGCATACAACCTGAACAAAAGTTGTAGAGCAGGTGTCATGCAGTTAAAAAGGTAGACACTCATATCATGATAGAAAACTATGATAACAGAGATAAGTTAAGGGAGAAAACATAATGTATTTTTCTGGCATGGGTAAATGGAAAAGGAGACTTTAAAACACAAGAAGCACACAACAACAAACCACAGTAGGAGAAGCTAGAGTATGTTTCCCATCCCTGCTCTGACCCAGCACTGGCTCATAAAAGCAACAAATCAGACAAAATAAACGTTTTCCAATTCAGATTCCTAGCCAATTTCTAACAGTTTTTCGAGAATGCCCAGTTGAAAATCTTATTCGGTACAGTATGTTTTCTTCTCTGATCTTGTTGCACCCCGGTTTACCCAGAGGCCAAATCTTACTGGAGTGCAGCTTCTTTCAACAGCCTCACCTACTGACGCAAAGCCTCAAATAAAATGTTTTCCATCTAGAAACCTCCCATAACACAAAACATTTCCCCTTGACTCCAAACATGTCTAATGAGTGAGACCAAGATTAGCCCATCAAGACAGAACGCTGTTTCTCGCGGGTCCCTGCAGTTTCTCGGAATTATAATCCCAGGTTTCACAACCGCCTTTATTCCCAACCCCCGGGCTCCCAAGTAATAGTCTTCGGAAGAACTGCTCTTGCAGCGGCTTCGTGCACTCGAATGTGGAATGTGACCCAGAAAGGAGTTTTCATCAAGTCCAGAGAGAGAGTCTGGTAATATTTACTTGCCTTTTGCAATCAGACTGCTTTAGTTTGCAGTAGCCTTTAAGAAGAAAATTCAATTTGTTTACACGTATTGTGATCTAAATACATAATGTATTTACTTTGAAATACAAAATTAATGTAAACTAATCTCAGCAGTTTTGATTCACAATCAGCTTGGAAAATCACGTTCGCATGTTTTTAGGAAATCTTCGAACCAATTCCTTATGTTGCAGCTACTTTTCTTTCCCAGCTCACCAAGGAAGGCCCGGTGTCTACCGAACGTTTGAGCTGATTATAATGTGTTAAATTGGTAAATCACTCACAGGTGATGAGCAGCAGAGGAAGTAGTCAGAGTCTAAGGTTACCATATTCAACACAGAGCCCAAAGTACTCACTACAGAAGCCAGCAAATGTTTACAATGGCAGAACTAAATTGCAGCCAAATGAAGTGAAATTCTGTCTTTTGGCAATTATCACCAGCACTAAGATCACGGTGTGTCAAGCTGATAAAGTGCTGAGATGCAGTTTTTCATGTTTGTATTTGAGTGTGACATTCAGTACTTTAGGCAGTAGACTTACTCAGCAGCTCAACCCTCACCGATATGGAGGACACCACTTAGTGAACATAAAATGTAACGTTTTAATTGCCATTAAAAATAACAGGCCCAACTTGCAGCCCATGTTAAATGTAATAGGGTATGAACGAGTAGGCCTTAACTCTTCCTTATGCCATCTTGTGTTTGCAGATCCTGCAGGCCCAAGCGGCCAAAGCCAGCGTCGTCCTGCAGATCGATAATGCCAGGCTGGCGGCTGAGGACTTCAAACTCAAGTGAGTGAAACACAGTAGTGACGTGTCGCAAATGGTTCATATCATCACACTTCCAATTCAAATTCAGGCAGCCTGGAAGTCAAGAAACACTGAAGCCTCCTAGCAGACCTAGGAGTCTTTTCCCCTATGGCAGATAACTCACTCACTGGCAGCCATGTTACAAGGGAGTTTTACAGGGGTTTTTACTTGTGGCTCCTCTTGTGCATTGAAGGCATAGATTCATGACTTGGGTAAGTCACCCACTTTACTGACACTGTTCCTAATAAAGTGAGCATTGTCAGTTTTAGCTGCTTGCTGTTCCATGATAAAGGTCTGACATATAGAAAGAGAGCAGGTTAATGTAGAGCACGTGCCCCGGCAATGTGCCTATATCTACAACACAGTATTAGCTGCTGGTGACACCACCAGAGCAGGAACTCATGGGAGCTCCCTTCCAAAATGCCTACTCCTCACATAAGGCATTTATGTCATATTAGATGAGTATACTTCCTTAAAGTGCAGCATGTTAAGGGATTAATTGTTAGAATATAGCAAGGAAAGTGACAGTTTTACATGAACTACACTTCAAAGGAGAAATGGAGATAACTCTAGTAGGGGAGGAAGCAGACACAGTGCTGTTTGCACTGGGTCCATTGTAACACTATTTCCAGATTAAATAGATTGGATTTGTGCTGATACAATTTGGCACTAATGTTTGCAGAACCTGACAAGTAGAAAAACTAGTTTTTAAATGAATGACCAGTGTTAAAACAGCCCTTTGTTCGTCCAAATGTTGGTGCAAATGCCAGGACAAATGTTCACCAGAACTAGCAAAATCAACGTGATGAAAAAAACTTTGTAGTAAAAAAAAATGGTGGTGAAAAACAGTACTGGTACTTATCTACTCCATGTAACCATGCGTATCAGTATTATGTGTATGCAAAATTGCCCCCATATGATGAGTGATTTCCTCTGGAATAGTGACTGTCATCCAAAATTAGCATTTCCCTGTGTCATTCTCAAATGTTGAGAGTTTCCGGGAGAATGTTCTCATGGTTTCACCTGGCAAATGTATCCCTGGAAACACCTGAGGTAATTCCGTACATGAAATTACAGCATCCATCGTAATTCACTATTCAGCCGGTAACACCGGCCGCTCGCCGATAAGAGACTAAGGGACCACTCAGAAGGAAGGTTTACAGAGTGTTCCTTGAGAAAGCCTTGGGATTTTCTGCCCCAAAATACACTCAATGATTTTTCCGGTAACTTCCACTAAGACTCATACTATCTGTATTCTTTCATAGCTGACACCATGTTTGGCTGGGGAGGGTAAGGCTTGTTGCACCGCATCTGATCAGACAACAGCTAAACTAATAGATAGAACATGCTTTATCAAAGAGCCTGAGGCTTTCATTGACATGTTCCTAGGTATGAGAATGAGCTGATGCTTCGCCAGAGTGTGGAGACTGACATCAATGGGCTGCGACGAGTCCTGGACGAGCTGACCCTGGCCAAATCTGACCTGGAGTCAGAGCTGGAGAGCCTGACTGAGGAGCTGGTAACACTCAAGCAGAACCACGAGGAAGTAAGAGATAGCAATGTGTTTCAGAATGGTCTTGAAAGTGATGAATATGGGATAAACCCAAAGTACCAATCATTTTCAGGACCAATCTTTTAGAGGCCAGTGAAAGGCACCAAATGTCCATATGTACTAAAGACCATCATTGTCCAATGGTGATGCACTACGGCTGAGTTCATGTCAGATTTACAGGATAGCCGATGACTATTTAGATTCGCCTATACTAATTTGTGTTATGAGGATATGCTGCAAATCTGGCATGGATCATAAATCAACATCGGATACTCCTGTTGTAAAGTGTCTGGCTTACACTAGCATGCCGAACATTACTTAGTGAGCGAGTGACAATCAGTAAGTTCTTTTAAAATTACAGTACTACAAGAAAACCTTTTTTAACATAGGCAGATTTCTATTGTTGATGTTCTATTTTTCACATCTCTTGCATGCAAATTGTTTTCAAATTAAGGGTACTTGTCTTATTTTCTCCTTGTAGGAGATGAAGGCTCACCAAAGTGATAGTCAAGGAGACGTCAGCGTCGAGATGCATGCTGCTCCAGGCATAAACCTCCTCGGCCTCCTAACCAAGACAAGGGAGCAATATGAAAGAATGGCAGAGGAGAACCGCAGGCGGGCCGAAGAAGAATTCAACCTAAGAGTATGGACTCCTCTTCCCACTATGTTCATTGTCGAAACAAAACAGAGAAGACCCCATCAAATAACCCTCATTTGTCTTTCAGAGTGCTGAGCTGAAACAACAAATCTCAACAGGGGTGGAGCAGGTGCAATCAAGCAAGACTGAGGTGTCAGAACTGCGACGGTCCTTGCAATCGCTGGAGATAGAGCTGCAGGCACAACTGGCAATGGTAAGGGGAAGTTCACCTCTCAGAAGGCATCTCCACTATTACGAACCCTAAAAGTGTTGTGTGATAATATAATATGAATCTGTTGCACTTTATGAAATCAAAATAATGAATTGTGCAATTGCACGTTTTTTTCTCCAAAGAGAAAATGTTCTTTTGACTATTTTGGAGCGGTCACTACTCAATTCCTACTCTGTATAAGGATGTACTCCTGCCATTGACAGAGGTACATCTACAGCCATTTTCAGGGTAGGACTGGGTTGGGGGAAACTTCTGCAAACATCCACAAACTCTCAAATTCTGGGTGTTCTATAATTTTCTAGGGCACCCATGTCCTGGAAGTCCCTCCTAGCCCGAGAATAAGCTTTACCCCAGCCATGGCCCATGCAGGTAAGAGCAGTGGGGCGGTAGGGTCGGGTCAGGGGGATTTCAACAGACAATGACAAGGAAAAATTAATTATTTATTTCATTTTCCCTCATGGTCGTCCGTCGAAATGCCCCCGACCTGTCCATACCGTTCCACCGCTTCTACCTGCACGGCCAGATCTGCTTTACCCATGTGGAATATTCCACCGCAATGGTGTAACATTACAACTAGGTAAATTGATTTTTGAGTGCCAGTTCACATTTTGTGAATTTATTTACATCCTTTATTTTGCTATTTGGACACACACACAATTTTGTGAGCTGTGCCCAGTGTGTCTAGAAGCATAGTGAATGTAAGAACATCCAGCCCATATTTGTTCAAACCCTTGTCCCCCACTCTTAAGCACTTTTGGTCACTGAATTCTATATCTTTCCCATTATTCCAGCTCCTTCTTCTTGGATCTTTACCCATGCCTAGGTTTTTTTCCATTCACCTTACTCTAGGGCTGGATGAGTGATGGAGCACTGCCGTTTGAGAGGCCCCACAAATGCATATTATGTCCATAAAAGGTAAAGTAACACAATAACTCAACTCAAATTCACTGAACAGTCATCGCGTAACAACTGATAGACAAATCACTACACTATAAACAGCTTGTGCAAGAAGTAGAGTCAGAATTAGATCCCTTGTCCATGAGAACACCAGCAATGAGATGTATGAACCAAAAAGAAACAATGTTTGTAGACATATTTTCTCAATAGATTTGATCTCTACTTTCTAACTGTGCCCTTTTTGTTGATTGAACAGAAAAGTTCCCTGGAGATGGACTTGGCTGATACAGAGGGAACCTATTGTGTTCAACTGGCAGAGCTGCAAGCCAAGATCAGCATCGTAGAGGAGCAGCTGGTCGAACTCAGGGAAGAGACAGAGCACCAGAGTGATGAGTACAACCAACTCCTGGACATCAAGAGCCGGCTGGAGCAGGAGATTGAGACCTACAAGCGTCTTCTAGAAGGCTCAGGCGGGTAAGAAGGCGGAAGCACGCTCCATTAATGAATTCCTTCACTTACCTTAGCAAGGCACACTATGTAGAAGGATCTCACAATAGAGAAGAATGTGTAATGTCAAAAGGCAGTCAGAATGAGGTTAAAGAGGATTCAGCTCCTCTGAAAAAGATTCCCATCACTTTTCAAATTGAGGGACATAGGTCCAGATGTACGACCAAATTTTGAGGTGGCGAACGGGAAAACGGCCCGTTTGCGACCACAAAATTGGTCTGCCCCATGTGCAAACCCTATTTTGCAAGTTGGTAATCTATTACCAACTCGGAAAATAGGGTTTGCCACTCGCTATTAGGAAGGGACGTGCCAAGGGCGTCCCATCTTAATAGCGAGTCTCACTCAAATCTATGATCGTTTTGCGACGTAAATTGTGGTTGCAAAACACTCACAGTTTACCAACTACTTCATGTAGGTGGTAAGTCACTCGCAAATGGGAAAGGGTCCCCAGGGGACACCTTCACCTTTTTACTGCAGTCTCCTCAGTGGGAATACTTTCAGTTTTTTATTTTGGTTCCATCAAGAAGACATTCAGATGTCCGGGTTTTTGGAGTGCCACGGAGAGAGAGAGAGCCGTAGCAGTGGGAGAGGCAGCTCGGGTGTGTAGCACCGGAACCGGAGCTGGGGAAAAAAACACCGAAATACCGAGCATACCGAAAGGTGCCAAACAGCAGGTTTGCCGCCTGCCTCCGGCCGCTTGTGACTTACTTTTCCTGCGGTCTAGTGTTATCGCGGTTCACCGGTGGTTCGCCGATGGTTGTTGTTGACCTGCCGCGGCCCCCTTTGAGCTGCAGGGGTCGCTGGGCTGTTACTCAACTCTGCCTCTCTGTTCCTCAGCAGCGCCAGTAAGGAGCGTGTAGAGTGCGGGGGGGATAGGGATAGGGCGAAGGTTCCGGACTGGATCCTTAGCCTAAGGAGACCCATCCCATCCCAGCCCAGCCCAGCCCAGATAGGGGACTGTGAAAAAAAAAAAGTATTTTAGAGATTCAACGTTGAACGCCGAGAAAATGGTCCTCAAAAGGGCGAAGAATAATAAAATGAAAAAAACCCTCCCTCCCTCAGTTGAGGAGAGTGCCCAAATGGGGACCTCAGAAGATGGAGAGAATGCAGAAAAGAGGTCAAATTAAAGAAATAGTGAGGGACGTAATGACGAAAAAACCACCAAGGACATCATCCAGATTGTGTTCGAACTCGAAGGGAAGTAACTCCGGGACTAGGTCCATAAAAGACTTTGTGAGTAGACACTTTATGAAGAATCCTGTTGCTATACAAAATCAAGACGTAGAGATTGAGATTGATACAAGTCAAATGCAGGGATCATCTGAGAAAAACATTGAGGATATGGAACCTTCACTTTCTGACCACTGTGAACTAAGTGATATAAATATCAATTTGGAACCAAGACTTTCGTCCTCACCAAGAATGCTCTCTGACTCGGACTATGACTTCGGTGAGAGAGTATGTGAGGAACCCGCAGAAGGGGGTAACGAGCAGAGGGATAATAGTAACCGAGAGGAGAGAGCAGACACAGAAAAAAATCGGGGGCAATTGTCACAGGGTGGTTATAAGTCCGCGGATGAGACATTGCGAAACAGTATTGAGAATCTAGACCTATCTGCATCTGCCTCAATGTTGGATGTTATCCTAATGCTACAAAAGACTTTACAGGGCCTGCTGGAAGTCACACTTTCAAATAATAATATATTAAAAGCACAAGAAATGAGCTTAAGACTTACTGTCAGCGAGCTACAGGGGATAAGGGCTTTAATGCCGTCGGTGGTACGCCCGGTGTATGATATTGTAACTGATAATACAAATGAAGAAAATAGAGGGGAATCTAGGGTTGAGGTTGAAGTTGAAGATGTGTATATATCGAAACAACCGATGCTGATAAGAAGACGAAATGACCCTAGATGGCAAAAGCAAAGATTCCCTCTAGGGAAAGTTAACAGGTATAAAGGAAAGGGAAGGAGCAAGGTGAAACGAGTGATAAATAAAAATGTAGAGTGTGGGGAAGGAAGACGGAATGAGGCAACACCACTAAAGCAGAAGATAAAATCTAAAAGAAGGGTGACACCAAAGGCCAGTAAGGATGAGAATATGCAACAGATGAAAGTGAACCCCCAAAGAAGCAGGCCCGGAACAACTATGAGCGAAACAAGAGAAAGAAGGGTCCTGCAAAAAAACTGTTGGGAGGAGAAAAGGGAAAAAAAGGATATGGCCTGGGGAAAAGGTAAAACGAAATGTAACCCAAGAAGCTTAGTAAAAGCGGGAGCAAATGAAATAGCCCAAAACAGAGAAAAAGGAAAGAAGGGAGCAAAAATAGGAGACTGGGGAGTTGGAGAAGTGAGTGGAGGAAAGTGGGTATATTTGGAACCCCAGGAAGCACCTAAGGGCAGAAAAAAACTAAGGAAAATTTTGCCCCTAAATCGCTCACAACTACTCTCCTCGTTTGCAAAATGCCCAAGTCTATATAAAATTGAATCAAAAGATTTAAGACAAGTTGGATTCCTAATAAATAGTATAGGGAAAGATGTCACAAAAGTAGAGGTATATTCAGAGATGATTAGATCCGCAATAATAAAAGCAGAAGATGAGATGCTAAAAGAAGGAATACGATTGATTCAAGAGGTAGAAATAGACAAGTAGGCTATCCCGCCAGCACCTTCTTGAACCATCATGCAGGGTTGGGAAAAAGACAAGCAAGAATAATAACAGGTGCGTTTGGAGGCAGAGAGGGAATGGAAATTAGTGTTGAAAATCATGAATTTAGAAACAATGGGGGTGACTGGAGCATGGAGGATAGAGAATTAAATGAGGCATGGTGGACAGTAAATGAGTCGGGCAATATGAGCGAAATAGACTAGGAAAATGGGCCGCCGCATAGCCTAAGAATAATTTCTTGGAATATTAATGGATTAAAAGATCGAAGAAAGGTGGAGTATGTAAAGAATATTGCACAGACGGCAGACATTATTTGTCTGCAAGAGACTTGGTTATGCGACGATACCCAGATAGCTGATGGCTATAAACAGTTCTCCAAAAAGGCGATGAAAGCAAGACTAGGCCGCCCCTCAGGCGGAATTATGACCCTAATCTCTACTGGGGCAATAGTTATGGCAGACCTTATTAAGACCTCCTGTAAATGGATACTAGCAAATGAGATAGGTCTACAAGAGCATGGGAGGCTGAGTGAAAATATGGTAGTGGTGAATGTATATATGCAATGGGGCTCCCTCGGTGAATACGTGAAAGAAATGGGGCATTTTAAAGCGGATCTGAAATATCTAAATGAACAATTTGGGAAATGTAATTTAGTAATTATGGGAGATTTTAACCATAAGCTAGCACCGGCGAAGGTAGATACCTTGATGAATGAAATTTTAGATGCATATGATATAGTGCCAGCTCATTTCCCCAGTAGCAAAATGAATAAACAGGAGGAAGTTTCCTAGGGTCATATGGGCTTGTTAGTCTCAATGGCAGATTGGAATCTGATAGTCCAGCAGGATAAACATTTAGAAGAGGGAACCAATGTTGCCCTATAGATTACCTGTATGTACAGTTCTGGAATTTTGCTCTTGTTAAAAAGTTTGAGATAATCAAAAGGGAAGAAAGTGATCACTATCCATTGTATTGTGAAATACTAAGAGATACGCCACGAATCTGTAAAAAGGTCTTACCACAACAAATGGATTACCCTAAAAGATTAACTACAAGGCTGACGGAGGATTATATTGCAAAATTGGCAGGTTTCCAACAAAACCTGCCTGTAGATATTGTATGGAGTAAGAAGGTTGACTGGTTTGAAGAGAAAATAAAGCAGGCATCCCAATGTCTAGCGGTTAATATAAGGAAAACCTACAAAGGGGGTAAAAGACAGCAGGAGAGGGGGGTTATGCAAATGGGGTGGTTCGATCTGATGTGAAGAGAGAAGAAAAGAATACTAAGAAGGGTGGAAAGAAAAGTGAAACAAAAATATGAGCAGGAAGCCTACAATAATTTACTAAAACTAAGGAAGGAATTTAAAATGTTAGTGAGAAATAAAAAAATAAATTTTAAAGAAAAATGCTGGATCTCCCTGTTAGAAACCATAGAAACCAAAAATATCAAAGGGTTCTGGAGGCTAATTCAAGAAGCATCAGGCCATCCCCAAGGATCATTGATCTGTGAAGTAGATGAGGCATCCTGGGAGGAATATCTAAATCAATTGTATAGGCGAAATAATGGGGAAGAAATTGGTAGGGAAACTAAACTACAAGTAGTAATGAATTTCATCCCTTTGTGCTCGGTAGAAAATGTAAAGAACATCATTAAGAATCTAAATCTAACCCGCGCGGCAGGGCCCGACAACCTACCGGGAGTAATAATAAAAACTGAGACGGAATGGTGGGCCAACTTTCTTTCAAAAATGCTTATAGCCGTATTGTCCACAGGTATAATCCCCAAATCTTGGAGGGGTGCTGTAATCAGACCGATACACAAGAAAGGGGATGGAAAGGAGCCTAAGAATTATAGATTGATAAATCTATTGGACATTGGTGCAAAAGTTTTTTCTAAGATAGTTTTGAAAAAAATTGAAGGATTGGGTGGATACAAATGCCATTGTACCGGTGGAGCAAGGAGGGTTCAAAGAAGGACACTCAACCTTGGACCATTGTTTTGCCTTGTGGGTCGTGGTAAAAAAGACACTCGAACAGCAGGACAGGCTTTATTGCTGTTTTGTAGACTTCCGGGCGGCCTTTGATTTGGTAGACCGAGAATGCTTATGGGAAACGTTAAAAAGATACAACATCCCTGTCGATATCTTGGAAGTAATCCAAAGCTTACATAGTGAAAATTGGGCACAAGTCATCAAAGATACAGAAGGAGGCCTGACTAAAGAGATAAGAATCAATAATGGCCTAAGACAGGGGTGTGTGTTGGCTCTGTTATTGTTCTCCATATTCCTTGCTAAATTACCAAAAATATTAAGAACCGAACGTGGAGCAAGTCCCAAGATAGATGGAAAGCATTTATCATGTCTTCTATATGCAGACGATCTAGTCATTTTAGATCAAACAGTAGTAGGGTTACAAAAGAAACTAAATGCCTTCGAGATATACTGTAGGTCCAAACACCTAATAGTAAACATGGATAAGACAAAAATATTATGTTTTAGTAAGAAAAAACAGAAATATAACTGGTTTTTAAACAATATTAAATTGGAATCAGTAAGTGAATACAAATATTTAGGTGTATGGTTCGACCGAGGGCTAAGTTGGAAAATGCATCTTCAGGCACAAAAAATAAAGGGGCATGCTGGAATCTGTGGTCTGAAAAAATTTAACAACATTTATGGGGATAAATCAAACAGACCGGTGTTGAAAGCATTTAACGCAATGATTCCTCCGCAAATGCAGTATGGAGCGGAAATTTTGTGCCTGGGTGGTAAATTTACCTGGGAAAAGGAAGAAGGGAAATGTTTAAAATCTCTTCTTTCCCTCCCTAGCTCTTCAATGGTACAAGCTATTAGGCCAGCTTGGAACCAGCAAGTACAGATAAATACGTGCAGATTTTGGAAAAGGATGGAAGAAGATGAGGAGAAGAAAGTAGCTAGTTGGTGTAGAAGGGAGATCCAGCGGAGTGAACTGAAGTGGGCAAAAGACACTAGAAGAAAATTGGGTTTAATCTGTGGAAATCTAAAAGTAAAAATTGATCCAGAAACACTGTATATCGAAGAAGGGAAGAGTGCAATAAAAAATCTGGGAAATGAAAAGTCTAGAGAAATTGATTTGGAGTATGTGAAACAAAAAAGACAGTACACTTTATGTTACATGTCTGGAATAATGACAATTCATACCCATACTTAGATACTTTACCAAATTACAATTTGCGATTAGAATTATTGAAAATAAGAATAGGAATTAATCCTGCTCGTGCTAATGAGAGAGTAAAAAATATGTTGATGGATGATAATGGTAAATGTATATGTGGGCTTGATCTAAAATGTACAAGTGTTCATTTTGTATTTGATTGCACAAAACTGACGATAACAAGGCGGATGATCTTAAGGCCCCTGTTTCTGAAGTACGGAATAAGTACAAGAATACAAGCAATTGAGCTACTTACAGTTATGCAGCATTTAGAAATTTTTACAAGAAGCAAAAAGATTCCTATATAACAATGGAACGGAATGAGGTGGTCATAGGTGAATATTGTCGGTGATATAATGGTTTTAACTATTTATGTACTAGAAACCTTTTATATTGTATGCCCTGTTTTATTGTGAAACTAGAAAATGTTTTAGTTTAAATGAAATTGATTTTATGATTTTAAAGAATATTGTTATATTATCTTGTGCTTTTAACGTGTGATAAAATGGAATATGTAGTTTAAAGACCGAATGGTCATAATAAACTTATTTTTGACTTGACTTGACTTGACACCTTCACCTTCGTGAGTGTGTGTAAAAAATGTTTTTAAGAGCAGGCAGTGGTTTCACGGACCACTGCCTACTCTTAAACAATGAAACTGAAACGTTTCATTTTCTTTTTTAAACGCATCCCGTTTTGCTTTGAGGAAAATGGGCTGCAATAAAAAAAAACTGCTTTATTTAAAAAGCAGTCACAGACATGGTGGTCTGCTGACCCCAGCAGGCCACCATCCCTGGCCGTGCTAGCCATTCCAAAAGGGGTCGCGAATTGCACCTGACTCATGAATATTAATGTGGAAGGCAATTTGCAACCGCACTATGAATCGCAAACAGTGTCTGAGACACTAATGTAAATTCCTATTTGTGAGTCTCAAATAGTGAGTCGCAAAACGGTGCAATTTACGACTCGCAAATTGAAAGGGTCATACATCTGGCCCCAAATCTCCTAAACTGCATGCAGTTGTGCTGTATGAAAATCTGTATCGCTCTGTTGTGTGAACAATAAACGGCAGCAATTTTATAAAAAGTTGTGCACTGGTGATGTCGTGGTCAGTTCTAAAAAGCCCTTTTAACCCCTTGTGTGCCACGCCCTTTCCCCGCCCTGTGCCGGGCGTTGCATTAGCGGGCGGGGTTCATGGCGAGCTGGACTCGTCATGGGCACAGCGCAACCGCGGCCCATGACGAGTCCAGCTCGTCATGGGCACACAAGGGGTTAAAGGTATGCTGTTCTAGGATGCTAAGTTCAGCTAGTGCTGCTTTGTGTAAGATTTGTACTTGAGGTATATCCATCAGCATAAATTTAAATACAAAGGTACTCGCCCAAGTGTATGCTGTGTAAAATGCAGAATTACGCTTGGTTTCAGTTGGCAATGGGATTTCATGCACAGTAAATTTGTGCTACTTTAGCAGATTCTGCTTTTTATGAAAACCTGTGGGTGCTTTGTGCTGTTCCCACTCTGTTACATTCCTTCTGAAAGAATAACTGAGGGGTTGGTGGTTTGTAATACAAAGCAATTTTGGAGTGTTCAGACACAAAGTACTTTTTGTGCATAAAAGTTGATAGTTGCTGATGTTTGCACTATTTTAACCAACTCTGGACCGTAGTAGCGCCAGTGCAAACTGTTAGTAAATCTACATCAGAGATTATAAAAGTCAATGGGTTGTAAAAATGACTGCCACTGTCTCATCTTTTATATTTGTTGGGCGATCGGCTTGCTTCATCAATATGGTTGTGTTCATGGTTACGCATGACAACATGTTTTTCTGTTGAATGGAATGGGGTAAGCCAGGTGAAAATCGAAACCAGGCCACAGTTGTTTCAGTCGCCCCTAGTTCCCAGAATATGGGCAAGGAGTAAGGGCCGGATTTATAGTTTGGCGGATTGGTGCTCCGTCACGATGTAATGGACATCCTGTCCGTCTCTTTACAAGTGCCATAGGACATAATGCACTCTTAATAAGGGGGATGAAATATCCATCATATTTGGGATGGAGTAAACAATCCTTCAAACCCTAAATAAGGTCCTAAATCTTTACTAGAAGGCTTAGATGAATGAACAAATGACTGACAATTTCTAGAGCAGGAACAACGACCCAAAGGGGCGTCTTGGCACTGAAAAACGATTCCAGCCTAAGGGAGAGGTGCCTGCTAGTCAAGAATATGGAAGTGGAAAGAGCCAGGATTTAAGTTGTTTCCCCAAAAGACTGTGATAGGGTGTGCCCTAATCTGCAGAGGGAGTGAGCCCCACATCTTAGCTGACAGATAAGGGAAAGCTCTTCCACCTTGTCTAGATCGTTTGATTCTGGTATTGTATGAAGATGGAGTGAGGAGGGGTGAAGAAGGCTCAGCTGTTGATGGTGAATGAGCTTTTCTAGATGTGGCTTAGCCCTACTTCTGCCAGGCCTTTGTGCATTAGGCAGACTGCCTAAAACATTATTTGCTTATGCACAGGAAACCAATGTAAGGTGGTTGCTGATAGATGTGGATTCTGGGATGCCGAGCAGTAGCCTAGCTGCTGTATTTTGCATGAAGGCACTGTATAAGATACTGGGGGATGACATAGGTCATTCGCTCTATATAGGTTGGAGGCTATTAGTACCTGCACCCCTGTCTTGAGTGAGGCCAACAAATCATCTCAGGTGCAACGCTATTGGCTAAACGTATGAGTGATCATTTTAAAATATGCCTAAGGCAGTGCACGTTGCCCAAGTAGTGAGTTTAAATATGAAATACATGGCTAGGGATTTGAAGTTTTGCTAAGGCAGTATTCAATTGCATTATATTTGTACACATATAGAAGATGCATACTTTGAGATGTTGTATAAAGTTATTTTAATGTCATGGAAGTGTTTCAAGTGTTGTGCACATGTCATTGGAGATGTTTGCCATTACTCCCTGTGATGAATTGTGTAATTCCTTCTGTCCTCAAGAGATGCACTGTTCAAGGGCCAATCCAAAAGGCTTTTTACTCAGGACAATATCATTCATTGTGTTTCTGGAAACAGGTCCTCACAGGTCTCACAAACTAAACATCAGTCAGACTCTGGCTCTAAAGGATACAGTTATGGAGGGCGCAGCAGTTATAGCCGCAGCAGCGGGTACGACAGAGGCTCTGGCACCGGCTCTTCTTCCAAAGGTAAATGTTCCTTGTGATACCCAATGCATGCACTCTTGTACCCCACTCTCACAATAAACAGGCTCTGACATCACCACTTGCATCCCACTCATTCTCTGACACAAGAGTCACAGCGTTGGGTTAGATTCAGCATGTGGAGACTATCTTAGAGCATGTGGCTTAGATTCGGGCTCAGACTGGAGCTTTGTAATGCTGATCCTGCATTCTCTCAGTAAGTTCTTTCCTCCATATTGACACGTCTTGGTTTTCAGTAGGACAAGGTAAGGCAACAACCTTAAGCGCATCACCTTCGGGTGGTACCAAATTAATGAAAAAAAAACATAATTAAAATGTTTTCTCTGAAGTTTGCTGGTCACACCTAGACTACTTCAACTACTGTCCAGGCTTTCAGATAGAAACAAATGATACTTATCGCTGAATTAGACTTATGCTAAACTTTATAATGCTGTGTAGGTGAAGGGAGCAAGTTTTTCCAAACCTACCTGAATGGGCAGTGGATAGCACTTTTCTACTTCTTACTGAGGCTCTAAGCACTCTTCAGCTGGTCGACCCAACCAATGGTGTGGTATTTGAATCAGAGAAAGATGTCAGTTGCAGCACTGCTCTTTCTTTATGGGATACTACTCCAGGGTCTGAATGTCTAGAAAGGGAATGAGCTTCCACAGATGGGGTGTTTGGTCGGAGTCCACCCTGGTGCGATAGGCGGCATACCACTGGCAGCACTGCCTAGTCAAAAGGGAAATTCTACACGAAGTCTAGCGAAGTGTGTCACAGTCCAGCTCCCAGTAAAACACATTGGCCCTCATTATTATACAATCTTACCCTGCTGAACTCCCTACTAAAGTTAGTACTTGGGTCCACTTACAGATCTACTTCCCTATCCCTTTGCTAACATGTAGTATGTGTGCCACTCCAGTAATGGGGTATATATAAACAGTGACGAATGGGATGTTCAAATTAATCTCAGCCACTGGTAATTAGTTGGGCCGCATCCCAACTCATCGTTATTTTGTACACTATGCAACCTCAGGTTGGAACCAGCCATATGCAAATCAGTCTAGATCCTGCTTCAATGGGAACAGTCCAGCCCGAGCTGCCGGCCCAGTTCCTCCCTGAACAGTAACACAAGCAACCTAGGACTGGCTCCTCTCTGAATATGGCTCATCAGCCCAAGTATAGCCTAGTTTCAGTGACACAGTGTGACGCAGCTTCGACAGTCCCGGGAGAATACTGCTTTGAAGGACTGCAAATCCCAGGGGGCCAGCTGATTTGGACCGCACCTGCACGCAATTCCAGAGCCTGCCCGCGCCCTTATAGCGCCTCGCCGCTCCCGCTGCCGCGGACGCACGCGGATGTGCGCCGGGCGAAGCCCGGGCCAAGGGCGGGCCCGTTTGAGCCCGTTCGAGACCGGTGGAGGCCGGGCTGGGCCCCTGACCCTTGCCTGGCGCCCCACCTGTGCACCAAGGGAGCAACACTTGCAATGTGGTAAGAGTTGTAATTATATTATAACTTCCCTATACATCTATTTGGGCCTGAGTGGTTTGTTTCCTCTCCAGAGACTCACTTCCATATGGCGATGAGTAAAGGCGGCAGCATGGCCGAGACTTTGGGGAATTTCATAACTCGTGCTAGCAATGTGCTGGCATATGAAATAGCTGCGACTGAACGCCGATTATCTTTAGAGCCATTACCAGGGAAACGTTCCTCTTTAGGTGGCATTATGACAGCTTGCTCTCCTAATAAAGGCCCAATAGTACATCATGGGGCTAAACACATAGATGCACTCCCCGATGCATTAGCAACACAACGGGTTCAAACAGTAACAAGGCCAATCGATCCAGGCCTAATTGAGTCATCTGCCCAAAGGAAAGAGCCATTGCCACCAGCCCCTATCTTCACAACAAGGTCAAAGTCGGAACAGTCCGTGAGGAGTAAGGGGCCAAGAACAAATCCATCGAAGGGGAAGAAGCACGAGGGAGGATCAACGAGACACTATAATAACAAAAAACCTAAAAACATTCTTAACTCGAACATTGGTCATAGCGATGTACTCGAGCAGGGAGATTTACCTATAATATCGGGATTGGACACTATACCATCTATGTCACCTGATTTTATTTTGAAAGAGCCTTCTCAATGTTCTAAATGTTTAATTGATGATGTATTTTGGGAAAAAATGGAGCTCTTAATTTCAGGGAGTTTATCTCCATTAGCTAAGCGTCTAGCCATCGTAGAGGAAAAACTAGGGTTGTTTCTTATTGCTGCGGACTCAAACCGCAGCGAGTTGGTCCACCAACCTAAGAAGGGTCTTTGTCAACCAATACCCTCACAACAAGTTTCTCTGCTGGCGGCAAGAGAGAAAGAGCTAGTTCCATCTAGTGATACAATAGTACTCGATAGTGACCAAATGCAAAGCAATGAGAGAATTGCTACCCCTACCTATCCTTCCCAAATTCCCCAGGTCCCTGTTGATGCTAGGGTGACTAGGAACTCTCCCCAATTGCATAAAGCAGTGTCTATTACTGATCATTGTAATAATCAACATCTTGGCCCAAAAATAAAACTACCAAGACCCGATCTTCCCCCTGAGTGTAGTTCTCATGTAGTGGTTCTAGCTGGTGTCCCCGAACTCCATGTTGATAAAACTGAACCATACATGGCCCTGAAGAACAAGGTCACGTATTGGCTCCGTGTGAACAGACCTCTGCCACCCTATCTCGACGGGGAAATTATGATGGTGCGCAGAGTGGAGTGGGTGGGCAGGAGTGCGAAAAATATAAGGGGTGATTGCATCCTTATAACCTTTAGGGATAAAGGGGTGACCAAGTTTCTAGGTGATGGAGGATGGGCTAGTTCCCCGGACGGAATTCAATCTCTCCCCCTTTCTTTCTTTTACCCTATCAAAGCATCTAATCCTGAAATAGGTTTTGTGGATCAAATTGGAGCAATGAGGGAAAGCTGTAGGGGCCCCATTGGGATTAGAGCAGTCCCTCATCCTGTCCCATGCCCCCCTATTCAATGCTATAATAGGTTCAGCACCCTTGATTTGGTTGATTGACTGCAATCCACAGGCGAGGACACCAAAAACATTCAATCACAGGGGCTGGGCCTCACACAGGTCGGGAGACAGGAAACTCTTTCCGGACACAGCATGGCTTCTAATAATCAAGAATGTATAAGGGTAGCACCTACCGCCTCACAGGGGCTATCTCAGCAAATAGATTTGGCCTTGGAATGCACTCGAGATCCCACCAGTATTGAGACCAGTATAAATATTGCTCCCAGCCAATTACTGATTGCTAGTCCTCCCCTAACCCTAGAGTTATCAGAGAATAGGGGGGACACACCTGGCCAATCCACACAGCTCCACATGGGCCCACAAATAAGAGCTAATACCACCCAAAAATTAGAGCATGGAGCAGGCCTAATAATACTATCCTGGAATCTGGCAGGTATCGGTCCATTGCTGAACTCCCCGGACTGGGGGGAGTTCATAGATGGACACGATATATGTCTTTTTCAGGAAACCTGGGCAACGCAAGCATGTCACCGCCTTGGGTTTGTCACGTACTGGGTAGCGGCAGTAAGGGCCACAAGAGGGAGACCATCAGGTGGATTGTGTATCTGGGTGAAAACACATTTGGGCTGTGCAATCAGAGTAATTGATACTGGCTCACTGGATATTATGTCCATAGCCCTAACATTTCGGGATCACCCTGAGCTGAACCTAATTAATATTTATTCTCGCCCCACGAAGTATGGTCAAACATCTAGTACCTTGTCAAAACTAGAGGATTTCCTGTGTATTCTACCCAAGCTGGAACATTTACTCATAGGTGGTGACTTTAACTGCCATTTTGAACCTCTGAATGGTGTGTCCAGTTCGGTTACTCAAGAAGAGGATCAAGTATGGGCAATTCCCCCCTGTAACTTATATCCTACGAAGGGATGGACACCCTTGGTTCTTCAACTCACCACTCTAACCCTTACTCATTCTCTGAGGGCATGCAATGGAAGGCACCCAGCGGACAATCCTGGTAAATCTACATTCCAACGGAATAGTTATGCCTCCATTATAGATTATATAATGATTAAACTGGGTATGTGGTCCAGGGTTTTGGATTTTCAGGTGGTAAATCGCAGTGAAAGCGATCATAATCCCCTTGTCCTCATTTTGGAAGGTTACGATAATTCCCTATATCAATCGAGGGATATTAACCATCTATCCCCTCTGGTTACTTCATGTGGAGGCCGGAGAGTTAGATGGGAAAAGATTGCCCAATCCCAAACCGAGCTTGGTGATATGTATAGGGAGATTTATCCGCTCTTAGAGCGAGCACTGGATCCTGCTGTTGCGGGAATTGGTCATTTAGACCAGGGTAATATAGGCTCTACTCATGTTGAGCTATGCGCAACCTTAGAGGAGTACTTTTATCGGGGAATAAGGAGGCAATCCCAAAATCTGAGAGAGAGATCTCTATGGTTTACTAAAACTTGTAGAGAAGCAAAGTTATCACTCCTAGTAAATCTAAAAGGGGGGAACAAGGAATTGATTAAGGAGGCGAGGGGCCATTATAAGAAAGTGATTACAGCTGCAAAAAAGGAGTGGGAGTACATTAGATGGGAGGAAATTTCTATTACATTAAGGAAAAAGGACTCTAGGGCTTTTTGGAATCTGATCAAAACTGGGTCCTCTGCCTCCCAAGCAGCAGTCCAACCTAATTTAGGGGAGGACGTGTGGCGCCGGCACTATCAAGCCCTTTATGCCAGCAGCTTAATGGTCCCAGAACCCTACGAATCCCCAACCAGGCTAGTCTCTTCCTTGACTATGGGTGATAAAGATTTATGTTCATTAGAAGAGGTTGAACTGGCCCTGAAAAAAGTCCTCCCAAATAAAGCCCCTGGTTTAGATAGGATACCGGGTGACCTATATAAGAGCGAACAGGTCGTATGGGCTCCCTATCTACAAAATCTTTTTAATGCAATTTTTAAAGGAATGCCACTACCTCATACCTGGGCTGGGGCTGAGATTATTCCGATACATAAAAAGGGTTCGCCCCTGGATCCGGCAAACTACAGGCCGATTAGCTTAATAGACGTGGCACAGAAGATCTTTGCCCGCGTTCTATTGGGGAGGCTCCAAGCATGGATGGAAGAGTTTAACATCCTGACTCCCCTACAGGTGGGCTTTAGAGCTAAAATGTCAACAATAGACCAACTGTTTAGACTACAGATGATCTATTGGAAATCCATCAAATTGGAAGGTGGTACTCTCTACCTCTCTTTTGTTGATCTAAAATCCGCCTTTGACATGGTAGACCGACGACAGTTGTGGGACCTTTTGAAGGGAATGGGTGTCCCCCCATACCTTTGCCATCTTTTGGAAATTCTACATAATAACACCTTTGCTAGGGTAAGGTATGGCCAAAACGGTGAATTAACATCTCCCTTCCCCGTTGAAAGAGGTGTAAGGCAGGGCTGTGTCCTTGCACCGACCCTCTTCTCTCTATTTCTAAACGGCCTTGTGGAAGAGTTGTTAGCACTAACAGACATTGATGCACCTAGGCTAGCTGGCAGGAAAATACCTGCACTAATGTTTGCAGATGATACTCTGCTCCTGTCCAAGACTGCCATGGGGATGGAAAGAGTCTTGGAGGGCTTTGCTACATTCTGCAGAAACAGGAACCTGGTCATCAATGTTAACAAGACCAAATATATGGTCCTGCATGCGGACACCACAAACTGTCCTATCCCAAAGTTGGACGATTTGCCGTTGGAGCGAGTCTCGGTTTTTGATTATCTGGGGTTAACATTAAGTAATAAAATGGACTGGGGAGCTCAGATCTCGAAGGCCAATCTGAAATTGGTCCAAGTTTCTGGGGGAATCTTGAAGATGTATAGGGACAGCCCGTTAAAGTTAATAGGCCCGCTTGTAGAGGTCTATAAGGTCCAGGCAAGAGGAGTGGCGGCCTATGGCGCTGAACTTTGGGGCCACAGTTCAGTCCAGCTCTTAGCAAGGTCAGAAAACCATTTTATGAGGCAACTTTTAGCATTACCTAAGAGCACTCCCCTTCAGCCTCTTAGGATGGACCTTGGCATTCAGCCAATAGTAGATCTGGTTGCTTCACGCCCGGTTATGTACTGGCGCCGTTTGTGGAGCACACCAGAACTTAATAATTTTAGGGAGGAATTAAAATCAATTATGATACTCCCAAGGGCGGGTACCATTCCGTGGCTTGCATACATTAAAAAGCTTTTAGGCAAAATTGGAAGGGATGACCTTTGGCTTAATCCAGAGGAGACCTGCGTTGTCCTACCAAAAAAACAGCTGGCCAAAGCGATAGAGGATTACAAACTGACTCAAATATTACGCTCAGAGTCTAGTACTAATTTGACCTCTGCATTCCTCGAAATGAAAATAAGTTACAGCTTCGAGCCCGCACTGTATTTGATCCAATCACTGCTTGCCAAGAAACTTTATATTCAATTTAGGCATGGATCCCTTCCTTTATTTTCTAGGACGAATAACTGGCAAGGTTCTATAATTCGTTCCTGCCCAGGGTGCAGTTTGTATGAAGAATCAGAGGTCCACGTATTATTTTTTTGCAAGGCTTACACAAAACCACGCAAAAAATGGATCATCCAACTAGCGAAAAACCTGGGTGTAAGTAACTATAGAGACCTTCATAGAGTAATGAAATTTGATACCTCTCCTTTATTCGTCACAGTAACTGCTAAATACCTATTCTCAATGTGGGTAATAAGAAAACACTGTAATGATTTTTCTTCTTTTTTTTCATTGCAAGCTATGTCCCTTTTTATTTTATTTCTGTGTCATACATCATGTACTTTTTATGAATACATATCGTCTTAAATTATTGTTTTATGAGAGGTTTTAAGATTATTGACTACATATGTAGATTTTTTTCTTTTTTTCTTAATGTGATGTCTGCACTTTTATGGCATTTTTGCCGAAATAAAGTTTTCTGACTGATTGACACAGCGTGCACAGGACCAACGTCTGGGCATGCAAGTCCCACTTAGAGAGGAACACTAAAGTATACAGAGATTTATGGATGGGATGCTTGAATATATCTTAGGCACTGGTAATTACTCAGGCCAAATACCTATCTATTGATATTTTGCACACCATGCCACCTCAGTTTGGACCCAGCCATATGCAAATCAATCCTGATCCTGCTCCAATGGGAACAGTCAAACCTGAACTGCTGAGCCAGGTCATCCCTGAAGCGGAACACAAGCAAGCTAGGACTGGTTTCGCTCTGGTAGGGCTCATCAACCAGTTATAGCTTGGTTCCAGTGACACAGTGTGCATAGGCCCTGTGTCTGGGCTCTATTTCCATATGAAACAAGCCACTTGAGATACCAACACGAGAATTTTTCTATGCAATTTGGGGCCAGATGTATGACCATTGGATGTAGCCTCATTTGGGACTGCATTACCACCCTCTTGAAGAGCGTCACAAAACATTCATACATAGGTCTGCGAGTCACAATTAGGAAGGGGTGCCATTGGGACGCCCCTTCCTAATTGCGAGTCGCTAAACACTATTTTGCGAGTGGCAATTGTTTGCGACTCGCAAAATAGTGTTAGTACATGGCCCACAGGGATGTTGCATGGCCCAACGTGTCACAAAGCAGTTTGTGCATGCAAAATCCCGTCATACATCTGGCCCTTAGTGCTCTGCAGGAAACAAATGCAAAAAAATCTAATAACACAAAATTTCAGGAAATGTTGGGAATTTCACACAGAATTTGGCGATTTCACTGTCGTAATTTACATTTCACCTAGGCCTAATTAATACAGTACACAAAGCCAACTCACTGATAACAGGGCTCAGTCCCCTTAACTTACAGGTAGCAAACCCTACTGGATGGCTGATTCAAACCCCCATGTTGCCATTCTCTATGGTCCATGCATTTTAGATTGAACCATCCTAACTTATTTTGTTTTTCAGAGCCTGCCAGGACAACACGGGTCATAACAATTACAGAGGACTTAGTTGATGGCAAACCAGTCAGCACGAAAAGACAGGTACATGACCATCAATGAATGTTGAAGAGGAGTTGAAGGTTGCAGACCCAGCCAATGGAACATGCGAGGAAAGGATTCCAAATAATGGGGAACGTCAGATTTCCTATACGCTTTCTGGACTGCTTTGCACTTTATCCACATGCTTAAATTAGTGCTCTTGTGTACTACTCTCTAAACAAGAGCGCCTTTTTTGATTTTCACCTTGAAAAAGATTATCCTAGAGTAGAACTCGTGACATCACAGTTTTTGAGCAGCTGCCACAACAGAGGGTACTCAGTTTAGGGATGTCACTAAGTTTCACAGTGAATCACACATAGTTACTGTTGAATGTATTATCAATTGAAACCATAGTGACAATGCATTATTATGACTGGAAGATATTGTGAAAGAGGGTCCAAAAACCTTCCATCCGGAAACGTTTGCTGTGTTGTTCCTTTTCAATCTACTATTGTGTGTTTATTTTTTAGGTTGAGGGGATGGTCTCCTTTTTACATCTGCTTGCCTTTTTGTTCAATTCAATAAACTTTCTCTTTGATGCAACGTACACTATGGGGCATATGCATCAACATTAGCATTTGCGATTCCTTATTAGCGAAAAATAAGGAATCGCTAATAAGGAATAGCAAAAGGCTATGCATGTAGGAATCGCTATTCAAATAGCGATTCCTTAACATTCCTTATTACCGAATCGGTAATACCGAATCGGTAATAAGGAATACCTACCCATTCATTCCTATGGGCTTGGAGGCCCATAGGAATGAATGTAAAGCCATTCTGTATTAGCGATTCGGTATTACCGAATCGCTAATAGCTGGAGCACTTTCAAGGGTGCCAGGGTGTCAAAAGGACACCCTGTTGCACCCCTGAAAATGATATGTGCACATATGTTGCACACACACATGCTCTAAGGGCATGTGTGTGCGCAACATGACACTTTGAAAAATGCACAAAAGTGCATTTTTCAAAGTTTTTGCAAATTACCATGCAGTTCATCTTCATGGTAATTTGCTCCCCTTATTAGCGAAATCGCTAATTTTTTAACTTTGATGCATTGCATTTAAGGAATCTCACTTTGGGATTCCTTAAATGCAAGAGCTATTTAAGGAATCTGTATTTAAGGAATCCCTATTTAAAGAATCGCTATTTAAGGATTCCTTAAATACCGATTTCTGCTTTTGGGTTGATGCATTGGGATTGGGTATTTTTTACTTAATACCGGGAGCTAATAAGGAATCGGTATTTTACCGACTGGATTTTGGCTTGATGCATAAGGGTGTATGTCTTTTAATTCATTTGTGTTGCTTAAACTATCTTCTTTCCAAGCTTCAGAGATTTTGTGCTTCAGAACTTCTTTGCCAATGAACAAAGTTGTATTTACAGCAACGCTGACTTTAGTGGCAGAAGGAGCTATGAGGACATAAGATGATTTGAGGGATAAATAAATGAATGTATGATTGGGATATGTTTCTATAACCCTCAATATATATAGTGTCCTTTTATGCTGCTCTCCATTATAGTCTACCAGCCATAAAGTGTTCATTAAGTTAACAATTTATTTAAAAGGAGGGATTTGATTATAGAATGAAATCTGAGATAGTGGATCTCCTGACTAGTATCCCCTGGAAAGGCATTCGAAAATCTGAGATCTACACAAGAGAAAGTACCCCTGACACCTAATGATGAAGAGTACATTTCAATCAGCCAGAGTATAGTTGTCTGGTGTGGACTTCAGGGTGAATTTGGGAATAAAATATCCCATTCCCGGCTTTGGAAACATTTTTCAGATCAGAAATAGGATTTTGAAATTAAGATTGGCTTGAGTTTTTAGTTGGTGTAAATATTTGCTACTATGGACTGTGATCAAAATTATGGAGAACTATGACTAATCATGCCACCAGATTTTGAGTTGTAAACGGATTCCTTCAAAGGTCCTCATTATGAGTGGCCAGCGTGAGTTTGAGGTAACAATCGCCCCAGATGAAAACCATTATTTCAGAGTTCAGAACTTACAAGGTGTGATAAATAACACTAATTGGAGAGTGACATGCAGAATCTTGCACTTTAGCACCCCTAGTAAATTGCAGCAGGCCTGACTTGCCAAAAATTACCTGTGGAGAAATGTGAGGATGCAGAAATTGATGCAAAACCAATCATTCTAATCTCTGTGCGAAGGTTGACATTGAGAGGGGAGGATATTAAATATCAGCTGCAAAAGAGAAGGTTGTAAGAAAATGCTTCATGTCGCTTCACTAACCTGTGCTTACAATTCCAATTCACTAATTTTACCCCCAAGTTTTTATCATTGTGCCTATGCTTGGGTTGTTCAGGTGCAGTACCTCTAATGATAGCGTTGGAGAGTTTGCTTTTTAGGCTGAAACAACCAACTGGCATTCATCCAGCTCTTGATTTGAGCAAGACAGTGTTGTAGATTTTCATACTTTGTCTGGTCATTAACTTAGATCTGAAGCAGATATCATGTGACCTGCAAAAAAAGAGATTTGAGGGGTTCATAATATTTCCCATTGTAGCTATTGAAGGACCGCAATTATTTCAATCATTCTTCTTTGAAAATCTTTGCAGACAAAACTCTGTGCTTACATTCTATCATTCGCAAGGAATTTTTAAACTGGAAATATGTCACTTTTTGTAACATAGTTATTGCGCAAGACACTCTTTCATATTTACAAAGAGAGGAAAAGGCACTCTGTGCACTTTTTATACTCCATGTAAATACAACCTCATTATGCACACCAGTTTGCGTTGAAAGGGTGTTCTATAAGTGTTGTTGTGCATGATTGCACTGAATACTCATAGAACAAGACACATGTCTAGATTTGTCAGAAATCCTAAATCTCGATTTGTGTGTGAATGCTGCACCATTCTAAAATTGGTGTAGGAAAGCACAACAAGGAGAATTGTTTTCATTTCTCCACATTTTTATATCTTTAATGCATGCTAAATGCTCAGCATACATTGAAGGAGAAAAATGCCTTTACTGATTGTTTTTGTGCAGGAAGGTGTGTCTTCCTGCACAAAAACAAACAGCTCATGACACAGATATCCTTGCACTATGGTGCAAGGGTGCCTGTGTCACCACATGGCTGCAGTTTAAGCAGTCGTGCAGAGAGAAGCATAGATTTGCAACATATGTATGTACATATGTTGCATCCCTGTGCTTCGGAAGTACTACAGCACACTGTAGTTAAAGAGGTCCCCATGATTTTGGTAGTGTGTATGCCCCCCCCCTTGCAGTGGTCTTTTGTGGAGAAGGTACTGGCCCTTTGGGCGGATATGCCGGATATGCGTTCTGTAGTGGTAGGAGACTGGAACGAAGTTATGGACCTGGCCAGAGAACGAAGTGGGGGGGGAGGAAGGGTGAACAACCTTTACAACGCAACTTTTACACCGCACTACCATTACAACTAAACTATTACAACGCGAAATCTGTTACAACGCATGCCATTACAACGCATGCTATTACAACGAAATGCACTAGATGGCATGCTAACATTAGAAATAGTGTAGTTTTACTATCCAAACACCTTCCCTACTGCAACGTGGACTGGAGTTAGAATAGTAAATTATACATTTCTAATATCAGCACTCCATCTAGTGTACGTCGTTGTAAAAGCATGCGTTGTAAAGGCTGGCGTTGTAACAGATCTTGCGGTGTAAAAAATGCGTTGTAACGGCATGCGGTGTAAAAGCATGCGTTGTAACGTCATACATCCGGGAGGAAGGTATGAGGAGGGGCAGCTCCACAAAACTAAGCTCCCTAGTGGCTAGTCTTGACTGGATTGATGTTTGGCGGTGGACTTACGGGGATAGGTGGGAATACACGTACCTCTCGGCGGTCCATGCCACCTTCTCGAGGCTGGACTACATATTTATTCCCCGGGTGAAGGCTAGTGGAGCGGTGCTAGCAGAGATCCCACCCCGGGGCTTATCTGATCACTCTCCAGTGTCCCTCGAGCTGGCAATGGGCAGAGGGCGGCAGCCGTTTCGGTGGCGCCTGTCGCCGTGGCACCTGCAGAATGCAGCCTACAGTACACATATTGCCCACTATTTCACTTCCAACGAGGGATCGGTGTCTAGTGTCGGGTCCTTGTGGGAGGCCTTGAAGCCCACTTTATGAGGGGTGGATATCTCCTGGTGTTCGGCGGCCCGCAGCAGGCGCAGGAAAGAACTGACGCAAGCGGAGGCCTCCGTTGAGGCACTCGAGCGGCAGGCCAGGGAAGAGGGAGGAGAGCAGCGGGTGAGGCAACTGCTCCAGGCCCAACAGTCCTGTGCAGCCCTTTCTATGGATGAAGCTCGCCAGACGTGGCTGGCGACCCGTAGCAGGATATATCAGTGGGGGGATAAATCTGGGAAAATGATCTATCGGCTCTGCCAGGGCGCCTTTCACGCCCAGGCCCTCCCGGGCTTATTGGATAATGAAGGGGCACCGATTACTGACCAACTCCTTATAGCCGAAAGCTTTGCTGCCTATTATGCGGATCTTTATGTCCCCCGGGGAATGCCTGCCAGCGGCCACCGTTGAGCAATTCTTGGCTGATCTTCCCCCCTACTCCGGTGTCTGATGAAGTGTGGGATCACCTGGAGCTTCCGTTAACGGAGGAAGAACTCGGCACAGCCTTGGGGGAACTTAATTCAGGGAAGGTGCCTGGGCCCAACGGGTTCCCGAGCGTGTTTTTCAAATGCTATAACACACAATTGGCACCATATTACCGGGCCGTGGTGGAGGAGGCTAGGGAGAGGGGCATATTCGTTCCAGACTGGAGACACGCAGAAGTGGTGGTATTTCTCAAACCCGGTCGACCCCCGGGTCAACGGGCATCGTATCGCCCTATCTCCCTTCTTAATGTAGAGGCAAAGATCCTTGCCAAGGCCTTCTGCCCCACATATCGGCTCTTATACACCCGGATCAGGCAGGGTTCATGCCCAAGAGGGCCACAAGACATAACATAAGGCGGGCGCATGTGGCGGTGGCGGCGGTTCGACAAACCGGGGAGCAGGCGGTGTTCCTGTTGGCGGACATGGATATGGCCATTGATTCTCTGAACTGGGTATACTTGTTTGCCTTACTGCGTCGACTTAATCTGGGCCCGCGCTTTCTTTCCTACATCCGGCTCCTCTATATGGACTTGATGGCGACGGTGCGGGTGGCGGGGGCGTCATCACCTGTCTTTCCCATACAGCGTGGTATGAGGCAGGGATGGCCCCTGTCCCCATACCTGTTCACGCTGGAGATGGAACCGTTGGCGGCATGGGTGCGTATGGATGCACGGGTCAGGGGCTCTGAGTGGTCCCCGGAGGTGTCGGACAGAATCGCACTATATGCGGATGACATCCTGTTCTTCCTTACGGAACTAGATGTGTCGGTGCCGCGACTCATACGGATCATGCAGATCTTTGGGGAAACGTCGGGACTTTATATGATTCCTCGCAAATCTACACTGTGAATTCTGGGGGACAGCTCGAGGCCCGGTGCGTGGGCGAGGGATATTCAGCTGGCCGTGGGAGGGCTAAAATACTTGGGGGTGTTCCTTTCGGAGGCTCCGGCGCTTTCTTGGGACCGTAACATAGCGCCGGTATGGGAGAGGATCCGTTCGGATCTCAAGACCTGGTCTCGAATGCCACTGACGTTATATGGCAGGTCGGCAATATTTAAGATGGTGGCGCTGCCAAAGCTGCTCTACCAGCTGCAAAATCATCCATATCCGATCCCGCCTCGATGGTTCCGGCAGGTGAATTCAGTGTTGGGGCAGTTCCTGTGGGAGGTGGGTAAAGTGCGAGTGGCCCTGAGAACATGTTTTCTATCCTCGTATTGCGGGGCAATTGCGTCCTCGGATGTCTTGTCTTACTATCAGGCCTCGCATCTCCTTGTTCTCAACGAGTGGTGGTATGGGGATAGGAAAGACCCGGCATACGCATTGGAGAGGCTGCTTATGGGATCTAATACACTACACACTATCCTGTACTCGGCGCAGGGGCGCAGCAGTATGCCGTCGGCCACACGTGTGGTTTTCTTGATCTGGCGGCAGGCCCTGCGTCGAATGGGCTGGTGGAATGTCTTAACTGAAGAGACCCCCCTTTGGAACAATGGGCGCTCCTCAGACCTGTTGGTGCTAAGGGGCTTCCGCGGATGGGATGCAATTGGCATCTCGACATTAGGAGACGTTATGAGGGACACGACGCTCAAATCATTCCAGGATCTACAAAGACAATTCTCTATGCCCCAATCACAGTTCTATAGATATCTCCAGCTGCGTCATGCGCTGTCCCCTAGTTTGAAGGGACTAACATCCCTCCCCGAGTTTAGTCCGTTGGAAGCGAGACTCTTTATGGGGGACTTGGAGACCAAAAAGATCTCCAGGATCTACCAGGCCCTAGTTATTCATTGCTCTACAAAGCTCCAGAAGTTGCGGGGGGACTGGGAATCTGACGTAGGTGCCCTGGATGAGGAAGACTGGAGAGAGGCCCTGGCGGCTCCGAGGGAAGCGGCTATAGCGAGGCGCCTGCGCCTCATACAATTTAAATACCTGCATAGGGTTTACTTCACCCGGGCCAGACTGTTCCGAGCGGGTATGATTGCCACGCCGGACTGCCTTAGGTGTGGCCGGGGGGAGGAACATTTCTTCATACTATTTGGCACTGCCCTGCCTTAGACCGGTTCTGGAGGGGGGTGATTACTTGCTTGTCCGAGGTATTGGGGTGGGCGGTCCCACGAATGCCCCAATTTGCACTGCTGCATGTCATGGAGGGCATTGGGGGCAATATATACAAGCGGCACTTGCTGCGGCTGGGCCTTACGCTAGCAAAGCGGGACATCGCTAGAGCATGGAAGGCACCTCGAGCTCCATCAGTGACAGCATGGAAGAACGGCCTAGACTTCTGTATGGGCCTGGAACAACCCATATTTGTAGCCCGAGGATGTCCACGCAAACATTACAAAATATGGAAAAGGTGAGCGGAATACCGGGGGCTGTGGCTGGAACAACCAGTGGAGGACGAGGAGCATGTATGGGGATGATTTGTGGGGCTGGTCAGGCTGGGGGGAAGATAGGGGGATCCATCTGATCGGGACATGACGTGGCAGCAGGACTTTAAGGCTGGGGTGGGGAATATATGGACATGGTGCGACGCAGGGGACAGGGTGGGGGGAGTTGGGGGGAGTTTGTTATTGTTCAAGATAAAATTTTGTGGTATCTCTGGACGGCAGACATGCCAACAGATTGCTGTAGTGATATAATGCACTGTGATTTTAATGATGACCCTAATACTCAGGGGGCTGTAATATGTATGCAATCAACTAATAAAATATGTTTAAAAATTTTTTTTTTTAAATTAACTCTCATACAGGATTTACACCTATATGATACTTTCCGGAAGCATCATCCTCCAGGTGAGGGCTACACTTGGGAGGCAGATAACGGCCTCACACGATCACGCATTGATTATGTGTTTGCTTCTAAAACTCTCTGTGCCGATAACAGCTCTGTTACACCAGTACCCTTTTCAGATCACCATATAATCACAGTCTCTTTGTCAGTTCCTGATCAACCTCAAAGGGGTCCTGGATCATGGAAAATTAATAATGACCTCCTTACAGACCAGCAGGTTTGTGACAAATATGTGATGAGCTACCAGAAATGGGCCCAAAGGAAGGTTCACTTCCCCAATGTGCACCAATGGTGGAAATTGGTTAAAACTAAAACACGGCTGTTCTTCCAAGAGCAAGGGAAGCTCCGACGCAAAAGGGAATGGCAGGACTTCCAGCGTTTACACAGGAGACTTATACTCCTCCACCAAATGGGAGAAGCTGGGGGTGATGTGAAAGACGAGATACGCTCTACGAAACTAGAAATGCAGAAGTGGTTAAACAGACGGAATAAAAATGCTATCTTCCACTCAAGGGACAAGCATTTCCAAGAGGATGAAAAGTGTACTTCTTTTTTCTTTAAAAAAGCTCACACATCACACAAGCTGCAAACTAAATTACAAAATGCTAAAGGGGTCATATTACAGGGGGTAGGTGCATGCCAGACCATTGCTTTTGACTTGTATCAGTCCTTGTATGATGCTCCTGTTAAAACACCTTCAGCTTCAGATTTAGAAGAGTACTGTTCTCTACTCACAGGAGGGTTAACATTAGATCAAAGTAACTTCCTTGGGCAACCTTTTGGAGGTGAGGAATTTCTGGACGCAGTGAGATCCTCCCCCAAAGGCTCGAGCCCAGGTTTGGACGGTCTAACTTGGGAGTTTTACAAGAAGTTCTGGGGACTGTTATGCTCTGACTACTTGCAGGTCCTGGAAGAGGGTTTTCAAAATAATTGTTTTACACATGATTTTTCCGCAGGGGTTTTCACCCTCATTTATAAATAAGCATTGGCATAGCCAATAGGTTTCGCTTTTGGGACCTTATAAGCCCTACCAGCTCTAAGGTTGCTTTTAAATAACCAGCAAAGGGATGAGGCATAGTAAGGGAGGGTGTTGTACTCGAATCCTTTCTTGCGCTGTTGAATGTTTTTAGTACTGACTAATCTGGTCAAAAACACTGCACACAGACTCTTGGTGCCATAACCACAGGACCTAAACCTTAGCAGGTTAAGGAGCAAGTTTAAAAAAAAAATTTTTGAAGAAGAAGTACCATATTATTCCCATAACAGTTTAGCTCCTGGGCTAAGTTTTGGAGGACATACACACTCGCGTATTATTCAATCTTTGAGTCAGCTGGCTGCTAAAAGAAGTGTATTGTCCTTGTGCAGACTGCACATCTACATAGGTATGTAAACGTGGTGCTTAAGGGGGTGACATTTTAGCCAAGATTACATGTACCAGTGTTTTCACTAGTTGCCACCGTGCACCGAATTGTACTGCAGCGCATCATAATGTATCCCTGCTGCCCAGTATGGTATAGACGTGCGCTAATTCACCAGTGATAGCCAACAATGCAAGCATGAGAATGCAACCACACGGGTGTAATTCCACGTCAGAGTAACGCTGAATCACCAAATGAATCTGACTATCTTAGAGTATGACACATTGATCTGACTCGATAAGCAAAATCTGGCATAGTGATGTCTTTTAAAAGAGCCCGATTTAGAGAAGGGGTTATGTTATTAAACCTCAATAATATGCTCAGCGCCCTAGTCTCTCCCTTGCCTCCTAACAAATGTCTTCTGATGTCACCACCTACAGTCCTGAGAAGAGACAATGGAACATTGTCCACCCTAGGAGCTCATTCTGGACCATGTGTTTTTAATGCTGCACGTTGGTCTCCAGCGTGGTATCCCGGCATGCGGATGCTTGTTTGCAGCTATGGCAGTAGTTTAGGGCTCCTTCACATTGGAGAGTGGCGGTGCCCGGGAAGGACATACGGTGGCAAGATATTTGAGTGAATTTCATACTTTTAACCTTTTCTGTGACGTGAGCATTATAGGAAAAGGCCAATTCAGTCATGTAGCCTTCACTGAACTCTAAATTAAACACAATTAAACTGAGTTATTGTTAATTACTACAGCGGAAGACGTGTTTTTATGCATCGTTTTATTTAATGTTTTACTTCAGCTTGTAGAACGTTCCTTTGTGTTTTTCTGCTGCCATACACAGCTCAGTGTGAATAAGTAGTTATATAAACTTGGTCCAGTAGCAACCATATGCAAATGGTTAGCTGGAAATTCCCCCCCTGGGCAATACCATGGACATAAGTTGACAAAGAACCAATAAGATTTATTGAAAGCAAAAAAAACAAACACACATTTTCTTTGACACCTTATTGTTTTGGATTCAGCTCAGCACTGGATGCACGCGACTCTTTAAAGTATATTCATGGAGAGTGCGATTCACTTTTCTCTACTTAACACTTAGTTATTATAAAAATAAATAGCACCAATAATTAAATTTGAGTCAAAATTTTAATTATGTGCAGGAAATGCCCCAGGCCCCCTCTGTATGTTTCAGTTCACACGCAATATATAACAATTTACGTATTCATTGTATCTGGATATCTCATCTGCAGAGTCAAGTGAGTGGGCAGCGAGTAGGTGATTTTACACACGCCACAACCTCCCAATACAAATCTGAAAGACCTCTGTGGTGCAGCAATGCAGTTTAGGAGAAAATATTGCAATTGACAAGTTGTGTAAGTCACTTAAGTCCCACAAACGCGTTGTCCCGACCCACCCTTTCCCGGACCCACATCATCTCCCATCACAAACAGACCGCGTCATTGAACTAATGCGGGCAGATGCGCCCTTCACAACTTAGGAACCACAGCAGCAGCGGCGGAGCGGGGAACCTGCATATATACGAACAAAACACCCCCAAATATAGGAAGGGGGATAGCCCTTATACCTCTCAGGTGTATCCATCATTAGTGCAGCGGGTGCCATGGCACCAAGGTGTGAGGAAGGCCATTATAACAGTATTTTACTGCCCCAATAGATGGAAGGGAATTTGCCTTGTATGTATTAGGGGCATTCACTTCGCCACTGCACATTTCAGGTCCTTGGCACCCTTGCAACGCCATGCATCCCCCCTACCCCACCCAAGGGAAAGCGAGCATATCTTATGCTGCTCTTTTAGACCCAGAGCAAACCGAGGCCCGCCACTCTGCTCAGGTAGCAGGTAGGACACCAAAGAAGGCTCGTGCCCTCGGCTAGAGAGCAGATGACCTGATGATCGGTAAGGTCATTCAGTCCCACATCCTTCACAGGTCGATAACATGAGCGTCAACACGATGGGTAACCATAACACCTGTCATACATCTTTCAGAGAACAGTTCACATAAACAAGCGTTTTCAGTAACTCGGATATTAAAAAAAAACAGAATACATTTTGAGGGACTCACCTAGATTGACAAAGTTCATCACCATGTCGGCATTGCTGAGGTAGGCGCTATCCTGAGGACTGCTGAGGTGGCGGCCGCTGAGCAGAGGCTTACCCCGGGGCGTGTGCGCCCCCTGGGTCCAGCTCGCCGGCTCGCCCTGCTCCAGGCTGTGGTAGAGGTGGAGCATGAAGAGCGGCGCAGAGTTGAGCCTCGGTGGCTGCCTCTGCTCGCCCCTGGTGGGGTGCTGCTGTGCGCCCTGCGGCCTTGGCCTGTGCGGCAGCCACAGCACGGACAGGATCTCCCGCTGCATGTCCCGCTTCTCGTGGCTCTTCAGGCGCCGGTACACAAAGACACCGGCCTGACCCTCCTTGTTAGAGTCGCCCCTGGCACTGCCGCTGCTCGGAATGCGTGGGTACGTCAGCTAATATTGTGCTCCTAAACATAGCATCTCTGCCGAGATAAAGAAGCTGGGTACCTTGCACAAGAAACAGGGTAATGGCTGTAAACCCGTGGCGTACACCTTCAACTGCCCCCCAGCCACGTCCCTGTGGATCCGAATAACAGGCCAATGTACGAAGAATGGATTTTAAAATTGCAGAGGGGCTCAGACTTTCAATGTCGCATACAGCAACCTCCAGAAATTGACAATATTTTACGGAGCTTTCTAAATCCCATTAGACCTCGGTGGTGTGATGACATATCTTCCTAGAGGTGACCTGCAGAGAAGGATTCTGCAGCTATTTCGTGTGTAAACACCGTCAGGTATTCGCGGCAGCAGGGAGACTCGTGGCACAGCAGCACGGAGAGAGGAGGGGGCCTGCGCCGGTTTTCCTTGCGGGAGCCAGCAGGAAACATCTGTTTGTAATTATTAACAGATGGTACCTGCTCGCTCCCGCAAGGGAATCGCCAACGTGCACACGTTGCCATTGAAGGCAATGGAACGCGTGCACGTTTTGGCATGAAAAGGCGCATCGATGACTAAAGGTCTCCTTCCTTAGCAGCGCATGCGCGCTGCGTAGGCGAGACCTAAAAAGGAGATGAAACATCACTACATAACTGGAGACCAATTGCACTACTAAATGTGGATTACAAATTGGTATCTAAAGTCCTGGCGCATAGGTTCAGGAAAGTTCTTCATTCATGTATCCACCCTGACCAGACGTGCAGTTCAAGGACGCATCATCGTTGACAGTTTGGTTACCATTAGGGATGTTCTGTGGTGTGCTCAAGAAAGATCTCTATCAGTTGGGGTTTTAAGTCTGGATTTCCAGAAAGCCTTTGACCGGGTGGCTCACCCATACCTTTTTGCTGCACTTCAAAGCTTGAATGTACTGCAAAATATCCTAAGCATCCTACACACTCTGTATAACACAGCACACAGCAGAGTGAGCATCAATGGTTTCCACACACAAGAGTTTCCCATCCATGCTGGGGTGCGACCAGGATGTTCCTTGTCCCCAGTGCTCTTTGTCTGTGCTTTAGAGCCTTTCGTGTGCAAGCTATGAAGTGACAAAATCATCAAAGGTGTGTTTGTACTGGGGAGGGGGTGGTACTCTTGCCAAAACTGTTTCATACATGGATGATGTCACAATCTTATGCACGGATGCACAATCTGTGCGCAGAACTCTACTGCAGGCTTCACTCTTCCAAGAAGCATCAGGGCTCCGCTTAAATGTGGACAAATGTGTGTGTCTCACTATGGGTCCCTGGGACCGGCTAACTTATCTCCCAGTTGCAGTTACCACAGAACCCACAAAAATACTTGGGGTGCACTTCGCTGCTGATACTCATATAATGAAAAACTGGAAAGAAGTGCAGGAAAAAATTAACAAAAAGATCACCTTCTGGAAATTGCGCAAACTCATCATCAAGGGTAAGATCATGGTAACAAAAGCTGTCCTTCCTATCCTGCTATTCCTGTCTATGGATTTCCCTCCACAGGCTTGCACGCTGCAGAAATGCTCCAAATTGATTTTCTCTTTTATTTGGGGTTTGAAAATGGAAAAGTTGAGCAGGGAAAAGATGTGAACAGTTTGGAAAAATGGGGGGGAAAGTATGCCTAATATCAAAGTGTTTCTCTTTTCTAAAGTATTATGCTATGCTGTATCCCGGACTAATGTGAATTCCATGTCTGTACCAAGTTTTTTCACCAAGTATTTCTTGGGAACTATGCTGAGGGGATATGGATTGTTTACCCACTCAAATTTAATGCCATTTGCACTGAATGTACCCCCATATTATAATGGACTTTGCAACTTTCTAAAGACTCTGGACTCCAGCATACTCTCCAGAGCGATATGTTCCCATGCGAAAAAACTGAAACCGGCTTTGGTCACCTGTGAAAAACCCCAACAAGTGGGTCCCCTGTCAGAGTCTCAGTCTTTGCGTGTCTGGAGAATGGTGGGTCACCGAGATCTCACACACAGCCAGAGGGACTTGGCATGGATGAGCATACACAACTTCCTGCCAGTGAAGGTGTTGCAGCATCACAGAGGTTTGGCATCATCAGCTCAATGCCCTTGTTCCTGCTGCGGCCACAAAGAAACTGTCTTTCACCTGTTCTGGGGCTGTAGGCAGGCGCAAGCCTTTTGGACTTTGGTAAAGCCTTTCCTTCTCCATGTGGCGGACATTGCCGTGCTGAATTGGGACACTGTGCTGTATGGACATTCTATCTCTGAGAAACGTCCTCCCACGGCTTGGAGACTTTTGAACTGTGGTAAAGAATCCCTGTGGGACTCACGGAACTTGTTCCTTTTTTTGCATAAAGAAATCTCCGCCACTGATTGTAGGAACCTCTTCCTTAATAAACTAATGACTTATGTTTATGTTGACCGAGCACTTTTGGAGGAGGCAGAAGCTGGTGCACTGTGGCATACGGACAAATGGAAGGGGTGGATCACTTAAAACAGGCTTCATGTTTGCTCCTTTCTGATGCATAATACCCTGCCACCGGGTTATAAGGATTGGCACTTATATAGGTTTCTTCTGACCCCTACGAGAAATGTTATTTTGTAATAGAACTCTCACATATTATGAGCATATTGTAGATTGTCTTTTTCCTGTATGTGTGCCTTTATATAACTTAAATAAAGCTTTTCAAAACAAAAAATGTAAAGAGAGAGATACTTGTTATTTTACCAAAAGTATTTGAGGTTTCTGTTTACTTGGGAGTTCAACAGGAATGAAGTGTTGCTCAACTTCGTGGAATTGTAATTCCCGTAGTAGTGGTGCAGTTCAGAACACAAAATCTCCTCCTGCTTCCACGGACGGAATGATTCCTCAGTCGCACGCACATATACACATCACACGCTGGTGGGGCCCATAACACCAACATTCATTCACATCAAACTATCCGTGCCTTACAGAGGAGATAACCTGATCCCGAACTACAGCTATTCACTTTGGATAGAGGAAATACATCTATTGATTTTCCCTAACAGTCCCTCCATCCGGAGGTCGAATAGATCATTTAGTTGGTTTGGAATTTGATGGAAATCACTTTAACTCTCATTTTAATCAATAAAATATTACAAGAAATAATCACCCGACACAGTTCTTCAAATAATGATTTTCTTTATCTAATTAAATTGCAGGTTAAATCCTAACAATTGCCATATTATCTTTTGGCATATTTACCTATTCTGGCTATTTGTCGTTTTCTAAGTCAGCACCGGTCCTCAGAGAGTTCATCAGAAATCCTAAAAGGCCCGTCCTCTTCTGTCAGCATAAAATCTCCTAGCGAAGAGCAGCATAGAGTGTCGCATAGAGTAGCATCGATCAGCTAGGGTCAAGAACGCTAGGGTCTGGTAACAATTTTCCCTCTCTAGACTTCTAATATTTATACGAAAATTTACATATGACAGTATCATTTTCTTTATTTCCAGGCCGCTGATTGGCTGAATTCAGCCACATCCTAATACATTTAGAAACATTCTCAAAATTTCACATACGGATGATGAATAAACTAGGCGCATGGGAAAAGCTGTTCCCAGGTCAGGAAAGTATCAGTCTATGGTGAATAGGTGGCTTTTGGTTCCCAAATGGCAACAATTCCTCCATGTTCAGGGACATTGGCATCTCGCCCAGAGTAGTCTTCATGGACCTGGTTCAATAGTTCAAGGAAAGGCCACGACGAAGTCAGTGCAGGCGCCTTTCTCCATTGCTCAAATTATGAAGTCATTTACTTTAGTGAGGATTCAGTCAGCAGCCATCTTTTAGTAGGCCGAAATAGTCAACTTAAGTAAAAGAAACACAAATCGTAATTAATACATAGAAATGATTAAACAGTGTTATTCCCTTACTAATACCCTTATGTGTATGCATTTATCTAGCCATATGCAACATTTAAAGCCGTTAATGCTGGTTTATTTAAGCGCAAATCACGTTAACACTGCTAAAGACAAACATATAAATTTAATATGCGTACAACTTAGTTCACTTATTATTTTAGCCATGCAAATGCATTCCCACGTGTATTCTCTTGGTTAATAAGGTTGATTAATTCAATGTCACCCCACTCGATTATTCATTAGTATTAATATTATTCATTTTAATATGACATATATAAATGGATTGGGTATACTTTTTTTTTTTACCCGCTCCATCAATCCCCCTTTGGTGATTTTATCACCACAAAATTCAATTTATTTCCCCTTTTACAGAAATTTGAAATGTCTTCTTGCTTAAAATTCTGTTTCCCTTTCGTCTTCTCTTTTTGTTTTGTCATACATACTCTCCTTCCATTCTTCCAATTCTATTTCATTGAGATCTTTTTCTGGTTTCTTTTCCCTCTTTTTGTAAATTTCTCGTTTAACCTTCTTTTTATTTCTTCTATATCTGCAACACATACATCCTAATCTAAGTATTAATAATACGAAAATCACACAAGTCAATGGAAATATTATTTTCCCTAGTATAGTACTACCTAATTTACCTAAGAAAGCTTTAATAGCAGCCATTTTATTACTAATTCTAGTCCAGATACTTTCAACCTCCAGTGGTTTTATTTCATCATGCAATTCTGTAATATTCTTTATATAGACTTTTAGATCTCTGCTTTCGTCAGGAATGTAAGTGCAACAATGTTGAACTTTCAGCATTCCACAGACTCCACTCTCTTTTGCCAACAAGATATCAAGGGCAAGTCGATTTTGCAGAATCATAGCGCGCATGGCAACCAGCTCAGTGTCTACCAAGAGAAATCCTCCAGCGGTGCTTGTTGGCAAGCGATCCACTATGGTGGACAACTTCCGAATATTATTTGCATTCAAAGATATTCCCACTGCTGGTATCAAGGCTCCAAAAATATCACCTACAATTTCTAACCAAGTTTCTCTTCTGCTACGCATTAGTAGGTTATTTGGTCCACAATTTTCTACTCTATCCATGTGAAAAATCTTTGGAAAGACCAGGCCAACATAACATGTGCCATACCAATGGTCGGGCAACCTGTAGTAAGCCTTGTTCCCACAAATATAGTACAGTCCAGGGAAAACTGGATCTTCTCCACCTCTAAATCCCCATCCGGATGCAATGAAATAAGTATCATGACACTCACTTGTCCCTATATAAATATAATCATATTGGGACCTTTCCCTCATGATGCATAATTTGCCTTTCTGGGGTGAGTCTATAGCTATTGTCGGTTTAACTCCACCCGGTGTCTCCTTTTTCCCATCTATTTCCCAAATGTTTTCCCCTTCCTTATGTCCCTCTGCATTCTTGTGTATTTTCAATCTTCTCTCCTCAACCATATCCAAAAATGTTTTCTCTTCTGTTTTCAAACTACAAGTTAAATTGTTCTTAAAAATATATTCTAGAGTTAGTCCTTTAGTTTCTAAAAAAATTTCTCCTAACACATTAGCATCTTTAGCTGGATTTAATTCTTTATTCATGGGCAATCGTCCAAGAATATTATCTATATTAGACAAATTATACTCTAATTTCCCTACTTGATAAAATATACTAGTTAAGACGCTACATGTTATTCCATAAGTTGCTGGGAGGTGATGATAAGTCACCCCTTCTGAAACAGATGCAGGTAATTGCATACATACGTAGCAATCCCTTACGTCCATTGTTTTTACATATTCATACAATAATTATAAAAACACATTGCTAGAAAAATCAGTTATTGACCTATCTTGATGCACATGCTCTGTGCTTGTTCTAACTGGTATTACTTTTTGTGAGCTTTTCACTATATTAGTCATATTCTCAGTATGTCCTGTTAGTGTATCTAAGGTTACTTTGAAAGAGATCAAAAGAGCGAGTACGCTCCAAAGAAGCATTAATAGTCCGGTACAACAACAACATGTCTTGCACCACCTTCTCATGAAGATACATCTACTCTTGTTATCATCTATGTTAGCCATCTTGTTAGAATTAACCGTGTCTTTTGACTTAGCCTCTTCTACTCCGCCTCTTGTAGCTTTCCTACAAGAGCAAAGACCTTATCAGGTGATCCAAATACTTCAATTTCTTATTCAATCCTGTGTATTCCTACAAGGATCAATTTAAATTACTCAGCTCGGCCTTTCGTCGCTTTTCACTTCCTTCTCGTCATCCACATGCAGGATTTCCTGATCTTCCGCTTCTTCTCCGATGTCGGATAAGATAACTCTCAGGATTTCCCCTGTTTCTTCTTCTTTTATAAATCTCAGCAAAGTCTCCTCTGGATTTCCTTGACTATCTGCCTCTTCCCTTTGTTCAGGCAGTGCCACGTACGTCCATTCAGGTGACTTATACTTCTGGTTTGGTTTTCTTGCTCGTTTGTTTGCTTCTGACACTTCTGTTTCTCCCTCTTTCTCTGGATGCTGACTTGTTACTTCATTCACTTGTTCAGCCTCTGAGGGTTTAACTCGTGTCAATCGATATCTAAGCTTCTTAATTTTGTTTTGCCACAGATCACCCTTAGCATTTCTTCTTGGTTTGCTGTTTCTTTCCTCAATCCAAGTTCTCTTTCTCAGAACTCGACCCTCTGGTATTTCAGTTTCACTGTCCTCAGATTCTGTCTCGTTTGACTTTTCTTTTTCAGTAATCTCTTTTTCCATCTCTTGGGTTGGCCCTACTTCTGTCCCTCCTCGGGTCTCCGGCACGCAATCTCCCTGCTGACTACTTGTCCCTTCACCTAGCTGGGTGTTGCAGTTCCCTGCACCTCCTCGGGGTTTTTCCGCAATCTGTCCCTCTCTTTCTGTGACTTTCCCTTCTTCTTCTCCCAGTATTTTCTCAGGTGGAACTTCTTCTACTCTCTCATTTGGTGTAAATGTTACTTCTGACTAGACATTCTTTTCTTTTCTTTTCTTTTTTCTGTGTTCACCATTGGCGTTTTGCTCATCTCCAGAATCTGAACTATCTGAAATCTGAAATCTTTTTCTCAGAATTTCTTCTCTGGGGGTCTGAACTAGTCTTGGCTCATTTTCCCCTCTTTCAGGATTTTCTTTTGACTTTATATTCTCATTGCTTGACTCATCGCTTGATTCTGATTCGTCAAAGTATTATTTTCCAATGCCGTCTGCTGGATTTGGAACTCTCAGAGTGTGACTTGCATGTATCCAGTTTTTCAGTCCTGCACACTTCACAGCAGTTGTTGTGGTCAAGATGACCTGTCTTGGCCTTCCCCACCTTGGAACCAGGCAATTTCTTCTTCTGTGGACTTTTATCCTCACCCAGTCCCCTGGGCTCAAATCATGTGCTGGTTTCTTTTCAAGTGTGGTGGCATCCGCTCCAACCTGGTGAAACACAGAATGAACTGCGTCAGCCAGGCCTCTACAGTAATCCAAAATCATGTCATCAGTTATAGTCATCAGCTTGTTGACTGGTACAAACACATGTCTCATGGCGCGTCCCATGATGATCTCGTGTGGACTTAAACCTGTAGTTCTGTCTGGAGTAGACCTAATGGTCATCAAAACCAGAGGCAAGACATCAGGCCATTTCAAACCTGTGGCTAAACACATTTTCCCTATTCTGTTTTTGATAGTACCATTCATTTGCTCGACCACACCAGAAGCCTCTGGTCGGTAGGCACAATGCAGTTTTTGTTGTACACCCAATGCTTCACAAATCAATTTCATGATCTCATTGTAGAAATGTCCTCCTCTGTCTGATTCTATGGTTATTGGGAACCCGTACCTTGGGATGAATTCCCTCAACAATAGCTTGGCCACTGTGATTCCATCATTCCTTCTGGTCGGGTATGCTTCCACCCACCTAGAGAACAGACAAACTACCACCAACACATACCTCAGTTTGTTAAAAGGGGGCATTTCAATTAAATCTACTTGCATTCTGGTGAAAGGTCCTGCCTCCCGGCCTATGGTGCCTAGACTCACCACCGTTTTCCTTCCAGGGTTGTACTGCTGACATGTCAGGCATCTCTGACAGAGACTTTCTGCTATCAGCCTGAATTTCGGATTGTACCAGGTCTGCTTAAAAGCCCTTATCATGGCATCCCTTCCCAGATGTCCTTGGCCATGATACATCCGTGCCATGGTTGACATCATGCTATCAGGCATTACTGGTCTTCCATCCCGATAGACCCACACATGATCCTTTTCCCTGGGAGCACATCCTGCTTTTACCCACTGTCTCATTTCCTCATCCACTGCCTCATCCTGCAACTGCCTCACAATGTTAGTAAACATTATGGAGCAAGAAGACATTTCCCTTTCTTTTGACCGATTAATTGAGTATTTGTTTCGGGCACAATACTGAGCCATGTCATTTGCAAAACGGTTTCCGGTAGTGATGTAATCACTACCTTGTCCATGAGCAGCACATTTTACCACAGCCAGTTCTTTGGGCATTTGTATTGCCTCAAGCAATTTTCCAACCACTTCTGCATTCCTTATGGGAGTTCCACTTGAGGTCAGGAAACCTCTCTGCAGCCATAATTGGCCGAAGTCGTGGACAACTCCGAAGCCATACTGGCTATCAGTCATCACAGTCTCTCTCGCATTTCTCCCAATTTTGCATGCCTTGGTTAATGCCACTATTTCTGCTACTTGAGCGGATTTAACTCCTTTCAAAGGTGATGCTTCTATAACTGCTGAAACTGTGCAGACTGCATAGGCTGCGCTCAACACTCCTTCATCCGTTCTCAAACAGGATCCATCCACAAAAAATACATAATCACTTTCTGGCAGTGGTAGATCTCTTGTATCAGGACGAGGTTTTGTGCAGTAGTCAAGCACATCCAGACAATCATGATCAACCTCTTCTCTTATCTCCACTCTCTCTGCATCAGGCAAAAGTGTAGCTGGATTCACATTCACACATCTTTCCAGACTCACATTGTTTGCACCTAGAATGACCTTTTCATACTTAGTCAGCCGACTATGTGACATGAACTGTGTTCGACTCCTTGTTAAAAGGATCACCACACTATGGGGTACAAACACTCTTACTGGATACCCCATCACAATTCCCTCACTCTGCTCTAGGCTTCGGCATGTAGCCACTACTGCTTTCAGACATCCTGGCAGACCTATCGTCACTGGATCTAACATTGACGAGAAATATGCCACTGGTCTCCTTTGCCTTCCATGTTTCTGTATTAACACTGAAAGTGCGCATCCGTTTCGCTCACTACAGTATAGCTCAAACTCTTTTTCATAATCTGGCATACCCAGCGCAGGGGCTTCACAAAGACTGTTCTTCAACTGTTTAAATGCTGCCAATTCTTCTTTGTTCAGTTCAAGGGGGTCTTTTACCTCACTTTTTGTCAATTTCACCAATGGTTTGGCAATCAGGGAAAAATTACTTATCCACTGACGACAGTAACCAACCATTCCTAGGAACATTCTCACCTCCCTTTGGGTCATTGGAGCTCTCATTCCTCTAAGGATTCTGATCCTGTCTATGGTTACTTTTCTCAGGCCTTTTACGATAGTATGACCCAAGTATGTCACTTCCTTCTTACAGTCTTGCAATTTTGTTGGGGATACCTTCAGTCCTCCATCTGCCAAATGATTTAACAAAGCTATGGTGTCTGTTTCACAGGCCTCACGTGTCTTTGACGCCACCAATAGGTCGTCAATGTACTGGACTAAAACTGAACTCTCAGGCATAGTAAGACTTTCCAGGGATTTCTTTAACAACTGATTGAAAATGGAGGGGCTCTCTGTGTACCCCTGTGGGATTCAGCACCATGCCAAAATACGGTTTTCAAACCGAAATGCAAAAAGCGTCTGGCTGTCATGATGCAACGGAATGGAAAAGAAAGCATGACACAAATCAATTACTGTGTACCATTCTGCATCATGTGGGATCTGATACAAAATTACTGAGGGATTTGGAACAATTGGACAACATGAGACAACAATCTTGTTAATCTTTCTCAAATCTTGCACAATTCTAAATTTCCCACTTGGCTTTTTTAGTCCCATGATAGGCGAATTACATGGACTGCTCATTATCTCCCTCAGCACTCCTTGCTGGATCATTTTCTCAAATCAAAGGGGTTACTCCTGCTATTATTTCAGGTGTCAGTCTGTATTGTGGAATGTGTGGGTAAACGGCTCCTTCCTTTACAGCAATTCTCACTGGGTCTACATTTCTCATCAGGCCTACATCTTCCCCCGTGAAATCCCAGACTGCTGCTTTCACTGTCTGTTTCAATTCTGGGGGCAATTCATCTGGATTGAATACTGCATAGGTTCCACACTCTCGGTTAGCTATAGTCATTTTATATAGCACATCTTCATCTGGTGTTTCAAAGGCTATTCCGTCTGGTGTACAGAATATGGTGCAATTCATCTTGCACAACAAATCCCTTCCTAGTAAATTCACAGGACTGGTGTCACACACCACAAATCGATGCATGTCTGAAAATTTCCCTATTCTGACCTTTACAGGATCAGTAAGGTACGTTTTAATCTGGGTGTTAGACACACCAACTACTTGGATTGTTTCATCCGAAAGAGGAAGATATTTCACATCTACTGATCTGACAGTGGATCGTGTAGCTCCAGTGTCTACTAGAAAAGTAATGTTTTCATCATTAACTTTCCCATCCACAAATGGTCCTGTCTGATCTATTTCTAGAGATGCGCCAAGTACGCACCCTGCTTCCTCTTTTCGGCACCGTCAATAAATCTCTTCTGGCTCACTTTCGTCATTTTGCAGCCAATACTGTGACACAGCGCTCGCGAGTTGCGGTTTGTTTACCTGTTCTTCATTGTAGAATCCCGTCTCTTTACTATACTTCTGTATGCTCCGGCTCTGTGGTAAGGGCGGTTTTGGCACCTGATTCTGCGGATTAACAGCCTTCTGCTGTTGCGGCGGTGGGCCACTACCCTCACACTGCACCTGTGGATTCAATGACGGATCTTCATTATTAGTACCTGGTGGATATTTACACTCGGATTTCCAGTGCCCAAATCTACGCAATTGTGACAGGGGAACTTTTTCTTGGCTTCCTCTATATTACCCTTTCCCTTTCCTGGACCAAATTTTGATTTAATGCCTGGATTATTAGCTTGTTCTATCAGCTGAGCTTCCTGTCTCTCCGCAACCTTCACTTGAGCCCACATTGCCTTTTCTTTCAGTTTTCGCTGCTTTGCCTCAATCTCGTCACTAAAATATTTAGCATGCCTCAAGATCTCATCTATTTTCTTGCTCTGCCAGTCCACAGTGTGCTGCTTAATCATGTCCCCAATCTCGGGACGCAGACCATACACAAATCTGTACACAAAATGACTCAGGTCCTTCTCTCCCAGACTGTCATCCCCACTAAACTGTTTGAAAGCCAAAATTAGCCTCTCATAGTATGCGTGAACTGACTCTTTCGCTTCCTGATGTGTTCGATCTATTTTAACCCAGTCTGTTTCTTTTGGTGGCACTTTGTTTCTCAAGAAAACCATGACCTGTTCGTATTTCTTCATTACCTCTGGGGCTCCTGTTTTGGGATCTCTCGGGTATTCATTGGTTGGCCAATCTATGACTATCTTACATTCTGCCCACAAGTCTGCTGGCACTATTATATCAAACAGACTATTCAAATCAATCCACAGCACTTTTGACAATTTCACAAATCTGTCTACCTGTCTGTACCACTCGACCGGCTTTTCCAGTAATCGAGGGAAGTCATTTGTAAATGACAAAATGTCCTGTCTGGTCCATGGGACATGCACATATCCCCCTCCTGGAATCTCTCTCATAGGGAACACCATCACCACCTTCTCCTTTTCCCTCACAGGAAACGCTGGAAATGTTCTGTCTGAGGTGTCATCCCGCTTCCTATACCACCTGCTCTTCCATTTATCCACATCTCCCCATTTCCTCAATACCGTGATTATGTCCCTAATCTGCCCTATCCGCCCTGCAGCGTTCAGATTCTCTATGTCTTTTTCTGTGAAATCCACTCGGTATGGCTTCTGTAAAGCTTTTACCTTGTCCATGTCAATTCCCATTTCACTCGCTATTTCTGCTAATCTGTCATGTAAATTCTTTGCTCTCAAAGTGACACTTTTACATAGGAACAGCAGTTCCTCATCTTGGTAATTTTTCAGCTTTTCTGTGGGGATGGTCCCTACAATCAACTCTTCCAATACCATCCGTAATTTTGCCACATCAACGGTATGAGATTCTTTTTCTTTATCCTGCAGGCCTTTCAGCCATTCATTCAATTCTTCAGTAGTTATGCTCACTGATGTCTCTACATTCCCTGGTTCTGTCAATCTCTGTGGTTCTAATATTGATCCTCCTACCATTCTGCTTCTCTCGGCAGTATCAGAACAGTAAAATGGGTTCTTTGACACATGCAATTCACCTTTACCCATAGTATGTCCCCAGGAATTCTCTTTTGCTCTCATCAGGGGCTGTTCTTCCTGTCTATTGTTCACATACGGGACTGTTAGTCCGTGCTCACTGTCTTTGTGTTTCTCAAAAATAGGCATAACAGGACCTATGGTCACAGGGACTGTAACTGCTTCTAGATTTTTCGTCAATTCTCTTATTTTCTCTGTCAGTTCTAATGTGGTTTTTGCTAGTTCCCTAGAATTTTCACTCTCGGCCCTATTTCCCTTCTCTTTAAGTGAATTTCTTCTCTTTACTTCTGGGGTCACAACTTCTGTTTTAATGATTCTCAAAGTCTCCCTCACTGGTGTCTCTGTAGTTGGCATTTCTGGTTCCTGCCTATACGGAGGTGGGCTTTTGTAAAACATATCATCTAGGACATCATCGCCGGTCTCGTTGGCCCCATACCTCCGGGTTTCTACATGATTTTTCTTTTCTAGGCATTTCCTTCCTCCACCTTCTCCTTCTGTACTAACGGGAAATAATCCTTCAGTCATACTAGCATCTCGCCACCTTCTCATTCGGTCACAATGAGTTTCACGAACGTTTGGCCGTCCGAACATATACCGGTACCTACTGCCATTTCTCTGTTTCTCTCGCTCATGCATCTCATCTTCCCATTCGGTTAATGCTCAAATTGCGTAGGCCTAGGTCGCGGATCTAAGCTCATCATTCTCTCCCGTAAGTTCCTCAATATTGCCAAATTAAAGGACCCATCCTCTGGAAACGCTAGAACTCCGTCTTCCTTTGTATACTTCGCCCAATTGTCTAACCAGATGCACGTATGGTACCCATATTTCGCAACCATAAAGGATGCGGGGGTTTTCGCTGGGGGAAGTAACTGTCCTTCCCTAGTCACAATCTCTTTGTCTTTCACAAACCAATTTCTTAGTTTACTGAACACTGACTTTTTCTTTTTCTGGGGTGAATGATAATACATCTTCCTGTCTTTCGTGAACCCTTTAGTCTTTTCTACAACTGTACGAACTTTAGTCCAATAGCAACGCAACTCTTACTCCTGCACCAATCTCGGCGCATCTACGTCACTGTCACAATTTCCAATCTTTGCGCGACTCACACTAACGCACCAATCCTGGAGCGTCTACGTCACTGACTAACTGTCCAATGCCAGCGCGGTCCACCTGACGTCAACAGTCGCTGCAGCAGCTCCTGCTCCTGTCTCCTGTTTACAGTCTACCCCTCCTTTACAAGACTACTCGGTAGACTTTGTTTCGATTTTACAATACTTGTTAGTTACAACATACAAACATCTCCATTGTCTGTCCCGCTAACCACAGAATAGCAAAAAGACCTTTCCCACGAGAATTCTGTCTTCCCGAGAGCAGCGCTTACCTCTGCCCTACTACAGAATAATTACGTCCGTTAGCAAAGTAGCGCATCCCTCTACTTCACCCTTCTTTCAAGCATCAATTAACTGTTTTCTCCGGTATTAAAACACATAGGTGGAAACGCAATGCTCCTGAGAATTAAACCAGAGTTCCGCAATCAATCCGAATACTATTTCATTCACACTCTTCCACGCCAGAAAATATAGTTCATTCACACAGAATCCTGCCTTATCCGAGAACAGCGAACAGTCTGTCCTACTACAGAATTATAACATACGTTAACAAAGCAGCGCTTACCTCTACTTTGTCCTTCTAACAAGCTCAGAGAACACCTGCTACCTTTTCAGTGATAAGCGTTATCGGCATACCAATTGGTTTCCTGGTACCTAAGACCAAAATTTCACAGGTAACCCTTTGCTATCATTTACACTTCTCTTACACAGAAAAAAATTACTAATGGTAACACTCGGCAATGCTACCGAATCGAACCCAGACAATGCGCCGTGCAACTTCAATTGTCACACGTTTCTCCCGTGTACCTACGGGCAACCACAATTCCGTCTTTCTCCAGAGCAGCACTTATCCCTGCCCTGCTACGGAACTGCTACCAATTCCCGACTTCCTATCTCCCAGAAGTCGTACAGACGACATAGAACTCAATTCAACTTCAACATATATTATTAGTACATATATCAATACCAATCAATAATCGATAAGCTATATACATGCCAAATCATCAAACCAAAACAATAAAAACCATCATCTTGCTACCAGAAATACTGGTGCAGTTCAGAACACAAAATCTCCTCCTGCTTCCACGGACGGAATGATTCCTCAGTCGCACGCACATATACACATCACACGCTGGTGGGGCCCATAACACCAACATTCATTCACATCAAACTATCCGTGCCTTACAGAGGAGATAACCTGATCCCGAACTACAGCTATTCACTTTGGATAGAGGAAATACATCTATTGACTTTCCCTAACAGTCCCTCCATCCGGAGGTCGAATAGATCATTTAGTTGGTTTGGAATTTGATGGAAATCACTTTAACTCTCATTTTAATCAATAAAATATTACAAGAAATAATCACCCGACACAGTTCTTCAAATAATGATTTTCTTTATCTAATTAAATTGCAGGTTAAATCCTAACAATTGCCATATTATCTTTTGTCATATTTACCTATTCTGGCTATTTGTCGTTTTCTAAGTCTGCACCGGTCCTCAGAGAGTTCATCAGAAATCCTAAAAGTCCCGTCCTCTTCTGTCAGCATAAGATCTCCTAGCGAAGAGCAGCATAGAATGTCGCGTAGAGTAGCATCGATCAGCTAGGGTCAAGAACGCTAGGGTCTGGTAACAATTTTCTCTCTCTAGACTACTAATATTTATACTAAAATTTACATATGACAGTATCATTTGCTTTATTTCCAGGCCGCAGATTGGCTGAATTCAGCCACATCCTAATACATTAAGAAACATTCTCAAAATTTCACATACGGATGATGAATAAACTAGGCGCATGGGAAAAGCTGTTCCCAGGTCAGGAAAGTATCAGTCTATTTTGAATAGGTGGCTTTTGGTTCCCAAATGGCAACAATTCCTCCATGTTCAGGGACATTGGCATCTCGCCCAGAGTAGTCTTCATGGACCTGGTTCAATAGTTCATGGAAAGGCCACGACGAAGTCAGTGCAGGCGCCTTTCTCCATTGCTCAAATTATGAAGTCATGTACTTTAATGAGGATTCAGTCAGCAGCCATCTTTTAGTAGGCCGAAATAGTCAACTTAAGTAAAAGAAACACAAATCGTAATTAATACATAGGAATGATTAAACAGTGTTATTCCCTTACTAATACCCTTATGTGTATGCATTTATCTAGCCATATGTAACATTTAAAGCCGTTAATGCTGGTTTATTTAAGCGCAAATCACGTTAACACTGCTTAAGCCAAACATATAAATTTAATATGCGTACAACTTAGTTCACTTATTATTTTAGCCATGCAAATGCATTCCCACGTGTATTCTCTTGGTTAATAAGGTTGATTAATTCAATGTCACCCCACTCACTTATTCATTAGTATTAATATTATTCATTTTAATATGACATATATAAATGGATTGGGTATACTAAAAAAAAATGTTTTACCCGCTCCATCAGTAGTACTCCACCTATTACGTCCACCCTAGGGCCGGACTGGCCCTAGCGGGCACCGGGCAGTCCCCCGGTGCGCCGCATGGGTGGGGGCTGGTTTTGGGCCCCTGGGGGCCGTTTTCGTTACTGGGCCGTTTTTGCAGCATAGCTGCAAAATCGGCCCTGTAACAAAATCGGCCAAAAACCGGCCCTGGAAAAGAGCTCGGCGGCAGCCCCAACCTCCCGCGGGGGGTGGGGGGGGCAGCCGAGCACTTTGCCAGGGCCGGTTTTGGTTCCAAATCTGGCCCTGGCGCACCCCACCCTTTAGAAACAAGTACAAAAGTTGGATAACAGTGAGAAAATTCAATGTGTTTCTAGGCATAGATAGTTCCTTCCTGCCTTACACTCATACCACAATACCCTGCGTGAGACGCCAGGTATGGGAATACACGGAGAGAAATATTGCTTTTCAGTGGTAAATGGTATAGTCCAAATCTGTGGTTTTAACATAACATCAGGGCCTTCGGTGGTCATATCACTGACACTACAAGATTTGAAAACAATATTATTGTCTACGGGTGCTCGTGGAAGACAATTTCTATGGACTGGAATCTAGAGAATGATAAAGTGATTCTGGTATTTTACTGACCTCTGCTGGTCGTTTTCTCGTTTTCTATCAAGAAAGTTAAATAGAAGCAGTTGAACAGAAAAAAAGTTCCTAAGCAGAAGCAGATAAGGCCTAGGGCTGATCCCCAGAGCCCACAAAGAACATAAACAGATACGTATATACTAAATAGAGGCAGTAGGACAGAAAAAAAAGTCCCTAAGCAGAAGCAGACAAGTCCTAGGACTGATCTCCAGAGCCCACAAAGATACACATATAAGTATATATACTAAAGTATATACAAGAGGTCTCGAATGCTCGACCTAATCATTCCGGCCCTGGTCTGTTAAAAAAATGCTAGAATGTCTCTGCTGGTCAACACCTACACTTCCTCTGATAACAGGTGCCTGGATGAAGTGCTGGGGAGCATATTTGCTAAACCGATCAGCAAATAAACTCTGGTCTTCCAAAGAAAACAAAATGCATGTAAACCTACTGGAATTGAAAGGAGTCAAGTTGGCATTCAAGGTGTTCCTTCCTATAATACAGCAAAACGATGTCAAAGTACCAGCAAACAGCATGACAACATTTGTACATCCTTTAACAGGAAAGAAAAAAGTCCAAACAAATATCACACAATAATTATCATCTGTGGTATGGGGCTTTAACCCCTTGTGTGCCACGCCCTTTCCCCGCCCTGTGCCGGGCGTTGCATTAGCGGGCGGGGTTCATGACGAGCTGGACTCGTCATGGGCAAAGCGCAACCGCGGCCCATGACGAGTCCAGCTCGTCATGGGCACACAAGGGGTTAAGAGACACAATAAATTTAACAGTAGAACATTTAAGAAGATTGCAAAACAAAACAGCAAATGCTCTCAGCAGAAAGAACCCGAATTGCCGTAAATGGGAAACAGGCCGCAGACTGTGGGAAATGATGTTCAAACGAAGGGACAAGCCACAGTTCGATCTGTATGCAATGCCGGAGAACTCCAGATGGCTAAACTTCACAAGCAGGTGGTGGTTTCCCAACTCAGTGGGACAGGTGGAAAGTTTCACACTCCCTGGTTACCCCCATACCTCTCGTATAGATTGTCCCACAGAAGATGAAGAAGGAACTCTGCACCATCATATTAGTCACCCCTGTTTTGCCCAGACATTTCTGGTACACAGACCTTTTTTTTTATCCTTTTCAAGATGATCAGATTTCTATTTTCAAAGAACCAAGACAGAATCCAAGACAGAATGGTTTTTCTCTGCACATCACTGCCTGGCTGATGCAGTCCTAGAGTTTGATAGTTACACATTCTGCAGCCCTGTAACAAAAGATCATACAAGTGGCCAGGGCTGCTTCTACAGCTAAGATCTAGTCTTTAAAATGGAAGAGAGTTTGTAACTAAACGTCGACAAACACGATCTTACGCATGAGATTGATATATCCTCCGAGTCTGGTGGAATCAGGTCTCAGATGTTTATCTTTCAGAGTCCACCTGGCTGCTATTGAAGAACCCTATATACTCCTTTGTTATTCTCCACCAGGGTAGCAAAATAATTCATCTAGGCCTTTTTCGTACTTATCCACTTTTACGGAACAACCCGCTGGGACAGGAGTTAAACACACACAGTTCTAGGCAAACTGATCACAGAACCATTTGAACCAGGACACAAAGCATCCCTACGTATGTTGTCATAGAAACCAGGAAGAGCAGGCGATCACCTCAGCAAGATGAGTGGGAGAGATTCGGGCCTTCTCAGTTAAAAACTGTACATGAAACCCACAAAAACAAGGTGACTACCATTCCTGAGGTTCACTCTATATTTCATCTTAAAGACAAAATAAATTTGTCAACTTTTTACCTTAATGGCTGCTGAGAAAGCTCTGAACTCATTACACATGAAAACATTCAACCTTAAAACAACATAGGACCTTTGAAAGACCGACCAGTTGATTTTGCAGAAGGGAAGCGCTAACAAAGGCCGTCCTTTATTGAAGCAGAGCATTTCCATATGGATCACTTTATGCATTTCATATTGCCATATAAAGGCCGACAGACCTTGGTGCCACAAGGTTGGAGTGCACTCAGCTATGACATGGCGGCAATGGCTACGGACTTTGCAGGAGTGCCCTTAATAGAGACTTACAGAGCGGTGGCTTGGTCTTCAACCCATACCGTTGCTAAATATTATTGTCTGAATGTCCAATCATAGACTGAAACAGAAGAGAGTCAAGGGGTACTGCACAACCTATTTCCTTACAGTGAGCTTCACTGCCACCCAAATTACAAATAAGAACCTCCTTTGGTGATCTTAATGGATCTTCAGAAAAAAGTTACTTTCTTACAGCAGCCATTCAGTCGTTAATGAGACTACTGCTTACTTAATTACAAACTACGAAAATCTGGCAGTGGAATGTATCCCTGAGCTCCTCTACTTGATTGGCTGGAATTTGGATCTTATAAAAAGGTGGCAGGCTGCAATTGGTCAATTGCTATTTGCCCACTTGTTTTCAATGATAACTAATGTATTGAAATAATGCTACTGTGGGCTCCCACCCTGATGCCAGGAGATAATTCAAGCATATGAATCTATGAAAGACACAAACGCAGAACTGCAGTTACATTAAGTAACTTTATTTCCATCTTTTCACTGGGGTGCTCCTTAAGCTTCCTATCTTTAAGCGAGCGTGTCATCTCCCAGATTATGTCCATCCTGTGGTGGAATGATGAAATGAGAACTAAGCAAGTATGTGTGTGTGTGGCCTGCCTTCCAGTTTTTTTCACTTAAATTAAAGGTGCAACATTTGACAAACTATGTCCTCTCAAATTCTATAGGGCATTTGTGTGTTTGAGTGCTGCGCAAAGAGTACGGAAATGGTAGGTCACTAATAAGTTTGTGGTCTTTCGACTGAGGCAGCATCTTTCTACTCAGCCCTAGAATAGTCCTCACCGTTCAAAGTTTGACTTGTAGTCCTCTGCATCAGTGCTGATTGCTGAGGTTCTCTGGCAAGAATTTTGATGCACTCTGGCTTGATATCACAGCATCTTTAGACATTAAAATCCTTCTAAGTGTAAAGGACTAAGCTGTCACTGTCGTCTTAGGTTCCTACGTTGTTGAGACCCCCCGTCCAAGATGTTGAGCCATAGGTTGTGTGAGATCAAGCTCATTTCCCCCTTTCACCAGTGGCACCATACCCCTTGACTGAAGAGAGGGTGTGGAAATTTAGCTTGCAAACTGAACATTATCTGCGCCATCTTGCCTCTCCCCAGCGCCACGCACAGCGAATGCACGGCCGCCATTTTAGGCACCCCACCCTCTCCCCGCTCATTCCCGATCACCAGCGCTTCCCCCTGGTGCTGCGAACATCCCCCCGCGCGCCGGCCACCCCCGCTCTCTCATACACGGGCCATAAACCCTCTCCTTCAGCGCGACCCTGCTACGGAACCACATCCGACCGACATCCCATACATGGTCATGCCGCACCTTTGATAACCCCCTTCCTCTGCGCCCCATTGTCCGAACTGGTCCCAGGCCATCACCTAGCCCTGCGGATGCAGTTTATTGCCCCTACTGTAAGGGAAACACCCCACATCAAAGGGATTACAGTGGATCAAAGCCCCTACCCCCTGAGACCCGGCCGGCCGCACACACCCCCGGGAATTGGCGGAATTCCCTGCTGCGCGATAGCCATCTCCCACTGCGGGTAGGGTGGGAACCTCTACTGTAACTATGTGTGGGATCGGATCTGAGCCGGGGCTTCAGGGGATGTTCTTTCATGCATCAAGAGAATCTCAAGAATGTACTATGTGTAATAAAGCAATAAACCGGTGTATAAGAGACCAGGTCTCAGAGATGCGGTTAGAGCACCTCGTGACGATACCTTGCTGTCTGATCTGATGTGTTCTGCTCCGACGGAATAAAACTTTGTTTCCTGCCTTCCAGTCTCCGGCGCCTGCCTCTTTCATTGGTAAATTATCGAGTGGTATGAGAGGCGATTACCGCCGGGCAATACTTGAAAGGTTATCGACTGAAACTGCCGCTACCATTTAACAATTGGCGCCCAACGTTGGGCCCATCAGCGACACGTGGATCCAGTGGGAGAGGTCCCGACAACAGAGTGAACGACTGCAACGATCGGGAGAGCTCCTGCCCAATAGACCCTCGTCTGGCAGCCGATCATCCGAACTTCACTGGTTCCGAGCAGACCTCTCTCGAGTGATCTACGGTCCTGACTGGGAACCATCAGGAGTGCCGCGGCAAATACGGAGAGTAGAGGACGATCGGGCGCTGGAGGCGGAAGACGAGAAACTGTCCACGCGGTCCGGGTAAGGTCGTGATACACGACAAAATGCGAAATAATTGATTGATTGTTTAAAGCTTTGGAAATACTAGTATTGCTCATTGATTGTTCTTTTTGAGATATTCGCTGTCTACAAACGGGGAGGAGTAGAAATACTCTCTCTCTCTCCCTTTGCAGATAGTGAAGGGTAGGTAACGCAGACTTTTGTCCCCGTTGAAACCCGTCGTGCCTATCTTTATCTCCCCATTGATTGATTGTCCGAACATTGATTGTTTTGGAGAATAGTGCTTTTTGAGATATTCTCTGTTTGCAAATAACGTAGAATAGGAATATTCTGTCTAGTCTTTGCAAATAGTGAAGGGTAGGTAATGCTGACTTTTGTCCCCGTTGAAACCCGTCATGCCTATCTTTATCTCCCATTGATTGATTGATTGATTGATTGTCCGAACACTAGTTGTTCGATATTGGTTCTTTGGAGGTATTCTCTGCTTACAAATAACGAAGAATAGAGATATTCTGTCTAGTCTTTGCAAGCAGTGAAAAGATAGGTAGTGCTGACTTTTGTCCCCGTTGAAACCCGTCATGCCTATCTTCTCCCCACTGATTGGTAGTTGGTTCTGCCCGGACCGCTTATTAGAGGTGAACCATCCGGCTCCACTGGAGGGCACCCCTAATAAGGACATGTTCACTAAATATGGACTAGTCGCCGTAGCTTATACCAAGCTATGGCATAAATATACAAAGAAGGACCCCGAGAGTCAGTGGCCACTGATGGGATCCTTCGATGACCATAAGATAGAAGCGCTAGAAGTAGCTCTGCGTAGCAATAAGACGACGCCTACTATGCTTGACAGTATCGGCATGTGGCGCAAAGAAGCAACGCAACGGAAAAAGAGGGAAGAAGTAAAAGCAGAAAAGGAATTACGAAAGGCAGCTCACCTTGCCGCTAGAAAGTTAGAAGAAGGAATAAAGGAGAGAAGGGAAACTAAACTAAGACAGGAGCCCGAAACATCAGGACAGTACGCTGTTAGGACCCCTTCTTTACTCTACCCTGAGTTGTCCTCCAAGCAGCGAACGAATGACGAATTACTGTTAGGTCCCCCGATCATTTACATGCCCCCTCCATATGCACCCTCCCAGTCAGTAGTGCAACACCCACAACCCCCGAACACGAGCGAAAGCAGTACAGGGGCCTCGGTCCTCACGGCCTCCGCGCCGGCCGAGCCTCCTGTGCTGAACACAACATCGGCAATAACGCTAGATGACCATGAGATGGGAAAGAAAGATTCCACCAGAATGAATCGATTAACGAAGGATGAACGAACAGGAATCGACAAAATAGTAAAGGCACTGGTGGGATCCTTTTTGACCTTACAAAAACTAAAGTAACGCTAGGAGTTAGCCCTTTGTGGGACATATGAAACCAAGGGAAGGAGTCAAGCTCACGGTCGAGACGGCCACGAGGTAGCCCGACTCCATTACTCCCGCTACCTAAACATGTCTGCCCTACTGCCCACCCCGCCCAATAAGCATGACAAAATCCCGCACAAACGGAAGCCTGCTGACACCCACCACCGACGTCACCAAACTAGGGCTAGTTCGCGCGCAATTGGTCTATGTTATTTTTCCGATTGCACAGTAACCTCCTTGTGCTCGTCATCAAATTGCAAGTAGGTACAAACACTCCAACGAAGTAGTATAGTTATAACATTTTAATAACTTATAAGATATAACGAACACACCAACAGGGTAACCAGGTTAAAACACGTTTTAAAACAACTATTTACATGACAGTCTGCTGCAACCTCCATCCCAAAGCCTTAACGTCCACGTGACACCGTCCTCGCCTCTCCTTCCTCGAAATTGCAACATTGGCCTGTTTTGGGCGGTTCTTTTAGTCGGCTTTGGGCTATAAAAGCCATGCAAAAATCCATTGACATCAGTGGCGGACGACTGTGCGAATAGGCCGGAGGCTATACGAAGCGCCGAAGTTCTGGCAACCCCAAGGCGGAGCCCGCCACGCTGTGCGGGCCTTTCCGTTTTCTCTTCTTCTTTCTTTAATGAGGGCTGATACCCTGGCGGGGGGGAGGCGACGCAGACGGGCCTCCCCCACCTCCCCAGGTGGAGGCTCACCAGCAGATGAGGACGCTCCAGCCATCTTTTTCATCGGCCTGCTGAATTTCACCCTGGCACGCTGTGCGGATCTTCCCGCTTTCTCTCTTCTTTCTTCAATAAGGGCTGATGCCCTGGCGGGGGGAAGCGACGCGGACGGGCCTCCCCCGCCTCCCCAGGTGGAGGCTCGCCAGCAGATGAGGGCACCCCAACCGCATCTTTCACACGTCAGCCAGCTGAGTTGCGCCCTGCCACTTCATTCGCCGTTCGGCTGAGCCGGCGCCCCTGCACGCGGCCGCCAGGCAACCACCCAAGCACAGGGTTCACCAGGACTGCCGCTAGCACCCGACGCGAGGAGTGGGCCCCCGCAGCCAGGTAATCGGGGACCCACCCCGGTGGTGATACCATCCAAACTGCTGTCGTCGCTGCTACCGGAATCACCCCGGTGGCAGTACCATCCGAACTGCCGTTGTTACTGCTGTTGGCTCCTCTCCAGTGGCTGTACCGAAGAGCTGCTGCTACTGCTGCCCTTGAACTCCGGCGGTCGGCTCCTCCGGATCCAGGCCTAAAGCCCACCGTGAGACAATTCTGGACTCGAAAGCTTGTCTGCTTGGGCATGGGCATGGGCCCCACCCTTGACAAGATGCTCCCCTCAGCCTTGCAGAATCGGCTGGAGTCATTTGACACTCGACTCCCGCGGACTTCCGGTAAGGACAAACCGCTGCCACTGCTCTTTGCCCCGGACAGCAGCCACCTTGCCTCCGCTTGGTGCAGTGAGAAAGTAAAGCGTCGGCGGAGGAACCCGCCTGCCGCCCCGCCCCAAGAACGAACCATGGCATTGCTACAAGTTTGCAGTGACGCCATGCTGACGCAAAGTTGACGCTAACGAAAGTTCTCGAACTACCGAAAGGAATTCTGGTTCAACAGCTAATTCATGGAAAGACTTAGACTGTACACTGGCCCGACCCCGCCCCAAAATAGCGCCGACGAAGGAAAGGCCTACCACTCCTTGTGGCGTTCCAGTCACGTGACATTTGTGTTAAAAAGAAATATACATATATATATATGCGATGCTTGCACACATGATGGGGGGGGAACCGATTTTTATGTTAATATAGTGTTGCTCATGTTGCTCGACGCCTCTCACACCGTGGCCGGCCTATAGCGGCTGTAGGCCCGTATTTCTACACTGACATTGTTTTAAATAAAGGGCTTCTTAAAAAGGAATTACGGAATCAGTGTCATGACTAATCATCTAGGTTGTTGAAAGTTTTTCTTTTCGAATAAATGATTGTTGCTCCCAAGCGAAAGAATACAGATATTACAGACTCAATTTGCCTAAGATCTTTTTGTTTAACGGAATTTGTACCCATCACGCCTGTCCTTTTTCCAAGAATTGTCAAATCAATACTCAGCTATAACTTAAGGTATGTGCCGCACGCAAGGTATGGTATCTTGCACCATAATACACGACCGATCGAAAAATGTATGTACGACCAGGGAACCCAAATTTAGGAGATGAATGAACTAGAACATCTTTGCCTCGAACAAAAAGAATAATAGGTCTGTGGTATTACCCACTCCTGCGGCTAGCCTGGTACATGGTAGGTAGAACCTTTTCGTGTCTGCACGCGCTAGGGTATTTTGAATACTGCACCTCCCCTCCCCTCTTTTTCCCCTCTACAGGTCACAACGAAGTTCCGACTGAAGAGTGGAGTGGACATGGACCGCACCAAGTTCAATATCAGGGAAAACATAGACAAACGTTGTGAGATAGTGCGTAAAATTACAGACCACCATTGGGAACATGAAAAACTGTATGATATGATTGTGCGTGTGTACTACGATTATACGGCATGAATGTGTATGCATTTCATGTTTGGGTCACTTGAAGAGAGCGTCACTGTATGATTGAAGTGCTCGTCCACCGATCAAAGGGAGGAGAATAAAGGGTCAGACACCCCCTAAGATAAACTACAAAATACTAAAGGTACGCAGCAGGCATAGGAATAGAGGACAGGAAAGGAGAGGTCCCCATGCTCAACGCAGCCCTGAGTCTCTGTCTTAAGTCTCCGTCTTGATGCATGTACTGTCACACCCTATCCGGCATTTGTGTTCACGTGATCACCGAATTTACGTCTTTTCCCCGCTTGTGTTTTTTTACATAGAACAGACCCATGCTACTCCATGTTGTGTGTGCACCAAGTGGCCTATTATCTTACCCATGTCTCTCTCTCTCTCGTTTTGTGTCGTATATACGCCAAATAGCCTACTTGATGCACACGTCTCTCTCTCTCTCTCTCTCTCTCTCTCTCTCTCTCTCTCTCTCTCTCTCTCTCTCTCTCTCTCTCTCCCCCCCTCCCTCACAAAAGGCTCTTTCTTGCCCTCTTTTCTGTTTGAATAAATTAACGACACCTACCTCCTTGGTAAGTGTATAATTGGCCTGGAGCACGGTGGTGTTCGAACAAATTGACTGAAACAAAACGACCGTACTTTGCCACGTTACTACCTCTCCTTTCTACAAATCTTGGGCTTAATTGGCTGAGAAAAGAAGGGACAGGTAAGACGACTGATGTCTCCCAATTTGGCCCTCATCACGGGGACTATATGTCAGTGGTTTCCGTTTTCTCAGAGCTTTAACAACGCCATCCCCACCGCCCAGAATTACCCCCGCCCAATTATCCCGGAATAGAATGTCTAAAGCACCCCGTTCTCCCAAGATAACCACAGCCCTATACTAGCCGCCTCAGAGTATTTCGTACGAAACAGCTGATGACCTTATTCACTAATAATACTTCGCCTAAACTGATAAAGGGCTATCTATTGTCGCCAGCAAAATTAATGCTTAGCTTATGTTCCTCCCCGAAATAGATACTCGTGAACACGTGACAGTAGCACCTCGCACTTTCTTTTTATAAACTTAGCAGTCCTCGGAAAGAAATATGTAACAACAAAACTTGTGTTGAGATGAACAAGCCTCTGCCGGAGAAGCCGGTTCGAATTTTTAATAGACTAAAAGGTTGACAGATGTCAGGCTTCCTGCAACCAGTATCGGGCACAGGAATCGGCACCTAGGGGGCCAGACGATGGACAGGGACACCCACAGAAACTTGCACAACAACAATAATTAATAGATTAGTAACGCACACACTAACATCAGAGTTAAAAGACACCAATCAGGCAGCAACCGATAAAAACATGTCCGCAACTACTCGGTGGTTGGGAGAGAGGATGAAGTATGTAAATGCCTTCCCTGCCATCTCTCTAAGACTTTTGTTTCTTGTACCCATTTAAAGATAACGTGCTGCCATCGGAAGGGAGGGGTCGGACGTGACGCACAGCCTGGCTGCAGACCACGGAACATCTATGACATCGACCAAGGGGGAGGCTACGAAGCAAAAAGGGCGTGAGACGAGACACCATTTTCAGGATGATAAGCGCGAAGGGCTACATCGAGGCCCCCTGCTCACCGACCAGCGTGCCTGAAGTCTCAACCCGTCGGGCCCGATTGACGGGCCCAGTGCTGGAAGATTCTGCTCCCCTTGGTCCACATTTTTTATCTGATCCCACTCCACCCCCTCTTCCCTCGGCGTCCCGAAGCACGTCACACCCTTCTCTCTCTCACCATCTTTTATATGGATTATGAATCTGACTTACCCACAGAAGAACAAAAAGCAGGTACCCTGTCTCAAAGTACCTATGGTGAACTGTGTTAAGGAACAGGGCTGTGATCGGAGAACAGTGAATGATCCCACCCTGCAACGTGAGAAATTGGATTCGAGCTGGACCTTAGCTCCACCGCCGGTGCTCAACAGTGCCAACGAAAGAAGAACAACAATGAGAGCTTACCAGTGATGGCTCTTTATAAAAAAGGACACTGGAAAGAAGAACCCATGTCAAAGTTGAAAATCCTCTCCCAACCACCTTTTTATATTAGCTATCTTCTTATCAAGTTTTCATGATGTTGCATCAATCACTTCCGACTCTACACTGAGAAGTTAAGAAAATGTAACTTTGTATAGTAACATCCATACAACGCCGGCCATGTACACGACTATACTGTAACTCTGTATGTACTACCTCCTCGCCTACTTTATCACCTGTAAGTAACTATAAGCAAATGTGTCAGATTACTCCTGCATGCCCTAAAAACTCTGTATCTTTAAGGAATGTACGAAAGACATTAACGATATTATAGCTGAAGGTTAACGAAGATAAATGACGGCCAGGCAAGCTGGCGAGATATGTTAAAAGGGAGGACTGTGGAAATTTAGCTTGCAAACTGAACATTATCTGCGCCATCTTGCCTCTCCCCAGCGCCACGCACAGCGAATGCACGGCCGCCATTTTAGGCACCCCACTCTCTCCCCGCTCATTCTCGATCACCAGCGCTTCCCCCTGGCGCTGCGAACATCCCCCCGCGCGCCGGCCACCCCCGCTCTCTCATACACGGGCCATAAACCCTCTCCTTCAGCGCGACCCTGCTACGGAACCACATCCGACCGACATCCCATACATGGTCATGCCGCACCTTTGATAACCCCCTTCCTCTGCGCCCCATTGTCCGAACTGGTCCCAGGCCATCACCTAGCCCTGCGGATGCAGTTTATTGCCCCTACTGTAAGGGAAACACCCCACATCAAAGGGATTACAGTGGATCAAAGCCCATACCCCCTGAGACCCGGCCGGCCGCACACACCCCCGGGAATTGGCGGAATTCCCTGCTGCGCGATAGCCATCTCCCACTGCGGGTAGGGTGGGAACCTCTACTGTAACTATGTGTGGGATCGGATCTGAGCCGGGGCTTCAGGGGATGTTCTTTCATGCATCAAGAGAATCTCAAGAATGTACTATGTGTAATAAAGCAATAAACCGGTGTATAAGAGACCAGGTCTCAGAGATGCGGTTAGAGCACCTCGTGACGATACCTTGCTGTCTGATCTGATGTGTTCTGCTCCGACGGAATAAAACTTTGTTTCCTGCCTTCCAGTCTCCGGCGCCTGCCTCTTTCATTGGTAAATTATCGAGTGGTATGAGAGGCGATTACCGCCGGGCAATACTTGAAAGGTTATCGACTGAAACTGCCGCTACCATTTAACAAGGGCATATTTATCAGGGGGTTTGCGTCACTTTTGCACCACGCAATGTTGTGATGCGCCTAAGATGCGATTTATCAAGCCGCTCAAGGCTCCTTGTGTGGCCCTGAGTAGCTTGCTAAATCCAGAGTAATGAAGCGCAAATGGCTGTGTTGCATTACCGTGCCCCAGGGAGGTGCTCCATGGGCGGTGCGTGGGTGTTCTCACACAAAACACATAGATTATGACGCATTCTCAGATTTACCGTTACTGCTAGGCCTGGGAATGTGCCAAACTGCTACGCCTTCTCAGGGGAGGTGTAACAATGAGAAACATTTCTCCTCGTTTTTTCCTCTTTTTATGTGTGCTGCATTCTGCCTCTGAGGATTATTTTTGTGCAGGTTTGTGCCCCTTCCTGCACAAAAAAAAATCTGTCTACAACGCAGGCACCTTTGCACCTTGGTGCAAGAGTGCTTGCATTGGCACTAGGCAGCACATTATGCACCAGTGATGGGAAAAGGCAGGAATGTGCCATATTGTGATAAATACGGTGCATTCCTGCCCTTTTCCTGTAACGCAGCACAGCTATGTGACTTGCTGCGCTGCATTACAATTTGATAAATATGGCCCCTAGTGCCTAGATCGCTCTCATAATGTAGCAGCCAAGAATCTCTTCCACAGAATAAGACAATGGGCAGTTGGGAGGAAACACTGCCACCTACTGATAAAAATGTCACACTAGCCGCTCAGTGAGTACTTCTGCGCCATTTCTTCCATTACAGGAAAAACAGATCCAAAAAGCACTTCCATAAACTGACAAACGCTCCACTCAATGCCACAAGACTACAAGATGAGAATCAAAGGGAAGACCACAGAGATGACCACCCAACAGGATAGTGATAAACATGTTACCTAGAAACGACCCTGCTCTCAAATAAGATGACACTCACCCTGTGTAGTGATTCTGAATCTGTCAAAGTGTTTCTCTTTGTTACAGCTATTATAAATTTTTTAAAATATTTTTATTGCCATTTCTGATCATGTATAAAACTTTCACATGTACAATTACAGAATGTGATATAAAACAATTACAATGTATATAATATCTGTCCATTTGGGCAGTGGGCCCTATATGAAATGTATACCACCCGTGCAGAAAATGAGCTATAAATCGAACCATGCATTCCAGCAATACAATTTCTATGCAGTGTGTGTGGCACATAGCGCAAACATTACTGCTCCACCCAGTCCAACGTTTGAATGTGGTCGTACCTATCTCCGATCCCTTGGGCCCAGTCTTGAGAGCCAAAGGCCAGGTATCTGTGGTACAAGCTAATGTAACCTATGTACGTATGCCTTTGCAAGACGATAATATTGAAAAAACGTAAATAAATAAGAGCAAAACCAGTCCTGTCGGTCACCGTCTCTATTACTACTACACTGAATGCGGGAGGGGAAATTTTCGGTCATCTTGGCCCGGTTGGGTGGAGTCACCCATCCGCTGTCGGAATCAAGCCTGTACATGATTGACATCCTTGAACCAAGGAGAGGGGGCTCATACACCAAAGGGATGGAGCACCCAGTAACTGATAAGTTAAGAAAAGTTTTCCCTTTGGATGAATCAAGCTTTAATCATTTCTCATTCATACATAACCCACTGTGGACCACATACTTTACACGGACAATTGATAATTGAAGCACTTATAGATCAACCACGCTTTCATAAAAATGTCAATATTTTTTAATCAATATTACAAATACATCCATATACGATACTCATGTGAGTTCAATCACATTTAAAATCATCAAAATTCATGTATAATCAAAAAGCATTAACTGAATTAAAACATATATTACAGAAAAAAAAATGTTCAACATATAAAAGAAATGTAAAGAAAGATATAAAAACGAGGAAGAATACAAAAGAAGAGACAATACACTATGTCATTTACAGCGTTAATTTGGACATTTGTATAGGCAGCATCAAGCATGGGTCTAAATTCCCTGTCTCAAACTGTTTGCTGACTTCACCAAATTTAATCGCATATGTGGGCGTCGACGCGTTTCGATTGTGTAATATCAATTAAGACCACCTTCTTCAGGACAATGTTTTTTGTCTTCCTCAATATTAAAAAGACCACATCACAAACTGGCCTAAACAAAGAATACAGAGATGAAAACCAAATCAACAATTTACAAAAATAGCATGCTTATTTTCCAACACAGAAAAAAAAATTTGTTAAAAAACTTTCAACAACTGATTTAGGAACCATAAGTGCGATAATCATCTGTATTTGCCTTGTTTATGGGTACCATTCATTCAAGTCATTCAGTCTTTCATACTACCAACATTTTGTTTAAAAAGGACTTATAAAAATCTCAATAGTGCAGCTGCACTGATTTAGAGTGTGTTTTTATCACTATCAAAGCCATGATTCAATAATCATCTAAGCTATATCTACAACATCATAGAATCTATATTGGCTTTGTACTCCCCAGAAGTCTAATAATAAACACCTTAACCCCTTCGATGCTGCGCAGATTCCGCCGCTGTGCTGACGGAATCTTGCGCGGGCGTGGTCATGACGGAATGGTTCCGTCATGAGCACAGCTCAACCGTGGGTCATGACGGAACCATTCCGTCATGAGCACCGAAGGGGTTAATATGCACTCAATAGGAAGGTACCTTATGGATTCAATCTGTGTATAGGTACCAGAAAATCGGTCTCAATTTCACAGTAGGTCACTTCCTGTACAGCCTGTTATTCCGAAAACAGAGGGGAGAAGTATAATACTCAATCGTTGTTTCACTAAACTCGATTTTCTAGAATATGGCAGATATTAGCATTCTCACCTGTGCGTATTGTTCAAAACTTAAACCGCACTGCAGTTTAATTATATTAGATCACGTCTTCCAGTCCTTTAACGATAATACGTATCAGGGGTGGGTCTTTTCAGTTGGCTCACTTACTCGTGGCTAGTGAAATATAGACAAAAACAGAGGGTGCCTGCTTAGACCAATATATATTTTGTCATGGCCAAGTGGCTGTCTCAATTACCTACTTCATTTCATCGCTTTTAAAAGTTATTCATAAATTCGAGTAGTGGGTAATTTTTAACTACCATTATATCTCGAGACACGTAATCGCGTTTGAAGTACCTGATGTTTGTACTGTTTGTAAAAGTATCAATTTGAAGAAAGGCAACAGTATCTCTAGACCCTCAACGTGAGCTCAAAGCATTTACATGGACCTCACTACGATACCTCGCCGTGTCTAATGTTTATTTAAAAAGTAGACACGGGCGTTCGTCGCCATTCCTACTCTGTCCTTTGTGTTAGTTAAACAACCCCCATTATTTAATTAATTTACTCTTAGTTGTATCCATTACCCTTAGCGTTGGGGAACATAAGGTTTGTTTATTCCCCTCCTAACATTATTCAAACTTTACAAGGAGCTTACTATCTTCAAACGGCACTCGATCAACATTAATTAGTCTCACATTACATCGATCTAAGGTTACTCACTTATTTATCCGACGAGGCAAGCTCTTCCAAACTGTTCGCCGCGTCTACCGTCCGCGTCTTGAATAATGAGTTGTACGATAACGGTTGTTTTTATACCCATTCTCAGTCGGTAAATCAATGATGCTTTTTAAAAAAAAAAAAAAAAAACTTTATTCAACTTTTAAACGATAATCATATCGTCAGTATGGTCGCCATCTTGGACTGGTTTGTATTATGTTATCGAACTCGTCCATCAATTCTCTTTCGTTCAGATAGCTTCTATATAGTGAATCCGAACTGATATATCGCCCCAACTATACCTGTTATTCATTAGGAAGTAGTTTCTCTATTTAAAAAAAACAATTTATAAAAAGGATCTATCTCATTACATTCTACATGCAGCTGCCATTTTAGGTTGGGTTATATCTTTCTTATCTCCGAACCGCTGACATAGGTATGTTTAGCCATAGGTACACTCCAAATCACCCTTCTACTGTTCACTAGGCATAATTATGAATTCTATTGAAAGAAGATTCATTTTGTGTATAAATGCCTTATTACCTGAATCGATCACAGTACTGCCGTACATCTTCTATTTTTGTGTAGCTAACTGTCAAGGGCTGATGGCCTATCCACGGTCTATCTAAGTGAGACCTATGTATCTACTTACTAAATTTCATAACTTCATTGTATTTTAAAACAATTTTTTCTATACCCTAACTACTTTTATTTCCTTGCTCTATTTAATTATATATGAGGGCCGATCAGTATTTCTCTGTACAACAGTGATTTATCATTGTCACTATAAAGATGTCATTATCAGGTATTCCATGGACACTTATGTTGCGATTCTCATCCAATCCTCCTTTGTATTCAGGCCCTTTGCTATCGTGTCCAATGTTGAGATATACCATTGTTCCCTGTTCTTTCTCTTCTTTTCTGAGTTTCTTCCCCTTTTGTTCAGGGTTATTTTCTCCACTATAAACCATTCAAATTCAGTATGGCCATGCTTCATATTATTGTAATGTTCGACCAAAGGGGCATTAAGTTTGCCAATATAGATATCATGATGTTGTAGATATAGCTTAGATGATTATTGAATCATGGCTTTGATAGTGATAAACACTCCAAATCAGTGCAGCTGCACTATTGAGATTTTTATGAGTCCTTTTTAAACAAAATGTTGGTAGTATGAAAGACTGAATGACTTGAATGAATGGTACCCATAAACAAGGCAAATACAGATGATTGTCACACTTATGGTTCCTAAATCAGTTGTTGAATGTTTTTTAACAAAAAAATATTTCTGTGTTGGAAAATAAGCATGCTATATTTGTAAATTGTTGATTTTGTTTTAATTTCTGTATTCTTTGTTTAGGCCAGTTTGTGATGTGGTCTTTTTAATATTGAGGAAGACAAAAAACATTGTCCTGAAGAAGGTGGTCTTAATTGATATTACACCATCGAAACGCGTCGACGCCTACATATGCGATTACATTTGGTGAAGTCAGCAAACAGTTTGAGACAGGGAATTTAGACCCATGCTTGATGCTGCCTATACAAATGTCCAAATTACCGCTGTAAATGACATAGTGTATTGTCTCTTCTTTTGTATTCTTCCTCGTTTTTATATCTTTCTTTATATTTCTTTTATATGTTGAAATTTTTTTCTTCTGTAGTATATGTTTTAATTCAGTTAATGCTTTTTGATTATACATGAATTTTGATGATTTTAAATGTGATTGAACTCACATGAGTATCGTATATGGATGTATTTGTAATATTGATTAAAAAATATTGACATTTTTATGAAAGCGTGGTTGATCTATAAGTGCTTCAATTATCAATTGACCGTGTAAAGTATGTGGTCCACAGTGGGTTATGTATGAATGAGAAATGATTAAAGCTTGATTCATCCAAAGGGAAATCTTTTCTTAACTTATCAGTTACTGGATGCTCCATCCCTTTGGTGTATGAGCCTCCTCTCCTTGGTTCAAGGGTTTTTTTGCACAGCCACGTGGCTGGAGAGTTTCGCCTTAGAAGGACCGGTAATCCAAAACGGCCTAAATAAATTGGAATATCCTCACACTTAAGGAAAACAGAGATATAGAAAAAATAGAGAATATCAGATGGACCCATTTAAAACTTTTGGGTTCACAGAGGACCAATTTAATAAGATTACTGGTACCTCATCCAAAAATGGCTATAAAAATCATGGTAGTAACAGGGAACAACGATAAATGGGGGAAGGCGTTAAACCTAAAGAAAAAACTGATCCGCACAGAATTGCATGCGGAGTTTCTCATTGAATATGTGAAAGCAGGTGTAATTCCAATAGGCCTACAAGTCCGCAATGAGCCTGGTTTATTTGTGGGAAAAAATACTATGGACCCATATTGCAAATAGATGTAGTAGAGATTGGATTTTACTAATTATAGAAACTGCACAAGAGACGGTAATCCTAGAGAAACAGGAAATAGAAGAAATAGAATTAGCACTAAAAGAGATGTCAGCTTTGGAGGACGCTAAAAAAAGATTAGATGAGCTTACTCAAGAGGTGAGTGGTTACAGAGATTACTTAATAAATAAAAAAACGATAAAACTAAAGAAAGACATTAACAAATTCAATCTTGAATTAGTTTATCCCTATACAACCAAGGATTATTTTCAACAACCCAGAGATCAGAGGTCTGAAAGACCTTATGAACCTAGACCTGTATACTCTCGAGGTGGTAGGAAGGGAGTTACATTCTCGGATACATCTGGGTCAAGTAGTGATGAAGAAGGCCAAGCAAATAATGAACAGTGTGGACCCTCACACAATAGTATTAGATCAACGCCCGAGGAGAGGGATGAGGACAAATCCAAATCAGAACCAAGGCAGGGGCCAGTACCAACGGCCTCAACCTCAGGAATATCTCAACACAAGGAACAAGAAGTACTGGAGATAGACATATGTAGTGATAAATTCCCTATAATCAACTTGTCCACACATATACTGACCAAAATGGAAATTGAGGTTTTAGAAAAGGGGCTCACATTCGCACCTACTGCCAATGTGAATAAGTTTAACTTAGAAAAGGATCTAAAAGCGTTTTTTCGGAAAATAAGACTTAGGATATTTTTCCAAAATAATGAGTATACAGGGCCAGTAAACATTTCGGGTCTGAAAGATAAATCTACATTCACCCCGACTATATCTCAAGTCAATAAAAGTGTGGATGTTTTTGAACAAGTGGTAGAATCTAAAATAAAAAAGATCATTAGCGAAGCATATCCAGACACCAACAACTTGTCCCGTGACCATAGGACAGCTATGGTGTCACTAAAAAACAACCTTAGTCTAACAATCAAACCCGCAGATAAGGGTGGCAGACTTGTTGTGTTAGACACTGAGGATTACAATGGTAGGATGTTGAAACTATTGGAAGTCAGGGACCATTACATCAAAGTTCCCCACTCAAGATTAAACAAACTTGATAAAGAAGTACAGACAGCCACCACTAGAGCTTTGGACAAAGGGTGGATTTGCAGAGAGGAATATAAATTCTTAAACAATCAGAATGCTATTATCCCAGCGATATATGGCCTACCAAAGATACATAAGAACGTAGGTAATCCCCCCATGAGACCGATAGTGAGCTGTATAGGGTCTCGTCTGAAACCACTAAGCCAGTATGCGGATACTTTCCTCAAACCATTAGTACAGAAGCAAGCCTCATATGTGAGGGACTCAGCTCATATCATTTCAATGATAGAGGGTGTCGCCTTTAATGCATGTAACCAAATAATGGTAACACTCGACATTGAGGCGTTGTATACAAATATACCCCAAGACGACACAATTAAGGTTATCCAAGATAGTATTTGTGAAGAGGACCTGAGAGGCGCAAATAAAGAGTTTGTCTTGGAATGTATCTCCCTAGTGCTTAAAAATAATATGTTTCTGTTTAGAGAAGATCTATATCTCCAATGTAAGGGCACCAGTATGGAAGCCACTTGTGCTCCTAGTCTGGCTTGCCTCTACGTAGGTGAATTTGAAAACAGACATGTTTTCAATGAGGCGGCGCCATTTACTGAAAACATCTTGTTATGGCGTTGCTTCATTGATGACATTTTCTTCATTTGGGAAGGTGAAGAATCTATCCTTATGGATTTCCTCGAGTGGCTTAATTTGGGTGATCCTAACCTAAAATTCACTGCATCATATGCCAAAACTTCAGTGAACTTCCTTGATATAACAATACAAAACAGGGAAGGAACATTAGCAGTAGAATTATATACGAAACCGATGGATAAAAACACTCTACTCCACTATCGGAGTTATCACCCACAGTCCCAGAGAGATAATATACCTTTCGGACAGTTCCTGTGGTTGCGCAGGAACTGTTCAAATATTGAGGATTTCTATAAACATTCTGAATTATTGACAAATAAACTACGGGACAGGGGGTACCCTAGAAAACTAATTAAACGGTCCTTTAAGCGGGCCCGATTTTACAACCGTGAAAGTATGTTGATTTCAGATCCGACTAGAACACAGGAAAAGAAAGACACTACAAAAAATAAATTAGTATTTGTCAGTCAATTCTCAAATATCAGCAATAGACTTAAAAATGTAATCAACTCCAATTGGAGCATCCTGAATGATGACGATGACATAAAACTCCCTAAACCGTTGTTCGCCTTCAAACGAAATGAGAATATTCAAAAGAATATCGTCCACACATAAAGGGATAGCATTCCCCTGAGACAAAGTAATCTAGAGGGTGATAGAGCGCTAGGTAACAACATATGCAGCCATTGCTCAATCTGTAAGAATTGTATTGTGGCGAAATCATTAACATACAAAGGCTATACTATCGTGTCAAGGAGCTTGAATAACTGTAGGAGTTGCAATGTTGTTTATGTCTTACGCTGCCCGTGTGGACTAGCGTACGTAGGCGAAACTGGACGTGAACTAAGGGTCAGACTTTTGGAACATAGGTCGGCCTTAAAGACGGGCAAACTTAATGCCCCTTTGGTCGACCATTACAATAAGATGAAACATGGCCATACTGAATTTGAATGGTTTATAGTGGAGAAAATAACCCTGAACAAAAGGGGAGGAAACTCAGAAAAGAAGAGAAAGAACAGGGAACAATGGTATATCTCAACATTGGACACGATAGCAAAGGGCCTTAATACAAAGGAGGATTGGATGAGAATCGCAACATAAGTGTCCATGGAATACCTGATAATGACATCTTTATAGTGACAATGATAAATCACTGCTGTACAGAGAAATACTGATCGGCCCTCATATATAATTAAATAGAGCAAGGAAATAAAAGTAGTTATGGTATAGAAAAAATTGTTTTAAAATACAATGAAGTTATGAAATTTAGTAAGTAGATACATAGGTCTCACTTAGATAGACCGTGGATAGGCCATCAGCCCTTGACAGTTAGCTACACAAAAATAGAAGATGTACGGCAGTACTGTGATCGATTCAGGTAATAAGGCATTTATACACAAAATGAATCTTCTTTAAATAGAATTCATAATTATGCCTAGTGAACAGTAGAAGGGTGATTTGGAGTGTATCTATGGCTAAACATACCTATGTCAGCGGTTCGGAGATAAGAAAGATATAACCCAACCTAAAATGGCAGCTGCATGTAGAATGTAATGAGATAGAGCCTTTTCATAAATTGTTTTTTTAAAATAGAGAAACTACTTCCTAATGAATAACAGGTATAGTTGGGGAGATATATCAGTTCGGATTCACTATATAGAAGCTATCTGAACAAAAGAGAATTGATGGACGAGTTCGATAACATAATACAAACCAGTCCAAGATGGCGACCATACTGACTATATGATTATCGTTTAAAAGTTGAATAAAGTTTTTGTTTTTTTTTAAAAAAAGCATAATTGATTTACCGACTGAGAATGGGTATAAAAACAACAGTTATCGTACAACTCATTATTCAAGACGCGGACGGTAGACGCGGCGAACAGTTTGGAAGAGCTTGCCTCGTCGGATAAATAAGTGAGTAACCTTAGATCGATGTAATGTGAGACTAATTAATGTTGATCGAGTGCCGTTTGAAGATAGTAAGCTCCTTGTAAAGTTTGAATAATGTTAGGAGGGGAATAAACAAACCTTATGTTCCCCAACGCTAAGGGTAATGGATACAACTAAGAGTAAATTAATTAAATAATGGGGGTTGTTTAACTAACACAAAGGACAGAGTAGGAATGGCGACGAACGCCCGTGTCTACTTTTTAAATAAACATTAGACATGGCGAGGTATCGTAGTGAGGTCCATGTAAATGCTTTGAGCTCACGTTGAGGGTCTAGAGATACTGTTGCCTTTCTTCAAATTGATACTTTTACAAACAATACAAACATCAGGTACTTCAAATGCGATTACGTGTCTCGAGATATAATGGTAGTTAAAAATTGCCCACTACTCGAATTTATGAATAACTTTTAAAAGCGATGAAATGAAGTAGGTAATTGAGACAGCCACTTGGCCATGACAAAATATATATTGGTCTAAGCAGGCACCCTCTGTTTTTTGTCTATATTTCACTAGCCACGAGTAAGTGAGCCAACTGAAAAGACCCACCCCTGATACGTATTATAGTTAAAGGACTGGAAGACGTGATCTAAAATAATTAAACTGCAGTGCGGTTTAAGTTTTGAACAATACGCACAGGTGAGAATGCTAATATCTGCCATATTCTAGAAAATCGAGTTTAGTGAAACAACGATTGAGTATTATACTTCTCCCCTCTATTTTCGGAATAACAGGCTGTACAGGAAGTGACCTACTGTGAAATTGACACCGATTTTCTGGTACCTATACACAGATTGAATCCATAAGGTACCTTCCTATTGAGTGCATATTAAGGTGTTCATTATTAGACTTCTGGGGAGTACAAAGCCAATATAGATTTCATGATGTTGTCGATATAGCTTAGATGATTATTGAATCATGGCTTTGATAGTGATAAAAACACACTCCAAATCAGTGCAGCTGCACTATTGAGATTTTTATAAGTCCTTTTTAAACAAAATGTTGGTAGTATGAAAGACTGAATGACTTGAATGAATGGTACCCATAAACAAGGCAAATACAGATGATTGTCGCACTTATGGTTCCTAAATCAGTTGTTGAAAGTTTTTTAACAAAAATTGTTTTCTGTGTTGGAAAATAAGCATGCTATATTTGTAAATTGTTGATTTTGTTTTAATTTCTGTATTCTTTGTTTAGGCCAGTTTGTGATGTGGTCTTTTTAATATTGAGGAAGACAAAAAACACCGTCCTGAAGAAGGTGGTCTTAATTGATATTACACCATCGAAACGCGTCAACGCCTACATATGCGATTAAATTTGGTGAAGTCAGCAAACAGTTTGAGACAGGGAATTTAGACCCATGCTTGATGCTGTCTATACAAATGTCCAAATTAACGCTGTAAATGACATAGTGTATTGTCTCTTCTTTTGTATTCTTCCTCGTTTTTATATCTTTCTTCATATTTCTTTTATATGTTGAATTTTTTTTTTTCTGTAGTATATGTTTTAATTCAGTTAATGCTTTTTGATTATACATGAATTTTGATGATTTTAAATGTGATTGAACTCACATGAGTATCGTATATGGATGTATTTGTAATATTGATTAAAAAATATTGAAATTTTTATGAAAGCGTGGTTGATCTATAAGTGCTTCAATTATCAATTGTCCGTGTAAAGTATGTGGTCCACAGTGGGTTATGTATGAATGAGAAATGATTAAAGCTTGATTCATCCAAATGGAAAACTTTTCTTAACTTAACACGATTGACATCAATCAGCTATATCTACAGTGGATGGGGGGTCAAAAGAGGGGAGACAAGCAACCAGAGTGCGCTTCTCCAAGAGGTGGACGTTGGTCAAGGAGAGCAAGCGGTTGGGGTCAGCCCGGGTCCAGGTCAGGAATCAGGTCGACACGCATCCTGCATTCTCCTACTTCCTCACTGTAAATTCTCATGACGAGGTCCACTATGTTGGGGCTGTCCCACTCTCGTCATCCGCACTACTGGGACAACTCGGGTATTCCCAATTAAATAGTACCTCCCTCCAAGCTCCTGCAATAGGGAACCGTCGCATGCCCTTCTGTTCTTCCTTTTGCAGTGCCCTGCCCTGCCCTCCTTCGCCGCCCAGCGCAAGACCTCCGATTCCCAAATCCCAAACTGCGGTCCCGCCGCAGATTTCCAAGTAATCGCAATTCGCCTCCTGGCCAAGGCCAGGGCCATGTCGATAAATCGACTCCCCACTTTGTGCTTAGGCGGTCTAGGATACAGACCCAGGAGGCAAACCTCAATCGATTGAGTCAGTGCCCGGCCCAGTATATCGGCAAGTTTCTTCACCACTGCATCCCAAAACTGTTGTATAGTCATACAGCCCCACGTCATGTGGATGAAATCCGCATCCATTTGTTGACATCGTGGGCACTCCCTAGGCTCACCCCCAAATGCAATCTGAATACGATGTGGAGTCATATATGTCATATGGACATAATTAAACTGCAAATATTTAAGGCGTGAGTTAGGGGAGACCTTTTTGGGAGATCGTAATACACGCCTCCACTCTGCGTCAGTGAGTGTTCTGCCAAGATATCTCTTCCATTTCCCCCGTAAATCTAGCAACGGGGACAGGGAAGTCCCCAACAAGGATGCATAGAACCACTTAATTTGGTGCCCAGCTGTGCCCAGTGTGACCACCGAGTGGAGAACCCCATGCGTCGCTGGCTCCTCCCTTCCTGTGCCCCACAACTGTTCAAACGTCCTTACCAGTGTCTCATACAAAAGAAACTGTCCGGGAAGCAGTCCATATCCTTCCACCAGTTCCGCTAAAGGGAGCATGCACCCATCCTGAAAGCAATCCACCGCCGTGTCTATCCCGGCCCCTGTCCCAGCCGATAACTGCTCTGCCCCAAAGACCACCTGCAGGTTGCCATGAGGGAGCCCTCCCAATTGCAGCACCGGTGTATATTTAGGACATATCGGGAGCCGGCCCATACACCTTCCTCCAACACCGTAGAGCGGTGGTTTGTAGAGTCGATGTACAGGTTCAGTAGTTTGGCCAATAGTAGACAAGCGTTCTGCCCTGGTTCCATCAAATATGTGCCCTCCTGGTTAACCCCTTCTAGCCACTGCACCAGCCACTGTAGCTGTGCAGCCAGCTGATACAGTTCAAAGTCTTGCACCCCGAGTCCTCCCTCCTCCATAGGCCGTTGGAGCGTCCGCAGCGCAACCCTGCATCTCCCGTCTGCCCAGATAAGGTCCCGCACCAGTGCATCCAGCGGCTTAAACCAGCCCGCAGGCATCAAGACCGGTAAATTAGAATAAAAGTACAGTAATCTAATCGGGCCTTAACAGCTTTTAATGATATCTGCCAGACTTAACATCTCCATTGAACATAAAATAGGGTACAGTTTTAAAGCCCATGTTCACCAAACGGTATCTTGGTGCTGAATAACAGATATGTATTGTAACCCAATGAAATGGTATTTATTTTATCAACCTTAGAAAGATGAAAGGTTGAGTGGACCAACTGGGATTTTAACCTGTGAACATGAGGTTGAAGACAGGCTCCTACAGCGGAATCACGTCTTATTAAGTAGTGGGAAAACACATTCCTGCCTTTCCCATGAGCCCCTGAATTTTCTCAGGAACAAACCCTCGCTACATTTCCTAGTGGTAGCATCTGCCAAAGTAAAAAACAATGTCCTGAGCTTTTGGGGTAAATACATGTGTAACACTTAAAACTGTAGGGCCTGATTTAGAGTTTGGCATGCGTGTTACTCCATTAAGATGTGACGGATGTCCTGCCTGTCTGATTGCAAGTGCATTGTATCCTATGGCACTTGTAATAAGGCGCAAGGGAGACCGGTCACGTTTGTAATGGAGTAACGCATCTGACAAACTTTAAATCCAGGTCGTAAAAGACCTACAAATATTCTAATATGTAAACTATAGTATAATTACAGAATACCAAGTTCTAGCAAATGTTGTTTGAAAAAGTCCATACGTTAAAGAATGTCTCTTTAGTGCTTAGAGTGTTGGCATCATAAATCAATTTCGCATAATCACTCTAGGTGACTATTATGCTAGCACTTCATTTTCTCTCATTAAAGCGTCAACATGGTGACAGTTCCAAGGAGGTAGTCACAATGGCTTCCCCTAGACCTACCTCCCCCCTCTTGGATACACACTCTTTGAGTTTCTGGCAGCAAGGAGTTATTTTGCAAATGACAATGCATCATCAATCAGCTAGATCTGTTCCTTCTCCACGTATCTTGCTCTTCAATGTCTCCACATTACCAGTAAGTGCCACTGCATCCAGAGAATTGTCAGGGCCTGGCTAGATTCACTAACAATTTCAATCACTTATCACTTTTGCGCTATTGTGGTGCCATTTTGCAGTCCATGATGGTTCACAAGTCAATTGCGACACCTAAACCACTGACATTGCTTCATCAAGAAATGTATAACTCAATAAAGACTTGAGCCCTGAAGAAACATAATTTGTGTGAAATAAGGATCAGCATTATATATGGCATTTACATAAAATAATGAACCATAATTAAAGAGTCTGAATAAGTCTTCAAAAAAAAAAAGCAATTCCTTGATGTCTTCTACTGAACACCTACTTTTTAATACTTGGTTTTGCATGAGTGGAGAAGCTAAGTGCTTTTGCAAAATAAAGCAAGTAAATCCACAAATGATGATGCATACAGCACTACAAAGCAGACTAACTCATCTCAGACTCAAAAGAAAAGGAAGAGGTACAAAATATAAGTTCCAGAAATGCATGAAATACATATTAAATATATACTAGAAATATATTAGAAAATGAAAGTGTGTGTGTGTTGTACTGTCCGCTCAGTGAAGGGGTTGTGTACAGCTGGAAAACACTGCGCAAAAGATGCCATGTATGGTTGGTTCCCCATGATAGGTCAGCTATCCGCAAATGGCTCAGTACAGGGCAAAGGTCGTGTTTAGCAGGGGCTTGCCCACCTAGAGGGGCTTGGGTATCCAAAGGGTGTGTGCTCTCCATGAGGGGTTGTCCACATGGTGAAGACCCTGCGCAGCAGGTACTTGCCCACCCAGGTGTCATTGATTCCCCATGAGAGATCAGCTGTCTGTGAAGGGTTCTGTACATGGCAAAAACTGGGTGTAATAGGGGCCTGGACACCTAATGATGCTTGGATGTCTGGAGGGAGGGGGATTTCTGTGAAGAGTTGTGTACAGTGCGATAGTGGTGCAAAGTAGGGGCTTGGGTGTCTGCAGGGAGTGGGTTCTCCATGAAGGGCTGTGCATAGGTCAAAGATCATACCCAGCCCATACAAGCCCATCCATGTGTTCCCCACGAGAGGCCGGCTATCCATGAAGGGTTTGAGACAGGGTGAAGGCTGTACGTAGTGGGGATCCAGCCTCATAGGGGTTTGTGTATTTAGAAGGAGTGGGCTGTCTGTGACAAGTTGTGCACGGGGCGAACACCCTGCGCAGCCGGGGCTTGCCATCCATCTACAGCTGGCTCCCACGGAGGTATGTCTGTCCGCAAGGGTGTCAGCACAGAGCAAAAGCTGTGCATACTGGATGTTTGGCAACCTAAGGGGGCTTGAGAATCTGGAGGTAGTGGGCTCTTTGTGAGGCTGAATTGACATTTAACTGATTTGTGTTGTATTAAATATAGAGAAAGGATTACATTCTCCAAGAAATTGAAGGCTTTGTTTAGAGATGATGTGAGAATACCTGTCCGTGAGGGCAGGAATGTCCCTCCAGAGGGTACGCCTGCTTATTACATACCACCAGTATTAGTTTACACACTTGCATTTGGCCTAAACAAAGGAATTAGATCCCTACGAATGAAGGGTCCTTGCAGTTTCCTCCCCATGGTGCCTTTAACCTGAGAATAATTGAGAATTTGAGGAGTGTTGTATGTAATGAAGCTCCCCACCTAGACTAGCCCAATGTGGAGTCTTGAATGCATGGGAGCATGCAGCGCATGTGAAAGAGAAGGAGAAATAGCAGTCAGGCCAAGAGGACAGTTAAGAGCAGGGCATATGTGAAATAGGACAGAGGGCAGCAGGAATGGAGGACAGAGATGATTGAGAAAGTTGGGATGTACACCGTCCTAACTAATGGAAAGAATGATGGGGGGTGAGACTAAAGTAAAAAAGGATGAAGTGAGGGAAACTGATTCTAGTGATTACTTTTTTAATGATTTATTGGCTTCCTGACCACCCCGATATAATGTAGTTCCATCAGCTAGGGGAGATCAAACATTTATAGTACTCCTGTTGCCTGTAGATACCAGTGGTAGTGTGACCATCAATCAGAGCCTGGAACCCTTTCACCTCCACAATCGACGCCTGATCAACTTTCAAATCCACGATTCACAGCTACCCCACCTCCAGCTACCCAAACAATGCTTACAATTCCCTTACCACCTCCAATGCAATGCCCCAGGATAAGGCTACTGCTGTTGTAACACCTGTCACACCAACAATTACCACTACGTCAATAGTGTCTGCAACTGATGTCTTTGCAGAGATGGGAGCAAGACCACAAAGAAGAGCGACACCTGCTGTGAATGTGCTGACTTTAGAGATTGATAGCCCCTAGTCTCGTCGTCAGAGACTGACACCCCTCTAAGAACACTAGATGTAGAAAGGGTGAAGATAGAGTTTGAAGAAATCATTAAGGAAACTCTTGATTTGTGGTTCATAAATGGGTACAATGAAGAGGAACTTTTGTATCTGTGTAAAGATACTGCTAGGCGAGATTGTGTGGCACACAAATCCCTTAAAGAGACAGTTACAGAGTTTGAGATTGACCTTTTCAAAAGTACGACCCTAAGAAAAACTTTTAGAATGTTCATGACCAAAGATACATTCAAGAACATGTGAACCCCTGGACTAAAACTGCAACTATGGGAACTGATAAGTAACATTCAATTGTGGAGCAATACACAGACGTTTAATGATACATGGGCTCCAAAAGAAAAAGAAAGATGTCGAATGGGAGACAGAGCTTAGGGACTGGGAGTTGAAGTGATTCAGAGGTCTGACTGACTGAGGGAACAAGATGTAGGAGCGTATGTGCATGTGCCTTAGAGTCGTGGTCATCTTTTCACTTTTACAAACCAATTTCCAAAGTTGAGAAAAAGCCCTGATTAGTGGTATACTCACGTTTATAGATTTGTGAAAACTTCAAAGGTGGTTTGGGCAGATCTGAATACTTTTTATGACGTTGTTGTTCCCAGTGATTTGTGGGCTGAGTGTAAAGTGGCTGTGCAATGGCCAAATGTCGAGCCACCAAGAGATGCCCTAATGCTCCATTTGCTGTGGTAATAGAGAAGTATCATCAGGTAGTTAACTTTTCAAAATTAAGGTTCCCCAGAGAGAGATTGATTGGTTGAAGATCTCTAGTATCATACAAGAGTCTGATGAATCAATGCATGCTTATTCAGGTTTTTTGTCAACATAGGGGCGTACAAAATCCAGAGCGTGGGGATCTCAGAATTTTTTTGTCCCATTTCATTCCTAGTTTGTGCCTGGAAATTTACTTGCACATCCAGCAGAATGTGATTTTCAGGCAGTCCAAGCCCTTGGATGAAATCTTGAGGTGGGCAAAGTATTGTAGCGATGATCTGGAAGTCTGAGAAAAGAAATTTAAAGAGAAATTAATGTTGAGTCAGATGAAGTTAGTCCAGGAAGGATGCCCGAATGGCCAGCACCTGATGAATTCTTTATAGGGTTATAGTGGTGGAAATGGAATGCAGGGATTTGGATTTCTTTTTTTTTTTATTTCTTTTTTTTATTTTATTTTATTCGAGCAAAATTCATACAGCATAATACGTCAAACCGTACATAGAAATACAATAACAAATCTGAAATAAGGATTCAAATCAAAATTTAAACAAATAAGCAAATATAAAGCCCAGCAGACAGCTTGTTTAGTTCAAAAGAGGTGGATCATTAGATCTATGTTTTAAATACCATTTAGAAATAGGAGCCCAGATCTGGGCCCCGAGAAGCCGGGCTTTTTTACCTCTAGAACTATAAATAAAAAGCTCCTGTTTGTATGTTGCTAAAAATCGGCTAAGCCACATCTGAAAAGTAGGTGAATCTGTATCTTTCCACCGTGCAGCTAAAATAATACGAAAAATAGCAGTACCCAAAAAAAGTATCCTTTGTTCTTCCATATTATGACCGAGCGATTCATCATGTCCCAATAAATAAAAAGTTATTGAGTCTTGAATATGATGACCAAATAATCAGTTCCAAAAGCCCATGAACGAAGCTTTTAATAAATTTAATTTGGGACAGCTTGCAAACATATGTACTAAATTCGCTTGGGGTTGATTACATCTCGGACAGCTATCATCAGCCCGAAGACCCCAAGAAAATAGCTTTGCGGGGGTAAAATAGAGGTTATAAAGAACTCTGTAATATTGGGCTTTAAGATTCGAGGGAATAAAAAGCTCAGATGAAAGAACCAGGCAAAGATCAACATCAACATTTGGATTAGCTAATCTTATAGCCCAGGCCTGTTCAACCCGTTCTAAATCATCCGGAGTACTTTGGTTCAGCAATTGATAAAAAGTGCCAATCCTAGTGGAATGTTTCCCAATAATAGAGAACAGCTTAATGTCGTCCAATTTAATACTGGGAGTCCGGTCACGAATGCTTGTAAACACCTGAAGGTATTTCAAAAAGTCAGTGGAAGGAACATTAAATTTCTGTTGTAACCGTCCAAATGACAGAGTAATATCATTGCCAAAGAAATCATCCACTGTATTAATACCTAAAAGTTCCCACCTACGGGTGGTAGAATCATTAAGACTAATAGGTATAATTGCACTGCGCCATAAGGGGGTGTATTTCGAGTATTTTGGAATCGATAAGTATTTAGATACAGATTTCCAAACCTTCCAAGCATCCGTGACTACCCTTAATTTGATTTTTTTATAGTATAGTTGCTCAACCTGCCTTAAAAATAAACCTTGACATTTATTTCCAAGACTCAGCTCATAAATAGAAGGGATATAATATTCCATACTAGGCGAGATGGTAGTTTTATACCTAAATAATGGAGCCATTTGTTGAAGAAATGTTGCCCATAAGTATAATTTTAAACTGGGAATACCGAGCCCTCCTCTCCTCTGGGGCAAAGTTAAAAACGATAGGGCTCTTCTGATCTTTCCAAAGCTCCAAATAAACTTAGACATGGAGGAATCAATAATCTTAATAAAGCTATCTCCGGGTAAAAGCGGGATTGCTCGAAACAGATAGAGTATTCTTGGAAAAATATTCATTTTTAAATAATTGGCCCTGCCAATGTAAAAGGTCAACCTTAATTTTATTAATCAAGGGAGTATAGTTAAGATGATCAATTTCCCTTACATCAGAAGAGAGACATATACCTAAATAGGTAGCTTGTTTCACTCTTAGGGGACTATCAAAGACCGTATTATTTGTGCACAGAACCATTGTTTTATCCTTGTTGAGGGAATAACCTGAAAAGAGGCCAAAGGACTGAGTGATTGATTCGATTTCCTGAATGGCCTCAGCAGGATTTGTCGTTAAAATGGCCACATCGTCGGCATAGGCCAATACTTTCGTCGATGACACACCAATATCAATAGGCCGGATAACGGGTGAGGAAAGCAATTTGACAATTAATGGGTTAATATAAAGAGAAAATAATATAGGAGAGCAGGGACATCCTTGCCTCGTGCCTCTCTGTATATCAACAAACTCCGACTCAGCACCGCCAATGGAGACTTTTGCTTTAGGATCGATATACAGGGATTTTATAGCTCTGACGAACTTATTCCCAAAGTTGTTAAAATCCAGGATGTTCCAAAGAAAGCTCCATGATACGCGATCAAATGCCTTCTCGGCGTCGAGAAGGATCATCGACATCTCGCCCCCCGTGCTGCCCATGATATTAAAAAGGGTGATGGCTCTCCGCGTATGGTCCGTGGTACCCCTACCTGGGATAAAGCCGTGTTGCCATGGGGAGACAAGATGTTCGATGATCCCACTCAACCGATTAGCTAGAATTTTAGCATATCATTTTGAGTCAGAGTTTATCAAAGATATAGGTCTATAGGAGGATGGATTATGTGGGGGTTTGCTTTTTTTCAGGAAAATAGCTATGTTGGTATGTTTCCATGACTCCGGTGGAAGTGAGTGATACTGAACCCCCAAAAACAAGTCCAGTAGATAAGGTAGAATTTGTTTGCCTAGCACCTTATAGAGATCAAGTGGAATTTTATCCGGTCCGGCAGCCTTCCCATTAGCTAAATCGTAAAGTGCAGTCTCCAGCTCCGACATTGAAATTTCTCTTTCGAGATCTTCTTTAACTAAATCATCAACCACCGGATTGAGGTCCTGACCCGATAGCCAATTTTAAAAAAAAGTTTTTAAGGCATTATCAGAGTGTGGATTATCATTGTGATACAGTTTTTGGTAATATTTTCTAAATGCCTCTACAATCTCGCTTGAAGATTCATATTCCTGACCCTCGTACTCAATCTTCTGGATCTTGTTTTGAGATAATTTTTGATGTGTTCGAAGAGCTAAATATCTGCCTACATTCTCTCCGGATTCATATAATCTGTTTTTATTAGCTTCATATGTTTCTACCGCTTTCCTAGTTAGGGTACCGTTAATTTCAGCTTTTAATACCAGTATTTTTTGAAGAGTATCGAGAGTTGGAGCTCCCTGTTGTATCTGGGTAGCGTGCTGTGTCTCGAGGTTTGACAATTCTCGCATTAAGCTCAGATTAATATTGTCTTCAATCTTTTTACGTTTAGCAACGAACGCAATAGTCTCCCCCCTTAATGCAGCTTTAAAACAGTCCCATACGATCAGCCTCGAGGCACTAAACTGATTACAGTCGAAGAATTCCTGGGCCCAAGATGTAATATGGGCTATGTATTGATAATTAACAAGTAACTTTCTATCAAAGGACCATTGCGTTTTCGGCTTCGTATTGTTTGGGGAGTCAAATATAAGGGTAAGTGCGTTATGATCTGAGATCGTTTTCGGGGATTTAATTATATCTACCAAGAGCTGGAGCTCTAATAATGACATAATATAATCAATTCGGACATACTTGTTGTGTGGATATGAGAAATAAGTAAATCCGTCATCAGTTTTCTTTTTTAGCCCCCATATATCCTGTAAATTATGGCTATCCATCAATTGACGCAAGGCCCTATATACCTTAGGTTTACGTCCCTTGTAATTGATAGAATTTTGATTATAAAAATGACTCCCTGTAGCTATATTTAAATCCCCACATAAAATAAGGGGTCCAGACCAAGAGGCTAATTCCAACTCTAGATCTCTAAAGAGTAGGGGATCGTCCAGGTTTGAGCCATAGATTGCACAAATTACGAGACCAGATTTTAATTGAGCTATGGCCCACCTGCCATGACTATCGGCCAATGTTCGAATAGGATCACCGATTAAGGGCTTTACAAGAATAGCAACCCCGCGTGTTTTAGTTGTTTGTGATGTTGCTATAATAACATTATATCCTGGAATATTAAGCAGTTCTTTATCAGATTCAGAAATATGCGTCTCTTGTAAACATAAAATATCGACAGGATCCTGCCGTAAGAGTTGGAATAATTGTGCCCTTTTATTTCTGTCATTTAAGCCCGCAATATTCCAACTACAAAGTTTTATTCTCCCCATCTATAGAAGCAAGAAAAATTTCCACATCTAAATACAAAAAAGAAGATAGGCTGTATAGAAAACAAAGCATAAATCTTAATCTGGTCCCCTCTAATTACTTGGATATATTCCATGTACAAAAAACTGAAGATTACCTTATTTGTATGAATTTGCTCATTTTTGTGTTTTTTCCCCTCTCCCCCCCTCCCCCCCCCTCTCCCTCTCCCCACCCCCCCCCTCCCCAAACGGCGGCCAACAGGGCATGAGACTCCAAAGGAGTCTAAGGCGATGGAGAGATATACCCTAACCAGCATAAGAAGAATAACCATCAAGAGTGAAAAATCAATAAGACCAAAATGGTGCAATCGTAGTAAAAAGAGCAAAAAGATAAAGAGAGAAAAATGGAAAAGAAAAAAAAAAAAAAAAAAGGGTAGAGGAGCTAAGCAGCCCAACCCATTTCAGCACTCAGTGCTACAAGTACTACTAGTATATGTAATATGTAGTATGCATGATATAAACAAAATAGTTTAAAGTCTTTAAAGGGTTAAGTTCAGGGCAGGCTATCCAAAAATTCCTTAGCTTTAATTTCTGACGTAAAAAATTTAGCCTGACCATTGTGAATAACTTTTAACTTTGCAGGGTTGTTAAGATACACCTGTATTTTTTTTTCCTGAAAGGGTTTGATTAATTGGCGGAGACGCCATCTCCTTTCAACAGTAGTGTGACAAAAATCAGGCCTCACAAAATAGGAGATAGTGCCTCTGTTACGCCGAGCTTCAGGTCTTGCTTTCTCCGTGATAGCCTGTCGGAGTAAAAAATTACCGAAAAAAACCAAAATTGCACGGGGGTACCCCCCATGTGGTGAGGACTTTAAAGCAATTGGGACTCTATGGGCACGTTGGATTTCTAAGTCCCAGTTCCAAGATGCCAGCTCCGGGAGTGTGTCTTTGAACAGTTGAATTATAAATGAGCGTACATCATCGCCCTCAATTTTCTCTGGTATTCCAAGTACACGAAGGTTGTTGCGTCGAAGGCGATTTTCCATTTCCTCCATTTTCCACCTAACATCTTTCAAATCATCTTCATGAGCCTCGACTTTTTTCTGAATTGTAGCGGTTTCAGTTTCGTTGGTAACTATACGATCTTCAATCTCCGTCAGTCTTGTGTTGAAGGTTGTAACTGTTTTAGAAAGCTTCCGGACCACGCCTTGAACCTTATTAAGGGCTACTTGCGCCCTGCGACCATCCCTGGAAGTCTGTTCCCGGTGGGAAGCGATAGCCTGGAGTACTGTATCCATAACAGCTGATAATGTAGCGCTTTGCGGCTCAATGGCGGGCAACTCAGAATGAGACACAGAGGCATGGTCCTGTGGGTTTGATAGCACCGCTAGGGAATGATCCCATGCTGACCCCGATGCTATATGAAGGCTCCTTCTCTTCCGCAGCACAGACCGCCTGCTCTCCCTAGACTCTCCATAATTTGAATCATAATCGCTTTCTGTTGGCGCGGTATCAAGACCAGTATTAATTTTAGAGTCTGAGTCTGAGTCCGAATCTGACTCTTGAGACCATCTAAGCTCCTCCAAACCTTCAGATATAGAATAGAAATCCGAGGGATCTTTATCGGTGTCAAAAGAGTCAGAGGCATACGCCTTCCCACTGGGAACCAGGGCGCGATGTACGCATTTTTTTTTGGCATTTTTGGCATTTGCAGAGGAATCGACAGACACAAAAGGGACATTAGAAACCACAGCAGCTAGTGAAGGGGGACAAATAACTTTGGCAACCCTACCTTCGAAGTCTTCATTCATTTGCACATGGTCTTCAGAGGTCGGTGGTTGAATACTCCCTTCTCCCCCCTCTCCTCCTTCTCCCTCTGGATTTACCGGTATTTTTGAGGGGCAAGATGGCGGCGGTGGTTTAGACCGCTGTGAGATCTCTCTGACCAGCACTGGCTCTGACTATAATGGACTAAACGGGTGCCTTTCATTATCGGTAGAAATATACAAACTTATTTTTTTCTGAACTATGCTGAAGCTTCGATATTAACTTCAAAGGACTCAAGGGATTTAAGCGCTTTGCGAGCCTAATGGAATCGGGAGGAGGCTCGGCGATTTCATTTTCTAAGCACTCTCACCTGCGGGTCCTGGCTTCTCTGATCGGCTTCGTAGTGCTGCGGGCAGTCGGACGTTCACGTTCACGGCTGACTGGATCCTGCATTGAAGCCCCCGCTGCTACTGACCGGGGAGACGACACAGCGAACGCTCAAAAGTTAAAAAGTACGCAAAATACTATTAGTGTGCTGGTCGCGGCAGGCTTGGATCAAGGCACGTCAATGGCTCCAAAGAACGCCGCAGCAGCCTCGGCAGCCTCCAAAACCCGAGCAGTGAAGCAGGCACTAAGAGATCGCAAGCTGTCAACGCGACGCGGGGAGATTCATGATTCGGACAAAATTAGCTGCCCAGACGTTGCCTCCGTGAGACCGAGTAAGACATCAAAGCAACTCCCCCTTACTCCCTTCGGTAATGGAGCTACTTCAAAAAGTGCCTGGGATTCCCTCCCCCGCTCCCCTGTCCACCCCTGTCGAGTTGGTCTCGCTGATCCAGAATGACCCGCCTGGAGCTGGTACTCTCGAACAAGAAAAAACTATGGCGAGTTTGCCTGGTACTGAATCAGTAAGCAGTATACCGGGATTTGGATTTCAAGGTGATGTTCAGATGATGAAGGGGAAAATGGTGTCCAATTCCATAGAGGACTACGGATGCCTGTTGGATATTACTATGCTGAAAAAACAAAGCTATGTCATAAATTAGGCCACTGGAAATTTGAGTGCCAATCAAATCCAATGCAGTTTGATAGCCAAGGACATAATGTGAATGTTATGTCAGCCCCACATATACAAATACAAAGGCCCTCTAATCCTGACATGCTCTTAGCCCATTTGAAGCAGCATAGTCTGAACACTCCAAAGTTGAATGTGAATGCAAGTGCCCGAGCTCCACAGAACTCCTTCTGGAGTTCAGATACTTTCCAACAGTTCCCAGTCTTCGACACTTTTGAGGATTTAGGATCGAACCAATCACAATGACAGTGCCTGGGAGGGGGAGGAAGGTTGCGTGCCTATTGCAATCTTAGTGGTAGACCAGAGTGGCCCATATGAAAAAGGAGAAGTGAATGGCCACCGTGTCCTTTTTGATTGACACTAGTGCTACCTGTTCTACTATTAGGACAGTGGAAGTTTCAAACCTGCCTCTCTCAGGAAATCAAGTCCAAGTTATAGGCATTGAAAACAGACAGTAAATCTTGTTTCCATCAAAGTCCCGTTGCAAATAGATCCTTTTGAAGTGGGCAATTAGTTTGAATCTAGCCCAGTAAGTCTGTTGGGAAGAGATCTTTTATGGAAGCTCAACTGTGTGATCTATTGTACACCAAATGGCATTGAGCTCCAGATGCATGCTGGAGATGCATATTTTAAAATGAGCACTCAGAAACCCATAGCTGAAGTATTTCCTATTTTTATAAAGGAAGATTTGCCGCCCAACTTAGAGGATTCTGTAACGGAGGAAGTCTGGAATGATTCTGGCAAATATAGTGGCCTGATTAAAGTTGTTGAACATATAAAAATAACACTTCATACAGGATGCTGAATTCAGTCAAAAACACCAGTACACCCTTTCACCAGAGGCAGTTGTTGGAATTCCCCCAGTAATAGAATCCATGTTAGAGCAAGGCATTTCAAAAGAAAGTTTGGGAAGCAACTGTAATTCCCCAATCATGGGAATACACAAATCAAATAAAAAGTGGCCGGTCATGGAGGGCCTGAGAAAGATTAATAATATTGTTGTCCCATGTTGCTGTGTGCTACCGAATCCCACTGTAATACTGTATCAAATTCCCTGTGATGCTGAGTGGTTCACAGTCATCGACGTGTGGTAAGCATTCTTTTCCATCCTGTTGCATGATGACAGCAAGTTCTTCTTTGTGTTCCGGTTCCAAAAAATGTTATGGCATGGTGCAGAGCTTTTGAAGGGTATACGGAGAGTCCCTCAATCTTTAATCAGATCTTGAAGAAGAATCTGGAGACCTTAAAGTTGCCATGTAATACAGTCCTGATCCAATATATGGACGCACTGTTGGTAGTGTCCACAACACAAGAAGCATGCAGACAGGATACCATAGCACTGTCAATACTACAGTACTGTCAGAAAGAAGTCCTGTATCTAGAACATCACATTGAGGAAATTGTCTCAAGAGAATTTCTGCCATCTTCCAGAAGAATCCTTCCAAAATGCAAAGAGAAGTCAAAATGTTCCTGGAAATTGTGGGCTACTGTCCTCAATGGATTACTAACATTGCCCTAGTGCGCAAGCTTCTACAGAGACTTAGACACAAAGATATGTCATATCTGTTCTTCTGGGAGGAAAGAGCGCTCTCTGTCAAAACTGACTCAGATCCATGGAACTTCAAAATGTCCATTGCTGTTTTTTGCAGCCACTCTTGACCCATTAGCCACAGCGTTACCGGGTCACCTAAAGGCAGTGACTACAGTTGGTATCAGCATTCAACAATGTGAAGGTATTATAAGGGAGTATCGTCTTACAGTGATGGTGCCCCACTCTGTAGAAATGTTGTTTACTCACACTCGAACCAGCACATGACCAATTGTAAACTTACAAAGTATCAACAAATTATTCTTGCTAGAGAAAACATCACACTGTAAAGGTGTTATATCTTAATCCTGCTACACTATTACCATTGCCTTTTATTGAAGAAAATGATAATGAGGTAGACCATGACTGTCTGTATGTTACTGAGCTGTGTACCAAACCAAGACCCGGCATTCGAAGAGCCTGATTATGTGTGGTTTGTCGACACCTCTGGTTTGAGTGACGATAGAGGGATTTTGAAAGCAGCCTATGTCATTTGGACTGTAGAAGGTGTAGTGGAAGCCTTCAATTTCTGCACTGCAACCTCTGCACAAGTGGCTGAACTGATTGCTCTTACAAGAGCCTGCTGCGTTTCTCACAATTTAAGTCACCATCTACACTAATAGTCAGAACAGGTTTGATGCGGTCCACAACTTTGGACAGTTGTGGTCCCGGCAGGGTTTCATGACCTCATCTGGCTCCTCTAGCATTAATGGGCGCTATGCCATGGAACTTCTTGATGCAGTAAAGAAGCTGGCTGCGCTGCACAGCACACAACAATAGAAATTATTTTGTGACTTTGGGAAATCGATACGCAAATGAAGTTGCCAGATATTGTGCTTTTGGTTCTTGAGCCTTCAATGGGGAATTATTGAATGAATCAGACTGTGACACCTCTATGAATCTTGTGCCGACTATTGCTGACACATGCGAAGAGGTTAAAAGATTGCAAGATGAAGTACCAGAGTGAGAACAAGAGAGATGGGTCAGAGCAGGGTGTAATAAGGATGATGAAGAATTTTGGGTCTCCGTAGACGGTCATACTTTGTTGCCCAATTTGATGTTGCATGCCATGGCACATTATTTTCATGGTGCCACCCATACAGGTCGAGACGTTAAGTGTAGTGTAGTCCCTTTAGTACCCTTCATGCAGGACCTGCGCTGTTTACGGATAACATATACTGTTTGTCTGGTGGTAGACTGACTCTGTACACCCCCGCCGAATATGTTAGCCTATGTTTTGCATTAGCTAGCTCGCAGTGCCACTAGAATCTCCTATTATCAGAGAGATTCGTTTTTGGCAACCTCAGAACACAACAAACCCTAATTTCTCAGACTTGTGGAAACAATATACTACTTTTCACCCAGTCACTCGTGCTTGCTTGTTTTGCTCTCAGAGAGATACACAGAAGAAACAGTTGAGCTTGTTTACAATAAGAATTTATTGTACCATTGCTCTTCTCATGTAAAATAAATGCGCTGCTACAACTGTGACACAGTAGTAGAGATATAGGACCAGCAGTACAGTGAATAAAAAGGAATAGTATTGTTCTACCATTTTGCAATAGTCATGAACACATACATGAATATAGAATGCATTTATAAAATAAAGTGTGTACTCTTAAGATGCCTGTCTAGATGTACCTAAGTGTACCTAGCATGTGAGTAGGTGCGAAAGAGCCTAAGAGTATAAGAGTCTAAGAGTCTAAGAGCCGAAGAGTCTAAGAGCCAAGGATCCCACTAGGATTTAGTCGAACCTCCATACCTGAATAGTGAGAGTGTGGGACTTCGTCCTGGACTTGAGTTGGACACCCCGCATGGGATAGTCAGACCACAGTCAGCTGGAGCGATTGCAAGTCGGAGCCGCAGCGTCTCTGGTCAGTGTGTCAGCCTTGAAGTCTCGGTTCCCTCCTGCCTACTGATAGCAAGAGCTGCTGAATTTATACAGTCTATGTGCGTGTGTTAGCCATTGGTCAGTATGAGGATGACGTTGGGGATTAAACCTTGTGCGTCGACGGGAGAGGTGAAGTATACCCCCTGGAGAGTGTACTCATAAATTATTCATATGTGCTAAGGATGACGTCTTAGAAATATCCATTGGGAAAAACCCACCCTCGGCATGGAACTAGGTGAAATGTTTAGTCCATAAAAGGCTGCAGTCCTTATAAGGGGTTATGTCCCTATAAGGAATTCTGTCCTTATTTGGAGTTATGTCCTTATAAGGCTCGTTCATATAAAATTACGGGGAGATGATGTAGGGAAAGTGTACGATGTTCCCTAGACCTATATTAGGGTACCGATATGAAATATACCACCCACTCCACCTAATACGTAACAATAATAATACACATTTGAGATACACATTTATAACAGTGACAGTGCATGAAATTATCAAGTAATCATTTAGAATATTTCTAAAACGTTAAAAAATAAGTTAAAACAGTTTAAAAAACGAGGAAAAATTTTCTTTGTGAAGTTTGACATTGTAGTAAAGTTCCCCAAATCACTGTTCTAAATGAGTTTGATCACACAAGTTAAACTACTGCAAGCATACTTAGAAGGCCATGCTGTCAGAATCCCGGCGTAGCGGCGCCTACGCAGCCCGAACTACACTTCCCAGAAGCACTGGGGCAGGGGCAGTACTTTAGACGCCGGCGCAAGGGCGTCGGCGTGCGTAATTCCGAATTCCCGTTTGTGTTTGGTCCCGTACGGCTGGGTGAGAGGATTCCCCCCAGCGTACTTGGAGGCTTCGTTCGCGGCCGGGAAATCTAGCCACGGAGAGGAGCAGAACCCGACGCGGGACTCCGCTAAATACCGGTAGGGAAGCGAGTAACTTGGAGACTTGAGCCTGTTCCCCTTGAGCGGAAGGCAGAGGCGTAATTGTGGGAGCTGCGCCTTACCGTTTCCGGGGTTCGAGGCCAGCCATTGTGCACAGCTCGTGAAGGAACGAGCCGGAGAGGTAACGGGGCAAATAGCGGAACGCGGGGGAAGTCCTCCGCTCGTTGCCGTGATTGATTGCTCATAAACCCTCTTGTAGCCTAAGCATCGTGGTGATTCTAACCACGCTTAGGCGCCCTAGACTACCCTCCTCAGGGAAGTACTACTAGTACTGTTTGTGTGAGTGGGTGTGCAGGAACATCCTTCACCATAAGATTCCGGCTGGGATCTTACCACCGTTTCACTGTTTGCTTTGGATCCGTTCTTTATTCTTTGCACTAGGGAGTGGGGGAAAGACGCTTACGAGACTATGGGGATTGTTTCCTGGCTTCGCATTAGAAGGCCGTGAAGGCTAGTAGAACTAAGGGTACGTATGTGGCATGTGGGGTTGACGGTTGTCTGACGTATGTGGAGGAATTGGTAATCACTGAGTTCTGTTTTATAGATGGTGACCATGCAGTACTCAAGCGTTTGAGGGGCTTGAGGAATTCGTAGCCATCAGTGCAGGTACACGGCAACGTTAGTGAGAATTAATGAGAGTAGCCATTTGTTGATGCTCCTTGTTTATGCTGTGTCCCTTGTCATTTCAGAGCCTATCAAATCCCGCGCAGTTCCTTCCCTCTTTCCCTTCCCTCACCTGATCCCTCGAGCACCCCGTGCCTTCCGGTATATACCGGGGTGTTGGTGATATCAGGAGGTGGACCATTGCACAACGCTTCTGGACCCTGCGAGGCTCGAACCTGACACATGCTTTCTGAAAGTGTCAATTTGAAAAAGTTATTTTGGAAAAAAAAGGGGAAAGAAAAAGTTCTGAATTCTTTCCCAGCACACAGTGAGCCAGATTTAGATTAAATGTCCTGGCTGGGAGACATAACATTATCACTGCCTGCTACAGCAGGGGACAAACACTGTAGTACCTCGCATAGCACGTCAAGTGTCCATAGATTAAACTTCTCGCTGCCAACAGCTGTTGTGGAGGCAGCTGGTGCTGAATTCGATACCTCAGTGCCAATGCTGGAGCTGGAGTCCAACTCAGTTGAAAAGCGCACCTGCGAATCCTCGAGGAATGCATTTTTTAAGAAGGGAATACGCTGAGGACAGAGTCGACCATGGGACAGCAGTGGTTCCAGCTTGGAGTCTAAGTCCGCTGGCGTCTCCGTTAGAGGTGTCAGACAGATGTCCAACTCGCATTCTCCTTCGCAGAACAGGCATCGGAAAACAGGTACGAAGCAGTCCTCAAAGACTAGTCTGAAGGATAAGAACCAAGAAGCACTTAGGTCTCGTAGGCGAGGTGCACGCAGATGCTGTATCATGCGCTCGTGGTAATATCTCTCCAGGAGAGCTTTTGCAATCTCGCTGGTGGATGGTCCGTCCATTGTGCAGCAGGTAGACGATAATCAGGATTCCAGCTACAGAGAGCAGGATCAGAGGTAGACCCCCAAAAATGCTTCCAAATATGGAGTGTATAAAGTTAGGAATAACTCCGAGGATTGTCTGGAAGGTGTTAAGGAATCCTGGCCTTATGGTCTTAAATAGGTGTATAATGCCGCTTATATCTGACATGTTAAAGGTATGTCCCACCATTTCTACAAAATGCAGGGGGCAGTTAGTACGGATTTGCGCCTGTATCTCTGTTGAGGTCCTTGCAACTTGAAGTTCAAAGGATTCTCGAGCGGAGGTTAACGGCACCGTTTGCTGTAATAGCATGGCTTTCATTCTGCTCAAAGCATCAAACTGTATAAAAGAAACATTCAGTGAAGGCCATACTGGCACCTCCCTGACTGTATTTGTCGGAGGAAACAATACTTGCATACAGCAAGTAACACTGGTGTTCACGGTGACCAGATAGGCAATGCCCGGAAGCATCCCACAGCAACCTTGATCGTTCAGCATCAAGTAACTCCCATTCAAAAGTAACTCAAATACTGGCGTGATCACGGCTGTTGGAGTCCCTTTCATGTGGCAAGACAGATTCGAAACTGAACCATTACAGGCCCCGTGCAAAACGATATCTTGGCACATGAGAGAATCGCTTAAAGCACTCTCAACACTTCTCGATCCCGACTCCGGCATCGAAATCTATATGGTAAATCCCAGGATTTCTTAATGTATTCTTTACCCAATTTTTCATATCTGCCTCAAGGCTATAGTGAAACTGAAAGGTAGTGACCGGGAGAGTGATTTGGCCGTGGATTAGCCACTCAGTGGATGGTAATTCAGCCACTGTGAATGGTAGCCTGTCCAGTTTCTCAATTTGCAGCATTGTATATTTTGCTCCCCTTTGTGCATTTCTATCTGTGTATCAGTTAGATTGTATTCTGAAAACAGAGACGTACTGTTTATAAAATGCCAATGCACAAGGCCTACATGCAAAGATTGCAGCGTCCAGCTCAATAACATAATAGAACGTAACTGTGATTGGCCGTGTTGTAATATGGCTAAATCCTGTTCCAGTATGTCAATAGCAGAAGATACAATGTTGCCCAATGAATATACTCTGGAGGTCAAAGTTTTTAACCCATTATCTACCACAGCAAAAGCTTTTCCTAAGTTTATACAGTATATTTCCCACATTCTCTCTGCGGCTTCTTGTTGGAAAATCTTCCAGATTTCATTATAGGCAGCATAAACGCCTGCATATATGAAACGTTTTTGACGTTGTTTCCTAGGTCCTGGTAGAAAGTCCCTAAGATCCATGTCTGGTGAGAGTAAAGATAAGTGTTGTTTCACTTCTGCAAGTGTTGAGGTTTCTAGCCAATCTAGGCACAACTTCCCAACACTATAGGATGTCACTACCCCTGGATGTTCTCTGTGTACATAACGTGGGTCTGGCCTATGCATACTGAGTCCCTTGGTGATGTGCAGGAACCGTTTATGACATGTGTTGTGTCTAAGGGCCAAACCACCCACTCCTTCTAATTTGGGCCTGATCTATTGTACTTTAGTACGTCATCAACTGTTGCCCCTTCCTTTGTAGAAGAATTCTGCCACCCCTGTGTCGGTGTAGGAGACTTTGGAGTGTTCAGGTCCTATATCTTGGCTATTCCAAGACAGGATGTCTGTTGCACAGTATCATTTAAAAAGATCATCTGCTGTGGAATGAGGCATGCTCTAAATAGTGCCTCTGTACCCTGGACTTGCCAGTCCCTTTAACCGCAAATCGATTTTGAGTCAAGTACGTCTTTCCATAGGTCAAAACCCTGTTCAGACAATTGGGCTAAAAAGGAAGTAGAGTAAATCTGTTTAGTGTTTGTCAACATAATTTTCAGTGCTGATGTTGGTACAACCTTATAATAAAATGAGGCTGGATCTGTGGTGTAAAACCCTGAAAAGTATGCAAATTTCTGTGCAAACGCTTGTGGACTACTTTTTGGTGGTGTTGGGCAATGTTCCCACTGATGGTATTCAAAAACATTCCTAGCTGAAATGGATTTGTGCAGGAAATGATGGCCATAATGTTGGTAACAGTACAATTTGTCATAGTCTGATGAACCCTCAAACATTTCATTATTAGAAAATGCAGCAGTTTGGACGGGGCAAGATGGCGGCCGCTTGAGAACGCAGTGCAGTGAGCTCTGGCCGGTGCTCGTTACTGGGTCTTACAGCCTGATATGTGAAGATTTAACTACATTTTTCAACCTCGTTAACGTTCAGGAATGCTCCACGAGGAATCAATTGACAGGGCTGAAATACTGAATAAGAGTCGAGTCTCGATTCTGGCATCAGTAATCGGTCTATCTATAGTCCGATATTTATGCAGCATCGTTAAAAACGCTAAGAGCTATCGCAATCCCCACCTGAGTGATACGGAAATTCAGCAGTCCAGCAGTATGGCTCCGAAGTATGCTCCGAAGAACACAGTCTCTGCGAAGCAGAAAGAGACGAGAGTGACTAGGATGGCCGCCCGAGACACAGCCGAGGCACCAGCTGCAGGAGCACCAGACGGGATTTCATCCAAAGGCTTGAATGTGAGCGGCTCAACCCGGAAGAGCGGACAGACTGTCTCCTCAGTAATCGAGCTCCTACGCGGGATCCCGGCGCGTTCTCTTCCGGGTCGAGGTGAGCAGGGCAAGCCTCACATTCGAGATGCACAGGGCGGCGCTGCAGCGAACGTTGTAACGGACACTGCTCTCAGGGGAACTGACAACAGCACTAATGGGGTCTCCTCAGCCGAGATTAGACGGAACACACATAAACAGACGGTGAGACGGGGGGAAGATCACAGGGCTCCATTGGGGGGGGCTAATGACGAGTTACAAGTTCTGAGTAAGGCAATAATGAATACGGAAACTGAAGACAGCTCCCATACAATACATACAATACTTACTTCTGAGACTGAAATCGATGCTTGTCTAGTACCCCCCCCCCACTCAGCCAAGCGACCCGGGAAGCCAGCAATTGAATCAGGTCCTGGTGTCTGTATCGAAAGATCAGCAATCTGCGCAACTCGGATCTGAAAATCTGAGTGAGGTTGACACAGATAAAGATAGAGATAAGGATAAGGATAAGGAACCTAGTGACTTTTACTCCTTCTCTGATGAGTTGGGATGGTCTACCGACACTGCGTCTAATTTATCTGAGTCCAGCGATGAAGATACTAACATTAGCAAGGTGAGAACTGCTCAGAAATTAGGACCTAGACACAGGAAGAGTCGTCACGACTCAATAGACTTGGCTTGGGATTATACTCCTACTACTGATCTCCCTCCCTCAGAGACAACTGCGATACAATCACAGCAACCCATCTCTGGCACCAATCAACATCAAGAGCAAGATAAGACTACACCATCGTTAGAAACGATTTTGCTAGCTATAGCTGCCCATAGGGAAGAGACCTCTCACGATGGTCGCAGGGCTCAAGCAGAGCTCCGTAAGGTGCAGGGGGTGGTCCGTAAGCTCTCAAAGAAAATTGACTCCTTCAACGATCGTATGAATGAAATGGAGTCAAGATTGGTGCTCAATGAAATGGAAACTACATCTAATCGGGAGAAGACTGAGGCGCATGATAAAGAACTTTCAGACATGATGTGGAAACTCGAGGACATGGAAAATCGCCAACGGCGAAGTAACCTACGAGTCCTGGGAATTCCCGAAGGAATTGAAGGGGGGGATGTCAGGTCTTTTATGGTCAAATTATTTCAAGACTCCCTCCCGGAGTTATCAACGTGGAAATGGGATATTGAGATACAACGTGCCCACCGGGTACCCCTTAACGTCAGAAGTCCCCCAAAACCCGGAGCGTACCCAAGAGCTGCATTGGTATACTTTGGTAACTTTTTGTTGAGACAGGCGATTTGGCAGAAAGCTAGACCTGAGGCAAAAAAAACTAGCGGTAACATAACGTACTTTGTACGCCCTGATTTCTGTCATGTAACGGTTGAGCGGAGGTGGCGTCTCCGCCAACTCATTAGACCATTTCAAGAAAAAAAACTTCAGGCATTCCTGAATAACCCGGCCTGTTTGAAAGTTATTAACGGAAATCAGACGAAGTTTTTTACTTCTGAGATAAAAGCTAAGGAGTATCTGGACACTCTCTAGGGCTGAAAATTTGGTTTCTTTTTTTTTCTCTCCATCTCGCTCTTGGTTAATTAATGCTCTCCCTCTCCCTCTGGTATTCTCCTATCTTCTCGTTGGCTTTAAGCTCTGGAATATGGGGGGGGGGGAGTTTGTCTAAAATAAATTTTTTAGGAGGGATATAGATTTAATGGAGAGCACCGGTCAATCACTGCACGTCCATCACTACAGACTCTTACGGAGTCTATTTGCCCAAGTTATGGGGGAGTGGGGGGGGTGGGTGGAGGGAGGGAGGGTAAGGGGCTTGGGGGTGGGTTGGCATTCAGGGGGGTGAAAATATATAAAAAAAGCAATTGCAGGTATGAAAATAAAAATGGAAGCAGAGATGGAAATGGAGTTTATGAAATTATTATTCTCAAATCTGGGCATATAGTAAAATTGGACTGGTTAATAGATTCAACGAAGTATGGCTAGCTTAAAATTATGCTCATGGAACATAGCGGGCCTTAATGATAAGGGGAAAAGGGATCGAATGTGGGGAGTGATTTTCCAAAATATGTTTGATATAATCTGTTTGCAAGAGACACATATTCCCTGGGCAGAAAGAAACATACTGAGGGTCCCGGGGTTTGATTTAATGGCGAGTACACCGCATACTACTAGAACAAGAGGTGTAGCTATTTTGGCAAAATCTTTTTTAGGACCGCCTACACGTAAGACAGCTGACCCTCTAGGCCGGTGGGTGATTGTTGAGCTCAAAGCAGGTATCACCATATGTTCTATTTACGCACCTAACCAGGATGACCCATCTTTTTTTACCAATCTAGAATTGGAACTAGCATCCTGGCCCTCTACATTAATTTTTTGTGGTGATTTTAATATTTCTATAACTCACCGGGCCCTGATTCATAATCATGAGCAATTTAAATATGTGGGATATAAACCGAAGGCATATAGAACCATACTGCAATTAAAAGAAAGTCTAGGCTTAGTGGATGCATGGGTCACGAAACGACACCAGGATCCGGGATATACCCATTTTTCACACCCACATAATAAATATGTCCGTATCGACTATATATGGGTGACAAGTAGTTGGCTCAACGAGGTACAAATAAATAAATTACCAAAAATTATCTCGGACCATAATCCCTTAGTGCTCATATTAAGGACCAATAATATCTTAAGACCCCGGTCAAGTTGGTCCTTCGACAGAAAATTATTAGTTGATAATGATTATCTAGAATATATTAAAGTATGGGCACAACGATTTATAGATGCTAATCGCTACAGTGCCCCACGGGATGTGGTCTGGGATTGTTTTAAAGCCTCAGTTCGCGGCGAAACAATAAGCTACGTGGCCAGGAAGAGGAAGGAGTTGGTTAGAGCTAACGAGTTGTCTCTCCTAGAACTAGCGAAGAAGGAGTAGAAACATACCGCTATAATAATGCAAGGTGGTGATGGAAGGCAGATTCTAAATGAAATGATGATTCTTAAAATGGCAATTAATAGCAGGTTAACTAAGAGAGCAGCAGAGACTTATCAATCTCATCGCAACGAGATATATGAGGCGGGTGAGATGGTTGGTAAGCAATTAGCTCTCCGCACGAGACAAAAACAATCTTTAAATCAAATTACCAGTATTAAGGCAGACGGCCAAGACCATATAACATCTGAAGCCATTTTAGAAGCATTTAAAAAATACTACCAGAAACTTTACCAAAATGAGGATACGCTGGACTCTTTAAAAATCAAGGACGAATTGGTTAGGTGGGCAGCAGACCAGACGGATAATCCAGGACTAGAAGAGGCCACCATACAAGATCTTGATAGAGACATAACCTTACTAGAGCTACAAACCGCCCTAGCAGAGCTTGCTCCAGGTAAGGCCGCAGGCCCAGATAAAATACCTTTGGAGCTATATAAGATTCTTGGAAATACCATAACACCACTTCTCCTAGATTTATTTATAAGTATTCAGGTACGTGCCACTCCCCCCAGTTCTTGGAGGGAAACGAATATAGTCGTCTTTCCTAAAAAAGACAAACCACCCGAATTAACTACATCGTACCGCCCAATTTCACTTATAAATACAGATTCGAAGCTCTATTCCAAAATTCTGGCTAACCGCCTCGGGGGGATCATCGAGCGTCTGGTTTCCCCATGGCAGCATGGCTTCATTCCGGGTAGGGGCACTACGGATCACATCCGCCGTGCTATTGCCCTGTTTGAGAGAAGTAACAATAACAATGCCAGTACTGATGGACTTCTTTAATCCACTTTCTTATGTGGGAACATTTCGAAAGAAAACAAAATGAACGGGGGACCTTTTGTTGAGTCGATTTAATCAATATGTTTATGCGTTTTTGTTTTTAATTTCATCAAAACTTTTTTTATGTATTTCCACAATTAACATTGAAATAATAACACACAATATTTACTGTACATAGATAGACACATTCAACCACAGTCATATCATCATTCATTCCCATACCACACTGGACAGTCCAGAAACAAACATACTAAGTATAAGCAAACAATCTGAATTCTCTTAAAAGACACAATTTACAATTTGGCCATGGAAAATGATATATTCTGTAGGGAACAATATTGGGGGTTCCAAATGCTTCTTTGAATCATTAGGCCAAAGATTAGAGGTCGACGCGTTTCAAGCCCCTTCTAGTACTGGGGCTCTCATCAGGACCTGGGAGCTGAAAGGAGAACACAAAAGGACTCTTACTAGACTACTACCACCTTTTTGGCTGCACCAGCCTCATTGTTAAGAGTGAGTTGTACCTGTGGATGAAGTGTCCACCAGATCTTTTTCCGTATGGAATCTAAGTACAAAAAAAGGGGGTTAGACCCAGAATTAATCCAACTATGTCGTGTTACAAAACCAAAATTCAAAGAACCACCAACCATACATGTGACATTTATACTGTTTCACTTGCGTGTATAGATGATGGGACAGAATTAATCTAAGGAAGAATAAAGGAACGATGTCAGATCGTTGTCTGAAACAGGCACAGGGAAAAAAACGATCAATCGCCTGTGTAGTGTCAATTGCGCTGTGTACGCGGCTCAGAGGTAAGGAGCCTACCTTGAATCTCCGGGTTGTAGGCAGCAATCTATTGTTTTCATCGATTGTCAAGCGTCGCGATCAAATCACTGAAAGAATCAAGGGGATATATGTCAACGGGGTTGGCGGCCGCCAAGGCACAATTGTGCTGAAATTCATTCGAATCGTCTCCGTACCTTTTTCATTACTTCTCGCACTTCAAACTCGGAGGGAATGAGCTTCCGCGTTTGTGTTCGAAGTCTCGTGTGAATATGAAGTTGTTTCCCGTGCTGGGTGTGTTCTGGGAGATGTAGTTAGAACTGTATTTGCCGTTTATGATGGAACATGTAGAACACACTTCTCTTCACGCGATTTAGTTGTCCGTGTGTGTGACGGACGGATAAAGGTGCAGCCAATTTTGTCCTCGAAATAAAAACCTTTGTGAACCAACAGCGAACTTGGATTGTCAAGCTTAATGGAAAGTGCAGACAGAGGTTCTCCATTATTCGGTGTATATCACTTAAACCCTGATGGTATTTGATCAAAGATTGTAAATTTCGGATAGTTCATTAAGGCCGTTGATGGCTGAGTTAAATTTGACAATGAGCATTGCTTCACGCTGCGAAAGTTGTCTTTCGAGGTCACCACCTCTTGAATCAGGATCCACTTTGGAAATAACAGTCCATTTGAGATCGGTTACTGGATGGTTATGCGTTTTCCAATGTTGGACCAGCGGAGCATTCTGGACATTTTTATTGATACGCGATTTGTGTTGCGATATTCTCACTCTGATTTCTTGGCTCGTTTTCCCGATATACAATAGTCCACATGGGCAACGGATCGCATAGATCACATTTTTACTTTTGCAATTCGTAAAACAGTCATGTTTCCAGTATATTGAATTGTGTGTGAATAAATCCCCTTCTTCTGTTGACGAACAACAGGCACATGTGCCACATTTATGGTGGCCAGTTATTGGGGGGAGGCCCACATATTCTCTTAGGGATTTGTTGGTTGTTGCTGGCATAGAAGCTCGGACTATTTGATTGGAAATGCTGCGATCTTTTTTGAACGCAAAAAGAGGATAGTCACTTAGAGAAGGGTCCAGATTCTTGACTAAGTGCCAATTTTGTCGAATGATCCTTTTCAATGGGTTAGAGTTAGGACAGAATGTTGAAACACATACAATCTTCTGGAGAGGCGATTTTTCTTTCTGTTTTAAGAGATCTTCACGTGGTGTCCACCACGCTCTTTTCATGGCTCTTTTTAGTAATTTTTTTGGATAGCCTCGCAATTTTAGGTTATCAAGCAGATTGCTTGCATGAAGGTAATACTCATCTTTAAAGGTGCAGTTTCTTCTAATCCTGAGAAACTGCCCGTAGGGCAAGTTCTCTCTTAAGTTCCTCGGGTGACTGCTGGTGAAGTGTAGTGCTTTATTCCGATCAGTTGGTTTTTTGTAAAGAGTTGTTACTAGTCCATTGTCTGCTGGATATACCTCTACATCCAGAAAAGGTATTTTGGTCTTAGAATGGTTCAGACTAAATTTGATCTCCTCCGTGCGATTATTGAGCCAGTCATGGAATAGGACCAGGTCCTGTTCATTACTTGTCCAGATCATAAAAACATCGTCTATATAGCGGACCCATTTACTGATGTAGTGGGAGAAGGGGTTGCTATTATAGACGAATTTCTCTTCATACTTGGCCATGAAGAGGACTGCCAGTTCAGGAGTGAAGGGACAACCCATAGCAACTCCTCTTATTTGGTAATAGAAGTCACCTTTGAACTTAAAATAGTTCTTTTTCAGAGCGAAGCTTGCTAGGTCCATAATGAATTCTGTGGGAACTCTCGTTGGTTTTGGTCTACTCTCCAAATACAATTTAATTACTGCAAGGCCTTCTTCTTGCGGTATTTGCGTGTACAATGAAACAACATCTAGTGTAACTAGATGGTGTTCGTTTTGATCAAAGACTGATTCCTCCAGATGATTAATGAAGTCGGTAGTGTCGCGTATGTATGATGGTACTTCCTGAATGAATGGTCTGAGAAAGAAGTCCACAAATTTTGAAATCGGTTCTAAGAGTGAATCACAGCCGGAGACTATCGGTCTCCCTGGTGGTTTTGAAGCATTCTTGTGTACTTTGGGGAGTACATAGAAGAGGGGGATTCTTGGATTCTTATTCCTTAAAAATTCGAATTCTTTCTTGTTAAGGAAACCTTGATGGAAGCCTTCTTCAATTAACGGGAAAAGTAGATTTTGGAGCTCCGCTGTCGGGTCATTCTTGATTTTCCTGTAGCAATTGATATCTTCAAGTTGCCTAAGCACTTCTTTTGTGTAGTCTAAGATGTCCCAAACTACAATAGATCCGCCCTTGTCCGCCTGCTTTATTATAATGGACGAATCTTTTTGAAGGTTTGAGAGGGCCTGTGTCTGGGGCTTAGAAGTGTTGAATTTCACCCATCTTTTTTTCTTTTCCATTTCGGTGATTGCTGATAGAATTGTTTTTTCAAACGTCACCACTTCTTTAGGGATCTTACTCGTGGGTGGACAAAAGGAGGATTTTCTTTTTAAACCCGTGTTTTCAATTGGTTCGATACATGGGTTAAGGGCAAAGAAGGTTTTTAATCTGATTTTGCGGCAAAATTCAATGACTTCCATTTTAAGTCGTACAAAGTTTGTGTTCTTGGCGGGTACGAATGTTAGTCCTTTTTCCAAAATGCTTTGTTCTTCTTTGGTTAAAGTTTTTTTGGATAAATTGAAAACTAAAGATGGTTCTAGTTTTTGTAGTTTTGCCTTCGGGTGGACATTTCCCATGGTTGGGGATTGAATCTGACCCTTCCTCGCGACTTCTGTTGGCCCCTGCCTAAAAAAGGCGTTTGTTGTTGTTGTGGTTGCGGTACAAAGTTTCCTCGTCTGTTGTTGCTTCTGTACTCTTCGCTATTATCTCCTTCGCTGCCACTCGAGGAAGATGAAGTATTTGAAAAGGTGATGAAATTCTTCGATGACCTACCTTGGTATTCAGATAGGTATCTGCGTGAGTCAACTCGAGAGTAGAAATCCGACTGCAGGTATGGGTATACTTTATCAAGTGAAAAATTCCTTTTGTCTTTTTCGAATTTGTTCTCTTTTTGATTGACTGTATAGTCTCTAAACTCTCCAATTTCCTTTTCTACTTTGTCCAGTAAAGCTTTAGAATCCGTGATGATTTGGTTCGTTTTAATCTCTGATTCTAATATCTCGATGTCTTCTAGTTGTTGTTTTGACAGACGTTGTGCTGTTTCTATTGTTAAAACCATCAGGTCTCGGCTGCACTTAGTTTCAATTTGGCTGTATCCTTTTTTATATTGAGGGTCTTCGGTAAAGATCACTGGGACATTCTTAATTTGTAGGCCTCCTGGAATAGTGCCTGCTCTTAGGTGTTGTATGAGGAAATGGCCATGTAAGTCCGTCCTTATTTGTTTTTTCTTTAACCGCAGGAGCTTATCCGCCTCATTTTGATTTTTTGCGGAAGAGCTTAGTGTGGCTGATGCGAAAAGGGGGGGGGCGTCTAGTAATTGTTTGATGTGTTCTTCGCTGTATGCAAAGGTATCTTTTTCTGACATACTCTCATTCAAAGTGCAAAAGAAACCGCATTCACACAACTTTATACAAATAACAAAAAAATACAACCGAATCTCACCAGAAGATTCTCAACCAACTGTGTCAACTCTTCTCCAAGTTAACGACCCAAAACTTTTAGGGTGACCACCACGCAGAGAGTCCTCTGCCAATAACTGTTGAGCAAGACAAGGGTTTGGGCTCTAGTCAGTAAGGCCGTGCCTTATAACAGAAGTAACAATAACAATGCCAGTACTGATGGACTTCTTTAATCCACTTTCTTATGTGGGAACATTTCGAAAGAAAACAAAATGAACGGGGGACCTTTTGTTGAGTCGATTTAATCAATATGTTTATGCGTTTTTGTTTTTAATTTCATCAAAACTTTTTTTATGTATTTCCACAATTAACATTGAAATAATAACACACAATATTTACTGTACATAGATAGACACATTCAACCACAGTCATATCATCATTCATTCCCATACCACACTGGACAGTCCAGAAACAAACATACTAAGTATAAGCAAACAATCTGAATTCTCTTAAAAGACACAATTTACAATTTGGCCATGGAAAATGATATATTCTGTAGGGAACAATATTGGGGGTTCCAAATGCTTCTTTGAATTCATTAGGCCAAAGATTAGAGGTCGACGCGTTTCAAGCCCCTTCTAGTACTGGGGCTCTCATCAGGACCTGGGAGCTGAAAGGAGAACACAAAAGGACTCTTACTAGACTACTACCACCTTTTTGGCTGCACCAGCCTCATTGTTAAGAGTGAGTTGTACCTGTGGATGAAGTGTCCACCAGATCTTTTTCCGTATGGAATCTAAGTACAAAAAAAGGGGGGTTAGACCCAGAATTAATCCAACTATGTCGTGTTACAAAACCAAAATTCAAAGAACCACCAACCATACATGTGACATTTATACTGTTTCACTTGCGTGTATAGATGATGGGACAGAATTAATCTAAGGAAGAATAAAGGAACGATGTCAGATCGTTGTCTGAAACAGGCACAGGGAAAAAAAAAACGATCAATCGCCTGTGTAGTGTCAATTGCGCTGTGTACGCGGCTCAGAGGTAAGGAGCCTACCTTGAATCTCCGGGTTGTAGGCAGCAATCTATTGTTTTCATCGATTGTCAAGCGTCGCGATCAAATCACTGAAAGAATCAAGGGGATATATGTCAACGGGGTTGGCGGCCGCCAAGGCACAATTGTGCTGAAATTCATTCGAATCGTCTCCGTACCTTTTTCATTACTTCTCGCACTTCAAACTCGGAGGGAATGAGCTTCCGCGTTTGTGTTCGAAGTCTCGTGTGAATATGAAGTTGTTTCCCGTGCTGGGTGTGTTCTGGGAGATGTAGTTAGAACTGTATTTGCCGTTTATGATGGAACATGTAGAGCACACTTCTCTTCACGCGATTTAGTTGTCCGTGTGTGTGACGGACGGATAAAGGTGCAGCCAATTTTGTCCTCGAAATAAAAACCTTTGTGAACCAACAGCGAACTTGGATTGTCGAGCTTAATGGAAAGTGCAGACAGAGGTTCTCCATTATTCGGTGTATATCACTTAAACCCTGATGGTATTTGATCAAAGATTGTAAATTTCGGATAGTTCATTAAGGCCGTTGATGGCTGAGTTAAATTTGACAATGAGCATTGCTTCACGCTGCGAAAGTTGTCTTTCGAGGTCACCACCTCTTGAATCAGGATCCACTTTGGAAATAACAGTCCATTTGAGATCGGTTACTGGATGGTTATGCGTTTTCCAATGTTGGACCAGCGGAGCATTCTGGACATTTTTATTGATACGCGATTTGTGTTGCGATATTCTCACTCTGATTTCTTGGCTCGTTTTCCCGATATACAATAGTCCACATGGGCAACGGATCGCATAGATCACATTTTTACTTTTGCAATTCGTAAAACAGTCATGTTTCCAGTATATTGAATTGTGTGTGAATAAATCCCCTTCTTCTGTTGACGAACAACAGGCACATGTGCCACATTTATGGTGGCCAGTTATTGGGGGGAGGCCCACATATTCTCTTAGGGATTTGTTGGTTGTTGCTGGCATAGAAGCTCGGACTATTTGATTGGAAATGCTGCGATCTTTTTTGAACGCAAAAAGAGGATAGTCACTTAGAGAAGGGTCCAGATTCTTGACTAAGTGCCAATTTTGTCGAATGATCCTTTTCAATGGGTTAGAGTTAGGACAGAATGTTGAAACACATACAATCTTCTGGAGAGGCGATTTTTCTTTCTGTTTTAAGAGATCTTCACGTGGTGTCCACCACGCTCTTTTCATGGCTCTTTTTAGTAATTTTTTTGGATAGCCTCGCAATTTTAGGTTATCAAGCAGATTGCTTGCATGAAGGTAATACTCATCTTTAAAGGTGCAGTTTCTTCTAATCCTGAGAAACTGCCCGTAGGGCAAGTTCTCTCTTAAGTTCCTCTGTTTGAGGCCATGGGGGTTTCGGGCGGCCAGATGTCGATGATCCTCCTAGACGCGGAGAAAGCCTTCGATAGGGTTTCATGGGCATTTTTATGGGCGATACTTGAGCAAAATAAAATCGGGCCATGTCTTATGAAATCCATCAAGGCTATGTACTTTATGCCAAGAGCTAGGGTCCTGGCAATGGGTCTTGAGTCTGGCTACTTTGATATATCTCGAGGCACTCGCCAGGGATGTCCATGCTCTCCGATTCTTTTTGCCCTCTATATAAATCCTTTAATTCTGAAACTGTTAAAAGCAGAGTCTATTAAACCTATTATTATTGGCCCTTTTGATACTAAAGTCCTTGCTTACGCTGATGATGTGGCTATAATAACATCCCATCCCACTGAGGCTTTATCTACTATCGAACAGATTACCCAGGGCTTTGGTCGCCTCTCTGGATATTCGCTAAACAGAGATAAAACAATGGTTATCTGCACTCATAACACCCAATTTGCTGACCTAAGTAGAGTTGATAGTGCAATATATTTAGGTGTTCGGATATCCTCAAAAATAGAGGAAATAATTAAAATTAACTATGATCCCCTCCTCCAAAAAATCACGAACGATCTAAAAAGGATAGATGGTCTTCATCTATCAATTATTGGAAGAGGGAATTTCCTTAAAATGAATATATTACCCAGGGTCTTATATTTATTTCGCGCAATCCCGATATTAGTTGACGATAAAATTATTAAAGCCATGGAATCCCAGATGGCCAGATTTATCTGGGGTTACGGAAAAATAAGGAGATCAATTCGCTTTCTCTCCTTACCAACAATGAGAGGTGGCCTCTCTGTTCCGAATTTGGGATTTTATTTATGGGCCACTCTGATTCAACAGATGACCTCGTTACTTTTCGTCAAAATCCCAGTAGAAGAAATAGGGGGTAAATGTATACCATCAATCTATGAACTTCTTATAGGAGATAAGGCTAATGGCCTCCTAGTTAAACAGCTGGAACCCTCTTATTATAAGAAAACTAAGTTCAAGATTATATTTAGTGCTTGGACCACCTGGAGGAAAATAATGCGTCACCTTAACATACCTAAATATAACAAATATATTTCTTTGTGGCATTCTACAGTTTTACCATCACACACATATGATATCATGGCTACAAGATGGGAATACTTGGGAGTTATAACGCTAGGGGATTTTCTGCTACCAGGCACTACTAATAGTTTTCAAGTGCTGCAACGTAAATTTTCCATTCCGGATAATAATATATTTAAATTCATTCAGATTAACTCAATCTTAAAACTAAGGAGGTCTGATTTCATCTTGGGTAATATCCCCATATTTGAATGCATGGCTAAATCTACAACCAAGATCGGTACTGTATATACAATATTAGTTGAAAATCAGCAGGATGATCTGGAAAAAACGGAAAGGAGATGGTCTTGCAATCTGAATAATCCCAATGTAGACATTGATATGTCTTTGTACCTTTCAACAAAATTATTTGTTTCATCCAATCTTAAAGCTCAGCTATACAAGACCATATATGATCTCTACTTTACACCGTCGAAGCTTTATTCTTGGGGGGAAAGGGTGAATTCAGAATGCCCAAGATGTGGTAAAAGCGGGGCACACTTACTCCACATGCTCTATGAATGTAATAAACTCGCCCCTCTCAGGGATCTGATAGCTGGCTTTTGACAGAATGTGTTTGGACACTCAATACCTGAATCCCCCACTCTATATATGCTCGGTTACGATAATACACTCGGGCACACAAAGAGAGAGGAAATCTGTCTCTTTTTAGGGACTGCAATTTATAGGATAATTCTAACAGCCCGCTGGAAGGATACAGACTGCCCCAACTTCCAGGTCTGGCTAGCTAGGTTACTGGCTATGTATAACCAGGAGAAAGCTATCTTTGCATGTAAAGGCAAAAAAGCGAGAGCCTTAGGGAATATGATTTGGGAACCGATAGAAACCTGGAAGAATAATAATGCAAATGTATGACTGCAATATGTTTAAATTATATGTACATTAGTTTGATGGATTAATCTTCTTATTTTTCTCCTTAATTGCATCTTGTAGGTATGTATTTTACTTTATATGTCCTATGTTTAACGTAAATTTCCCTCTCTGCAAATAACCATGTAAGTAATTTTTGTAATACCCGCAATAAAAAAAAAAAAAAAAAAAAAAAAAAAAGAAAATGCAGCAGTTTTCTCTAAATCAGATAACATGTTATTTACTGTTTCAGTGTTCCAATCATCAGAAAATGTACTGGAGGTAATGAAATCACTTAATGAGATTTTAAATACATGATTAATTTTTAAATGTTCGGTCGGGCCGAATATGTTGAAATCAACCTTGTCCGGTATAGGAACAGCTGTAATATTCACTGATGACAAGTCTTTGTTCACGATGTGACGATGTATGTGGCTTCAGTAGGCTGTTGACCTTTTGGGCTGTGGAGCCTTGTTGAAGATAGTGTCCATTAATAAGCATATTAAAAGTCAATACTAAGCCTAGCCAGGAAAGATACAAGCATTTGCAATGCAATAGGTCTCGCAATTACGCGAGTTTGAGCTAGTGAGATTGCAAATAACAATGCCTTTTATTTTTGTTTTTAAAACATAAATAAAAGGCATTGTCATTTACAATGCCAATAGCTTAACCTTGCGTAAATGTTAGACCTATTGCATTGCAAATGCTTGTTTAATGGAAGTCCCAGGATGCAATGTGTAGGCTAGAAAGAAAGGAGTGACAGACATCACACACGGCACACAGTTACTTAGCTCCTATGTGTACATGTAGTAAGCATTCATACAGCCAATCTTGCTTTACTGAACAGTTGCAAAACTTTACACTATAAGGAAGCCAAAACGTTTTCAGTTTCTGGGAACCTATCCTGCCTTCTCATACTCTCTATTTCTTTCCACCATCCTTTATTTTTTCTCTTTTGTTGTTTTTTTCCTGTTTTATTATTTTTCATCCTTCCACTCCCTCATTGTATCGAGGTCTCAGTTACTTTTCTCTGTCACTTTACATTTCAAGTTCTGTATTTATCACTTAGAGGTGTGGAATTTAATAGAATATCTACTTGTCCATGGGGCAGGCGGCCTCATAAATCTACTTGTCCTGTACTAAAATCCACATGTCCTTTTGGTGCCATGTAGAGCGGCGACAAATTATGGCAGCAATCTCATTATTTAGGAGCTCTGATATAGCCTCTCTGATTATGCCAGGGCTCATACCATAGAAGTGTTTGAATACTTGCAATCCCTTTATGTTGCCACATTTCCGCAGATCTACATTCTACATACTGGGGTTGAAGGTAGTGGTAAGCAATAGCTCCAGGGTTAGAATGCCCTTTTGAGCAAACCTACTAACTTACATGTTTAAGGGTTTTCTCCAACTCTTCTCTGGCAGACGTAAACCTTCTTCCATAGTTGGGGAAAAAGTGGTTGCAGGGAAAGTGAACTTGCAAACACTCAGATTTTCGGATGAGCAAATCTACACATGTACATTTGCTCATGCTAAAATGCAGTTCACAAATATTTTTTAGGAGTACTATTTCTTGTCCTACTTCTGTAAATTCTTGGGAATTCATGAAAGCCTTATAGCTGCACTTGATGCAAAGACATATACCATGGATGCACTTCTGAGACTTTCTTTAATAATTGGGCCCCTAATTTGGTCTGCTGTTGACCATTGGCCTTTTGCGTTTATTAAAATTATGATTCTCTCTCTGTATTGGCTGGCTTCACTCTGAGTGACAGAATTCTGCTCTTTCACAAGTAGCATATAGACACACAAAGTAGTTTTGCTTAGTGCCATTAACTACTGTGGCAGTGTGTGCTTTTTGAGACAAAAAGCTATTTTTGCTTTTGCCAATGTATGTTATAATAGTGAGAGCCCGGCAGATCCCACCACAATAAGGTTTTACAAAAACCATGCCAAAACAAGTCACACATTGACAAAACTAACAAGCTGATTACCAATTTCAGACCTACTGGCTATGCCAATGCTTGTTTATTTTTGTTTCCCATAATCTTATTGAAACTGGTTTCCCTGATGTACCATTATGAATATTTTTGGGAAATACTAGCATGCATCAACACATGTTACTAAATGATGCTGCACAGAAATGGTACCTGAAATTTTACAGTAGTTTATCAAAATGCTTTTTTCCTGCTTTCATTTTTTTAATGAACATTTTATTTTGATAGCAAAGAATCATCAATCTTGATTTCAAGCGTCTGTAAATATTTGCATCAAATCAGAGAGCATTCTGGGAGCATTGTGCATAGCCTCATATTGCTAAACTTTGAAAACGTGTGTACAAATGTTTATACTGGAACCACTGTCAGTAGTGCAGTCAGAGCTTACAACATTTACTTAGAGTGCTCACCCTAATAATAAAGGATTTCAATTAATGAACCATAAATACAAGTTTGAACAGCATTAACATATGGACAAAAATATTACCTTAACTGCAGACAGTGCCCTTCCCTGATCCATAATGTGGTACTGCAAACTGGCAGCCAAAGGATTTTTGCTGCAGGGGTTTGGGCCTACTTGTCCCAAGGACAAAATACACATTACAACCTGTTGCCCTTGACCCCAAATGATATGTCCTGGGTGTCGGGCAATAAGAATTCCACATCCCTGCTCACTTCTATGCTGTTCTCTTCTTGCTCAAAGGTTGAAACAGTATAGCTACGGGCAAGCTTCAGATTAAATGCACAGTCTAAGCATTTTTATTATTTATTTGCTTGTTGTTTCCTATAGCGCAAACTTCGCCAAGCAGGGTTTCAAATCTCTGATCCAAGCTTAAGAGTTTTGTAGAATAGTTGGTACCTTGTGGAATAATGTGTCTGGTAACAGCTCTGGGATGAGATCTGCTACTTCTCACGGTTTCCACATGTGAGGAGTTATTTTCCAAAGTCAGCTGAATGGCAGTGCAGTAGGTGCACAAATTATCTGGGACACCAAATATTGTACAACACTGGCCATGAAAGTCACTTCATTGATCTGCTCTGACTTCCCCACTGCCACACCACCCAGCGCCCGGGGGCAGGGGGAGGCGCCAATTCATGACTCCAGCCCGGCCCCTCCTGTGCAACCAGCCCCCTTGCCAGGCTTCCAGTCGTTGAGGACAAGGCCAAAGAGCATGAACTACTACCCAAGCTCTCCTTGCAGGAGACCCCTTGTCCTGCGAAGGGATGTCCTGTGGGCCAACACCCCCGCTCACGAGAATGGTTTTTGTCTGGCTGGCATACCAGACATTGCAGAGTACAGCCATCTCCTCTTTCTACTGCAGCCCGAAGAGAAGAGGGAGGGGGTGTACGGAGTGCAGTTTACATTACAGGGCGATCCGTGCACAAGCTCTGTCGATATCCCCTGGCCATGTACACAGCCCTTAAATTGCCATGCATACTGAGCAGACTGACCCTACCCCTATACACTGCTAGAACGAGAGCGAGGCACCTCTCTTTGATGGAGGTGTGCACAAACAGGGCTACTTTGCAATACCCAGCCTGGCGTTACTACTAGCACCCCGTACCTTTTTTTTGGACAGAGACCAGATCTACTACTGTGTACTCTGCAAAGCCTAGCTCATATTATTGTACTTAGCTCAACCATATGGCTGAACGCAGCCTAAATCATCACCGCACGGCTCGCCCGGTTCGTTGTACTCTGAACTGCTCAACTCTGCTAACTTATAGACTTCACCCCATAAAGATGTCCCTGTGTCCTGTGTTTTGAGAGGCATTTCTCATTTTCTGAACCAAATGGAGCATGTCGAACTACTCTGCAAAATTCAAACAGCTAGAAAAACAAGCATTGCAGTACCACGTCTGCACCCAGAGTTATCTAAATACACAAGCATTTTCCCAGAAAAGCGCTCATTTTCTTGCTAACTTGTGATTGTGAACAGTGTATACACGATAAAGCTGTTGTAATGCGGCACTGTGTCTTCTTGTCTCAGCACCGCAGAGCAGAGAAAGCCGCCTCACGCTTTGAGGGAAGTGCATCTGCCATTATCTTTCACCTTCCTTCTCTCTCATTTAAAATGGCTTTCCAGTTACCACGGGTGGCGGCAACACGAAGCGCAAGTGTTTTGTTTCTTCAATAGAGATATGCAAGTAGCCAGCCTGCAAGCCTCACCCCGGATCCCTCTGTTTGTACATGCTCGATTTCATGTATTCCTGCAGTATTTTTTAGGCTTCGGTGGGGCAAATTACACTCATTTTGCGTACACATACGTTTTTCCTTAATCTGAGCATATTTATACAAAGACCTTGTGTTGTTTGGAAATTAGGAGATTAAACGTGTTTTACCACCTCCGAACCTTATTGTGTTTTTTTTTTCTTTACTCTTACTTTGTAAAACGCATTTTGCACCTTCAATAAAAGAACTATCGCATGGGCTACACATCTAGTTGGGAGGGGTACAACATTCCGAGAAAGGCCTATTAAATTGCATTGCTTTGTCGTTTACCATGAAGTCGGTGCAACTCATACGGTCTGACTCACAGTTACAGACCTCAGGGGGTTATCTCTCCAAAAGAGCCTAGTACTGTTCGTGGTCTTTGCAGTTCTCGTGTTTCACGTGCATTAGGCTTCTGTGTATGACATCGGCCTCTACCCAGTGAAGAGGGTGGGCTGGTCAGCTCGGTTCTCGTGCCTGTGAGCGTCGCACGCACTATGCTTTTCGCGGCTGCGGCAGCTCTACACATTTCACACATCGGGCTCCACGTGTTTGTGTACAACTCACGCCCTTTGTTTTTGACAGTCACACACAACATGCTTGTTTCCGAGTAGTCAGGGGCATCATACCAGGCGTCTCCCACCCGTGTTTGTGAGCCTCTGGCGCTCTAGGCTGCTCAGGTGTGTGATCGTTCCACACGCATTGTACACCACTCACACACATCCACCTCCTACTGTATATTTAACTATGCTCATCGTCTGTGTGCATTACCGTCCCCACATCGTGCTTCTCGTGCGTGTACCTGTATCATGCGTGCATATATGCATCTTAGTATCTGGCACGCTGCAAGCTTTTCGCATTTGTAAGGTTCTCGCGCATGCACCGTGCGTCTCGTTTTGCACCTCACATACAAGACTTTTTTTTATTACAGGCGTCTCATAACTGCGCTTCTTATGCTTGTGTGCATATTAATGTACTCAGTTTGCAAGAATGTGATAACATCGCCTCGTGGCACTGCTAAGATGAGGCAATACCCAAATAACATTTTGTGGACAGCAAAAATTAAAACAAGCGCTCGCCATTGCAGGAAGGCAGCCACTGTTTATTTTTGCATCGCGCTTTCATTTTAAAGTGAAAGCGCAAGGCAAAAATAAACACACAGCGCCCTGTCTCCTTTTGGGACGACCCATCTGGAATGGATCGCAGGGCTTGTTTATATAACAGGCCTCCTTGAGATAAGAAACTGCTTCACGACAGCCGTGAAGCAGGTGATCCAGTCCGGATGGGCTGGACCAAAAGGCGAAAGGGGGGCAACGCCAACAGCTTATTTCCAATGGCAGGCCACCGTTTAGCATAAACGGTGACTCCAGCCCATGGAAATGAGGGGCGGGGCTTAAAGCAATTTTCTGAAAATCCTCGCTGACAATAAATCTCGCCGAGGCGAGCAGCGCTTTGTGCTGCAACGCCACGCGAGACCTAAAAACAATATCTCAGAAATTACCTAGAGTTAAATCCAAGGTGATACGAGGTATGTCTTTTGAAGAAAGAGGAGAAAGTTCTTTAATTCTTGCTTGAATGGTGTTTTGGCTGGCGTAGTTTCCGGCTCTCTTGGATCCAGAGAAAACGCATCAAAGTTAATGAAATAGCCAGAAGCAGTTCGATCAATTGTAGAAATTGCGTCGGGATTAGTTGAAATGTTATTCTCCTCTCGCCAAGACATGTTGATGTAGATGTCTGTATTAGGTCTAATTCCAACTTGTGAATTATTCTGATTTTCATTTTGAATTTGAATCTCTGGTTCAAGTGGAACAAGTTCCATAGCATTGTTACTTAGTCCTTCATTCCTTACAGGTGGCTCTTCAAAGGTGATGAGTCTTTCTGTTTGAACTTCTTGGATTGTTGGTAGAGGAGGGCGTCTGCTACAGCGGAGTCCACTAGGCCTACTGTTTAGTATCGGCCACATAGTGTGGTTTGATTAAGTCGATTGAGACAAATCTTTTCTCCCTTTTTCCAGCAAGAGGCGGGAGCAGCACAGTTCTTGTTCCGTGTACTGCAAGGACTGGTACAGGTTTTCTTAAAGAAGGTCCAAATTCCATTTTGTCCGCAATTTTCTCTCTGACCAGATCCCCGACTTTTGGGATCCAGACAGGTCTTGCCGTGACTACCTTAACTTCCTCAGTGGTGGTCTGCTTTAGATGGACATTGCTTTGTTTTGTCCTGGATTTATTTAGATTCTGCAAAACAGTCAAACGATCATGGATATCAGATGGTTTTTCATCCACCACTGCGCCTTCACAATCAAAATCAGGTACCCACATTCATGTCCTAAAGAGAGCCTCTCCTTGGCTGGTTGTTTAATACTAGCTGTACCCCATAAAGGTGTGTGACCCCACTACCGCCCTTGCGTAATACCCTAGCTGTTAAATATTGCTTTAAGTCCTGGTTTTTTTCTCTCCACAACCGAATTTCCCTCAGGATGGTACAGAGATAAGAACCACAATGCTACGCCCATTCCTTCCATGGCCACTTTGTAAGCCCGAGAGCTAAATGCAGGGCCGCAGTCAGAATGTAACGTGCTAACTGCGTATGTGCCGATAAAGACTTGCAAATCTTTTATAACAGTTCGAGCGTCAGCAGAACGCTGAGGCCATTCCCATAGGAATCTCGAGCATGAATCCACTGCCACCATGATATACCTGTAAACCCTGTCCGTTTGTAAGGGGCCGCAGTGGTCCAAGTACAAACATGCGAGAGGTTTGTCTGACTTTAGTAATGGCGTCTGTGCCAGGCGTGCAACCGTGGAGCCTTTCATCTGCTGGCAGATGTCGCATTTCAAGACATAGTCTTTAGTTTGTTTAGTTAACCCTGGCCACCAATAGCGCTGTTTCAGTAAAGAAATAGTCGTCATATCGCCTGTGTGGGCAGAGCCCAAACCCTCGTGTGCAGCTAATATTAAACTGTGCCTATGATCCATATCTGGTATTACTATATCCCCCACTCCAGGAATCTGAGCATATGGAATGTTTTGTGCATCTAACTTGTAGAAGTATTTGAGAGGACATTTTTTAGGTACTTCTGTGCTGCCATTGCATGATGCGATGACAGCTATCATAATATCTCAGTCTATTCTCGTTTTTGAACGAGTGAGTGCAGTTACGGAAGTCGTGCGAACAGCCCCCTTTGCGGCTTCATCAGCCAATGAATTCTCTTCACCGTCAACACGTTGATGACTCAGTGTATGGATCACGTGAGTCCTCGGTAGCTCGGCTTTCAACTCTGCTACCTGTTCCCATAGCGTATTGTGCTTAATTGTGCCACCTTTTGCGTCCTTAAACCCGTTTTGTTCCCAATGTTGTAAGTACTCATTGTACGACTGTACACAGTAAAAGGAATCACACACGATTAGTGTGGGGAATTTGTGATCCGTATTTACAAGTGCCAGTATTAGTGCTTTTAATTCTGCCAACTGATCCGTGCAGTCTTCTAGAGACTGCGTTTTTGTGCAACTAGGATGGAACTTGCCATCACGCATGCGACCTTTAATGATAGCACACGTCGAAAAATATTGCTGCTTACTTCCTATGGCCGGTTGAGCAGATCCATCAGTGTAAATAATATATTCATATTGTTCTAGAGACAAGATTTCATTAGGTAGAGGATATTCCTGTTCATATTGCAGGAATGCTTGTGTTTTTAAACTTGGATCAAATCTGTATTCAACGTCTGTTGCAGTAAGAGAATTAGCCCATTGTATCCATCTTGGATATAACGCTTTCACATTTGGGATGCTGGCCTTTGTAATAGCTTCTAAAGCCGGTACTGGAGTAACGACAATAATGTGTTTTCCCTGAGCCAGTGCTCTTTCTCTTGCTACAGCAGTCTGAACAGCTGTCAGTATTTTTTCTGTTGAAGTGAAACGCATTTCTGATTTGTGTACAGGCGTGATTTGTAAGCGATTGGTACAGTTTCTCCTTTATTAAAGGTCAAATAAGTGTACCCACATTGACCTGCAATTATTCGGATCACAAAGTGGCATTCGTTTACGCGTGTTTGTAAGTGTTTTATTTGGAGGCAATCATGTCTTGCTGGAGTAAACATAGAAAATCATTATGTTCTTGTGTCCAATCTCTGGCTGAAAAGTCAGGTTTTATTAAGTCGTTAAAAGGTTTTACCCTTTGTGCGTAATCTAAAATGTATGTCCTGCTGAAATTTAGGAATACTAGTATCAATTGTAATTTTTTTTACGATTTTGGAGGCTGGAGCAGAGCACACTTTTCTAAATTTTAGCTGCCAGACTTTTGCCTTCACTTGACAGCTCATATCCCAAGAATAGGACATTGAGGTGGGCTATTTTTGATTTTTTCAGTTGAATTTGTAGCCTTCTGCGGCAAATCCCATAATAATGGTGCTTACCCTGCTCAAGTGCCTCTCTAAGTCGTCGCCTGTCAAATAAAAATCATCCACATAGGACAACGCTTCTTCATACATTTTTTGAAGTAACTCTGTTACTCTTGCTAAAAAATACACCGGAGCTATTCTTATACCCTCGGGCTACTCGACAAAATTGTCGTTGGGACCTTAACGCACTGAATGAGGTCAGATACCTGCTTTCAGGTGCTATATTTTGGTAGAAAAATCCATTTGAGATATCAAGCGTGGTTTTGTATTTTTTGCGCACAATGTTATTCATTGATGCGAGACTATGTGCATTTTGGACAGCAAATGTCTTTGTGCATGAGTTTAAATGTCTGTAATCTAAAACTAGACGATATGTATTGTCGGGGTTAGAGATGGTAAACAAAGGATTGTTCATTGGAGAGGTACATTTTTCAATGACCCCCTGGTATTCAAGTTGATCTAAGATCTCCCTGACCTGTTTTTTAGCTTCTTGCTTCATTGGATATTGCCTCTGATCATTAGTTGAAACTTTTAACGGGATCACGTGGTAGGTTGAGTTCTCGCCCACCCTGCGTGATTTTTGTACAGTGCTGGAGCTTGGGCTACTGCCCACTTGTGTGCATATGTATGTTTAAGGTAAACGGGAACGCAGTTGGAAAAGGCAGGAAAAATTATACTTTCTCCCCCGGGAGCACTCCATTACGAATGCAGGCGGCCAATCTTGTTCTGCTGACAGGATGTCATAACCAGATGATAAGTTCTTCCAAAAAAGAGCTTTTACTTTCCTGGACTTGTCCCCCTCCAACTGGAATGTTATTTCATATAACTTATGTGGGACGCTCACCCTGGTGTCTGGTGTCTCCACCGTGAGGTAATAATTCAAGTCCGCTGTCACCAGAAATTCCTTCAGGTTCAGGCGAGCTATTGTTACTTCTGCCGCACTGTCTAGCATCGTCAGAGCTCATTTCCCGTTCAGAAGTTGTGTCCTCAGAATTCTGGGCATGTCTGATTTTCAGACCAGCAACTTTCTTTTTCTTAAATTGGGGTTTTGGATTTTGCTTAACTTCTTTTTTAGAAGTAAAGTCTGGAGCGCGCCGCTCGTCTCTGGACTGTGTGCGCTCCTCTCTATTTTCTGACCGTACTTCTCTTTCGGAGCTTTTCTTCGAACCCTGAAAGGAACGAGTGGAACGTGTATCAGTATCCTGATACCTGTCAGGTTTCCTAATATTATCCCTATTCCTAAGGTTGTACCTCTTTTCAGAGGGCTCCTGTGGAGGAGACCTACCTCGGGACTGAGATCTCGTGTCTTTAGAGTTTTCTTTTTTATTATCCCACTTCTTTTTAGAAGAAGTAGGTATCTGCTTAGAAGTGTCCTTTTCAGGACTGCCCTGTAGTTGATGTTTTAAAGCTTTTCCCCCCAAACTATCCCTGCCTAACACTGCATACGCAGTTTAAATTTTTTTGGGTAGTTCATTCTCCTGTTCTAATGGAGAGAACTCCCGTAGGCGTTGGCGGATTGCCACTGATGCTGCTTCCCCTTTAATGTTAGTGAGTATTATGACTGATACCTGGTTGTAGTTATTTAATACCTTCATACCTAAGTTTAGGGCAGGTTCTGCTCCGTACTCATTTTGTATCTGTCTTAAATACATCTGGTATTACCGTTAATGAAGGAATACCATGAGTTCTGGTATATATGGCAGCAAAGACTGTACCCCAAGAGGTGCAATCCTCTAACTGTGGTGTTATCCCCATGGGCAAACAGATTGTTAACATTCTGTGTTTTTCAAATGGTGTTGTATTTGGGAATACTGCTTCTAACTGGGTTATTTTCTGAGCTACCCAGAAAGAATTTGTTCATGTTTTGAGGGCACTTTGCCCATTACTGCGTGTAATGTTTGCGGAGTAATTTTTGTACCTGTAGCTGTGCTCTGTGTAGGAGCTGCAGTAGGTGTAATTACTGTAGGTTGGACCACGGGTGTCCTCAAGACGAAGTGTGTAATGTGTCTGTAGAGTTTTATTAACTCTTTGTGTTGAACAAGTAGTTCATCTTGTGGCATTGTGTCAATGTCTGGGTGCGGTGCATAGGTCGCTATAATCGGCCATGTTGCTCCTGGTCTTCCTAAAGGACCAAACCTTGCTCTTGTTCTTGTGTGGGGTAGGGCACCATTAAACCAGAGAATATGTTCCTGGTAGGCAAGCGGAATCTCAATCTCCTCAAATGGAGTGTAGGCGCTGGAACTTCTTCATGTGTGTAATAATGAAGAGTTACAGCATCTGCTTCTGGGAATATAACCCATGAGTAGAATACCTCTGTTTTGAAATCTTCGTGTTCCTCTATCGCGAATATTAGTACACCTCCTCTGGGTGATAACCCATGTTTGACGAGTTTAACTGTCAGAGTTTGTCTTACTTTGAGTGCAATATGTATTGCATTTTCATCTTCCTCACCCGACTGATTAAGTCCCTGGGCTAGATGGTCCAATTGGTTTAAGACTGCTTCTTCATCAGCCATTGTGTATAGAACACAGACTATTTGTTCAAGGAATTTATGAAAAGATTTTATGCACGATTGTGGGAAAATTGTCCTTTCAAGCTTGAATAACCAACAGCCAAAAAATAGGATGTCTCGCCTACTCAGCTGTGGCGGAGTTTTTTTACCCACCCACTCTAGACATCTCTGGTTTTGTAAGTAGAGTTGAGAGACGGGATGAGATAACGTAAAACGGTCGTGGAGCTGCGATAAACAATTTTAAGCAACAGTGGTGCTGTCGTAAAAAAGGATATAGTGTAAGAGGTACACACCCTTTGACACCGTGGGATCTGGTATGCGGGCCCGTGGCTCCCACTTGTCTCTCGATGTATACAGTCAGATGTCCAGTGAGGTGATTCTTGACCTTGAAGCCCTGACGAATTTGCCGTAAAGAAATACAGGCAATGAAACATGTTGGCCTACTTAAAACGGGTATATAACATGCTGTGTTTTTAATATTGGGCAAGCTCACCATTTTGGATTAAAGGGTCAAATTATGCACGTGAGTCTTAGCTCATTTTTTATGCTTGTTTGAGACATTTTGCCTCTTGCATTTCACGGGGTCTTTTCTTTTTCTTATTAGTGATTCTTTCACCTCCACACACTTTATTTTACTGGACACTATATATTTTTTCATTTCACATGAGAAAGTTGCCGATGATGATAAATACATGGGCAAGCTGGTGAGAACCTGCCAGAAGCACCTCTGGTGGTGGGCACATGAGATACTTTCTCTTTTCCACACACATTTTTGGTGGGACACATATTTTAATGTTATTGGTATGTGTTGTTTTGAGTGTTCTGACACACACTTCTCTCCTTTTTCCTTTTTCTATGAAGTAAATAAAATATTTTGGGCGTAGAGGACCGGACTAGACTGCGTAATTAATGAAACAGTTGTTGGCTTGTGCTGAATACCCCCCACACCGGTCCGACTCGAAGGATTGAAGAGTGCCCTGATTGCCAGATTCTTGTTGTTTGAATAAATGATGGGTGGAGGGTGATCTGGCTAAAAAGTATCCCTCTATAGCTCCTTGTTGTTTAAACAACTTGCTAGTTATCAGGAGAGGAGGCGGATAGTAGGAGGAGTGCACAGTGGCGTCACTAGGGGGGTGCGGGGGGTGCGGACCGCACCGGGTGACACCATCACATGGGGTGACACCATGTGGAGGTACGGACACGGAGGAGTGTGTAGCAGCGCAACAGTTAATAAACCAGAAGTCGAGTCGTACGCCCGCCCTCGCGCTGCCCTGCCCCTTGAAATATTTCCGTTTCCGGACAGCGCGCACGATGGCTGTGGCTTGCACACAGGCAGGTGGTTCCTCAACGCCTCACCAGTGCCAGGGCACATATCGTAAGTGGGATGGCTCATGCGCGCTGAGGCGTTTGCCGCTATTCCATGATTATTAGTTTTAGAGCTTTCAAAGTGTTAGAAACGGGCCGTGCAGCGTTGAAGTGCAAAATGATTTACTGCGCAGCACCCCGAAGGCTTAGCCACTTTTGCATTGTAGACACTGTACGGTTGTCCTTGGGCGTTTCAAACTTCAAACTGATTAAATTAATCCAGCAAACGTGAACACGTCATATTGGCCAGGAATCGCGAATAAAATAACACGCGCAGGTTGCGTTGGAGCCATTGCAAAAAGCTAATTTACCACAAATCAAACTCAAATGTTTTGATTTCATTCTGGACATATTTCTGAAGTTTGATGCCGTTAACCGGTCCAGAAACAATTTTATGCAATGACCATGGCCAATTTATTACACCTTCATATTTCATGTTCAGTAGAGAAGTGTGCCTTTGTTTAATGCAAAGAGTGAGCATGTGCTATTGACTTTCATCTCCTGTAGACTCAGGCCAATGTGGAACGCTGCGAGGAAAACAAAAACGTGTTTAGTGGAATTGTCGAATTAATCCCAGCCACTGGCAATTAAGAGGGGTCAGAAAACTGCTTCTGTAGCATGCTCTGAAACGCGTGTGATTTGCGTAAAATAAAATGATAACCTCACTGCTGAAGACTGGGGAGTAATGTGAAAACACAGTGTTACACCACTTTTCAAAAACAATTAATGTACTAACAAGGTATTTGTGAGTGACACTACAAGTCAGGTTTTGTAAAATAACATTGCCAGTGGAAGGTGAAATGGAACCACTGAAAACAGGGCAGAGAGACCCTATGAACAACACACCGACTCGAGCGAAGGCCTGTGAAGGAATGAAAGACTCCTTGGCACAAAGCGCAGACTCACATCTTTCCCCTTCATGTGGCGAGGCTCGTATTACTTTGGACTGAAGCACTGTTTCTACATGCTCTAGGATTAGGTGGTGATATCCCACAGTTATGCGGTTGAGATGGGCATGTGGCTTCATCACTGTAAAATTCGGCATTTTGGAATCAGGACAACTAATGGTTTATAAAGATGAGGGCCCGAGTCACAAATGTAAACTTACACTTTTGTGTAAGTTTACTATGTGGTATTCACAAACTATGTGCAGTGTTTAACTATTCTACACTCCCTATACTTACGTGGTCGGAGTTCTCCCCCCGAATACGAAGTCGCTGGGTACGGAGAACTCTGCACACATAGCATAGAGCTAGTGGCGCCACTAGGGGGGGTGGGGACCGCACGTCACCATGAGTTACCGCACTGGGTGACACCAACCCTAGTGACGCCGCTGGTAACCATGTTGTTTCTGCTTACATTTCACATGCTTTACTTAATATTGCATTCCCTATGAGTGGTTGCTTTAACTTTTTTTGTTAGGCAGCATATTACTCTTATCAAGTACATAATTTGAATTGAGCCACATCGAAGTGTTTATAGCGGGCACAATTAGGTTGTAGCTGAAGGCTGTGCGAGTTTCTCTCAGTGGGGCAGTATGGTGTTCAGCGGGGGAGAAGATGTGGCACTATGGCCAGAGCTGTCGAATTTGGAACTGGGGAATTGGGTTCAGCCTTCATGACCAGTCCACCAGACCACTCTGCTGAGGGAGCATATTCCCATGCTAGACCTTACAAGGCCCCGCTAGACCTTAGAAGGCTTGATGTCTAAGCACAAGCAGGTGTACCCTAGTGGTGGCAGTCCTGATTGTGCAAACCCAATGCAGAACGGTTACAACCTTATCTCCTGTAATAGTAAAATTTAAAGTTTAATGTCGAAAAAGTAACATTTTCTATGTAGTTCTTAGTTCTTAACTTATTACAGTCTTTTACCTCTGACCTTGTTGAATTAAATTTTTCTTCTATAGCCTTTGTAAATGTAGGACCTACATTTACAAACGTTACTAAGGATTCTGTATGGTCCCGTTATTTGCCAACTGTGTCCACTGGTGGACTCGGAGCGGAGGAGGTCCATGCGGTAAGTCGTGGGGGGGGTGACACCATGAGTTACCCGCCCCGGGTGACACCAACCCTAGTGACGCCACTGGGAGTGCAGTGGGAACACGTGTTCAGTACTGTGTGCGTTTTCACTTCGGAAGCGTTATGGAGCTGAGCCTGGCTCTCCTGATGTATTGTAACAATGTCAAGTAGAAGACTGGTCCCAATATAAGTAAGGAACTCGTGGTGGACAACAAAACTGTTTTTTTCAGTTTTCATTTAGTGAATTTAATCTTTCTGGTAGCAGCTGTGCTTCATTTGTGTCATCATTGAGGTCTGGCACGCATTATTCACCAATAGATGGCGCTGCTCAATAATGCATGCATTTACTAAAGTGCCTGCAAAATGCTTTATTAATACAAGCAATACAATTCACCGATTGATGTGGAATGCAGTAAGGCTCCCTGAGGGGAGATACTGGATCAACCGGATCCCTGTCCCAGGCTCTGCAGGTCTCCACGACCGACAGTCACATGCGGAGGCTTTCTAATTCGTTACTGCTGGCCTGCCCCACTGAGACTTTCTGAGTTGTTGACAAAAACAGGGGGCAGGCTTGGACAAGAAATACAGCATTCCAGGAGCCCTGTGACAAAAGATCGTGCAGATCCGAATACGAGCTGCGCTTCGTGAAAGCCTAAATGATGTGCAGTTTCCACTACTGTCTCCAGTGAAATTCTGGCTGGTTGCTGCCATTATAAAACACGTCTTTGGATAAACATGTTGAACGCGGTCTCATTTTTCAATAAAGAATGCGCAGGTCATGTTTTTGAAAGACACCAAACAGTATTGCTAGAGATGAAGAAGCAAAAGCATATTTTTGGATGAGAAAATGATACAAAAAAAGAAAAGGAATCCCTACAAAGCAGTAATGTGCGTGTGAGACTGAATGTGTGAAATGAGTATTGAGCCACTTGTATGGCACCCCTTCATTCAGGTACACTTGCTAGCTGGTCTGTCGCGTGCTGCCTCTTGCCATTCAAAGCAGGAAGTGAGGGTGGTAATGGTGCATGCTGCCAAGATGCATATCTGTGTGGTAGCGGTCATAAAGGGCCAGAGCCTGGCAAGGGGGACTTTAGAAGAGGGCAAGGCAGTGGCTGGTGCCTACTGCTACCCTTTTAAACCAATTGTAAAAGCAACTGGTTTTAAAGTGTGTGCACTCACAGTGCCTTCCCTAAAGCATGCACTGACACTGTCGGGAACAAGTGCAACATAAATGTAATATCAGTAGCTTTTCAAAGACACAGGTATGTGTGCAAGTTTATGAAAATATTTTTAATGTGGGCAGTGTGTATCATTAGTAGACTACAAGGGCAAGCATACACAAAACAAAAAGTTAATTAAAGAGAATTTAGCACAACAGCAGGCAATGCCCAGATGGCTTCTGCAGAGACGAAGCATGGCACCTGAATTGGCAATCAGAGCAGACACTGAGTATCTCGGTTGAAAACGATAGGATGGATGGTACAATATGTCCGGACAGCAATACATGGGTATTGCCAACATTAGAGTAAGAGTGCCTACTTAGTATGAAGGAAGTTTTCTTGTCTGCTTATGGTCCAAGTCTCTTTTGAGACTGAAATAGGCTGAAAGTGGCAACCGAACTGTGAAAAGAAAATGCTACAAAATGTATTGTACACAAATAAAAGTTTTGAACTGAGATCTTATTGTTCTTTTATCAGTGCATACTTATGTGTGTAGTAAACTCTTGTTGGAAACACTACACACTTTTCCGTTGATCTTTGCCTTACAGTGAAGTGCAATGTTTTCAATGACTGTCTGTAGGCCATGAAATCCACAATTTTAATACATTTTTTAAAATATTTTCTTGCGGTGGGAGAATCCCTTGTACCCTCTTTTTTAAGTTCTCGCTTGCATTGCTTGCACATTATACTCAGGTGTAAAGTTTCCGCCCCCACCACATTTAAAATCCACCAGCTGCCACTGCCAGATTCCATGTAATTACAGCTGGGTTATGTCCGAGGTGTGTCATGTGCCAAGAGTTAAATGCAGACAGGAGAACCCCAATCCTCACAAGTGATATAGGGAAGATCAGGTGGTCCCTTTATTCACATGCAGCACGACTTTGTCAAGATGCTTGTTTGTAATGAGCACTGTTACTACTTGGTAGAGGTTTGTCTCTTTTCTTGCTTGGCGGTAGCCTACCCTACTAGGTGGGAATTCAGTTTTACTGTGGCCAAATTACTGCTGAGAGAGTTGATCATTCGTTTTTGGATCCCAGTTTCTCTTGAATCAGATTGTGACAGCCACTTCAAGAATGAAGTGTTGAAACGTTTGTGTGCAGCTTTGCAGGTTGATTAGAGGTTTCACGGCACTTACTGCCCTGAGGCTTCAGGCATTGTGGATCACATGTAAGGGGCACTGAGGTCCTCTCATGACAAGGTGTGTGCATCTGTGTTTCTTAAAAGGCCTGTTGCCCTTCCCTTGGTATTGATGAGGCTAAGAAGTATTCCGGATGGGAGGATAAGACTGTCCCCCCATGATATTCTCATCAGTAGCACCATGATACACCCTGCTGTGCCTGCGATTGAACCTGTAAATATTTTAGATGACACTGATCTTGATAAATGCAAAGGCCTGCCTGATGTAGTGAGTTCTGTTTCTCATCAGGTTGAATTGCCAAACTGGTTTTTGGTGAAGAAGCACACTAAGTAGCCATGCCTGGATCCCAGATGGCGTGCCACTGATCCGGTGATTCTGGTCACAAACACTTATGTTAAATTGTGGAGGCCTTCCAAACTGGATTCACACTCGGATATTAAGACAAGTTTGAGAAGAAGTAATGGCACCACCACTGATGTCCACAGCCAAATTCAGTGCAACCAGTGAGTTTAGAAGTAGTAGGCAAAAAAGTGAGCCTAAATGTCTCAAAGTCAGCCTGGGACAAGTGCGGTGCTTTGGCAAATGAGTGACCCAAACTGAAGACGTCATAAAGGCAGACTCTGAGTCTGGAGAAGGTACAAGCAGTTTGATCAGAGAGGGTTCAGGTGATGAAAGGTGGCCAAATAGATTAGAGAGATAGAGTTTCTGTTTCGGAAGAACAAATTCCAAAAGTCATTAAAGAGGAGACAGAGGCCGGTGAGCAAAGTGACAATAACATTGAACAACCAGTAGTCTGGAGACTGAAGAGAACACAGTTGCCTAGTTGGAGGTACTCAGCTCCTGAATGGACAGACTTTGCTGAAAGTGAAGCTGACTTGAAAATACATAAGACTAATAACCAACCTCCCTGATCAAATCTGCCACATTAGGATTTCGACTGAATTGAAGTCAAATGACACTTCCGAATGACTGAAACTTTGAAATAAACTTTGTGAATGCCTTTAGGGCCAAGGTTCCAGTAGAGGAGGAGGGATATAATTTGAAGAAAAGATTGACGTAGGGCTAGTGTTTGACTTTAAAGCAACTAACCAAGCCAACAGTTATGCAGAGTTTTACTCAAGATTTGATTACACGTGTAGACTGCTTGTTTGTGATATGTTTGAGTTTACATCTTTCCTTTTCTGATTCATTAGAAACCATCTCAACCCTTTCACAGAACTGGTGTTGATCAATACTGGTCATAGTATCAGTTATTAGTTTTAATTCTATGCTTGCTGATAAGCTTGAGTTCTTCTGCTGCACTGGTTGCCCCTCCTGCCCCTACTCCATAAGTAGAGCAATCTAGATCTGAGCCTAACTGATGAAGAAGAGAAGCATCATTTTATCTTAGAGAGTCTGCACAGCAAAGTGTCCTAAAGTAATTTTTCTACTAATGTTTTCTTTAAGCTGTTGCATGGTTATTTACAGTTAACAGACTCTAAAGTATGCTACGTATGTACTTATTTGCCAAATAATTGGTTGCTGGTAGTATGTACATCCATGATTGTGTGTGGATATGGTAAAGGAAAGGAAGGTATGATTTAGAAAAGCTAAACAATGAGTTAAAATTTCAATAGGGGTAGGATGGAGTAAGTGTGTGTGGGAGTACAAATTAAAAATGAATATATTGGGGGCTTGGCCTGATTAGACAAGATGGTGGACATCTCTCCCTGAGCTCTCCTCTCTCCGGATGAGACTTTGTCACCATCTTGCTACTGGCACCCACTGTCTGTTACCCCCAGGGCCAGCTCTTCCCTACAAGCACCTGAGGACCTGCAAGCGCCATTCTGCACTAATTCTGGCCACAAAGGTGCGGCAAGTGCCTCTTGGCCTAGGTTGTGGCCTCCAATGACTTGGCCGCCGACAAGCCCGACCTTCATACCAGGCCCATTGGCCCAACTTGGAGTGGGGAGAGGTCTGCGGGGTTGTGGAGGGGGGGCACTGAGCCGCAGGCCCCCAGCGATTGACTTTCTGTGCCTGGGAGGTGGATGGGGCGGAGTCTGGACCGCAAGGGACGAACCTGCTATGGCACTGGCCTAGATCGGCTATGGGCGCCTGGGCCACGGGGGGGCCTGCTGGGCAGCTCTGTGCCGCAGGCCCCCAGTGAGGCTGCTGCATAGAGATGCCCACAGAGGCCGGGACCTCAGTAACACAGGTCGGGAGTGCCCCAACTGAAAAAGCACAATGTTTAGTGGGCCCAAGGGATGCATTGGGCCATGTTGGGCTTCTCATCTGTCTGCCATGACTGGACTGGCCTGGTAGGGCTCAACGCTGCTTTTCTGCCATCCAGGGCCCTCATTCTGGATGCAGTCCGAACTGACTGTTGTGAGCCCTACGGGCTGAACTGTGTCACTCTTCTCTCCCTAGGGGCCGGGGCCCCCATATGGTCTGCAACTGCCCCAGTAGGGCTGTACCCCAAGGTACAACACTTGTGGTGGGTGGACCTGACTGCTAATGCTGCCAGGGTGAGGACCTCCCACTGTGCAAGCGGGTCAGGGCTTTTCTCACCCCCCCCCCTTATCCTTGGCCACCGTCAGCAGAGACTTTAATATGCCGTTGTCTTCCATAGCATCTATTTGCCACAGCAAGATCGTGTTGAGTAGCCTCGCAGAGTAGGGTCATTGGCAAAGTGGAGAAATCGGGCACGCTGCTGTATTGGCTCATGTCCCTAGGTTTGGCAGATAGGGTGGTGCCTAGTATCTGGGTCCCCTAGCGGGGGTTGGTAACAGAGTCCTGAGATATTGTGACAGCGTTTGTGGCTTATTACTGTGCATTATACACTCACTAACCACAGCCACAATGTGAGTACTCCTCATCTTTGATTGCAGATTTACCAATGTGCTGTCTTGCGGCGGCAGCTGCCGCGGAGCTTGACGAACCTTTGGCCCTTGAAGACGTTGCTACGGCCCTCTCTGACATGAAATCGGGCAAGACTCTGTGACCTGATGGTTTCTTGGTAGAATACTACAAAAAACACCACACAGCCCTTATGCCCCACTTGTTGGCACTTTATAATAACACGGTAACCAAAGATGATTTCCAGACGGAACTTAACAAAGCGACTAATGTGGCCCTGCACAAAGCTAGGAAATCCCCCGTGGACTGTGCTTCCTATCGTCCAGTTTCTGTCATCTATTCCGAATTCAAAATCTACGCCAAATTGCTGGCCAATTGCTTGCTCTGGGTTCTCCCCACTTTGATCCATCCTGATCAATGTGGGTTCATGCCACATCGTGGTACATATCACTGTATCTGCACAAGTGGCAGTGGCTTACCATCATCTACTGCCTGGCTCAAATGCTTTTCTCCTCATAGACTTTGAGAAAGCGTTCGATTGGGATTGTCTTTGGAACATCCTAGCCCGAGTAGGCATTGGGCCCTGCTCCATATCGTATGTTCATACTTTATCTGCCGGCCCCCTGGCACAGATTTGTGTGAATGGCTTCCTCTCCCGGACGCTTCTGGTTCATAGGGGAACAGCCAGGGCTCTCCCCCCTCCTCTTTGCCTTAGTAGTCGAGCCTCTGGTGACATGGGTATGCTTTGTCGTGCAGCTTCGTGGGCTGTAGTGCAGGGTGGGTGTTGAGGTAGACCACATAACACTGTGTGCTGGTGACATGTTGCTTTTCCTGAATGACTCAGAGGTAAGGGGCCTAGAATACTACACACGCTTGACATGTATGGCCAGGAGGATTTATTTCAGAATTGAAAGAGAGAAATCTGCAGAGGATAGAGGACTGAAGAGACAGAGAAAAGAAATAGAATTAGAGGAGATACAATGCTTTGTCTAAACAGAGTCAAAGGAGCTGAAAGAATCGAGACACACAGAGACGGTCCGCAGGGGATTTCTAGAACTGTCATGCAGAAAACAGTTGTATGATTTGTGTAATGGCTCCCAGAGCCATAAGAGGGGGGAACCGATGATGCAGTGTCACCATCACTTAATAGCGTTTCATGATGTTAATCGATAGCCCACAACACCACTGCTCATATGACTTATACATGATTGACACTTGATTTATTCATTATTTCGTATATTATTTTACATATTATTTCATTTTGTTTTATATTTAGGTTTAGTAAACTGAATGAATCACATGTTTTTGATTAACTTTAGTTAGCATAGGTGAATCTTAACATTATCGTGAATAGCCCTAGGTGCCCTAGTACATGTCTGAAATAAATATTTCGTTTTTGCTTGCTGTGCATAACTTTTCTTTCTGTTTCAGGCAACAGAGTCACTGTGTGCTCATTTAGAAAGGTTATTCTTTATTAGCTTACAGTTTGAAGGCCATAATATAGCAAAAAATTAGTTTTTGGACAGTGATTTCCGCACCTGCACGGGATGGGAACCTGTGGTGGTGATTAAATACAAATTTATGAGATATTGTGTAGGTCGCAATGAGGGAAGAAGTTGGCAATGTATTATCCTTGAGAAGGAGGGTGACACCAAGTATGAGAGAATACTTATTTTTGATTGGTTCTTACTCAGTGGGAACCTGTGGAATGTATCTTTTGGATGAAATGTTCAGGCACATGCATCAAGCTAGGATTTTGAGAGTCCTTAATTGCGAATATTAAGGATTCGCAATTAAGGACTCGCAAAATCCTATGCAGGTAGGAATCGCTATAATAATAGCGATTCCTACATATTCCTTACTTGCGACTCGCAAATAGCAACTCGCAAACATGGAATAGCTTCCCATTCATTCCTATGGGCCCGGCCCATAGGAATGAATGGAAAATTGCAAGCGCAATTTGCAAGTACCAATTGGTACTCACAAATTGTTCATGCAATTTCAAGGGTGCAAGGGTGTCAAAAGGACACCCTGTTGCATCCCTGAAATTGATCTGTGCACAAATGTTGCGCACACACATGTCCCAAGGACATGTGTGTGTGTAACCTACAACTTTGAAAGATGCACTTTAGTGCATTTTTCAAAGTTTTTGCAAATTACCATGAAGTTCAACTTCATGGTAATTTGCGCCCCCTAGTAGCGAAATCACTACTTCAAAGTGGTTCTTGAATGCAATCGCAATTTGAGAACTCGGAATTAATTGCGAATTCTCAAATTGCGAGGACCTTGACCCTTGATGAATCGCAAAAGCTAATTTTGCGATCGCAAACTGCCGATTTTTGCGAATCGCACCGTTTGCGATCGCAAATAGCTTTGATGCATGTGCCAGGTTATGTTTTAACTGCTAGAGCAAGCATGTTCCTTCTCATTCTAACTGGAGCCTTTATTTGGTTCTTCTTTTGATGATGTATTTGCTGCCACCTGCTGCTTTTAAATTTCCCTGACTTGCCCACAACCTTAGCTTAGTTTTACGCGTTTCCATTATGGAAATGAGACTTTGCATTGATTTGCATAAGTTGCCTTTAATAACACAATATTTACATTACTAATTGAATTACTTAGATTGTATTCATATATAATGCATGAGGTGAATTTCGATATATGTCTAATTAATTTCATTAGCGATTACAACTTTACTAATTTGCTAATAAACCTTTATGTTTTCTTAATGGATTTGTGAGTTCAGTCTCAGTTTGAGAAAAAGGTCATCCTTTTGGACAGATCTTAATTCTAAGTTCGCACCAAATTAGCGTGGTGCAAATACCATCCTTATCTAACCTGCTATCAATTGCAGTGTTGGAAGAGTGTGTGGTTGTTGTTTTTCATAGCAGGAAGAGTTTAATCTAAGGAGAGATATGTTGTTTAGCTGGTTTGCTATCTATTTGACTGGGATGCTGTGTCCTTTTCAGTCAGTCGGACTGGCTGTTAAACTTCACTCCATGTCCCTCCTTATATGAACCTCGGATGCTAGGCGTGGTATCTGCCCTGCCTGATTTTCTACTAGTCATTTACCCTGGTAGGCTGGAGCCTTCGTGCCAGTTTTTAGAGACAGGGGCCTTTGTCAATTTATCCAGCTTACCCGAAAGTAAAGAGCGAGAAAGGGAGAAAGAAGAAGGGAGAGAGATGAGAGCGCGACGAGGAAGGGGCAGGTCTGGTTTGAACATTTTTGCCAGGGCTGCTTTTGATTCCCAATCTGGCCCTGGTGGTGTCATGGGAGGCATTCCAATCTGTAGTAGAAGACTGGAGCTGATGATTTGCATGCATATGATGTGTCTTCTGTGCTATGCCATAGGTCACTGTACATGTGCGAGCGTCACTTGCCAGAATATACGGCGCACAAGTGCCTAGACCATATCACCAGCTTTCCGGTGATAGCAGCCGCAAAAAACATCGCCAAGGATGAACCCGACAACTATCGCTAATGAGATGCAGAGTAGGCGTGCCCGAGCAAAAAGCTGTGACAACACCACACCATTCTCAACGACCAGCCTGATCTGCGATAAGAACACAAAACATGCTATAAGGCTCGTTAGCACCAGGAAACTAACACCTGCTCCGACCTGGTGCAAAGTTGGACTACAACCTGCACCACAATAAAGAGCCCAGCCCAGAGCCACACCTGAAGAACAACAAACGCCATGGAACCACAGAACATGCATCCCGGAGCCCAAAGAGGGCAACAACACGCACCTCCATCACCCCCAGGACACCAAATCCCCCCCCTCCGGCCCCACTCCGGGCATCCCCCACCCACCCCTGGACAAAGACATGTCACAGCAACCACACGGAAACATATACCAAATAACCCGCATGATGTCGCACAATCACATCTGGTGACATGCATGTGTCGTCACAATAATGATCATCACACATTCACCTTCGAAGCAACAAATGAAAATGTATTAAAATAAAGACAGAATAGAAATGAAGACACATGGTGGCTCCCCTCGGGACAATCCGTAGGTCACAGCCTGCAAGACAAAAATCATGATGAGAAGGTGTGTCCTGCGCACATCAAAGGACAGAGAGAGCGAAGGAGAGAGAGAGCGATGGAGAGAGGGAGCGAAGGAGAGGGAGAGCGAATGAGAGAGAGAGCAAGAGAAAGACGGACAGAGAGGGGGAGAGAGAGATAGATGGACAGAGAGGGGGAGAGAGAGATAGACGGACAGAAAGGTATATACAAACAGATGGGGGAGAGAGAGATAGAGAAACGAAGAGAGGGACAGGGAGAGAGAGAGTGCCATCAATGCGCACCCAGGCCTCACAGCCCACCTGCTGCCACTGATGTGTCTCCAACCACATGCCGGTATGTAGTGCAGTCCACCAGGTCCCACATCTGAGACAGACCCGTTATCTGAAACAGAGTCCAGATACCTGAATGGCAAAGTACATAAAATTGCACAAGATATCATCCCCTGACCGCCCCTGCGCAGCCAGGCAGATGCACCCCTGCCCCTCCCGCCGCCCAGTGGTGCATGTCCACCCCTGCGCAGCTAGGCAGATGCACCCCAGCTCCTCTCGCCGCCCAGCGGTGCATGCCCGCCCCTGCGCACCCAGGCCTCACTGCTAACCTTCCGCCACCGGCGTGTAGAAAAGAGGGCCCACCACGTGCTGCTGCAAGCCACAAGCCCGGGGCCCGCAGGCACGGAACCCTCCACATCATGCAGCCCCGCTCTGCAGGCCACCAGGTCTCACATTTGGTGCTGGGTCTTGATTACTCCATGGCAGAGGACATACCAGTGTACCCGGTATCATCGCAAGCTGCACACCTGCTCAGCCTCATAGGTACCACTAACTCTGTGACCCGCGAGGCCACGCCACATCACGTGGCGGTAGGCCCACGCTGCCCACTGGCTCAGGCCTACACGGGGATCCAGCAGGGCACACAAAACCTGAGCCGTCCGGGCCGCCGGGACGGTGCATCATCACTGGTTTCACACCCGCTCAGCACTTAAGGTGCCCCTACCTGAGTGCATCCAAAGTCACCGTCCCGTGGTGGTGTGCCTGTGCCGGCCGCAGTGTATCCGGTGCCACCAAGTCTGTGCCCTGCTAGTCATGGACCCTCTATGAGTGGGTATCGTGGTGCGGACGCCATCATGTCCCCTCCGGGCCTGCGGAATGTGATGTTGCAGGCCCCTGGGCCCCCATTCCTCCATGCACACCACACGGATACACCCCGGGAGAGGTTGGAAATGGCGTCATGCACGTGTGCCCGGTCCGTTTTATTGGCAGGGTCACATGTGCTGTGATGCTTGTGCTGGATGAGTGTGGTGTGGGTGTAAACCAGCCGTGAGGGAGTGGCCGTGGCATGCTGACAACTAGACCTGTGAGCAGCAGATCACTACAGGGGAGTCCTGGCACATGGGGCGTTGTTGTCCCCCCTGGAGTGTAGGCGTAGTGGGCTGAGCTGGCGTATGCCAGTACAGCGTAAGGGTTTGAACAATCACCCCGGGGCTCTGTGCGTGGTTCCGTATGGGGCTAGACAAGGAAGTTACAAATGCATGTGTCGCTGTTGTTGCGTCGGCGCCACCCGGACTACAATCGTCAATGTGTCACCCTGTGACCCAAGTCCAACAACATGAGCTACATGGACGTAAGAGAAATTCACTGACCCCACATTCATCCATACCACCACACTTGAAAGACCATAGAGACAACACATCTGTGTGATTCGGAATGTTTAATGCACATTCAGTGGAGTGTCGCATCTGGAGCAGTACAGGGCCATGCAAACCACACTTTCAAATGTTTGCCTGTGGAGGGCCAGCCAGAGTCATTCAGGGAATGACAGGTACAAAGGAAGTGGAAGAGTTCAGTCTGCAGTCTGATAGCTGGGTCATTAGCGATCAAACAGAATATGGCAGTCCATTGCGAGGTCCAAGGTGAGTGTCGCAGAGTGTACCGGGGGACAGTGGAAGGTGATGATGCAGAGGGCAGTACCAATATGAAACAGGCCATGAGGCGGAGATGAATGCTACCGCTTACTTCTGACCACGAGGGCAGATTCATCCGCATCTTCGTCCTCTGCTGTCTCATGTTCCTCACGTGTGGGTGGTGCTGGCCTCTCTCCAGCACTGTGTGGCAGTGACACCTCAGGGGCCAGAGGTGGAATGTCTGCCGCACTGTGTGGCACTGACACTTCAGGGGTCGGAGATGTGGATGTAGTGGTGGCAGCAGCATGCATTTGCGACAGGCCTTGTGGCAGCAATGCCAGGAGGATGGTTTTGAGGCCATTGTGGAACCCAGCTACCTCTCGCCAGTGTGCAGCCATGTCAGCCGCTCTTTCCGCATTGGCCCCCTCCATGTTCTCCATGAGCCTCCGCATTTGTCCCAACTCCCAGGTGAGCTCGCTGGAGCCACTCTGACTAGACAGTCATTCTTGTCTCACAGTCAGGACTCTAGCGATGTCAGCCATGGTTTGTTGGAGAGCATGGAGCGGACTGTGGGTGTCCGTTAGGGACTATGAGTGGTCCCTGATGGAACGTAGACACCCACGTATGGCATCTAGTTTGTCTGCCATGCGGTCGAAGCCCACCCACACCTGTTCAGCCAGCTGCTCCTGCCATCCCAACACACGGCGTTGGAAGGCCATGTGTTCTTTATGGGGGTCCTGGGATGCAGCCGTGGTGGTGGGTGCTGCCTGCAGTGTGGTCTGTGCAGGGGGTGGGTTCTCCTTGTTGCAGCTGGGCTGCCCTGCTCCTGTAGGTGTGCTGTAGAGACTGTCAATGAACTCTCGGAGGGCGTCGGAGTCAAAGGTGTCGTGGTCCTCTTCGTCATCAGAGAAGAGAGTGTAGTACTTTAAAATTTGGGACCGCGTAGGAGGCAGGGCCCTACCCCTGTCTATCCCGGTATTAGCGAACCGCGAATGGTCAATGCGGTATGTACAAGTGCTTCGTGTAACGTTTTAGCTATAAATGCACTATGTATACGATATTATACATCACTACGTGGGTTCCATCTTAGAGCGGTGGCCATCTTATGGTTGCCCTCACATAGGCTACATATTATGAAGCAAATACGAGCCTTTAGAGCACATGTGCCTTCCTTTGACTTCTCTATGACCTGGGCAGCTTGGCTCTGCTGCCCCAGGTCAGTCCGGTCTCACGAGTTCCCCGTCCTCTGGCCACCTGTGATTAGCATCAGGGCTTGACACACCATAAAGCCTTTACATTAAACACGAGCCTCCAGCTAATCTCTTTCACACCTGACTGTTCCTGCTTTATGGCTTGTTTCCCAAACAGGAGATGCTCATGTTTATTGGGGCCTATCGATATCTGATGAGGGATCTGAGCCTCGCTGGGTAAATAATTGCGGGCTGGCTGAACTGAAATGTGGGATTGTAATCATGACTCTGCTTGTTCTTTGAAGTAAAATATGTGAATGACCAACTGCAAGAGAAGGGCGGTGTTGCCCAGAGCGTCATATTCTGTATAAAACAGAAGACTGGTTTTTGTTCTGCAGACTGCCTCATTCAGTTGCTAAGGCTTCTGTGCGACGTAGTCTCACTCATTTAATGTCTAATAAAGATGTCTTTTTCATATTTCAGCTTCTTTTGCCAAGTTCTTTGTTACATTACCATGAGAGCGTCTTTTATAATACTACAGCAACAGGATAACCCGAAGTCATAGGGTGCTATCCCTGGCACCACTGGGGTCCTAAAATCCCCGGTACTTCAGTTGGCGCCCAACGTTGGGCATCAATACAAGTGACTATCTGGAAGAGCGATCTTGTCAGAGGACACAAATCTACTGGGGAGAACAGGACAGAAATCCACTAAGCAGGTACCGAGGTTCTGGGGGATTCTCTGTCTCTGCAGCCCAGTATATCTCTGATCTTTCTGACTTTGACTCTCCAAAAGATGTCACTCCCGATTAGAACCCTTTTTGGCGTGAGTATTATAAAAGACGTTTTGTTATGAAGAACTTGACAGTTAGAATTTGGATAACCTTTTGATTAATAAAAGTAAGAGTTAAGTATAAGTGGGTCGCTCCCACTCCTTTGGTTCTTTGGGTCTTTGATTTGGTTATCGCAATTACCAAAGCCGAGGGGTTGGTTTCTTGGTTTTTAATTTGGTCATTGCAATTACCATAGCCAAGGGTCTCGTATATTTGCGAGTGTATTGATAGAGATAACCCCTTGAAGTTTGAAGTTAGATTAGTGAGCTATAAGATGCCTGATCTTAGCAAGTTTGAAATGTAGAAATTTGTGTTGGCCAACTTTTGGTTTGTATAGGTCTGGATATGCGAATTGCAATTTGTGTAGGCAGGTAATGAGGAGATATTTCTCCATTTGGTTTAGTTGCATGCCTGTTTGTAAGCTCACATGGAAAAATGTGTTGCTTTTTTGGACGGTACCATAGTTAAAATCGGTTAGATTTGAAAACATATTTCTTCCTTGGTGATTTTGTATTCCCAGGGAATTAAGATATGACATAATACAAAACAAGGATCCTTCGTTCTGCGCAGTTTCATGAATAAAGATATGCAGAACGATTTTGTGTGGTGTTCTGCTAGGCAAAGCTAGTGAATTTAGAGCTCTCACTACTTCTTGGACATACATCTGTCTGTTGGGCTGTTTATGCAGCCTTTTGGAATACTATTGAGAAGCGTTTCTTGTAAATATGACTTACAACTAGTATTTGCAAATGGTTTGGTTCAAGTATAGTCTGTGAGCTGTTCTTTCTTTCTGTCATGCGTATTGATTTGCAAGTCAACTGTGTGTTTAAATGTCTATGTGGTTTTCTCATTAGTGCAACTTCTGTAAATAAATTGCGACGGCGCTATTCATGCAAAATGGCTAAAGCGCGCTGTATTGTCTGTTTGACCCCCCTTTCCGTTTATGTCTGAAATGAGCTCAATATGTGTTTGTGGGTCTTCTGATGTTTTCAGTCTGTTAAGCAAAATGTTGGTTAATTAATGTTAAGTAGAAACTTAGGAAAAATCCAGAAATGAACAATGTGATGTGCTAAAATAGCTATGTGTTGCTATTTAATTTATAGAATGAGCAGTTGTTCACATATACAAAACTGCCGTTAAATACTTCAAGGATAAAATTAGAACCACATTCAATAGATATAAATAAGGCCCCAAAAACGAAATTATCTATTTTTGCAAAAGTACATAAATTTACAGCATTTTCCTTAGATGCATTGTATTAGATGTTCACAGGCAAACTTTTCATCTGCAGTATATTTGATAGGAATGTTCATTCAGCCAGCACTTTCCCAGTTAAACACGGGTGGAATTTTGCATAACCGTCCTTTTAAATGACAGTGGCGCAAAAATGTGACGCGTTTCAAATTGGGCTTATGCGCTTAGGCTTGTGAGTTAAATGTGTCCAAAATGATAGGCAAGGGATGCAGCTTGTTTTTTATACATGGAATTATCACAAAAACGAATAATTGGGATTTTTTTTTAAAGAAAATTATTAATCATGGAAAAATTATTTTAAAAAAATAAGTGCTTTTCAAAATCGTTTTTTGATATTTATAAAGCTTAATACTCATACTATGGCATCCTAGCATTAAAATTTGATTTAAGTTGTGTTGCATCACTAAAATGGCAAGCATTCGTGTGTACAATTTTCCCTTGGCGCAGGCACAAACAAGCTCATTTTTATAAAGTATAAGTTATTATTTCCAATGCCTGACTCATGGGTTATGTAATAGACATTCTGGTAATGCATATTATGCAAGAAAATTGTAGGATACTCATTTTTTAATGCCAAAACAAATCAAAGTCGAATTTGGGTAAAAGCACTGTTTAAACTGCATTTTCTTTCATTCAGAGTACTTTTTAAAGTGTCTCAGGCTTCAGTAAATACATACATTTAGGTTTGATATATATTTACAGGTTGTGCCTTCTTATGATTCGATGAGTCAATGTGCCAGTACAAAGGCTTGTTTTAATATCAGGGTTGAAGGTTCTAACTTTAGCTGTGTCTGTTAGGCTGGGCACGATATTACTGAGCACGCTATGAAAAATAGTATGTCATGTAAGCCCGAGAGTCAAAAAGCGGTGCATGTGATCATTACGTAGAAATTAGGGGACAGGCTGCTAAGTGGGAGGGGCGGAAGGTTTAAAAACAGCTGGGAAAGAGAAAAGGAGAATTTTTTGATGAAGGAAAACGGAGGATGTTTGTGAGCAGGTACGTGATGAAGGCAGTAATGGTAGAGGGGTGGAGAAATGTAGAATTACGGTTATAAGAACTAGGTATTACGTAGAAAGGAGAAGAACAATTGGGAAAATAGAATGCCTTGGAGGGAAGAGAGATGATGAAGGGGAGTAATAAAGACATGAAGAGTAGCGTGAGGAAGATTGTATCGACAAGGGGATCAAAAGGAATGTGGTAACGGTTTGAGTAAGTAGGAGGGGAAAAGATGAGATTGCAGGTTCTAGCAGTAGGGGTGAAAATATTGTAATTACCTAACGGGAGGCACTAAGTTTCATATGCTAATATGAAAGTGACGAACCGAGCTTGAATAAAGGAATCTAGGGGACGACAGCGTTTAGTAATGTTAACAAAACAATTAAATTAAAGAACAGCTGAGTATGATAAGAGAAACTGTTATAAGAGGTTCGGATGGCCCAGCAAGAGCATTAGAAACCTGGGAAATTGCCTTAAATTCCCTGCAGGTTCATTAGACAGTCTTTTGAAATAGTGAAAAACGGAATGAATGATGATGGAAAAGCAAGTGACTAAATGAGGAAGAAAATATCAAAACTTATTGCAAATGCAATTCGCAGTGCCAGTGGACTGGGGCAGAAAGCGGTCCCAATTGCTGGAGTTCAGTCTAACTTTAGCTGGGCCTACTGAAACGTTCATTCATTTAAAGTTGATGAAATGTGTACCATTGCATAGGATTGCAACAAGCAATTATTCTAAAAACTGGTATGTGTGTTATTAAGTTTTGTGAATTATTCACAGTACATGTAGTTTAACAATCTGGGAATAGGGATACTTTTTTTAGCGCCTAAAAAGGAGAAATTATTTTTCAAAATATCGTGAATTATTGCAAGTTAGGAGGAATTAGGAAGGCCTTCTGGCTTTGACAAATTCAGAGTGGCAGAAGCTGGGAGCTGGGAGAGCTGCAGAGGCTGGCTCGGTCACGCTGCTGAGATGCTATCTTTAGTTTTCCCGTAAACAATGGAGTTGACATTTATGACCTTTTAAATTAGGGCCTTGCCTCTGTGGAATGCAGAATGACCTTCCTACACGGGCCTCTAAAGGTGGGGTTTCTGGTTTCTCCATAACAACATCACTAAAACTAAAGAACTTAATTCCAAAGGGAAAATATAGCAAAGGGGTTTCTTTGAAAGCCCAAACATCATGTTGAATGCTTTACAGAACTGATACATTTGTGTCTCGCGCTAAAAAAAAAAAAAAAAAAATAGAATGATGCCTGCTATTAGCTCTTATTTAACAGAAAACGAAGTGTTGCATTAAGTCTTAGACAGAAAATAAGATTCTAAAAATTTTTAAGGCTACATGCTAAGTGTGAACGAATTGACAATTAAGACTTATTTTTCACAGTGGAAATTGTAGGTGCCAAATTAATATGGAATGTCAGTGTAACGATTTTTATTTTTAGAAAGGTAAAAACTAAAGTGGCTGGATGTTGCAAGGACTGACAAGAGGGTAACAGTTAAGTAATGGAAATTTATTTTTGTGTATTTGGTTCTATCATGAATTGTTCTTGCTGGTCCTGTATGTTAGAAGAGAGACAGTAAAGTTATATTTGACAGCAGATTTCCATTGCCTGGTGATCTACTGTCAAAAAGGAGGGTAAGGATTTTAAACCTGACAAATTAAACAGGCCCAAATATTGGGTTTTGGGCTGCAGTTTTACAGTGCATAAAGTACATGACATGGTGTTTGTGTGTCACCGCTTATTACATATGCTATTGTTTTGTCTATGCTTTTTGTGCTTGATATACAGCAAGTATATCTGATGGCTTGACGTTTTGTGTGTTTTTATTATTTTTTGCATGTTTTTGTTGTTTTTGTTGCTGCTTTTGATACTATTACAAGTTTACCTGTGTTGTGAGGGGATGGTCATGACGATGCCCATCGCTACGCAACAGTTGGTTGAACTTGTTCTGGTTACTAAATTCCACAGATAATGATATTTCATGCTGTGAACATGAGAAACAACACTTCACCAGTGCATGTCTATTTGGCTATAATGGGGTAGTGAAGGAAAAAAGAGATATACAGGATCAAAGTGTGTCACCTGCAGTTAGTCACGTTACTGCCCCCTTCCCTTAAGGAACAGGCAGCCCTACATTTATGTATCCTTGATTGGACCTAAGGATGAAATTATAGATCTGTGACTCAAGGTGGCCTAATCTCTATATTACATTAGTTAATGATGTTTTGCTTCCTAAGTAGCATATGGCTCTTGTTCCTTAAAAGAAAACCAGGTTTTCATTTTTCCCTGAAGAAGGAACTGGAATATTACCTAGGAGTACCGTATATGGTGTAGTCGCCAGCGGTAGAGTTCAAATTTGTGTAACTTTTGCCTTTTGTGTATCACCCGTACTCTTGGTGTAGCGTCACATGCCTGACTATCACCCAAGTAAATTCTTGTCCTTCCTATAGATTTTAATTTTTTATTGCTTTTGTTTCTTCCCTGCCCAATGTCGCATTATGCTTAGTGATTGGGGATTTTAGTTGTGTCCTAGTTCCAATTCCCTTTTCCGTATTCCTTTCACCAGTCAGCCCATTTATTATTGTAGGTGTATTGTTCAGGTACACACTTCCAGACTACAGTGATGTACCAGGGACCCCCATATTATGTACAATTCCCTTTTGCATGACCAGACTGGTTTCCAAGAATTTTCCTTAGGCCTGCTTCAATGTTTTTCAGCCTGACTGTCAGAGTAGCGATAGACTGGCTAACTGACTCAATATTATAGTAAGACAAGTTTTCCATCTCAAAGGGAGATATCTTGCGTTTACTTTTTGAACATGACAAATTTTCAATGTCTATTTTTAATGTGGTTTTTACCCTTTTGTTCCTGAAGCTCTAATTTTTGGTGGGATCAGATGTGTTCTAATCATGCAAATATCAGGACCCTCTAGTTCTTGTCTTTTGTTTGCATATTTGACTATTAGCCTGTGTATTGCATAGTGCACCTGATGTGAAAGGTTTCTAGATGCCCATGATAATCTGTACCGTGTGATTTCTCTATTGAGATGTTCTAGATAAGAAATTTAGGAACACCTAGATGTAATCATTGAGAGGAAAAAAAATGTGTTTGCCCCATTACACAATGCCACCATATGTGAAGACATCCATGTAGATAGAATTCTCGTGTAGTTATCTACCCTTAGATGATGGAGGCTCTCACACGGAAACCCAATTGAAAAGATTAGAGACGCTGTTTTACCTACTGCCTTTATATTTGTATTGCTTTTTGAGAATGACAGTGTATTCTAGACCAAAATTGTCCCATGGCGTGTGGCCACTCCTTTGAAATACCGCAGGCCACCTGTTTGCAGTCCCCTTGTTATACAATGAACTGTTTAAAGCATCGCACTTGCTTCATCAGAAGGCGTTCAACATTAGAAAAGAAGGAGGAGCTGGTTTTGCCACAGAACCAGAATTTCAGTGCACAAGAGCGCCTGTCATGTGCTGGTAACCTCTGACAGTGTGCAGTCCTTTGAGCCCCTTGGCCTGAGTTTTTGGCCACACACCCCCCTCTTTTCCCTTTGCTCCAATGGAAGTGCAGTGCACCGGCGAATCCAAGATTGACAAAAGGCACTAATTCTAGGGCCCATGGAAGAACAGCCTGAGCGTCCTCTGACACCGAATGATGAGTGTTGGATCCTGAGAATGGTCCCGGGTCTGCACAAGATGATCTGTGCCCATGACCAATGAAGAGCATATTATTGTAGTGTCTGCCGCAGAGGAAAGATACAGGTGCACTGCCTTTTGAATTTGAGACTCTCGAGTGAGCTGTGGGTGTTTGCCAGGAGGGCACTTCAACTAAGCAGTACTTTCTCATGAAAGGCTTGAATGAAGAGGCCCATGCAAATGAAAACAACAGAAGAAGATTTGATGGACAATAGAAGCCTGCCAGAGAGGCTTTTTGAACGGACTCTGGGCATAGGTGGTTTCACAAGAGGTTTCCGTGTGATTGTATAGAGTAGGTGTTAAGGAGACAGATTGTTTTGCTGGCATTGTTTTAAAGTACTATTCTGTTCAGTATAAGCAGAATAAAGTCCATTTTCTGTGGAAAGAGTACCCCCTTTTCACCTTAGAGCATTGATGAGGGTCACCACTGTTTCACCTGAACATACAAAACAAATCACTGAATTGCATAGGAGCCCTAAAAAATGTTACTAGATAATTTTGGGATTTGCTTTTTGCTTAGGGTTGTGAAAAACTATTATTTAATTTGCAATAGTGGTTACTACTTTCTCCCGTTGTTTATATGTTCTTAATAACATGTTTTCTAGTGTCTTTTCAAGCATGACATTGTCATTTATGGGTAGGATCGTTTTTCTCTACTCAATTGACTTCTGCACCCGCTTCCCAACCTATGTCTTTTCCTACCACTGCTTCTTTGTACTCTTTTCACCCTATCCTGAACATGGGCAGGTTAAAAGATTAGAATTCGTAAGCAATTCTTTTGTACAGCTTCTGCATCAACATTAGTTAGTAGTGAACATCACTAATTATTGGGTGTGTGATCTTATGCCGCCTACTACAGACAGAGGTATTCCTTATTTTGTCCCGCCATATGTGGCCTTTGTGCTACTAAATGTGTAAGGAAACATGTATCAGAAAACGAGCTAAGTAATAGGATGATGCTACAGCAACATCTCCATGACTTCATGAATATTGACCTAGACTCGGATTGATGAGAGTATAGTTATTGCCTATGTAAGGGCAAAAGGAGGGTCTGTAGTACTTTAAAATTTGGGACCGCGTAGGAGGCAGGGCCCTACCCCTGTCTATCCCGGTATTAGCGAACCGCGAATGGTCAATGCGGTATGTACAAGTGCTTCGTGTAACGTTTTAGCTATAAATGCACTATGTATACGATATTATACATCACTACGTGGGTTCCATCTTAGAGCGGTGGCCATCTTATGGTTGCCCTCACATAGGCTACATATTATGAAGCAAATACGAGCCTTTAGAGCACATGTGCCTTCCTTTGACTTCTCTATGACCTGGGCAGCTTGGCTCTGCTGCCCCAGGTCAGTCCGGTCTCACGAGTTCCCCGTCCTCTGGCCACCTGTGATTAGCATCAGGGCTTGACACACCATAAAGCCTTTACATTAAACACGAGCCTCCAGCTAATCTCTTTCACACCTGACTGTTCCTGCTTTATGGCTTGTTTCCCAAACAGGAGATGCTCATGTTTATTGGGGCCTATCGATATCTGATGAGGGATCTGAGCCTCGCTGGGTAAATAATTGCGGGCTGGCTGAACTGAAATGTGGGATTGTAATCATGACTCTGCTTGTTCTCTGAAGTAAAATATGTGAATGACCAACTGCAAGAGAAGGGCGGTGTTGCCCAGAGCGTAATATTCTGTATAAAACAGAAGACTGGTTTTTGTTCTGCAGACTGCCTCATTCAGTTGCTAAGGCTTCTGTGCGACGTAGTCTCACTCATTTAATGTCTAAAAAAGATGTCTTTTTCATATTTCAGCTTCTTTTTCCAAGTTCTTTGTTACATTACCATGAGAGCGTCTTTTATAATACTACAGCAACAGGATAACCCGAAGTCATAGGGTGCTATCCCTGGCACCGCTGGGGTCCTAAAATCCCCGGTACTTCAAGAGGTTGGGACGGCTCTGCAGGAGGTGGTGATTGTCTGCAATGTGAAGGGGAGATGCTGTTTAACAATATGTTCACATGTGCGTTGTCGCATTGTACATGTTTACATACAGACTGCATGACTGTGTACATCGTGGCTGTTTCGGAGGGGATGCCCATTTGCTGTGGGACAGTGGACATTCCGACAACATCACGGCTGTGTGTTTGTACTTGTACATTATCAACTCAGATTTCCCTGCAATGCCACTTGTGATTGGACAGTGTCAACACCCAGTCGGCACCAGTTGTGTCCTCTGTTCTGTGGTGAACGTGTTGTGGTTTGTGCCACTTCATTGTCAATGTTGATGTGCTGTGCACGTGATGTGTGTGCCGCATATTGGGGAGTCGCCCCTGCAGCTCAGATTTGGCTGCCCCTTATCCCTTACATGCGGTGTCCCTCTGACTTCTGTTCTCATACAGAGCTGAGATGTTGCATACTTGGGTACATAGTTCTCTTTGTGGGAGTTGGGGTCTGGGGCATGATTTGTCCGCAGCTGTGCTCTACTTACTTGTGCATGTGTGCCAGTGTGCCCATCTCCCCCTGTCCCCCCGGTCCCTGGTCGTTGCTCACCCTCTTGCTGTTGTGTCCGGTCCCGTTGTGCAGTGTCCGGTCCCCCAACTCCCGCCACCGTCTCCCCACTGATGACTGTGGACACCATTTCCTCCATATCGTCCAGCTCCTCCTGTGGCGCAGGACTGCCACCTCCAGTCTGTATTGCTGCCTTCCGTTTCTTTGTGAGCAATGTGCTTGGCTGTTGTTCGGCATTTGTTTGTCAGTTTTTTTTCTACTTTTATGGTGATTGTTCCCATCTGACGCGTGTGAATTGCAGGTCTATAGCTGGTTATCACTGATTTTTGTATCTCAATTGGCCTCATCGCAGCTTTTTTAGCATTCGCGTTTCGCATTTTTGCGGCGTGGCGTTGATTTTATCGTGGTCAGTTGACGCGTTATCTGGTGTCTATCGCATGGTATGGCAGGGTTGTGAATGCCTGGTTAACACGGCGTAAAATTCCCGCTATAGACTGCAATGTTGTAGGTTGCGTTAAGTAACTTTTGTGATGGTTATCACACGTTCTTGATAATATGCCTCTATGTCTATCACTTACAATTTCAAGATCCTTTTATTTTCTGCTGCATTCAGTAAATGGTATGGTTCTTGGAGCTCCCAGAGTTCTGTAAGCATTCTGTTTGGAAAGTAATGCAGAATGTCCCTGTGACCTGACTGCGGTCGCTTTAGAGTGCATCTAATCCACTAAAACAAATGCTACATCACCAATGGAAGCACTTATAAGTACTTTATGGCTAGATCGAAGTTCATAACAATGTCAACACATGCAAGGCCCATTGTTGACTCCTACAAATGCCAGTCAGGTTTACACACCTCAGTGCTGTGCTGGCTCTATTGTTTTAAACAAATCTGCATTAGTTTGTTCAAAGCTGAGGGGCTGACTCGCAAAGATAAACATACATGTTTATATATGTACTCATGTGCCTATTTACTAATATATAGGTGTAACTCTTCTTTTTTTGTATTCATTTCAGATTGGAGATTCACACCTAGGTGTAGACATAAATGTCACCTCCCCCTCAAATCAGCGGGAGGGGCTTCCTATGACAGAATCTATGAGTGTAAAGAAGATACTTCTAGAAACTGTTCACCTGTGGGTAAAGACCATCGCCACCCAATGGAAAAGTATAGGGAAAATGATTTACTTTTATTATTCTTGAAAACAATAGGCAAACATTTTAATGTATAATAGAACTATAGATTTTTTTTTCAAATTGTATTAAACTACAACTAATAACATGAAATGTTAGAACACATTGACTTATCAAATTAAATGTGTATTAAATAATACATTAGGTATAAAGGACACCCCCGCAGCCCCCGCAGTGCGGGGGAACCCCACTCTTCTATATATGAAGGGGGGCCCCCTCAGCTTGTTTGTCCAGCGTGTGTGTCTCGTCTCCTGTAAAGCAGAAGCCTTTTGTGCCTACTTTGAGCCTCTGCGCTGACAGGGGCTGACTCAGAAGTGAAGAGAAACAAAATAACTTTTGTTTCTCTTCCACTCTGAGTCTGCCAGGTCCCTTACAAGAGCAGGTACCCCCCTCCCCCCTCCCACTCCTCCTCACAAAAAGCATCTTCCTTGGAGCACTGCTTGTCTGAGAGGGGAAGAGGCTGCACAGAACTTATTGTGCCACAGGTAAGGTTGCTCCCTTTAATTGCAACAGTCAAATATAGCCATCTGTTCACAATTTAACATTCTGCAAAGGCCCCAGTATGGTTCTGAAATAGAACTTTATAGGAAATCATTGTTATTCATTTGAATATGGCCTTTCTGTTTTTGTCAGTCAGGGGTCACCTGGGCAGCTGTACAGCACACTTAAAGTGTGTTCTTCTTACATTACCTTTTAAACTATGAACAAATAAGGGGAAAAAATACCATTCTGATTTTTCTAATTGTTGTACCGGTCGAGACATTAAAATACAGCCCATGCCCATATAAAACCAGTTAGGCGGCAGCCATAGGAAGGAGATGTGCGCAACCCCAGAAACATAACCAGGACTCTGCTTAGGGGCAATGAAGGGACAAAATATAGCTGGAATGTTGAATGAGTGGTGAAGGATGTGGAGGGGTGATTGCATATGAGTGATTGTGGTAGGTGAGCGCTAAGGAAGTGGACCCCTCCCCCAAAAGGCTCTCCTACAACACCAGCCTTTTTTCTCAATGACAAGCACAGTTGTGCCTTGCACAGGGATCTTGTTTTGTCAATGGTCTGCTGTAAGGGGACAGGGATAGCATTTTTGTAAATAGTTAAATGCAGGCACGGTGTCCTCTGCACCCAAGGGGAGTTGTTGTGTGCGGTGCTTAATTTGTAAAATATTAAGTGCCAGGGTCCTGACCAGGAGGCCACTGCTGCTTGCACCAGACACTGCACGTCATTGCTGCGAAAATAACTACTAACCATCTCTCTTGCCTGCAAGTGTGTCAGTTCAGATTATTCCAGGTCCGTGGAGCTAAAGGAATTACTATGGCAGCAGATATTAGTAATTTCTAATATATATTGTATTTATAAACAACCGTTGTTCTGCTCATTTCTAAATTAGATGAGCAGCACCACCATGTGGCAGACTGTCCTAAGTGTGGTGTTAACAATTACGTGCCGGTGCAGAGCACTGGAAACAAATAAAGATCCAGTGTTGAGCACCGGAAACCACTGGCTCAAATTAAGCACTGGTTGTGTGGGGCCGTAATATATTTCAATCCAAGCAGGTAAATTGAAAAGGTAATTCAATTACAAGTATTTTAAATGTATTACCCAAATCAGCAATTACCCATGCCTGCATGTACTATCACAGATATATGCACTATTTTCCTTATGCTTTTTTTATTGTATGCATTGTCTAGAATATCACTAGTGGAACTATCTGTAGTGTCCTTAGAAGCAAATTGTAGGGTGCATACATTAGGCCATAGTTAAACTGGTGGCTGTGCTTTATGAGATAAAGTAGCCCCTGCCATACATTATAAGGATATTGCAACTCACTGAGGAGTTCCCTGACCATATAGCGCCGTGGTACTCATAGTACGGCCCGCGTGCCGCCAGCGGCTCAGCAGGCCTTCCTTGGTGGCCCGCGGACCCTGCAGGTAATGTACCCATTGCCCCCCAGAGAGAAAGAGAGTGAAAAAGAGAGAAAGTGGAGAGACAGTGAGTGGAAAGAGAGAGTGGAGAGAGAGAGTGTGGAGAGAGACAGTAGAGAGAGTGGAGAGAGAGTGGAGACAGAGTGGAGAGAGAGTAGAGCGAGAGACTGACTGAGATACTGACTGACTGAGAGAGAGACTGACTGACAGAGAGAGACTAACTGACAGAGAGAGACAGAGACTAACTGACAGAGAGACTGACTGACAGAGAGAGAGAGACTGGCTGATAGAAAGAGACTGACTGAGAGAGACTGACTGGCTGAGAGAGACTCTGACTGACTGAGAGACTGACTGACTGACTGAGGTAGAGAGAGACTAAGAGAGAGACTGACTGACAGAGAGAGAGAGAGACTAGCAGAAAGAGAGACCGAGATTGACTGAGAGAGACCGACTGACTGACAGAGAGACTGACTGACAGAGAGAGAGAGATGGACTGACAAAGAGACTGACTGACTGAGAGAGAGACTGGGTGATAGAAAGAGACTGACTGAGAGAGACTGATACACAGGCTGACTGGCTGAGAGAGAGACTGACTGACAGAGAGACTGACTGACAGAGAGAGAAAGAGAGAAACTGAGAGAGAGAGACCGGCAGAGAGAGAGAGACCGATACTGACTGACTGACTGACTGACAGAGAGACTGACTGACTGAGAGACTGACAGAGAGAGAGAGAATGACAGACTGAGAGAGAGAGACTGACAGAGAGAGAGACTGTCTGACTGACAGAGAGAGACTGACTGAGAGAGAGAGACTGACTGACTGACTGAGAGAGAGAGACTGACTGACTGAAAGAGAGAGACTGACAAAGAGAGAGCGAGAGACTGACTAAGAGAGAGAGACTAAGACTGACAGAGAAAGACTGACTGAGAGAGAGACTGACAGAGAGAGACTGACTGAGAGAGACTAAGACTGACAGAGACTGACTGACTGAGAGATAGACTGACAGAGAGAGAGAGAGAGACTGACTGACTAAGAGACTGACTGACAGAGAGAGAGAGAGACCTGACAGAGAGAGAGACTGACAGAGAGAGACTGACTGACCGGGAGAGAGACTGACTGACCGGGAGAGAGACTGATTGACCGGGAGAGAGAGACTGACTGACAGAGAGAGACTGACTGACTGATAGAGACTGACTGACGGAGAGAGAGACTGTAATGGAATTGGGGTCAAAGTGTGTATGAAGCTATGCAATGCCTCTTAAGATTTCTATTGTCTGCTACTAAAAATGTATTATCAAAAAGTGCTCTTTGTAGTTAGATCTGCTTTTGAAATACAGCATTGTCTAATGTTTTGAAACAGGTTTGATTTCTTTCACTCTGGCCCCGCCCCCCCTCTTATTGACCCCACCCCTACCGGTGTGGCCCTCAGTCACAAACCACACTGTAATTTTGCCCCCAACAGAAAGTTTGGGAGTACCCATGATATGGCGGAACGAGGCCGAAGGTGACTTACAACATCATTATCATCTACGGCAGCTCGTACTTTATTCCATGTTATACATGGTAACACCGTAACCTTTCCCACAAGCCACTTAAATCCTTGGTGTGTAGCTAATGGTGTAACAATAGCCCCTGCAGCACCCATGGTTTGGAGGGCCCCCGGGCTCCATGGTGCCCCCATCTGCACTGTGCACGGGTGGTGAGGTCCCTGTCCTTAAAGCTACTGACTGGGTCCAGGGCGTGGAGGGGGCCCCCCCTCTTTGAAATTTGCAGGGGGGCCCCCTTAGGTTTCGTTACGCCTATCACCAATAATACTACCACTACTAATATACCCTCATCAAAACCTCATGCCACCCATACCACAACACCATTAAGAACATCAAAACCACATCATCAGCACAATTAATTCCGCCAAATGCTACTGCCTCCAACACCACTACCAATGGCAACAAAACCACCACCACACTATGATTACCAATATCCCCTGCCACCACCACCACCAATAGCAATACTAAAAGCGCTATCACCAATACGACCACAACAAGTAATACCAGAATACGACCACCAATAGGACCCACGCTATCACTACCCTAGTACCAAACCACCACTGCTAATACCACAACAATACTAATGACACCACCCCCACATTGTTACTGGTGTTCACTGTCCGTGCTGTACAACACTCTAGACCAGTCACTGGGCTGTCTGTAGGTGGGAGACAGGTACAGACATCTGCAGAGCCCTATAGCACCAACACTGTCCCTGGGCCCGAAGAGCTAGACTCTAATTCAAGCCCAACAATGGAGGTCCCCCTATATGTTTCCTGCATCTTGCTGCACTCTGGATTGAAGCTTGTTCACCCTTAATAGCATGCGAAGGGAAACAGAATTGTGCTGTGTATGTGCACATCTGTGCGTTGTTAGGGTGGGAAAGTGCTGTATAAATACCACTACAATACGTTACACTAATGCAGACAGACTTTACAGACTTGGGAAAGATAGTGTGAAGGGGCTGGTGGCAGATTGCGATATAGAAAAAAGTGATGATATAGCTGCATTTACAATGCAAATAAAATAATCTCTGAATCAAATAACTACTCTTCTTTGGAAGGGCTAGTGGCAGTGGAAGCTGGATTAGGAAAAAGATCACTTTGTTCTTAGAGTGTAGGATAGGGCCCATGGTAGGAGGTGGAGGTGCCAGGCGAGCCAACCCTGCAGATTACCCTATCCCCAAGGGGTCCATCAGCCACTAAATGTTAAATGGGTGAAAGGTAGGGTACATGTTGACCGGTGGGGGCTGCACTACATCAGCAATGATGAAAAGTATAGTGACCACACGCCTTAAGAGTTGGCTTGGCAAAGAATGGTGCCAGCTGCAAACCCTGCAGTGTGCTTAGCAGTGGAGCTAAACATTTACAATCATACCATATGGGTAGTGAAAAAATACACTGGCTTCTAGTCTGCATACAAGGGCACTTCATATCAAATATTTGAAGCCTGGACACCGATTAGCCGCAGCTTATTTAATTCACACAAAGAGCCTGTGACAATCCCAACAACCATCGTCCGATAACCTTGCTCCCATTCTCGGACAAAGTATTAGAAAAAGCCATCAACCAACAACTCTTCTCACATCTGGAACAGAATCTCCTCCTCGACTCCTCCCAACCCCGAATGTGCCATAACCACAGGACACAGGACAGAGAAAGGCCTCATTGCGGCTACCAATGACATCCGAGCCCTACTCAACTGAGGAGAGACTGAAGCTCTGATCCTTTTTGACTTCTCAGCAACATTCGATACGGTCTTCTACCACACACACACTCATCACAAAGCTGCACAACATAGAAATCCAAGAGGCTACTCTTAGATGGATCACCTCTTTCCTCACCAAAAGAATGCAAAAAGTCTGTCTTCCCCCTTTACCTTCGAACCCAAGGAAATAATCTGTGGAGTACCCCAAGGATCCTCACTGAGCCACACCATCTTCAACACATATATGACACCTCTGGCCAGCACCACCAAAACCCATGAACTCAACATCATATCCTATGCCGACAACCACAACAACTCATCCTCTCCCTCTCCAAAGACAACACCAAAACCAACTTCCACAACTACATGACAGACGTCAGCAACTGGATGAAGATCAACTGCCTGAAACTCTACACAACAAGACAGAGGTACTGATTTTCGGAAACAAATGATCCCCATGGGATGCATCCTGGTGGCCCTTGGAACTCATACAAACAATGCAATGACGTCATATCTCATAGCAGTATTTAGCCAATGCAGTTTTTAGTACAGTGTTTGGGTGAAATATTTTGTTTTTTTTATTAACATTTCTTCATCAGAAACTCATGGTATCGAATTACATGTGAAATTGGCTTCATTTCACGCGATGATCTACATTGGGCGCTGCAATCCTCTCTCTGGATTGACATCTATTTTGCACATAATATAATTTTTTCGGTAACTAATGTCAACCTTTAACTAGGGGAAGAAACTGGGATAGTAATCTGTGGACCTTGGGCATGCGGGACTGGGTACCGGGGCTATTGCATTACTGCAGCTAGATATGATAGAGGTCTGCTACAGGGAGTCTGTCCAGTCGTTGTTATCCGTCTAGCTGTCATGTGTGGTATTAGATTGCTGTGTCGTGTTGCGTTACGTGTCTATTGCTGTTTATGTGGCGGTGTGTGTGCTCGCAGTTTGGGCTTACGAGTGCGAGTCCACTGGGGCTTGTGTGGAGTTGTCTGACTCGGCATGTGTGGGATGTTGTTTGAATTGATGCAATAGTAAGACCCACTCTATGGATATGGGGTGTTTGTGCATCCCTTTTACCTCCTCTTCCCTAAGTGTTTCCTCCTCCGCTGCTGCCCATTTGTGTACTGCTCCCACCCATGCCGCTATCGGGGGACCCGTGGGGGATCGCCAGTGCATTGCTATGCCTCTTTTTGCTAGAAGCGTTGCTAGTGATATGAAGCGGGCGGGTACCTTGTGCTGTTTCCGTCTTCGGAAGACTCCCAGTGCGCAGGCCTCCCAGGTGTTCATGTGTGGTAGGCCCGTAGTATCCCTGAGTGTCGCGTGGATCATTTGCCAGTATGATTGTAGTGTAGAGCAACTCCATAACATATGTTGGAAGTTGGTGTCTGGTGACCGACATCTGGGGCATAGGAATTGGGTGTCAGGGTAAAACCGTTGGAGACGCGCGGTTGTTTGGTATGCTTTATGTAAGATATAGAATTGGATATTTTTTAAAAGAGCATTTCTACATACCTTTTTAGGGTATTCAAGGGCTATTTCCCATTCTTTGTCGTGCAATTGACGCCCCAACTCTTCCTCCCATGTGACCCGCAGGGCATCTAGCGGTTTGAATAGAAGTTCCCGTATGGCTTTATATAGCCAGGTGATTAGGTGTCGTCCCACCCCCATGCGTAGGATTGTGTGAACGACGGAATGTGCTGCTGGCTTACCTGACGACAGATCGTGATATGGCCGAAAGCTTTCTATGAGCTGTCTGTGGAGTAAAAATTGGCCGGGAGGGAGGTCATATTCGTCCATTATTTGACGAAATGGTGTTAGCTGTCCGTCCTCAAACAGGGACTCTATCTCAGTCAGAGAGTTGTCTGTCCAAAGGTGGAGCATGCCTGGTGTGTAGTACATTTCTCGTCTGGGCCAGCCAACAAGCGGTAGTAGAGGGGAGTATAGTGGTGTCCCCACCGACATCCGATGTCTCCTCAGCATACACCTGCAGGCTACTGACACTTGTATCGGGTATGTGCTCCGCGGTTTGGTGCCTGGTAGTAGTAGACGGTGGAGTTCCGGGATGGGGGTCCGACCGATTGCTGTATGCATCTCACCCACGTATCTGCCAGCTGTCCAGTAGGACAGCCACTGTAGTTGCGCCGCCAGGAAGTATGTTCCAAAAGAGGGTGCGCCTAGTCCTCCCTGTGTGGTGGGTAATTGAAGCTTGGCGAGTGCTATCCGGTGTCTGCCTGCTCCCCATATTAGTGTACGGAGGAGCGAGTCTAGCTCACCGAAGAATGCTCTGGGTGGGAATACCGGCAGGTTCGTGAAGTGATACAGTAGCTGTGGGACTATTATCATCTTGGCTAAGGCCACTCGACCGATCTGGGCTAGTGGGAGGTTCTTCCAGAACCCGACCACCGTTCTGATTCCGGCCAACGCCCTTCGATGATTGCCCCTCAAATATGTCGGATGGGGAATGGTACAGGCGTACCCCGAGGTAGCGGGGGCGTTCATACTCCAGTGTAGGCACTGCTCGCCCATCCTAATGTCCTGTGGGGTGAAGTCGGGGTGCAGTGGCTAGACTGTGCATTTGTCCCAGTCTACCCTGAGGCCAGATGCTTCTGCAAATTCCGCCAGTGTCATCCATATGGACGTCAGGTCTGCGGTGATGTCCCGGATATATAATATTAGGTCATCCGCGTACATGGAGACACTGTGCACGGTGTCCGCTATGGGAATGCCCCAATTTTCCCCTTCTTGGCGCAGTCGTATGGCGAGGGGCTCTACCGCAAGGGCAAATAGCAGGGGTGAGAGTGGGCAGTCCTGCCTTGTGCCCCTCTCTACCGCAGTTTTGAAAGTGTTCTGTTTGCTTACGTTCAAACTGACTCCCATAACAGAGGTGAGTGCTAATATGTTACGTGGGGGTGGTGGTGCATGTCTACAAGGCGGGTCCACGCAGGGGCTTTTGCAGGATCAATGTTCTTCATCTGGGCTGTGTACGAACGGGTACATGTTATGTGTACAGTGTCAGTGTGTGTGATAGTGCAGGGCTGCATGGGGTTGCCGCCAGGGCTGCTTCAGTCCGAGAAGTGATTAGTGTCTTCATCAGTTCATCAAATGATGGTGTCGGCAGTCTGGGGGGTAACCAGGGGGGGGGTAATTGAGTCCGCCCGTGAAGGAGATCCTTCGCAGTCGCCGTCCCCATCCGAAGAGAAGAGGCGCGGGGCTTGGTCTATGTCTTCTGTGGATGGGGAGGCCTGTAGGTCCGGCACTGCCTGCAAGGCCTTACGTCGCTCCTGCATGATTTGTTCCAGATCAGGGGATTCCGTGGTGTGAATCACTGCTGTCGTGTCCCCCCTGCTGTGTCACTGATTCAATCCACGCTTCCTTGGCCGCGGTGCTCCTGATCTGCGATCTTGTGTGTTCTCGGCTCTGGAGAGTTGTGTGCAGTGCTGATCTGCCCAATCATGTGCCTTTTCAGTGTCTTCGAAGAAGATGGTGGAGTCGTTGTGTATGATTTTTAGTCGAGCCGGGAACAGCAAGGATTAAAGTATATTTTTAGCCCGTAGCTGTCTTTTTATTGCTAGAAACGAGGATCTTTGCTTCTGCACTGCTCGTGCGTAGTCGGGAAAAATTATGATCTGTTTGTTTTCAACCCATATGGGGCCTGATTGTCTGCCGGCCCTCAGCACAGCATCGCAATCCCTGAAGTGCAGAAAGTTCGCCAGCATCGGTCAGGGTGGTGCTCCGGGCAGAGGTTTACGGGCTGGGACCCGGTGGGCGCGTTCAATAGAGAAGTAGGCCATGCGGTCTGTCGTTGGAGTGAAGGATTTCACCCATGTTTCCATGTGCTCTATTGGATTCGTACCCTCAATTCCCTCCAGAAGTCCCAGCACCCGAATGTTGCAGCGCCTCGAGTGCCCTTCAAGATCATCCACGTGCTCCTCCATGGTGGTGCGACAGACCAGAATGGTCTGGAAGGCTTTTTGATGGGCGTTCACGGCGGGTTGCATATCTGCCATGGTCTTCTCCCCATCTTTTACTCTGCCGGCCAGTTTGCGATGGTCATCTCGAAGGAGACTTATGTCCGTCATTAGAGTGCGAAGACGATCCTCCATGGATATCCTAGAGAGTTCAATAGAGGCAAGCACCTGGTCGAGTTTATCCGATATGGATTGATCCGATTGTGTCGTTGTTGGCTTGGTCAATATATGTGAGTTCGCCTGGTTCTCCAGCGCCGTCTCTGGGACAGTCACGTTCTGTGTGGATCGGGGTTTTCCCATTGCGCTGGCTGGGGTGGTTCTTCTTGCGTGCTAGGACGCGTGCGGTGAAGCCTCCGCCGAAGAAATGTCCTGGTGTTATTCACGGTCGTCTAGTTCTTTTGTAGGGCTATTCAGGCTGCTTTTGTCAGGAGGGCACAGTCGGCAGCGAGCTCTGCCAGGAGGAGTCCCTAGTTTGTGAGGTGGTTGGTCCGGTTGCTGGTGCCGGGCTTAGCCCTCAGGGTGGGTGTCGGGGAATCTCAGGTGCGTGCCACCTGTGGTAAAGAGGAGGAAGGCGGGATCCCCAGCGTTAATGCAGTGCGTATGGTCAGTCGCCATGTTAGGGTCAGGCAGTGGATGTATACGCTATGTCCGGCCAGCCCGAGTAGCAATGGGGGGGGCGCATGAGACACACCGGGCGGTTCAAAGGAGTCAGCCGCCTACCTCCTCCCGTCTGCTGCTGTGTTCCGTCGTCGGATTCCGCCTTTCTGTGCCTTTAATATTGGTCTCGTCCTTCCTCGGGTGCCATTTTGAAACCAGGCAGGCCGCCCTGGTGAAGCGTGGCACGGAGCCTCATAGTCGAAGGCCGCCTCACCTCCGCCGAGCCACAGATGCCGGATTGATTCCCCGCAATGCTGTCCGCGGGTGCTCCGTGGTTGGATCAGCATTCAGCGCGGGACCACAGCGGTGCGAGGCGCGGGAGCCCTCCGATCGCCGCTCCGGTCTTCGGCACCCTCCTCAGCTCCACGCCATAGATCGGCTGCATTTATCGCTGGGCGGTCACTTGCTCACTCTGCCGGGCTCGCTGGCACACCCCACGGAGCACGCCACCGAAGCCAGTCCATAGGTATGGGCTTTTTGGGGTCAGTTGCGGGTGGGTGCCATCTTGTTGATGAGTGTTGGGGTCAGTAATGTCGCGTTCTCTCTTCGAAATCTGCGCAATGGCGGAATGCAGTGGTCACTGCTTGGTGCTCCTCATGGTCCGATATCTGGTTATCGGTTTTTGGGCCAAGTTCGATGTGATATAATGGGCGATATGCCGGCCCGAGCGTGGTGCCTCAGCAGGACACGTCCGCCATGGTAGCCTGCTTGGCCACGCTCCCCGACCATGCTAGGAACATAGGCATCATTCTGGACAATAAGCCAACCATGATTATGCAGGCCAACTCTGTTTCCTCCTCCTGCTTCTTCATCCTCTGCATGCTTTGTAAGACATTCGAATGGCTACCCCAAAGCTCAAGGCACACCATCACCAGCCGACTGGACTATGGCAACGCTCTATACAAAGAAATCTCAGCTCACCTCCTCCAATGACTACAGACCATACAGAACGCCACAGCCAGACTCATCCTGGATCTCTCTAGACAAACCCACATCACTCCCTACCTCAGGAAACTCCATTGGCTCCTTGTACAGAAAAGAAGTCAGTACAAGCTCCTGACCCATGCATGCAAGAGTCTACACTACTGTGGACCCTCCTACGTAAACCACCACCAGAACTTCCATCAGCCCACCAGACACCTCCGCTCCATGTCCTTTTCGCTAACCCTCACCCCCCGCATCCGACGTTGCAGATGCGGAGGACGCTCCTTCTGCTATGTAGCAGCAAAGACATGGAACGATCTACACTTTCATTAACAGTCCTTCCCATCTGTTCCAAAGTTGGCGCAGAGTAGCCAGGATTCATTAAAGAGGCAATGTGTAAAGTATTTGTGCAGCACACAAACACAGTAACACAACGAATACACAACAAAAAGACTCCACAGAGGTTTATGAAAAATCAATTTTGTATTATCAGTAAATCAAAACCAAAACGATAAAAATCTGATAAGTATTTTTCAAGTTAGACTGGTTCAAATTATCACATGAAAAACAAGACTTCCTTTCATGTTATAGTGTTTCAAAGTATCACATTAAATGCAAGATTGCCCATCAGTCAGGTCAATACTGTGGTAGCAGCCCTTATGATCAAGGGATAACTGATGTGTACTTTTCCCTCACCGTGTCAGGAAAAACTGTGCTCAATGGTAGGGTCGTGCACAGGTCGTTCGGGACCGGGGGAGTCCAAAAAGACCAGCCACTAGTGAGGGCATGAGTCGACATCTGGGAGTAATATGGGACAGGCAGGCCAGGGACAGACTGCCCTGCTTTGGTTGAGGTGGTCGTGGTCGTTTTCACAAGAGTGACGGCCCGAGTAGGAAGCACCGTTGGCGTAGAGGGTTGATGATCCTTTCGTGTCTGGTCACACCCTTCATCACCAGGGCAACACGTCCCGAGGAAGCCACGCTGGTAGGCACTGTAGTCGACTGGAAGAAGCAGCGTGAGTCGGACTTACTGGAGTGCTGGGCACAAATAAAAGTGGTCTCCTCAACAGACAAGCAAGGCGCTAGTTGATGAATACAGTAAGCAGGTGGCCCAATGCGCTTCATTTCTTCTCAGAGCTCGACCACCAGACTCACAGTGGTGCTGAAGCCTTTTATGACCCCGCAACTTCAATAAACAGGAGGCAAGCAAACAAGCCCTTGGAGAACACTGGAAGTTAGTCACAAGGCAGACGTAGCAGGCAGCAGACCAACAGAGCAATGCAGGTTGTAAAGTGACAGTCCCTCCTGCAGCTCAACAAGCAGCAGGCCAACACAGCAGAGCAGTAAGCAAAGTGACAGTCCCTCCTGGCAGCACAGCAGTCCTTCTGGCAATGTGCAGATGTTGGGCCAGCGATGTCTGGTTAAAAGTCCAACAGTGTCTGATTTTGGAGGGGCAAAGCTCCAGTACTTATACTCAAAAGTGCCTTTGATGTAGGGGTTGACTTCAAAGGAGTTCTCTAAAGTGCACTAAGATCCCTTTCAACCCAGGTCTGTCTGCTAGGCTCTCGGTGGGGGGGGGGGGGTACTTTGTGAGAGGGCAAGACACTACCTATTCAAGTGGGTTGTGAGCCCCTCCAAACCCAGGAAGACCCATCAGAATGCAGATGCAATTGAGTGACCTGTGTTGTGGCTGTCTAGAGGGAATGCACACATATAGCTGTCACCCAGTCCAGATGTATATTGGAAACAGGCTGTCAGGCACATAGAGCAGTAAGTGCAGAGAAATGCCTACTTTCTAAAAGTGGCATTTCTGAAATAGTAAAGTTAAATCCAACCTCACCAGTAAGTAGGATTTATCAATACTATTCCATACATATGAAACATCAAAAAGCTACTCCTCTCTGAACAGGATTTAGCCCTTAAAAAAGTATAAGGGTAATCCCCATTTTAACCTATGAGGGGGGTAGGCCTCGCAGTAGTAAAAAACGAAACAGACTGTGTGTCACTGCCAGGACATGCAAACGGTACATGTCCTACCTTTTACTTACATAGCACCCTGCCCTTAGGGCTTCCTAGCGCCAACCTTAGGGGTGAATTATATCTCAGAAAATGGGAGCTTAAGGCTTGACAAGTAGTTTTAAATGCCAAGTTGAGGTGGCAGTAAACTGCACACCCAGGCACTGCAGTGGCAGGCCTGAGAGAGGTGTGCAAGGCTACTTCTGTGGTTGGCGCATTCAGTGCTACATCCCACTAGTAGCATTTAACTTACAGGCCCTCGGTATATGGTATACCACTTTACAAGGGACTTAAAACTAAAATAAATATGTCAATCAGGTATACACGGCGTGGCTTGAGCGCCGACGAAGATGGCAGCAAGCTAATACTGCTCCGGACCGACTTCAAGGGAGCCGATAAAAAGTGACCGGTGGAGGGGCTTCGCGGAGGGTTTTGATAGAAGATTTGGCCGAAGGAACCTTCCCTGAGTCCACAGTTATCTTCATTGTACTGCGGTAAGCCCGCATTCTTGCTGAACTTTATTGCAGATATGCGGCGCGCTTTGTGAGGAGCCCGCGACCACCATCTTGTGCTTTCCGTAACGTTCACCTCACATAGCAATCACGACTTCGGAGAAATGCAGCATTTTTTTAAAAAGGGCACCTTTATTTCTTAGCCCTAAATATATATTCCTCCTGTTTTCCACTTTCATATGCAGCCCACTCAAGGAATGGACTGTGACAGCTTTTCTTCAGTTTACTTCATGAAGCAGTTTCTCCCCATATTGTGTATTGAGAAAGGAATGTGTGCTACACGGAACGACGCCTTCTGTTTTGCCTTAAGTATTCAATTTTGCTCTGGCATGTTAGTGAATTTTTCTGACTGGTTTGTTACTGCCATCTTGTGGTTCTTTCAAGTATTTACCTACTGCAGCAATTTCTCTTCATATAAATGCAGTTTTTTCTTGGAAACATATATTTTTGATATCTTGGAAGAGAGTGACTGACATCTTGTGATTCTTTCTAGCGTTTACCTACTGCTGCACTTTCTCTTCCCAGGAATGCCATTTTTAAAGGAAATATCTTATTTTTTAATAATTTGGATGAGGATTTATCTTTCTATTTACTGCTTATTTCATAACAAATTAATCTCTGCGTTATTTCTTTCACCTGGTGACCTACAATAACTGTTTTCACAATTGCTGGAAGATATTTTATAATTCGGCCACTAATTTTTATACAGTGTTCCTATTTTTGCTATGGTCATTTTGGAATATCTGCTCTTTCCATTAGTAACTTTCAACATCTTCCTCTACAAATACTTGCCTGCCTTTTTCTTTCATGTCTATGGGGAGAACCATTGGGGGACAAGGTAACATTTCACCCAGTTTGTCTACCTCTCTCCCAAAATTTACCACATTGCCTATGTCCAACCCCTTTTCTGTCCTACAAGACGACATGGACGACCCCACGCAAACAAATATGCCTCATCTCTCCGAAGCTTCATCTACCATGTCCTCTCCTATACCTGTTTCCGGACCTCCTTCCTCTCAAGTCAATATTAAGATTACACCTAAAGCAAACGCTTCATCGTCACTATCCTCCATCAAATGAGTCAAAATGGATCCTCCTACACCTACTATTTCTCCTCCATCTCCGTCAATTGAACTGCTTCTGGATGAAATATGTGCTCTTAAGCCATATATGGAAGAAACGAATACTCGTCTACAAAGTTTGGAGGATAATTGTTTCTCACTTCAAAGTAAACTTACTTCTGTGGAAGGTAAAATTGAGTCGTTGCAGGTCTCTTCACAACAAATCTCCCCTAGGAAAGCTGAAATATTACAACTTCAGAAGCAGGTTGAAAACCTCAAAAATCAAAGTTGGCGTAATAATCTACGTATTTATGCCTTATCCGAAGGGTTGGAGGGATCCAACTCTATAGCCTTCTTCCAATCTTTCATTCCATAATTGCTTGATATTCCAGTTTCTCCCCGTTTGAATATACAAAGAGATCACAGATTAGGTCGTTCTTCTGTCTGCTTCTTCATCTCAGCTTAAACCAAGAGGTGTCATACTTTATTTCTTGGAATATACTGACTTGTTGAAAGTTTGCAGGCAGTCAAAATCAAGTGTCGCATCTCCTGGCAAGGTTCACAATTATTTTTCTCACAGGATTATGCCAAAACCACTGCAGATAAAAGGAGAAGCTTTCTTGCTATGCGGCCAGCACTACGAGAGTTAAATGCCAGATTTGGTTTGATACATCCTTTTCAAAGTAACTTATAAAAATAAAACAACCACATATGAAGATCCAGAGGAATCTATGGATTTTGCAGGAACATCTTTCTCCTGAGAACTTTATTATTTTTTTTCGATGTCAAGTTGTAGCCATGTATTTTTCTTATATCTTCCTTGTCCATGATAATTTAATTAATTTTCGCCTTTTTCCATGTTTTCCATTTCAGGTGTCGTTATCCCTCCTGTTTTTATCCTCTGTTTGTTCTTTATCGTCTAAATTGTTTCATGTTTTTCCTGAGCATGTTTCCTATCATTTTGATGTTATGCTTGTAGTTATGTAATTATTTCGTGTTTTCCTTTTTCATGACAAATAAGAAAATTTTCTCTTTTTCCCATGTCCTTCCTTTTAGGTGTTATCTCCCTCCAGTTGTTTATCCTCCATTATTTAATAGTGTCTCGAATATTTCCTTCCTCGTGGTCTTCCCTGGAGGTGTTAAGCTGGTTCGTCTTCCCCTCCTGTGCCTCAACACCCTCCACACATGTTTGAGTCTCTGGTATGTTTTAATGTTCTTCTCTTACCTTTTTCCTATATTTTCCCCTTCTATTCTTCCTTTTCTTTCTTCCTTGTTCCCCTTTCCTTTTTTCTTTAACTGGTTCTATCTCAACACCACTCTTCCTTCTTCTCATATATCCTAATTCAATCTTTATCTCACTACCATTTTCTTTTCTTCCTTTATACTCCAATTCAAAAACTGATTATCGCTCTTTTTTCTTTAAGTACTACGATTTGTTTATTGCATTTGTGTTTATGCTGTAATATTGTAAATGGTCTATTTTACGGTTGATTAATGACTTTATATGTTATCTCTTGGAATGTTAAAGGTTTGGGTACACCTATTAAAAGTCAAACGTACTCTCCCACTTATCCCATCTTAAAGCAGATATTGTTTTCCGACAAGAATCCCATTTAATAGTCTCTGAAGTTCTTAAGCTTAAGAGACAATGGGTAGGACATGTTTTTTCTTCCCCAGGCACTAGTAAACAAATGGTACCGTAATTCTTATTCATAAAAAACTTAAAGTTTCTTTTCTTTCTCAAAACTTAGATGATGATGGTCGATGGTTACTTATTCACCTCAAAATTAATGATGTACCTATTACTTTATTTAACATATACGCACCTACTAGGCCAGACAACACTTTCTGGCCACACATTTCCTCTCTTTTGATGTCTATTGATATTCCATATATTATTTTCGGTGGAGATTGTAATCAAGTTGTTGACCCTTACATTTGTCGCACATCTAAAGCACCTTTTATTCCTTCACCAATGCACCAGCAGTTCACCAATCTCATTGCTCATAGATCCCTCGTTGACTCTTGGAGACTCTGCCACCCACAACTTCGTGAATATACTTTTTCTCCCCCACTCACCTTTCACAATCACAAATAGATTATCTATTTATCTCAAAAGCACTAACTCAATCTATTTTACATGCAGACATTGGATCCATTTTGATCTCTGATCCCGCTCCTGTAATATTAGACCTAGAACTACTACCCATCACTACTACTAGGAAGAGATGGCGTTTTGATACTTCATTATTAGCTGATCAATCTTTCACTTCCTCCTTTGAAGATTTCATTACTGAATTTTTTTAACATAATTTATTTTCTGTTTCATCCTTTTCTATTGTTTGGGACTCTTTTAAAGCTTCTGCCAGGGACTTTATTATTTCTTATGTTGCTAAAAAGAAACCTCAAAATTCTCATAAAGCGAATGAAATTCTTAAATCCTTTAAATTACTTGAATCCCTTTATACATTAACTAATTCTATAGATGATCTTAATAATCTAATCAGAGATAAATTATCCACAGGAAATGCTTCTGCTTATCTTCTTAGGAGTAGTGCGCGTTACTATGGTGGTCAGAATAAAGCGGGCAAGCTTCTTGCCTCATACCTCAAAATTAAAAAGAACCGCTCCAATATTGACTATGTATTAAATTCTGCCTCTGCCCCTGTCACTAAACATCTTGAGATTTTATATGAACTCAAAAAATATTATACTTCTCTGTATTCCCTAGATATACAAAGTTATCTTGCTTCCATACAAAAGCAATTTTTTACAGATGTTAATTTTTCTTCACTGGAACAAGATATCTCCATAAAAGATATTTCTCAAGTCCTAAAACTTCTAAACACGGGTAAAGCACCCGGCTCAGATGGATTCCCTGTGGAATTCTACTCCCATTTTTCTAAAGCCCTTCTCCCCTATCTCCTCTCTTTGTTTTCATACTTTATTTCCTCTAATGCCTCCTCCGGCACTTTTCAAGATGCTCTTATTTGCCTAATCCCTAAAGATGGGAAAGACCTTCATCTCTGTAAAAATTATAGACCGATATCTTCAGTTAATTCTGATTATAAAATATTTGCTAAAATTCTTGCACTCCGGTTAGAGCCTGTTCTACAATCTATTATTTGTAAAGAACAATCTGGCTTTATTGGACGACGTCTACCCCGGAGGTTTAGCGGTGAATGATATGGACCTGCTACTCAATTTAAGACCCATTGATGAGGCACTTGATTCTATGGGCAATGGGGGTAGAGCAACCAACACAATAGATGAACACCCGTCTATTAGCCAGGCGCAAGATATAGCCAGACAACAGGAACTTGACATTGGAGGAAGTGATCCGACAAAGTTTAAACCACCCTCCAGATTCATTCCGCAAACCACTAGAGATTCAGTGGATGTCTACAATGAACTAGTCGTGAATGACTTAAAAAACTTAGAAAAATGTACAAGCGTCAAATATAAAACGTTGACCAAGCACCAACAAGAATATACTGCACTGATTAACAGACTTGTTACAGATGACACTTGCATAGTTCGCAATGCTGATAAAGGGGGTAATATTGTCCTGTGGGACAGGAGCAGTTACCTCACAGAGGCCTACAAACAACTGAACAACTCCAGTAACTATGCCAAAATTAATGACACCATGATGCACTCAAGTTATAAAGCGTTTAATGACCAGCTTTATGTTTGGTACAGTCAATGTTTGTTGACACAAGATGAACTAGCATTCTTAAAAATTGTCAATCCTGTTGTACCAGTATTCTATCTGATCCCCAAGGTACATAAGAGCATACAGAACCCCCCAGGCCGTCCTATTATATCTGCCATAGGGGGGGCTTTTGAAAACACATCCAAATTCATTGATTCCTTCTTATGTCCCCTGGTGCGAACTCTTCCAGCCTTTATCCAGGACACGGGAGATTTTTTGAAAAAAATCTATGACCTCCCTTGGGAAGAAGATCTTTTGCTGGTTACAATAGATGTGTCCACACTATATACCAGCATTAGACATGAGGATGGCCTTAAAGCCATTAAGCATTTTCTGGGCAGCCGCCCAATTAAACTATGGTCACACACCCAAATGCTGCTCTCAATGATTTCCACTTGTTTGAAAAATAACTTTTTTCTCTTTAATGACCAACTGTACCATCAGATCTGCGGCACAGCGATGGGCACCTGCTTCGCCCCCAGCTATGCAAATTTGCATATGGGCTGGTGGGAGGAGCAGGTGGTCAGGGCCACCCATCAGAGTGAATGGGAGGCAAATGTGCTGCTGTGGAGTCGTTATATTGACAACCTTTTCATTATCTGGAAGGGGTCGGAAGTAACGGCACAAAAATTCATTGACAAACTGCAAATCAATGATTTAAATCTAAAATTCACGAGCACAATCAGTAAAACCGCAGTGAATTTTCTAGACCTCACGATCTACATCAAAGAGGAGAAAGTACACACTAAACTGTTTAGGAAACCAACTTCGAGCAACATATTACTGCATGCAAAAAGATTTCATCCCTACAGCCTGATTAGAAGCATTCCTTATGGCTAGAGCTTAAGAACAATTCGGAATTGTAGTGAGGAGGCAGTAATTGAGCAAGAGCTCACCTGTATGCATAACCGTTTTAAAGCTAGAGGGTATACAGATGAGGTCATTGAGCATGCAGTAACAAGAGCCAAAAAAAGAACTAGAGAGGAAATTATTTTTAATGTGAGTCGGAGCAAAAGCAATCGACAAAAAGGCAAAGATAATCAAATACGGATGATTACATCCTACAATCAAAGCCATAGACAAATTAGGGGCATTCTCTCCAAACATTGGCACTTAATCCGCAATGACCCTCTGTTGGGGAAACTTGTCCAGAAAAAACCAGCGATGACCTTTAGGAAAGCTCGCTCTTTTAAACAGATGTTAGTGACTAATATGATAACATCGAAGAAACAGGTTTCAATGGGTAGTGCCTGGTTAACGAGAAGAGTAGGCTTTACGAAATGCAACAAATGCAAGGCTTGCAGTTACGGCAAGAACACCACCTCCTATTCATTAGGCCTCTCAAAAAGAACAAAGAAGATCAAAGGATGCTATTCATGTAAGACAGATTTTGCTGTCTACGTCCTGCAATGCCCGTGTGGCATGCGGTACGTGGGCAGCACAATCCATCCGGTTCATAAGAGGGTCTTGCAACATCTGAGGGCTATTAGAAATGGGGACAGGACTTATCCTGTGGCACGCCATTTCGAGTCTCACCATGAGAAAAATGAGAAAGGCTTATCGTATTTTGTCATTGATTGCATACCGCCCAATGCAAGAGGGGGTAATCGAGAGATAAACTTGAGGAAACTTGAATCTTGTTACATCCTTGCACTCAACACACGAACCCCCACAGGTCTCAATATGGAGGAAGACTTAATAACACATCTTTAAAGACCTGAGTATGGTTAATGTAAGACAACAGCAGCAATCCCCCTCGTGATTGTTTTTAATGGAAAAATGGGTTTTTTTGAGTTTGTGCACTGTACATATTGTTTTTAATTTTTGTAGCAGCAAAGGGAGAGTCGTAGGCCCACTTGGGCTCAATTGTTAATCATGCATAATGTATCCAGCTTGTTGTCGAAAAACCACATATAGTCGATTTGACGATACCCACATGGGTTTGTACAATATCGCTTCAGATATATATCAATATATATCTGTTTTCAACAAACGACCAAATGTGTAATGAATTTTGCACTTGTACGTAATTAGTATGATCTCTGGGCAAAGTAATGTGTGCGCTAGATCAAATATTGTAATTTAAAGAGTAACGACTTGCTCTGATAATTTTGTGTTAATAAGCTATTAGCGAAATGGCGTTATCTCCCTTTGGAAACTACGAGTCTGTTTTCTAATGCACTAAAGTTGGAGTCACATCACGTGACCTGTCACGAGCACAAAAAAAGTTTGTAAATAATGAGTCTAAGTTTGCATCGACTGTTGGTGATCAAGCCTGCAGGGCAGGCGAAACGCGTACAACCGGCTGACTGTACAATAAAGTAGTCTGAGCCAGGACAAGGCGTCGTCATCCTTTGGATTTTTGCAGGGGATTGGGAGATATGAAGCGGACTCTGCTGGAGTAGTCCGCGGCAGACGACGCACCCTCTGATTTGGAGTGCGGCGGCAGTTACTCGAGCGTGGAGGAGCAAAAAAAATATATATATATATATTTATTTATATATATATATATATATATATATATATATATCTATATATATGTGTCTGGATTGCCACATTCATCACGCCGGTCTGACGGGGGCCGACGGTTGCTGCGGTGAGAACTTCCTTAAAAGTATGTACCAGCCCAGGATGCAGCCTACTGTATGTTGAAAGATCAGGGGGATGTTGAACTTTGAGACAGTGAACTTAGCACACGGGTAGGGTGTGGGCTCTTAGTTTGGAGCAGGAGGCCTCGCAGAAAGAGGAGCTGGATACGATTTGGATCAGACCTGCCTTCAGCCTGCTATACAGGAAAATGGGAGAACTATAGTCAATTTAACGAAGAGGCCTACATATTGAACAGAAGGGCCTACACAGGGTTTTCCTGCTGGCTGAGTGGTAGGGATGTCTCAGGGTATTTGTTATATAGTAACACAGGACCCTCCGGTCAATTTAACATGGCCTACAAATTAGGCTGGCAGGGCAAGGACAAGGGTCTCATACTTCAGGTGTGGACAGAACGGGCCAGGGGCACGTTAGGATACAAAATCGTCCCTCTCTCACTCCAAGACATATAGTCATCGAAAGGAACAGCAAAATAGGTTCTGGGACATGGCAACATAATGTGGATGCTTCTTATCAAACTCATCTACCTTCATTGTACGAAAGAGCTTTTCAAGCATCCAAAGATGCACTATTACAATACATGACAATTACATTTGTTGACCCTTTATAGCAACCAAGTTGGTAGTTGATACTAGTCCTGGGTGGACGCATTTTACTATTGCCACCGGGCCCTGAGGGGTACAGAATCCAGGTACCCCCAAAAAGAAAAGTAAGTGATTGCTATCAAATAGGGGTGTCAGCACTTTTGTCTATAACATTACGGCACAAATTCATATTGTTTACCAACTACAAGGCACTGATGCCTCTCTTCTAATGCAGAGTACCTCACTGCTCTTCAAAGATTGAGAAATGGGCCCACCAACTCCAAGCTAAAACAGGTCCTGGGGGTAAACAACCCAGCTGACTACTTGTCTTTATGTTCACACCCCTGTCAAGGCCGGCTTCAGCACTGCGGTGCGAGTATCTTTTATGGCACCCCCACCCATGACCTCCACCTCGCATTACCTCACTACCACTCAGCAAAAGTGCCCCTCATCTCTCCATATCTGCTCTTTCACATACATTTAATTTCTTTTAAAGTTCTGGTAAAGGCTGGCTATACTAATCCACTCAGCTATTCACATAAAATACAGATCAGTTCTTTGTGGCAGACATATGAACCCCTTGCACTACTTTATGGGGAGTCAAAACTTCCACTAGACAATACTCTGATCTGTCTCTCTAGGAGAAACATTAATCGCAAGAGTGATCTTGAATTTTTGTGGCTGCCTGAAAGCAGGATTCACAAGGAACTCTGCCACTGGTGCTTTTAAATCGTAAATTATTGCTAAACACAGCACCCCCCCTGAGGTCAGTGCCCCCCTCCAGGTTGGTTCCCAGTGCAGCTGCACCAGTCGCAACGCCCTATAGCCAGCCATGCCCCCTATCAGTGCCTGATGGTGAAGAGTAGAACACAGGGAAAAGCCCATTCTTCTGGTTGCCAAAGGAGCATACCTGTAAGCCCTATTGTTAATAACAATAAAAAAAGATAATACTACAAAAGGTAGATGCTTCCAGATTGCCATGTAGGTCACTCAGGCCTACAGTAGGAAGCACCTTTCAGAAAACACAGACAGAGATGTGCTAGAATGCAGGCTCCGCCCAGAGCCATGACCCAGTGCTTAATTTGGGCTAAAATAAGTGCAAGGCCCAAACCTTTTCAAAGGAGCCCACCACTGGCACTGCTGAATGATTGATTGAATACCAAGCTGTCTCGTCCTGGAATAACCTTGAGCCTTTTTCTTCCACCATCCTACATTTTGTGCACATTCTTTTTCATCCCTTTTTTCACTTGGCACTGTTTTCCTATCTTTCTCTTCATTCTTCTCACTCTCTCTCTTTTCTGCCTTTCTCTCACTTGCTCTGGGTCAAAGTTTAATTATGAAAACTAAGTCCACAATGAGAGTCGGTGTCCACCACCTTTAGGAATTAAGCACCTGACTTTGTCCTCATTTACCACCTGCAACCACCTGTAGAAATTAAACACAGGAGTCTGGGCCTGATTTAAAGGTCAGCGGACGGATTACTCCTTCACAACCGTGACAGAGATTCCTTCTGCAGGATTATGATTGCCATCGGATATAACGCACAGTTGCAACAGTGTAACCCATCAGCCTAACTCTGAATCAGGCTCTTCGTCCCCTTTAACCAGCCACAGAAATTAAGCACAGGACTGTCCTCATTTACCAAGTGCAAACATCTGCAAAAATTAAGCACTGGAATCTGATCATATGTACTATTTACAGGTCATAATTTGCGACTAGTATTTTTTGCATCCAGTAAAGATTTTTAAGAAATTACTATTCTAATAGGTTGGTTCTTAAAAACTTGATTCGTAGTGCATCGGAACCTGACCTATGTCATGCATATAAATGAGGTATGTCCCAATCCCAAATTGCGACTCACTACGATTGGAGGCCATCTCTGGGATGGTGACCTGCTGCTATGTCTGCGATTGCTTTTAAGAGACCATTCTCCTTAATCAAAACATGACTGTGTTTAAAAGGAAATGTTTATTTTTGTTTGTTTGCCTAGGAGAAGGCAGTTATCCTGTGGACCACAATCTCAGATTGAACAATCTTCCCTTTTGCGAATGGCTTACTTCCTCCTTTGAGGTGTTGGTAAAATAAAAATATTTTACAACTGGATTTCAGTCGCAGATCCTTGATACATTAGATTAGAAGTTAAAGTGGGTGGAATCTGCTTGGCACGATGGGAATCTACTTTCTTAATTTAACAAAACAGTTCCACTACATTTTAAAATGAGTCTTCTAGACAGAGCAGCCGTCTGGTTGTGAATGACAAATTGTGAGCCCACTCATTGCTTGAGATTTGTTAGCCTTTCTGTCATTCTCATTTTCCTGCTTCTTCTTCATGTTCCAACTTGACAATCTCATATTTTTCCCTACTACTGAGCATAGCTTCTTCAATATCGCTTTCGGTGATTGCCATCTATGCTTACACTACTTTCTTTTAGGAGGTTACTTTTAGGTCTCACCTAGACAGAGCAGGTACTGTCTCTTTGAGGCATGCTGTGTACAATCGGTGGGCTACAGCCTGCCCATAGCCTTACCATTTGTTCTTCTTAATGTCGGTTTCGTATTCTTAATTCACGTTTGTCCATGGCATGCATGCGTCAAGCCTCATCTTGTGTCTGGCCCTCCCCTAGACCACTGATCCTGTTTTTGGAGGTACTTTTTTATTTGTTTTTAAGCAGTCCATATGAGTGCTTGTGTTTTCACTCTCTCCGTTGGTTAGTCATTCCATCACCATATTCACTGTTTGAAGGCCTGTCATGATTCAAGGTGCAACTAAGCCAACTATAGCTCATTCGCTTTATGGGTGAGGGAATGTTTGCTTTAAGCCGTTATCAGCTAAGGGGTCAAACACGCAGATGATGCGAACTGTTTTCTATTCACCTTGATCTTTTTGTAATAAACATAAAAGCATAAGCTACTCCGCAAAACCTTCTGTATAAATCAGTGCTTAATTTGTAAAATAATAAATGCCAGGGCCCTGACTAGGAGGCCTCAGTAGCTTGAACCACCCATCGCCCCTGTCATTGCTGCCAAAACAACTACCAACCATCTCTCTCACCTGCAAATGCCACCGTTCAGATTATTACAGGCCCCCAAAGCTAAAGGAATAGCTGTGGAGGTAGGTATTAGTAATTTTTAATGTATATTGTATTCATAAACAACCGTTGTTCTGCTCATCTCTAAATTAGATCAGCAGCCCCACCATGTGGCAGACTGTGATAAGTGCAGTGTTGGCAATTAAGTGCCGGTGCCGAGCACCGGAAACCAATAAAGTGCCAGTGCTGAGCACCAGAAACCACCGGCTCAAATTAAGCACTGGCAAAAATCACATATTACATGTGCATTTGTTAATCCAGGTTTTCCCGCTAAATCCCAGTGTTGAAGACTTCGTCCCCCTTCTTGGCCCTCTGAAGGGGGGGAGGGTATGGTGTTGGCTCCAAGATTCGCAATGCATAGATAAATCCCTTGCTTTTCTAAGCACACAACCTGAGCCTTGTAATCTAAAGCCCGATATGTTGTTTTCCAGATCAATGTCAATTAATCAATCAAACAGCATTTGTAATGGTCAACACTGTCACCCTTAGGGGTATCTAGGCGCTGTGTCTCCGTCGAAGAGCCAGGCCTTGATCTCTTACTGAAGTCTGGCAGCGAGGGGACTGTACGGAGCTGGAGGGAAAGGTCGATCCTGGTCGTGTCAGTAATGTAGGAGAAGGAGCGGCCACCGCTGCGGCTGCGATGGATGCAGGCGGTGTGTGCGAGGGCGAGTGAAGAGGAGAACAATTGTTTAGACGGTTGGTGGAAGTTCAGTCAGTGGTTGATGCAGGCAGGTCCTAGGTTGTGGAGGGCTTTATGGGTGTGCATGACGATCTTGAACTGGCACCAGGCCCCCGTCCTAAGCGATTATTAGATAGGAGGCATTCGATTGTGAGAACACCTTATCACTCCCAACATCTTCAACTTTTCAATCGATACGGCCCCCTTTCTGATCTTGAGGCTGTCGATTGACTACATTTATCAAGTAAGGAGTACAGTATTGTGGAGAGCCATAGGAATGTAATATCTGTGCCCGGCAGGGTGGAATCTTCTATGGGGCATGTTGTTGGGGGGGGCCCATTGTTAAATCTTATGGAGGGGTCGGTTGAAGCAACTACTGAGGATATATCAGAGGAAATCATGGGGGCGGTTGGTGCTTGTATGACCCCAAGACTCGAGTTACGGGCTGAACCTGAGAAGGTAGTGGAGATCCCAGCCCCCACTGCGCCAACGATCCAATCATATAAAAGTAATGTAACACCTCCCCACGACATTCTAAAGGTAGCCTCCTGGAATGTGGCTGGGATCAAGGGCCGGCTACACTCAGAGGAGTGGCTGGAATTTATAGATTCCTTTGATATTATATTACTCCAGGAAACTTGGGCTACGGCCCCAATCCACAGGGTTGGGTTCATTAATTTTTCCAAACCTGCAATCAGAGGTAGCAAAGGGCGCGCTTTAGGGGGCCTACTGATCTGGGTGAAGCAATCCTTGGGAGTCCATTTAACGGAAATCTTTCTGGAACATCAAGATCTCATGGGCATCAAGTTGAGCAAAGCTGCCCACCGGGACCTGTTCATTATTAACATCTATGCACGAGGCCTACCTGGAGGCCGCTGCCCTGGCATTGTCGATGTAGTTGATAGGTATCTTGATAGTTCAGGAAGCGATAATCTTTTTGTCCTTGCGGGCGACTTGAACTGTACCTTTGAGCCGCTCCAGGCAGTTGGGGACAGTTGGGGGTCCTCAGAGGATGCAGTTTGGAACATTCCTGACCTATCAATAGATAAAATCGCCAAAGGGACTGAGGCAGCTTTGAATTGGATGGCCCTATGCTTGAACAGGGGCTTAAGGGCAGTTAATGGCCGCTCCTTATCAGATCAATGTGCCTGCAATACCTATGATAATGGTTTAAGGAAAAGCCGTATAGATTATATCTTGCTAAAGTTGGAACTCTGGCATTATATGATCGACATGGAAGTGGTATCCCGCCCAGAAAGTGACCACAACCCCCTGTCGCTCAGTTTAAGGTTTCTGGGTTCTGATAGATTGAAGAACCCAGATAATCTTAGGACAGGAGATCTCACCTTGACCAATGACAGAAGAAGGCTGAAATGGTCTAGGATAGTGGGTGATGCCACCCTCCATGAAAGTATTACACAATTGGTTACCCACACGGTGAATGAACTTATGGCCACTGTGCCCGAGGGGGTTGGTCTCGATCATGTTACCAAGACCCACGAAGGTTGTTTTGAACAGCTTAAAATTCTTTTATCCAGTCCATACCTGGCAGGCCCGCCAAAAAAATTAGGTTCCCGTCAGAAATGGTATAACGGGAAATGTAGGGAGGCCTATAGCCAATTAGTTAAGGCGGTCAAGTCACGGGTTATGAGAGATGTCAAGTTAGCCAGGGTCCAGTATAAAAAAACCCAGTGGGAGGCTAAAAGAGAGTGGGAAGATAGGCATTGGTCCGATCTTCTGGATGCATCGACATCCAATAACCAGACGAAATTCTGGGAACTGGTCAAGTGGGGCAGGGACCCAGATTCGCAAATGCCTTCAAATCATGTCCCCCCCGGAACTTGGGTGGATTTCTATGCTACCCAATTTAGGTCTGAGATCTCGGTATCCTCTACTTTGCTAAGTTACGAGCACACACTGTTGGACCACGGTGGGGTCCTGTTCTTTTCTGAACAAGAAACAGAATTAGCATTGGGTTTGACTGAGCGGGGGAAGGCTCCAGGGATGGACCTAATCCCCGTTGATCTGTTTAAATCCAACCAAGAACTTTGGATACCGTATATTACTAGGTTAGCCAATGCAATTGCCCAAGGAGCTATAATCCCAATGAGCTGGAAGGGGGCTGAGATCCTCCCAATACATAAAAAAGGGGATCGGTCCAACCCGGGCAATTATCGCCCGATCAGCCTTATTGACTCTCTCCAAAAGGTCATCGCACGAATGATCTTAGGTAGAGTTCAGGGATGGATGGTTTCAGAGTGCATTTTGTCTCCCATGCAAGCAGGCTTTAGAGCTGGTATCCGCACCATCGACCAGGTGTTTAGATTTTGTCTGATATACTGGAAGGTGGTGCTGCTAGGCGGGGGAAAAATTTTCGCCGCTTTCATTGATCTAAAGGCTGCTTTTGACATGGTCCCGAGGGCTAAACTGTGGTGCGTCTTGAGAGACCTAGGTTTACCCTTGGAACTCCTGGATTTAATTGTTAAATTGCATGAGGACAATTTTGCTAGGGTTCGGTGGGGCAGTCAAGGACAGGTGACGGACAGTTTCCCAGTAACACGCGGGGTTCGTCAGGGTTGTGTCCTGGCGCCCACTCTCTTCCTGCTATTTATTGACCAGGTAGCAAACTTTTCCAATACTTTTCCAACAGACGCTCCCTCCCTGGCTGGGAGGAAGTTCCCCATGCTCATCTTCGCTGATGACACTCTGCTCCTCTCTAAGACCAGAAGCGGTTTACAACGGGCATTGAACCGCTTTGAGGAGTTTTGTGTCATCAATGATTTGAAGGTAAACGTGAGCAAAACTAAGTTCATGGTATTCACAAGGAATACTTCGGTTCGGAGCTCGGTAATGATGGGTGGTGCTAACTTGGAACAAGTAGATCACATGTCCTACCTAGGGGTTACATTAGACTTTCGCCTGCGATGGAAGGAGCAGGTAGTCGAACAGCAGCTTAAACTGGCCCGCTTAACTGGCTGTCTCCTTAGGGAACAAAAGAGATCCATCACTAAACGAGTGCACCCCGCGCTAAAAATCTACGACGCAAAGATTAACGCTGCTATTTTATATGGAGCGGATCTTTGGGCGTACATGGATCTATCTAGTCTGTTTAAAGCACAGTGCAAGTTCCTGCGGAATCTAGTGGGGCTTCCTCAATCAACTCCATCTATACCCCTTTGTCTGGACTTAGGGTGTAATCCAATTAACGAGATGGCGAGGTTCAGACTGGTCGCCTTTTGGAGACGGATTTGGTCTTCCCCTGACCTCGCCTTATTTGCTAAGGAGCTTGTCGAAGTCAGGTCCTTGGAGGGATCCGGGAGAATTCCATGGCTACGTACGGTTAGAACCATTTTGGTCCAAATGGGTCTGGAACAGCTGTGGTTGTCTCCTGGAACCAATGTGTTTCCCTCCAAACAAGAATTCAAAGCATTGTACTGGGCCTCGGTCCGACAAACCCTAGTGTCTGCTTCCAGCTCCACTAGTTTAACAGGCAGGTTCCTGGCTAACAAGCTGGACCCTTCCCGTGAGAACTACTGGGACATTATCACCAGGCCGCTGGATAAGAAACTCTACCATCAGTTTCGGGTAGGTTCTTTGCCCCTGAATACATTTGTTAAAAATTGGGGCACTGGAGTAACTGAATTTTGTAACTGGTGTCCTGGCCACAAGGAGTCAGAGGGCCACCTTTTATTTGCCTGCCCCAAGTACCACGACCCTCGTAAAAAATGGTTAAAACCTCTGTTTCAACGCCTTACTTGTGGTAGGTCCGCTGAGGCGATTCGGGCACTAAAGACCAATACTTCAGAGTTGTTTGTGGTGAGCACAGCGAAATTCTTGGGCTGGGTTTGGATCATTAGAGCCCATAAATAGCTAGAAATGTTTGATTATACGATTCGTACTTAAAAGTTTTAATCCAAAGTTGGATATTGCACAGTATTTTAAGATGGCTTTATTTATTGATTTTATGTTCTAAAAAGAAACTGTATACATAAACGGATCGTCTAAACATAAATGGGATGTTTAACAAGGATTATTTTTAATGTATAGTTTTTATTGTGTGTAAATTGGTCAGTATGTGGCGTTTGTAATGTATGGCCTCAACTGTTTGTGTAAATTCCGTTGTCTTTTATGATTTTATTATCGAAATAAAGACTTTAAAATCTGAATCTGAACTGGCATCTCTTCTGGATGGGGAGCCGGTGTAGGTCTCTCATGTTGGGGTGACGTGGGTACGTCTGTTCAATGTGCTAGTAAAATAAGTCTTTTTATTTTCTTTCTGTCTTGGCCTAATTTTTTTTAATTGGATGAAATGGTCTGCAAATCCCAGCATTAAAAAGAAAACAAGTGCACTGCATGCACGCACTCGGGAGCTTGCAGGACTACACGTTTCCACTGCACCTAGAAGTGCAAATACAAGATTATAATTTGCATCATGTATGAGATGTTTTACGTGTTTAGAATGTGATACATTGACCTCTTTATAAAGGACATTTACGTCAATATGAAACAGTTCGAGCAGCCAGATTTAGGGAAGCTATGCTCAAACAGAAGCATGCACTGCAGTAGTCTAGATACTGGATACCAATAATGTTTGGTGTAACTGAGGGGTGGTGGGGTAGGAACGGGGGCAGCTGGGGTGGAGAATTCTTTCTTTCAATGTTTGGTTGCGGAGCTTGGAATGAGAACATGCTTTTGGAGTCGGTGTGGGAAGTTTGTTTGAGGATTCCGTTTACCTTTTAGTTCCCAGCTACAGCAGCTTTTGGTTCCTATTATTTATAGGTCTGTCTTAGGCAGCACTTGCACTGTCTCTTCGAGACATGCTGTATTCAGGATATGGGCAAAAAGCTCCGCCCACTTTCCGCCCATCTCTTTAATTGGTTCCTGTTACTGTCCTTTGGAAATGGTGGCTTTTCATTGGTCAACAGGCTTAGTAGTCCCTCCTTAGTACCACCTTTTCTCTTGCTGTAACCTCCCATGAGGACTGCCCCTGTTACATGTGCTGTTACTCAAGATGTTTTAATTATAGCCTCGAGCACTATTTTGTTAAATGCCTTTCTCCTGCCTGCTGGCAGGACATGCTCTCCCCCAACGCTGTTTTAAAACTGAATTAATTTAACCAGTACGCCTCAGTTCCAATAATGGCAGGCGTGCTTTTCTTTTGTTATTTGCGCTCTCCACTCGGCCGCATGCCATTTATTTCTGTTTCTTTAAATTTCTTACAATGGTGGCACGCCCCGCTTTAGCTTTAAACATTTTAAGCTAAAGCGCGGGTGCCGCGATTGCTTCAAAAATAAAAAAATAGAAAAAAAATGTGTCCCTGCACCTTTTTTTTTACTTCTTTACTTTTGAAGCAATCACGACACCCGCACTTTAACTTAAGATGTTTAAAGCTAAAGTGTGGCTGCCACCATTGCTATAAAAGTAAAGAAATAGAAAACAAATGGTTCTGTTTTTTTTGTTTTGTTACAATGGTGGAACCCACACTTTTGCTTTAAACATCTCAACAAAAGCAGGTGTGCCGAGATTGCTTTAAAAGCAAAGAAGTAGAGATAAAGGCAAGGAGGCGCATTTTTTTCTTTTTCTTTACTTTTTAAGCAATAGCAGTACCCGCGCTTTAGCTTAAGATGTTTAAAGCTAAAGCGCGGGTGCCGCCATTGTAACAAAAGTAAATAAATAGAATAAATGCGCCGGCACGCCTTTTTTTTCCAATTTCTTTTGGTCCTGCTCACACTCTTCAGAAGTTACACCCCTTCCTTTCTTTTGCGGCGTAACCCACCCTCCTGCATGCTGCCTCTCACTGCTCATCTGTTCCTTGCCCCCCCTTTTTGCCGGTCTCTTTTATGCCCTACTCTCTTTGGGCCTCCTCTTTCACTGTCTACTCCTCCCTCCCACCACTTTCCTTCAGGACCTGCTCTCCCAGTGTCCACTCTCCTTCGGCTCCGTCCTCTCTCCTGTATCTCGCACCTCAGCAGTCCATGCCCCCTGCTTTCCTCAAGGTCCTACACGCCCGTAGTCCTCCCAATCTGATCTTTTCTCTCTGGTTCTGCTCCCCCTCCTGTCTAATCTCTCCCTTCAGTAGGGCCTTATCTCCCTCGCCCTGTAGGAGCGCTTCCCATGTCTGTTTTCTCTCTGTGCCCTCTTCCTTTTTGATCCTGCGCCCCCATGTTCCCTCCACAGCATTGAATGCACTGCCCTCTTTCTCTTTGGCTCAGGGGTCTCCATTCCTTTCACCTTCTCTCTTCCTTCAGCTGCTCATGCTCTTTCCTAACCTTGCGACGCTGCTCTTCCTCCCTGCGCTCCCTCTCTCCCCTTTGTGTGATCAGCCCTCGCCCCCACCAGTTCTCATGCCTTGCACCTGATTCCCGCCCTGTGCTCAATAGTAAGGTATTTGTATTGTGTACGTTCAAGCTTATTGGTGCTGTGGAGGGAAAGTTGCATAGCGAGTCGAAATCCTTGACGTTTAGTAAGAAAAAAGCATTTTAGCAATTTTATGAATTCTTTGTCCCTGCTTTCCCTCCTTTAGGGTCTACTCTTGTTACAACGGCGGCACCGCTTTAGCTTTAAGCATCTTAAACTAAAGCACGGGCGCCAAATTTGCTTCAAAAGTAAAGAAATAGAGAGGAAGGCATGGGTACACATGTTTTTTTAGATTTGTTTACACCCGCGCTTCAGTTTAAGATGTCTAAAGCTGAAGCGCGGCTGCCGCCATTGATTTGCAATGCAATAGCTCTCACATTACTGAAAGTTTGAGCTAATGGCATTGCTTACCATTAGCAATGCCAATAGCTCAAACTTTCAGTAATGCAAGACCTATTGCATTGCAAATGCTTCTTCTTACATTCCCTGCTCTGAATCTCCAAGCAGTACTTTCTGTTCCTGCTGCTCTGCACCTACCACCTGTCATGTGTACAACCACGATTCTCAATGATGGTGCTTGTAAATTAACTGTTTTGGGACTCAGAAAATGGTACATAGTGGTGAGGTAGGAGTTAGCAATTTTTCTGCTCCTACTTAACTCTTAAAAAGCAGAACTTCAAACGTACACACATTTTGTTGGTTTAAATAACATAGAAATGCTCTCATGTACAAAAAAACAAGCATTTGCAGTTTCCATTTGAAAAAACACGGCAACAAATTGAAACCCTTTTCTTTTTAGGTCTCACCTGACCCAGCGCATGCGCTGGTCTGGCGAGACTTATTGAGAGGGCTCAAAAAAGTGCTACCAGGCCAGCCTAGAGCTACAGTGCATGTGAGCGGGCGCGCGTGCCGCGCTTTACCGCGATTACTTTCACTTTCGCGGCCATTTGATGTTTGATCGCGATCACTATAACTTTCGCGGCCGCAGGGCCGCTTGGCATAGCCAATAAGTCTCGCTTTTGGGACTTTATAAGTATTTAGTTATGCAACTGTTGCATGGCTAAACACTTATAAGGTCCCAAAGGCGAGACCTATTGGCTATGCCAATGCTTGTTTCCATTTGGTTTCACCCAGTGGTCGAAAAGTTCATCACGCCAAAATGCTTTGTCCTTGTGTGTTTGTACAATGTTAGAAATTGGCACACACAAATCACTTAAGGATCGGAACAAGTGTTCTAATATAGCCTTATAGCCTGCCTTAGTGGACTATACCGGCTATTAATGGCCCGCTCCAGCTTTAAAGGCCCGAGCCAAAGGCGAGGGACTTTAACGAGGGAGCAGGACTTTAATAGCTGGTATAGCCCAGCTACGAAGGGCTATAAGGCTATTAGAACATTCTGCCACTAGAGGGCAGCATGTTGCAACAAATAAAACAAAGGCCTCTCAGAGTTTGAGGGGTTTAAATTCCCTCTGGTTATGAGAGGCCTTTGAAAACAACATTGGAATGTTGCTTTGCGGGCCTTTACCGGCCTGTAAAAGCATGGAGCACTCCATTGTCTTCAATGGAGCTCCCAACATTTCAATGTTCTAATATAGCCTTATAGCCCGCCGTAGAGGGCTATACCGGCTATTAAAGCCCGCACCAGCATTAACATGGGAGCGGAACTTTAATAGCCGGTATAGCCCAGCTACGAAGGACTATTAGGCTATTAGAACATTTTGCCCCGAGAGGGCAGAATTTTATAAGAAATAAAACAAAGGCTTCTGGGGAACGCGAAGGGATTCAAATCCCCTCAGACTCCCTGAAGCCTTATTTCACAGCCACAGCTGTGAACAAAGAAACATTGGAATGTTGGAGCTCCGGGCTTATACCAACCATTATAAGCCTGGAGCTACTCCATTGTTTTCAATGGAGCTCCCAATATTCCAATGTTCTAATATGTCTTTCTCAACTCACTCCCAACTCACGTGATGGGAAACAAATGTATGTACATATTTTATATACAGCTGCCAAGTTGATCTCATTGTGCCTAAAACAATCAATTTGTCTTTGTGTAATGTAACTAAATTGGTGCTCATGGAAAGCACTCCCACCTTTGGGTCCAGTTCAAGCTATGAAAAATTGCAAAAACAAAATCCCATGTCCATGCATCACCAGTTAAGCCAGTCTTGTTTTTAGGTTGAGCCTAACGGCAGCGCGCATACACTGCTCACTCTGCGAGGCATGCCGTATTAGGGTATGCACTGGAAGCCCCGCCCACTCTCCGCTCATATTTGTCATTGGCTAATGTCATTGTTCTTTGTAAATGGGGGCTTCTGATTCGTTAATAGGTTTGTAGTCTCTGCATAGTACCGCCTTGTCTTCCTTTGTAACCTCCCATGATGACTGGACCTTTTACTGGTGGTGTTACTGGGTCTGTTTTATATCCATCTGTGAGCACTATTTTCTTTAATGATTTTCACACATTCCACCCACAACGTGCTTTCCTAAAACAGTGCGCACCACCACGCTTTATGGAAATTTTTACTCTGGTTTTGAATATTTTAGGCTTTTAACATGCAGCGTGGCACAGGCGACATGCTGCGCTGCTTACTAAACGCCTACATTATTGAAACAACACCTGTTTTTCTTTCTGCGTTTTTTGTAATTTTCTTTCTTGCCCTGTGTTTCCAGGGAGCTCGGCCGAATGTTTTTCATCTCCCGGAGGGAGTTTTTTCTTCCAAAGGAACTTAGCTTGAGTACTATGACAGGAAGTGATGTTTTACAGTATGATCGAGCCTCTAAGGGATGCGCTGTCTTCAGAGGCCTCTACCGTCATTTCTGAACACGTGACGGTGACATTGTCCGGGCCCTGCGGCTGAGAGGGCGAAGAGCACATAGGTTCCTAGCGACGAGACTGTTAAGCGCTTTTCAGGGCACTTTAGGACACAGAGCTGGAACTATGCAAGGGCGATAAAGCACACACGATGAGATAACTGTGTGTGGGCAGCCGTGAAGGCTGGTGATGTAAACACTTTTTGTTCATGCGATCTCATGGGTCCCGGGGATATGGTGATTTGTGCTTAAGACTGCACGTTCTATGCGGGGCACTATGTGAGTGTACAAACTCACTTTAAGTATTGCCTGGAAGTGATGGTTAATATGATAGTGTTGGTTTGGTTTTTGTTTTATCTTGCAGACGACGCACACTTTTGTCACCTGACTACAGTGAAAGGGGCAGACTGGCATTGGGCACTCGAGGGAGAGAGAGAGCGGGAAGCCTTCCGGAAGCACCTCCTGGGTGAGGCAGATGAGGGGAGGCAGAAAGGGGGCTTCCATTGTGTTGTAATAACTTCCACAAAGATAAGTTAGTCAGGAGACGGAAGTTTATTGTACAGATCCTTCGGCCTCTCGTGGTGAGATGCCAACATTCCAACATGAGCTTCAGCCCCAACATTCTAAGGCTGGGCAGTACCAATATGCGGAGGAGAGGAGGGGGGGGGGGAAAGAGAGGGAAGGGAACAGGGGCAGATTATAACACATCTCCCTGCGGAGCAGAGAAAAATATACACAGCAATTGAACTCCTCGGATAACCATTACTTAAATTCTAGAAGCAAAAAAGGAGAGTAATAAACATTACACGTTCCAAAGGACATGAACGTATGGAATAAACATTTTCCACAAATATAGAGCAGTAGAGAAGTACATAAAATGCAAACTCCCCCCACTACCCTACGAAAGGGAACCTCGCTGGCACCAGCGGGTAGGGAGAAGGAGACAAGGTGGAAATATTAAGATCCCATTCTGTAGTCGGATTGCCAACTTGGGGGTTTACGTACTCTAGTCCCTTTGAGTTCACTACTACTGGGCGTTTCAAGACTTAGATCCATCTCATAAGTGGGTTTGAAACCAGTAGTGCTTGGACAACTTGCCATGTTGTCCATACTCCACATGCCGCCGTCTTCCAGCACAACTGAATTGTTGTTAACCCGCGTTATCCTCAGTGGTTTGGAAAATGAGGAGATCTTGGATTTGGACAGGGACGGCCTCTTAACAACCACCCACTGGCCTTCTCTCCACCTTTTGTTCGATGCTCCCCAACGACTGTCGTACCTGAGCTTGTACTCTTGTTGATGTTTCTGAGTTTTTTCCCTCCCCACGTCTCTATCCACCCACACAGGGGATCCACCATTTAGCCAGTTGGGAGTCAGTTTGGAACTCGGGTTCCTGCCTTTGAGAGAGACAAAAGGTGACACACCTGTGACAGCATTGGGCGATGTATGATATGACCACAGCATTTTCCTTATGGCGTCTTCCACTGGAACCTGGGAGTTCAATGCGAGCTGGATGGTGTCCTTTATCATCCTGTTCGCCCTTTCCACCAGACCATTGGCTTTGGGACAATACAGTGGGGATTTGAGATGTGTGATGGCCAGCGTGGACATAAACTGCTTCATGTCCTCTGAAGCGAACTGAACACCATTGTCCGTTATTATGACCCCTGGAATACCTTCCTTGGAAAAGGTGTCTCTCAAGAAGTCCAATAGCGACGCGGTGGTGATGGAAGATACCATCCTTGTTACAATCCAATGGGAGTGGTAGTCTATAAGAACAAACATGAACCTATTTGATTGGTTTAGTAAGTTTAAGGGACCAATTATGTCCAATCCCAGCTTCTCCCAAGGTACGGTGGGGACCTCCACCGGGAATAGTGGAGACTTACGGACAACTTTGGTTTTGTCGCAGGAACCGCAGGCTGCACAATTCTTTACTTGTTCCTCCACTCGCGAATCCATCCCGGGGAACCAATAGTGTTGCCTGATTTTGCTTTTCGTCATGCTCCTCCCCGGGTGGCCCTCATGGGCAATCTGTATTATTCTTTCGTACATGTTTTTCGGAGGAATGATCTTGCTTCCTCTACAAATATGGTTCCCAACGATGGATAATTCATCTTGCAGCTGCCAAAATTGCCGAACAGACTCCGGCACCTCCTGCTTGTTAACAGGCCAACCACTGTGAATCATATTCCTTAATGTGGCTAAGTCACTGTCCTCACTCATGGATTTCTCCCGCTCCTCCCGATTGATGGCCGGAATTTCCACCAAAAGAATTGTCTCCTCCGGAGGGTTTTGCATCGGGTTCCCATTGGTGATTGGTAGTCTGGAGAGACAGTCCGCTACCCTATTCTCACTTCCTGGGCCGTATAACATGGTGTAGTTGAACCCTTGCAGACTCAGCACCCATTTAGATATTCGTGGGGTGGTATTTTCCAGGCGCTTAGTGGAGAATAACGGAATTAAGGGTTTGTGGTCCGTTCTCAGCACAAACGGGATGCCCCACAAGAAATATTTAAAGTGGTTTATGGCCCAATAGCACGCCAATGCTTCCTTCTCTATCGTCGAGTAGTTCAGCTCGGCATCTCTCAAAGTTCTGGAAGCGAAAGTAATCACTGTCTCTTGACCTTTCGTCCTCTGCGTGAGTGAAGCACCCAATCCCTTAGCGCTAGCGTCTGTGGTGAGGGTGGTTTTAGCATTAGGATCGAAAGCACTCAAGATAGGTGCGTCAACGATGGCCTCCTTGATGAGTTGGAAGGCTGATTGGTGATCTTGCTTCCAAACAAATTCAGACCCCTTCTTCAGCAACTCTCTGAGGGGACACACCTGATCCGCAAAGTTTTTGACGAACTTTGACATGTATTCCACCAGCCCCAGGAACGATTTGAGTTCATCCTTGTTGGTGGGTGCCGGGGCTAATTTAACGGAGTCCACCAGACTGGATCTGGGTTTGATTCCCTCACTTGAGATGGTGTGACCAAGATATACTACAGATTCCACCCCGATTCTGCATTTGTCTTTCTGAGTGGTGAAACCAGCCTTACTAAGTCTGGTCAACACTGCTTCCAGAGTCTTATTGTGTTCTTCATCTGATGAGCCGTGAATCAGGATGTCGTCCTGGAAACAGAGAACTTTTTCCAGCCCTTGCAGAATATGCTGCATGACGCGTTGAAATACTGCCGCAGCAGAAGCCAGGCCAAATGGTAATCTGGAAAACTGATAAGCTCCATGCGGGGTTATAAAAGAAGTGAGGGGCTTGGAATCCGGGTGGAGAGCGACTTGGTGGTAAGCCGAGGATAGGTCTAGGACAGTAAAGACTTTAGCTCCATGGATGGCAGACAGCATTTCATTAATGTTGGGGAGGGGGTGTCGGTCCACCCAAATGTTAGAATTCAAATCCCTAAGGTCAACACATAGACGGATCCCCTTGTTTCCACCTTTGGCTGCTACGACGATGGGCGCCAACCATTCAGAGCTCTCAATCCTCTCTATGATTTTGCACTCCTCCAACCTGTCCAGCTCCTTCTTAAGCGGTTCTCTGGTCAACAGCGGGATAGACCTTGGTTTGTGGATGATAGGTCTGGCATCGGCTTTAAGTTTGATTTTGTGGAGGAAGCCTTTCAGGAGTCCGAGTTTGTCTGTGAAGACCTCTGGGAAACGATTGCAGATTTCCATCCCAATGTTGGTCCTGTCGATAAGATACACAGGTTCCGACGCGTTGGGGTCTAGTCTGATTCCTAACTCTTTTTGGTGTTTCCACCCTAGTAGGTTGGAACCATTCTTTGTGATGTAGACTTTTCCCACGGTCGACCTATCCTTAAAATTAATGTTCATGAGTAACATTCCTATTAGTGGTATAGGATCTTGATTATAGCCCCCTGGTTTGACATCAGGAGGTAAGAGGGTATACTCCCTTGTCCCCGAATTGGCCTGAAAAGTAGCTTCATTCACAAGTGTATATGGGGAACAGGAATCTGCGTAGACCTCATACTTTACATTGTCCAGAAATATTTCACACTTGGGGTAAGGAGTGCTGTTGCCTTCTGAGAAATTAGATACTTGAAAAACAATATCTTCGTTAGGTAGTTGAGGATCCAGATCACTGCCTATCATGTGGGTGACACTGTTCATTGCATTGTGGCATACTTTAGAGAAATGGCCTCTTTTCTTACACTTGCTGCAAACAACGCCCCTTGCAGGACAGTTAACGCTGTTGGCCAGATGATTAGGATTTCCGCACCTATAACATTTTGGCTTGTTCCCTGCTGCTGTAGGTGCTTCCGGACTGGAAGGTGAAGGTTTGTGTTTGTGGACTTTACTGGAGATCTTGTGTACACTGTTCTCCGCTACTTGTTTTACTTCCCCCGCTTCCTTCATTTCATTCATACAGTACGCTGTATGCTCTATGCTTTTAGCAATATCAATGGCATGTTTTAAATCAGGGGCTTCTGCAAGAAGTCTTTCTTGTATCTTCTTGTTAGAGGTACATCTAACTAGCTGATCTCTGATTAGTGATTCAGTTAATACACCAAACTCACACGTAGAGGCTAAACCTCTCAGAACAGCAATATAATTTATCACTTTTTCATTTTTTCCTCGAATGCGCAAAAAAAATTTGTGGCGTTCTAACACAATATTAATTTTGTCACCAAATTGAGCTTCCAGTTTCAATAATGTTAACTGATACACATCATACTGGATATCACCCTCACCCCCAGCCCCTTCAATAGCATTTTCAACATTATAATCTGGCAGGTCATCAAAAATATCCCTCCCTTGCTTTCCTAGATTATGCAGTAGAACATGTTGTTTGCGCACCGCCGAAAATCTGTCCCCCCCAATGGCGATAAGGTAAGATTCAAATAGGTTTACCCATTTTTTCCATGGGATCACCGGATCTCCACTCTCATCTAGGAATGGGGGGGGTTGAGACATAGCGAATGCCGACATGGTGGAGAGGGTAGAAGAAGAAAAAGATGAAATAAGAGAAGAAAAAACAAAAGAAGGAAAAGGGGTGGGTAGAGGTGAGGATAAAGAATATAGCGATGAGGAAAGGCTAACAGTGAAAATATTCACAGAAAATTGCAGTAGAAGTAGAATAGACAAGAAACCACCAGTACACCCCCACAGTATAATGGAAACAGTCTACCCTAGGAAATACTAATAAAGACACTACATTTTCATGAGCTGAGCCTGTCAGCGAAAATTTCGAAGCAGGGTGGATGAGGGAAGAAACGTGCAATATTATTTTCCACCAGCAGGAGGAGCAGACGAAGGAGCAAACAGGGAGCAGTGTCTCACAGCGGAGCGTCCTCTGTGGAAATCAGTCTAAGAAGAGGCGGAATCAACAGGAACAGGATGTTAGATGAGGAGATTACGACGTTGCCTCAGCCACACACGAAAAGCAGCACTATTGTCCCCGGCCATCCGCGATACGACCACCCTTCAAAGCGCTAAGCCAGCATGCGATCTCACTGGGGGAACAACAGGCGTCTCCCTGTCAGCCAGGACGGACAGCAAGCCCGGGGAGCAGCGCCGAACAGCAAACGACAGGGACTCACCAGAGGGATGATCAGTGTCCATAGAAGAACGTGAAGAGACACTCACGCAGGCAGCGAGCTCCGTAGCGAGGCGTGAAAAAGTCCAGCAGCCGGGAGCTCTCATCGACGGAGTTCAGGGAAAGCGTGAAGGAGCCAGCAGCCGAAGACTCTGGACGACGGAGTCAAACGAGGAAAACTCCCCTTAACGCCACCCCAGAAAACGATGGCAGGAAAGGAACCACACTGCCTGAGAAGTCCAACGAGAGGCGGTAGGGCACTGGGGGAAGGATCCAGACCGTCCCCAGCACGGTAAGTCAGCTCGTCGCCAAATGAATGTTGTAATAACTTCCACAAAGATAAGTTAGTCAGGAGACGGAAGTTTATTGTACAGATCCTTCGGCCTCTCGTGGTGAGATGCCAACATTCCAACATGAGCTTCAGCCCCAACATTCTAAGGCTGGGCAGTACCAATATGCGGAGGAGAGGAGGGGGGGGGAAAGAGAGGGAAGGGAACAGGGGCAGATTATAACACATTGCTATTTTATTGCCAAAGCCCCAGCATAGCTGGGTTTTTTTCTCCCTGATCTTTTTTATTTAAAAAACAGCAAAGTAGTTACATTCACCACATATGCCATATAATGTCACGTCTCCTGGTTACATCATTTACATTTCTAACTACCTATAGGGCACCACTTTATAATGTATCCCTCTCGTTATTCCCTTATTAATCAATTTCATCAGATATTTCCTCCCGCCTCCTCTGGGGTGTTGGGGCTGTACATGGGTTGCCTCTTGTTCAACACCTTCCCCCATTTTTGGGGGCATCTTCTATTGGTATAGACCGTTTTTTCCCCACCACCATACACCAGTCCATGTCCATCTTCCAGTCCCTCAGGGAGGGAATCATGTCTGAGCCCCATGCTCGGGCTATATTTCTTTTGGCAATCCTGAGTGCAAGAGTCACACCCATTTGTCCTCCTCTCCCCAGGTCCGTCGCCTCCCACACATTAAGCAGACACCATCTTGCTGAAATGAGCAATTTGCTCCCATACACTTCATTTAAACCCTGGATTATCGAGGCCCAATACTCTTGAATTTTGGGGCAGGCCCACATTACATGAAAGAAGCATGGCTGTTTTAGCAGGCCAGAGCAGGCTTGTGGCCTATGGGAAGGCAGGATTGAGTACCCCTGCCGTGGAAGTTGTAACCTCTGTGTCTGTCCTATATGAAATGCTGAACCAGCTATGATTCTCACTCTACATGCTATGACTACTAGCTAGTATTAGTGAAACATAAAAAGTGAAGGAAAAAATAAACTAACTGAAATAACAGCCATCCTAAAACCATGCTGTCCACAAATCTCTTGAACTTAGTCACCCGCCCGCACATCTGTTTCTTCCCCTCCACTGCTTCCCTAGTGCACACTGTCTCTTGATAGCGTTTTAAAATCCCAACACGACCAAACACTTGAGCCATTTCTGTCCTGCGACCACTTGCCTGCCCCTCAGTGCTTTCATTCAGCCTCTAGGCCACCCGATCACTGAAGAGCTAACCCGTAGCATAACATGATTCACCAAGCTCTGGAAAATGTGAATCATTGATGAAAATGCTTGATAATGCAGCTCTCCGATTGGACGTAAGGGCCAGCAAGGTGGGGGAAGATGGGGTGTTTTACTGTATCTTTCTGAGAAAGCGCAAGTTGGATTTTCATTTGTGTCTGTTGTTTCCCTGCATGGGTCAGGTGGGATTCTTCGTTAAGTGCTTCATTTGTAAAATATTAAGTGCCAGGGCTCTGACCAGGAGGCCACTGCAGCTTGCACCACCCATCGCCCTTGTCGTCGCTGACAAAACAACTACTCTCTCTCGCATGTTAACGCGACGGTCCAAATTATTCCAGGTCCCCAAAGCTAAAAAAAATGGCTGGGGAGGTAGGTATTAGCAATTCTAATGTATTTTGTATTCCTAAACAACCCATGTCCTGCTCATCTCTAAATTAGATGAGCAGCGCCACCATGCGGTAGACCGTTTTCTAAATTTTAGTATTAGTGGGATCCTACTATTTTTTCTCCCTGATTTTTCAGCATATGTATAGTGCTGTCAGATCACTGTGTTGCAGCCCCTTTTAGTTTTTCCTATTTACATTCATTTGCATAATGTTCCATTCCTATAAATGTGTTGCAAGTTGTTAATGTGCATCCGTGATGTCATTATTAAAAATCGTTATAATAAGCAGAGTTTAAATAAAATAGATTACCCCGTGAATTTAACACAGAGCTGTAAAATGTACACTATTTCTTTGATGATGACCATAGAACTACCCAAACACTAGAGACGATCTGATTTCGGAGCACAGCTTCTATAGTTGTAGCTCCACTTTTGTGGCCTGTACTGGCATTGTGATAGTGCCCTGCTCTGCATTTTATGTGCTTAAAACGAATAACTCAATTTGATGAAGCTGTTTTTCACAGTATACAAAAAAGATAAGAAATGTAATTTCCCGCCAAGTGGGCAATACTTGGCCCTTTGACAATTTCTGTGTTTACTTATATATTGAAGAAATATATTTAGTGTAGGAGTAGAGATACTTAATTACCAGCTGGAGATGTGTTTCCACCTGCAAGCCCACTCAAAATTGTTGTGCATTCCTTTCATGTAGGCTAAGTAGGGTACTACTTGCCGCTCCAATATTTTTTTATTCTCTGCCCCGTCTTTTTTTGTACTGGTGGTAAAAACGTTTTAATTCTTAGGTTAGACAAGATAGTTTAATTTTTCTAAAATTTTATATTATATACTTATAGGGCCTTTCTGCCAGTCCTGTTCATCCATTGGTCTGTGGTTGTGTCATTCACCTTTTTCTTCCGCCCTCTGCAGTGTACAGCATGGGGCAGTGGGCCAGCCCCCTTTAGCAAATGGCTACCTTCACTGTTAGTGATGGCATTCTGCTCTTGCACAAAGAGCGCATCGACACAAAGTAGTTCACTTCAATACTACGGACTACCATGGCAAAATGTGTTTTGTGAGACCCCCAAAAATATTTTCTTTTAGCCAATGTTTTTTAGGTCTCACCTAGGCAGCGCTTGCGCTGTCTCTTTGAGACATGCTGTATTCAGGATATGGTTGTATCAATAATTACGTTATCTGGGTGTTAGATTCTAAATATTAATTTACCATATAAGAACCACACTTCTGATTTTGATGGCCCTTGAGATTTATTTCACTTTCATTTAATTATTTTCAACAAAATATTTTAGACATTTCTCCCATGTCTTTTTGAAGGGCAACCTTTTCTCCTTTGTTCATATATATATTTCACAGTAACATTTCAAAATAAAAATACAATGTAATCACATATAATGACGTGAAAAATCAAAATGATACAATTGTGAAGTAGACCAGTCCTTTAATTCTAAATACATAACACCTGGCGGAAATTTCATTTATGAATAAATAACATTGTATATCCTGCCGGTGTGAGTTAGTGGGGATGTGATACTAAAGAATTAGGCATTTTGTCCTATTTCCTAACTAGTACTAATTTGATTACAAATGTTCTTCACCCCACAAGCTGGGGTATGGGCATAAAGCTACGCCTACTTTCCGCCCATCTCTTTAATTGGCTCATGTCCCTGTCCTTTGGAAATGGTGGTTTTTCAATGGTCATCAAGCTTAGTAGTCCCTCCTTAGTACCGCCTTGGCTTTTCTTGTAACCTCCCATGAGAACACCCCCTGTTACATGTGTTGTTATGCCCTAGGTTTTAATTGCAGACTCAAGGCACTATTTTCTTAAAGGTCTTCAGACAGGACTCTCACTTTGCCCTAAACTATGTTGGCAGTGGTTACTTTACTCACTAGCACATCTCACATTTATATTAGACCTATAAATTCCCCTTAATCAGCTCCACATAGAGTACAACCTAATCTGGAATTAATGTAATAATTCTTTTGTCACATTTCAAAGCTACTAATTGTATATATGGACATAGCTAAATGAATGTACTAGTGGTACTCTCTTGCATGCAATGCGTTATGGGTAGGGTGGATTTACTATATCTTCTGCAGGGTGCAGTACCATATGTGACCAAAGGTTTACGATGCTCACCAGGGACCTATAGGAGCAGCTTGCGGTACTACACCTAGACAAGCAGTGCTGGTGCCTTGCTCACTAGCGACCTCTAGGAGCAGCTTGTGGTACTGCACTTAGACATGCAGTGCTGGGGCCTTGCTCACTAGGGACCTTTAGGAGCAGCTTGTGGTACTGCACCTAGACAAGCAGTGCTTGTGCCTTGCTCACTAGGGACCTCTAGGAGCAGCTTGCGGTACTGCAACAAGACATGCAGTGCTGGTGCCATGCTCACCAGGGACCTCTAGGAGCAGCTTGCGGTACTGCAACTAGACAAGCAGTGCTGGTGCCTTGCTAACTAGGGACCTCTGGGAGCAGCTTTAAGGTACTTCATGTACATTTCCCTTCATCAGCTCCATAAAGAGCAAACCTAATTCAGAATTAATATAATAATTATTTTGTCACATTTCAAAGCTACTAATTGTATATATGGACATAGCTATTTGAATGTACTCGTGGTACTGTCTTGCATGCAAAGCATTATGGGTAGGGTGGATTTACCATATCTTCTGAAGGGTGAGGTACCATATGTGACCAAAGGTTTATGATGCTCACTAGGGACCTCTAGGAGCAGCTTGCAAGATTGCACCTAGACATGCAGTGCTGGTGCCTTGCTCACTAGGGACCTCTAGGAGCAGCTTGCGGTACTGCCCTGAGACATATAATGCTGGTTCCTGGCTCACTACACAAGCATTTGCAATGCACCTGGTCTCGCATTACTGAAAGTATGAGCTATTGGTGTTGCATTATCATTTGCAGTGCCAATACCTCGAAGTATCAGTAATGCGAGACCTATTGCATTGCAAATGCTTGTTTTCATAGAATTCAAGGGACTTGTAGTCCTGGTTTTATACTGGGTAAAATATAATTTAGAAGTCTCAGGATTCTAAGAAAAAAAACCGGGCTGGCCTAACCAGTCACACCGGACATTGGAATACCTAAAAGCTATGTTTATACAAGCTAAAGCAATAGGACCATAGTGCATTGTAAGCAAATGATAGTTATACATTTACATATAAGCTTGTTTGACCTTCAATATTGTGATTTGTTAGGTCTCAGCTAGACAGCGGATGGTCTGTCTCTTTGAGACATGTTGTTTACAATCAGTGGGCTACAGTCCGCCCACAGGCTTACCTTTGGTAACTTTAACATCGCTCTTGTATCCTTTGTTCCCGTTTGTCCATGGCATGCATGCATCATGCATCCTCTTGTGTTTGGCCCTCCCCAAGAGCAAGGACCAAATATTTGTATCCATATACCACTTCTATTTTTCAGAGTGCTGTGTCTGCGTAACAGCTGCCTTCTTGGCCTCAGCATGCAGTCACTTTCATGGTGCAAGTCATGCTCTGTTCCAAATGTGTGAAATGATTCTGTCAACCTTTAACCCACACCACCGTGTGCACTCACATCTAGGGTGCACACTCAGCCCCATTTGATAGTGTGATCTTGGTTTTGCTACTGTATAACTTCTTGGTGCCACACCTGCTCAAATGGGTAAGGGCCGTCCGGGAATTAAATTAACTTTTAAAAAACTTCTTTATCTATTAGCTACTCATGCAAAGATTAGGAACCAGCTGGAAGGAAGTGGAAGACCTGTAGCCTGTGATTTTAAATTCACAAATTGTAGGTGTAGTAGCCGGCTACAGTACAGAAACCAACTGACTTAAAATTCAAATCATCCGTTAGTACCGAGAACTATAGCTGAAACATATGTAAAGAAAAATAAAGCAATATTTGCAGTATTATAGAGACTAACATTTGGTAAAAGCCACTGCTATTCAACATGGCTAAAAGACACTGATTTGACAACACCAATAGCTCTTCGATTGCCGAGAACTATTGGCTTTCCTAATGCTTGTTCTTTTTGTTTAAGCACTCCATGAGAGTACATATGTTTTCTGCTCTCTCTCCTGTGTACTCTTTTCCCACCCCCACCCACATTGCATCCTCTCAACCCAACCCACACTCGTGTTGGTTGTCCCACTGCTCTCTATGAGAAGTGGTTATCAGCGTATGAGAATGCATTAGCTGTTTCCATTAAAAGGGTGATCATGCCACAGCTGTCTGTGTATTGAGTATTCAGTAGCTGCTTGTATGAGGCAGAAGTATTTGTCCTGAGCAATGAACCTCTGGTCATAAAACCCTGGCCTTATCTTTACAGCAAGAAGGCACTAGGGCAATGTTCTGAAAGGTTGCCTTGGGCATGGTACATACACTGGAATCTCACCCGTTCTCTTCAGGAGCGTTTGATTGCTGTTTTAGCTGTTCAGCAAGCTATAAAAAGCTTGTGTGACAAAAGCTACTCATGACCAGGATGCATGAAATAGCAAAAGTTGTACCTTAACTAAAAGCTGATGGCATACCCTGCCAATTTAGGGCGAACAAATCAAAACCAAAGGGGATGATGGATGGAGTGTTGAACATTGCAACTTTGTTCGCCCTACATTGGCAGGGTATGCCCAGACGTGGGTCCCTTGCTCACTTTGCCACTGGATTCAAGCTAGCCTGGCTGATGACGGCTGATTAGCCAGAAACCGGTCCCAGGATGCTTGTTTCCGGTCCAGGGAAGACATGGCTTGGCAGTTTTGGCTGGACTGTTCCCATGAGGCACAGGGTCAGACTGATTTGCATATGGCCATGTCTGAACTGGGGTGGCGGAGTGAGCTAAAGAATGATGATGGATTAAACCCAGATCATTTGACTGGGGGTGAGTGCTTGTAATGTTCAACACTCCGTCCATCATCCCCTTTGGTTTTGCTATAAATAGATTTGGTCTTTGTGCAACATCTGGTTAATGTCCTGATTCAAATGAAGTCAGGTTTTTAAATACATGCTGTTCGCCATCAAAGGCTAAAACCAATGTAGCACTGTATTGATAATCATGCAATGATATTACAGTAAAAGCCAAATAAGATGTTCATCTTGGTTTGAACAATGCTTTGAACTACGGGACCCACAATGCATTACTGCCCTCAACAAATGCAGTATGTGTGCTCTCACTTAGAAGTTATTTAACAAAAAACAGATCACTCATTTCAAATCAACATCATGTACTCACAAGCAGTGATGGATGCTAGAGACCATAAGTGATTGGGCAGTGGGTGGGGTAGCAGGAAGGGGGGTTTGAAAATAAAAATAAAAGATCACTTACATGTGTACAGCCATCACCTCTCCTCCAACCTCTTCTGTTCCTGACTCCAGGCAGCACACAGGCTCCCAGAATACTCTAAGCTCTAAGCCAATCACAATTCTGCTGTCATGCTGGTAATAGAATTACCAGCATGACAGCAGTATTGGAATTGGTCTGAATGGCCTGGTTTGCCACTCAGACAGTGCCTGGGAGACTGTGACTGTTCTCCACCCGGCTGTGCAACACAGCTGGGTAGAGAAATGCTAAGTGCGCATTGCGGTTTGGCCATCCTAAGACGGCCAGCCAAACCGACATGTGCACTTATGGTGCCCACCACTCCTCCTCACTGCTGGTTGCTGCTGTCCGTCAGGATAGCACAGCCCGCCCCGCCCCGGCTCAGCACTGAAAAATGAAATGATAATAACATTGTGTTATTATCATTTTATTTTTCCTTTTTGCACTGGTCAGAGAGCAGTGGGGTGACACTCCTCCGCCTTAAAGGAGGAGCCGCCTCTGTTCACAAACTTTTCAATATCAAAGACTAAAAGCAAGACGTTATATAGCTAAGAAACTACCAAGTAAGCCGAATAAGAAGTTCATCTTGGGTCGAACAATGCCTTGAACTACTGGACCCACAATGTATTATTGCTGTCAAAAGGTTTGCATAGAGACAAATGTGAAGATTCACTATGTTAAGATATCTAGTTTAGAATATAATTCAAACACTTGTCACATACAAAATGTAGTAATAGCCAATGGACACCTATTGTTTGTAATTGTAGGACTTTGTTTCACAAAATGCCTCCTAGAGGCGTAATGAGATATATTTATATATAGAGAGTGAGGAAATAGTCTATATTATATGGTGTGGTTGTGTGACCTCACCATGTAATACATTAGCAACCCCTTTAGGAACAGTCAGGTTTCTTTAGTTAAAGCCTTAGCTCAATCCTGGGTAGCTGTGGCTCTGAGCAGTGAGGCTTATACCAAGGAACATGTGTAAAGATTTAAACAGCACCAAAATGATTGAAGGAGAAATACACTAGACACTCAAGAAATCCAACAACAATTTGTAAAACTAGATTAGATTTGTATGTAAATTTAGACAACAAAACAAAAAAGATCCATCGGAAGGTTCCGAAGATACAGAATTTACAACGTATAGCAAATCAACACTTTTTACGTAACCATTTACAAGCAATGACAACTTCAACAAATTTGACACTTAGAAATGTTTTCAGGAAAACCTTTGTTAAGTAGCAATGTGGTTACTTAACGTTACTGTAGGCAGCCAACTCCATCAGGGAGCCAGCCAGGGAAACCAGGCAGGCCTGCAGAAACATGTACCTGCCAAGAAACGCAGTCTTCAGTTCAGTTCCCACGTCAGTGGCTCCTTTTACTTTAATGGAGTGGTCCTGATGTAAGGATACAGGGTGCCGAAGATGCTCAAGAATGCTGAAGATGCTGTGTGGTTGAAGGAGGTGTTCCTGGGGCTACTCCCCGGTCCACGGGCTCAGTGAGGTGACCCTGGGCACAGGAGTTGATGTCCCTTGAAGCAGTGGCGTAACGAAACTTGAGGGGCCCCCCCTGCAAAGTACATGGAGGGGCCCCCCATTCTCCATGCCGGTCAAGAGCTCTCAGGCCAGCGACCCGCCATACTTCCCATGAAACACATACAAACGTGCCTCCCTCTGTCTAGTAGACCCTCTCTGAAAACCAGGACATGTGCTAAAATGGTTGAAATCTAATATGACAGCTGGTGAAAAACCTGGACTGTCCTGGTGAATCCAGGACACCTAGTCATCCTAGGCCCTCCATAGGTTGGTGGCTTGTGCTCTTCTCTAGTAGTCAGTGCTAGCTGCGAAGCAGGGGCTCCTAGTGAGGCACTGCAGCAGAGGCAGGAGCCAATGAAAAGTACCAAGAGGAAGGATGCAGCCATGGACTATCATTTAGAAGTCGCCAGGGATCGCACCTGCGACACATTGCTACCAATGGCACTCGCCTTGCGACCCATGACACTCCCCTTGCAACCCATTGCAGGCAGATCAAAATGAAGAGCAGAAGGCAAACAGGATGCCGATAAGAACGGTCTACTTTCAGAAACTTCTTGTGTCAGCCGTTTTCTGTTTTGTGAAATAAATGTATTCATCCTGGCAATGTATGCTCTGAAAAACTTTCCTCGGTTGTCTTGATTGCAAAGATTAATACGATATACGATCCTTAAAATGTAAAGCCTTGTTTCTCTATTCTGCCCAGATAAATATATTCCAAATTACAATTGTAAAAGGAATAGATGGCCCTGAATAGGGTGCCCCTGGTGACATGGCCTATCTGGTAAACTTACTATACATTAATACCAGCCCAAGAGCCTGATGAAGAGGAGATTGTATATCTGATAGATATTGAGAACAGAGCCAAACTTTGCAATTATAAAAACTTTTAAAAAATAAATTATGTGACACCCCACCAAGTCAGCTATGCCAGGTTTGACAAACTCCAGACAGTCATGACCTTCGAGCCAATAGCATGTTGCATTTTTGGAGATGTTATTCATTTCCCTCATGTATGAGGTTGGAAATCCCACCATTCAGTGTGCTTAGCTGAAGAGCTGGAAATGTCTGAGGGTATCACACTTGCTATATATCAATCTCACATAGATGCACATATTCACTCCATGCCTCTCTCTAGAGTATGCACACACAGCCTGGCCATTTGGAACTTCATGATTCTGATTGTGCGGAGTCAAGGGATGCCTACCCGGGCTTGAGCCTAGGCTACTATGCTTCACAGGTAGGAAAAGACAACAAGGAGACAGTGAGGCAAGGGAGAGGGCAAACACGTACGGCAAATAAAGAGCATAAGGGAGAAGCTGAGTGAGACAGAGACAGAAGTACAAAGAATGGAATAGACAGGAAAGAGAAACAAATCTAGACTTATAGAGGGATATTGAGGAGAACAGCAAAAGAGGAAGAGAAAATGAGTCAGACGACTAAACAGAGAGTCAAAGAGAGTATGAGAGGGATAGAGGAATACATATGGAAAGACAGAGAGGGCAAAGCGGGGCACGAAAGTGAGCCTGGGGTAAAGAAGAAGAAAGTGGAAAACATAGAAAAAGAACACAAGCATGAGAGAGAGGGGTATCCGCATACAGTTTCTAAGCGCTGTTATTAAGGTTTTAACTCAATGCCAGTATTATTGATTTTCAGATTTTAACTCTTGTTACAGCGCTGGCATTTCTAGGTGAAATAAGTTCATAACCTTTAGATGAGCAACAAGAACAAGCACACTGTTACACATAAGTGGGTGTGTTTCCATTCTGGGCAATGAGGACCTACGTGTTTTGCATTGTTTTATGGTCATTGAGACCCTCAGTTGTCTCAGGTTGTGTACCTGATAACACTTAAACTAAGTGCCCACATGCTGCTTTCAAGCTGAACAAGTGTAATCAAAAGAACTGGACACTCTGACAAGTCTGAATCAGAGCTTTGAGTACCAAGACATTAGTAAAGGAAAAGCCAATAGAGCACATTGTATGTGGGAGCTATTCTGTTGCTGAAATCTGCCATGTATCTGCAGAAGCGGTCAATAAAACCTTATTGATAATATTGTTTAAACTTGGACCCCGTAGACTCCTCAAGTCTGAAACCGACTCACGCATCCATGATGTCACCAGCAGGTGGTTAGCCAAAGCAGAAGTGCGCAACGATCTTAGGAGCATCTGGTGACAGTGAGCTCATTCAATCATGTTGGACGAGTCCCTGGGGCGTGTGCTGAGATAGACGTCACAGGGGGTTGACTCATGAGTGGCACAAGGTCTTGTTAGTGAAACTGCACTTCAACACTAGTTTACACGCTTTCATTGCTAACCACAGGGCAATGACTTCTAAAAGAGTTCCTGCTTTTACTATTTGTTTTGTAGGTGTGGGTTCACTTATAGTTCTATTTACAATCATATATTAAAAACTGAATTAAAAAAAAAAACTAACTGGTTGAACATCTAATTTGGCTGGTAGGAGCCAGAACCCTGCCTGCTCGATGGCAAGTCCCTCTCTTGTCCTTCCTCTATTTCTCTACACAGTCCTTCCGACCCCACACTTCAGTTTCCCGCCTCTGCCTGACCCCTTCCCTTCCATCAGGTCTCTTGCATCTTCTGTTCTTCGCCCTCATGGTCCACTAGTGAGAGGGAGTTACCGGCCCTGGCACAGAGATGTGCCCTTTGGTCCATGAGCCCTGCAGGAGAGGTCTTACTGAGACACCCCTCCCCCGCTCACCCCCTCTAGTGACCCTCGTTTCAGGATCAACTGCTTATTCCTGTATTTTCATCCAGCCCGACAAAAGCGGTTCAATGAAAAGTTCCAATTTGACCAGAATTGCATTATCAGGCAGCATAACAATTCAGCGCTTCCTGCCTCACTACGGGTGTTTCTAAATGCTGTAAATAATAAGTGATGGCATTATCCAATGTCATGATTCTCAATTTACTGGCTTCAGAAGGATGTAGAGACAAGTGGGCCTCGCAAGGATTAAGGCTATGAACTGCAAGTCACTGAAGTACCATTGAGAAAGTTATTTCAATAGTAGATATAATAAAACTTTGTTATAAAAACTTGATACTTTTCAATTATTTTTGAACTTGTAAATCTTGAATATTCCTTTTTCAACGTGGAATACAGATTCAATAATTGTATACCGTAGCCGTCTTTATGATCTTTTAATTAAAAAAATAAAGCTAAAAAAACATGGACAATGCCTCGGAAATATGACAAACAAGCATTTTCACTCTGGGTTTCTATGTGTCGTTTCTGAACTTTTAACATTTAGGCCTTGAATACGAATGCGTCGTTATTTTGTGATCCCTGCGCAAACACCTGTTTGCAAACATTGAAGTTACAAGAAATCTGCCCCTCGGAGTTTTGCTTCCGTTATGTTTCAGCAAATAAGACACGTGAAAATGCAGCAGATGGAAACAACACAGTGAATAACCAAATGTGCAGATTTTAGTGCAGAAAGCGTCAAAATCCACAGTTATTTCCTATTATTGGGGAAGAACTTGTAATCGGTACTGTTTGTCACAGCTGCTAAAATCAATCCTCGGGACCCAGTGGCTGTACTCACAGGTTGCCGATAGCACTGTCCCATGGCCATTGGGGTACTCACATGCTGCAGACAGCACCCCTTCCCTCCCCTCCCTGTCTCCTAGCGGAAGCTGCACCCACAGGAGACCCACAGGACACCTTCCTTTATCCCCTGTCTGGGCCGTACTCACATGGCCCTTGCCCCCAGCCCGGGCAAAGCTTCTGTCTGTAACCACGTCGGAGCCAAAGTAGGTTTGTTGTGGGTACTCACAGGCGGGCAGTGTGCGTCCTCCGGGGCCCATGCCCCTCTGTCCTGCCATGGAGCGGAGTACAGGACTAAGCGCACAGGTGCTTTCCCACAGGGTGAGGGAGGGCAGAGAGGAATGCCCAGCATTGTGCAGAATAACTTGCCCTGTCTTGACAGAACGGAGTGAAACCTTCTGCCAGGGGCGTAACAAACACCCCCACATCCCGTGATCGTTTTTTCTTCAATTTGCATGGGACCATCATCTTATAAGACTCACTAGGCCCGGGTCCTACGTTTTAACCCTTTAAATCGATTATCTAAAAGCGTTGACACTTGTAGGATTTTTGAGTATTTTTTTAGAGTACGTGGCTCAACTCACTGGGCTCTTTCAATTTTGCTCTGGAAAGAAGATTCCTCACCAACAACACTGTTTCAAACACTGATTTCTTAATAAAAATAAAAAAAATGAGTCATAGCATTAAGGTGTCTGACAATGGGTATGCCATGTTAGATGCTTTGCTTTCCCTATCTACTCTGTCTACCTACAGCAGCCCTGCCTTGCCCTTCAGTGAATTTCACTATTGCAACTTCTGAGGCTGCATCGATTCCATCATATCCATTCGGTAGGGATTCTATAAAAGATGGCAAACTTGGATTCCTTTTGATTTAAACTGAAGGGCAGTGACCTGTACTGTGACCCATCTCCAGGGCATCTCCTGTGGGCATCTCCTGTGCCATTTTCACAAATGTTTTCTCTCCATTGCTCACTTTCTTTAATAATACTTCAAAATAGGATGCATGGTTTTCATCTTCCCTGAAACAAATAGTTTATGGCCTGTTCTAAATAGGTATTTATATCCCTCAGATGGTTGAATCTACTGACCTATTCTTGATATTCCAGTGATCACTAAGGTTCTGAAGATGATAGCCACCTCCCAGCTACAAAGCGATTGTGAGTTTGTAAGTATTCACACCATTATGACAAAGACCTGCCAACCTATAGCCTGCTTTTGAGGTGTGAGAAGAGGAGGCAGTGCCTTTGAAGGGGTGAAATCAGGAGAGGGGGTGGGGCTTTGAGACCCTTACTGCCTCACCACTGTTAGAGGGGCTTTGGAGATGAGGCCAAGGAGAGATGGCAGGGCCGGACTGGGAACCCAAAGCAGCCCTGGCTAACTCAATCAGAATCAAAAGCATTGTTATAAGAAGCAATTGAAAGGTAGCCTGGTGTTTCCACCATGACTGGTAGTATTAGGACCTAAACAGACGTGCGCTGGTCATGCTGCATTGTAGAAGACACACTAAAACAAGTGCCAGAGAATGGACTCAAAGATCCTGCATGTGGCAAAACTGCCAGGAAGTGGATTTCACCATTTCTGACAAGACTGCTTTTGGGTTAGTGTAACTTTGTATCATACTGCTGTTTAAAGAAATAGTTTTTTAATCATAACAATGCTTTCATTTGTGAGGCAGAGACTAAAACGAGGTGATTCGTTTGGCTTTCTTAAAAGAAATATGGAAGTTATGGGTCTGGCTTCCGGATAATCAGTCTTCCACTGCAACATAATCCTGGTCCCCCCAAACTCCCCTCCTGCCCTCACCCCACGCAGAAAGAGCACTGGGTTAACATGCCTACTTACAGGGATCCCTGTAAATGGACATCTCAGGACTGTAACTCTGAGGGCCCCCACCCCCATCCTTTTTCCGGGCCGGGCTCTTACTGAAGAGAAACAATGTAACTTGTCCTGGGTCAGTGGAGGAGCTCAGAGCAGGCTGCACACTGCAGCTGCGTTACAGCAAGAGTCAAACAGCTCTCCACCGATGAGCTGAGGGGGCCCCCTTCACATACTTAACACTGAGGGCCCACGCACTGCGGGGGCTGCGGGGGCTGCGGGGGTGTTTGTTACGCCCCTGTCTTGAAGTCCTCTATAGCTTGGCAGAAGTCCAGTCACCACTGGGCTACCAGTCACCCGGTTCATCGGTTTTAGTGGTTTTCTTGTTCTGGCAGTACCTTCCCTTCTGGGCAACCTAGCTGTACACGGACCACTCTCCTGGGTTCAGCAGTCTCAGGGGCAATTTAGGAGCTTTGGCTACACAGCGGCAAGGATTGCCAATTCGGGAATCTGTGCTACTAACTTTTCCCAGCAGGCTTCTTCAGCTTTTGTGGTCCTGTGATGCGAACAAGAGGTCAGCCATCTAACCCTTGGAGTATCTTGCTTCGGCTGGACTCCGGAATTGACTTCTCCACAAGCAGGACACAGCAGGCACAGTCCCTTTTCCTTTGCTAGCCACCAGATACAGCAGGTGCAGTCCATGTCAGTGCAGCCTCTCATTGCTGGGTCATGGCTGCAGCAGGGCAGTCCTTCTTCAATCTTCTTCTCAAGTCCAATGACAACTGATAACAAGTTGCTCTTTTTTTAATGCTGACAAAGTGCCCTGTGGGGAGGTCCCAGTCTCCAGCCAATGGACCATGTGGTCCCTTCCCTCTTGAGGAATACTTCCTGTGAATTGTGGCATCTAGCTATCCGGGAAGGCTCCATTCTGCCCGCTCTCAAGATGGCAGAACCAGTGGCGGCTCGGCGAGGGAGTGCTGTGGGGTGGTGAGGCAGGGCAGGGGAGGGGCAGGTTGGGGGGTTAGTGGAGTCTGACATACGACGGACAGGAGTAAGGTAAGTAATTAAATAAATAAAACAATTTACCTTGCGCGTGCTGCATCGCAGAGCACTCCCTCCCCGCAGCACTCCCTCGGCGAGCCACCACTGGGCAGAACCCCTCTCCTGGCATGTAAGGCTCCTTAGCTAAACCCTTGGCTACCAAGCGTGCTACACGCCCCTGAAAAATAGTTTGACAACTGGCTTCCCCTCTCTGTCCCGAGAGCCAGTCTTTCTACCTAAACAATAGAGCAGCGCCTCTTCCATTTGTATGCCATTTGCCGATCAAAGGCGGATTCCACTTTGAAGCTCGCCATTTAGGCCACCACCCATGTGGCGTCCTGCCAGGGAGAGGTAACAACTCTCCTTTATGCAGGCTTCTATGGTCACATTTCCTGGGAGTCATATACACGTCTCTCCAGGAAGGCAGAAAGCTGTTTCAGGAACAGCCCTATGTGCAATCGTGAACATGCATAGGATACTTTGGGCAACAAAATGGCATCTTTGCAAAAGCTGTACACAGCAGTTACATTAATTTTGACTTGGGCATCAAGTCGGGGTTAATGTAACAAGTTGTTTGAATCTTTACTGTATCAATTTTAGTAGCGCCAGTCTGAAGTTAGCATGGCTGAGGTGCTAGCTTGTAACATTCCCCTCGCCACGGAGTTACTAACCTTTTCCACAGTAAAAACCACAATTGAGGGTTTTCACTGCTGGAACAGGTAAAGGTACACATTCCACTTTCCAATATACAGCACCTTGCCTTAGGGCTTGACAGGCCTACCTTTGACTTACATATATTGAAAAGGAAGGGTGGGCTTTTCCATTACTTTAAATGGCACAGTCGAGTTAGCAGTTTAAAACTGCCTTTCTAGTCTGCAGTGGCAGACCGGGAGCCAGGTTTTACTTTAGTCATACCCAGGGTGGCAAAACCAGTGCTGCAGTCCCTGGGGTAACCCTCTAACTTACAGGCCTGAGTACCGTGGGTACCATATACTAGGGACTTACAAGTATGTTTATGCCAATTGGGTAGCAGCCAATCAAACATACATATTTGTAGGCCAGAGAACTGGCATTAAGGTCTGGCTAGCAGACCTCAGTGCACTCTCAGAGTCAAAAAACCAGGAGCATCAGTCCAAAACCTTAGAGGTGACCATACAAAAAGAGACTTTACCTTACATAGAGATTCTAAAATAAAACTAATTTAGCAATGATCAAGACCTACTGGGTAGAAAAGCATTAGCTTTCTCTTATCTCCCTTTTCTGCATTATAAAAAAAGCTTTTTCTTTACTGACTCTTGGGAGTGCCTCTACTTACCGACTTTCTTGGATAATGAAGACAACACTTCTACAACTAGATATCCGACATCTACTGCTACCCCGACCGACAACCCACTGTCTTCAACCTCCTCCTAATACCTGCAGACTCCACCAACCTCCACCTGCTCACCTACTGGAAGCCACTCACACGCCGAACAAGTTAGACATCATGATCACGATACACTCTAGAAGCAGAGAACAATGTTCACAAGGAACTCATTTCAAGCCACATTGTTAATTCAGCAAGCTAAATATACTTGCATCAGGTTTAGTCAAAACACATATAAACAATTTAAAGTAGGACCTTAACTCTATTTGGTCACGGCAAAATTACCACAATGTATAATATCTGTAATCGATACACAAAAAAGCCCAAGAAAAAATACGTCAAAAACGATTCTTCACTTCAGCAGAAGTGGACATGGTTTATTCTTTAATCATCATTTATACCACAATTATAGATCTTAATACAATTGCATTTTAATTATTGCAGTACACGCACGACATGTTGATAAGTGAGCCCCAGTGAAGTGATCTTAACCTAACGTAGTGAAAACTAAGTGAAAAATAAACAGGGGAAGGTTTGTTAAAAACAGCAAAGAGGAGCTTTAAACAATATGATGTATCTTTCTCGCTCTCTCTTTGTAATTGTAGACGGCGTTTCGACCCACTCTCGATACGGGGTCTCTTCAGGACAGCTTTTCTGGGGACTAATGTAAGAAAGGTCTCAGTGCGAGAAGTAGAAATGTAATAATGGTGGGCTATAGAGACGCGCAATGGCTTACCTATAGAATTTTATGTCTGAATCTTAGTCGTATGATCCCACAAGTCTGGGGACGGGAACCGCTGGACAATGCAGGGCTTCGAATGGAACTAGGTCCGTGGTTATCAAGAGCCTGTATATGGGGAACAGAGTAGGTATATTTTAATGCACGCATTCATACGTGCAGGACACACAGAAGATTGATTAATAGAACACCCATGCTGCTGGGTTGGTGACTAGTAGTATCTAGGAGATCGTCCGCATAGGCTGAATGCCACATAGGGAAGATTGATTCTCCTAAAAGGATTATCAGTGTCCTAGTACCAGGGACTTAATAGTATGGCAGCTACCGCGCATTAGTGGAACTATGTTGTAAAGCATGGCTGTATGACAACACCGAGGGACTATGTGAGTATTAATTTAAAGCGTTAACGATATTAGCCCATTAACCATTCTCATGTTCCACATCGCAGGTAATTATTTTAAAAGAAAAGAAAAGAAAAACGCCATAATGGCCACTTACACGTTAGGAATTAGCGCATCAGGGCAACGTATCTCAGTAGAATTAGGAGTCAATCAATGGTGGAAGCGGGATGCAATAGGATAGGGTCCTGTGACGAACTGAAACGAGACCGTAGGAAACTGGTTACTAGGATGTCGAGGGAGGGGAGGTGGGTAGGGGAGGGGGGTGATTTTTTGGGGGGGTTGGGTGGTTTCTAACAGACTTCAGGTACTTACTTAAGCGTCGTAAGTTCAGACTTCTCAATAGAGGGTTCCGATGGAGTATAGGACGCCAGCTACCAGGAAGTATTTATCTCTTAGGAATTCGTGCATTGTAGTGCATGCACATAGAGACCCCGCGGGGAGGATTATCGGGCGGCCATCTTAGAGTGGCAAGGGAAACCATCTCAATTGTTAGGCATAACTTGTAATACAGGTTCCCAACAAAATAACTGGGATTGTGCAATGAAATTCTTGGGGTAATTGATTACGATAATGTATACAATTCACCATAAAGTGAGTGAGCACATGAGTTAATGTGGTGATTCGGAAATACACCCAAATTCATTTTTTGTTGTACATGACAGTAATACATATATGGTTTTCAACATGTCAGTTTCCGCTGGGGTCACATATTATACCTAATTCTACTTTGCAATTAATCACATTTGCACAAGTATTGCCTTCATATTTAGACATCACAATTTGACTTGTATACAACAATAAAAACGTGATTTATCATAGTGCAGAACTTAAAATCATTAGTGTGCTACAATATACAGTGATTAACTTCAGAGCGAGGATGAAGGTAGTCAGAGCACTGACTTGCTATTTATAGTTTACTACATTTTAGTGAAGGCTAATGAACCTGCGCCATTTCTCTAGGCTATTCAATCCCTTCTGAGTAGATTCACATTTATACGGTTAGTCAGAGCCCTGGCTATCTGTTTGTAGTTTACTACATTTTAGTGAAGGCTGATGAACCTACGCCATTCCTCTAGGCTGTTCAATCCCCTCTGTGTGGATTCACATTTATCGATCCATTTGCATTCCAAGGATTGCAAAATCAGAGAGATAGCACCACCTCTGGGGGGTATCCTGGCTTTTTCTATCACCTGCCATTTTACATTATCTGCTGAGTGTGCTTTCTCTTTGTAGTGGTCAACCAGAGGGGCATTCTCTACTTGACAACGAATTCTACTTCGGTGTTGGCAGATGCGTGCTTTCACTGGTTGGGTGGTCTGACCAATATAGATCAGGCCACATGGGCACCAGATACAGTAGATGACATTGGCCGTTGAGCAATTTGAGAAGTCACGTAGGTTAAAATTTATGTTACCATGGGAACAAGATTTAGTTTCTATGGTGAACCTACAGGCAACACAGCTTCCACATTTGAAATGCCCTGTTACTGGGGGGAGGGACCAGAGATCATGGAGAGTACTTTTAGTTTTGGTAATGCTGGTGTCAGAGTGAACCAAATGGTCTCTTATATTTTTGCCTTTTCTAAAAGAAAACAAGGTTGTTCTTGGCAGGCGTTAAGAGTATTTAGGGTTGGCCAGTGTCTTCTGATTGTTTTTTGGACTTGTGTGCTCACTGGGCAGAAGGTAGTTACACAAACAGTCTGAGTGGTGGGAACTTTGATAGTTTTTGTGAGCAATATTTCACGTGGGCTAAACCATGCCCTTTTCATAGAGGTTTTAACCAATCTTTTGGGATATCCTCTTTCCCGCAGTCTGGTACTTAGTATATTCGCTTCTCTGAAGAAGTCATCTTTCTCCGTGCAGTTTCGCCGAAGTCTTAAAAATTGTCCATAAGGTAAACCATCCTTCAGAGCCCTGGGATGGAAACTGTTATACTGTAAAAGAGTATTTCTATCCGTGGGTTTGCGATAGAGGGTCACATTTAGTTGATTGTTGTGATGTCTGATTTTCAAGTCCAAAAAAGGGACCATCTCTTTGTCTTTGCTATATGTAAATGTCAGTGCTGATTGACATTCGTGCAGGAAAGTAATGAATAGTTCCAAATTTTCTTCCGTGCCTGTCCATATGAAAAAAATATCATCAATATAGCGTTTCCAGCACCTTATATTATTGATGAATGGGTTAGTGACAGTGTTGATGTGTTTTTCTTCAAGAGCGCCCGGATAGAGATTAGCCAGATTTGGTGCACAAATAGCTCCCATGGATGTTCCTGAGCATTGCTGGTAATAAGCTGTATTAAATGTGAAGTAATTCATTGTCAGGGCAATTTCGAGAAGGTCAGTGTTGAACTCAGTGGGGACCATGGTAGGCGCTGTGCGATTATTCAGGACAGACTTGATGACATCAATGCTCTCTGTTTGGGGGATATTTGTATACAAAGATTCTATGTCCATGGTTACCAATATCTCGTGGGTGGGATTGTATTCCATACCTTCTACCTTTAAATTGTTTATATGTGTTTTGACTAAACCTGATGCAAGTATATTTAGCTTGCTGAATTAACAATGTGGCTTGAAATGAGTTCCTTGTGAACATTGTTCTCTTCTTCTATGCAATACCCAGTTCACAAGGACATATGGGTTGCTCTTGCTTTTTGAAATACACGATACACTCTAGAGCATCGACTGCCCCTTGCCCCCACCACATCCTTAACCTGGGACAGAAGGAAATGAGCATCGCACTCACCAACATCCTCAATACATCCATCACCACAGCCACTGTCCCCGACGCATGGAAGCATGCAGAGGTTAAACCCCACCTAAAGAAGCACACCGCCGACCCCAAAGAACTCAAGTATTACTGCCCCATCTCCCTGTGTTAGCCGACCTTGAATCCTCAGGATCGTGCGTTGCTCTATATGGTTCACCTCCTGATAGCCCCAATGTCTGAGTGAATTATACAGACTTGATGGGGTGATCAAGCAGGGGAAGGAAAGGATGAAAACAGCGGGGAGGGAGACCTGCAACAAACAAACATATTGTTGAGAAAAACATTCTTCCCTAAAACCTATAGTAGAATTCCCCCCACTTATAATATCTTCATTTAAGAATACCTGTAAAATAAACAAATTCGGTGTGTTTCCTGAACAGGAGCCCTTGTAGTAGTAATCATCCTTAATCTACGGAATGGAGTACACATTTCAATAGCATGTCATTTAGTATTCATACACAATATCTTTATTTAAGCTGTGTATCCAAAGAACACATACCAGGAGTGCTACCCCAAAGGGCCTTAACAGGGGGGAGAGCTTGCTTTCCGGGAACGCTTGATCTTCCCCTGTTACAAAATATAGAAACACACAATTCCCATTCAACCTGCGGTTGTAAACACACGGGGGGTTGTTTGATGCCACAAACAAATAATAAATCAGCAAGCGCCTATGAAGTGAAGCGCTAGGCCAACTAAGATATTGTTATAACTGCTTCCTCTTAAGGCATCTTTACTTTGGTAAATCACCTGTAAGCCAGCTACAATTTACCACTTAGACAGACAGTGGAATTTGTGACCTTAGGAATGATAACGTAATGGATTCCCAATTGCTTCTTGGGGAAAACTGTCATGTGTCTGACACAGAAGAGAACATATAATATATATGCTATGTAAGCACCCGCTCAATCTCCCTGCTTGAGTTGAGACGTCAACTCGCCAATACGGGAGACTACGGGAGAGCGGAACAAATAATGGACATTTGCCACGCAACCTGCACAAGGCACGTTGAAGTACAAGGACCGCTGTGACCATATGCCAAGACCTCCAGTCAGTACTTATTATCCCGTGTATAGTTTGGCGGGAACAATGTCAGTTCAACTAAAATAGAACAAGCTAATACAGACTGCTTCTCCCTGCAAGAGTCGGAGCCCCGACTCAGCCAACAGGGGAAACAAAGGGAAGTTGCGGTATGCTGCACAGGCCAAGCTCAGCGAAACCAGCTACCGCAAACCACGACAAGGGTATACAAAACAGTGGTGCTCTAGGCACCCTTACCGGACCCCCCTCAGTAGCATTGCGGCTCCAGGAACAGAATAAACGGCACCCGACTGGTGCCCCGGAAGTTCTTTTATTCCGGCGCTGCCTCCCGTATCTACGTGCAATACGCTAATTCCCCATTGCCTCATGGGAGTTGAAGTCTTTCCTAATTGTACAGGAACCCGTACGTGTCTGACAGTGTTCACCAAACAACTGCAAGTAAACAACCTGCTCAACCCCTCCCAGCCAGGTTTCCATGCCAACCACAGCACTGAGACCACCCTGATAGCCGCAACCGACGACATCAGAACCCTCCTCAACCAAAGTGAGGCAGCTGCCCTGATCCTTCTGGACTTCTTGGGTGATTTCGACACTGTCTCTCACCACACCATCATCACAGGACTCCACCACCTCGGCATCCAGGGAAACGCCCTCAAGTGGATCACCTAATTCCTCTCCGGATGCACTCAGAGAGTCCGCCTACCACCCTTCAACTCCGAGCAAAAGAGCATAATCTGCTCTGTCCCAAAAGGCTCCTCCGTCCTGCCCTGTTCAATGCCTACATGACTCCGCTGGCTGACATCATCTGCGTACACAGACTTAACATCATTTCCTACACTGACGACACCCGACTCATCGCCTCTCTCACCGAAGACCCCTCCACCACCAGATCCAACTTCCGGAACGCCATGACCAACATCGGCGACTGGATGAGGTCCAACTGCCTAAAGCTGAATTCGGATGAGACCAAACACCAACACTCGTTAACCACTGCTGTATCCGTGGCATCACCCTGGACACCAAACTCACAATTAAGCGCCAGTTCAATGCCGTATCCTACCCCTGCTTCCACACCCTCCGTGTGCTCTGAAAGATCTTCAGATGGATCCCCATCAACACCAGAAAAACAATCACACAAGCCCTTGTCACCAGCCGACAGGACTACGGAAATGCCCTCTATGCAGGTACCACCACCCAACTCCTTAAGAGACTACAGACCATACAGAACACCGCAGCCAGACTCATTCTCAACCTCCCCAAATGGACCAGCATCATCCCCACCTCAGAAGTCTACACTGGCTACCCGTCCGGAAGAAATGCGAGTTCAAACTGCTCACCCACGCCTACAGAGCCCTCCACAACATTGGACCAGCCTACATCAACCACTGCGTTACATTCCACCAACCCGCCAGACATCTGAGCTCTGCCTTCCTCGCACAGGTCCCATGCATCCACAGAAGCCACAATGCAGGTCGTTCCTTCTCCTATCTCGCTGCCAAGTCCTGGGATGACCTCCCACCATACCTCTGAACCACACCATCGCTCTCAAACTTCAGGAAGGGACTCAAGACCGGGCTCTTCGACTAATAACCTGCGAATCTCAGTGCCTGGATATAAATATTGACAAATTGATTGATTGACACGCTTCCTTGAGCGAGCACCAACTGAGAGAGGGCACTACAAATTGAGACTACATTGCTTTACATATACCTGCACACATATATGTTGGGTTTTTTGGAAGGCCAAGCAACAAATTGCTAAGCACTTTCGCTCACTTTTTTTTTCTATGGACCGATTAAATAGTGCCTGCCATCTTAGATTGGTCAAGAAAAAAGAAAATGGCGCTCACAGCAATCTAGGAGAATGCAGCATAATAACACATGTGTGCACCTAGAGATTGCTACATATGCCGACTGCGAGTGCGCCATCACATCAGTTTTTTTGTTCGTTGATGACGAATAGCATCGGAAAAAAGCAAAGTGCTTTTTTACCGATACTGTTGAGCATCGCCAGAAAGCACTGCCAAAGCCAGCAGGTTTCAAAGAGACGCTGTGGCTTTTCCAATGCTTGTTGCTAAAAGACAACCGATTTGGGACGGTTAATTTGACAGTTGAAGTTCAAGGGAGAGAGTCTTCAGCAAGATAAACCCCCAAGGGAGAGAGTTTCGTGTTCTATGAAGCATAGGTAGCAGCCGACAGGTAAACAAGAAATAAGCACCCTTGCCAGAGTGTCTGCTGCCTGAGAACAAAGTCAGTGTGTACAATTAGTTACTCTGCAAATATAAGGGCTTCTTGGAAACTAGTATTGGCTTTAATCGAAGGAGTCATATACAGCTTCGTGGTTACAAAGATTTATTCTTTTTGGATGTACTGAAAGGGTTCTACCACGTCAGCCTCGGAGTCTGTGCTTTTAATGGACATTTATTCAAAATGACTGCACTAGTTACAATCTGCGTATTACTAAAACCTAGATTTTGGAAGTACTTTTTTATTCTTAAACCTAAATCGTTTTCCACATTTTGCAGCAACCTATCTTACACTGTGAGTAATGCATGCTTAAAATAACGGCTTACATATTCACAGGCATCGTTGCACCAAAATTACGCAAGACATTATTTCATCTGCAGTGATCGCATTTACCGATAGAGGCTTTATAACTTAAAATATTTTGTTTACCACTGATTAGCTTAGCTTGCATTTCTTTTTCATTTAAGGTGCACATTATTTTATATGCAGTTAACTGAAGATGAAAGACAAACTTAACTAAATACTTACAGAATTTTTTTTTCTTTTTAGCCATGCCTTTGACCCCGCCCCCACGCTCACCGACCCCACCCCCATTTCACTCAGGATCACAGTTCCCATATTTTTCCTAATGAACTTCAGTGGCTGCCTTACCTATCGATTCAGTATTTGGAAGAGACGCCTATAACACGCACATTTCAGATACCGAATCGGTATCCATTCGGAAACCCATTGTAGGATTTGGCGAAACCTTTCTGGTTCCTAAAATGGGATTACTAAATAAGAAAAGCATTTGAACTGTTGCAAACGCTGACCAGAGCTTTTGAGACCGTTAAAATGCTCAGGACATCTGGCTCTCTTTTTCCATTTCCAACCTGCAGGAATTGAAGAAGGGACTCTGCCACCACTTACCACCTGCTGAAATTAAGCAGGCACTCTGTCTGTCCCCAGTTAACCTGGGAGAGGCAGCAAAGAAAGTCGGTGATGGCAGAGGACATGTTTGTTGATAACCTGTGTGAGCTATAATAAATTGATGGACTCTGATAGTGTACTGAGAATCACGAGCATGCCCACAGCATTGAGGGAGTGACAGGTATTTACAGCACAGAATGTTCTTTTTAAGGCGAAACCTGCCTCTGGCGGTTCAAGCTGGGTCAACCTGGCTGAAAGGGTGCGGCCTGCTTTCCTTATGCCGCTCTTTGCATTCTTGCCTCGCTCCTCGTCTTGTTGCGAAAGTCAGCCAATCAGATTGCAGAGATGTGAGAAACACTGCATGGAACAGTTTGTACGAGGCGTACTTCTCAGTGTACGAGCTAATCTTTCCCGCCAGAACAAGCTGATTGCATTTCGGTATCTGCCAATGTGGACGTGTTCTGGAGTTATGTCGCACAGGGTTTCACACACTATTTACAAGCCCCTTGTGCCACCCCTACGTCACTTTTCCCCATGTTAAAAACAGTGGTCGAAGTGGGGGGAAAAAGTAGGGGAACTGTGGTAGGAGAATACAGAGGGTGGGAATAACCCGAGGATTGGATCAGTGGGCGGAGTCAGAGGAGTGGCCAGAATGAACAAAACATCCCAATTTTTAGTATTTGTTTGGCATTTCACTGACCAGTTACAGCTTATTATGTTATTTAATTCATCCAATGGACACTCATGATTATTTAAGGTTTAATATGAGTCATTGACTTTAAAATACATTCACAAAGTGGGACATGTTTCCAATCACAGAATGTCCCAAATATGCTTAAAAGCGGAAGCAGAAACCATTTGTTTCCGAGCCATGCAGTTTTTGTCATACTCACTTCTCCTCCCTTTTTCCACCAGAGCAGTTCCAACATGAATGGCAAAATATCCTAGTCTGCAAATGTTTTCTATACAATTATGGCATTGTTGACACATAACACAACATTTGATACATAATCTGACAATTTTAACTAATAAATTGTTTGTAGCTCAAATGGATCAAAATTTACAAAACAAAATGTGACTTATGTTGCTGCAAAGTTGACGGCCCTTCACAAAGGTTAACTGATCACCTTTCTCACTGCTGTATTTGTATGTTACAATGGTATTAATAAGGCAAAATCTTCCCAGAGACTGCTAGCATGTGTAAAATGTCAAAATAAAAAAGTATCAGAAACTATACTGCATTATGCTGCAACCTTTTTTTTACTTCATAATTTAGTCAACACTGCAGCATAATTTTGTCCTCCTTTGCTGCACAATTCCAGTGACCCCAAAGCAGGCAGGACATGTTAAAAGTGCTTGTGCATGAAGCAGAGAGACTGTGAAGTTTGCGAACTTAGTTTGGTGTGCGTGCAAATCCTGCATTGCTGATCCCTGGTGAGTTATAGCTACTACTGCTGAAACAAGGCCAATGGAGGTACTAATGGATAAGGCGGTCTGGCCTCAAGGGCAGAGCTGGCTTTAGCGCTGGTGGCGCCCTGTGCAACAATGTTTGTTGGTGCCCCCCATTGACCACCTCCGCCATAGATTCCCTCACTACCACCCTTTAACAGTGCACCTCAAGTCTCCATAACTACACTCTCTCTCAAAGGCATTTAATTTGATTCATAGCGCCACTCATACTATGAAGGGTGTCAGAGCACTTTACATCACACACATTACACAGAGACCATCAATTATACGTGTGTACATAATTATATAGGAAATGTTACATAAGACAAAGGACTACAATGTGTAGGAGCCACATGACAACCATAGTGGTAGGCAATGCAGTTTAGTAGTGATTGGTCTGGAGAAACACAAATTGAGAATTTAAAACGTAATACCATGGTCGGAGTTCTCTTTAATAATCAGAATTGATTTCCATCTGAGTGAACTTCTTTTGCAACATTAGGAAAATCAAAGACTGGGGGAAAAACCATAACACTGTAATCTATACCTTGCAGTTTGCATGCAGTTCTTAGATGACAGTTAGTAGCTCATGTTAGGATTTTAAATTATAAACTGCATGGAATAAAATGATCTCTCTGACAAAAGCAATGACCCACTGACCTATTTACATTATGTGCAGTGTGTGATCTGCATGGTACATGTTCTTTGCAGCAGGCACATTAACCCTCTGCGCTACCTTTCCATGAGTCAAAATTTTCAGTAGACAAAACTCTGATCTCTCTCTCTCTAGGAAGAACATTAATCACCAGTGGTATCATGACATTTTTATTGTTTCTGAAAATTGCTGGAGGCCAGGAAGGAGGCAGCAATTGCATTTACAACCATAGTATACTTGCAAACAGGATGCCCCCACCCAAAGTCAGTGCCCGGAGCGGTCACACCGGTCGCACCGCCCTAGAGCCGGCCCTTGCCAAGGCTCCTGCGACCTCAGTGACAGAGTCACTGTTGCCCTAGGGTGTGCTGCTTCATAGGCCTGCCCGCAAGACTGGAGGTGAACTTCAGTATGGATAGTGGTGGACAGGCATCAAGGTTAACCTTCACTTGCCACCGCTAGGGTCCACCTGCTTGTGCTAAGACACCAGGGCTTCTAAGGTCTAGCGGGGCAATCTATGGTCTAGCACAAGAATGTGCTCCCTCAGGAGAGTGGTCTGGGGGACTGGCCATGAAGGCCGAACCTGGTTCCCAAGTTCCAAATTCGGTAGCTCTGACCATAGTGCCACATTCTCTCCCCGCTGAACCCCCATACTGCCCCACTGAGAAAAACTCACACTGCCTTCAACTACAACCCAATTGTGCCCCGCTATAAACACCTGGATGCAATTCAATTCAAATTATGCAGTCCGGAAAAAAACGGACTGAAGTGACAGCAGGCACAAAACAGAGCCCGACAGAGATCTGTTTCGAGGCCCCCTTTAAAAAACTGCCGGTTCTCAGACCAGGTGAGACCCGGCCCACTTAAAGCCCTGACTCTAGCGCTTATTATGCCTTTTCGAAGCCCAGAAGTGCTCATGCGCAGGGAGTGAGGAATCCACGATGGATGACCTCCGATCGCTGGACGCCACCCATCTCACCCGGTTCTCAAAGTAACCTTACTAAAGAACGGCCTGCATGAGTACATTGCTCTAAAGCAAGGAAATACGCGTCGTCCTCACCCGCACAGGGGGCATTTTCACTTGTCAAACAGCCCGGGAAGGATCCAAACAGCCTGAGAGCTCCAGTCCAGCTTTTGCATGAGACCCGCTGTGAGAGCGGCAGCAGCGGCGGCAGAGCGGAACCTGAGAACCGCGGGGGCTTCGAGAACCGCGAATCGGGTACCGAATCGAGGCCGCGAAGCAGTGTTGATGGGAAGCCGCGTTGTGGCCGAGGAGAGGAGCAGTGTAGGGTGAGGAGCAGAGCAGAACGGCAGTGAGCGGCTGTGAGCTGTAAGCGCGTACGCGGCGAGAAACGCTGCGAGAACGCTGCGAGAAACGCTGCGAGAAACGCTGCTAAACGCCGAACAGCTGACAGAGCCCGTCAAAGCAGCAGACGGTGAATCGAGCCCACAACCTGGCCCCCAGAGGTGAGGCGACTGGACTTTTTTGTCACGGGGGGGGGCATCCGGAGCCGCGATAGACTGCGGTGGTCTGTGCCGAGGTAGTACTGCCTGGTGTGGGGGAATCCGCGAAAGTTGGTTCATCACGGCAGGAGCCGCATATTGGAAAAGTTGTTTACCGAAGTAGGAGCCGCGGGTCAACTCAAAACGAGGCAAGATCCGCGAGGCACCCTGATAGAAGCTGCAAAACCCTCTAGAGAACAGGGGAAAGATCGAGTAGGGTTGAATTGGGTTGATCAAGACGCATTACTAGCATTACTAGCAACGCAGTGTTATACCAACACAACTCTTTTCAGCTACTGCAATTGAGTAATTACTCTACCTGCCAAGGAAGGATCACGGAACGCTGCCCTCGGAGGGCGCATTGCGATTTGTTCTGATTACGAAGGGTCGTGCCGCTGGTGGGAGCTTCCCCGCATTCGGCGGACAGCCTGCTCGCTCCCAGCGTGCACTAGACTCCAGGGCTACCTGTTGGCTTCACCGGGGGACTGCGAGGACCAGCAGCACCTACATCCAACAGCTGGTGCCTCTTCCCCCGGAGGCTACGCCCCCTAATTGTCTTATTATAAACTGACCAGCCCCAAACGCAACGCGGGACGCGCGCGGGGAGAAGCCCGGGCGAAGCCCGGGCCAAGGGCGGGCAGGACTGGACTGGGCCACCCCATTTGCAGTTCGTGTTTTAATATCCTGCCATTGTCATTTTACATTAACTTTTTATTACTGGCTTGAGAATATTCATTGTTCCTCACTATCGTAATAATTTTCTCGGTACAATGTCCCCGAGAACCACTAGGAACACAGTTAAAAAGCAGGCTCAATCCGCTGGCGAGGTCATTGGCCCAATTGATCAATTTATAACTAAAGCCAACGATGCTATTGAGCAGGGCATTATCTTACTGGATCGGAGGATCTCACAGGACCTGATGATTGCCAGACGCTCTTCGATGGGCCTACTGGCTACTGCAAAATCCCCCTTACGTCCTATTGATCTACCTCCTCCAGTGACAGTGCATGCAGAAACGCACACTGTTCCTTGCACAGTGGACCTTTCTGCATCTTTGGACTTGTCTGATTCCCATCTATCCCTGGAAAAATCCCCTGCTATTTTTGTTACTCAACTAGATAACACCCCCTCTTCCTCAATGGCTAGGGGTATACGAGAAGGAGCTATCCCTAAAAAACCAAAGAGGAAGACAACCACTAAACTCCCCCATTCCACCATTCCTCCTGTCACAACCATCCCTGCAACTCTTCTTGCCTCTAATTTTCCCCCGCAAAACCCTAACCTTTCATCCCTCCATCATTCTCCTTCACTGTCAAATGTTCAAATAGTGGATTCTATTCCTGCTGATCTGAACATCAGCTGCACCAGCTCAAGTAGCAATTACAGCGGAGGAGATATGGTGAATGGTAATCTTACAATCAATGCACGTACTAACGACAGCCTATTGCTCACCAGAATTGGCGATTTATTTAAATTTCACTTGGAACCCATAGAAAAGGCCTTACACATGGTTCAGTCTCAACTTACCCAACTGTCCCTTGCACTATCCCAAAGTACAGGAAACAAGAAGGATCCTAATTTGGCGAAAGGCAGGCCCATTACTTCAAAAACTCCAAACGCCAAAGCGCTAAAACCTGGAACCTTCGCGCAGAACCCCAATTCTAATAAACAAAAAGTCCCTGAGAAGCCTACTCAAAATTATTCCCTAGTATCTACAAACAAGCCGCAACCACCTCCTAAATCCTCTAATCCTCTACCACCCCGCCCCGTAACCAATCCTAAACCAACAGCACTTTCCCTACCAAATCATCCTTCTTCCCTTCTCACCTCTACTGCCCCCACTTCCGCTCCTGTCCAATCCAATAATGCTACTGGATTCAACACCATTCCCAATAATCGTAAGAGAAGGATTCCCCCTATCCATCTCCCACCTGAGGCCTCTCCATATGTAGTAATAATGACTGGGGTTCCGGAACTCCCCCCAAACCAAGATGAACCGGTTTGGTCCCTAAAAAATAAAGTAATCTTCTGGTTGTCCAACAATAGACCGCTTCCAATCTTTATGGACAACAGAGTTACTACAGTGCGTAGAGTGCCTTGGTTAGGCAACCTACCAAAAAACACACAGGGCGACTGTATTATAGTAAATTTTGAAGATCCAAATACAGTCGAGCATATTTGCTCCTGGGGTGATCAAATCTCTACTGAAGGGATAGCTACCCATAATTTGTCGTATTTCTATCCCCCTAATACACGACGTAACGCAGGTCCTCCGTGGTCCTGGACGAGGGTAGGAAACTGGGGCGGAATCAGAGACCGAAACCAGTGGTCGGGGTATGGCTTTAGCAACCCACCACCAGGCCACTTTAGCAATTGGAGAGGTCCACTACTATCCAATCGATATGATTGCCTGGATATGGTGGACTGACTACCATCTCCACCCATGACAGACAGCAGTTACAACAGCGTCTTTCCTAACCCAAAAGACCCCTGTAAGAGCATTCGGGCGGTTGGCTCCTTCTCGTCATCTTTGTATGGTACCCAGTTTGAGTCTTCCCCTCCCCAGTACACCCTGACCCAACAGCAGTCATCTTCTCCTCGCCTTGTCGCGTGTTACACCATGTCAGCTACCCCCACAGACCCGTTCCCCAATCTACAATCTACTACTCCCCAACCCAGTGAGCCTAAACCCAACCCTCCTCTTTCTGCTATAACCACTCAGTCTCCGTTCCAACTCCCAGATTCCTCTGCTGAACCTCAGCCTCCAAATTCTACCTTTTCATCAACCCAGGACCTTCCAATTTTATTCTGGAACGTAGCTGGCTTAAGATCGAAAATCCATCTTCAGTCTTGGGCGGAAGTAACTAACAAATTTAAGTTAATCTGCCTAGAAGAAACTTGGGCAATTGACCCTATTCATATTCAGGGTTTTAAAACATTTCACCTCCCTTCCTTACCGTCCACTCATGGTAGATCCAAGTGCGGCTTAGCCATCTATGTTTCCAACTTAATTCCCTTTACGATCACGGAAGTTCCGTTAGTCTCGTCAATTTTTCAAATCCTTAAAATAGTTCCAGACAATAACTCCTGTTATTATCTCATCAATATGTATAATAACTCTTCACCCAGCGACTGTGTAAAATCTCTGTCGGAAATTACCCTGTATTTACAAGACCAAAAAGCTATGAGTCAAGAGTTAAATTGTCATATTGTGTGGGGTGGGGATTTTAATGTGTATTTGTGTAACAATCATAGCAAAGGTATTTGTGGGCTTTTAGACGAGCATGATGTCCCCCTGGCCCACTTCACCCACAGCACAGTGGGTCACGCACTAAATACCTGTATTTTCGCACTAGAACTTGAATTCGCGAACATCTTAGTAAGTCCAGCTGTAGAGTTCAAGACGACTTTTCATGGTAGAGGTGCTACTACAATCATCGATTTTATTTTATGCTCTCAATCTCTAAACAACCGATTGAAGCAATTTACAACTGGCACAGACCCCTCAAGCGACCACTACTCAAATAGCATAACCATAGCATTAAATACTCCATCCTCAGCCTGCCCAAAAACAAGCCTTTTAGCGCAGCACTCTCTGGAGATGAATAAAATTAACGGTTACACTGTTAAGTGGACGATGACCAACCCAACAGAGATCACTAGTAAGATTATCCAAAAAACCCTTCCTTTAATCCACCACTGTCTGGAGTTGTCATCTTCCCCCCAGCTGATTCTCTCCAGCTTTATCAAGATATTAGAAGTCATCAGACAAGAGCTTACCCGTCCCCATAGGACTCACGACAATGATAAGGACTCAAGAGGGTGGTTTGATTCTCGTTGCCGTAAAGCGCAGCGTGCACTGAAAAATGCTCTACACAATCAGACTAGGGACCAGTCACAAATCGCCTCCTTAAGGAAAAACTACAAGATGGCACAGCAATCCCGTAAACGGGAAATAAAAAATTATCTCTGGGCCCAACTACACCAGAGCACTCTAACCAAGGACTCCACCATGTTTTGGAGAACAGTTAAGGTCCCTTTCCTAGCTGATGAAACTGCGATACAACATCTAGATGTGGCAGTACCCGCCAATAAATGGGTAGCACACTATTCGCAGATCTTCGGGGACAACCCCTTGACAACCGAGGCTCCCAGACCAGAGGCGGTAGCTTCCACTAGCAATAACATCTTCCCTATTGACCTCCACTTCGATCTAGAGGAGATAATCACAGCACTGACTGCCTCAAAGACCGGTAAGGCGCCCGGTCCAGACGGGGTCCCTCTAGACATATTTGTGAGCAACATAGATCTTTGGTCTCCAATTGTCACACAGGTCATGTCTGCGGTTACCCAGATCGGCCTTATTGACTCTTGGTCTACTTCTGTGCTCCTGCCCATTTTTAAAAAGGGAGATCGGGACAACCCAGCCTGTTATAGGCCCATCTCCCTTTTGGATTCCCTAGGCAAGGTTGCTGGCAGACTAATTCTGGAGCGATTAAGGGACTGGGCCACAGAGAATAAGATCTTAACTGACTTACAGTTTGGGTTCCAGGAGGGCCTGGGCACTGTGGAACAGGCCTTAAATCTGACTTTACTCATAGGCAAATACGCTGGGGCCAAAGGCGGTAAACTTCATCTAGTCTATGTGGACTTGAGTTCCGCATTTGATTGCGTAATTCATTCCAAGCTATGGGCGATCCTGAAAAATCTGGGCATAGATCTTGCACTGCTGAATTTTCTCCGAGAGCTATACTCGGATGCAAAAGCTTGTGTGAGATACGGTATCAAAGGGGAGCTTACTGAATCCTTTAACATCGAAAAAGGCGTAAGGCAGGGATGCGTCCTTGCTCCATTCCTATTTAACATCCATACTAATGGACTGGAGCAAGCGATGTTAGCTGATAGCAAAGATCTCCCCTGCATAAGCTCCCGCCCTATCCCTGCATTACTGTATGCAGACGATTCAGTTATCCTAGCAAGGACACCTAATCAACTTCAGATCCAACTAGAAAAATACTGCGAATTTATGTCTTCTCTTGGTCTTAAAGTCAATAAGTCCAAGACTTTCGTTATGAATATCGGGAAGAGAGCCCAAAAATGTAAATCTCTCTTTATTGAGAAGACCAGATTAGAAACTGCCATTACCTACCCCTATCTAGGTATCCTTATTGATAACCACCTGTCCTGGAAACCTGCCATATCCAGCAAAAAACTGCAGTTTCAACGCACAACATCCGCACTGACTTCGTTCTCTAGGAAACTGGGTAAGCCCGCTCCTACTGTGCTTTTGAAGATCTACCAAGCTAAATGCATGAGTGTGGCTACATACGGCGCCGGAGTCTGGGGCTATGTGTCTGCAGACGAGCTACAAATTATAGAAAATTACTTTCTGAAATACATACTAGCCCTCCCCCGTAGTGCTCCTACTTTCGGCACCCATGTGGAACTCGGTTGGGAGTATCTGACTGACATCATTAGTTACCAGCCGATTCTACTATGGCACCGTATATGGACTCAGGAGCAATGCCATCTAACTAGGTCACTAATATCTGACTGTCTCACTTTGTCCCACTGGAAAAAGATTCCTTGGCTCTTATATGTTTCAAAATTTTTGACAGATTTGAATCACCCTGCTTATTTCACTGACCCTGAATCTCTATTGGGTATATCCAGAAAATCTTTGAAAAAGCTATGTGCTGACCACTTAAGCGATCTTCGTTTGTGTTCTGAACTTGTCAAAAAGTCAAATGTTCATTTAATGATGGTCCAATCTTCTTATGGCATTCAACCTTATTTGTCATTTTTTCTGTCAAATTATGAGAGGTATGTTTTAACCAGATTTCGGTTTGATGTATTTTTTCGCCTTGTCTCACTGCCTGTGCCCTTAGACTGGTCACGGGAACTAACAAATTGTCCCTGTGACGGTCTTACTCGCCAGTCAACCCTGCACGTAACCTTTTTCTGCGGTTTCTATAAATCTCCGCGGAAACGATGGCTGGTTCCATTGCTCCGACACTTAGGACTGAGAAGATGCAGACCGGCCCTTTTGGCACTTCAATACTTAGACACCCCGTACGTTGCCAAAACCGTAGCCTACTTTCTTAAAGCCTGCTTGAAAACTCATTCTCAACTATTGGCAACTGTTTCCTAAGATTTTACTGACTATTGTGCTATTATTCTTGTATATAGAGTGTTAGTGTTTACTTTTAAAATGTCTGCCTTCCTTAACAGTCAATGAGCAAACCGAATTTTTGCTGACTACTGTGTTATTATTCTTGTATTTAGAGTGTTAGTGTTTACATGTAAAATGCCTGCCTTTTTTAGCTGTCAATGAGCAAACTGAATTTTTATAATGTTGTAATGTTTTAAATGTACTTTTTATGATTGTAAATTCAATCGAAATAAAGTTAAAAGTAAGTAAGTAAGTAAGTAAGTAAGCATTAGACAAGAGCAATATGCTGCCTAAAAAAAAGTAGCAACATCTTGGAAAAAGCAAAGTAAAGCATGTGACATGTAAGCAGAAACAACATGTTTACCAATCCACCCATCAGTCAGGCATTGCAGCACCTCCAGGATTGGTGCACTTCCCCACCGGGAAAAACAATGCTGTTCAAAGAAAAACAATAAAACAAAAGTAGCGCTTCACATGCAAACTCTGTAAAGTGGCGCTAATGTTTTTAGGTGTGAATAAAATCAATCTGGCCACTTTGCGAACACTCTTGTCTTGCTTTATTTCGTTTTTCATTTATTTTTTTATAGTTTGAACCTTTTATTCCTGAGGCTGCACTGTGGAAGAGGGCAAAGGTGTTTTTTCTGTTTCTGGATCCATTTCACAGTGGAACAAACAAACAAAAGGAGGAAAGAGAAGGTGAAAAACGTTTCGGGAAGTCACCTTTTTCAGTAAGTGAGGAGGAGTGAGACAGAAAGAGGGAGAATTAGAGAAAGAAAGAGAGGGGGCAGAAGTGCACACTGCCCTTGTCTTCTCTGGGCAAGAAGGAAAAGAGTCCCTTTCCTCCTCTGCCGCCACGCCCGTCCCGCTCGACAACAAACGCGACCATCCTTCTTTGCAGGCCTCGGCTATTTCTGCCGTCCTGGGATGGCTGTTTAAAATAAACAAAGTAGGGGAACGGAATCTACTGAAAAAAGAAGTAAGTGCCCCGCCGACCCCCCCCCCCCCCCCCACGTCAACCGCTGGTTAAAAATGACGCAAAAGTAGTGAAAGGGACTTGTAAATAAGCCCCCTATATTTATGTGCACTCTGTTTTTTGTGTTTTCACCCCAGTATGGGGAGAGAATCAGTTGTCCCTTGGTGGTAATTTTTGCCTGCATGGATGTGTCTCCTTGCAGGACTCGTAGAGGCTTTTTAATGGTTGAAACTTCTACTTAAGGCCCGGTTTATGAGGAGTGCACCTGGTTAACACTGTTACCTTGCAGGTGTGGCTTACACTGGTTTCGGTGAATATCTTACATTTCAAGTTTTCTCAGGAAAAGATGAAATTATTACATGCAGAATCAGTGTTTTCCGCACTGAATTCTATTACAGGACCGGAGGCTTCGTATTATGCTTCTCTTTCTATTTATTGCTACTCACAGCAGCCAATGAAAACTTTTGTTATGTAAAAAAACAACAACATTTCCCATGATGCATATACCACATCACTTCCTGCAGGGCCCCATAAGAGCCAGTAACACCGGAACCAGTCCTCTTTCTTTGCTGCTCACGCAGACAGTTAAGTTGAAAGCTCCGATTGTGCATTGATTGTACTATGATTTTGTGATAATTGCTTGTATTACAATGTCATTGTGATATTAGTGTCGCGCTGCTGCGAGAGCTTGGCGAGTGCGCCCTGGGCGTTTCTAACCCTCGGGTTGTTTGGTCCGATTAGCGCGTGGTGGCGCTTGGAGATTCCCGCTGTGTGCGGCATACTTGGCGGACGATTGTGCTTGTGGCGTGAATGCGCATATTTAAATTTGGGCACTTGTAACGCGGCGCTCGGTTGCTTCGTTTATCCGCTCAGCGCGTATGCGCTTTCTGCTCTGGATCAGCACACGGTACCGCCCCGCCTTCGGTGGGTCTAAATTTATGCTTGATGTGGCGCTGAGGCTCCCCTGATATGCCTATGACGCCGGGAGCCTGCTAGTTGTTAGTTTTACTTTCGATCGCGTTCCCACATGCGTAGCCCAATTTGGTTGTTTTTTGGTAGGATTTGGGCTACGCACGGCGAAACACCCGGTTAGTTTCACTTTTAGGCATTTAGGCTGTATTTTCCTTCGGAGAGCACTATTTACGCCTGGCTGGCTGCAAAAACGACCTGGGCCTGGAGGGAGCACACCTCCTTGAATCTGATTTTGCTCTTTGGCTCCACTACGCCCGGAGGGCTGTAATAATTGATCTACAGCTGTTGCTGAGGAGCTAGGTACTGGTGCTGTTGTGCTGTGGGTTGGCTCCCCCCTTGGATTATTCCTCCTTGCTATTGCCTTATGAGCAAATACCGCTACAAGTGTGGTTCCACTATGGATACGTGGGTGCATTATGAGGAGGATGATACCTTGTATGAAGAGGAGGTAGGAGGACCTGCCAGTGAGGATAATATTGTTGAGGCCCTGGACGCTTCTGTCCAGGAGTCGGTCAGCAAGGCCCTAGAAAAGGCAGTTCCGGGAACTGTACAGCAAGCTTTGGCGACGGCTTTGAAGCCTATTACTAAACAGCTTGAGAGATTTGCGAAGAAGCATGGCTTCCCTAAACAAACTGAAGGGACGTCAGGAGACCCCCGGGATATGTCTTGGCCACATTCAGATTCTTATGAGGCACTTCCGCGCCCGGTTAGAGAGCGTGAGAGGGTTCAGGACACTGACACAGAGTCTACTTCCACCTCTTCTGACATCCCGGATGACTCCCCTCCTAAAAAGAAGTCCAGGAAGACTAAACATGCGGAGCCTTCCCCGCCGGCTCCCACACCCTTTACGTTCAACCCCTCGGATATTGTCCACCCCAGATCCTCGGACTGGTTACCTGCCCCCGAGGTGGCTGCGTATTTGCACGAGAACTTGCGCAAGGGGTTTGATAAAGAGGTGCGCAACAGGCTGCGATCCGAATGCCCAAGGCCGGACCTCTCGGACAAGGTGGCGGAGACGCCGGACATTGACCCCAGCATGCTTACATTCCTGAAAAAGTTCGCCAAAGACCCCAAGAAGGGGATAGATTGCGCTTGGCGTGGTTGTCAAGATAAGCTCCTGGACGTGGTCGGGCCCCTAGCAAAAATTTTGGAGATGGCCCTGGAGGCACAGGAATCGGGGGGCATGATTGATTCCCACGTGCTGGCAGGCTGGACCCAACGGGCTATCTGCCTGCTCGGGAATGCCAACTGCGCGATCTCAACGGAGCGCAGGAAATCAATATTAATGCGCATGGACTCTAATCTTACAGAGTTGGCTGCGGCGGAACCTGGGCCATTGGCGGACGGCAACCTCTTTGGTGACCGGTTCGTCAAGGACGTTACAAAGTACGTGGGCACGTTCACGACCCTGGACAAGGCTCAGGCCGGGATCAAGAGCGTTTTCCACGCCGGTGTTTTCAATAGGGCCGGACGAGGGCGGGGACGCTCGTTTGGCCGTCAGCACTCCCAAGGTCCCCAGCGAGGAGATTTCGGACGCGGCAGAGGTGATTGGGACTCCACTCGTGGTGGCACCTTCTACCCCACCAGGCAGCGCTTCCACAAGCGGCGCTTTAACAAGGGATCCTATCGTGGAGGATTCCAGGCCGCCGAGTCCTCAGGTGAGCGCTCCAGATTTACTTCCTCTTCCCTTGGGGGGGCGTATTCGGTATTTCTATCACAATTGGGCTCAGATCTCACAAGACGCTTGGATACTACAGACAGTTCAGGGGTTCCACCTAGAGTTTTTTCAGACTCCCCGTCAGGTACAGCGCCCCAGGCAGCTTTCTTTTTCCCAACTCGAGTGCGATTTTATAGATTCAGAAATAGAAGGATTGCTGCAGAAACGCGCGATAGCTCCTTGCAAAGAGGGCCCTCGCGGTTTCTGCAGCAATATTTTTCTGGTGCAGAAGAAAGGAGGTGGTTACAGGTTGGTACTCAATTTGAAGGATTTCAATCACTTTCTGACCTACAAGCATTTCAAGATGGAGGGCATCCATCTGTTGGCAGATCTACTGAAGCAAGGGGACTGGTTGGTCCGTCTGGACCTGAAGGACGCTTATCTGTCCGTTCCCATATATCGTCCCCATCGCAGATTGCTTCAATTTCAATGGCGGAACCGGTGGTACGAGTATTTGGTCCTTCCTTTTGGACTTTCCTCAGCACCGTGGTGCTTCACCAAGGTACTGAAACCGGTCGTGACCTACCTCAGAGAGCAAGGGGTTCGCATGATTGTCTACTTGGACGACATGCTCATTATGGCGCAATCTCCGGAGTTAGTAGCTCAACACTTGCGCATGACCATTCATATTTTGCAGAATCTGGGGTTCGTGATCAACGAACCGAAATCGGTCCTGTCTCCCACACAGAAGATAGATTTTCTGGGGTTCGTCATAAATTCTCAGATGGCCCAACTCAGCCTTCCAAATTCCAAACTTCGGGATATCAAGAAGGAACTGCGCTCGTTCCTGACCAAGCAGATGGTCTCGCTCAGGGGGATTGCCCGGATAGTGGGCCTCCTTGCGTCGTCCATTCAGGCGATATTTCTGGGGCCCCTGCACTACAGGGCCCTTTAACGACTAAAGATCCAACACTTACAGAAGGGCCTTTCTTACACGGATGTGGTCCCTCTTTCCCAGGAAGTGAGGGAGGAGATGCAATGGTGGTTGGCCCATGTCGAGGCATGAAACGGCAGAGCAATCTTTGGCTCTTTACCAGAGGTGGTCATAGAATCTGACGCCAGCCGTTGGGGTTGGGGAGCACGCTGCGGAAATATTTCCACAGGGGGACGGTGGTCCCTAGAGGAGTTAGATCTTCACATAAATTGTCTAGAGCTCCTCGCAGGATCCTTTGCGATCCGGACATTGGCTCCCAGGCAGATCTCATGTTGCATCCTTCTTCGGAGGGACAACATATCGGCAGTCCGGTACATCAACAAATTGGGGGGCACGAGGTCCTCAATGTTGGTGGAGATAGCGAAAGCCTTTTGGCACTATTGCCTGAACAACCAGATATCTGTGATAGCGGAGTACATTCCGGGTCAGTCCAATGTGGTGGCGGATTGGAACTCTCGCCACCTCAGGGACTACAGCGACTGGCAACTTTGCCCACGCGTGGTTCAGTGGTTACAGGCAGTTTGGGGACTTTGCGAGATCGACCTCTTTGCCTCCCGGCTGAACCGTCAAATGACGCAGTTTTTCAGCTGGAGGCCGGACCCTCTGGCGCTGGCGACAGATGCCTTTGCGCAGGAGTGGACTCAGAAGTTGAATTATGCGTTTCCACCATTCATCCTCATTCCCCGAGTGTTCACTCAGGTGATGCGCCAGAGGGCAGAAGTGATATTAGTGACTCCCTTGTGGAAGTCGCAGCCTTGGTTCCCGTTGCTGATGGAGGTGAGTTGCGACTTCCCCAGGAGGATTCCTTGGTCCTCGGCCATGCTCCAGGGCCCTCAGGGGGAGACACACCCGATGGTTCTATCGGGGCACCTGTCCCTGATGGCCTGGAGACTTTCAGGCAGCGTTGGCAAATGCCAGGATTTTCGGACCAGGCTGCGAGCTTTATCAATCAAGCGTGGGCCCCCTCTACCAGGAAGCGATATTCTTCAGCCTGGGGATGCTGGGTTCGTTGGTGCATGGGACAGCATGTGGATCCTGTGGGGGCAGGATTACCCTATATTGTAAATTTTCTATCGGAAAAGGCGTCGGAAGGTTTAGCGTACCGCTCGGTTAATAACTTCCGTTCCGCCATCTCGGCAGGCCACTCTCAGATCGAGGGCAAGCCTGTCGGAATGCATCCTTTAATATGTAAACTCCTAAAAGGCATTAGAGTAGCCAATCCATCCAAACCAAAGTATTCCTCTTTGTGGGACGTCTCGCTGGTCCTGTCACTCTTCAATAGCTGGCCAGACAACAATAGGTTGTCCAGGAAACAGTTGTCGGCCAAGCTGGCCATGTTACTTTGCCTAGCATCTTGCAGACGTTCTTCGTATGTTAAAGCTCTCGATTTTATAGGTAGAGTATTTACTCCAGAGGGAGTTTCGTTTTCTATCACTTCTAGAACTAAAACATTGTCACGTAGTGTGGATTATCATGCTTTTCCAGATAATGCTAAACTTTGTGTGGTTCAATGCCTCAAGGCTTATGAAGAATGTACCAGGTCTACTAGGCCTGATGGGGTGGCACAATTATTGATTGCTCTGCAGAAACCGTACAAACCTGTGACAGCGGCTACCATAGCCAGATGGCTCAAAGATGTCATGCAGGAAGCAGGTGTAGATACTCAGGTCTTTGGTGCACACTCTGTCCGAGGCGCTATGGCCTCCAAGACTTTTATGTTGGGTTCTACTGCACAAGATATTATGCATTCTGCAGACTGGTCGTCTGAATCAACGTTTAAACAGTTTTATTATAAACCGGTGGGTGATATATCTTCTATTGTTTTTAATCAGCGTTAAACTAGCATAATACGAAGCCTCCGGTCCTGTAATAGAATAAAAAATTAGCTAGCATTCGCGCCAAGAATTTTCAATTCTATTAAGGACACGGAGGCGAGGATTATCCCACCCGGTTAAATTACTGTAATGTAATTTTTGCCCACCCGTTGTGTATGTACTCTGATTATACAGAAGTTACGGGTTGTTTTATCTCTATTCTTTCCAGGATCTGACAAGAAAATGGATTAATCCAGTGTGCAGAGTGACGTTCCCAGCTGGTCTGGTTTTCTTCCACGTTGGAAGCTGTTGTTGAACTTTAATACTTATTGGACTTGTTGTTCGGAGCAAAGAAAGAGGACTGGTTCCGGTGTTACTGGCTCTTATGGGGCCCTGCAGGAAGTGATGTGGTATATGCATCATGGGAAATGTTGTTGTTTTTTTACATAACAAAAGTTTTCATTGGCTGCTGTGAGTAGCAATAAATAGAAAGAGAAGCATAATCCTCGCTTCCGTGTCCTTATTAGAATTGAAAATTCTTGGCGCGAATGCTAGCTAATTTTTTATTCTACATGTATTAAAGTGGACCATGCATTTTCCACCAGTATCCTTCAGCAGGCCTGGAATGCTACAATTTGCTAGGGACACATTGTAAGAATTTCAGTGATTAATTACCGCATTACTTGAGAAGTTCGATCTTGACACAAACACTGACAGGGGGATCGGAAATTGTCCCCCTCACTGTGTAATGACTGTATGAGGATGTAAGAAATACTACTCATTGCGTCAGTGGTGGCTGGTGACTTTTGGAAGTGGTGAGGCTGGTGCAGCATGTAAAAGTTAAATAATTCTGTACATGGCAGACATGCTTAAATTTGTATTGCAGAGGAGATCTGGTCACATTCTTTTTTTAGGTACGTTTTATTTACATAGATTGTGCACCGATCACCTCTGCAACAGAAATGTAATTTATCAGCATATGGTTCCTGAATATGGGGAATTGTTGACACTGGCTGTGTTGTGCTTGATATTAATGTAATGTTTATACTTTTTAGGCAATTGCTGTTTTTATAGAGAGAGATATTCAAAGTCCTGTTCAAATGTAAAGTTGTGCTGCCATCTTCCATAGACACAGTGCCAAAGATAATAGGCCTGGCTTTAATGTGCTGCACACAATGCTCGTATGCTGTGCGCGTATGTTTTTCCATTGCTTTTTTAATTAACAAGATCACAGCAGCTTCATCTTTGTGACCGGGGCTGCTCGACTGTCACTACGTTTGCTTTGCAGGACATGTAGTCTGGGTGTCTTCACGCTTTGTTCACCCTTAAACCTCAATTAAAAGGACTGTAACATCTTGTTCCTTCAGACATGAAGCTCTCTTCTGCCTTTCTTAAATCATCAAGGCCGGAAGATACGTTAGAGTCAGCTGGAGTTTTAAGCAAGTTGTGTCATTAATTATTAGAATGACTGAAGCTCTGTGCACTCACTAAATGTAATCGTCAGAGCAACCTGCCTTAAAGACTTGATTTGGGTTAACCCTGGCGAGAAGTATTCTGTGTGACACGGAGAGATAACCATTTAAAACAAAGGAAGTACCGGTATTATATATATATTTTTTAAACGTATTCTCTTACCTTGCTCAGATCCGATCCTCAGCCTCGCGCTGCAAGACAAAGATGTGCATGCTGTCTAATAGCATCCCAGCCAATCCAAGCACTGCTGTTATACTGCTTGTAATACCAAACAGCATAAGAGCAGTGCCAGGATTGGCTGGGTCAGGGAAACTCAACAACCACTCGGAGATTGATGGGGCTGTGGCCAAAGTCTTCCAACTCCCAGGTAAGTTGATCATGAAAGCCTGAACTGAGCATGTCAGGTTGGCCACAGTAAACCACCGGCCAATCTTACATGCACAATTCATTTTCACAGCTTCCATCAATCCTCACTTTGCCACGCATCCCGCCCCTACACTACAGGAACCAAATCCTAAGAGATAAGTAGTTTGTCTGGCATGTAGCACTCACAGTAGGGGGCCAATGCCCCCACACTCATGTGGATGAGCCCCCCCCCCGGGTAGAGTGGCACTCTACATGAAAGTCAGCGTATATAATTAAGCCAAGTCCTTAATTATATAGGCCCTCCCCCATTTCAACCCCCCACACTTTTTAATTCCACCTAGAGCCTTGGCCTCATTAGTATCAGTGAGACATGAGGGATGTGCTTGATACACAGATGATATCACCCTATACATATGCAACATGCGTGAGAACCTCGTGCCCATCATTCACGAGGACATTCGCTTCAGTGGATTCTCCGGTATACACATAAACTGGACGAAGACTACCCCCTTATCCCTCACCAGTAATAGGCACCCTTTCCATACAGACTATCCCCCAGGGTGGGCCTCCGACATAGTCCGATACTCAGGAGTCTGGCTGAGTCGGGATCTGGAGGAGATTTGGAGAGTGAACTATGGTCATGTGATCGAGTGGCTGGAGGACAGAATCCTTGTATGGTCCAAGCTACCACTTTCATTAGCTGGGTGGATTGCCATTGCAAAAATGGTGGTAGTTTCCAAGTTTCTCTATCTTTATTGCAACAGATAGTTCAATTTTTGCGACACTTGTGGTCTGATCTGCTTTCACTGGTATGGGCGGAGGGGGGCCAGCCCTGCATTTCTTGGGTAATACTCACCCTGCCCCTCTCTTAGGGGGGACTGGGAGAGCCAGACATGATACTCTATGCATTATGCGCCCAAGCATAATATTTACATTATTGGATACACTCGATGCCCTACCAACCACATATTGCCGTCGAGAAAGATCACACAGATCCGTGGTCTTTATCCACGGCACTGTATGCTGCTTACAAAGCACCACGTTGACACTGAGGCATGGGATGGTCTTAGAAATTGGGCAGGACTGATTTTTATATACGCACCTTCTATCCCTCTTGGTCACAACCTCCTAATGCTGCTGCTGTAAGACAAAGGTGCTCGAGTGAGGGCATGGCGACAGAATATAACCACATTCTCTGATCTATACCTGGATGGTACATTTTTGCAGCTCTTCAATGCCCCAGCTTCTTCAACACCGCTTCACTACACCTACTCCTGTATTACCAGATTAGAGCCACTTGCCGAACTATTCATGACATTTTCCCAGCACAACCGCCGATATTCCAGACACTAGAACACGTGCTAACCACATCTTTCCCTCCTAAATTGATCACCCACCTTTACAACACTATGCAATATTCTTGCCCGGTCATGACTACGAGGGCCTGAATTGACTGGTTGACAGAAATGGGTTCTCCACTGTTCGATTCTCAGTGGTTATTCTGCTGTGGGCAATTGGAATTAGTCTCATCAAACTATAGATTGACTGACCATCAACTGAATGAGAGTCTGCAGCTGATTGGACACTGGGCTGCAACCACTGTGCCCAATCCACATTTTGAACCAAACCCTTACTTTTGTGCATAATACTTACCTTCTCTGATAAGAGTTTCACTAGCTGCCTTTTATTACACCAACTTTTACCCAAAATAAGTGCGGCGCCTTTGCTGACTTTGTCCACCTGCACAGGTGCAGAAAACTATGACTCACCTTTCCTAGTTTTGATGGGGTGTTTAATCATAACCCAGTCACCTGCCACTTTGTCTACACTTACTTGACTGTGTTTTTTGTCGAGGTTTAACTTCATATCAGATTGATGCAACAACACCTTAGAAGTTATTCAATCTCTGGATGGGCCCACCCTGTTACCTCTGTGTTTTCTTTCATTCAACAATGAAGGACATAAAGGCGTATGCACCTCTCTGCCCTTCAGTAATGAAAACGGAGTGACTCCTGTGGTACAGTGTGGAGACGTATTATAACTCCAATTTTTCTGGACAACAAACGTGCTTACATCCACACCTGAAGCCAAGGGAGTTTGTACACCCTCCTGAATGATCCTGTTGCCACGCTCAACCAGACCATTAGAGGAAGGCGAGTACAAGGCTACCTTGAGTTGTTTTATGTCCATGCTGCTCAAAAATGTTCTCATGCGGTCAGAGACAAAATGGGTTCCATTGTGAGTAACCACAATTTAGGAGCGCCCTCCAGCACAAAAATATGTTAAAAAAATGTGATACCTGCCTCGGTATCAGGTGACCCAATGAATGCATGATACATCCACTTTGAGAAGTAATCAATGAGCAACACAATGTAATTCATGTTACGTGGTAAACTGGAGTACGGGCCTGCAAAATCTAACGCTAATTGTTTCCAAGCACCCTCAGGAAACAGTGTTGGCTGTAAAGGAGGACTCATGCTCTTCCAGTGCTTGTCAGATAGGAGGCACTCAGGACATTTGTTAATTATGGTCTTAACCTGACAGTCCAAAGCTGGCCACCAGTAATGCTGCTTAACCTTCATGCATGTTTTAGTGCTACCTAAATGACCTGCATGCACCTGAGAAATTATGTTAATTCACAGTTTAGAAGGTGGGAGAAAACGGTCTCTTCTGAGCACAATCCCATTCTCCACAGATAGTTCGTCAGCAACCTGAGAAAAGGTCTTCAAGTCACCATCTAAACACCTTGCCTCTGGCCAATCCTGTACAATATACTCTACAACCTTAGATAAAATACCATCTTCAGCTTAGGCACTTGTCTAACATGCTTGCTCACCACAGACTGATACTCAGCCACGGCATTTACCAGCGCCATACATTCCACGTCATCCACCACAACTTCATTGTCAACATCAAGTGCCATGCAAAAAAGCAATCCGCACAAACATTTTTACCACTTGGAATGTGCTTTATGCCAAAGTTGTACTCCTGCAATTTGGAGACCAGCTTGGTAATACAGCAGTCATGTTGCAGCGCGTACAATTTGTGAAAATGTCTACTAGCAGTTTGTGGTCCGTGCCCAACTAAACCCTGGTGCCCCATATGTACGTTCTAAATTTATGGACAGTGCTTCACGCTCTATGGTAGTATACTGGCATTGGTAAGATGTGAGGGTCCTGGACGCAAAAGCAATGGTTTTATCACCTTCAACGGCTTTCTGGCTCAATACAGCTGCCAACACATGAGCGCTGGCATCCACAGTCTTAGTAGAAGTCGGCTTTCACAAAAAGCAAACAAAGCCGTAGCTGTAATGATTAACTTTTTTATATTCTCAAAAGCTTTTGACAACTCATCTGACCACCTGACTCTCTGACCCTTTCTGAGAAATACCCTCAGAGACTCAACAGACTGAGCATATGCAAGAACAAAGCATGCGTAGTTGACAGCTAACCCCAGAAACTAGCATAGAGCATCCTTTTCTCCTGGGGCATCACTGACTGCCTTAATGAGGGACATTTTAGGTTTAATGCCATTACACGATACAGTATGGTCAAGGTACTCCAATTCATTAGTGGCAAACAAACCCTTCTCCAGTCTTATTGTCATGACCCTCTGTAATAGGATTCACAACACCTTCCGCAGAACCTTGTTATGTTCATCCAAATTCTTAGCAAAGACCAAAATGCAGTCTTGGTTTACCTGGATATCAGCAATGTCTCCAAAGAAACTGTCCATGAGTGTTTGAAACGCGCTGATGGTAGACGCCAGACTGAAGGGCAATCTAAGGTGTTTGTAAGCCCCTTAGGGTGTCATGAAGGTTGTCTAATCCTTGGACTCAGAAGTCAGGGCAACCTGGTAATAAGCGGACCTGAGGTCGATTATGGAAAACCACGTCGCCCCAACCAGACTATCTAAAAGATCCTGGATTTTAGGTATTGGCCTGGGCAGTAAATTCCGTTCCGCTCCCGGAATTTGCAGAATTTGGATACTTTTGCGTTCCGCGGAGAACGCAGAATTGCCAAAAAATCTGCGATCCGCGGCTTTGTGGAATTTTGTGCTTGTTCGCGCTTTCAAAATGCGTGTTCGCAAGATATTTCTCCCAGAGCAAGCAAACAGCGTTCGCGAACAAGAAAAAAGCATCACGAACGAGCAGAACAAGCAATTCCACATGTTCGCGGAACTTTTGCGTGTTCGCGGAGATTTTTTACAGTTTCGCGGAGCTTTGTGTAGCGCGACTACGCAATTTCAGCCCACCCTATTGGGTCACAGTATACTATGATGTTTCTGTTGAAGGTGTCTCAATGTCTTTATCCCCAAAGTCTTTGCGATTAATGTCTGTGGGGAACAAAGCATAAGTAACAACCCAAAACTCATGAAATGTAGTGTCCCTTGGAATAGTTATGGGGAAACCCAAGTCATCCATAACCACAAGTGTTACTTTATCAATGAGAACATCAAAAAAAGGGACTTTTAACAGGCATGGCTTGATTAGTACATTCGGGAGTAACGATAACATTGTTCAGTGATTCAGTGCATGTAACTACATCCACATTCCCATTCCCAATTTTCACTGGGTGTTTAGCACTCTTGTACACAATTTCAAAGTGATCCAGTTTTTTGCATAACAAGCACCTCTAGTGAACTGCAGGACAGCCAGGAAAATCACTGAGGTGACTCTTCGAGCCACAACTATAACATGAACCAAAAGACTTTTTGCCAGTGTTTCTGAATTCTTTCCCCTTAGTATTCACAGCACATTAAGACTCAGAATGCTCCTTGTTGGAAGTTATTGCGTTGATTGCAGAAGAACCAGGATGCAGGATTTTAGAAGAAATCATCGATCTCGCAATGCTCTTGGCTAAGTCAACAACCTCAACCAACGATGGATTCCTGCAGCTTAAGGGTCTTGCATCTTCCTTGAAGAACAGTTAATCCCAAACTTATCCTGGATATAGATATCCTGGTTGGGACCAAACTCGCATGTCGCAGCTAATACTCTGAGAGCCGAAACATATTCCTCCACATTTTCCTCTGGCTGTTGTTTACATTTGAAAAAGCTATGGCATTCCAAAATTGTTTGCGCAGTGTAGTAATATCCTACGGTTACACATTCCACTGGCCATCACCAGATGGCACGGATATGGATGGTAAACTGTCGAAGATTTGTTGGGCAGCGTGACCACGATTACCAAACTATACGGCAAATTTGCGCGCAGGACTATAACCATTAGCATCAATGACAATAAGATGATTCTCAAATAATCTACAGCATTGGATCCATTTTATAGTAGGTTTACCAGGTTGACTTACAAATGGTGGCGGTTGTGTGATTTGTTGCAGCGTAGTCATGACAACATAGTACAATGAGCTGACGAAAAAAAGTGCAGAAGAAAAGTGCCAGAAAACGTTGACATTTTCTGCTAAATATAGTTGAAAAAGAAACTAAAATGTCAGCAATACCTTTGAGGTGAAGTGGCACAGACATTAATCGGTGAAATAAACCATAAGAAATCAGGATGCACTCCAGAAGCTATATTTGTGGTCACATCAAGGCGGCGAAAAAAAAAAGACCAAAACCAATATTGCTTCCAAGCAGGAACGTGATGAGAAGGAAGCCTAACTTACACGGCCCAAACCGAGATGGCCACTATGATGAACAAAACTAAATTTGCTAGCATTCTCGCCAAGAATTTTCAATTCTAGTAAGGACACGGAGGCGAGGATTATGCTTTCTCTTTCTTTTACTGACAACACAGCAGCCAATGAAAAAACGTTCATTCAATAACAGAAACTACATTTCCCATGGTGCTCTTGCACCAATCATGTCCCAGTAAGGACACGGAGGCGAGGATTATGCTTTCTCTTTCTTTTACTGACAACACAGCAGCCAATGAAAAAACGTTCATTCAATAACAGAAACTACATTTCCCATGGTGCTCTTGCACCAATCATGTCCCATCAGCCCCAATAAGAGCTATCAACACAGTCCATGATCCTCTTTCTTTGCTCAAACTGGCAATACAAGTGTGAATCAATAACTGCAATTCAAACAACGTCCTCCAACGTGAAAGATTAACAGGAAACCATGACTTACTCTAAAGTTTTCAACACGAAGAAACTCCTACTCGGATTTCTTATCCGACCCTGAAAGAAAAGAAAAGAACAACCCGTAACTTCTGTATAACAGAAATCACATCACATCATATACGGGTGGGTAATTATTACAATAACATTGCAATATAACCGGGTGGGTTAATCCTCGCCTCCGTGTCCTTAATAGAATTGAAAATTCTTGGCGCGAATGCTAGCTAGCAAATTTTGTATTCTATTACAGGACCAGAGGCTTCGGATTATGCTAGTTTAACGCTTGCTAAACACAACTGAGGTTATATCACCCACCGGTTTATAATAAAATTGTTTAAAAGTTAATTCAGATGACCAGTCGGCACATCGCATAATGTCTTGGATACTAGAACCCAACATATAAGTCTTTGATGCAATGGCAACACGTACAGAATGTGCTCCAAACATTTAGCTTCTTGCATAACAGAACGTAACCATCTGGCTATAGTGGCAGCTGACACTGGCTTAAAAGGTTTTTGCAAAGCAATTTACAATTGTGTACAATCATACAGTCTCAGTGAACGTGTGCATTCTTCTTAAGCTTTTAAGCACTGTACAACACATAGTTTGTCGTTTTCTGGAAAGGCATTATACTCAATACATCTTGACAAAGTCTTTGTACGCCCTGTAATATTAAAGGAAACTCCCTCCGAAGTGAATACTCTATCTGAAATATCCAAGGCCCGCACATCCGATGAGCGCCTACAAGCGGATAGACATAAAAGCATAGCCAATTTGGCAGATAATTGTTTTCTGGATAAAAGATTATTCGCTGGCCATCTATTAAAAAGAGATATGACCAAAGAAACGTCCCATAAACCAGAATATCTAGGTTTAGGAGGGTTCGCCACCCGTATCCCCTTAAGAAGTTTGCATACCACCGGATGCATACCAATAGGCCTACAATGCCCTGCAGAAATGGCGGATCTATAGTTATTTACAAAGCGGTAAGCTAAACCTTCAGCGGCCTTGTCCGAGAGAAATTAAACGACATGGGATAGTCCTACCCCCATGGGATCCACGTGTCGTTCCAAGCACCAACCCATCCAACCTTTCCAGGCTGAAGGATATTGTTTTCTTGTGGAAGGTGCCCAGGCTTGTTTGATGAAAGCTGAAGCTTTGTCCGAAAATCCCGGCATTTCCCACTGTTGCGGAAAGCCTCCATGCCCTCAGAGACAGTCGCTTCGATATAACCATCGGGTGCTACTCCTTGAGAGGGCCAAGGAGCTGCGAAGGAATCATCCTGAGAAGATCGCAACTCATCTCCAACAATACTGGGAACCAGGGCTGTGATCTCCACAGGGGAGTCACCAGAATCACTTCCGCTTGCTGCTTGACAATATGTGATGTCACTCTGGGGATCAAAAGAAAGAGGGGAAACACGTAGTTCAGCCCCCCTAACCAATCCTGAAGGCATGTGTTGCCCTCGCCAGCGGGTCTGGTCACCAGCTGAAAAAGGTCAGAACCTGTCGATTCAGTCTGGACGCAAACAGGTCTATTTGACAAGGACCCCAGATCTCCTGTAACCATTGGAATAAGATCGGTTGAAGCTGCCAATCGCTGTAATCTTTGAGGTGTCTGGAATTCCAGTCTGCTACAAAGTTGGACTGACCCGGGATGTACACCGCTATTACCGTGATCTGTTGACTCAGACAATAATGCCAAAAGTCTTTGGCAATCTCTACTAGTAAAGACGACCTTGTTCCTCCCAACTTGTTGATATACATCACTGCCAATATGTTGTCCATCCTGAGAAGGATACAACATGAGGTATGCTTGGGAGATAGTGTCCCTATTCCGAAGGAACCCGCTAGAAGTTCCAGGCAATTGATGTGTAGGGACAATTCTTGGGGAGACCACCTTCCTCCTGTGGAGATGTCTCCGCAACGCGCTCCCCAGCCCCAACGACTGGCTTCGGATTCTATTGTAACCTCGGGTTGAGAGCCGAAAATTGCTCTGCCGTTCCACGCTTCCACGTGGCCCAGCCACCATTGCATCTCCTCCTGCACTTCCTGCGACAACGGAACTTGGTCTGTGTAGGACAAACCTTTTTGGAGATGGTGAATCTTTAACCTCTGGAGAGCCCGGTAATGTAGAGGGCCCGGGAAAATCGCTTGGATGGAGGAGGCCAGTAGTCCCACTACTCTGGCAATTGTCCTGAGAGAGACCATTTGCTTGTTGAGAATTGCCAATATCTCTTTCTTGAGATCTTCCAGCTTTGTCTTGGGAAGGCTCAGTTGAGCAGTCCGAGAATCTTTCACAAAACCCGGAAAATCTATTGTCTGAGACGGACAAAGAGATGACTTTGGTTCATTAATCACAAAACCCAAACTCTGCAAGAGAGACATTGTCATCTGAAGATGGTGCTTGGCCAACTCTGGACTCTGTGCCATGATTAAGATGTCGTCCAGGTCAATGATCATGCGAACACCTTGTTCTCGAAGGTGTGCCACCATCGGCTTCATTATCTTGGTGAAGCACCAAGGAGCCGAGGAAAGCCCGAAAGGAAGGGCCAAATACTGGAACCATTGATCCCTCCATTGGAATTGTAGAAAATGGCGATGAGGTGAATACATTGGAATGGAGAGGTAATCATCTTTGAGATCTAGCCTGACCATCCAATCCCCTTTTTTCAGTAAGTCCACCAAAAGATGGATCCCCTCCATCTTGAAGTGTTTGTAAATCATGAATTGATTGAACTCTCTCAGATTGAAAACAAGTCTGTGACCGCCACCTTTCTTTTGGACTAAAAAGACATTGCTGGACAAACCGTGAGGCCTGCAGTTGCAGTGAGCGATCGCATGTTTTCCGCAGCAATTCGCCTATTTCAGTGTCTATAAAAATACATTCTTGTTGGGAAAAACGGAGTTGCCTGGGGTGTGTGTCTTGAAATGCTGTATGATGGAACTCTAGATGGCACCCCTGAACAGTCTGTAATACCCATGCATCCTGTGTCAACTTTCTCCAATTGTGAACAAAGAACTGAGTCCAACCCCCAATGGTAACGGAGAAATGTCTGTTAATCTTACCTGCAGAACTCTGTGCCTGGAATCCTGCTCTGTTTCCACCTCAGTGGAAACGGCATCTGTTGAAGCGTCAGCGTGTGGGGTAGAATGTACCTCCTCTAGTTGAATCCCATTCTCTCCTGCCGCGGCCAAAGTCACCTCTCGGGGGACCTTGATTATAGAAACGGCCTGACGAGCGTCCCCTGCCTCATCTGGCCCTGTTAAAAAGGCATTGCTGGAAGACACGTTTTATGCCAGATTGCGCCTTGTCGAGGGATGTGAATGTCCCCACATACTTTGAGACGTCCTTTACAAAACGGTCGCCAAAGAGATTGCCGTCAGCAAGGAGTCCAGGTTCTGCAGCAGCAAGGTCAGTGAGATTGGAATCCATGTGGATATGCGCAGTTGGCATTGCCAACGAGGCAGGTCGCCCTTTGAGTCCATTCCGCCAAGATATACGGATCCACAAGAGCCCCGGATTCTTTGGCCACCAGAGCCATTTCCAAAATTGTTGCCAACGGGCCCGCAACATCCAGGAGCTTGTCCTGACACCTGCGCTAATCGCGGTCTATCCCTTTCTTAGGATCTTTGGCAAATTTTTTCAAAAAAGTGAGAAGACTGACCTGATTTCTGGAGTCTCAGCCACTTTGTTAGGAAGATCGGGTCAAGGGCACTCCAAACGAAGCCTATTACGTACTTCCTTGTCAAACCCCCTGCGAAGGTTATCGTGCAAATAATCTGAGACTTCAATGGCCGGAGCCCAGTCGGAAGAACGTGGATGCACAATGTCACCTGGATTAAAAGTGAACGGGGTGTTGGTTGGTGGAGTGTCTGGAACCAAAGAGGCATCTCTCTTGGCCTTCTTCTTAGGAGGGGCTTCCTCGTCGGTAGTGTCAGTGCCAGTGTCTGTAGTATCAGTATCAATATATACTTTGCATTTGCACTGCGCTTTTCCTCCAGTAGAATAAGCATGATCCCCTGGATCTCTCTGCGGTAAGGAATCTAAAGCATGTGAATGGGGCCACTGCTTCTCTTTCACCCCAACTTTGTCTGAAGGAGTATCAAGCTTGGGCTTAGTTTTCCCGTACCCATGACGTTTAGCAAAACTTTCAAGCTGCTTCGTTTTAGGTTTTAATGCAGCCGCCAAAGATTATTGCACAGTGTTTGGAACTGTGCTCTCCAAGGCCTTGTTAACGGACTGCTGGATGGGGGCGTCCAGCGCATCCACAATAGTATCCTCAAGGACAGTCTCCTGTCCATCATAATAAATCTCCTCCTCATCCTCGTATCTCACCCAGTCATCCATGGTATTCATTTTGTATATAGTGAAGCTGTGGTGAGTATCAAGATAATAATAATAGAAGGTAGATAAATGGAGGAGTAATGGGGGGGCACAGCCACTTGCACACAGAAAGTCTTTTTATTTTTAGATTACCAAGCCCCCTCAGCAGTGCTGTAATCAAATTATTGCAGCCTAAACAGGCATACGAGCCAAAATCTTTATACTAGGAGCGTGTGCCCACTCCACAAGGCGATTATTCTTACTGCCGATCAGGAAGGTGTTGAAGATTCTCCGCAGGAATAGCGGTAAAATATTCGAAACGGGACAGTCACGACGTTTGCAGCCCAATTGGAGCCCAAATGAAGCCCAAAACCAGCCCAAATAGAGCCCAATTGGACTGCGCACATCGGACCCTAAAAGCGCGGGCTCCGAAGTTGTCGAGCGATGAGGGAAGCCTCTGACAACAGCGCTGGAAGCTCGCGACCAATGCGGCCTGAAAGTTCGTGGAAAACGGAACGGTACTCTATCTCCTGAAGGAGCTCCAAAATGCAACAATGTAGCAGAGCTACTAACACGGTCTGTGACCCACAAACTCAAGCAACGCGCGTTAAACTATTCACTAAAAGAACAAGTTTACCACATAATAAACCCATGAAAAATCCATTGCATGCCTATAATAAACAGGTACATATCAATGTTCATAACGCACATAGCTTAAGTCATAAACACAGTAAGATATAAAATAATAAGAGAGCACTTATTTCTGCTGTGAGCAACAAAGAGGGTCATGGGACTGTGTTGATGGCTCTTATTGGGGCTGATGGGTCGTGATTGGTGCAAGAGCACCATGAGAAATGTAGTTTCTGTTATTGAATGAACGTTTTTTCATTGGCTGATGTGTTGTCAGCGAAAGAAAGAGAAAGCATGATCCGAAGCCTCCGGTACTGTAATAGAATTGGGAGTGAGGCTGCAATGCGGTGAAAAGGCCCAATCAAATGATGCGTGCATGTGACCCAATCAGCGGGTGTACGGCCGGCATGAGCAGTGAGGCAATACGCACACTGATTCAGAGGCATAGTGCTCGTCGGCCTAGCAGTGCGTGGGAGCTGTCGGGCCATACCTCCACGTCCTCTACCATTCCCTCTAGCAGCCTGTTGCAACAACACCTTCGCCTTCAAATCTTTGTGATTCTTCTCTGTCTTTTCCTTCTCCTCATTCTCCCTGTGCTCATAATACTGTGCCATATTCAAAATAGCAGAAGTGGAAGAGGTGGACCAGGTGCTTTCGGAAGCCTGTAATCTATTTGAAATTTCAGGTAGCAAATTGGAGAAGAGCCTATTAACGAACAACCATATACCTCCCTCAACAGACAAATCCTGTCCACTGCAATCCAAAAACACTCCCTCAAACCAAGTGAAAAAATTAGACACATTCTCATCTTTCTTCTGCCAGCAAGTCGATAACTTGTCTCAGTCAACCTTACTCGGTGGAATAAGAGAATGCATGGCCGTAATAATACGACCTGGCAAGGCAAGCATCTCTGCCCTAGGCTTGTCACCTGGCTTTCTATCCTGATCCCAAACCTTAACTTGATCTCAGGTACCATCCAATTCCACAGCATGGTCCTGCGTGTGTACCTGACGCCAAATATCAAGCGGAACAAGTAAACCAAAATAAATATCAACGTCAGCAAGGATCATCACTGTAGAAGAAGCAGCTTCAGTCAATTCCCTTTCAGTAAGCAGTGAGGTTTTTCCTAGGGTCGGGCAAACGGTCTTGGAAACGGGCCACGGCCGCTTGTCTAATGACAACATTACTTTGATCCCTGAGTTCCGTTATTTCAGGATGGTAGAGAGGATGAACCTCCCGCATCGGAAACTGCGTTATCGGGGTAGGGCTCTTCTCAAGCAGTCTACCCCGATAAGCAATCACTTTTGCAACATTACTGAAAACCTGACCATGCCCCATATCAGTGGCGTATACATGGTCCCTGATATCATACAGAATCTGTGGTGCCACATCCTTGAACCGCTGCTCCCAAAGACCAATCAAAGTAGCCGTCATGTGCTTAAGGGCATGCTGTTGCACGAAAGGCTCATAATCTTTCATCACACTCCACACATCTTCCACACCATAGATGGGATTTTGGGCCTACTGCGCAGCCTGATTAGCCACCACCTGTTTTTCTGCATCTCCTATGTAAGGTCGGACTAATGTCCGCTACAAACGTTCCCTAAATTTCGTCCAGTGTCTATCGTCAACCCCACGCATGGGTGTCTCAGCATCCTGCAATTCAGGGGGATGAAATAACATGGGGGAAGTAACAACTGAGGTAGCAGGCAGCAGCGTTGCAGATGTAAGGGCTGGTGAAAGAGACGCCGAAGTAATAGGCATTGCAGAAGTACTAACAGTCACAGTTGCCACAGACGGCGAAGACATACAGAGGGCAAGAGGTGCCGTAGCCAAAGTAGTCTGATCAATGGCAACAGAAGCAGAAACAGCAGGGACAGTAGAATCAGGTAGCGGGGCCTGTGAGGGAAGAGCGGGATATATCCTCTGCGGAGCATAAGGAGGTGGTGGTCGGCTATCCAGCGATTCCTCTACAAATGTATCCTTCTCGTCTTGGGCTACATTAGACTTATTCACATTGAATCGAAACCTTCTATCTGCACATTCTATTCCTATCTCTTCCTTCACTTTATCATAAGATACAACTTTCTGAGTTAACGTTTGCATTCTTCCCTTACGGGCCTTTTTCTCTGCTTTCATTCGTCTCTTTTTAACCTCTTTTTGCCATGTTCTGAGGGAATCAAACATAGACTGTCCACTACGTTTAGCAAAAACTTCTCTTGTAAAAAAGCAGTTTTCTGTTTGTCAAAAGTGCTGGTTAATGGCCACTGCAACTCAGTATTGTCCCTCGTAAATTTGTGCCATAACGTACTAAACATAATAGGGCCAAGGCCATTCTTCACATACATGTCAAAATTCGGGGTGCCTTCCGGAGGCGCTGGCTGACTCTCTTTCATTCGAGCATCAGCAGATCAACAACAGAAGCAAGAAACCCAAAACTTGATGCAACCAGGCATTTTCAAAAGTAAGCCAAATTCATTTGGTTGCCCGGTAAAGTGTTCATAGACACTTTGCACCAAATGCGGTCCTCAAAACCGCGCCAAATCCAAAAGCGGTCTCAGAACCACACTAAATACAAAGGCGGTCCTCAAATCACACCAAATACAAACCGAAATGGTACCCTATCCAAGTACACACCAAAACAAACTCACCTGGTGCACACAGGTCAAACTAATTCATTCTCCACTACTGACTTTTTGGTTCAAGTGGTCAAATTCAAGAGTTTCGCCGTTCAGGACCCCAGCTGGGATGATCTCTGCGCGAGGCACCGACAGACGGGCAGCTGCGAGTTCAAGACTCTCTCGTGCATGGAACCTCGATTTGCCCGTCCGACCAGACAATGGCCCCAACCTCTTCACCCGTCTGCGGCCAAGGATGGGTCACACATCCGATGGGGTCCCTGTTCGGGCGCCAACTGAAGGACCTGACTCGATTAAGGTCACCTGGGCCACTCGCGACCCACCTTTCAGCCTTCCACACAAATGAAGAGTCAGTTAGACAGTAGAGAATCCAAACAAGGCATAGATTTATTCAGGTACACTATAGTGGAGTCCCGTCTACCCAGTCGCTTGGGGTGCTGCAGAGAGGACTGACTTCAGAACACATGATTATGCATTTTGTACAATTCAGGACCAGCAAAACACGCCCAGACTGGAAATTTCCAGTTGGGACCATCTACACAATGAAGGTACAGTAGAAGATGTTTCGATCCTGAGACCAAGCACAAACCATCTGTGTGCCAAGGTCACTCTGCCTGCGACCATAGGCGGGCTGGAGGGAGCAGGCGTCTATCTAGTGGGAAAGGTATACAGTAACAAAAACAGTGTATTTATTAGTACAGCGAGGCCCAACCTTGAGGGACAGAGAAAATTCAGCATGGCTTCTTCTAGGAGAGTCAGAGAACAGTTAATTACGATTATGACCCAAAATGGTGGCTGAATATGAAACGGTGCCACAAACGCTAACTTAAGCAAGGCAAAATATAGTAACACAGAACAGTCATTTTTATTAAATTCCAACATATGTGTCAGGAAACAAGGAGGGCACCAATTGTAACAGGTTCCAGAAACACTGGGATACATACTACACAGCATTTTGATTTACTGGTGGGCCCTAACAAAGGCCAGGATCCTAGAGAGGCCAGATGGCACATCCTGTGTGTTGAAGATGACCAGGCCTGGCAAAAACATCCCAAAATTTGGTTAATGGTGACAGCAATGGTAGCTAAAAGAAATATCGCTAGAGCATGAGGGGCAAGCCTCCCCCCAAGAGTAGGTCAATGGAAGTCGGACCTAGACTGATGCAGTGCTGCGGAAAAGGTTGTCAATGAAAGTAGCGGCTGCCCACAGAAATGGGGGAAAATATGAAACCGCTGGGTGGAATACAGAAGCCTCAGGAACATGGGGGGCAGGTGGGTAGGGGACCAATGACAACGGGTGAAGTGAGCTGAATACCACCTAACAAGCATCTCACAAAGGTAGGATTTGTAATGCACATGGAAATAGTTAAAAGTAGATTTGAAATTAAATCTTGTTTTGTATAATATCAATGGTTCTGTGACTGAAACACTGTTCATGCAACTAACAATGTTTAATAAAAAAGAATTATTAAAAAAATAGCAAAGGCCAGGATCAATTGTCTCATCTTACAAGCAGTGATTATTCACATTTTAGCTCTAGGAGAGCTATTTCAATGGATCCCGGAATTAGAAACCCCTGCAAAACCCCTGGTATGGGCCACACCTTGGGGGAATCTAGGACAGCACCACACCCTCAGGAGACACTAGGGAGGAGAATACCAACGAATGATCAGGAGGGCAGGCAGCCCATGAGGAGGTTCACTAGGCACATACAAGGAAACCATGGCAAAAGCCCTGAGTATTACCCTGGAGGATGTAGAAATCAAATTTATATATTACATTTACTCGAAATTCCACCCTCTGCAAAAGAAAATGGTGAAACCTTTATAAATAAAGTCACTTATTAGATAGGGCAGATAGGATTAGATAGGGCCATTCCATTATAAGATCAGATATAGTAGCAACGAGACAATGTCATTTCAACAAGCTAGCCAGTGGTAAACTTGGTGATGGTCTAGTGAATACCACACCTCCCAATGGATCCAAGATCCAGATTAAGTATACTTTACATGGTAAGAGGGAGGCACATAAACTGAGGAGCATTAGCCTCTTTGCCAGTACAATTGACAACGTCCAAAGTGGTTCTAAAAAGAGGCTGCCAAATGGGGAGGCAGTAGTTGGTAGTGCATGACAGGAAGAGGGATTATCACTGTGATGTGACATGTTAAGTCTGGTGAGGGGACGCCATTGCCCTTGTGTACATGTAGCAACAGAACCACACATTAACCCCAGCTAGGCTAGTGCTGAGGGAAGTCAATTCCTAGCTTACATACAGTTTACAACCCCAGAAAATTGAAGATATGGTCCTGGAACATAGCTAGCCTCAAGTCCAAATTAAATAGCGAGGAATGGGGCAACTTTGTCAACAGTTTTGACATCTGCCTCCTACAGGAGACATGGGCCACTGATATGGTTTATAGGGTGAGCTTCACAATAAACTGGATTCAAAATCCAAAAACTTACTGGCTGTGAGTCTTAAAATCACAAATGGGAAACAGTCTGTTCTCCTGGTTAATATTTACAACAGATTTCCCTCGCATAATCAGGGCTCTCCTACTATAACAGCCCTAGACTTTCTAGATAGGGCAGAGGGTGCTAGACAATTAATACTTGCAGGGAACCTGAACACTACATTCGAACCTCTTGAAGTAATGTTGAATATCACCGAGGAGGAGAACGAGGAATTGGTAATCCCTAGATTGTGTCATGTAGGTCTTGCTAGAAACACAAAGGTAGCATTCCAAGTAGCTTCATTTACACTCAAGTATAGCCTTCGAGCTTATAATGGGCACTCGACATCAGATAAGGAACCAAGATATACTTTCAAAGGGCCAACTGTGGATCCAAAATAGATTATATTCTTTTGTACATACTTCTTAGGCGTCACTTGATTGACAAGAGGGTAACCAAAAGGTTAGATTGTGATCATAACGCTTTCATACTAAAACTGGATCATATGTTCATTTCCACACAGTTTCAACCAAAGGGAAAATTAGTTAATCCAATTGTTCTTTGTAACAACAGAAAGAATGTTAAGAGGTTCATGATCGAGAGGACCGAAGATATTCTTTCTGAAATATAAACTATTGTAGCACAATCATTAGATGACATCAATGATCGCGAAAATGAGGCACAACTAACTCTAAATACATTTACTGGACTTATGGAGAAGATTATAAAAAGAATTCAATCATAAGCAACAATGAAGTAGAATGGTTTGATGAGCACTGCATGGCAGCTAGGGTGGATTTGATGGGCGCTATAAAAAGTGGTTGTAGGGGTACCATGGTTTCAAAACGGATATACTATAAAGCAGTCTTAAAAAAAGCCAAAGGGATTTGCAAAGAGGGATTATGAAGAGATTTAACTACTGTGGCTACCACTAAGGACAGCAAACAGTTCTGGCGCATACAAGCCAGGGACCAGGAGCTAAATCACAGAAGAAGATTTTCAAATTCATCCCCAGACCTGGGTAAATCAATTAAGCTCACTTTATGCCGAATAGGCAAGTGCTTCAGTTTGTCAAGATATGCACAAAGAGACACAGGATATACCCCTGACTTTCTTTAGCCTGGAGGAAACCAAGTTAGCCCATGCCACCTTACAAAGGGATAAAGTAACTTGTCTAGATAAAACCCCCGGTAATCTCTTTCTCTCGGAACCAGAAGTATGGAGTATCATTCTTAACCAAAGTTTTAATGCTATCCTTAAGGGTGCAGAGGTACCTGATTCCTGGCTGGGAGTGGAGGTTGTATCTGTATATAAGAAGGGAGACAAAAGTGAAACCGTGAATTATAGGTCCATCAGCCTGATCGGTACATTGCAGAAACCTTTTTGCAGGCATTTGTTAGTGAAGTTACAAGATTGGATAAGGGAGGCCCAGTTTTTGTCACCCCTACAGACTGGCTTTAGAGAGAACATGAGCACTATTGATCAACTATTTAGATTCCTAACAATACTATGGAAATATGTAGTTATCAAGCAAGATCACCGATACGTAGTGTTCGTAGACGTACGTGCCGCTTTTGATCTCATCCCCAGAGAAAAAATATGGGTAGCCCTGGAGCAGTTAGAGGTCCTGAGTTACCTACTACAAACAATAACTATGCCCAAATAAGATGGGGACAAAATGGTGAACTAACAGATCGTGTAAGGGTGAATAGTGGGTGCAGCAAGGTTGTGCTTTGGCACCAACTCGGTTCACCCTATAAATTAATGGGTTGATCGAGACTCTAGCCGACTGCAATGGTGAGCCCTACAAGATTGCTAAACACACTGTTACGTCTTTACTATTTGCTGACGACACCTGTATACAAGACCCCGATGGAGCTACAAAACCTATTGGATCGATTCTTAGCATCTTGTGGGGAATTTGGATTGGAAGTAAACGTCACAAAAGCTAAACTTATGACATTCACAACACTACACAAGGGTTTCAGAGGCAAGGTCAAATTGGGTGATACTTTTTTGGAACAAGTAAAGCAATTTGATTATTTGGGGGTAAGACTTTATCACAAGTCCTGCAAATCACTAAGAGCCAGCTAACACTCCATTGATGTAAGGATACTAATAAGATCTTCTTAGTCAAAAGGTTGAAAACATCAAACTATAGTCCAGTTTTCAAAGCCATTGAAATTTATCGAGTGAACGGTATCGGAGCAGCGCTATATGGCGCAGAGATATGGGGACCGAATAATGTAGGGGTCATTGAAAAATCTGAGAATATCAATATGCGATCCTTCTTGAACTATCCCGTAATAAGGCATTAACACCCATTTGCTTGGATCGTTGTCTTAAAAACATAGCATACATGGCAGCATTTAGACCTCTAGCTTCGTGGATCTGAGATTGGTCTAAGAATTCACCAGTTGCGATCTTACTGTTTTGTTATATATATGTATAGCTGTGACTAGATGTGATTTTACTGTTTTGTTATATATATGTTTTGCTTTTATGTTTTTTTTCTCAAAAAACGAATTAAGGATATTACTACCTACTTCCTACCTATTCTGCTAAACTAATGTTGGTGAGGGTGCTCTTTAACACATAAGCAACCTGGAGCAGAACTGTCTGAGGTCAATTTTGGTGTGATCTAAAATGTGGGTCATATACATAGATGTGTTCAGTTTACTCAAATGTGTTTTTCATTGTTTGCTTGCGTGTTAGTGCACACGAGCGCACCTCAACCTTTCGAGTAAGCTCTATGCATGTTACAAGTTTATCACCAGGTTGAATGACACTCCGAGGCCTGTCAGACATGGAATGTGTTTTCTCCAGTAACCTATGCTGCGTGTGTCACTGTGATTGGTGGATAAGGAATGTGACTTTCTAAAATCTTGATGTGGCGCTGAGCCAAATTGGCAGGGGCCAGCTTTGGTTAATTTTTCCAGTGATTGCTGACTAGATGTGGAAGAACTGGTTTTGCTTTATTTGCATGTTATGCATGAGGGTTTATTGGGTTATGAGAGCACTTTCGCTGCTGTGTGTGCAAAAGTTCACATTGTTTTTTGCTTTGTCTACGCATATATTGACGTACCTGACCTAGGCGGGCAGAAAAAAGATTTAGTGTAATTAAGGGATTTAAAGATGTCCCTGTGTTACTTGCTGTGCAAGACACCATGATGAATGAATGGGTATCACTTGGAAACTGGAGAGCGGAGTGCACTGATGCATAAAGTTCAGCATTAGGATGGAGGGACACCCTGCTGAGGGTTCACTGATTGAGAATCTACCTTCTTATAATGGGCCAGTTTGACAGTTTGACTTTTGAGAGAGAGAGAGAGAGAGATAGAGAGAGTGTGTGTGCGTTTACCATGTGTGCAATGTATTCTTTGGGTCTGAATCACAAAGGCATGCAAGAGCACATAAAAGAGTACTCCGGTAGTATTAATTTCTGTACTCATTAATACTGTAGTGAATAGTCCCCATGTCTTTATTTAAGAAGTATGATATGTTACTATTTGTGAAGTGTACTAAAGTGAAATTCAATCATCTTGGAGACAGGCTTCTTTAAAAGAGCTAATTTGGCCACCCTACATCATGAATGTAGCTGCTTCCTACCACAGCATTTCTTGGAGCCTCCTAGAGCTGCCCCTTTACCTGGGCTGGCACTGAAGGCACTGCCACAATATTTCTCTATTTTGGGACTACTGAGCATGCCAAGGCAACATGTTTGCTCAGTAAAAGTTTAGGATTTCATGACAGGCAGTAATAATTGACTTTACACCAGCATGTTACCTGCACACAGAAGCTGTATAAAAGAGATTGGCACTTTCATGCTCAAAGCCTGTGGAGTGAGAAGGAAGCGGCATGCATTTACAATGCATCTCGTAGGCGCAGGCAGTTGTTTGGGGCCCTCTGCGGTTGGCTGGAGGTATTGCCTCCAGTTTTAACATGAACATATGTTCATTGCATCAAAGGGATTCCAATGCCATGTTTAGAAAAAGGTGACATTACTAATAATAATAATTACAGGTTGATATTAGAGCCAATACAAGACACAGCCAAATGGCCCAGAGCAATGACTAATTAGAAAAGTAACCTAAAGGGACAAAGACAGAAGAGAAGGAGCACGCCTGATCAAGTGAATGGAAAAAAGTGTTGAGCCAATATCATTACAAATGTTTGCAAGGAAAAGACATGTGTGCAGGTTGCTTAAGAATGGCCTGTACCACCATTGACCTAGAGGTGGATTCCTGAACTTCAAAGTTCACACCCATGCAGTAGTGAACAGTTTAGGTTTTACCAAAAAGCCATTTTTCTGTAGTCTTCAATCCCTTGCGTGTCTGAATCGCATGATTCTATGATTATGTCATGGGTTGACTAAGGAATAGTCTGAATATGAAAGTGTCTGAGGGGTCTAAAGTTGAATGAATGTCTCTTCTCTACTTGCTCTTGGATGCAAAACCTAACAAGCAATTATTGTAACAATATTTAACATTTTGAGTCAAACCATTTAACAGGCTTATTTATAATGGACACTAGATATTCACCCGCCAATAATTTGCACCTAGCTTTGATTACATGCACATTTTAGGATTGCTGAATTCTACACATTTTGTGCCCAAAGTCACCACCTGAAAAAACTGTTGTTTGTGTTGCAATGATTTGTTATATTTATATGAAAACAAGGTTTACAAAGCGAAAAGTCTGAAGCATCCAGCTCAGCGAAAAGCTGTGTTTTTTTTAACTTAATTCGTGGGTACATGCCTGGAAAGTATAAGCACTGTGGGCTGTGGAACCCTGCGAGTTTCTCAAAAGTACACCAAGTGTTCATTTCCTGAAACAACCCTGTGACAAGAGACAAAGTAATGAGGCAAAAGTAGAAGACGTAAACTGTGCTCCTTGCCATGGCATTTTATCAAGTATTCTTAAATTGCTTTATAGATGAAATGTGGTTTTGTTTTTGCAAATCACCTTGGAGCTGTTTAACGAATTGGCCTGGAATTTACAGACACTTAACACATCCATCCGGGGTTCTTTATTTCGGGTTTCTGTACACATAACTATGCATATTTTAATACTCATAAATCATTTGCCAAGGTGACTAATCATTAACAGTGACAGCAATGACTATCGAACGTTATGAAAAAACTAAAAAAACACTTCTACTAAAGGATCATAAGGGCCTTGAAAAAATCTCGAAAACAATCATTGAAAGCCACAGTCAAAGTGAACTGTAAAGTCATAAATCCAACCAATGCACAACTCATGATGCTAAACACGTTACATATAGGCAAATCTCAATATTTCACCAATATGTAATTCTAAACATCATTTTGCAAAAATATTGTGTCCAGAATATTGTGAAGATAATTTTTAAAATATTGAACATTTTTCATGGGTGCCTGTGAAATATGAGCTTCATCTGCATGACAGACGCAAATCACTATTTGGAGCTTTACAGCTGCCCGTGGTTTAATTAATGCTCTATTTGTGAAATGTAAACAAGAACTGAACATTTTAATTCCAATCAGTGCTCATTGTTAGCTGTACGTTGCAAAGAACAGCTTCAACAATCTTGTCGTTCTACAGACACAATCTGTTGTATATTACAGAAAAGCTGTTTGTTTTCCTTCCTAATTGCATAATAAAATAGGTTTCTCTTCGTTTTACCACAGGCAACCAAACAATAAAGTCCACTAATTAAGTTGCTTTTTGTCAATAAACATTTGCCTGTTTGAACAAAAAACAGCATTTTCCATCAAACTGGCTCCTCCAAAAATGTAATATAAAAATACATAATGAGCAACATGTTAAATATGGTCATATATTTCATTCTTAGGAATTCTAGTGACATTGACAAAGAATTTTGACTCAGCCTTGTGGTTTAAGATGTCCCATTGATGGTAGTATAGGACCCCATTGTGTATGAATTTATATTAGTTATCTTTTTTCAAATTAATTTAAGGGTTTTATGATGATATGCTACATTAAATTTCCAACCAGCACAAGTTATCATGTGCACCAAAACCCCGTGGGTGTCAGTGTAAACTGAGTGAGATGAGAAAAGCACTATTTACATGTGGTCCCACAGAAAGTTTGGAAAGCTGGATATTTGCTTTAAAAAAACGTTATGTTTTTAATGGGACAAAAGGTGTTTCAGCAAATAAGAATCATTTTTTCCATTCAAATTTGTTCTTGCAAACCAGTTTAAAAATCAAATCGAAAATACATTACTTCATTGTTTCCTTTTTGTAACTTTATATCAAGCTACTGAACTAATGTCCATCTAACTAACACCTAGGACTAAGCTGGACCAAATTCTAGCTTCTGGTGTACGTTTGGCGTTAATACGTCCAGCATTTGTTGCTGCTGTGCAAAACAAATTCCAACTGGTTTTGAAGCCCCCTTCACCAATTTGCACATTCCTCACATAATCAGCCTTAGGCCCCTCTATATATTTAAAAACAATTGTGTACATGTTAGTCAAACGTGGGCAATGTTACAAAAGAACAAAACAGTGTTCTTTCAATGTAAAGTACAAAATGTCCATCACTTGATTCACTTGTACCAACTCACTAATACATATTATATTCTGTCTGAACTTTGCCCTTACCCAGCCCCAGGAAAACAGAGTGCCTGCTTCCTTTACTTATAAATACTCATAAATTAAAGTTGTACTATTCACATGTTATAAACAACAGAGAAACTGCAGTGGCAAATGCCCTTGCACCAACAAGATCTGCTTTTGTATATTAAACTATACATCCGAGTGGTTGCAGTGTTTACCATTTTAACTTGTCAATCTCTGGATTCTGTTCTCCAGAGCAGATCGTTTCTCACACTTCATGCAAATTATCCTGATGCTTCTCCTGCAGCACCTGTGCTGGAACAGTTTAGTTTTTTTTTTTACTCTCCTGTTCTAGCAGGGCGACTCCTCGTCTCTGATATCTTTGTGTTCACACTCACATCTTAGAAACTCTTCAAAAGGCTTAGCTTTCGGATGCCTTCACACTGTGAATGTTCCAAATAAAAACAAAAACTCTGTGTCCCCAGTTTAATTCAAGTTCATAGAGTTTGTATGTGACCCTCATTGGGTTTCATAGTCATCACCTGGGAGTGAGCAAAACACCCCTGACAAAGCTGCTTTTCCTTTTAGATATGTCTAGAGTGCAGATAACCTTATCTTCCTATTCCTCTGTTGTACCCTGTAGAAGATACATTCTCTCCTGCATCTCTGTTCTTTAAGATTCTGTGATCTTTCTTCTCATCTCAGCGGGCTGATCTCTACTACCAGCCATGATGTTGAAATACGTCAGAAATTGCCGGTACACTCTGCCTTCTACTGAGCACTGATACAGATTGAGAATATGCACACTGACAGGATCTTGATTTCAAGAAAGTATGAACACATTTTGGTGGATGGGTAGTTAAGTTTCAACCAATGGAATCCCTTCTTTGGGTAAAGTTTTGTAGATCCAAGTGAGGGGGCCCAAACTAAACCTATGAAACCTAGAGGTTCATGGACCTAGATGCTTGGTCCGCCATCCTTGGACAGAGGCCCAAACCGTCCCAAAAGTCCTTTTGTTAAATGGTCGTAGCTAGGTTTGTAAAGTTAAGAATATGTTTTCAAGTTAGCAAACACAGACTCTGGGTCCACAAACACTATGTACAGACCAGTGGTTTTTAAAAAAACATCTTAATTGTGGGGAGAGTGCCTTTGGACTCTTCCCCTCCTTCCCATATTGGTGGGGGCTGGGGTCAGGGTCACCTCACCCTGCCGCCTTACACTGATTAAATTAAAAGCAGTTAAAAGCTGTTTCGACCTTAAAATTAGCATTATTACTGTAAACAAATGTGCTCAGATTTAATGTTCTTTATTTTAGACACTACTACACTTTATGTAATATTATTGTCTACAAATAAGAATGGTCAGTTGTGACATTCCTAAAATGTTTTTATATTGTGCATAACACAGAAAAATGTATGCCTGCTTCCTTAATAAATACACTCCGGCAACTGTATATGAAAAATGCTGAATATGGGAACCTTCAGAATAAATAAGCTATGTGGTGTGAGAGAATCACATTTTTCATCCAACATGCACCCGCAGGCATAGTGCCTGTGCTGCCTACAAATAGAGCAATATCTCATATGCAGCACTGGAAATGTGAAATATCACCTGCCTGACTGTAATGCCCAAGGATCTCTTCCACACCTGACATACACTCTATCATCAACTGCCACACTTACACACCCAGGAACATCTCCCATCGAAATTGCACACACTGGATAACCTCTTGTCCCTCATACACACGGTCATATTCTACATATGTGCTATGGGCTAGCATCTTTCCAAAAATTGCCTTCTAGAAAAGCCTCTCTACCAAATGATTGATTGATTCAAGGACAGTCGCGTTTCTTGTTCTTCACAGCCTTGTGGCTTCACTTTTAGTTTACAGCATGGTCTTTGATTTTACCTTCTGCTCTCTCTTTTTGCCTCTTTTTCTTGCTACATTAATCATCTCTGTCTTTGCTGAGTGGGCTTCTTCTTGCGGTGTTTATGGTTTCCCATATCTTTCTCTTGCCAATGTTTTTACCACTTCCTCTCTCTGTTTTAAGCTGGTTTTCTTTAATCTCTTCTAGTGTCCTTTCACACCCGCATCTCTACTGTTGCTCTCTTTTTTCAAATCCCTGTTTGCAACAGTCTCTCACTCGACAGAAACTAAGGTATCTAAGGTATAGCTCGTTTCACATTCTGCCACCCCTCACACTTCTTTGTATTCTTTCTTCCCCTTCTCCCACTATTAGCTTTTCTCTCATGGTCTCCCCATTGCTCCAGTTTCAGTATCCCCCTCTCTGACATTTCTTTCTACTATCACCGGCACATCTTCCCCCACTTTGTCTCTCTTGCCTTCTCCTTTCTCTAGGACATCTTTTTTCTTCCTAGTTACAGAGCCCCATTTCCCATGACCATCCAGCATTTCACATCCCTTTTCTCTTATCTCCAGTGTAATTGGCTCTTTTCCACGGGCCTCATCTCTGCTATTCAAGCACTGAGCTCTATCCACATCTGCACTGCAGCTTCAGTTTTTGATTGTAGAACAAATGCTTCAGGGACATAGCCTCCACACACAGCTCTACTGATGCAAATCATTTTGCTTTGCATCATCCTAGCTATTTATTGCAGTATACCAAAATAACTTTTTGGTCTAATTAACTTACAGCTGTGCAATGCACTAGGCCCAAGCTAAAGGGTTGAACCACATTTAATACAGTTCAGAGAAGGTCTAAAGACCAACCATCAGGATCACCTACCACTGCACATGGGAGTGGTGATTAAATATATCCGACAAAGATTTACCTTGCTCCGATACACACTACTTTCTCCCCCTTCAAGATACCCAGACTTCTCGCCCGGGCAAACCACTCTGAAGTAACCACAAGGAGACATGCAGCACTTTATAAAACTTCCTAATAAATAAAAGTGCCTCCTGTACTTTCTAGAAGCACACTTTGGTAACAGATGGCTAAAATTCAGCTTGTTGCTCTGTATAAAATGACAATAAATATGTTCAAACTCAGCAGTGCACAGTAACTCATCTGAATAATTTGCCTCCAATTACAGTGCATTAGAATCAAATAGTTCAAACGGCAAAATGTTAGAAAAACAATTTGCGAGAAAAGGAAATATTCTAAACCAAGCATTGAAAAAAGCCATTAGGTCCTGCCTTTTCGACCTACTGGCTTTGCCAGTTATTGAATTGCTTTCAGTTAATAATCGTAGTATTGCCAAAAAAAAGAAAAAGATGACATTTCACTTCACCATGCATGTGTCTGCATATACCTTGGCAGAGGGCACCATTTTGTTTATTTTTTTCTTTACCTATTCCAAGATGGTGAATACTACTTAAATTAAAATAGTTTAAAGATGTGTGACAGCGCTTTGTAAAACCAGAGGAGTCTGATAGTAAATGACAGATGCCAGCAAAACCAAATAAAATTACCCCAAACCTTATTTTTTAAAGGATCGCAACAGTGGGTTTGGAGAGCAAGGGGAGAGCAGGTGTGGAGAAGTGAATAGAGGGAGCGACAGGGAATTGGGCACGGAAGAAACAGAGGGGAATGAAATGAAACAACAATCAAAAGCTGAGTTGGGGTAAGCAATGGACAATCTAGAGAAGGGGACATGTGAGCAGTGGAAGAAAGCAAGCCATCCAATCATAAAGATGGTGAAACAGCTCTGCTTCAGAGGAGTAGCAATGAGAAGAAAAGGAAAGAAAGACAACAGAAATGAAGAAAGCATATGAGTGGCAAATCCAACCAATGGGAAGGCCCACAGCTCACTGTAACTTTTGGTATGGTCCACAATAGGTCTTTTAACAACAGATGGCTAAAAACTGTCTCTAGGGGAGAACAAAAAAGGATAGAAATTGAGGAAGGAACAAAACCAAATAATGATGTACAGGATTGGCAGTAAAAAGTTAGTAATGAGGAAGTGGCAGGGGAATTTGGAAGGTGAAAAATCAGGGATAACATAAAGAACAGCAATTGGTGGGGAGAGTGGTGCAAGTGAATGAAGAACAGAGCAGGAATTGAAGAGTGAGAAAGTATTGAGAGCAAGGTGTGTAAACGGCATAGGGTCTCCATAAAAATGAGAGAGTAAGTCTGACAAATGGAAACATGATTTTAACCTATTCTAGGTTTGGCCAAATTATTAACAATAAATAAAATTACAAGACAAGTGTGCATTTTCAAACATGTTTTACTCCAACTATTTTATTTGAAAAACAAATGTTTTGAATCAAATTGATTTCCAGAATTCAACTAGAATGGAATCCGAGCATGAGAGAGTGTTAACCATCCAGTGTTCACCAAGGTCAGGGCTACTGGGTGTGACTGTACACATGCTCTTAAACACCAGGGTTGCAGCAATACGGTGATTTAGCCGATGGTTACAGGGATATAGACATTATGGTGCTACCCTAGGTTAAACTTTCATAATCTCGCATGTTTTCTTTCTCAGACCCAGACAGTGCACAAGTAGTTCTTGGGATTGGATGGTGCTTAAGTACAACTTTAATTTATGTTTGTTGGTAAGGAAAAGAAGCAGGCACTCTGTGTTCCTGGGTAAGGGCAAAGTTCAGATAGAGTTTAAAAAGTATTTAGGGAGTTGGCGCTGGCGACTCTAATTATGGGCATTTTATACTTTACTTTAAAAGAACACTGTTTGGTTCACTCGTAACTTTGGCCATGTTTAACAAACCTGTACAAAAATTTCAAAACATATATACATTTGCCTAAGGCTGATTATATAAGGACTCTTCAAACTGTTGAAGGGGGCTTCAAAACCCATTGGAATCCTTTTTACAGCAAAAACTGACGCACAGATTTATGCCAAATTCTGTCAAGCTTAGTTCTAGGTGTTAGTTAGGTGTACATTAGTTCACTGGCTTTGGAGAAAAATAAAAAAGCAAAAGTGGCAACAATTAAGTGACATACTTTCTATCTGGTTTTAAACTAGATTACAAGCACAAATTTGAAAGGAGAAAATGATACATATTCTCTGAAATGCACTTTGTCCCTTTAACAACATAAACATGCTTTAAAGCAACTATCCAGTTTCTAAGCTTCCTGTGGGACAATCTGCAAATAATGCTTTTCTCGTCCCACTCAATTTTCACTGACATGTTAGTCAAACCCCAAAATGTCCCAGCCTAGCCCGAGGCTGGTGCATTCACAAAGCGCTCCAGCCAAAGTACCTCTTTTGATCCACCCTCCCTATCTATAAGATGGAGACTGAGAAGGGATTGAAACTGGGATCATTTATTTTCCCCTCCTCCCTATTCTTCTTAGGAACCAGTCCACAGCCTAAGACGGACCATGCTGCAGAAGTGCCCTCCACCCCCGCCTCTTCATTACTCTCCAGTTAGGTTCAAGTACTTTTGTAACCTTGTATTAACATGCTCCACCCATGGCAGGGGTACTTGAGCAGTTGCCACCTACCAGATCCCCCTCCACCCATTGCTCGTGCATTATATGATCACCAGTGCAATTCACTGCTATTCAATTTCCGGCCTCTCAATGTCATCAGGATGACGATCTGTGTAGCTCGCATTGCAGAAGGACAATTATGCCACCCTGAACTCTACCCAGGGTAAAATTAGAGCAAAATACAAGTGCCTCCACGGGTCCTTCGTTCTCCAAAGGACAAAAGTACATAAAGCAGCTCAAAAGGATAGTTATTTTCCAGGTCTGCTTGATGACAGAGAGCCTTCTCTCTGCATGCATGCATTGCAAGGACCTCTGTGTCTGGAATATGGTACTGTATCCTTCTAACTGCAATTAATGTCTGCATGGGTTTCAATTGCTAGTATTCACAATTGTAGTATTTATATAAACAGGTGAATCATAATTCTTTACATCGCTGATGACATATATATCGTCACCATTCAGATTTTCAGTGGCATCATTGAAACACAAATCAGTGCTTTATTCACATCTGTTTGCTGACATTGTAAATTGAGCCCTTTTCTATGTATGTCCATGTTAGTAACAGCTGGATTCTTACAGTGGTATTACACCCTTCAACCGAGATACAATTGCTTTGAAAATAATGATTTGTAAATGGATTGAACTACAGAACCCTTTACTTTCTATATACAATGATGGCATCAGAAATTTCATAACACTCTTGACGTTACACGTCACATTTGCATAGGCATCTATCAAGGCCAATTTAAGGATTTTTGATTGCCCCTGTTCTCATAGAGAGAGGGAAAAGATACATATGATGGCTGAGTCACCTCACTGCCTTCAACTGCACTCCTCTCATCATAGACTCAGACAAATCGCTCAGAGTCACCATGGACAAGCACCTAAATATGAAGAATCATATCAGCAAGGTGTGTAAGGGAGCAATCCACTTGATGAGGACACTCAAAAATATCAAACCTTTCCTTCCACAAAACGATTTCAAGCAGGTGGTTCAAGCGCTTGTCTTGCCGAGGCTGGACTACGGCAGCGCTGCCCTCTGTGGCCTTCCCAAATATACCCAGGCCCCACTAAGGGCATCACTGAACACAGTGGCTAGACTGGTTACAGGCACCAAATGAAATGAGCACATATCCCCAGTCCTAAAATCTCTTAAATGGTTGCCCTAGGAAGCACAAATTTAGTTAAAGATTGCCGTTGTGGCGCACAAAGCCCTTCACTTCAATACTCCCAGGTACCTTGCGCAAAAACTTGAGCTATCTTGTGGTGCAAGAGCCTCAAGAAGCGCCAATACATTCCTCCTGAAACCACTCATCCTTCGCAAAAGAGAACTTGTCACAGAGCCTTCTCTGGCACTGCCCCAAAGATATGGAACTCTCTTCCACCGGAAGGACGCAGAATCTCCTCAACGACGGCGTTCAAATTGGAAGCCAAAAGATTCCTTATGAATAAATTCTTGAACTAATTGGGCTAGGCTCATCTGTTTGAAGACACTGTTTCCTACGCCCATTGTACCATCATTTGTTATTGCTCCTATTTACCGCATACTGTGACCCCCTTCATTGCCCGCTTATACCTGTTTATTGTATTACCCTCTATGGTGCAATTGTCCTTTAATCTGCGATTAATCCTGTTTTTTTGTCTTTTTTACTTCTACCTGATGCTGATTTTGCATTTATATCCTTCCTTCCATCCTAATGTAAAGCGCTCTGATATCCTTCGGGATCTTGTTCGCGCTATATAAAACTTTATAAATAAATAAATGAATATGGAGATTTATAGTGAGAGGAAAAGAGGAAGGGGTATGGCAGGAGAGATGAGGTGAAGTAAGGGGAAAGAGTTTGAGATAGAAAGATAGGTGGGATACAGAAACAGAGGTAGAGAGTGATATAGAGGTAGTGTGCTATAGATGAATTTGCACCGTTGAGATTTTGCAGTTATAAACAACAGGCCTCATCAGTCCCTTGGTACTCACCCTCTTTTACCATGGAAAGACTAGCCCGTAAATGGTTTGAAAGAAGATTGAGTTTTCACTCTCTTGCAGATGATAAGGCCAGTTACAAACTAGTCATCAAGAGCTGCAAAAATGTTGTCACTCTCGCTGAGAACCTCCCAATGGCCCACCTTCCAGGAGCTCCAACTCTGACTGATAAGAAGAGGGGATCTGAATAGCTAGAGAGGAAGGGAATTAGAGAAGGTACACCAGGGAGGGACACCTGCAAAACAAAAGAAAAAGCAGGAGCACAGAGCTTGTGTGGAAGCAAACTTTGAATAAACAAGACCACACTTTTTAATTATAAAGTAACTGTAAATGCCTGTAAAGCAATATGTGGCTATACTCATTCTATAACAGCATAGAATAGTCATGTACTCCTTGCATACATTGCCACATGATAACATTGTTTGTCAGTGTGCCTGGAAATCAGCCTACATTTTCCCACCAACACGAAAGTGTGTTTAACTTTCAATACTCTTATATGTAGCCACAGTATAAGAGAAATACCATCTGCCTAAATCTTATGGCAGTTACACCCTTAAATTTCTTTTAGTACACAATTATTTATGAAGCTTCCTAAATATGCAGTTGACTTTGTTGAGTGCTCAAATTCCAGGCAATATATGTAGCAGACTTGTATTTCAGCCCCCACCTAGGCTGCATTAAAAAATAATGAGCTCACAATAATGATTTATTCAAAGTGCCCCAAATAAATGCTGACTTGCAAGTGTCCAAGTCCAAAAACAAGGCGATCTAAACGGAGAGTCCGATATGTGCACAGTATATCAAGAATACTGAGTACCTTTGTAGTACGCATGCAGGGGCATATCAGTAAGGCGGCGCTATGAAATTATCACCGCTTTTGCATCGGTTTTCGGGCGAAAAGCGGCGATAATTTCATCGCCTAATCAGCAAAGACACGCTATCGCGTGTTTTGCTGATTTAGCGCCCCTTACAACAACGCCCAGCTTTGCATCTCTAATGAGATGCAAAGTGGGCGTTCCGTGCCCAAATAACTGGAGAAATGTCGCTAACCGACATTTCTCCAATTATTAAGCTGCACGCAAACAAGCAGAGCGATAAGAAAAGTAGCGCTAACCACAGTTATCGCTACTTTCCTTACGCCTGCTTGTAATCTGACTTAGCCATGTAATCCAATGGGTGGTGGATTACATGGCTAAGACCACCCTGCCCTATCAGCAAGGTATCGCTGGTCGCAGTGCGATCATCGCTGGATTTCCAGCGATAATCACACTGTTTTCCAGCTAACGCATGGATTCCTATCGCTTGGGAGATAAGCGTTGCTGATAGCATGCTATCACCACGATAGAATCCCGCGTTAGCCTGCGATAATTATCCTTGCGCTAAAAGTGCTGAGCGACAATTATCTCAGGCCCTTGCTGATATGCCCCGCAGTTCCTGTTTTGCGTTCTGAGCAATTAATAACCTCCCGAAGGAATACGTGCCCCAAACAACCGTTCCCTGTACGCGCCCAAACTCCAAACCATTACTCCTTTGTTGTGGGACCCCACATAGGAAACAGACACAATGAGCAGCCTCAGCAACATGGAACAGGGTATCCTCTGCGCACGACCAATAATACTGACAGCCTCACACCATTCGGAAATACACTGTAATAGTAGACGCTCACCTGTATCTCAGCAACAATTTTATACCAGCACCTGACACCCTCAATAGGAATGTCCCACAAGAGCTTGTAAACACCGCGGCCATCTTGAAAATCAAATTTTTGGAGGAGCCAGTTGGATAGAAAATGCTGTTTTTTTTTTAAACAGGCAAATGTTTATTGAAAAAAGGTAAGTTAATTAGTGGACTATACTGTTTGGCTGCCTGTGGTAATAAGAAGAGAAAACATATTTTTGTTATTCAATTAGGAAGAAAAACAAGCACCCTTAGCTTTGATTAAAAAAACACACATTGTCTGTAGAAGGGCGAGGTTGTTGAAGCTGTTCTCTGCAATGTACAGCTAACAGTGACCACTGATTGGAATTAGAATGTTCAGATTTTCTTTACATTCCATGAATAGAGTGTTGATTAAACGACAGGCCACTTTAAAGCTCTGCAGAGTGATTTGCAACTGCCATCATGCAGATGAAGCTCTTATTTCAAAAGGTACCCATGAAATATTTTAAATATTTCAAAAATGGTCTTCACAATATTGTAATCATTGATATTCTAGATACAAACCTTTTGTAAGATGATATTTAAAACTCGATATTGGTGGAATATTGAGGTTTTCTCATTTGTAACATTGTGTTTGAGGTCATGAGTTATGCATTGGTTGGATCTATCACTTCATAGTTCACTTTGACTGTGGATTTCAGTGACTGTTTCGAGGTTTTAAATCGCAACCCTAATGATCCTTTGGCTAATGTTTTTATGAGATTTTGTCATAACATTGGAAAGTTATTGCTTTTACTGTTAATGATTAGTCATCATGACAAATTATTTTTGACCATCACAAATATGTATACTTATGTGCACAAAGACTAAAATGAAGAACCCAAGCTGGATGTGTCAAGGGCAGTTGTGTTTTTCTTCACAGCCTTGTGGCTCCCCACTTATTTCCAGCATGGTCTTCAATTTCAATGTCTGTTCTCTCTTTTCACCTCTTTTTCTTGCTACATTCCGAATCTCCATCTTTATCTTTGGTGAGTGGGCTTCCCCTTGGGGTGTTTGTGGTTTTCCATCTCTTTCTCTCGTCAACATTTTAACCACTCTGTATCTCTTGATTCCTTTCCCACCCTCATCGCTAATGTTTCTCTCTTTTTCCAACTCCTCTTTGCCACAGTCTCTCACTAGAAGACAGAAAGTAAGGTATAGCTCTGTTCACTGTCTGCCACCTCCCACACTTTGTCTATATTCTTTCTTCTGCTTCTCCCACTATTAGCTTTTATCTCCTGGTCTCCCCATTCCTCCAGTTTCAGTCTCTCCCTCTCAGACATTTCTTTCGCCTATCACCAGTGCCTCTCCCCCCTCCTTGTCTCTCTTGCCTTCTCCTTTCTCTAGGAAATCTTTTTTCTTCCTGGTTACAGAGCCCCATTACCCATGACCATCCAGCATTTCACATCCCTTTTCTCTTATCGCCAGTGTAATTGCCTCTTTTCCACGGGCCTCATCTCTGATATTCTAACACTGATATCTAACCACATCTGCACTGCAGATGCGCCTCAGTTTTGAATTGTAGAACAAATGTGTCAGGAACATAGCCTCCAAACACAGCTCTTCTGATTTAACTCATTTTTGCTTTGCATCATTCTAGCTTTTAGCGTATACCAAACAAACGTTGTGGTCTAATTAGCTCACAGTTGTGCAGGTTGTGTAATGCACTAAACCCAAGCCACAGGGTTGAACCAAAGCAAATGATCTTCAGAGAAGGTCCGAAGGCCAACCATCAGGATCACCTACCACTCCACATGGGGGAGTGATAAAAAATATTCAACAAAGACTTTCCACGTTCCGATACACACTTCTTTCCCCCTCTTCAAGATACCCAGACTTCTCGCCCATGTAGAGCACTCTGAAGTAACCACAATGAAACACAAAGCACTTTATAAAACTTCAGAATAAATACATTTACTTCTTCCACTTTCTATAGGCACACTTTGGTAACACAGAGCTAAACGTTTGCTTGATGCTCTGTATAAAAGGACGATAAATATGTCCGAACTCAGCAGTGCACGGTAACTCATTTGCCTCCAATTACAGTGCAATGGAATGTGAGCAGTGGAAGAATGCAAGCCATCCAATCATAACGATGGTAAACCAGCTGTGCTCCAGAGCAGGGGCAAACAGAAGAAAAGGAAAGAAAGACAACGAAAACGAAGCAAGCATATCAGAGTGACAAATCCAACCAAATGGGAAGGCCTACAGCTCACTGAAAATTTTGGTATGGTCCACAAGAGGTCTTTTCACAACAGATGGCTAAAAACTGTCTGTAGGTGAAAACGAAAAGAGGACAGAAATTGAGGAAGGGAGAAAACCTAATAATGATATACAGGATTGGCAGTATAAAGCTAGTAATGAAGAAGGGGCAGGGGAATTTGGAAGGTAAAAAATCAGGGATATCAAAAGGAACAACAATTGGTGGGGAGAGTGGTGCAAGAGAATGAAGAACAGAGCGGTAATTGAAGAATCAGGAAGTATTGAGGGAAAGTGTGTAAAAGGCATAGAGTCGCCTTAAGTACAAGAAAGAAAATCTGACAAATAGAAAGATGATTTTCACTTTTTCTAGGTTTGACCAAATGATTAAAAATAAATAAAATTACAAAGCAAGTGTGCATTTTCAAATATGTTTTATTCCAACCATTTTATTTGAAAAAAAAATGTTTTGAATCAAATTGATTCCCAGAGCTCAGCTAGAACGGTATCCGAGTGAGACGGAATGTTTACCAACCACAGTGTGCACCAAGGTCAGGGCTACTGGGTGTGACTGCACACATGCTTGTAAACACCAGGGTTGCAGAAATCCTGTGGCTTAGTCTATGGTTTGCAGGGCTAAGGACATCAAAATGCTACCCTAGGTTACACTTTCATAATCTCACATGTTTTCTTTCTCAGACTCAGACAGTGCACAAGAAGTTCTTGAGCTTAGGTGGTGCCTAGGTACAACTACAATTTATGAGTATTGATAAGTAAAAGAAGCAGGCACCCTGTGTTCTTGGGCCTGGGAAAAGGAAAAAATCAGATAAAGTACATAAAGTATTTAGTGAGTTAGCACAGGCGACTCTAGTTATGGGCATTTTATACTTTACATTGAAAGAACACTGTTTGGTTCACTCGTAATTGTGGCCATGTTTGGCAAACCTGTACACACATTTGAAAACACATATACATGTGCCTAAGGCTGATTATATAAGTGCCCTGCAAGGTGAAGGGGGCTTAAAAACCCATTGAGAATCTTTTTACGCAACACCAAAAACTGCTGGATGGATTTATGCCAAATTCGGTCAAGCTTAGTCCTAGGTGTTAGTTTGTACATTCGTTCAGTGGTTTTGGAGAAGGATAAAAATAAAAAAAAGTGGCAACAATTAAGTGATGTATTTTCAATTTGGTTTTTAAACTAATTTACAAGCACACATTTGAAAGAAAAAAATAATACTTATTTTCTGAAATGCCTTTTGTCCCATTAACAACATAAACTTTTTTTAAAGCAACTCCCTAACCATAAAATGGAGACCAAGAAGGGATTAAAAATAGGATAATTTCTTTCCCTGTCCTCCCTACTCTTCTTAGGAACCAATATCCAGCTTACTCCAAGGGACAGGCGGACCATGCTGCAGAAGTGCCCTCCACCCCCACCTCTTCATTACGCTCCAGTTATGTTAAAGTACTTCTGTAACCTTGCATCCCCATGCTCCACCCATTCCAGGGGTACTTGAGCAGTTGCCAGCTGCCAGACCCTCCCCCAGTCGTTGTTCACACATTGTATGATGACCAGTGCAATTCAATGCTATTCAATTACCGGGCTCTCAATGTGATCAGGAGGGCGATCTTTGTAGCTGGTATTGCAAAAGGACAACTGTGCCTGCCTGAACTCTGCCCAGGGTAAAGAAAGAGCAAAAAACAAGCACCTCCATAGGCCCTCCCTTCTCCAAAGGAGAAAAATACATAAAGCAGCTAAAAAGGATAGTTCTTTCCAAGTCTGCTTGAAGACAGAGGGAATACAGCCTTCTTTCTGTATGTAAAGTGTTACTGTATCCTTCTAACTGCAATTAATGGCTGGATGGGTTTCAACTGCTCGCATTCACAATTGTAGCATTTATATAAATAGGTGAATCATAATTCATTAGATCACTGATGACATATATATTGTCACCATTCAGATTTTCAGGGGCATCATTGAAACATAAATCAGTGCTTTATTCACATCTGGTTTCTGACATGGAAAATGGAGCTCTTTTCTATATATATCAATATTAGTGACAGCTGGATTTTTATAGTGGTATTACACCCTTCAACCGAGATATAATGGCTATGATGATTATGTATTGCTAATGGATTGAACTACAGAATCCTTTATTTTCTATATCCAATTATGGCAGCAGAAATGTCATAATAGATGACAACACTCTTGATGTTACATGTCACATTTGCATAGGCATCTATCAAGGGGAACTTAAGGATTTGTGACGGCCCCTGTTCGCATAAGGAGAGGGCAAAGGTACATATGGAGATTTAGAGTGACAGGAAAAGAGGAAGGGGTGGGAGAGATGAGATGAAGTAAGGAAAGAGAAATGAGATAGAAACACAGGTGAGACACAGAAACAGAGGTAGAGAGTGACATAGGGTTAGTGTGCTATAGATGAGTTAGCAGCGCTGACATTTTTTAGTCGTAAACAACAGGTCTCATCAGCCCGTTGGTTCTCACCCTCTTTGACCATGGCGAGACTAGTCTGTAAATGACTTGAAATAAGATTTATATTTTATTCTCTTCCAGAGGATAAGGCGAGTTATAAACCTGCCATCAAGAGCTGCCACAATTCTGTCACTCTCTCTGGGATTCACAGGAACAGGACCCTCCCAGTGGCCCACCTTCCAGGAGCTCCGACTCTGACTGACAAGAACAGGGATCAGAGTGGGTAGATAGGGAAGGGAATTAGGGAAGGTACAGCTGCAAAACAAAAGAAAAAGCAGGAGCACAGAGCTTGTGTGGGAGCAAGCTTTGAATAAACAAGACAATCTTCTTAAATCGTAAATGAACTGTACATGCCTGTAAAGCAATTTGTGGCTTTACCCATTGTGTTACAACATAGAATAGTCATGTACTCATTGCATACATTGCCACGTGCTAACATTATTAGTGTGACTGGAAATTAGCATATATTTGCCCACCAACAAGAAAGAGTGCTGAACTTTCAGTACTCGTATATATAGCCACAGTATAAGAGAAAAAACATCTGCCTACCTTTTATGGCAGTTACACCTTTACATTTCTTGTAGTATGCAAACATTTATGCAGCTTAGTAAAAATGCAGATGAATTTGGCAAGTGCTCAAATTCCAGGCATGATATGTAGTGGACTTGTATTTCAGCCCTCACCTAAGCTGCATTCAAAAATAATGAGCTAACCGTAATATTTCAGCAAACAAAGCTCCCAAATATTGGCCGACTTGCAAGTGTTCAAGTCCAAAATCAAGGCGATCTAAACATAGAGTCTGATATATGCACAGTTTATCAAGAGTACTGAGTAACTTTGTAGTTGGTGCAGTACCCGTCTTGCGATCTGAGCAAATATTAAACTCCCGAAAGAACCCACGCCCCCAACAAGCGTTCCCCGTACGTGCCCAAATTCAAAATCATCACTCCTTTTTTTCATTTCACCCCTTCTTTCTGAAGAGTAGGGTAATACTCTCCTTCCTATATTTAATATATTCCAGACTTTCTCTAATATTGTCTAAAAATTCTCCATTCTATTGCTGGACGCCAAGGTTCCTATTATGCTATTTCAAATCTTATTCAGAACAGCAGATGGAAGTCTCCCACCTCATTTAATGTAAAACTGTTTAAAGTTTGAGTCACATGACCAATTTACTGCTTTCATTGTGTCTTCTAAAAGCATAACTACTTGGAATGCATTCCAGGCCATGACGTCTCTAACTGAATGCGCTCCAAACTGAGAAACATCTATTGCAGCAAACTGCAGAACCCATTCACCCACCTTGCTAGCATGAAAGATGCCACTCCTTGATGCAGTGGTTCAACATAAATTAGCAACTGTCTCTCTCCTTGAAATATTAATGCCTTAGTTCTGAGTTCACATTCTTTAAACACTTCACATTCTGTTTTGGATTTGCAGAAAACGCAGGTTATGAAACTGACCTAGAGTTACTCTTTTTCCTCCTGAAAATTATAAAAGCTGTTCCATCTGGGGAACAAGACCTACCAATGCTGCCCATCACTTTTAAGACAGCTGATGTCCTCCTGCATAGTATCAGACATACCAATGACTAGCTTATCTGACAACTGTGAAAGGGATAAATCTTCCTTATAAGGCCAGAATAAGAAGAGATCAAAAACTTTGCTCACATCCAATAGCCACTTGTAGTTTGATGCCCTTCATCAGTCTATATACCAAATAATTCTCTCCCCTCTGCGCTCATTCCACATAAATATTGCCACTGAAATTGAGGCTCTGAAGATGTTCATTGTCCTGTAGGTCTTCCTTTACTCTACCTACTTTGATAAGAAATTTAAAATGGGAACTATAGGTACAAAAGTGGAATGTAGACTCCGCTCCATACACCAGATAGACCATCTAGTCCATGCTTACTTGTAGATCTTGAGAGTTTCTGGAGTCCAGGATTCCTTGATGAGTTGCTCAAACAGCTCAGAAGCCTAGCTGAACCCCCATCTTTTCCTGAAATCCTTCACGGTGGCAGCCTGAGAAGAACCTCCAAAATCAATGGATAAGCCTGTGCTGACGACATCTCAGCCGATCTTCCTTTAGTGGAAGCAGCACTGGCTCTTATACTGATGATTCTAAGAAATATGGCTAACATATTTGTGATGGCCACCATGGTGTTTTCACTATCATCTCCACTCACTCCCTACTGCATGTACTGCTGTTCTCAAATTCAGCCGAAATGAAAGGAATCCATAATACAGCTGAGGATCCCTTATTTGCTGCTAAATATCCTGGATTGGGTTCCCAGCTGAAGTACCAGTCCATTTAGTAATTGAGTATGGATGCAGAAAGATCCATATGGTCTTGAATCCATCAATCATGAATCCTCTCTAATATGATAGGTTACAACATCCAGTTACTGGAAACTGTGAAATGACGAGACACCCAATCCGCTATCTTTCTCCTGCCAGGAAGTTGACATATCACATTGCTAAAACATTGTCCACCCTCAACAGTGCATAACATTACGCTCTGTCCTTGGTGAATGATGTCACTGTGAACGATCCCACCAAAAGCTCAAAATAATTGAAGTGAGGCCTCACTCTTGTTTTAACCAGAGATCAACAGTCTAAATGTTGCCACACCTGGAACCCTCCATGGCCTTTGACTCTACCTCATTGTCTGGTTTCGCACAGAAAAACGCCCAATCATTCTAGGATTTCATGTGCATTAACCAACACTGTAATTCCACCTTGGTTTCCTCTGATCATGGAATTCAACCCGGATCGGATGAGCTCTTCCTCAAGTTCAGAATTTTCATTATCCGTAAGACTTGGTAGTGGTGTGGACAGGGAAATATAGCCTGAATTGAGGTTGACAATCTGATCCCTATCCTGACTGTCTCTCTGTGACGTAACGGCTAGAGCGGTTGACCTCGGAGCTGGGGAAACGGGTTTGAGTCTCGGCAGGTACGCTCAACATTCTGTGATTCTCGGCAAATCACGTAATCTCCCCGTGCCTAACAAAAATGAATGTGTTCGTCTGTAATGTAACTGGTGCTCATGTAAAGCATTCTGATACCTCTGGATCAAGGTCGCGCTATATAAAACAAAAACAAAAAAATAGATATCTGAGTAGGTGATAGAATTTACCTGATTTCCTTCTTCATTATTCAAATACTCCTCTCTGTAATTTCAAGACCCCATGAACTAAGTCCACCATGAAGCCCAGAAATTCCACTTTCTGTGTTGTAACCACTATAGACTGTTCCAGTTTGTTAAAAAGCAAAGCACAATAGGCCTGCAAACATGCTCTCAAATTCTTTCGATGTCTTGTGCCACAAAAGATCATATCATCCAGGAACATTATCATTCTATCACCCTGGAGCGAAAAAATGCCACCACCAGCATGAACAGCTTCGTAAAGCACTACAGGGCAGAGGACAACCTGAACAGCAGGCTGTAACATTTCCAAATCTGGCCCCTTCATTGAAATCCCAGTAAACTACAGCCAAGGTACCAAATAGGCACAGCTAGATAGGCATCTTCTAAACCAAATATTACTATACAGTTTTCCTGCCTTAACAAATTCCCCAGAAGGTGAATCCCCACTCCCCTCAAATTGAACCGCTTTGTTACCCAAGCCTATAAAGGATCCAACAAAGAATCAAAAAGAGCTCTAATCACAACTGATTAGCAGCAACAAATGAAGCATGTGTTGTTATAAACAGAGAACTGTTTCTGTTAGTCATAATATGTTGTTAATGTCTACTACAATGCTAATGGGAGCTGTAGTTTGTTATCATTATTGTTTAACATTATATTCTTTACTGTTGATGAGACTAAAGAAAAAGTGAAGCATAAAAAGAATTTCTGTGTCTTGCAAAATAATCTCCTTCATACCGTTGTACTGAAGTCAACCTGGTTTATCCATGTTAGCTTAACTCTTGAACACATTGGCTTTGCAAGATTCTTACAGAATCCAACTTTAAGTAGGCACTGTAATTGTAGAAGATATGAACAGAGAACATTCAAGAATATGTCTATGTGGATTAGAAAATGTAAAATAATTTATTATTTTGCGAATACAAAATTATTATTATAAGGATGGTGCAAACATCTGAATTATGTAACTTGTATGTTAATTGTGCACTTTGTAAGTTTGATGGGTACAAGGAATACTGAGGCAGCATTTGTCAGTGATTCTGTCTCAACTGAGTCTACAAAGCCTTATTATTTAGGGTGTACTATTTATATATATGTTAAATAATTTATGTTGTAGTGGTTGTTACCTTTCTGTTGGAAATTCCAAGTAGCCATCCGCGGATAAGCAATGGTTCATGATTGCAGAAGAGCAGTGCTTTGGCCCACCATGGTGATATTTCGTTACTTTGAACATGTGGCCGTATAGGAACCTGACAGGTTAATTACCGTAGTAGATAAGTGGATAGATAACTAGTTCCAAAATATGCACTACTTGGCTGTTGCACAGTATCCTACTTTTTCACTTACAGTTCTGTAATAATATATTGTTGCTGAAGTGAAGGTCCGTCATTAAAGATGCAATGAAGATTATGGGATGTCATGGAAAAACCTTTGGAACTACTCACTCCTTGTCCCAAAATGGTTACAAATTAGTGATGTATTGTTGAAATATAAGAATATATTGCAAGGCAAATTATATATGTAAAACAAGTCAAAACTCTTCTCTAGCATTGTCTTGTTAAAAATAATTGGTAAACATTAGTTGATGTTTATACAAAAACCTGTAGAGGACATAGGCTACTTGCCCTATCCTGGTAGGGTAAAATTGTCCCAATTTTACAACTTGAGAGCTCTTTTCAGGCAAGTAGAGCCACTGTAACTCAATCCTTCCTCTAGTTCTACCCCACTATCATAACCTTGGGTCCAAAAGTCCTACCAACACCCTTTACTCCTAACTCAGGGGTGATGATCAGTCTAAAAGAATCATTCTTTTCTACCAATAGACTTCCATTTACACCGGATGTGGCACATCCCTGAACACACAGATACTTACTGTAAGAAATCGGGTTACTAGTTGATGGGGTGATACTCCACTCAAGCAGAAACCACAAAGCTTGTCAGGGTAAAGTCACAATCAAACTGTTATGTTCATACTCTTGTGTCCCTGCGAGAACACCTTATGTTGTTTGCTCATTCCTGTGTCCCTGCGTGGACACCGTACCGCCACCGGCTGTCATCAGCTGCCAGTTGGCTATTGACAGTTGACAGCTGATGACTCACGGAGTGGCCGCATACCCTAAGCTCCACCTCAAGTGGAGCCTGTGTTGGTGAATTCAATAAAGAACTTATTCTTTCTTCATGTTCACGTCTCTGGAGAGTTCTTTACAGAATTTGGCGACAATCACCAACATGTAAACCCACCAGAATTATTTCTTCAGGAATCTGAGTGAAGACTCCGTTACATCTCTGAGAAAGGAATCTACGCATTATATTCAGAAAAAAAGTGCAGCACTGCATCCGCTATTACAAGCATTTAGGGGCAAAAGTACACGAAGAAGAAAGGAGGTCAGTCAGCGAATTAACATTGCTTTAATACTGAATGGGAAAAAATGCATAAATTAAAGTGAAGATGCAAATTACGTACTGAACAACATTATGGTGTGAAGAACTGAAGCACAAATTTAAGAATGAAATGAAACAAATTTTGGCAGAAACTTCCATGGTGTTACGTGAGGTATAGCCACATAATATGATTTGAACTTCAAGCTTAAAAATATGAACTGTGATTAGAAGATTGCACCAAATCAACAAAAAAAAGCAACTAGCCCGTTTCACCGCATTTGTCCGCTCACAAGTCGAGGCAGTTGTTCAGCGCACTTGAGGAATTCCAACGTAAATAGACTGTGACAGTTTAACGAATTTCCAAAGGATAGCACCAGCTGTCAGCTGTGCCCACGTCACGAGCAGCTGAAGCGTCGCACGGCTGATGGAGATGACGCAACGACGTTTACGCTGTGGCAGACATCTTGGATACTTAAAGTCAGCATTCTAGCTTATGTGGTGACGCATCACGCACGTCTGCATTGGCCCATCTTGGATATCTTCTGGTGTTCACAGCGTGAATTTATTTCACACCGGAAGATTGGGACGCACCGTCTGAAACCTTTGCGCAAGCCGTTGCCTTACCTACAGTTTCAAACAAAGCTCAGGTACTGTTGTGAATAATAGCAAGCGCTAGCCTTAAAGTGACAAATTCACAAAGCACGTCCGTGTTACATGCCTAGTGCACCTTAACGCTGATGGGCAAGATTACATACCCTCACTGTCTAACTTCATAGAACAATTTGAACTGGCATCCTCCACTGCAAAGGCTCTGATCATCACCCTGTTTGGAAACTACACTGTCCTCTTACCCAGTTATGGCATCTGGGCACTTATGGAATCTATCACATCCTCAATCATTCTTGCCCACTGGGGGTGAACCCTTATTGAAGTGGGAGGAATGGAGAAAATACTTCATAAATTACATTTCAAATGTTGATGGTGATGAAGATTTTAAAGCTGAGAAGAAGTACAAAATGTTGCTGCACTGTCTTGTTGCAGGTGGCATCAAGGTGTATAATAGAATCAACAAAAAAGTTAGAGGGGAGGGTGAAGGTGATGTGTTTCTAAATGCCATTGATGACCGGACTACTTATTACAAAACTACAGTTTGCGTGGGAGTGGATAGGTATAAATTCTTCCATAGGAAGCAAGGCAAGGAATAATCTATTGATGATTATGTGTCAGCACTAAAAAACCTGGCCATCAATTGTCGCTTTAGGGGATTACATGACGAGTTTATTAGAGACCAGATCGTCATGCAAGGGTCCAACTCTAACATTCAAGACAGTTTGTGGGCCAAAGGTGAATACCCTCTACAAAACATTATGACATTGCAAGAAAAGCAGAGCTTATGGGTCGTTGCGCTAAAGCTGTCCTAAATGAGAACAAAGAGAAAAAGGAGGGAGACACCGTGAATAAGGTTACAGAGTCCAAGCGCACCCCCAAACAACCCTGGAGCAACAAAGGCTCAAAAACCTCATACAACAAACCCATGAATAGCAACAAGAGGCGTTGTTACAGGTGCGGAAACACCTCCCATATGGCTGATGATATGAAATGTCCTGCTCGTGGTGTAAGGTGCTCACACTGTGGCGTCATCGGACACTTCCAAAAGGCTTGCCGGAAGAAATATGCACGTTCAGTCAGAATCATTGATGAGGAAGAAGCAACCTACCAGGACAAGTCCGATGAAGACGACGTCAACATGTTTGTTCTAAACATAGAGGACGAGCATGTCGATAAAATCAGTGATGCCAGCTCCCCCAGGGAAAAAAAACCTGTCTGTGACATGACCATTGGGGGGTTGAAATCCGTATTGTTGCTGACTCTGGTTCTCCATATACTATCTTCAACAGCAAAGTCTGGGAAGAGAAGTTTAAGCCTCGCATTGGAGGGAAACTTGACAAAGCTGACATCACTGTTAAGTCATTTACGGGTGACCCAATTGATGTATGTGGCTTCAGGAAGCAAAATTTTGCATTCAAGGGTAGAGAGTCTACGGGAAAACTGTATGTATTGTCAGTGGGTCCCTCAGTACTGGGGTGGATGGATCAGGGTAATCTTGGAATTATACTCAACCCCAGCAAATCAGACCTTGTCTTAGTAGTCCAAAGCAACGATGACTATGGCAAGTCCATGTTGTATAAATACCCAAGAGTATTTAGTGGCAAAATTGGTGCGCTGAAAGGTTACCAACACAAAATCAAAGAAAAACTGGATGCGATCTCAGTGGTACATAAAACAAGAAGTTTACCCTTCTCCATTAAAGATGAAGTGAAAGCGCAACTGGACAAGCTTCTTGAGGACGGCATCATTGAATAAGTTGAAGCTTCAGAGTGGGTTGCGCCTTTGGTTGTGGCCAAGTGACCTAATGGCAACCTGAGGTTGTGTGTTGACCCCCGCAACCTTAACGACAACATAGTTGTTGAGCAGTTTCCCCTCCCAAAAATAAGCGAAATGCTGGCTACCACTAAAGGGGTAAAGTGGTTCTCAACCATTGACTTGAAATCAGCCTACCACCAGGTACCCCTATATTGCGACAGCAAGAAGCTAACCACCTTCATCACGCCCTTTGGATGTTTCCGGTTTACCAGGGTGCTTTTTGGGCTGGCTTCTGCTGCCGCGATGTTTCAGAGACTTATGCATAACATCTTTAGTGGAGTTTCTGGCATACTAATGTTACAGGATGATATCCTAATAAATGGAAGTACTAGGGAGGAACATGACAGTAAGGTCAACCAAGTTTTGGAAATTCTGGATGCCAAGGGGTTAACAGATGTGCACAAAATGTGCAAATTTGCATGCAATTCAGTGAGCTACCTTGGTCATGAAATCACAGGTGATGGAATTAGCCCAAAAAGTGAACTTCTGCATGCCATTAAGAATTCCCTAGTGCCAAGCAACAAGAATGAGTTACGATCCTTTTTAGGACTGGTCGAATTTTACGCAAAGTTCGTTTAAAACTTTTCGTGCAAAACGTATGTATTGAGGCAACTACTTAAACTGAAAAACAAGTTTGAATGGACTAATGTGTGTCAACAGGCATTCAGTTCCCTAAAAAAAGAAATGTGCTCCGCCTTGCCACTGCAAGGTTTTGACCCGTTACTGGAGAATATTGTCACGACAGACGCAAGTTCAATAGGTTTGGGCGCGGAACTCACCCAAAAAGACACAAAAGGGGTGGAATATTCTATCGCTTTTGCATCATGCTCTTTGACACCCACTGAAGAAAGATTCTCGGTCATCGAGCGTGAGGCACTAGAGTGCGTATGTTCCCCAGAACATTTTAGACAATTTGTGTGGGGCAACAAAGTCACACTCTGCACCGAACACAAACCCCTAACAAAAGTATTCACAACTAAGGGACTGTACGCTGCATCTCCAAGACTGGCTAGATTATCAGTGCGCCTATTCGATTACAATTACAATATTCAGTATGGTCCAGGCATAAAAAATGTGGTGGCGGACTTCTTAAGCAGAATGCCTGTTGGGTTGACTGACCAGGACAAACATTCTGAGGTCTAAGAGTCATGCATAGCCAGCATAAATGAAAAAATTGATGGAATTTCGAGAGAGGAATGGTTAAGTGAACAAGCTAAGGACACTGTATTATGCCAGGTTTAAAAAAATTTAACCGATGGGTGGTCATGCAAGAACAAGTTACCTGACTCTTTGCGACACTTTTGGGAGGTCAAGGATGATTTACATGAAAATGGATTGTTATTGAGGGGGGTAGAGTTGTCCTTCCAAGTAATCTAAGGATGAGAATACTAAACGTGTGCCATGAAGGACATTTAGGCATAGGGAAAACCAAAAGCAGGGTTAAAAATAGCTTCTGGTGGCCTGGCATTAGCTTGGCAGTAGTAAGAATGGTCAGGAATTGCAGCCTATGTCTCAACTCAGATAAGACTCAGGTCATCTTCAGTCCACCACTGCACCCCGTCCCGTGCCCTTCCATGCCTTGGGAGAGGATTGATGTGGACATCATGGGTCCCATAGTAGAACAAATGGAGCTGTGGTACATAATCGTCGTTATCGACCATTTTACAAAGTGGGCCAAACTCAAGTTTGTCAAAAAACCTGATTCTGTATGCATAGTTAAATTTTTAGACGACGTATTCACACACGAAGGTCTCCCGAAACAGATTGCCAGTGACAATGGGCCCCAATTTATGTCAGACGTATTCAAAACTTACATGCAAAGAGACAAAATAGAGCATAAGACCACTTCTATTTACCATCCAGCGGGCAACGGTGCCGTTGAACGCTTTAACAGGGTCATCAAGGCATAAGCCAGTTGGCCTGTAATAACAACCTAAGTTGGAGACAGGAAATTCTCAAAACGCTTTGGGCATATCGCATCACACCAATCTACACGGCCTGCGCGGAACGCGGAAATGTCGAAACTTCCGCAATTTGCGGCGGGACGGAATTCGGGGGCATGAGGAAGAAGCACCTAACAAGATATTTGTAAGTTTGTGTGTGGAGGCAATGGGGCACTGCTTGAGCTGTGTGGCTGACCATGCTGGCTACCTGAGCAGACCCAAAAGAAGACAAGAAGAGCATGGACCACCAAACGTTGGTCCTGGAGATCTCGCGGACTGCACATGACCTTCCTCCCACTTCCCCTTTTAAACTGGGCCAGCGGCGGAAGCAGGTTTTCCATAACACTAATGCTAGATAACGGGGTTACTGGCGAGGACGAGTGGAAGGAAGGGCAAGAAAAGAGGGATAAGTCTGCGATTCTGCGTACTCTGGACTCCGGTGTAGAATCCTTACTTGAGCTGTGTATGCAAGTAAATATATATTTTTTTTTTACAAAGGGCTTTCCAGTCTGTGTGCGGCGGTGTGCGGGTTCCTTGTGCGCCCCGCGGCTAACATCTTAAGGCGCGAAGTACATGGAAGGCCTTGCTGTCAAATACTTGTGCCCACATACAAGGCGAGCGAGCAAGCCGCTCATCACATGCCGGTAGAATTAGAGGCAGACAGCTGGGACTGACCAATATTTTGCATACCAAGAAAGCAGTATAGGCAAGTATAACCCCAACCCTACCCCTTTGTTGAGGTCCCGTAATCGGTGCTTACTGTGCACAAGAACACCTCATGTTCCGATAAAGTGCACTCGTCCCATAAATATTAAACCTACACAGGTGACAAACGTCCTCCTGCTTTAAGCGGATGACTACTCTACTATTTGACATGAATAGTCAGTAAAAGCATACGAGTTTAACTTTCTCATGCGGAAAACAGTACAAGCGAATGGGAAAATTCATTTCTACAACTTAATTTTTCAAAAGTGCCTCTCCATTGTCAAAGGCTGGAAGGTATCCTCCAGGTACCAAAGAAATTGCATTCTGTTCGTGCCCATCCCCACACCATCGAGCATTTGCTAAGCACCGGGGCACAAGCCACTTTCACTGCTCCGGCACTGGTAACAGCACTACGAATACACTGCGCCGAGCCCAGTCTGCATAGGCGCTGAATGTACATATACATGACAAAACTCACGACTAAGGCGGGAGAATAACAATTTTATTAAGTCAAACAATGCTTTCTACAGTTGGCTCCCTCATAGAAAAACACCCACATCAATGGCGAATTAATTTGCCCCTGAATTCCTTTTCTAAACCTCCTGTTTCTTTTTCCCCATAATTGGTGTGTCTGACATATAGAGGGCATGGTGATCACGCATACCTTATCATCTTACACTTTTTAGTATAGGTGTTATTCAATTTATCACAAACTACTCGAGGCAGAGGAGAGGACAAAACATGCAATTGTTATAATGTGGTACTGTCTGTTGGGCGCCAGTTGAACACAAAAAGATACATTTTTAAAATGGAAAAGGAGGTTTGTAGAATCTTGCCCTTATGATTCAAGGGCGGAAGAGATTGGAGCTCGAAAATGGACAAGGAGGATAACACTTTTTCTTGAAGGACTACTAGGCTCGTTTTTATGAACCAACTGGAACGATTACATGCAAGCGCCAAAATAAAATGCATGGCGCAACTCTGTTGTGCAAAGTCACTACTGCCTCGCCTCAGACAAGCACTTCAACCGCACAAGAGCACAGTGCACATTGTGAACTAACCTCCGGCCTTGGACAGAGATAGCAAGAGAGACCATATGTGGCTATGAGTGCAATACAGTCATACATTAACTTCCTACCAGAAAACATCCTAACCCTGGACTGGCTCCACAGGGACTAAGCCGTCTGCAACAGCTCATCTTGGTCAATGTTCTACTTTTACCAGAGACCATTCTGAGAAATCCATAACCATCACAAAACAGCCATGCATGGGGAAGTCAAACAGTTTGAAAGTGTATATAATGTTCCGGTGCACGGCCCTGCACTAGTTATTCAGTAATTTCAACACAGGACACATATTTGCTTGGTAATGTTTTTAAAAAACTTGAGCGATGCTTATAAGGTCCCAAAAGTGAGACCTATTGGCAGGGGGAGAGCTCGTGTGCATGAGGTGTGTATGAGTGCATGTGTGCATGTGTGCATGGGCACGTAACGGGCGCAACAAGAAATATCCACGAGCACGTGAAATTCCATGTGCTCGCGGAGATCTCTTGCCGTTTCGCGGAATTTTGCGTAGGGCCACTCTGCAAATTCCACCCACCCCTAGGCAGGAAACCATTGTCCAAAGACAATGTGGGTTGGGTCAGAGCCTCCAAAAGAGTACACTGGTCAGCCGACTGTGTATTGGTGCAGGCTCAATCCAGTTCCAAAATCAGGTACGACTTTAAGCATGGTTGCAAACCCGTTGAGCTCAACGTCGGGGACACTGTCAAGGTCAAGAGAAGTGGGCACATAAGCAAAGGGCAGGATAGGTTCTCCCTACCACTAACAGTACGCAAGGTGTTCTGTAATTCCCCTCTCCTGAGCGACGGTAAAGTGTGGCACTTCTCTGCCCTCTTCCTGTTCAATCAAACCTTAAGAGACACAGACAATACTATGCCTGTAAATCTCTCCAGTGAGTCTCCCATAACCAGTAAACCTTGCAACGCCCCTACTGGAGTGTCTGACGATGAATCTGACTATGAGCCCCCCACCTCAAATACCACGGCACTCAGCACAACGTTGCAGCCCACGGCCGCACCTGTTCGTGTTTTACCTGATCGCAACATCACAGGAAGAGTTGGTAGGCAGCTGCCCTCCACACCGTAGCATGACACCCCCTACCTGTCAGCAGTAGCAGAGCAGGAAGAAGGTTGTTACCTCCTATAAAACTCTCGGATTACATTTGTGGGTAGCCCACATATACGCATTTACCTTTTGTTTTTTACATCATTTATGTATCTCTCTCTCTCTCTATATCTCCCCCTCTTCTCTTTCTCTCTTTCCTTTCCTAAGGGGGAGGATGTGTTATGTTCATACTCTTGTGTCCCTGCAAGGACACCGTATGTTGTTTGCTCATTCCTGTGTCCCTGGGTGGACACCGTAACGCCACCGGCTGTCATCAGCTGTCAGTTGGCTATTGACAGTTAACAGCTGATGACTCACAGAGTGGTCGCATACCCTACGCTCCTCCTCATGTGGAGCCTGTGTTGGTGAATTCAATAAAGAACTTATTCTATCTTCATGTTCACATCTCCAGAGAGTTCTTTACACAAACAACAAATTATCCTATGCTCAACCCTCTGGTAACTTGGCACAGAGAATTCAGGCTCAACTTATGGGCAATGCATAAAGCAGTTATGCAGCACTTCAAAACGTAATTCAGTGAAAACAAAACACAAGAAAAGTCCCACACAAATTTAGACAAATATAGAACATTTTAATTAATAAATCAAGACCCAATTAGTGGAACCGAAGATATGTAAAGATTTAAGTGAAAATAGTGCCAAAATGCAGAAAGAGCTACTCTCGGCTATTTGATTGTGAGAGACTGGAAGAAAGTCACAAGTTCAGGCTGACTGAAATGGAGTGCGGTCAGATATAGGGAAGAGGATAGTCCAGCTGAATATTATCTTCTCATTTGAGCGCAAAGAGTCCCGTTCATGTGGGAGGGGCGCATGAAAAGCAGGGAAGCATTGCAGAAAGCAGGCCTGGCATCGCGGACAGCTGTCATTGTAGTGCGAAGATCCTGTTGTTGTCGTGGCTGGAGCTTCAGGGTGATGCTCCCTGTTAGAAATGGGGGTCTCTAGTTGGCAGAGGTAGGGACCCTTCCTTCTAGTCAGGATAAGGGACTTTAGAATAGATAACCCCTGCTCACCCCTTTGGTAGCTTGATATGAGCAGACAGGCTTATCCCAAAGTCAATGTGTAACGTATTTGCACCCTGACACACAGTAACATAGTGAAAACACTACAATTAGACACCACACCAGTTTGGAAAATTAAAGCATCTTTATCTAAACCAAACAAGACCAAAACGACAAAAGTCCAACATACACAGTTCAAAATATGACTTTCAAAAGATTACAAGCAATTCTGTCCATAGAAAACTATACAAAGTACCTCGAATGTGTCATAATCCACAGGGCATAACAGTTTCAGAGAAGGGAAGTGTCAGAAAACACAATGATGTGTCAGTTCCTGAATCTTTGGGGAGGCGATGCAACAGCTCTGCTGCACACGGGAGAAGTGATGCATCGTAATCTGGGCTGTAGAGGGAAGTGATGCGTCAATTCCAAGACGGTTTTGGTCTATGGGTGATGCTTTGGAAAACTTGCCACACAGGTGTGATGCGGGAAATTTGGACATGCTGGAGGTCTATGTGGTGGTGGCGCAAACAGTCATGCATCAATCTTCTTGGTTTCTTCAAGCTTTTTTAGCTCCCAGCAACAGGCCTTCAGAGGCCCAGAACTGGAACAGGCACCTCCTGGCAGGTCAAAACTCTCTGCAGTGGAATTCAAGGAAGCTGGTGGTGAAGTTGTTGTGTCCCTGAGAATTCAGAACAGGAGGGAAGCCCACACCAGCCCTTGGAGACTCTTAACAAGCAGGTTCACAGCAAAGTTCCAGCCTTTGTCCTTTCCTTGACAGAAGCAGTAACTACAGATCAACCCAGCAAAGCAACACACAGCAAAGGGGCAGTCTTCTCCTCACAGCTCTTCAGCTCTTCTTCCTTGGCAGTCGTTCCTTGAGTTAAGAAGTAATCAAAGGTTCTGGGGTTTCAGGTCTAATATTTATACCCCATTTTCTCTTTGTAGTCTTGTAGAGTCTCTGAACTTAGTAAAAAAAAAACAGTTCTGTCCTTCCTGGTCCAGCTTTACTACAGAAGGCGGAGACAGCATTGTGCAGAGCAGACGCCGATTATTCAGGTGTTAGTGAAAACCCCTCTCACCACTCTGAATGCAGAAAGGTCTATTCAGCCTGGCTATGGGTCACCCAGGGAAGGCAGGACACACCAGAACCCCCCCATTGAGACCATCTAGAGGGAATGCAAGTCCCCAGCTGCTCTCACTTCAAAGCCAGACAGTGAATACACAAACTGGCAGAGACACATAGGATGGTTAAATAGGAAAATGCCCAATCTCTAAAAGTGGCATTTTTAAAAACAATTTAAAAACCACCTTTACAAAAAGGTGTGCTATTAAATTCTGAGTTCAGAGAGCCTGAACTCCAAATCTCAATCTCATCCCAATGGAAAGTTACACTTGTAAGCTGTTAGAAGGCAGCTCCCATGTTAACCTATGGGACAGCCTTTCAAAAGTGAAAAATTAAATGCAGAGTATTTCACTATCAGGACATGCCAAAAGCACCAGCACATGTCCTACATTTTGCAGACATGCACTCTGCCCATGGGGTTACCTTGGGCCTACCTTAGGGGTGACTTAAATGTAAGAAAAGGGAAGGTTAGGGTCTGGAAAGTGGGTGCACACCAGGTCGACGTGGCAGTTAAGACGGTGGCAGGTCTGAGACACATTTGAAAGGTTACTTGTGTGGGTGGCACAATCAGTGCTGTAGGCCCACTAGTAGCATTTGATTTACAGGCCCTGGGCACACACAGTGCATTTTACCAGGGAAATTAAATATGCCAATCATGGATACTCATAATCCCATTTTACACAGAGAGCATATGCATTTCAGCACTGATCAGCAGTGGTAAAGTGCCGAGATTCCTATAGCCAAAAAAACAGGGCCAGAAAAATAGGAGGCAAAAGGCAAAACGTTTGGGGATAAACCTGCATAGGGCCAAATCTAAAACGTCCGCATGTTATCGATGGTGTAGCACAAAGGGTTGGGTTGATGAAACTTTGCGTTGGCGGCAGTGAGATAGGCAAGGTTTTGGCGACAACAGGCCGTTCGTGGTCATGAAGAGCCCAATAAATTACGTTCAGCTCCACTGAGGCCATACCAAGGGTCCAGAACCTGAGGGGCACCACTTGGAGGTCAGAGGCTGGCTTTTGCTGGATCTGGATGCTTGTTAAGGTGTTTGGGAACCTCTTATGTCCCTGTGGCTTTGAACATGAGGCCAGGAGACCAGCCCTTTTGGTTGCTCTGGAAGTCCTGGGTTCAAGTGCAGGCCCAATCCCTCTAACTCAGGCAGGAGGGCAGCAGGGCAGCAATCCTGCAAGGCAGCAGTCCAGCAAGCAGCAGTCCAGCAGGGCAGCAGTCCAGCACACTGGCAGTCTTTTTAGCAGCACAAAAGTCCTTCTTCCTTGCAGAGTCCCCACAGGTCCAGTAGTGTACTGAAGAGTTGGTGTTTGAGGTCCAATATTTATGTCAGGTGCCGCCTTTGAAGTGGGAGAAGCTTCTAGATGTTTACTGCCTCCCCTGCCCTGACTCCAAACTAACTACAGAGGGTATACAGCCCTTTGTGTAGAGGCAGGACACAGCCTCTTTAAGTGTAAGTAAGGCTGTTCCCAGCTCTGCCCTCTGATCCTGCCAGTGATGGCTCATCTAGACATACCCAAGCTTTCTATTGTGGATGGCTCTCTATGAGGAATACACAAAGCTACACCCATTCATGTGACCCAGAGATGGCTGCAGGCACTAAATAGCTAAGGCAAGAACATTCCAACTTCCTAAAAGTGGCTTCTTCAAAATTGTGATTTAAATCAGACTTTACAATAAGAGAGGATTTCTCATTACAATTCCAAAGATGCCAGATAGGTAACTCCAATTGTATCCTATGGATGAAGTGAAGAAGTGAAAAAGAAATGTAAGAGTTATTCATTACCAGGACAAGTAAAACTCAAAATTACATATCCCATTTTAAAAATATATTGCACCCTGCCTGTGGGGAACTTCTATGTATTAAAAAGGAAGGTCTGTGCTTGGCAAAAGGTTTATTTTGCTAAGTCGAAATGAAAGTTTAAAATGGCGCACTCAGGCTGCACAATAAGTACTATAGGCCCACTTGCAGCATTTAATTTGTAGGCCCTGGGTATATGTAATATTACTTTACTAGGGACGTATAAGTAAATCAAATATACCAATTGGCGATAGCCAATGTTACCATGTTTTAAGGAGTGAGCACATGCACTCTAGCACTGGTTGGCAGTGGTAACGTGTGCAGAGTCCTAAGGACAGCAAAAACAATATAAGCAAAAATGGAGGAGGAAGGTAAAAAGTTTGGGAGAAGACCACCCTATGTCTGAAAAGTCTAACACTTGCTGTTTAGTATATTCAATAATGTAACGCAGTAGCGGCATTAGGTTGCACCCTTCTACCATCTATTGCTTAAAAACTCTACTCCTGATTAGAGACAAATTAAACATATATGCTTGCACTACGATCATCCTCATTCCTATTTTGTTTGCTTCTAGGCACAAATAATTTGATAATCAGTCACTCTGAGATATTTTCTTTCCACACTGTATTCAGAGATAACTGATCATCATGCCATTTTCTCAAATCTGGAGCTTATACTCAGTCTTTTGCCCTGATGACGACCCATACCGCATGTAGAGGTCGAAATGCTGTTGATGGCTTTTCCCACCAAACTTAGAGAAACAATAGTTCAGAATCAAACTTGGAGGAGTAGATTTCATTATTGACTTGCAAAAATTGCTCTGGCTGGCTCTGGTTTTTAATACACATCCTAATTTAAAGAAACTATCTTTTATCTTGACCTCTGTGATCACTTCACGCACCGAGCACGCCTTTTCTCAATTTTTTTTCTTATTTGTTTTCCTCCCAAAAATTACATTTCTCAAAAAAACTAATTTTTTCAACAATGCATCTAAACTCTTCGTACACATACTGCATGACAGATCCTATTTTTGTTGTTGCTGTCACTTGTTCTTCATGGTCAATTCCTTAGATTGTAACTAATCATACAAATGCATTATAAGGTTTTGAAAAATGTTACCTCATTCAAACATTGTTGACAGGAACATACATAGCTAGGATTTGCATAGCTAGGGTTTGGTTGATGCCTGTAGGACAGTTCCTGTTGTTTCCTATCGTATATTTCCCTCCATGAGCAGAGCGGCTGCCTGCATGATCACAGTGTTCATTGGCTATTACCGGAAGGAGTACAATGCATTATCAGGTACTTTTGCCCTCTAATTCCAGTCATGTACCAGCTGGGAATGAAAGGTGTTGCACTGATAGTGTTGCTTCTGAATCTCCCGCGGTGATGGAAACTTCTCAAATCGCCCACAACAGTGCATGAAACGTGCCCAAGAGCGTATGAGTCTACTTTAGAATCTATGCCCATCCTTTTAAGGTCATCTCCTCAGAGCCTACGAACTGCTAATTTTCATGCTGGGCCTCGGGTAATATTATTCGGGACATTGCTTTGCTGTCAGAAGTCAGCAGGATGGGAGGAAAGATGAGGGTGAGTTGAATTGACTCACATCTGAAATACCTTTGGATTGTGTTGTGCAGAATAACAAAATGTAATGGAGTTTTAGATTTGTGGTGGAAACACAAAGTAACCATATTTGGGTTTGGCCTCAAAAGCATAATGAAAAGCAGCACAAACATTATGGGCCTGTTAATAATAGTCTCTGCAGAGAGGATCTTGAAGGAATGGGTATCAGGTCTGAAGTGTTCTCATTCTCTTTTGATCAGGTTGCACTGTTGTGGGAAGTTTGGGATGTCCTTGGGAAGAAAAAAAAACTTGAAAAATGTGCAACATTTTAAAAGGACATTTAACACAGCCGAGAACATCCATCGGCAAAGGCGGGAGAGGCCCGAGGGCATGCACCCCGCCCACGCTTCCTATAGCCCCCTCATATCCCGCCACTCCCAGCCGCCACATCTCCTCATGTAACATTTTTTTAGGATAAGACCATCGAAAGAGGGCTCCCTGTGTAGCAGTGGGCCAAGGGCTTTACCAGTTACAGCGCATCTGCTGCTGGGCTTTACTTGTACAATAAAAAGAAGTCTGTCTGGTGGAGAAGACCGAGGGGGCGATGGGTGGGTCAGTCTGCAGAGCGAGAATACATTTCACAACCATATTCAAAATTATTTTCTTGTGTGAAAGGAGACCCAACCACATCTCCTAAAAATACTTTTCTCTTTCAGCTTTCAGAACTGAGGAGGCGTGGCTTATGGGAAGATCCTGGGGTCTGCCACCACGATGTGAAAAGGCGCTAAGACTGGGACACATAGAGTCACATTCAGCAATATTCTGACATTTGGTTACATTTCCAGAGCCCTGCAAAAAATATGAAGGAAGATCTTCGACCTTGTGGCAGCTGCTTTCAGGGCTGCCAGCTTTTCTTGCTCTGCATAAATCATTACACACAAGCCTAGATTTAATATCATACCAGTAAACCACTACCAGCAATAACTCTCCCAAACTCAGCATGGATTAGAACTCAAACATGAGTATCAAATATCAGAAATCCAACCATTGTGTTCCCAAACATGTTATTTGTGGTTTTGGTACTGAGCGCAGGCGTTCACCAAAACGTTTGGGGGCTCACTGGGGAAATACAAATGATAATAAGCAGCCATAAGCCCCCACACAAAACAAACTCTTACTTGGAAAAAAAGTGAGTTTTAAGTGCAACAAAAGTCTAGCTGCAGCTTGACAGTTTCTAGAAATATTTTGCTATCATACACTGACTTTTAATTTGGATAAATTATCTCGACCCCCCCCCCCTCTCCCTACTCCCCCCCTCAATTATTTTTGCCATTTTCATAAGCAAAACACTTGCTTTGTCTCCTGACATCCCGGGTTTCATTTTTATTAAATGTATTTTTATACCAAAACGTCAGCCTATCATTTTCATCAGGTGCCCTCAGCTACAGGTAATGACTTCCATGAAATTCATCATCATCCAATACCAAGTAAGCCCTGCATATTGCAGAGAGCTCAACCACTTGTAAGCCACTGGTAGCCAGAATCTTGTCAAGAATGCCCACAGTATGTTAAGGATGGGCTGGTATTATAGAAGCGATAGCCAGAATGTTGGGAAAAAAACTAGCTAGCAATTCTGGGCACTTCCTGTATGCAGTGGAGAGCTGCTCCTTTATATGCAGCGCATAAACAGCATCTGCAACACTCCAAACCAGCCCACCAGACAAAATGTTGTCAAAATCATGTGCGTCGAGGATAGGCCACTGTTTTACCAGGTATAGCAGAATGTTCTCAATAATCCCCCTATATGCCGCCGACAAGCCACAGATATGCCACGGACAGCTAAATGCCCGCACTATACAATGGACACAAAATACAAGGTTCACCATGGAGCTACCAACTCCCAACATCAACCTCCCAGGGAATCCCTACCCATGCAAATACACTCACTTGTCTCACACACACATGCACATATCCATACACATACATGAACACATCCATTTGAGTCCATTGGATCATCTCCTTCACCAACTTACCTAAGAAAGGGATCAGTGGTAGCTGGCACCCCACGATCCTCCCCACCCATCTCGTGTTGTCCTCTGGTATATGAGGCATGGTGAGGAGGGCACTGGCACATGCTGTGCCAAGCCACCTGGTGGTAGGCTTCCATTGGGCTCAGGAGATATAGAGCAGCTCTTTACCTCCTGAGCCCTGAGGAGAAGCACCTCCCTGGAGCGAAGAGTGAGGGCAGCTGGAGACAAATGAAGGAGACAGTGCTGGTGGCAGGGATGCCCGCAGGCAGCAATAGCCGTATCACGCTCTACTACCCTTCGTGATCGTGCCTCCTACAAGATCTAAACTGTCAACCACTGAGAGCAGATGGCAGAACCTGGAAACTGGGCTCAGCGCGTGTTTGGCTTTAGGGTGTAGATGTGTCTGGTAGATGTATACTTTTGTGCATCATTAATAATGTGCAATATGCATTTACACACACAATTTCACCTCGGAAGGTTGATTTAATATTATTGTTTTAAAAAGAAAATGTGTATAATGTGTAGAAGTGTATATTTTGACGTGTTTTAATTAGGCTACATTTCTGTGTAAAACACCTTCTTAAACAAGATGGAGGAAATCTCTGTCACTTATTCATGCTTCTTCCCCCTGTGCCCCTGTGCACTTCCGCTCCCCACAGCCTCCACAGCGCACAGTCAAGCTGAAGCCATAATACTTTATTTCATTGCGGTTATTGTTCTGCTCACAATGACCCTTCCACAGTTCAGATGTAAAATTGTTACAGGTAATTACATCTTCTGTTTCTTCACTAGATCTAGTCATTCCAAGAAAGTTATATTATCAATGATTCTTATTAATTTGAACATCTCTGCATAACGCTAGTATAGAGGGTGCTGAATAATTATTAAAGAATTATTAAAGAAAATAGGATAGTGCTTAGGTGTTAAGGTAATTGTCTAATTTGCTGAAGAAATGATACATTTGGTCATGCCACGATGAATGTGCAGAAATGAATGAAAGTGAGGCTTAACCCCATCTCCCATTAAGTAAATCACCGGAGGTCTAATTAAGGTAAATGTTGGGGTGTTTCAATTTTGGGGCACCCTCGATTTACTCCCAAAAGAGCAACTTGACTTCTCACCCTAGGTTCAGGGAAACATGCTGGTTTGACCATGACTGACTGCTCTCCCCAATGTCTCATGACACACTGGGCATGGGTGGCTGAGGTGTAACTGAAGGCACTCACACGTGCATGCCTAGTATGGCACAGAGAAGGATCTCTTCTTTATGGGTTAGTAAGGTTCTGCATCAAACACCCTTATTGATAAGCCTCCAGGGCTACCAAACAGGTGTGTCCATGACCTATATTTCTAGGTGGAAATATCAGTGGATTTTGCCACTGTACAATGTGGCAAATTCCTCTATGGGTCTGCATGTTTCTTCTGTTGGGCATACATTTTTTCTCCTCTTCCCCAGGCCAGCAGCATGAACAGGGAGAAGTACTACAGCCTCACCACCTTTTTACACAGCTGCACAGAAACACACACTTACTTGGTGACACTGGCTTTGACCTCATCAGCAGCAATGGTGTCTGGTGATCTTCTTTGAAGTTCCACCTTCCCCCAAGCTTCACCTCATATGCTGCCAGCAGCCTAACCATTAGTTGTGTATGACCTCTTCTCCACCTATTCCCTTTTTACAACACCTTGATCCTTCGCCGGTCTCTGTCATCCTTTTGCTCTTCTCCAAATCATCACTTCTTCTTCCCTTCCCAGTGGCTGTCATCCCTTTAAATCTTCCTTTATATCTTATCCCCTCCTCCTCACATTCCCTCCCTACATCTCTTCTTTTTTACTTCCCTCTCTCATCCCTTGTAGCCTGTCACCTGTACCTGCCAATAGCAGTTTACCTAACTTGAACAAAATGACCTTTCTGCTCAACCCTCTCTCACACTGACCACCTAGGCTGGCTATATCTCACTGCTCTGTGCTTCTCTGTCAGATCGGGTGGACCATTCTCACCCACATCTTCTTCAGAATGTTTCTTGGCAAGGATTAAATGTGACCCCTTCAGCAGATTTTCGCCATATAACATTCCCCCTACCTCACTGCCACACAACGCTGTTTTGCCACATCAGTCCATAGGCCAACATACCCTCATTGTGTTCTCCAAATCAGACAGCTCTTCCTATTCCTCATTACGCACATCTTGTACCACTATTCCTATGAAATCATACACAGCCAGCTACCATCTCCTAAACCCAACCCAGGTGTTGCAGGCTCTGATGTCCTGCTCTGTTCGCTCTGCACTATCATACAGCGCTAGCAGGACTCCTGGCCCCCTCAGGTCTCCCAAACACAGCATCCCTAAAATTCTCTGTTCTCCCAAAGCGTTGTGTTCCACACCAGTGTTATACTTTGCTGCCATCAATAAAGCCTGCCGACCGGCCCCAAATTCACAATGCTAACCCTTCAAGGCCTGATAAAGTGGAAAACCATCTAGTCTAAATAGAGCTAGAAGATAAGCATAAACTAAGAATGGAAAATGTCATGAGATCCACACCAGCACCCATAACCTGAAAATGAAGGGCACATATGATCCAATGTAACTCCCTGTCACTGGTAGTCTCTTTGCAGTCACTTGAATTAATCACATCTGAAGTATGGCACCTGACCCTTCTGGCCTAGCTACAACAAGACCCTTCAGATGAAGATCCACAAGGCCACAAAAGGGTGCTTTCCCTGAAGGCTTAGGGGCCATGTGTCAGGGCCTGGAGTTGGTAGCCCTAGTTGAGTGGCATTGGGGATCTGCAGAAAAAAACTAAACAGTGATGGGTGGAAAGCTCAAATTAATCTCAGCCAATGGTAATACTGTGGTTGCATTCCAGAGCATTGTGTTTATGTCCACAATCCACTCCAGACACAGATTAGGTATATGAACATCAGAACTGGCCCTGCTCCAATAGGCACTACCAAGCCTGAACGGCGATGCTAGATACTATCAGAAAGAAACGCAGGCAAATTCAGACTAGTTTTAGCTTGGTTGGGACTCGTCAATGAGGTGGAGGCTGAGTCCTAGGGTACACCTTTTTGCTTTCGGAAGAGGAATGCTCTAGATGCAAAGGGTATACCCAGAAATAAGTCTCTTGCTCAATGTGCCATAGAACTTAAGCTACACCCCAATGAGCAGGCCCATCAAGGCCAAACCCTGGTCTAGAGTTGCTTATGGTCCCTTGTGGAGGGGACCTGGCCTGGCAGTTTGAGCTGAACTATTCCTATAGGCGAGGAACCAAGCCCGATTTACATATTTTGGTCTCTCTGGAGTGGCATCGTTGACAAAAAGAACGATGGACTGGGTTGCAAAACACATATTTAGAAGTGGCTGAGATTAATTGAAAGGAGGGGCCAGAAGCTAAATAGCCTACTGGACTCAGGTGCACACAATTTAAAATGATATACAACCTATCACATTTAAAAACATAGATTCAATCTTTTTAGACCGAACAAACATTGAATTTTATTGGAACATGAAATTTCAATCAAGAAAATTCCTTGTATTCTCAACAATACATCCAAATATTATAAGGTTATTACAGTCATTTTTCAAAAATTAACAGTGCTATAACAACATCATTGCAACAAAACATAATTCAAAGACATAAGCCCAATGAATTTCGGGACTGCTGTCCCTTCTTCAGGGGCATCTCTGCAAAACAAAAAGGGTAACATGATACTTTAAATGTACATTCCTTCAGATCTATGTACTTCATTCATTAGTGCAATATGTTATCCTTCTCCGAACGTGTAGCACTACACTGTGTTGAAAAACACCGTATTGATCAAAAAAGCTTGAATTTGCATGTGTGTGAGGAAATGTATGCAACAGAGACCAGCATAAGTAGCACAAACCAAAAAAGAAGAAAGGAAAGGTGAAGAAACCAAGTTACCCAGTCAAGACAAGTTTTGAATTTATCCTAAGAGACCATACTCACTGGATATGTAATTTGTTGTCCTGTACAATATTAGAAGTTAAACTGGCCCATTGAGCTAGCACACACTGCAAGAAGTTAAAAAAGTTTAACAATGATTTAATCCATAACTGCAAGCATAAAAGCAATGCCTCAACATACTCGAGCACATACATGCTAGTGACGAAACAATGGAAAATGAATAAAGAAATAATAATCCACTTTTGACTATGGTCATAGACTGACGCCTTTCAACACCGATATATAATAACCGACAACTACCCGATCACCTACTTATACCTTGCCATGTTACATCCATTGTGTCTGTGCAGCTGAAACAACAACACTCCACTGCTTAATAATCTTCAAGCCACGTCTCTACAACAAAAATAATGACAACCATCAGAATCAAACTCCTAATGATGCTGACATAACATACCAGATTGCTTTAGTTCAAACCGAAGCTTACCTCAATCACCGGCAACCAGCAACCTCCCAAAGAAAACTCGTACGGATCGGAAACACTGCTTGGCCATAAATGGGGAAATGGACCCTGTAACGTGAAGGATGATATCTCTACTTTACAATCGGCGCCATATTGAAGGGATAAAATATCCGTAATCAATAAAGGAAAGAATACTAAAAAATATGCATATAATTATAGGTCATGCACCGGAATAGGCGATAACCAAAAATAAAACTACATCTATCTTACTACATTATTACGCGTACAAAACTCAAATGATTAGTCATGCGACCAATGGCGGCATGTTATGAACAATGCAGGTAGTTAAATACATTGAACCTCTCTGAAATCGATATCAAAACAAAATAAAAAAGAAATTGGCCGATCGATTAAATCAGATCTTTCTGGGGTTTATTTTTTTGTCCTCTTTTAAGTGTTTGTTAAGGTATTGGTAGACAAGATCGCTTTATCATAAGAATATTTTTGATGTTAGAGAAATTTTCTCGATTTCCGGATTTCCGTCTGAATGGAGACCGCCCTTCTGTACTGATTTAGGATCAAGTCTTAAGAACCTCCAAATTCTTTGGAGTAACCAATCGCAGAACCGCCGTGATGATCCTCCCGAATTTGTTATATTGTGTAGGGTAAAATCATTGGACATCCCTCCCTACCCTACCTCATGTTCTTATCCCATAGTTCCCAGAATTCAGTCCTATTACTCTTGGACTTATCCAAATTCCTAAACTTCGCTACAGAAAAACGCCATTCAGGTACACTAGGAGGAATTGCAAGTATCCATTTTATGCATATCTCACGTCTGGCTAATAATATTAACATAAACAACAATTGTGTTTGTTTTTTACTTAATATAAGGGGGGAACTGTTACTTTCCAAAATACCAAAAATAATAATAAATGTGCTTACCTTAATGTTTGCTTTTAATACTTTTTCAATGATCTTACCCACTTCTTCCCAGAATGTGTCAAGTTACGAACACTTATGGAACATATGAATATCGTTTGCTTTTGGTTCCTCGCATTTTGGGCAGTTTTTCAACACCTGTTTATTCATTTTGGTAAATTTTTCTGGCGACCAGTAGGACCTGTGTAAAGTAAAAAGATAATTTCTCCTAAGGGGTACAGAAACTATAATTTGCCATAAAAGAGTGCAGGATACTTGCCATTGATGTTGCAAATCTTGTGCTGTAAAAGTTTTTTGCCATACATCATCTGGAATGGTAAATTCGTCATCTCCAGTCTGTATCAAATGCCAGTACCACTTCGGTATTTCCTTTCTTATTGGGTCCCCTTGTATTTCATTCTCCAAATCTTCAGTTTTATCTAAAAATATTTCTTGGTCCTTTGCCCAGCTTGCCAATTGATAATATTTAAACCTAGATAGTTTTCCATTAGTTTCTTCTAGCAACGAATTCCAACTTTGCAAGGCTCCTGATTTAAAAAGTTGCCCCCATTTTATTATTCTTGCCTCCTTCAAAGGACCTACTAAAGAGTCTTTCAAACAGTCGGGGGTTCCAGTTGATATCCAAATAGGTGCTAATCAGCTATAATATGGGATCTTTCATACTCTTCTTAATTCATACCAGAATTTATAAACTGTGCGCAGTACCTTTAATTTGATTTTCTTGAAATATTTTGGATGTCCATATTTGTATAGACAGTGATCTTCATCTGTGACGGCTTTCCAATAAGGGGAGTAAGAAGAGTGGGCTCTAAAAAGAATTCTTATGTTTTTGAATTGAAAGGCTCTATAATAAGAGAGGAAATCAGGACTCGCTATGCCACCTTGATTCTTTCTCCTACAGAGCTTTGTCCAAACTATCCTCATGCCTTCGAGGCCCATATAAACTCATTAATTTCCCCTTGGATCTTTTTAATCCACTGAATTTTAAATTCCAGTGGTATAGTATTAAATACGAAAGTAAACTTGGGTAACATGGACATTTTTAATTATAACATTGGATCTCCCCAAGAAAGAAAGAGATAAGTAGCTCCAAGATCTTAGTGACTTCCTCATTTCCTTTACTTTTGGAACCAAATTTACTCAGGCAATCTCTTCAATATTCTTTAAGATCTCAATCCCCAAATATTTAATTCTATTATTTGTTCCCGCTACTTCCAATTTGGTAGTCGGAAAACTTTCCGAAATCGGTTAACAACTTTGTGATAATGGGGAGAGTTTAATGGGTATAATGGGGATAATTGTTTAGATCGCTTGCATACACCATTAGATTGTCGGCGTATAGAGCTACTTTCTTGACCCATCCTTTAAATTTAAAGGGGATAACTTCTTCAGATTTCCTTACTGTATTGGCTAAAGGTTCTAAGTATAAGTTAAATAAGTGAGGAGAAAGGGGACAGCCCTGTCTCGTTCCTCTCTTGATTTGAATTTCTTTTGATAAGTTGCCATTTATGAGTATCTTTGCTACAGGAGCTGCGTATATATTTGTTATTGCTCTTAGACCATAATGCGATATTGTTCTCTGCAAAAACGACCAATTCACTCGGTCGAACGCTTTTGCAGTGTCAAAAGTAAGGACTGCAAGTGGAATATTCTCATTAGTGGCAATGTCAATGGCTCCAATTAACTGATGGGTAAGATTAGGCAATTGTCTAACCTTAATAAAACCCTTTTGATCTATATGGATGAGTTTATCTGCTATCTTCCCTAATCTTGTGGCCAAAATCTGTGTGTAAATTTTAAAGTCGTTGTTTAAAAGAGATATGGGTCTCACATTTTAAAGGGTCTTTTCCTGGTTTCAGAATCAGGCTAATGGTGGCATCATTCCACGATTTCAGGAGTGCTTGGCCTTCCAAGAAAATTGAGTTAAAAAGATCTACGAGTCTGGGAGCCAGTGTTTCTCTCACAACCGTGTATAACTTATTTGGGAGGGCATCCGGGCCCGCTGCATTCCCTTTCTTCAATATTTTTAATGCACTCAACAATTCCTCAATAGTTATTCCTGCGTTTAGCCTGTCGCATAACTCGGCCTCCAACTTTGGAATCGCCGATTCCTTAAGATAAGAGTCAACTATAAAGCTGGAGGGTACCAAATCGTCCTCGTATAGGGATTGGAAGAAATCTGAACTCGCTATGCCACCTTGATTCTTTCTCCTACATAGCTTTTTCCAAGCTATCCTCACACCTTTCGAGGTCCATATAAACTCATTAATTTCCCCTTGGATCTTTTTAATCCAATGAATTACATGGCCCTTATTTTTGTGATTTAATTTGTTCTAATAGTCTGTTCACTTCTTTTGGTTCCTTAATGTTGTGTGTTTGATTATTCCACATGACCCTTAATGAGGCTGGGAATTTCATTTGAACTGTTGCTCCTAGTGACCTCAATTCTTGCATATAATTCCCCAGCACCCACACACAGGGCCTCCTTCAAAAACCGCCTAGACAACAACTCACACAGCAGCAAAGAGCTCTTCAACATTGTGAAGGAACTCTCCAACCCCAGCTCCAACACCAACGACATCCCACCTTTGCAAGACCTGTGCGACTCGCTGGCCACCTTCTTCCACCTCAAGATCGCAGACATCCACGACAGCTTCACCGCCGCGACCGCCCCGGCAACCACTGAGACCCCTGCCCCCACGACCACCATCCGCACCAACCGCCTGCTCTCCTGGATCAACATCAACGACGACGACACCGTCAAGATCGTGAACACCGTCCACTCCGGATCCCCGTCAGACCCATGCCCTCACCACATCTTCAACAAAGCCAGCACCACCATCGCACCCCATCTCCGGAAAGCCATCAACATTTCCTTCGAGACAGCGACCTTCCCGGAGAGCTGGAAGCACGCCGAGATCAACGCCTTACTCAAGAAACGCAAGGCGGACCCCAAGGACTTCAAGAACTTCCGACCCAACTCCCTGCTCCCGTTCTCGGCGAAGGTCATCTAGAAGGCCGTCAACAAACAACTGGCAAGATTCCTCAAGGATAACAGCACCGAAACTGCCCTCATCGCCGCCACCGACAACATCAGGACCCTGCTAGAGAAAGGAGAATCCGCAGCCCTCATCCTCCTGGACCTGTCAGCCGCCTTCGACACGGTCTGCCACTGCACACTACGAAGACGCCTCTACGACGCCAGAATCCAAGAGAAGGCCCTGGACTGGACCACCTCCTTCCTCTCTGGCAGAACTCAGAGCATCCGCCCCCCCCCCCTTCCCCTCCAAAGCCACCAAGATCATCTGTGGCGTACCCCAGGGCTCATCTCTCAGCCCAACGCTGTTCAACATCTACATGGCACCGTTCGCCCACGTAGTCCGACTGCACGAACTCAACATCATCTCCTACACCGATAACACCCAGCTCATCCTCTCCCTCACCAAGGACCCCCGCACCGCCAAAACCAACCTCTGCGAAGGAATGAAGGTCGTCGCCGAATGGATGAGGAACAGCCGACTGAAGCTGAACTCGGACAAGACGGAGGTCCTCATCCTCGGATCCATCCCCTCGGCCTGGGACGACTCCTGGTGGCCGACTGCACTAGGAACAGCTCCAAAACCCACCGACCTCGCACGCAACCTAGGGGTCATCTTCGACTTGACCCTCTTCATGCGAAGCAGGTCAATGCCGTCTCTTCCTCCTGCTTCAACACCCTCCCCATGCTACGCAGGATCTACAAGTGGATCCCCACCGAAACGAGAAGGACAGTCACCCAGGCCCTCGTCAGCAGCAGACCGGACTACGGAAACACCCTCTAAGCAGGAGCCTTGGCCAAACTCCTGAAACGGCTTCAACACATCCAGAACGCCTCCGCACGCCTGATCCTCGACATCCCCCACCACAGCCACATCACACCCCACCTGAGAGACCTGCACTGGCTCCTGGTCAACAAGAGGATAACCTTCAAGCTCCTCACCCACGCACACAAGGCACTTCACAACTCCGGACCAGCGTACCTCAACAGCCGTCTCAGCTTCTACACCCCCACCCGCCAGCTCCGCTCCACAGACTGCGCCTCGCCACCGTCCCCCGCATCCAAAAAGTGACCGGCGGCGGCAGATCTTTCTCCCACCTTGCCGCCAAGACATGGAACACCCTCCCCATCCGCCTACGGCAGACCCAAGACCTACTGACCTTCAGAAGACTCCTCAAGACCTGGCTCTTCGAACAGTAGCAGACCCCCCCCCCCCCTTTTTAGCGCCTTGAGACCCTCACGGGTATGTAGTGCGCTTTACAAATGCTATGATTGATTGATTGATTGACTGTCTGTCTTGTGTGGTTCTTCTGGCAAGTGTGATGCGCAAATTTGGTTTCATCCCCGTGTCATATGCTGATGACATGCAGCTCCTCTTCCCCTTTAAAACCCTCACCACGGAATTAAGGAGTTCCTTCTCTGCAGGCATGAAGGCTGTAGCACAATGGATGTCCACCAACTACTTACAGTGCAAAGTCAGCAAAACTGAGGTTATGCTGTTCGGAGAAGCTAAAATACTGTGGACACCTGATTGGTGGCCACCTGATCTTGGCACAGTCCCAGAGCCCAAACAGGTCGTTAAAAACCTGGGGATCCGCCTTGACGAGGATCTGTCGCTAAAACAACACACAAACTACGTTGCAGGCGTATGTTTCCATACCATCAGCCTGCTACGCAAGGTCTTCCCCTTGCTGCCGGACCCCTTCAGAAAAACCCTAGTGCAGGCCCTTGTCTTGAGTCGGATCGACTATTGCAATGGCCTGCTTCTCTCTGCCAATGAGGGAGTGTTGGCCAGACCCCAGGTAATAAAAAACACGGCGGCTCGCCTGGTCCTTAATGCCCCTCCAAGAACAGCATCAAAGCCACTCCTAGAAAAACTACATTGGCTCTCAATCCGTCAAAGGACAAAATTTAAAATATGCTGTCTGATCCACAAGAGCATAAATGGACAAGGTCCCTCTTAGCTGGAAAAGAAATTCACTCTTTACATTCCTTCCAGGTCGCGCCAAGAAGGCTAGGCACGGAGGCAAAGCTCTATCAGTGGTGGGACCCACATTGTGGAATAGTCTCCCTTTAACTCTTCGATTATGTTCTGAACACCTGAAATTCAGAAAACAACTCAAACCCCTGCTGTTTAAAAATGAGATCTAGTCTCAGCCCTCTCTCTTTCCGCAATGAATGAAGGACAAACCGGCCCAAAAGCGCAGAGATACTCCAGTTGGAGTCGATTCCAGCGCTATAAAAACCCATAAATAAATATGTCGGAACGGATCTTAAAGTTATAATCACTTTTGGAAAAGGTGCCTACACGTAGGGCATTATTCAGAATCTTTCTTTCAAGGTATACGTTTTGAAATTTACAAGTATTCTCCGGGTGTTTTTCCTCAGTTTATTTAACCTAAAAGGGTCTCTATGCACCCTTTGAATGTCTTCATCCAAGGATTTCTCATCTAATTCTGGAAAAGATTCCTTCAATAAGTTTACTACAAAATGTTCTATGTTCTGCCCTTCTAAACCTTCCAGAATATTTAGTATCCGTAAATTATTTCTTCTTGAGTTGTTTTCCAAGACCTCAATTTTTTCCCTAAGCTCTTTTTCGCTTATTCTTAAATTATCGATTACTCCCTTGCAAGTTTTCACCTTTTGGTTTGTTCCACTGCATTGTCCATCGCTGACACTCGGTCCATTAAGGCATTAACCTTAGACTCCAAGGCCTCACAAGTAGCCTGCATTTTTCCTTGATTTTTTTCTGATTTGGCGAAACTCAGCTTCATTTCTTTCATTAATGATCCTAGGAAATCCTCTGTGCCACCTTTCAGCTCTGAGCTTCTTCCCTGATCATTTTCAGACGTAATTTGGTGTGAGTTAACTTCTATCTCGAGACTTCCCTGAGCGTCTAGAGCCCCCTCTTCTTCACAGTCTCCCGCCATTAGGACTTGGAAACGATAAACGATTTTGTGTTTCCACTCTTCTATCCTTCGGAGGAAATATCGCCTTTTGCATTTTTTGCACTTTAAGTTAGCCCCTTTCATTGTTTGTTCAATTTTTGCAGATTTAGCGGCTCTGGTTGATACTACGATTCCGCTTTTTATTTTCTGTGTTTTCTGTTTCTTGTTATTTTTTATAATGTCTATGTCTATATTTGTGATGTTTACTCGTTCTTCCGCCAGGGGGGTTAGACCTGACTTCTCTGCAGGATCCAATACCAAATGTCTATTCCTTAGAGCATAACTTAATACTTGAATTCGGCTTTTGGTAGTGTCTTTATCAGCAGAGCTTTTTAAATCACTTACAATATTTTTTTGCGGGTCTAAACGTAATGCTGGTACCTGTACAAAATCTTCTGGCGGTAAATTTTCTGCCATATTCAAAACGGGCAGCTTCCCTCTCTTTCCCCTTCCCCGTCTCCTTACCGATTTCATACACGACGATTTTCCCAAATGCTCCTTCTCTTTCTGATTTCCTTTCATTCCTCCGTGGCTCCCTGACCTCAAAATTCGCACGCAACACTCGCCGGGGGGCTTCTGGAGGTCACTCTCGCAAAGCCTCTCCGACGTGTTTGTAGCTCTGCCATGGCTTCCGCCCACACTCCTCCTTCGCTCCTGCACGCCCTCGGAAGGCAAGGATACAGCCTTCCACAGAATCCCGCCTCCATCTTCACTCCAGCACTTTGTCGGGAAGGAAGCCGTTTCTGCGATGCCGGCGTTTCTCTCATGAGGAGAACCCAGAGGCTCACAACTCGCACGCAGGTACGAGGGAATCGGTCCTTCAAAAGATTTCCATCCGTTCGTTCGTAATTAGGTACTCAGGTATTTGAAAACATGAAAAACAACCCAAACCACCACAATCCGGACCTCAGAGGGCCGCTACGTTGTCATTTACACGCCTCACTAACGGAGCTCCCGACCGGACCTCCTACCCGGCCGCATGTTCTCCTCAGATATTTCTGTTGATTAAATGCACCATGATCTCTATACTACTACTGCGAATATTTGTCTTCGAATCATCAGTTAATAAACCTGACATCCAATGGCGGCCATCTTAGAGCAGTACATCAAGTACTTTACATTCAACCTGTATGATTAGAACTATCTCAGAAGTCAGAATGTGAAGAAAAGAAAGAAGTGAAATGAAAAAATAGAACCAGACAGGCGACCCCAAAAGTGACAAGGAAGAGAATGTGCATGTAAAAAAACCTCTTCAGCGTGATAGCCCTTACAATATATACATTGGAGAGAAACAAACAGTATGTCAGAATAACATCTCTTCTTGTCATATAGGAAAATACTGAAATCACTAAATGAATGAGGGTACCTGAATACAGTTTAGAGAAAACAACTCATCTCGAGTCTATCATTGAGCCCCTGTGATTTTAGTGTACCCAACCGCTTTATCCAAAAAATCTTGCTTTGTAATATATATATTTTTTAATATCTTTTTATTGACTTTTCACAACAATTATCCTTGTAAGGAAAAGGCGAGACATTAACATTTCTCGTTTGCGGCATCTGTCTTATACAATTACATCAAATCTGCAGCGTGTCACAACCGTATCCCTGAGGATCTGAGAAAGTTCATAAATAGCACTGCAAGAGTTCTTGAAAACTGTGGAATAGGTCCATTTCTGTAAAGCGATATGTAAATTTGCAACTCACTCGCCTTCATCAGAAAACAGTCATTATATATCATATTCGGTTTACAAAATCAATTATCTCAATTTATAACTATTCTACCATATCAAACTTACCCACCCCTCCCTCTCCCCGCAAGCCCGGCCAAAACTTCCCAAATAGCAATATATTCACATGCCCAGGACATGGTCCTGCGTGTACATATCCTCCACAGGTATTCCTGTGTGCACCTTGCACCCCTGTATAATTCAGAAACCCACTACTCTTATGGACCTGTGCGATCTCTACCCATGGACTGGGGCTCGGGCAGATGTTAGCATGGTCCCTCAATAAGATAATATGTCAATCGCGGCGTATTCCTCCAACATTGCATTCCAATCCATAGATATCTGTGTTTTACGTAAGCCCCTGTATTCTTCTCGTTGTAGTTCGGCCCCATCCGCTGTACCCCACCTGACCATTTCCGCATCCCAATCCTGTAGGGATGGAGCTCTAGCGGCCTTCCAACGTGTGGTAATGGTCCTTTTAGCCAGGAGAAGCGCAAGATTAGCAAACCTATGAATAGAATTACTCTTCTTCCCGCAGGGCCCCAGTCCCAATACACAATATTCCATTGTGTCTTTATTGCGCACTGGGGCAATGGCCTTCAGTATCTTGCATACTGCCGTCCAGTAGTTCCCCAGTCTGGGACAGTCCCATATCATGTGGATCAGTCCCGCGCTGGGTGCGTGACAACGCGGACATATATCTCTTGTTCCCGGAAACATAGTGCACAGTCTCCTCGTGGTCAAATAGGCTCTGTGGAGCAACATCAATTGGATGAATTTGAATTTGGGATTGCGAGACACCTTCTTGGGATAATCTATTATGGCGTCCCACTCCTTGTCTGTAAATGCACGGCCCACGTCTCTTTCCCATTTAACACGGAGTGGTTGCAACAAGATCGCTGTTTCAGTGCGGATCCCGTGAGTCAACCAGGTCAGGTGTGCTCCATGTCCCATTAGATACTGCATGGTAAGCAGCACATTTGTATCAGGTTCGGTGCCCTCTGGTGTCCATGTATTACGAATCAATCTAGTTATATTTGCATGTAAAAGGAACAGTCTATTGGGGGCCCCATGCTCGCGCACAAAGGTTTCGTGCGACATTAGGACAACCTCCTAGAAGAACTCCCCTATGGTAGTAATGCCCCTGTCAGACCATGCCTGCAGAGTACGATTAGTGACCAGCCCCGATCGTGTGGGAATACCCAGCAGCAGGATGATAGGGGCATATGGTGGTGTCCGACCTGTGTACCTCAATGCGTTCCTCCAGTATGTGATCGCTATCCATAATATGTGGGGCGTCAATGTTGGAATCAGGGCTGGGGCAATAAGAGCCTGTGGTTAACCCCTCTGTCCCAATCCCACTGTGACATATCCAATTCCTGTAAGTTACGTCCTGCCAACCAATATGCCAGCCACTGCAGTTGGCTAGCGTAACAGTACGGCCATAAGTCCGGCACCCCCAGCCCTCCCTGCTTTGTACTCAATTGCAGTTTCAGTCCCGTGCCCCAGATTAGCTATATCATTAAAGAGTTCAATAATTTAAAGATCCCCATAGGCAGAAGTATAGGCAGATTGGTGAAATAATAAAGCAGCCTGGGTAATAGCACATCTTAGTAATGGCGACACGTCCCGCCACTGATAGAGGCAGCGAGGTCCAGAATTTAACCTGGGGTTTAAGAGCAGTGACCGCGCGAGTCAGATTGCCATACAATAGATCTGCTGCATCTTGGTATATGTTAGACGGCGACCTCAGAGGAGCCCGGAAAGGGGGTCCTGACTACCCTGAGACCCACCCTCAAAGTATCGTAGCCGGGTACTGGCGGGAGACTCCCCAGGGGGAGGAATCTCGCAGCTAGGATCGTACTTCTGGCGCCACACGACACAGAGTAATCACACCGGTTATTCTCAGAAACAATCTTTATCAAGTAGGCTATCACGGCAAATATGTACACGGTGTGCACGGGTGCAAGAGTCTCGGGAAGGTAGGGGGGTAGCGGGACAGTCTTTGGCAAAAGTTCAAGCAGGGACGTATCCGGCGCACAGCTCACAATCCTCGAGCCGGGGGATACGGGGTCGTAGTCGGGGTCCGGCGGGGCCGTGAGAATCTGGGGGAGCCGCGAGTCTCTCAGCAGGCTTAGGCGCAAGTTCAGAGATGTTACGATCTTTCAGGAGCCGCGAGTCACTCAGCAGGCTTAGGCGTAAGTTCAGAGATGTTACGATCTTTCAGGAGCCGCGAGTCACTCAGCAGGCTTAGGCGCAAGTTCAGAGATGTTACGATCTTTCAGGAGCCGCGAGTCACTCAGCAGGCTTAGGCGTAAGTTCAGAGATGTTACGATCTTTCAGGAGCCGCGAGTCACTCAGCAGGCTTAGGCGCAAGTTCAGAGATGTTACGATCTTTCAGGAGCCGCGAGTCACTCAGCAGGCTTAGGCGCAAGTTCGGAGATGTTACGATCTTTCAGGAGCCGCGAGTCACTCAGCAGGCTTACGTTGTTCCAGCGTCGAATCTCCGGACCGGCCCGGAGCACCCCTTGTTATAGGTCGACCCCTCTTTGATGTCCGGGGTCGGTGGAGGCAGGGGTCTTGTCACCTGGGGGTCGCTTGTCGGGGTTTCCTGCTATTGTCTTTTGATCTCGTTCAGGGCCGGGCCGGGAGGAGTCCCAGACACCCAGCAGGCGTGGAGCCAGCTCCCAGGGAGGCCGGAGGGCCGATCGAAACCCATCGTCCCAGGGGAGTCCAGAGGTGCGATAGAAACTGCTCCTCCCTCTCTCATCCCCCTGGAAGTGTGATGTCCTCCAGCCGGAGTGGCGCCTCTAGGCCAGGGTCGCGCTGGGGCCGGGCGGCCATCTTGACGCATGAAGTGGGCATGCGGGCCCGGGGTGGCCGAAAGGAGGGAGGCCATGGGCGGGGATGTCCGGGCCGGGTGCGGGTGTTCTGGTAGGAGGGGCCGGCTGGGCCGGGTGGTTGGGGCTGCAGGTACCAGGTTTCGGTGGTGCGGGTGCACGGAGGGCCGTTCTGCGAGGCCGGGTCCAACACGCGTCCCCCCCAGCTGAAAGCCGGAGAGAACTGCCCATCATCTTGGGGGGTTCTCTTCGCTGAGGCGGAAGAACCGGGAGAGGCCGTCGGCGTTGGCGTGGTCCGTACCAGGGCGGTGTTCTACGGTGAAATCCATCCCCTGGAGGGAGATTGACCACCGCAGTAGCTTGGGGTTTTCTCCTCGCATCTGCATGAGCCACCGCAAGGGCCGATGGTCAGTTTGGACTCTGAAATGCGTGCCGAACAGGTAGGGTCGTAGCTTCTTGAGTGCCCAGACCACGGCAAAGGCTTCGCGCTCTATGGTGCTCCACCTCTGCTCTCGGGGCAGCAGCCGCCGACTGAGGAAGGCGACGGGCTGGTCTAGGCCTTGGTCATTCACTTGGGACAGGACGGCCCCAATGCCATGTTCGGAGGCATCGGTCTGGACTAGGAACTCCTTGGCATAGTCGGGAGCCTGGAGGACGGGAGCAGTGCACATGGCCTTTTTTAGAGCATCGAAAGCCTCTTGGCAGGCAGCCGTCCACTGCACCTTCTTTGGCTGTTTTTTAGATGTGAGTTCGGTGAGAGGGCCGACCAGGCTGCCATATCCCCGAATGAAGCGTCGGTAGTATCCTGTGAGTCCCAGGAAGGCTCGGACCTCCGTCTGGGTGATGGGTGGTTCCCAGGCCAGGATGGCGTCGATCTTTGGTTGTAGAGGGGCTACCTGGCCGCTCCCGACCCGGTGCCCCAGGTAGACTACGGAGCCTTGCCCGATCTGGCACTTGCTAGCTTTTACTGTGAGGCCTGCCTGGCGCAGGGCGGTTAGCACCCTCCGGAGGTGCTGGAGATGCTCACTCCACTCCGAACTGAAGACGGCGATATCGTCTAGATATGCCGCGCTGAACTGTTCCAACCCGGCCAGGACCCTATTCACCAGTCGCTGGAAAGTTGCCGGGGCATTTTTCATCCCGAAGGGCATCACGCGGAAGCGGTAGTGCCCGTCGGGGGTGGAGAAAGCGGACCGCTCCTTGGCTCCTTCGGTGAGCGCAATCTGCCAGTATCCGCAGGTGAGGTCGAATGTGCTGAGGAACCGAGCTGCCCCTAGTCGGTCAATGAGTTCGTCGGCTCGTGGAATGGGGTGGGCATCGGCTCGGGTAACGTCATTGAGCCCCCGGTAATCCACGCAGAATCGGAGCTCGGGGGCGACACCGGGGGCCGCTGCCTTCGGGACCAGGACCACGGGGCTGGCCCAGGGACTGTCAGAGGGCTCAATCACCCCCAGGGTCAGCATCTTCGAGACCTCATCTTGAATGCAGGCCCGGACCCGGTCAGGAACCCGGTAGGCTCGGTGTCTCACCGGCGGGCTGTCCCCGGTGTCCACGTCATGAACACACCAGTTGGTGACCCGGGGGGTCAGAGAGAAGAGATCGGCAAATTGTCTTAGGAGCTGGCGGCAGTCCGCTTGTTGTTGGGCCGTGAGGGCTGGGGAAAGGTTCACTCCCTCCACGGAGCCATCCTGCTCCTTGACACACAGGAGGTCCGGGAGGGGATCCGACTCATCTTCGGCCCCGTCATCGGTGGCCAGCAGGAGGCTCAGTTCTGTCCGCACGAAGTGAGGCTTGAGTCGGTTCACATGCAGGACCCGGAGGGGGTCCCGGGGCGACTGGACGTCCACCAAGTACGTAACTGGACTCTTTCGCTCCACCACCTTGTACGGCCCAGTCCATCGGTCCTGGAGGGCGCCAGGCTTCACGGGGGCCATGACCCACACCTGCTGGCCCGGCTGGAACTCAACCAGAGTGGCATTCTGGTCGTACCAGCGTTTCATCTCTTCTTGACTCGCCTCCAGGTTGGCCTCGGCCAGTTCTCGGAACTTCCTGGTCTGGTTCCGGAGGGCCAAGACGTATGGGAACACATCTCGGGGGGTGGTCTGGGGTGCCGCCTCCCACTCTTCCTTTACCAAACTGAGGGGACCTCGGACGGGGTGCCCATAGAGTAACTCAAACGGGCTGAATCCTAGGGACTTCTGGGGGACCTCTCTATACGCGAACAATAGGCAAGGGAGCAGGACGTCCCACTTCCGCCGGAGGGGTTCGTCTAGGCCAGCGATCATCCCTTTCAAGGTCCTATTAAATCTTTCTACTAGGCCGTTTCCTTGGGGATGGTACGGGGTGGTGAACTTATAGGACACTCCACATTGTTGCCACAGGGACGTCATATACTTTGAGATAAAATTAGTGCCGCGATCGCTCACGACCTCGCGGGGAAACCCCACCCTGGAAAAGATCCCCATCAGGGCCCGGCCCACCACAGGGGCCGTAATGGTGCGCAGGGGGATAGCCTCTGGGTAGCGGGTGGCGTGGTCCACTAGGACCAAGATAAAACGGTGGCCTTGGGAGGTGGGGGGGTCCAGTGGTCCCACGATGTCGATCCCGACTCGTTCGAAGGGGGTACTGACGACCGGGAAGGGTTGGAGGGGAGCCTTGAGTTTCCCTCCACTCTTTCCACTAGCCTGGCACGTGGGGCAGGACTTGCAATGGGCCTCTACCGCTGCTCTCATCTTAGGCCAGTAAAAATGGGTCACAAGACGGTTGTACGTCTTGTCCTGTCCCAGGTGACCGGCGAGGGGGACGTCGTGGGCTAAACCCAGGAGGAAACCTCGGAAGCGGAGGGGTACCACCAGTACCCGTCCCGATCCCAGCTCCACCGACTTCTGCTCACTGTACAGGATGTTATTCTCCCAATAGATTTGGTGCGTCCCGGTCTGGTCACCTGCGGCTTGGCCCTCGGCTAGGCGCCGCAGCCCGACCAGGGACGGACAAGTGGCTTGCTCCCTGCAAAACTCCTCCCGAGTGGGTCCGCCCTCGTGGCGCCATTGGGCCAACTCGGGTAGATCGCCTAACTCAGGGACTGGGTCCGGGTCGGATGGTGTGGGTTCATCGCTAGCGACGGACCCTTCTGATGGGGGGACGGAAGGACCCTCGGCGGGGACTGTTCTGATCTCTTCGATCGGGATGCTCTCGACCTCCCTCTGGGGAGTGAGTCGGGCGGACATAGATCGGGTGGTGGCGCACACCCACTCGGGGAGTCCCATCATTCCCAGGTGGGCCTTACGCTCTACGTGCTTCCATGGGGAACTCTCTAGGTCGTTCCCTAAAAGGCAGTCGACCGGCTGGGAGGTTCTTACGGCCACCTTGAGTTTGCCTATCACCCCTCCCCACTCAAATGGCACCAGGGCTACCTGGCACATGCTCTCTCTATTGTCTGCGGATATCACAGGGCAAAAGACGTTGGGGAGGATCTGCTCTTCGGGGACTAGGTGCCTGAGGACACCGGTGATACTGGCCCCGGTGTCTCGCAGGGCCTCTACTTGGTGGCCATTGATTTTGACAAGCTGCCCATACTTCTGGGTGTTGGAGGGGAGGAGGCTACCAGGGACCATCTCCCTATCTCCCAGGGATACTAGGGCCATTGCTGCGGGTTCCCACTCTTCGGATTCCTCTACCCCCTCCCCCAGGGCTACGCTGGCTATCTGTCTCATCGGGGGGACTTGGGGGGCCATGGGGCACTCTGGGTCATTGGCGTAGTGCCCGGGTTTCTGGCAGCGAAAACATGTGACGGTCACCCGGTGTCCCCGTTTCCCAGGGGGCCCGGTTACTGGTGGAGGGGGCGCCGGGAAAGGTGGAGGTGGTGTCTTCGGGGGGCTAGGCTGGGACTCTCTCGGCCCTCCCTGGTTCCCTCCTCCTCTCTGGCGGGGTGGTCCCTGACTGGTTCGGGGGTACTCTCCTACCATGCCCCGGGAGACCCGGGTGTTGGTCCAGCGGTCGGCCTCCACAGCCAGCTTCCGGGGATCTGTGAGCTTACTGTCCAGCAGATGTTGACGTAGCTCTACGAAGCAGTTCGCAGCTAGATGTTCCCACAACATGAGATCAGTGAGTTCAGCCAGGGTGGTGACCTTGCTGCCCTTGGTCCACCCATCGAAGGCCCGACTGAAAAAGTTTACATATTCCACCCATGTGGTGCCCGGGATCTTCCTGCAGTCCCGGAACCGCTGACGGTACATTTCTGGGGTGAGGCCGTATCTTGTGAGTAGAGCCTCTTTCATGTGGCTGTAGGAGGTCTGCAGGGAGAGGGGTAGGTCGAGCAGGGTGTCCCTTCCTTCGCTCAGAAACCGCCCCCACAACCCCGCCCCCCAGTCCTTCTCCGGGATCCGATGGGAGGTCATGGCGACCTCATAGGCCCGAAACCATTGCTGAATGTCATCGTTTTTATAATATTCCTTGACCACATCCTTCGGGATGTGGACCTTCTGTTCCGCTGGGGAGACCGTCTCTCGGTTACTTGGGGGCCTCCCTTCCTCGTTTCGGGCCTTGAGCTCGAGTTCCTTTAAGCTGCGTTCGTGCTCCAGCTGGAGCTTCCTTCCTTCGTGCTCCCGTTGGAGCTTTTTCTCCTCCAGTTCGCCTTGTACACGCATTTGTTCTACCGCTAGTTTTTTTTCCGCTAACTTCAACTCGCCCTCAATTTTGAGTTTGGCTAGCTCTAGTTCATGATTGCGGCTTCTCTCTCTGTCCGCGAGTTCTTCTGGGGAGAAGCCCCCGTCTGGTACGCCTCCTCGCACCTGATTGCTGCTGCTTTCACTTTGGGGAGGTTCGGTTTCGTCGGGGCGCTCCCCCGTGCCTTCCGGGCGGGAGGCCCCGGTCTCCACCCAAGTTTTCAGTGCTTTCTGCAAATCTTCCTTCGTGTTGAGACCAGTGGTAGCGATTTTAAGTTCTTTGCAAAACTGCTTCAGCTCCTTGTGTGTATATTCTCCTAGATGCTCCACCTGGAACACCCTGTTGGCGTTGGTTTCTGCGGGGCTCATGGCGCTTCCTTCTGCCATCCTTGTCGGTGGTGCGTCCGTTGTTCACGGTACGATCTCTAGGTGATGGGCCCGAATCCCGTCGCTTGCCACCAATGTTAGACGGCGACCTCAGAGGAGCCCGGAAAGGGGGTCCTGACTACCCTGAGACCCACCCTCAAAGTATCGTAGCCGGGTACTGGCGGGAGACTCCCCAGGGGGAGGAATCTCGCAGCTAGGATCGTACTTCTGGCGCCACACGACACAGAGTAATCACACCGGTTATTCTCAGAAACAATCTTTATCAAGTAGGCTATCACGGCAAATATGTACACGGTGTGCACGGGTGCAAGAGTCTCGGGAAGGTAGGGGGGTAGCGGGACAGTCTTTGGCAAAAGTTCAAGCAGGGACGTATCCGGCGCACAGCTCACAATCCTCGAGCCGGGGGATACGGGGTCGTAGTCGGGGTCCGGCGGGGCCGTGAGAATCTGGGGGAGCCGCGAGTCTCTCAGCAGGCTTAGGCGCAAGTTCAGAGATGTTACGATCTTTCAGGAGCCGCGAGTCACTCAGCAGGCTTAGGCGTAAGTTCAGAGATGTTACGATCTTTCAGGAGCCGCGAGTCACTCAGCAGGCTTAGGCGCAAGTTCAGAGATGTTACGATCTTTCAGGAGCCGCGAGTCACTCAGCAGGCTTAGGCGTAAGTTCAGAGATGTTACGATCTTTCAGGAGCCGCGAGTCACTCAGCAGGCTTAGGCGCAAGTTCAGAGATGTTACGATCTTTCAGGAGCCGCGAGTCACTCAGCAGGCTTAGGCGCAAGTTCGGAGATGTTACGATCTTTCAGGAGCCGCGAGTCACTCAGCAGGCTTACGTTGTTCCAGCGTCGAATCTCCGGACCGGCCCGGAGCACCCCTTGTTATAGGTCGACCCCTCTTTGATGTCCGGGGTCGGTGGAGGCAGGGGTCTTGTCACCTGGGGGTCGCTTGTCGGGGTTTCCTGCTATTGTCTTTTGATCTCGTTCAGGGCCGGGCCGGGAGGAGTCCCAGACACCCAGCAGGCGTGGAGCCAGCTCCCAGGGAGGCCGGAGGGCCGATCGAAACCCATCGTCCCAGGGGAGTCCAGAGGTGCGATAGAAACTGCTCCTCCCTCTCTCATCCCCCTGGAAGTGTGATGTCCTCCAGCCGGAGTGGCGCCTCTAGGCCAGGGTCGCGCTGGGGCCGGGCGGCCATCTTGACGCATGAAGTGGGCATGCGGGCCCGGGGTGGCCGAAAGGAGGGAGGCCATGGGCGGGGATGTCCGGGCCGGGTGCGGGTGTTCTGGTAGGAGGGGCCGGCTGGGCCGGGTGGTTGGGGCTGCAGGTACCAGGTTTCGGTGGTGCGGGTGCACGGAGGGCCGTTCTGCGAGGCCGGGTCCAACAGTATACCTGTATGCCTAGATATCGGAAAGAATCAGGTGCTATATGGAAGGTCCAGTGACCAAAAAATAACTGTCCACTACGCGCAGGGCCGTCAAAGAAATAGGCATAAGACTTGGCGGCATTTATAGTTAGGCCAGAAAGTTCCTGGAAAAACTCAAAGGTTGAGGGCATTGGATCAAGATCCATGTCCATGTCTCTTGTATAGAGAATTAGATCATCCGCATAAGCAGAGACAATATGAGTCGTATGACCTCGTAATATCCCCTTGAAGCCTAATAAAGAACGGAGTCTATGCAAAAGGGGTTTCAGCGCCAGGATGAACAGCAATGGCAACTGTGGGCATCCCTGTCTGGTACCCCGAGCCACAGTATACTGTCATGAAATATGCTGACCTGTGCGTGCACGCGCGGTGGGGTTCGTGTATAATAACCGCACCCATGCGATATATGCATCTGGTATACTGAACCGTGAGAGGGCATAGAACATGTAGTCCCAGTGCAACGAGTCAAACGCCTGTCGCAGGTCAAGTGAAATGCAACCTTCCTTGGTCCCCGTGCCGAGCGTGCCTAGCATAATTTGGTGCAGGCATCTGATGTTAAGCGCCGTATTCCTACCAGGCACGAACCCACATTGATCAGTGTGTATCAGTTTGGGGATGAGCTGACAGAGTCGGTTGGCCAAAAATGTACTTAAAATGTTATAGTCCGAGTTGAGGAGCGATAAGGGCCTATAACCCGACATGTCTAAACTGTCTCTCCCAGGCTTCAATAAAGAAACCACAATCGCTTGCAACGTGGTAGTGGGGAGCACGCCCGCCCCCAACGACTCGTGATAGAGGCACTGTAGATGAGATATCAGCAAGTCAGCGTATACCGCATAGAATTCAACAGGCAAGCCGTCGTTACCCGGGGTTTTATTACGCGGTAAAGCTTTGATTGCCTGACGGATTTCCATCCCAGTTACTGGTCGTGTTAGTTCGTCACTTTGCTGTTGTGTGAGCTGTGGTAAGCGTAATCCGTTAAAGAAGGGTTCAAAGTCTGCGTTGTTATGAATGACTGGTTGTCCATATAGGTGTGCGTAGTAGTCCCTAAATGCGGTATTGATGTCCAGCTGCGTGTTAACTATATTACCCTCGCTATTTTGGATCTTTGGAATAGGTGAGGGAGTATTTGTAACTATTTTTGCCAGTAGTGGTTCTGATCTGTCCGCCTGTGTGTGTTGTTTCTGCGTGTAGAGCCGGTGATCCACAACGCGCAACTCCTCAAGGAGCTCTTCATATTGTATGTTGGCCTCCCGTATTTGTGTCAATTGCTCGTTTGTCCCCGCTGCTTCCCCTTCCAATGTAGCCAATTTACCCTCAAGATCTGTGGGCCGTTCTATGAGAGCAAGCCGAACTCCCGCCTTTGTGCTAATTGCCACTTCCCGTATAACTGTTTTGAAGGCGTCCCACTCCAACTGATGGGTACTAGGAGACCCTTTATTCTCTGAGAAATAATTAGCAATCGCCTCTGAGAGCGTACTACGGAACACTTGGTCCTCCAGCAGTACGGGCTGCAATTCCCAGGTCGGTGTTGGGGTTGGGATCTTACCCCAGTGGAGGGTTAACTCCACCGGGTTATGATTCGACCAAGTCTTGCCCATATGAAGCACGGTGTTAATAGAACCAAGTAAAGTCCCAGAGCAAAAAAACCTGTCTATTCGAGTATGTAGTCGGTGTGGTGGTGAGTAAAAGGAATATTCCTTATGTCCCGGATTTCTTGCTCGCCAGGTGTCATGCAATTCCCCACCTCCGCCCATCTTCTGAGCACCTCCGCTTGTCTTTTACTTTCTGTTGCATGCAAGGGGCGGGGTGTGATCTGTCTAACTCAATGTCCTATACTGCATTAAAATCGCCCAGGGATAGTCAGACCAGTCCGTCAGGGCCACACTAGGAGCCGCCAAATACCTATCCTGATCAGTGTTTGGGGCATATATGCATCCCAGAACCACATGAGCACCATCCATCAAGCCAAGAAGCAGCACATATCTGTCGTTGAGGTCCACTTTTTGCTCCAGTAGCTTAAAGGGGACAGTATTTCGCACACAGATCGCCGCCCCCGGGCGAATGCGGAGTAGGTCGTGGCAAACAGTTGTCTCCTCCATTTTTCTGTAACTTAGACGCTATATCAATGTTAAGGTGAGTTTCCTGCAGGAAAGCTATGGCAACCCTCCTTCTATTCAGCTGTGCCAGGACACAGTGCCTCTTGTGGATCGAACCCATGCCCCTCACATTCCAGGTGTGGTAGGTGTAGTTGTTATGTGATGTCATCGTGATGCAGGTAGTGTAATTTCCATGCAGCATGTGAATTGTGAAGCAGTGTGAATGCCAGGTGTGGTGGGGCCGAGCATGCATCACTAACTAAACTCTCCAATACTAGGTTCCCCCATAAAACAGCAGAGGACCAAACTTGAAACAAAAGTTCAACATGAACTCTAAACAGTAAATGCCATAGTGCAATTGCTAGGGGGGTGGAGGCAACAACTGCTATGGTCCAAACGAACATTACATTGCACATTAGAAAAATGAACGTAATATGCCGATACATTCCCCTGTACAGCTCATAGTTACTAGACCTACTAAAGCAGTCATCAACAACAAAGCATATTGTGGAGCAGCTTATACATTACCACTCCCGGCCACCCCGGAACACAATACTAGAAGTCTCTGGCAATTTGCGCAGTGATCGAGGGGAACAATGTCAAGCTAGTCTCAGAGTCAGAGCGTACTGTGGCCGCATCTGATGAGTGCGTCAAAGTCGTTGCAGTTTGGGCATCGTGAGCGGCCAACGCCACCGCCGTCAGAAGCGCATCAATTTGACTGTTTGTGATTTGTTCTGGAGTTGGGCCAGCTGCAGTAGTTTCCACGACACATCTGTTCCCTGTCGTGTGGACCCCAGCAGCCCACTGCAAAGGAATTCGATGCAGTTGTCCTGACGTACGTGAGGTCACTGAGGCCGCCGGCGTGAAGGTTATCTCAAGCCAGTCCGCCGCTGCCTCCGAACTGTTGAAAAAGATGGATTTTTGTCCGTAAATAACCTTCAGTTGGGCCGGGAAAAGCAGTGCATATTTCAAGTTGCGTGCTCGTAAATTCCTCTTTAAGTCCTGGAAGGTGGCTCTGGCTTTCTGAACCGCTGGAGTAAAATTCGGGTAGAGGGAGATTGTTCTGTTCTCAAAACGTATAGGAGCATTCTCTCTGGTGGCCCGCAAGATCGTATTGCGGTCTTTGTAGTGCAGAATGCGCGCTATCAGTGGTCTGGGCGGTGCGCCCGGTTGAGGTGGTCCAGGCGGCACCCGGTGCGCTCTCTCCACACTGTAGAGGGCTGTCAGGCCTTCTTTCGCCACATGATCTCGTAACCAGTCCTCCACAAACTAGGTGGGGTTGGATCCCTCGCTGCGCTCCGGTATTCCAAGAATTCGGACATTATTGCAGCGGGATCTGCCTTCCACGTCGTCCACCCTGTCTTTCAAACCCTTTAGCTGGCACTGGAATTGTTTAAGTTGAGAGGTATGCATGGTCTGCTGTGGTATCAGATCGTCCAGAGCTAATTTGTTCAATTTCACTTTATCAGTTAGCTTTTTATGGTCCGCCTGCAGCAAGCCCAGGTTGGTGGATAGCGTCCCCATCTGTGACTCAATCGCAGACCGGGAGTCCCGTATCTCCTTTAAAATTAAGTCCAGTTTGGCAGCGTGCTGATCTGTTCCCGTGGGAGGTATCACTTTGTTATCTGAACTGTTGGAGGGGTCACTGCCGAATGCAAGGTGCGTGTCTTTGTTAGTGGATGCATCAGCTTGTTTGTTCGTAGGGCGTCCCATTGTGCCACGACGACCGTATGTGCGTCTTTGCTCCAGGATGGTCTCTGAAGGGGCCATCGAGGCACTCCACGCTGTAGTTGAGCGCAGCCCCACCACTAGGCCTAGCCCCAAATCCCAGTCAAAAGCTGTCCACAAGAGTATGCCTCAGGCTACAACCTCCAGCAGTGAACCAGACTCGGCCCTTCAGGGCACGCTGCAACCGATGCCAACCTGCTCGCAAACGCTTTATAGTAGGTCCGATCACCCCGCCGGTTAGCACGATCACATCCTCAGGTCACTCCTGGGGTGCATGCCTTTCTTGATGCTGTTGTCAGGCAGGGACCGCATCACCAGGCGGTGTCTAGCCCATGCGGCAGGTGGACAGAAGTCCCCGGTCTTCAGCGGTGACCACAGCAGCGATGCAGTCTTCTGGTCACCGCGGCGGCGACAGCCTGCGCAGCCTTTGCTCTCCAAGTCCCTCTATCCCACGCACACAGGCGGGCCAACAGTCACAGCTTGCTCACCCCGGCGGGTTCCCAGTCAGCCGGCTCCTCCTGATCCACAGATGGGACCGCAGCAGCGCCGGGTCCAGGAGTGCAGTCACCCCTCACAGTAACCTCCCGATCAGGCAACGGCCGCCAGTCCTATGGTGTGAGCGTTAGGGTTCGTATTGATGTTACTGAGGGCCACCCACATCAAACTGTGTTCCGCAATGCCTGCACCCGGGCACTAACCGCACCGCAGCAGGCGTCTACCAGCAGAGGAGTAGGGCTGATCCGCGGCACCCGACATCCGCCATCTTGTTTGCACGGCTCCTGCCATGTCGCAGCAAATCGGGCAGCCAGGTCATCCGCTGCGGATGCTCTCCCCGCCGACATGCGTCGAGATCAGCACCCTCTCCTTGCCCACCGAAGTCGCCAGAGTTCTCACCCTGCACCGTGGTAGCTGTGAGGTCAAGTGGATTCTTTCAGCACAGGACGCGACTCCACCCACCGTCTCCTTGGAATCCGCACACTGCCCAGAACTATTGTTTAGAACGCAGTATTCATGGAGGGCACGGATCCCAGATCACAGCCAGCAGCTCCAGAAGCACTCCGCAGTCAAGGGAAATACAACCCAAGCGTGTAGGTCCAGGTAAATGCAGGATATATTGCCAAGTGTCAGGGTTTGGAACGGAGCTCTCTCAGCTCACATTCTCCATGCCCGGCAGTTGGCCACGCCCCCCATCTCACTTTGTAATATTCGTACCAATCTTGGTTGTTTTGCAATTGTTTCAGTAATCCAGAACTTGATCCGCGCTATGGTATAACGGTTTTCCGTCCAATGTGTCGCCAGACAGGATGATGGCGCTCTTGTTACGAATACGGCTTTTGTGTCCTGAAATCCGAATCTTTAATTTCCTTTCACTCTTGCCTATTAACAACAGGCCGCACAGGCACTTAATGGAGCAAACTATATTGTTGGTATCACAGTCACCTTTGAAGAATAGTTATAAATGCTTTCACCTGTGTGTGGATGAGAAATCTTATTGCCCATGATGACATTATTGCAGTGTATGCAATTCAAGCATTTACGCATTCCAGTGGTATCTTTTTTGTTAACAGTGGTTTTGCTGGCAAGTAGTTCCTCAATGTTCCTCGACCTTGTATATGCAAATAGGGGTTTTGATGCATAAATATTTCTAAAATCTGGCTCTTGTTGTAAAAGTTCCCACCTTCTTTTGATGATGTTACGTATTTCGGAAGAATTAGTCGAGAATTTAGAGACAAACACGATATGCGACGTATCTGGTTTTTGTTTTTTCTTCAATAAAACCCCTCTTTCCTGTGTTAAGGCTTTTTGGGCTTGGATTTCCAAGAGTTCAGTTGGATATCCACGGCTTTTATACTTCATCTTCAAATTCTGAATGGAAGCATGACATTGGGTGGTATCCGAAACAAGTCGCCTGACTCATAAAAACTGAGAATATGGGAGATTCTTCAGTAAAGTTGGTGGATGAAAACTTTGGAACAGCAAGGAGCTGTTCCTGTCGATTGGTTTTTGTTACAGACTAGTATTTAATTCTTGTTCACTTATTTCCACGCAGACATCTAGAAATGAAATTGCCTTCTTGCTGATGGTGTAGGTAAACTGAATCCTGGAGTTTCTAAGATTAAGCTGTTTGATATTCTCAATAAGACTGGCTTCTGACCCAGTCCAAATCAGAAACATGTCATCTATATAACGACAAAAGAAAAGAAGATGTTTAGTCCATTCCAGTTTTGCGAATATGTAGTCTGCCTCAAATTTCGCCATGAATGTATTGGCGTATGATGGGGCTCCCGTGAACCACATTGAAGTTCCACTGAGCTGCAAGTAAAACCTGTTGTTCCATGTAAAATAACTATGGTGCAGACAAAAGTGAATTAGTTCAAGCAGGAATATCTTGTTTGTTCCAATTTCATCCTGCTGTAATAAACACCACTCAATTGCCTCAAGACCTTCAGCGTGTGCAATAGATGTCTAGAGTGCGACGACATTTATCGTGCACAGTACACAATCCCGTTGAGAGGATAGGGTTACTTTCTCAAGCTTCGTAATGAAATCCGAAGTATCCTGTATATAGGTGTGCCAAGATTGCACAAACGGTTGTGAGAATCTATCAATGAATCTGCCGGCAGGTTCAAACACAGACCCACATCCCGACACAATAGGTCGGAATGGTGGGTCATGTACATTTTTGTGTACCTTCGTAAGCATGTAGAGTTTCGGTCTCCGCCGAAATTGTGGTGATAGATATTTAGCTGTGCTCTCTTCGATCCAATCTATGTTACAAGATTTTTCAATAATTTGTTGTAGTAAACCGACGATTTCCATTGTCAGATCCTTGTCTAATAGCATATATGTGTCTGTATCTCCCACATGTTCTGCTACTTTCCTCTTATAAAAACAGGTGTCCATCAAAACCAAAGCCCTACCTTTATTGGCCTTTTGAAAAAAAATCCCTGCACTTCTGGCCAGTTGTGCTAGTATGCTCTTTTCTGCTCTGCTGAGATTATTGGAGAAGTTCTTCTTCCTCTTGTAATTCAGTTCTTCAAAATCCTTGCCTACTAGCGATTCAAATATGTCAAGCGTTTTATGTGACACTGGAGCCTCGAATGTCCTTTTAAGTTTAAACTCACTTGACTTGACTTCTTTATGATCCTGTACTGGAATGATGTTTCAAAAAAATTCCTCAACCTCAGTATTCGCATAAACTTATACATAGATTTTTCATTTTCAAAAGAAGATCCTATGTATGTAGGAACGAAAGTAATCCCTTTATTCAGGATGGCAGTTTCCTTAGATGTAATAACTCGAGATGATATTTCGATTACGAGGGTTTGCCCTGGCTCCTCAGGCCTTTCTTTCCTTTGCCTTTTTCTTTGTCCTCGCCTTGTTTTTTGCTTCCTTTTTCTGTGCTCACTTCTGGTGGCTGACCAATATCGGGTGCCTGGGACAAAAAATAAATCTGCCGTGTGGAAGATCCAGCTTTTTCTTTTGTGCTAGCATCAATAACCACTTGCGTGAGCTTAACTGGTATTCTCGCTGTGTCTTTGTCTGCCACAATGCTCTCTTCCGAAGATGTATTCGGCTTACGCGTGAAACGCCTCTGGGCATACACCTCTGCCCAGGTGTATGCCTCGTTCAGCTTGTAATAAATTGTGTCACATTTAAACCTATGTAGCTTTGTTTCTTGCAATTCTTTACCATATTCATCTAATTTCTTGTTTAGATCTTTTAAAAATTGGTTTTATTCATCCTCTGGCATTCTGCTTGACAAATCTGTGCGAATGCAGGCAATCTCCTCCTCTAATTCCTGGATGGTCTTCGCAAGTTCTTCTACCAGAAGTAAAATCAAATCCAAAGAACATTTGTTCAAGATTTGATACCATTGCTCCATGAATTGGGTATTGTGTTGCAAACTATATAACATGGGCTTAATTGCTAATCACAACCCACGTGGAAACCTCTTGACCTTGTGATATTGAATTAAGGTCGAGGCATGAAGTCTCTGATTAAGTTTCCGTTTCGTGATACACTCGAGTTGTTTCAATTGATGGCTTATAGATCTGCTGTGAACATGAAATTCTTTTGCCTCCTGGATAAGACCATAGATTTAATTGGCTTGCTCTACAGTATAAGCCTTGGTGGTAGCTCTATTGTCAGTGATTCTTGATATTGATTCAAAAGACATACTGATTCTTGGGTGCAGTAGTCCAATTGTTGGTAATGAATAGAAAACTTAAATAGTGGTGTGGACTACGCACTCCTTATTTTCACTTTGTAGACAAAAAAATATCTAACTTTTTAATGATCGGTGTACTGCGCCTGATAGTGTGTACCTACCACAGGATATCCGACAAAGTAAAAGGAGGGGCCAGAAGCTAAATAGCCTACTGGACGCAGGTGCGCACAACTTAAAATGATATACAATCTATCATATCTGAAAACATAGATTCAATCTCTTTAGACCAAACAAACATTTAATGTTATTGGAACATGAAATTTCAATCAAGAAAATTCCTTGTATTCTCAACAATACATCCAAATACTATAAGATAATTACAGTCATTTTTCAAAAATTAACAGTACTATAACAACATCATTGCAACACAACATAATTCAAAGACATAAGCCCAATGCATTTCGGGAACGCTGTCCCTTCTTCAGGGGCGTCTCTGCAAAACAAAAAGGGTAATATGATACTTTAAATGTACATTCCTTCAGATCTGGAAGCCATCTATGTACTACATTCATTAGAGAAATATGTTATCCTTCTCCAAACGTGTAGCACCACGCTGTGTTGAAAAACACCATACTGATCAAAAAAGCTTGAAAGTGCATGTGTGTGAGGAAATGTGTGCAACAGAGACCAGCATAAGTAGCACGAACCAAAAAAGAAGAAAGGAAAGGTGAAGAAACCAAGTTTCCCAGTCAAGACAAGTTTTGAATTTATCCTAAGAGACCATACTCACTGGATATGTAATTTGTTGTCCTGTACAATATTAGAAGTTAAACTGGCCCATTGAGCTAGCACACGCTGCAAGAAGTTAAAAAAGTTTTTAAATGATTTAATCCATAACTTCAAGCATAAAAGCAATACCTGAACATACCCGAACTCATACCTGCTAGTGGCGAAATGATGCAAAATGAATAAAGAAATAAGAATCCACTTTTGACTGTGTTCATAGACTGACGCCTTGCAACACCGTTATGCCTCTGAAAAAATAACCGACAAATACCCAATCACCTACTTATACCTTGCCATGTTACATCCATTGCGTCCATGCAGCTGAAACGACAACACTCCACTTACCGCTTAATAATCTTCAAGCCATGTCTCTACAACAAAATTTTTTTTTTTTTTTTTTTTTTTTAAAAATTTTTATTGAACAGTAATTCGGTTACAAGAATGGGCCTACAACCACCCGGGCCGGCCGCTAGGTACATAAGGAAATATACACATATCAAGGCTACAGTCAGTTCCCAGGGCACTGCCCCGCAGTGGCTCAAGATAGTTCTCGAAGAACAGCAAGCGTGAGTCCAACAATAACAGAAACAAAATGAAAAACAATAAAAACAATAAAAACAAAAGGCGAGTTATGAGGGATACCAGTGCGGCTCAGGCTCCCCCCGGGAAACTCCAGTCAGAACATTTGAGCAATCCGCTAAAGAGAGGAGTACCGGGAGGCCGGGGACGGAGGGGGGGGGGGGGAAGGGGGTCAAGGGAGATGAACGTCCATATGTAGTTGTTACAAAAAGCGCCAGGAGCCGCCAAGGGTCAGGGGGACATGGCGATATCAGTGTCCACCAGGGGGGGCGTACAGATGCCTCCGCGATACGCATTCCATTGACCCCAAATTCTACCCCATGCCCCCGGCTTGCCACGGGCCACATACACTGTCTTCTCCCGAAACATACACCAGTCCATATTCTCCTTCCATACTGACACGGTGGGCGGCCGTTGAGCGCCCCAAAGTTGCGCTATATCCCTCTTGGCAATCATGTTCCCTAGGGCCGCCCACCGAGTCTGAGCCGCGTTGTAGTCATTGGGCTCCCACACATTCAGGACACAGCGACGCACCTCCGGCAGCAGCACAACCCCGGTGACCTGTCCCATAACCGTGTGGACCCGGCGCCAGTAGTCCGCCACCTCGCGGCACTCCCAAAGGATATGAAGAAAGGTGGCGCTGAGCCCACAGCCTCGCTTACAGAGCCCGTCGTCGGAAAATCCCATCGTGACCAAGCGCGGACCCGTGACATACACCCGGTGGAGAATCTTGAGCTGTACCAACCGGAGACGAGCCGGAATGGCAACCTCCTTGGGGGACGACAGTGCAGACTGCCAGTCTTCGTCGTCCAATTCGACCCCATCCCCAGTCCAAGCCTCCCGAAGGCGCACCAGGAGATCCGCCCGGTGATTAATCAATTTTTTATAAATTAAAGAAATAGTACTATCAGGGACATGTCCGTCAAGTATGCGGTCCTCGAGGGGCGAGGAGACAGGGATCTTGGTCCCCTCCCCGAAGACCGAGAGCAGGGCGTGTCGAACCTGGGCGTAGCGGAAGAACTCCCTGTCGGTCAGCTCGTATTCGGCCTGGAGCACCGCGAAAGTCTTGACCGCGCCCTTGTGCCACAGGTCTCCCACTTTGCTGATACCAATCGTGTCCCACTGGTCAAACCCCTTGGTGGTCCACAAGCTGCCCAGGCGGTCGGAGGCAAACAAGGGAGTAGCACATGTCATTCGCTCACTCCAGCCCATGGCCGCAGTGGCAGCCCTCCAGGTCCGCACAGCAATCTTAGTAGGACCCGTAAGGGTCCGGTCAGCCAGGTGGGAATAAAGTGCCCTGTTGTAGTTCCCGCCGGGAAGCAGGAACTTGTCCATCTCATACGCCGGATTCAAGCCGGGCGCATACGTGGCGTGGTTAATGGCAGATAGCTGCGAGGCCCAATAGTACCTGCGAATGTCAGGAAGCGCGATGCCCCCGTCATACCAGGGGAGAGTGAGCTTGGCAAGAGCAATACGCGCCCAGCCGTTCCACACCAGTCTCCTCTGCAGGCTCTCCACCTCCCGAAAGTAGGCCACTGGGATAACGTCGAAGGAGTTCTGGAGTGCATAGAGGAACCTGGGAAGGGACATCATTTTAAACAGCGCGGCCCGACCCAGCGGGGACAGGGGCAGCCTGCACCACCGGGCCGTGTCCTCACGCAGTCGCCGAAGTGGACGCAGGAGATTCTGCTCATAGCGAGCCACCGGGTCCAGCGAAACGTATATCCCCAGGTACTTAAAGCCGCTCAGAGATATTTGAATCGGGAGCCGAGGCGGCAGGAGAGGAGGACCACCAGAGATGGGATAAACGCAGGATTTAGACCAATTGATCGTGAGACCCGAATTGTTCCCAAAGGAGGTCAGAACGTCAAAGAGGACGCTGAGTGACTGCCGCGGTGAGGTGAGATACAGGAGAATGTCGTCCGCATACAGCGAGACCCGATCTTCGAAGCCCGGGCCCCACCGGATCCCTCTAAGCGAGGGCTCCCAACGGAGCCAGGCAGCGAGTGGCTCCAGGGCGAGAGCAAAAAGCAACGGGGACAACGGGCACCCCTGCCTCGTGCCCCTGCCGAGGGCAAAGGGCCGAGAGACCCGCCCATTCACCACCACTTGAGCCATGGGTCCCGTGTAAAGGAGCCTCACCCAGCCAATAAATCCCTCTCCAAAGCCGAATTTATCCAAGACGGCCCAGAGGAATGGCCACTCAATAGTGTCAAATGCCATCGTGGCATCCAAAGAAACCAGCACGGCCGGTTCGGTGAGGAACTCCGCCCTGGCGAGGACCCCGTGCAGACGACGCAAGTTAAGAGCGGTGTTGCGGTGCGGGATAAAGCCGCATTGGTCCGGATGAATAAGGTCGCACACGACACTCAACAATCGATTGGCCAGGACTTTCGCCAGGATTTTAGGCTCCGCATTGAGCAGTGAAATAGGCCGGTAAGAGGTACAGCGGTCACGCGGCTTGCCCTCCTTGGGGATAACGACTATAGAGGCCAAGCGCTGGTCGGCCGGAAGGGAACCCGCCGCAAGAGAGTCGCGGAACATGCGGCTGAGGAAGGGCGCAAGCTTATCAGGACGCAATTTGTATAGTTCAATGGGCAGACCGTTAGGACCCATAGCCTTGCCCGAGCGAAGGGAACGAATCGCGGTCGCTATTTCATCCGACGATAAGGGGGCGTCCAGCCGCTCCCGATCCTCAACGGACAGGCCGGGCAGAGCAATATCTCTCAGTAGGAGGCGAGAGTCATCCTCGTCCCTGTCAGTCACCGGGGAGTACACCGCCCGGAGGTGGTCAGCGAAGCATTCCACAATCTCATCCGGCTCAGTCACACACACACCATCCGCAGCACGCAACTCGGGGACCACACGATTCACTCTCTCCTTTTTGTCCAGCCACGCAATCAACTTTCCCGCTTTGTCCCCCGCGTCATACAATCGGCCCTGCTGCTCCCTATACATAGTTTTGGCCGCGTCAGTGACCAGGGACCTATATTCGAACTGTTTCAGGCTAAGGGCATGTAGCCCGTCCGGAGTAACATTCGCCTCCAAGGCCGACTCCAGCCCCGAGATGTCAGTCTCCAGCTTCACCACCGCCTCGCTCCCGACCTTCTTGGCCACCACTATCTGGGCGAGGGCGTGTCCGCGTATAACAGTTTTAAAGGCTTCCCAAAGGGACAGCGCAGACGACACCGACCCCTCGTTTTCACTGAAGTATTGGTCCATGGCCTTAACCAGGCTGTCACGAGTCACAGGGTCCCGCAGGTACCAGGGGTTAATGGGAGCTATCCGCCCTGCGGACCGCGACCCGGTGTCAAAGAGAAGCCACAGCGGAGAATGGTCGGAGATACCACGCGCCAGGTGTCTGACCTCTCGAATCCGACCAGTCTGCGCCGCGGGCGTAAGGAAGTAGTCTAACCTGGAGAGACTCCCATGCGCCCCCGAATGAAAGGTGAACTGGCACTGGGTCGGATGCATTAGTCTCCAACTATCCACCAAGCCGAAGGTCTCCAACATCCCGCCCAGCCATGACTGGGCAGCGGGGAGGGTCCTCGGTGGGTGACGATCCAGTTCACCCGAGACCACAGAATTAAAGTCCCCGCCCATGAGCAGGAGGCCGTCCGGGAGGTCAAGCAGCATTCGACCCAGATCAGTAAAGGTGGAGTTCTGGAGGCCCGGGGGGACGTAGACTGAAACCAGGGTAAGGGGCTGCCCCTCCCACCTCCCAATCAAACACACATAGCGCCCTCTGTCATCCGAGACTATCCTCGTGATCTCCACCGGAAGGGAGGTTCGCAGGAGAATGCCCACCCCCCTGGAGCCAGTTGTGAAACCAGAATGGGCTACGAGGCGGTATCCCCCCCTGTTCATCGCATGGCAGACATTGCCGACCAAATGCGTCTCCTGGAGAAACACCACATCAGGAGTCAAACGACGCAAATATTGCAGTACAACACCCCGCTTAATACGGTCCCCCAACCCATTAACGTTCCATGACATAAGCCTCAACCCGTCTCCCCCCATCCCCTCCAATAGATCAAGAGGCCCCCAGCCCGCAGCACCGCTCCCAAATATGGATAAAAATCAATACCTCGCCCTGTAAACAAAAAACACACAACTAAACAACCCCTCTTCCCCCCCAACCCCACCCCAAGTCCAACGCCCCCCACCCTGCACCCCTGCGGGCCAAAGACCCCCCCCAACTTGCAGTGTGCCTGTCGCCCCACTAACCCCATTCTACAAAAAGACCCCGGAGGAGGAAAGGGACCCGAACCCGCCCGCACCCCTCACGGGTCCTGGTAAAACACAGTATGCAAAAGAAGTAAGACCCAACTGTACAGTGCAAAACCGCAAACGCAAGGACCAAAGGTCAGTCTAAGGGGACCCGTCACCTGCGGTGCCCCCAGAGGGCCCGGGCCGGCCACCCATGTCCGGCAGCGAGTCCAGCCAGTCACTTGCGGCCACAGGAGAGTCAAAAAAGACTGTCCGTTCTCCATGCTCCACTCGAAGTTTCGCCGGGTAGATCATCGAATACTTCAGGCCTAGCTCGCGGAGACGGCGCTTCACTCCTTGGAATCCCATCCGCTGTTTCTGGACCAGTTGCGTGAAGTCCGGGTAAAAGTTGATGGTCGAGTTCTCGTAGCGGACCGGGCCACGGGTCCGCGAAGCCTGCAGAATAGCATCGCGGTCCCTGTAGTGGAACAGTTTAGCCACGATAGGCCTCGGGGGGGCCCCCGGCCGCGGCCGGCCGCCCGGAACTCGATGGGCCCGCTCCACAGCGAAGAATTTGCTCAGGCCAACCGGGGACAGCTGTTGCAGGATAAGTTCCTCGACCACGAGGTCCACCGGGCGGCTGTCGGAGGACTCCGGTACCCCAATGATGCGGATATTGTTGCGTCGGGCCCGTCCCTCGAAGTCCTCAAGCCGCCGGGCCATATGGTCGTTGACCAATCTAATGTCCCCAAGCGCGGCCCGCAGATCCGACACCTCCGCACCCAGGGTGGAGGTCCGTGTATCAAGGGCCTGGACCTTCTCGTTGGTTTTAGAGAGGTCGGCCCGGATCAGGGTGACGTCGATCGCGACAGTGTCGATCTTACGGGCCAGGGCCTCATATTGCGTCGCGATAGTTTCCCTGATGCCCTCGATGGCGCCCATAATATCCTGTAGGGAAGGTTCCGCAGAGACGGTCGTGCCTCCCCCTGCAGCATCCGGGGAGAGGCCAGCAGCGCCAGGGGACCCCCTGCCCTGGGTATAGCGGTCCATGTTGTTGCTCTGGACCGCTCCCCCGCGCAGTGAAGCCTTGGTCTTGCGCCCCTCCGGACCCCCTTTGCCCGCCATGTGAGCGCAGTCTCTCAATGGGACCTCCGATCAAGGGGAAAGGACCACAAACTGTCGGTGTAGGAGGCGTTAGGCCCGCCAGTAGCAGATGGAAGCAAGCCTCGGGCAGAGGCCCAGGAGGCACCTCGCCACCTTGAGCACGCACGCCAGATGATCTCCTGAAGGCCAAAACCGAAACCGAAAGTGCTGAATCGGTAACTGGCACCGCGCTGAGGCCGCTGTTGTTCAATTGCAGCCCGGCCCCACGGGTCACCTTCACCCCGGCCACCTCCGTCGGGTGGGTCCCAAAAGTTCCGACGACGACAACTCAGGATTCCCAGGTCCGATTAGAGTTTTGAAAAGAGATATATGATCAGCTGGTCTTCATCTCCCAGATTCCATACACCAAATCAGGATAGTCTCAGGATATATTCCGAGGAGCAGAAAGGGTCCGGGGAGCCCTGTGCTCACGCGACCATCTTGGATGCGCGCTAGGCTCCTCCCCTCTCTACAACAAAATTAATGACAACCATCAGAATCAATCTCCTAACGATGCTGACATAACATACCAGATTGCGTTAGTTCAAACCGAAGCTTACCGCAATCACTAGCAACCTCTTAAAGAAAACGCGTACGGAAACACCGCTTGGCCATAAATGGGGAAATAGACCCTGTCACGTGACGTGTGATATCTCTACTTTATAATCGGCACCATATTGAAGTGATATATTATCCGTAACCAAGAAAGGAAAGAATACTCAAAAATATGCATTGAATTAAGGGTCATGCACTGGAATAGGCTATAATCATAAATAAAACTACATCTATCTTCCTACATTATTAAAGAGCACAAAACTCAAATGATTAGTCATTCAACCCATGGCAGCATCTTATGAACAATTCAGGTAGTTCAATACATTGAACCTCTCTGAAATCGATATCAATACAAAATAAAAAAGAAATTGCCCGATCGATTAAATCAGATCTTTCTGTTGATTAAATGCACCGTGATCTCTATACTACTACTGCGAATATTCATCTTTGGATCATCAGTTGATAAAACTGACATCCAATGGCGGCCATCTTAGAGCAGCACATCAAGTACTTTACATTCGACCTGTATGATTAGAAGGAACTCAGAATTCGGAATGTGAAGAAAAGAATTAAGAGAAACAAAAAAATAGAACCAGACAGGCAACCCTAAAAGTGACAAGGAAGAGAATGTGCATGTAAAAAACTTCTTCAGCGTGATAGCCCTTACAATATATACATTGGAGAGAAACAAACACTATGTCAGAATAACATCTCTTCCTCTCATATAGGAGAATACTGAAATCACTAAATGAATGAGGGTACCTGAATACAGTTTAGAGAAAACAACTAATCTCGAGTCTATCATTGAGCCCGCGTGGTTTCAGTGTACCCAACCGCTTTATCCCAAAAATCTCCCTTTGTAATAAACCTTTACTGAATTCCAATCCCGTTTGTTCTGCAATTGTTTAAAAAATCTGGAAATTGATCCACGCTATGGTATGACGGTTTTCCGTCCAATGTGTCGCCAGACAGGATGTGGCGCTCTTGTTACGAATACAGCTTTTGTGTTGTGAAATCTGAATCTTTAATTTCCTTTCAGTCTTGCCTATATACAACAGGCCGCACGGGCACTTAATGGAGTAAATTACATTGTTGGTATTACAGTCACTTTTGAAGAATAGCTTAATGCTTTCACCTGTGTGTGGATGAGAGATCTTATTGCCCATGATGACATTATTGAAGTGTATGCAATTCCAGCATTTAAGCATTCCAGTGGTATCTTTTTTGTTAACAGTGGTTTTGCTGGCAAGTAGCTCCTTAATGTTCCTCGACCTTGTATATGCAAATAGGGATTTTGATGTGTAAATATTTCTAAAATCTGGCTCCTGTTGTAAAAGTTCCCACCTTCTCTTGATGATGTTTCGCATTTTTGAAGAATTAGTCGAGAATTTAGAGACAAACACGATACACGACGTATCTGGTTTTTGTTTTTTCTTCAATAAATCCCCTCTTTCCTGTGTTAAGGCTTTTTGGGCTTGGATATCCAAGAGTTTAGATGGATATCCACGGCTTATATACTTCATCTTCAAATTCTGAATGGAAGCTTGACATTGGGTGGTATCCGAAACAAGTCGCCTGACTCGTAAAAACAGAGAATATTGGAGATTCTTCAGTAAAGTTGGTGGATGAAAACTTTGGAACAGCAAGGAGCTGTTCCTGTCGGTTGGTTTTTGGTACAGACTAGTACTTAATCCTTGTTCACTTATTTCCACCCAGAGATCTAGAAATGAAACTGCTTTCTTGCTGATGGTGTACATAAACTGAATCCTGGAGTTTCTAAGATTAAGCTGTTTGATGTTCTCAATAAGACTGGCTTCTGACCCAGTCAAAAGAAAAGAGGATGTTCAGTCTGTGAATATGTAGTCTGCCTCAAATATCGCCATGTATGTATTGCCGTATGATGGGGCTCCCGCGAACCCCATTGAAGTTCCACTGAGCTTCAAGTAAAACCTGTTGTCACATGTAAAATAACTATGGTGCAGACAAAAGTGAATTAGTTCAAGCAGGAATATCTTGTTCGTTCCAATTTCATCCTGCTGTAATAAACACCATTCAATTGCCTCAAGACCTTCAGAGTGTGCAATAGATGTGTAGAGTGCAACAACATCTATCGTGCACAGTACACAATCCCGTTGTGAGGATAGGGTTACTTTCTCATGTTTCGTAATGAAATCCGAAGTATCCTGTATATAGGTGTGCCATGATTGCACAAACGGCTGTAAGAATTTATCAATGAATCTGCCAGCAGGTTCAAACACAGACCCGGTCAAACACAGTCTAAAAGGTTTAATCTATGTTTTCAAATATGATAGATTGTATATCATTTTAAGTTGTGCGCACCTGAGTCCAGTTTTGCTATTTAGCTTCTGGCCCCTCCTTTTACTTTGTCGGATATGGTGTGGTAGGTACACACTATCAGGCACAGCACACCGATCATTAAAAAGTTAGATATTTTTTTGTCTACAAAGTGAAAATAAGGAGTGCGTAGTCCACACCACTATTTGAGATTAATTAAAGCATTCCATTCATCACTTTCTTGTTTTTCTATTGGAGATATGCAGAGTTTCAATGGTGGACTAGTTTGATAAATTGCTCCTTTCCTCCAGCTTAGCTTGAACACGGGCTGGTCTATCCAGCCTTTATCAAGGAGGTCTTCCAGTCTCACTTCTGTCCAACTTGTTTGCAACTTACTTCAGAACTGAAGTTATGTGCCCTGTCTGCATTACCTAGTATCTCCCACCTCCGCCTCCTCTTCCTGCCTTCAGTAGACCAGATGTCTCTTGCTGCACTTGGTGGACAAAGCAAAACAAAGACGGTCAAAAACGAAAAAAAGCCCTCAGCTACACGTCACCAGGATGTGAAGAAGGTTCAGCGGTATTATGTGGATCCATAAAGGGCCCCCCATTTTAGGTAGTGGGTGCAGGGCGGGCCTTTAGCATGGGTGAGCTAGGCTCAGGCCATGGACGCCAGCTTTCTCAGGGGTTCACAGACTCCGTCTCACAGTCCCATTGTAACACCTACTGTTGGGAGCGCATATGAGCTCACGCACTAAACTTACATGTGCACATGTTCGTTTTGTTGTCGGATGGACGTTGCATGTCCTGACGTGTTACATTATCAATTAGAACAAGGCATTTGTGGTGTGACGCGAAGGGAAATCCCTTTAAAATCAACGGTTTACTTGGAATTTTCGATCCAGCAAGGGTGGGGTTGGAATGGGGTAAACAATAGGCCCGAGCACCTTTAAAAAAAGAAAAGTGATCCACAATTGCGGATTTCACCTTTTCGCAAAATACTGCTTCAGTGTTTTAAGTATTATGAAAAGCAGTGGGAGGGTTGTCTTAAAGAGGTCTTTTTTCTTAAATTAACTAAGATAAAAAATGCAAATGTTTGCCAGGACTCTTTGTGCTCAGATTAGTTCACACCTGAATATAAGTGAGGCCACATCTGCTCAGGCCAAGCCCCCTGCCTCTGCTCAGTCTGCATGCATTAATAGGCGGGCCCAGCAAGAGACTGGGAATGACGCCTCCGCCTGTTGGTAAAAGAAAGGTAATAGAGGCACATCCACTTCCATAAGGCCGTTTGGGCCCCAGCTGGGCCGCTGGCGGCCTCTGAACAGCACAGACACAGCCCAAATTGGCCACAAGGCTGGCCAAAAAAGCGACTCATAGCTGCAACTCAGACACTGGCCCAGGGCCATTGCCCATTGCCCCAGTGCACACCTTACCATTCTGATCCTGAGCACGGGAAACAACAAAGTTCCACTCTCGCCTATACACCTGTAGCGCGGACCTTCTCTAGCCCTCACCAGACTGGGACTGGGCGTAGTGGGCACCGGGCATTTTCCCGGTGGGCCGGAAGGGTGGGGGGTTCGGTTTTGGAGCGGTGCTGGTACGACTTAATGGCCAAGGCTGGTTTGTGTTCTCAGTCTGACCGTGGCGCTAAGTCTGTAGGATCATACGGAAAAACAGGGCCATTTTGTTGCTGTGATCGTGAGAAACGCCAAAAGCTTTCAAGATTAAAGATAAGCGACAGGCTTTGAGTTTGACTTGTGTGTTTTTAAATATAATTAAAGGCCGGGAATTTAAAATGAAATACAATATTACAAACATCCGTCTGTAATCATTTTAAAGTGGCTTTTCTGCCTTTGTTTACTTTATCAGTCGGGGACAGTACTGTAAAGTAGTCAATCGGAGCATACATGGGTGATTCAGGGATGACCCAGTGAATGCTTCATGTACTTAAAAATGTAAAAGAAAAAAGATTGTGCAAGTCATTGAAGCTTGACATTTTATACAAGACGCACATTTCCCAGCGTGGAACCTCGATGTGCTGCTTAGGGAGTTTGGGACAGTTTGGGACGTAGTGGCCTACAGGCCTCTGTCACATTCTAAAAACTGGCCCTTTGTTTTCCTTTTTATTTTACACTTGCCAGCTACCAAAAAAAGTAGCTTTCCTTTCCAGAAAACAAATGTTGAACTATGGTTTACAAAAGGTTCCCGCATTGGCTTGATGCCCACCCTGAAACACCTGGCTGTGCTGGCATGTATACTGGCTGCTTGGCGCCTTGGATGAGACAGGTTAGCTCAGGAGATATGGCACTGTTACTGCAGTGAAGTTGTGTAGGATTTTATTAAAACCACAAGCGTGGATTTCAGTCTGTATTATTTTCAAAAACAGACTTCAATAGGCGTCTATTTAAAACTTCATATATTGTGTACTAGTTGTTTATTTGTGAGTGAAAATGTCCAGTGGGAGCAGGATAATGACCTACCAATCTGACTCGTCTAGGCTTATGTTTTCAGTTCTGAATCGTATTGTTTATTCAGCATTTGAACCTTGTGCAGAGCATACTGTAAACTGAGTCATGACATCCTTTGTGGTTGAGACCAGCTTGTGAGTGGGTGTGCATGACTGGGTCCAGTTGTGTGCTGAAGGTAGTGTTAGTTTGTAACAGAGCTTGTCGGTGGGTGATAATGGAGTTGATACTTAATAGCTATCCAATTCTTGGTCTCTCAACAGAGAGCAATGGTCACCTATGTGCAGGGCAACTGATTAATGCACCAGGAAAAGACATAATTCTGTGGCCAGGTTGACTAAATTATGTTCAAGAAAAGGCAAATAAGCAACGTAATGCAGCACATTTTGTGAACGTTTTGCTTCATTATTTGATGATTTTCACAAACAGAAAGACTGTCTGAGCAAAGATTTTCCTTAGTATCAGCTTAACAACCAAATACAGCAATAAACAACTGAAAGATTATGACCAGTCAAACTTTTCAAATGGCCTTCCACTGCACAGCAACTAAGTCTGATTGTAGTTCGCGGAGTTCGGAACTCCACGAATGCAAAAAAACTCCACCACGCTACACGGAGCTCCGCGAGCAGCAGAGTGCGATAGATAAATGCCGTTCGCTGGGATTTTCAGTGCAAGGTGCTTGTCCGCACTGTGCAATCATCCACAAAGGCACCATGCACAATGCAAGCGGGCACTGCTTCCTTTCTGCCCTTCAAGTAGATTTTTACTCGAGCAGCAGCTTCCTCAAGTTAAACGGACGGTTTCTCAATGCGAGCGGTCGCGAGCATAGAAATCTGACCGCTCGCATTGAGAAATCTTACCGGGAGGTTGATTTTCCACGCTCGCACTCGCCAACTTGATGTTGTAAATGAGGAAACATCTCACTGGGAGGTGGATTTTTCTCGCTCGCGCTTGCCAACTTGACATTGACAAACGTGAGCGAGGAAAAAAACTCTGCTCTGCAGCGTGAAGCGGAGTTTTTTGGAACTCCGCGAGCTCCGCGTAACGCTGAGTGCGGAAAACTCCGCAAACTCTGCTCTTGGAGCGTAGTTCACTGCCCAGACTTAACAGTAACACATCACCAGGGAGGGGTTTTATTAACTTTTAAACTGACTGAGATAAAAACAAAGTTCTGATTTTAAATCTGCAGATTAAGCAACAGATGATAGATTAGGTGGCAATTGCGGCAAATCCATGATTATGCAGAACAAGTGACATAATATCCTAATTCTACTTGCCTTGCTTATGTACCAGCTGTAACTACTGTTTATGTAAAATGTGTGTGAAGGAGGTCTACACAGTATAGAAATATGGTGTGTGGCTATGTAAGAGAGAGGGTATGGCGAAAGGCAGGTGCGCAATAAGGTACATGCTTTTTCAAGTAATATAAATTTTATTTTCAACTGGGTAAATTTTAAACTGCGTTCATATATAGATATATATTACCTACTGGCGGTCGCCAGTAGGTAGTTATAGTTAGGACCCTGTTTCCATAGGAAATCCGCAACATTCTATTTTGAATAACTTTGGCGCCGGTCGACGAATCCTCGCGAATATTTCAAAATAGGTGGGGCGCTACGCTCCGCTCCTACCCTGAAAGTCTCGGGGGGATTCGTCAAGCGGGGGCTGAGATAAAAGGGGGGTCCCAAAACGCGTTTTTCCCATGCATTTTTCCATAGGACCTTTAGACATATATATATAGATATATATAGATAGATATAGATATATTTTCACCTGAAGAGTTTTTGTCCAAGAATTCACACTTTGGAGCAGCTCCTCTTCCAAAACCTGTGCATCGTTTAGAATAGAATTTGTTCACATCCTTATAAACAGACTTCACCACATCGGAGTCCAGGGAGACGCCCTCCAGTCTCACCATAAAAGCCCAGAGGATCAGTCTCCCACCCTTCACCTAGCAACCCAAAGGAGATCGTCTATGCCATTCCCCAAGAGTCATCCCTTGGACACAGTCAGATCACCCGGACTCAACATCATCTCAAACCACGATGATACACTACTCATCCTCTCACTGTCCGAAGACCTCGCATCCACCAAAACCAACTTCCACAGATGCATGTTAAATGTCGCCAACTGGGTGAAGGACAATTGTCAAACTCACCTCACTCAAAACAGAAGTCCTCATCTTCGGAAACAACCCATCGCCATGGAACAACATATGGTGGTCGGTGCTACTTGGCCCACACTCCACCCCCACAGACAACGCCCATAATCTTCGCATCATTCTAGACAACAAGCTATCCATGAAGAAACAGGTAAATGCAGTTTTCTCAGCATGTTTCAATACACCACGGATGCTCCGCCAAATCTTCAGGTGGCTCCCAGTCAACACCAGATAGACCATCTCGCAGGCCCTGGTTACAAGCAGATTGGGCTATGGGAACATGCTCTAAATAGGTTTCACCACACGCCGCTGCAGAGACTCCAGACAATACAGAACTCAGCAGCAAGACTCATCTTCGACCTTCCCAGACAAATATACGTCACACCACACCTCAAAAAACTGCACGGTCTCCCAATTCAGAAGATGTGCCTGTTCAAAATGCTGAGCCACGCACACAAAGCCTTGCACAACACAGGGGCAGCATACTTCAACAGGAGCATCACTTTCCACCAACTGACCAGACTCTTACTATCCGCCTCTCTCTCCCTCGCTGACTCCCCCCAGATCCTGTGCAGCAACAGCGGAGGTCGCTCATTCTCCCACCTAGTGGCCAAGGCTTGGAACCATCTTCCTCTGCATCTCAGAAACACCTCATTGCTCCAGGACTTCCGGAAAGGACTCAAGACCTGGCTGTTCGACTGAGCAGTAAACCACCAAGTGACCAGCCACCTCAGCGCCTTGAGACCCTCACAGGTGATTTGTCATATTTGTTGTATATAAATAACCATGATTGATTGTTAATATCACTAAAAAAGAGGCACAGCAAAGCAGCAATTACCTAATAGTCAACACACTTTGTGATATGCATTGCTCTTCTCTGTTTCAACCATTGCGTCAGAAAGAGACAAATCAATCGTTTAGTTTTTTATGACTACAGCTTGACCTTCCACCAGTCCCCCCAGAGCCATTCAGTACTTCAGTAGCATTGGTAACTCCATAGAAGCTATCTTTCATCATGTGAGTTATGTCTCTGACATGTTTTTCAAAATCTTGAAAATGTAGTCGGTGCCCATACATTTTAAAGTATCAGAGTGCTCTCTCACGCATCCGATGTACATGTGTTAGTAGTTGACCTAGTCCAGTTTTCAGGTCGAGCCTAGTGGCAGCGCGCATGGGCTGCTTGCTCTGCGAGGCATGCTGTAGTAGGGTATGCTGTGGAAGCCTTGTCCACTCTCTGCCCATCTTTGTCATTGGCTTTGTGTTGCTGGAGCAGAGTTTTCTTTTAGAAAATTCTGGGGCTTTTGAAGCTCTGGCATGTCTATGCGTTTTATTAATTTATTAATATTTAACAATTAATTATTTGTCTTGTGCAAGTGTGTTTTACTAATCAACCCGTTTGTCCTAACATAAGAGAAAGTTACATGAGGGTTAGCTTATTTGTGCTGTTCTTGTATTTACAATAACGTGCAAGTTTTCATGTTTAAACGTTGCTGTGTGCTATTTATTTTGAGCACAAAACGCTGTCTGAATTAATGCTTTTTATGTCGCAAAAGCTAGATAAATGCATACACATAAGGGTATTAGTGGGGTTAACACTGTTTAATCATTATGCTGTAGTAACGTTGTTTTTATTTCTTTTAATTGAGATGGTCTATTGTGGCCTATGGAGGCCTAATCCATGATGGCTAATTTTGAGAGCCTGGCCTCGAGTGAATATGTGAAAGACGTGACGAGAGAGACCCCTGCTGGAAAAAGGTCGAAGACAACTGACCATGGTCCTTCTATGAAATTTTCCATGAGGACGGCAGCAGCTTTGGGTGTTCTCCAAGAACAGTGAAAGTGTCCTTGGCAATCTCGAAAGACAAAGGAGCCTTAGAGGGAAACTCTGAACTGTGGCTCGATGGCCGAGGAGAAACCGGATTAAATATGATACATGTTTTATTTTCTTGGTTCCTGTTCCGTAGTTCACGTCTTGTGACTTTTCCTGAGCGGAGGTTTCCAGATGTAGCAATGTTACATTTCTTCCTTCTTGTTCTGCTCAGTGATACAGTTTATCCTGCCAACTTTATGTGTGTCTCTATTGTATTTTTCACTATAAAAACTGTTAGTTTAGGGAGGGCTCTCCCCCACTCTTTTGGCCACCCTTTCGCCACTTGCCATTTTTACCTTTGCCGCGTGAACTTGCGTTGCTGAGGATCGATGCTGAGGACTCTGTCCTGAGAGACTTTACCGAGAGACTGGTCCTGACCCGTTCTGACACTTAGTTAGAATAGGTAACTATGAGAAATGATTTATTTTGATTTACTTTGACTAATTTTAGATAAAGCAATATAATTTTAAAACATGGTGTTGAATATTCTTTCTTGTCAATTATTGAGTACATTTTGATCATTGTTGTATAGATTGTATAGAGTATGATTAAGGATAACCACTATAATTAGGTCCTATCGTCCTAGATATAGATGCAGGGTTTTCTTCCCACAGGTCTTATGCTGGTAGAGTATTTGAGCGTATGTTAGTGAAATGGGCCCTAGCGTATGATGAATGTATGTGCGTGTAACTGTGAAATTACTCTATCCGTGGTAGTGGGTTTATATTAGGTACCCTGATCTCTATCAATTTCTCTGGTAGCAGAGGATGGTTATAGATGGTTGTCTTGATCTTGTTAAGATAAGATTGCTTGTATATTAGCTTTTTGATTATTGATTTATTTTTGATGATATTGGTATATGTACTAATACTATATGTTGGAGTCGTCATGTTGAGTTATATGTAGTGCTTCTGGAATTTGGAAGCTGGTAGCAGTTCCGTAGTAGAGCAGAGGAAGGTGTATATGCTGCTCTCGGGAAAGACGGGATTGTAAGGAATTACGTGTGACAATTGAAGTTGCGCGTTCACATTGTCTGGGTTCGGAATCAGTGACATCGTTGTATGTTACTATTAGATATTTCTGGTATATAAGGAGTGTGTATCGTAGTGAAGGTTATCTATGAAACTCTGGTCTTAAGTCCCAGGGATCCGTAAGGATTGCCGTTAAAGCTTATTGCGGGAGGAGTAATAGGTATTCTCTGAGCTTGTTTGAGGAACTGGGCAGAGGTAAGCTGCTTAGTTGTTGAGTTATAATTCTGTACAGGGACAGATTGTGCTGTTCTCGGGAAACAGGATTCTGTGTGCATGTACTATATTTTTCTCGTATGAATGTGCGTGAATGAATATACATTTATTGACTGTAAGACTCTTTGGATAAGTCCTAGAGGAAACAGTTATGCGATGTATGAAAGTTGTTGATTCTTGAGAAATAGACTCTCTTTTACTATTCTGTGGTTAGCGAAGCAGACAATGGAGATGTTTTTATGTTGTAACTAATAGATTTTGTAGAAGTTTTGACACACAAAGTCTACTGAGAGTTTTTTGTAAAGGAGGGGTAGACGAGTGACAGAGACAGGAGACAGAGACTGCAGCGACTGTTGACGTCAGAAGGTCCGCGCACTGATTGGATAGTGAATCAGAATAGGGTTCGCGCTAGGATTGGTGCGTTAGTGTGAGTCGCGCAAGGATTGGAAGAGCTGTTTAGTGACGTAGACGTTCCAGGATTGGTGCGTTAGTGTGAGTCGCGCTGCTATTGGTTGAGAAACCTCGTATTGTATATTTATAATACGGAGAGAGTAGAGAGTTTTAGTAAGCGCTAAAATGTATTACCAAGAAGAGAAAAAGAAAAAGACGTTCTTTGGAAAAGTTAAAAAGTGGTTTAGCAAGGATAAAGAAGTTAAAACGAGAGAGGGTGAGTTGCTACCTCCAGCGAAAACACCTGCATCCTTCATGGTTGCGAAATATGGATTACATACCTGTATATGGTTGCAGAATTGGGTTAGGTATACTAAAGAAGATGGTGTTCTAGCATTTCCAGAACATGGTTCATTTAATTTGGCCGTGTTGAGAAATTTACGGGAAAAGATGTTATGCTTAGACCCGAAGCCGAGACCTACACAGTTTGAGGCTTTAGTGGAATGGGAAGAGGAAGTTCATGACCGAGAAAAGCAAAGATCTGGAGGGTATTACAGGTACATGTTTGGGAGGAGACATGATTGTGAAACACATCATGATCGAATGAAAAGATGGCGAGATGCTAGTATGACAGAGGGATTATATCCTATGAGAACAGTTGAAGTTTCTGCACCCTCTGAAGAAAGGGTTCCTGAGTCAGATATGAGAAGGTATGGAGAGTATGAGGATGAGGTCTTAAATGACATGATTTACAAGAGACCACCTCCATATAGACCAGAACCAGATGAGAGTACACCAGTTGTTTCTCCGATAAGAGATACATTTGAGAAAGAAAAAATGACACCTGAATCAAGAAGTAGTAGTTCTTTCAGGGAGAGAGAGAATCGAGGTAGTGAGGAAAATGCCAGAAAATTAGCAAAGACGACAACAGAACTGACTGAGAAAATTAGGGAGTTAACGAAGAATCTGGAAGCTGTTACGGTGCCTGTAACAATAGGTCCAGTTATGCCTGTGTTTGATAAACAGAGAGCAGGTGAGAAAGGACTGGTAATTCCATATATTGCAAATGAATCGACAAATTCAGTTGGTCCTTCAGGAGATTCAGATAAAAGAACAGGGAGAAGTGACCTGAGACAAACCAGACATGATACATGTAGTGAACTGTTGGATGTTAGTGAACCTAGTTGTTCAGGGATGCCGATTTTAGAACCGCAGAAAAAGGTGGTTCCAGTGAGAAAAACTGCTGAAATAACAGTTGATGATTTGAATGATTGGATGAAGGTTCTTCAGAAAAAGGACAAGGATTCACAAGTTATTGATGTGGTTAAGTTACGTATAGAATTAGAAGAGCTTGTGACAGGAACAGTTCCAACAGAAATCCTGAAGAGTCATCATGATGGTGAGCTAATGTTCATGTGCAAGAGCATAACATGGAGAGCAAGAAATACACATGATAGACTAAGAGCAATAGCAAATGAGCAAGGAGTTGACATTGATAGAGTAAAGGCTTTGCAGAAAATGTACAGGATGGATTTCACAGAGAAAGACATTGAGAATTTGAATACTTCTGGTAGAACAGGACAGATTAAAGAAATGGTGGCATTATTGAGAAGATGGGGTGATGTAGAAAAGTGGAAGGATAGGTGGTATAAGAAAAGAGAGGAATCTGAGGATAGAACAACTTATTCAGCATTTCCAGTGAGAGAAAAGGAGAAACCAGTGGAGAATTATCCCATGAGAGAAATACCTGGAGGAGGATATGTACATGTTCCATGGACCAGACAGGATATTTTATCATTTACGAATGATTTCCCTCGATTGAGAGAAAAGCCCGTCGAGTGGTATAGGCAGGTAGATAGGTTTGTGAAATTGTCAAAAGTGCTGTGGGTTGACCTGAATAGTCTGTTTGATATAATTGTTCCAGCGGACTTGTGGACTGAGTGTAAAATAGTTGTGAGTTGGCCTACTGAGGAATATCCAAGAGATCCAAGAACAGGGGCACCAGATCCAGAAGTAATGAGGAAGTATGATCAGGTGATGGTATACCTGAAGAGTAAAGTTCCTCCAAAAGAGACAGACTGGGTTAAGATAGATCGAACACAACAGGAGGCAAAAGAATCAGTTCATGCTTTTTACGAAAGGCTGATACTGGCTTTTAAACAATTCAGTGGAGATGAACACCTAGGTGACAAGGATTTGAGTCATTTTGTATACAGATTTGTATATGGTTTAAGACCTGAAATTGGTGAAAGAATTCGTGAACACACAGTGGATTGGCAGAGTAAAAAAGTAGATGAGATTCTGAGACATGCAAAATACTTCAGTGATGAAATTGAAGCAAAACAAAGAAAGCTGAAAGAGAAAGCAATGTGGGCACAAGTGAAAGTTGCAGAAAGACAGGAAGCACAGTTAGTGGAACAGGCGAATAATCCAGGAAATAATGCAGGAAATAGACCCAGATATGCAGGAAAAGGGAAAGGAAGTCTTGAGGAAGCCAAAAAGAAGTTCCCGTGTCACAACTGTGGCCAACTGGGACATTGGAGATCGGAATGTCCTAATCCACCATTAAATGAGGGTAAATCCTTAAATCAACAGGTGCAGAATGATGGGAATATCCAGCAGCAACAACAGCAGAAAGTTGTGAGGCAGCAGAGTCAAGAGCCAAAACCGCCCTTACCGCAGAATAGAGGGGTACAAAAGTACAATCAGGACTCGGGATTCTACAATGATGAGCAGGTAAATAAACCGAGACGTACTAACAAAGTACAGCAGTACTTGTAAAAGAGTGAAGGGAGTGAGTCTGAAGGTGATTATTGACGGTGCCGTGGAGAGGAAGAAGAGTGCATACTTGGTGCAACTCTAGAAATAGACCAGGCAGGACCATTTGTGGATGGGAAAATAAATGAGGAGGGTGTTACTTTTTTGGTAGACACAGGTGCGACAAGATCAACTGTCAGGTCAACAGATGTTAGAAATCTTCCTCTCTCGGACGAAGCAATCCAAGTAGTTGGTGTAGCCAATACACAAATCAGAACACGTCTTACTGAACCAGTAAGAGTACAGATAGGGAAATTTTCAGACATGCACAGATTTATTGTCTGTGACACGAGTCCAGTGAACCTGTTAGGTAGGGACTTATTGTGTAAAATGAATTGCACAATTTTTTGTACACCAGATGGAATAGCTTTTGAGACACCAGATGATGATGTTTTCTACCGAATGACTCTAGAAAATAGGGAAAGTGAGTTAATTGGTGCATTTGCTGTGTTCAATCCGGAGGATTTGCCTCAAGAGCTGAGAGACACAGTGAAAAGAGCAGTTTGGGATTTTACAGGAGAGGATGTGGGATTGATGAATAATGTAGATCCAGTGAAAATTGCAGTGAAAGAGGGAATTACATATCCTAACATTCCTCAGTACAAAATGACACCAGAAATAATTGAAGGGATAACTCCTATAATTGAGAAAATGATTCAGCAAGGAGTCCTAAGAGAACTATTGAGTAGTCCGTGTAATTCACCGATAATGGGACTGAAAAAGCCTAATGGCAAGTTCAGGATCGTGCAAGACCTGAGAAAAATTAATCAAATTGTGGTGGCATGTTGTCCCATTGTGCCAAATCCATCAGTGATTCTGTATCAAATTCCACATGATGCTGAGTGGTATACAGTGATTGATTTGTGTCATGCGTTCTTTTCAATTCCATTGCATCATGACAGCCAGCCGATTTTTGCATTTAGGTTTGGCCAGCGTATTTTAGCATGGTGTCGTATCCCACAGGGGTATACGGAGAGTCCTTCGATATTCAATCAGTTATTGAAAAAATCGTTGGAAAGTCTGATCATGCCTGAGAGCTCAGTGCTAGTACAGTACATTGATGACCTACTGGTGGCATCAAAGACACGTGAAGCTTGTGAAGTGGATACCATAGCTTTACTGAATCATCTGGCAGATGGAGGGTTAAAGGTATCTCCAGCCAAATTGCAATTTTGCAAGAAAGAGGTTCATTATCTTGGACACAATATTGAAAAAGGTCTGAGAAAAGTGACTACTGACAGGATCAGAATAATCAGAGAAATGAAAGCTCCAAAGACCCAGAGAGAAGTGAGAATGTTCCTGGGTATGGTGGGATATTGTCGTCAGTGGATAATTAATTTTTCCCTGATAGCAAAGCCATTGATTAAATTGACAAAAAGTGAAATGACAGATCCGTTAGATCTAGATGCAGAACAAATGGCAGCATTTGAAGAGCTCAAAACTAAAATGTGTGAGGCCCCAGCTTTGGGTATGCCTGACTACGAAAAAGAGTTTGAACTGTACTGCAGTGAGAGAAATGGATGTGCACTTTCAGTGTTAATCCAGAAACATGGGCAATTGAGAAGGCCTATTGCATACTTCTCATCGACACTTGACACTGTAGCCGTGGGGTTACCAGGTTGTCTGAAAGCTGTGGCTGCGACATGCAGAAGCCTGGAACAGAGTGAGGGGATCATAATGGGGTATCCTGTAAGGGTATTCGTACCTCACAATGTGGCAATTCTTTTGACAAGAAGCAGAACTCAGCATATGTCACATAGTCGGCTGACTAAGTACGAAAAAGTGATTCTGGGAGCATCAAATGTGACTCTTGAGAGATGTGTGAATGTGAATCCAGCGACACTCTTGCCGGATATTGAAAATGTGGGTATAAAGATGGAAGATGATCATGATTGTTTGGATGTGCTTGAGTACTGTACAAAACCGAGACCAGACATAAGGGATCTTCCCTTACCTGAGAATGACCATGTGTTGTTTGTGGATGGATCATGCTTGAGAAATGATAATGGTGTGTTATGTGCAGCATATGCAGTGTGCAAAGTTTCAGAAGTCATGGAAGCATCACCATTGAAAGGAGTGAAATCTGCGCAAGTTGCTGAACTAGTGGCATTGACAAAAGCTTGAGAGATTGGGAAAGATTTGAGAACAACTGTGTTGACTGATAGTCAATATGGATTTGGAGTGGTGCATGACTTTGGCCAACTGTGGCTACAAAGAGGCTTCTTGACATCGGGTGGAACTCCGATAAAGAATGCTGAGTTGATTGGAAAATTGCTTGAGGCGATACAGCTGCCTAAGGAGTTAGCGGTTGTAAAATGTGCTGCACATGGTTCAGGGGACGATTTTATCACTGTTGGTAACAGATACGCAAACGATGTGGCACAGTATTGTGCCAAAACAAACCAGTCGATTAACAGGGATAGGATGGAAGAAATGTCTTTTCTTTCTGTGATGTTTACTAATGTCCTAGAAACGTGGGATGAAGTAAAGCAGTTACAAGATGAGGCAGGAGAGGAAGAGAAACAAGATTGGGTTAAAGCAGGATGTGCTCCAAGGGAAACAGACCATGTTTGGGTCTACAGAGATGGCAGACCAGTAATGCCAAACTCAATTTTGTCGTCAATGGCAAGGATGTATCATGGCCAGGGACATCTGGGGAGGGACGCGATGGTAAGGTCCTTTAAACAAACCTGGTACAATGCAAAGTTTAGGACAATTGCGGAGAGCATCTGTCAAAGGTGTTTGATTTGTCAGCAATTCAACACAGGGAAAAAGACAGTGGTGAGTCTAGGGACAATTGGCAGAGAAGGAGGTCCTTTTACAAGAATGCAGATTGATTTCATTGAAATGCCCCAAGTGAACAGACTGAGGTATGTTCTAGTGGTAGTCTGTTTATTTTCAAGGTGGGTGGAAGCTTACCCGACTAGAAGAAATGATGGATTAACAGTGGCAAAATTACTGTTGAGAGAGTTGATTCCTAGATACGGGTTTCCAGTTACAGTTGAGTCTGATAGAGGTAGACACTTTCAAAATGAACTCATTGGTTTGATTTGTGAAGCATTGAAAATACAGCAGAAGCTACATTGTGCATACCGACCAGAGGCTTCTGGTGTGGTTGAGCAGATCAATGGCACTATTAAGAATAGAATTGGAAAGATGTGTTTAGCCACTGGCATGAAATGGCCAGATGTGTTACCTCTAGTTCTGATGACTATGAGAACTACTCCAGATAGAACTACTGGTTTGAGCCCGCATGAAATAATTATGGGACGTGCAATGCGCCATGCATTCGTGCCTGTAAATAAATTGGTGGCAATAACTGATGACATGATTTTGGATTACTGTAAAGGCCTGGCTGACGCAGTTCATTCTGTGTTTCACCAGGTTGGAGAAGAAGCTACCACACTTGAGAAGAAGCAAGCCCATGATCTGAGTCCAGGAGACTGGGTGAGGATTAAGGTGCACAGAAGAAGAAATTGCTTGATTCCAAGGTGGGGAAGGCCAAGACAAGTTATTCTGACTACAACGACTGCAGTAAAGTGTGCTGGAGTAAGGCACTGGGTACATGCAAGTCATACTCTGAGAGTTCCAAGCCCGAGAGAGGGAACTGGTGAAGAGTATTTTGAAGAGTCAGATTCCAGTGATGGTGAAGATCCTGAAGATACGGAATCAGTGAGAAAGGAAGCAGAGAGAGCTTCAAGAGATTCACTGCGAGTATCAGAGGGAAAATCGAGTTCTGTTACAGAGCCTGAAGTTTCAAGTAGCAGTGGAAGTAAAAGAAAAGAAAAGAGAAAACACACAGAACCCACTCCTGAATCAGAAGAGGAGGAGATTGAAGAACCACTTGAGATTATTCTTGAAAAAATAGGGTCAGAAGAAGATAGAGAGGGACAGATTGCGGAAGACCCCCGAGGAGGTGTAGGGAACATTGATGAGGAGCTAGGTGAAGGGACAAGTAGACAGCAAGAAGATTGCGTGTCGGAGACCCGAGGAGGGACAGAAATAGGGAAGTCTCAAACAGTGGTGAAAAAATCTGTGGAGAAAAGAAAAGCTACTGGGAAACGGAAACAAGAGGCACTTGAAACAGATGATGAAGATGAACAAACAGAAGGTCGAGTTCTGAGGAAAAGAACTTCGATTGGAGAGAAGAGTGTTAAAGAATTGAGGCCGAAAAAGGTTGTGAAGGGAGATCGTTGGCCTAACAACCGAGTTAAAAGAGTGAGATACAGAGTAATAAGAGCAAATTCATCAAAAGCTGAACAAGTGAATGAAGTATCAAGCCAAACTTCGAGAGCTGAAGAAGAAGAATCGAAGAAATCAAAAGAACCAGTAGAAATAAGAAGAGTTAAAAGACCCAACCAAAAGTACAGATCACCGGAATGGTCTTATGTGACACTGTCTGAAGAAGGAAAAGAAGAAACAGTGACTCGAGATAATCCGGAAGTGGTCTTGAGAAAAGTGGTTGAGGAAGATACTGGTGAAATTCTGAAAGTACTTTTGACTGACATTGGAGAAGAGTCGAGTACTGAGGATTCCGACGTTGGAGATCTGATACAATTTGATGTTGAAGAAATTGAAGTGAAGAATGACAAGTATCCAAACTGAGTGAAAGAAGGATTCACTTGGATCAAGTGAACGAGAAGATCATTTGGATAAACTGAAAGCTGAAGAATTGTTGAAGAATTGAAGAAGTTCAAACAGTAGTGGAGTAGTAGAGGCTAAACTAAAATGGCTAACATATAGGAAAATAGAAATAGATGTGCCTTCTTTAAAAGGTGGTGTAGAATGTGCTGCTGTTGTACTGGATTATTAATGCTTCTATGGGGTGTTTTAATTTTATTAGTAACTTTTAGGGTTGAATTTGGAATGGACACAGAAAACATGACTAATATAGAGAGGAATTCACAAAAAGTAGTTCCAATTAGAAGTAGTAGTTACATACACAAAGATAGGTCAATTAATAATTTTTCTAGTAATGTTTTTTCTAAACTGTTATATGAATATGTGAAGACAATGGAAGTAAGGGATTGCTATGTCTGCATGCAATTACCTGCATCCGTCTCAGAGGGTGTTACTTATCACCATTTGCCAGCTACATATGGTATTTCTTGTAGTATTTTAAGTAGTGTTTTTTATTTGTTAGGGAAAATAGATTATAAGATGTCTAACAGAGATAGTATTTTTGGGCACTTGCCAATGAACAAAGAGCTGAATCCAGCTAAAGAAGCTAACACTTTTGGTGAGATTTTTATTGAAGAAAAGGGACTAACATTAGATTACATTTTTTTTTTTTTTTTTAAAACCTTTATTTCAAAATTCAGGACACAGCTATTCAGCCGACAGCCCGAAGGTTCGGCAGCATTGAGAATTAGATACAATGATGTGTCCCCAATACAGTTCAAAGAGTAATGCAAAGGTCCAATTTTAAATAAACACAGAAAAAACTCACAACAAACCCCAGCAAGGCAAGGACATTGAAAGCCCATGGCGAAAGCCCCCAGGGGAGGCCGGACCCCACTCATCTACTAGTTACAAGACTGTGTACGGAGGAAGAAGGGGGACAGCAGAGGCCCAAAACGGTTCCTAAAACCAAACTGTGCTGGAAAGTAGGTCAGGGGGAAGGCTGTTCCTCGGGAGGTTCCAGATCCGGGGCAAGACATATTCCCCCCCTGTATTGGTTCCACCGCCCCCAGATGGCATGCCACTTCCGGGGGCGACCTCTAGAGCAGTAGACCGTCTTCTCCCTAAACATGCTCCAGTCCATGTTCTCCTTCCACGCGGTCAGTGTAGGGGGTCCCGAGGAGCCCCACAATCGCGCGATATCCCTTTTAGCTACCATGTTACCCAGAGTCACCCATTGGGTCTGCGCCTCATCGAGGTCAGTGGGCCCCCAGACGTTCAGGAGGCAACACCGCGCCTCCGGCTGTACCGCAGTGCCCGTCACCTCCCCCATAACTGCATGGACTCTCCTCCAGAACTCCACAATGACACCACATTCCCAAATGATGTGCAGGAAAGTACCCACCATACCACATCCCCTTCTGCACAGGCCGTCCTCCGAGAATCCCATGTGGACCACCCTTGGCCCCGTCACATACACCCGGTGCAGTATTTTAAGCTGCACCAGCCTCAGACGCGACGGGATCGCAACCTCCTTAGGAGAAGAAACCGCTGACTGCCAGTCCTCATTATCCAACTCAAGGCCATCCCTAGTCCACTGTTCTCTCAGCCCCAAAAGCATATCTGCCCGGACGTTAATCAACTTCTTATATATGAGCGAGATCGTGCTCTCGGGCATATGACCATCAAGGACTCGGTCCTCAAGGGGAGAGGACTCCGGCACCTTCTCACCCTCCACGAGGACTGATCGGAGGGCGTGACGCAGCTGGATATACCTGAAATACTCTGAGGGCCCTAGCTCGTACTCAGTCTGCAACTCCTCGAAGGACTTCACCCTCCCCTTATGCAGCACATCTCCCACCTTGGATATACCTATCAGGTCCCACTTATCAAAGCCCTTCGTATGCCAGAGTCTTCCCAATCTTTCCGATTCAAACAATGGGGTAGCGAGGGTGAGCCTATCCTTCCAGCCCAACGAATCAGTCGCCATCTTCCATACACGCACCGCCACACCTGTGGGCCCCGTGAGGGACGAGTCTAAGGACCGCGAATACAACGCCCTGTAGTAGTTGCCGCCACGCAGCAGCCACCTATCCAGGGCATACCCAGGGCTGAGGGCAGGGCCATAAAACCCATGGTTGATCGCACTCAGCTGCGTGGCCCAATAGTACCGTCGGATGTCTGGGAGCGCAATGCCCCCATCGTACCATGGGAGCGTCAACTTTGAGATAGCTATTCGCGGCCGCCCATCCCACAGCAACGTCCGTTGGAGGCCTTCGACCTCCCGAAAGTATTTGGCCGGTACCCAGTCCAAGGTGTTCTGGAGGGCATAGAGGAAGCGGGGAAGAGACATCATTTTGAACAGGGCCGCACGCCCAACAAGGGAGAGCGGCAGCCTCCGCCAACCTTCAACATCTCGCCTCAAGCGCGCCAAGGGGGGGAGCAGATTCCTCTCATAGCGCACAGCAGGATCCATGGATATAAAAATCCCCAAATACACGAAACCCTGCTGGGCAACCTGTATCGAACATGTTCTAGGGATCGGTGGGACCTCGCCACTAAGAACGTACAAGTACGATTTGCCCCAGTTAATCACAAGCCCCGAGTTCCTACCGAACGATGCGAGTACGTCACAGACCACTATAAGTGACTTCTTAGGTGAGGCAAGATAGAGTAGGATATCATCGGCATAAAGCGAAATACGGTCCTCGTGATCAGGCGACCACCGAAGGCCCCGTATATCCGGGTGCCAACGTATCCACGCAGCCAACGGTTCAAGGGCGAGGGCGAACAACAGAGGCAACAGGGGGCAACCCTGCCGAGTACCCCTACCAAGCTGAAACGGAGTAGATGCCCGACCATTCACCACAACATTCGCTAGTGGCCCCTCGTACAGCAACCGAACCCAACTCACAAAACCGCGACCGAAACCAAACTTGGCCAGCACGGCCCATAAGTATGCCCACTCCACCGTGTCAAAGGCCATCGTGGCATCAAGAGATGCCACAATAGCCGGTTCACGCAGCGTGCCCGCCCTGGCGATGACGCCATGAAGACGCCTAAGGTTTAATGCTGTGTTTCGGTGCGGGATGAAGCCAGATTGATCCGGGTGGACCAAATCGCCAAGTACCCTACTCAAACGGGTAGCCAGGAGTTTGGCCAGAATTTTCGGCTCAGCGTTGAGGAGTGAAATGGGCCGATAGGAGGCGCACCTATCTCGGGGTTTACCCTCTTTATGTATGACCACGATCGACGCCAGCCGCTGATCCAACGGAAAGATCCCATCCCCCCGCGCCTCCAAAAACATGGCGCGCAGGTGAGGGGCGACCCTATCCGGGAACAGTTTGTACAGGTCGATCGGCAGTCCATTCGGTCCAGAGGCCTTACCCGAGTTTAACGCGCGAATCGCCCCCGCCACCTCGTCAACCGTTATGTCACCATCCAAATCATCCCTATCTATGTCAGAGAGGCAGGGCAACTCGATATCACGGAGGAGATCAGACGAGTCCTCGGGCGGCCTGTCCGACACAGAGGAATAAACCCTACGAAAATACTCCGCGAAACACTTCACAATCCCCTCAGGTTCCACAATCGCCTCTCCCCACTCTCCCGTCAACTCTGGCACCACTCTATTGACCCGTTCTTTCCTGTCCAACCACGCCAGGAGTTTCCCTGCCTTATCACCAACGTCATACAGGCGGCCCTGTTGTTCCCTACTGAGGGTCTTAGCGGCGTTCGTCACCAGGTCCCTATACTCCGCCTGCTTCAAGCAAAGCTCATGCAGTGAGGACTCTGTAACCCCCTCCTCCATAGCCCCCTCAAGGGCCGCGATCTCCTCCTCCACTTGCCGCACCTCGCCATCCCTCCGATTCTTGGCAGCCACCACTAGGGAGAGGGCTTCCCCCCGAAGCACGGTCTTAAAAGCTTCCCACAGCGACACCGCCGAGTCCACGGTTCCCAGATTGTCCTTAAAGTAATTATCCACCTTCTTTACCAGGGCGCTGCGCATCTTGGGGTCTCGGAAATACCATGGGTTGATGGGGGCCACCCTCCCTCCTCCCTCCCGACCTAGATCCAGCCGGATCCACACTGGCGAGTGGTCAGAGATACCGCGTGCCATGTGCCTCGCCTCGGATATCAACGAGGCATGTGCGGCCAGAGTGAGCAGGTAATCAATCCTGGAGAGGCTACTATGCGCCCCGGAGTGAAACGTGTATTGACTCTGTGTGGGGTGCCGGAGCCTCCAGCAGTCTATCAGACCAAACGTATCCAGGAAGTCTGGAAGCCATTTCTGAGCCCCCCCTGTGTCCCTGGGCGGGTATCTATCTAACAGTCCGGAGCCCACAGCGTTGAAATCCCCTCCCACTACCAGCATTCCCCCCGGGAGAGTCAGCAAAGCCCTGCCCAGTTCAGCAAATGTGGAGGCCTGCAGGGCCGGCGGGACATAAACCAAAACCAAAACCAAAGTCCTTCCTTCCCACCGCCCCGCCACCGCCACAAACCTCCCCCTATCGTCAACAATGGTGGAGTCCACCTCAAAAGGCAACGATGCTCTAACAAGGATGCCCACACCCCTGGACCTAGAAGAGAATCCCGAGTGTGCAATGAATTTATACCCCTTCCTATTCAGGGCATAGCACATATTACCTATGAGATGCGTCTCCTGCAGCAGGACAACATCTGGCATTGAGCGTTTCAAAAATTGCAACACAATCCCCCTCTTGATGCGATCCCCCAAACCATTAACATTCCAGCTTATAACACTTAAGCCCCTACCCCCCATCCTCAAACGGAAAGAGGCCCACCCCACACCCGAGGAGCCACCATGGAACAGCCCTGAGGATAATCATCATGCCTTGCAGAAATAAACCCCCCAACAACAAACTCAAAATCCCCAAAACTCCCCCCACCCTGCACCCCTGCTGCAGCTTACAAAGCCCCCCCAACTTGCAGTGTGCCTGTCGCCCTACATAAACAAAAAATCTACAAAAAGTACCCTAAGGGAGGAAAAGAGCACCCCTCGTCCTCCCGCAACCCTCCACAGTTACTGCACTCTATTCAAATCTTCAAGTATGGTCAAATCAAGTCAGGCCGGCTCTGAGATATCAGACCTGTCCATCCCGGCCACTGTCTCCATGCTCGGCTGTGTCATCCCCCGTCCGTCGCCGGGGCAAAGCGTCCAGCCATTCGTCGGCCATAACAGGAGAGTCAAAAAAGAATGTCCGATCCTCATGCACCACCCGTAGTCTGGCAGGGAAAAGCATGGCATACTTCAGATCCAGTTCCCGAAGTCTCTGCTTCACCCCCAGGAAGCTCTGTCTCTGTCTCTGCACCTGCTGGGTGAAGTCCGGATAAAAATTCACCGACGCAGTCTGGAAGGGGACTGGGCCCGTCACCCTCGAAGCTTGCAGGATAGCGTCCCGATCTCGAAAATGAAAGAGCCGGGCGACAATCGGCCGCGGCGGGGCACCCGCCTTAGGCCGCCCGCCCGGCACCCTATGGGCCCTTTCCACCGCAAAAAACTTTCCAAGGCCCTTAGGCTTCAAATGATTGAGGACCAAATCCTCCACAAGCAGGTCCGCCGAAGCCTCATCCGAGGACTCCGGGACCCCGATGACGCGCACATTGTTGCGCCTGGCCCGGCTCTCGAAGTCCTCCAGCCGACGGGCGGCGAGGTCACTCTCGGCCCTCAGCTTCCGAACCTCGGTCTGCAGATCCGCAACATCATCAGTGAGGCCCGTGGTCTTGTGGTCCAGGTTCTTAACGCGCTCGTTCGTCTTGCCCAGGTCCGAGCGGATCAGATTGACATCTACCAGGATGGCATCCACCTTATGCGCCAGGGCCTCGAACTGTCTCCCCATCGAGGTCTGCATCCCGTCGAGCGCGCCCATGACATCCTGTAGGGAGAGCTCCGGTGTCCCAGGCGAGTCCTCCTTCTGGGCATCCGGCGCCTGGCTCGATCCACTCGGCGATGCTTTCAGGAGGGCGTAGCGGTCCATACTGTTGACTTGGGAATACGTTCCCCGCCTGGTGGACTTAGTCTTCAGCCGATCCCCTTCTGCTTTGCCCGACATAATGGACTCCGGGCAGTCCAGTGCAGTTAAGACTGTTCCCTCTCAGAGAGAGGGATAAGGAGTGAGCAGGTCTGCCTTGTGCTGCCAGAGTAGCCCGCCGAGCGTCCTTGGGGTAATAAAGCCACCCAGAGCTCTACAGTGTCCGGGCAGACAAAGGGAACGAAATCGAAAGTGAAAGAGCGAGGACCTCCGTCCGACAGTTCACACCTCGCCAGGCCGTTGTTGATCAACTAGGAGTCGGGCATCCTGCCAACTCTAGCCCCTGGCATCCCCGGGAGTTAGGCCGCAATCTTCCGCCATTCGTAAGTCCGGTTCCCGATGGGCGATCCGACCGCGGGTAGCATCAATCGCCTCCCTGACAACTCAGCAACACGGTGCCATGCATACCATCAGGATTAGAGACAGGATAGTCGACGGAGGGCGCGAGGGTCTCGGGAGCTCTAAGCTCACGCGGCCATCTTGGTCAAGCGCTAGGCTCCTCCCCCTTAGATTACATTTTTAAGAATAATTTAACTTGCAGTCTGAAAGAAGAGGAGAAAGCTTTCCTGGATATGGTTGAGGAAAGGAGAGTGAACATGCATGGAAAAGCGGGAAAATATGAAGTGAGTGAGACAATTTGGGACATTGAGATGGGAAAAGAGTTGAGGAATGGGGTTAGTCCAACTTTGGCTCTAGATGCACCGCAGAAGGGTAAACTATGCATTACCAGAAGGAAATCCCAATATGATACATATTTTGTGGGAACTAGTGAGTGCCATGATACATACTTCATTGCGACAGGTTGGGGTTTCAGAGGTGGAGAAGATACGATTTTTCCAGGAGTGTACTATGTTTGTGGGAACAAGGCTTATTACAAGTTGCCTGACCATTGGTATGGCACATGTTATGTGGGCCTGGTTTTTCCTAAGATTTTTCATACAGATAAAATAAAAGATGTAGAAAATATTAACTTATTAACACGTTTTAAGAGAGAAACTTGGTCTGAAATTGTGGGTGATATTTTTGGGGTTTTGATTCCAGCAGTGGGAATTTCTTTAAATGCTTATGGAATTCGGAAACTGTCCACAGTGGTTGATCGCTTATCGACAAATACCGCAGGAGGGTTTCTTTTGGTGAATACGGAATTAAGTGCCGTACGTGCCATGTCTATGCAAAATCGACTTGCCCTTGATATTCTTTTGGCCAAGGAGGGTGGAGTCTGTGGAATTTTGAAAGTTCAACATTGTTGTACTTACATTCCTGACGAAAGTAAAGACCTGAAGGTCTATATCAAAAATATTACTGATTTGCATGAAGAATTAGTACCACTTGAAACTGGGAGTTTATGGACTAAAATAGCTAATAAGATGATAGCTGTTAAGGATTTTATTGCAAAAATAGGTAGTACAATTATAGGTAGAATATTGTTTCCCTTGTCTTGTATAATTGTGGCTTTGTTAATAATAAGATTGGTGTGTGTGTGTTGTAAAAACAGGGGAGGGAAAAAGAAATTGAAAAATGAAAAGAAAAACAAGAATTCGAAAATTTCGAAAAGAGAACCAGAAGAGATTGAATTAGAAGAATTGAGGGAGAGTGTTTATTTAGAGACTAAGAGAGATGATGAAAGAGTGACTGGTGTTTAATGTTGTCTAAGGGGAAAAGACATTTCTGATTTCCTAAAATGGGACTAAAATTTCACTTTTTTTTTTTTTTTGGGTTTATTTGGTGATAAAATCACCAAAGGGGGGATTGCTGGAGCAGAGTTTTCTTTTAGAAAATTCTGGGGCTTTTGAAGCTCTGGCATGTCTATGCGTTTTATTAATTTATTAATATTTAACAATTAATTATTTGTCTTGTGCAAGTGTGTTTTACTAATCAACCCGTTTGTCCTAACATAAGAGAAAGTTACATGAGGGTTAGCTTATTTGTGCTGTTCTTGTATTTACAATAACGTGCAAGTTTTCATGTTTAAACGTTGCTGTGTGCTATTTATTTTGAGCACAAAACGCTGTCTGAATTAATGCTTTTTATGTCGCAAAAGCTAGATAAATGCATACACATAAGGGTATTAGTGGGGTTAACACTGTTTAATCATTATGCTGTAGTAACGTTGTTTTTATTTCTTTTAATTGAGATGGTCTATTGTGGCCTATGGAGGCCTAATCCATGATGGCTAATTTTGAGAGCCTGGCCTCGAGTGAATATGTGAAAGACGTGACGAGAGAGACCCCTGCTGGAAAAAGGTCGAAGACAACTGACCATGGTCCTTCTATGAAATTTTCCATGAGGACGGCAGCAGCTTTGGGTGTTCTCCAAGAACAGTGAAAGTGTCCTTGGCAATCTCGAAAGACAAAGGAGCCTTAGAGGGAAACTCTGAACTGTGGCTCGATGGCCGAGGAGAAACCGGATTAAATATGATACATGTTTTATTTTCTTGGTTCCTGTTCCGTAGTTCACGTCTTGTGACTTTTCCTGAGCGGAGGTTTCCAGATGTAGCAATGTTACATTTCTTCCTTCTTGTTCTGCTCAGTGATACAGTTTATCCTGCCAACTTTATGTGTGTCTCTATTGTATTTTTCACTATAAAAACTGTTAGTTTAGGGAGGGCTCTCCCCCACTCTTTTGGCCACCCTTTCGCCACTTGCCATTTTTACCTTTGCCGCGTGAACTTGCGTTGCTGAGGATCGATGCTGAGGACTCTGTCCTGAGAGACTTTACCGAGAGACTGGTCCTGACCCGTTCTGACACTTAGTTAGAATAGGTAACTATGAGAAATGATTTATTTTGATTTACTTTGACTAATTTTAGATAAAGCAATATAATTTTAAAACATGGTGTTGAATATTCTTTCTTGTCAATTATTGAGTACATTTTGATCATTGTTGTATAGATTGTATAGAGTATGATTAAGGATAACCACTATAATTAGGTCCTATCGTCCTAGATATAGATGCAGGGTTTTCTTCCCACAGGTCTTATGCTGGTAGAGTATTTGAGCGTATGTTAGTGAAATGGGCCCTAGCGTATGATGAATGTATGTGCGTGTAACTGTGAAATTACTCTATCCGTGGTAGTGGGTTTATTTTAGGTACCCTGATCTCTATCAGTGTCATTGTCCTTCTTAAATGCTGGCTTCAGATTGGTAAATTTGCTTTTTAGTCCCTCGTTGGTACCGCCTTGCCTCCATTTGTTACCGCCCATAAGACTGGACTTTTTACTGGTCATACTACACAGTCTGCTTTCTCATGGCTAAGAGCACTATTTTTTTAATTTTTTTTATTTGCAGTGCGGTCCGCTTTCACTTTAGCAGCCGCGCTTGTTTATTTAATTAATTTGCAGCGTGGGCCCTTTCACTTTTGCGGCCACGCTTGGTTATTCAATTAATTTGCAGCGCGGTCCACTCACTTAAGCGACCGCACTTGCTTTTTTAATTAATTTGCTGTTTTCTTCTGCGTGAGGGGCACTGGTGGGACTAGAGTGAGGCACGTCACTTGAGGCTTGGTTCTGTTGTGGTGAAAGGCCGTCACTTTTACCTAAACAAGCATTTGCAATACAATAGGTCTCACATTTACGCGAGTTTGAGCTATTGACATTGCAAATAACATTGCCTTTTATTTTTGTTTTAGTTTTTAAAACCTAAATAAAAGGCGTTGTCTGTCAGGGTTGCGAAGATGTGCAAGCTCGTCTGCGCAGTTGGAGAGCCATTTGTGGAGTTCTTTGGCTGTGAGGTTGGAGTCGGTCGAGGTGGTGGGGGTGTCGCGGTTGCTCCAGTTCCTTTGTGGAGGGCGCAGTGCAGGTTTGGGCAGCGTGGGTTTGTTGATGTGGCATCACTCTGTTAAACTGACCAGAAAGGTAAATGAACTATTTTTATGAAGTATATTTTATTTAAGGTGTTTACTTGACCCAAAATGAAGAAAAATAAACTGCATTATTGAACATCTTTGCAGACATCCTAGCTGCTTTCGATTTGTATAGACATTTGTGCGGGTAGGTAGGTGGCACTTATTTTTCCATGAAAAAATGCATGAGGGGCGCCAAATTTGATTTCGCCCAGGGTGCTCTCTGAGCAAAAGGCTGGCCCTGAGTGGGAGCCGTGCATAAGGTAGCACTGCTGCCCTCCCTCTCATTTGTCCTCCCCGGCTTTAGGCAACATCCAAGTATACACTAGAGCAGAGCATAGTCTCTGGTTTTCCAATCACTGAGTGTCAGAAGGACACCAGGTTGCAGTCCTCGCAAAGCAGTGCATCATGGGAGTTGTAGTTTTAATTTACTTAAATCAGCTGGAATAACTATGCCTTATAAAAACAAAACCCAGGCCTGGAAACATTGTATACTGTTGACATGTGGAAATTTAGCTTGCAAACTGAACATTATCTGCGCCATCTTGTCTCTCCCCAGCGCGACACACAGGAAAGCGCACGGCAGCCATTTTAGGCACCCTGGTCTCTCCCTGCTCATTGCCGATCGCCAACGCGTCCCCCTGGCGCTGCAAGTATCCCCCCCGCGCGCCGGCCACCCCCGCTCTCTCATACACGGGCCATAAACCCTCTCCTTCTGCGCGACCCTGCCATGGAACCACATCCCACGCCTGACCGACATCCCATACATGGTCATGCATCTCTTTGATAACCCCCTTCCTCTGCGCCCCATTGTCCGAACCGATCCCAGGCCATCACCTAGCCCTGCGGATGCAGTTTATTGCCCCTACTGTAAGGGAAACACCCCACATCAAAGGGATTACAGTAGATCAAGGCCCCCCACCCCCTGAGACCCGACCGGTCACACACACCCCCGGGAATTGGCGGAATGTCCAGCTGTGTGATAGCCATCTCCTACTGTGGGTGGGGTGGGGACTTCCACTGTAGATATGTGTGGGAACGAGCTCGAAGTGGGGATTCCGAGGATGTTCTCTCATACATCAAAGTGATCTCAAGAATGTGCCATGTATGATAACCCTGCAATAAAGTCATAAACGTGTGTATAAGAGACCAGGTCTCAGAGATGCAGTTAGAGCACCTCGTGACGATACCTTGCTGTCTGAGCTGATGTGTTCTGCTCCGACGGAATAAAACTTTGTTTCCTGCCTTCCAGTCTCCGGCGCCTGCCTCTTTATTGGTTTAACATCGAATGGTATAAGAGGCGATTACCGCCGGGCAATACTTGAAAGGTTATCGACTGAAACTGCCGCTACCATTTAACAATTGGCGTCCCAAGCGTGGGGCCCATCAGCGACACGTGGATCCAGCGGGAGAGGTCCTGACGACAGAGTGAACGACTGCAACGATCGGGAGAGCTCCTGCCCGATAGACCCTCGTCTGGCAGCCGATCATCCGAACTTCACTGGCTCCAAGCAGACCTCTCTCGAGTGATCTACGGTCCTGACTGGGAACCATCAGGAGTGCCGCGGCAAATACGGAGAGTAGAGGACGATCGGGCGCTGGAGGCGGAAGACGAGAAACTGTCCACGCGGTCCGGGTAAGGTCGTGAAACACGACAAATTGCGAAACGATTGATTGATTGATTGAAATACTAGTATTGCTTATTGATTGTTCTCTTTGAGATATTCGCTGTCTACAAACGGGGAGGAGTAGAAATACTCTCTCTCTCTCCCTTTGCAGATAGTGAAGGGTAGGTAACGCAGACTTTTGTCCCCGTTGTAACCCGTCGTGCCTATCTTTATCTCCCCACTGATTGATTGTCCGAACATTGATTGTTTTGAAGAATAGTGCTCTTTGAGATATTCTCTGTTTGCAAATAACGTAGAATAGAAATATTCTGTCTAGTCTTTGCAAATAGTGAAGGGTAGGTAACGCAGACTTTTGTCCCCATTGTAACCCGTCGTGCCTATCTTTATCTCCCCATTGATTGATTGATTGTCCGAACACTAGCTGTTCGATATTGGTTCTTTGGAGGTATTCTCTGCTTACAAATAACGAGGAATAGAGATATTCTGTCTAGTCTTTGCAAGCAGTGAAAAGATAGGTAGTGCTGACTTTTGTCCCCGTTGAAACCCGTCATGCCTATCTTCTCCCCACTGATTGGTAGTTGGTTCTGCCCGGACCGCTTATTAGAGGTGAACCATCCGGCTCCACTGGAGGGCACCCCTAATAAGGACATGTTCACTAAATATGGACTAGTCGCCGTAGCTTATAGCAAGCTATGGCATAAATATACCAAGAAGGACCCCGAGAGTCAGTGGCCACTGATGGGATCCTTCGACGACCATAAGATAGAAATGCTAGAAATAGCTCTGCGTAGCAATAAGACGACGCCTACTATGCTTGACAGTATCGGCATGTGGCGCAAAGAAGCGACACAACGAAAAAAGAGGGAAGAAGTAAAAGCAGAAAAGGAATTACGAAAGGCAGCTCACCTTGCCGCTAAAAAGTTAGAAGAAGAAATAAAGGAGAGAAGGGAAGCTAAACTAAGACAGGAGCCCGAAACATCATGCCAGTACCCTGTTAGGACCCCCTCTATGCTCTACCCTGAGTTGTCCTCTAAGCAACGAACGAATGACGAATTACTATTAGGTCCCCCAATCATTTACATGCCCCCTCCATATGCACCCTCCCAACCGGTAGTGCAACACCCACAACCCCCAAACACGAGCGAAAGCAGTACAGGGGCCTCGGTCCTCACGGCCTCCGCGCCGGCCGAGCCTCTTGTACTGAACACAACGTCGGCAATAACGTTGGATGACCCTGAGATGAGAAAGAAAGATTCCACCAGAATGAATCGACTAACAAAGGGTGAACGAGCAGGAATCGACAAGATAGTAGGGACACTGGTGGAGCGAAAGGAAAGTGAGGAGTATATAACAGACGTGTATAACTCGTATGCCGACAACCGCAGACGACACTTTGTCGTACGACTTTGTTATCACGCCCTGAATACATATGAGGATAGGTACCACGATAAAGGTCCAGAAGGCTTAGCGGCCCTATATAGGAAGGTAGACATTGGGGAAGAAGGAGAGGGCGATGTGACGAACCTCTTCACTCGTACACTCGAGGTCTATCGACACCTTAAAGAACACAGACAGACAACCAAAGCAGCAACTCCCATAGCGACTAAGCCCCAGGAAGGAAGGACTGATACCATGATGCCCATCAAAGAGGCCGCCCCCTACTGGGTCCCCCCACGAGGTCAGGGAACACATGACGACATCAACCACCAAGATGCGAAGGGAAGGGTTGTATATAATTGGGTCTACCAGCCATGGGACCGACAAGATATTTTGACCTTTAGAAAAACTCTACCCGACTTAAGAAAGAACCCGACTGCCTTCTACACCGAACTAGGTACAGCCTTAGGCTCAACAATAATGACTTTAGCAGATATCGACTTGTTCTTCGGGTTATGTCTGCCGGCTGATGTGTGGAAGCAAATCCGGAAAGTTGACCACGCTGAGCCGTTCGGATATACCTGGGTACAACTCGATACCATAGATAAACAGCGAGAACCGGGACAGAAACCCCCAAAAGCCATATTGGAGCTCCCAGACAAGATTGTACAGAAGTTAAAGACTCTAATCCCAGAAAGAAAGCTAGACTGGTCGATAGTGACGGCTTGTCGCCAGAAACCCCAGGAGGATGTGTCTGCCTCCAAACCCGCAGCAATCCTCCAGATGGCCCAATACTACGAAAACCAAAAGAATGAGAACGATAGGGCGTCAGAGAGGAAGAAAAAGGAACTGAAGGAGAGGGTAATGATAGCACAGTTGCAAGGGGTGACCATAGGACGGGAACCCCCAAAAGGGAATTACCAACCAATCGCCCCTAGAAAGCTACCCCCTAGAGACCATACACCTGCACCCTACAACGGACGGAGAGACTTGGATGGGAACCAATGTGCGTTCTGTAGAGGGTTCGGACACTGGAAATCCCAGTGCCCGGCCCTTCTGGAATTGAACAAAAATAGGGACCCCAGAGACACAGCATATGACCCCAGAAATAGAGGACAGGGACGAGGATACACGAACGACGCCATCAACGACAGGCCAGGCAGACCAAACACCTTTGATCGCCCCCGACAGAACCAGTGCCAGCAGTCCGACTATGAAAGCACCCATGACTTCGCATAGGACCGCCAGGGGCAAGGGAGGGATCCAGTCGAACTCCGTGTTGACCAGCAAGGTCCTTACGTCACTGCTAAGGTCTTGGGCACAAAGTCTCCATTCCTGGTAGATACTGGGGCGACACGTAGTGCGTTATCTAAACGACTGATTCCTAGGGCACCCTTGTCTGGCTCGCACGTAACCTCAATAGGCTTCGATGGAACGCCCTCCACTAACCCCTTATCAGCACCAATCTCCTTTGACTTAGAAGATAACGCCACTGACACGACCTTTCTGCTCTCCTCCAACACCCCCGATGCTATTATGGGACTCGATTTGCTAAAACAGTTCCGAGCTACCATCAGATGTTCCCCAGACGGAGTTCGAGTCATCCTGCACGATAACCCAGATCTGTTCAGACCTTGTCGCACACAACGTATGCTCTCTATAACCGATGCTGACCTGTCCCTACTCGACACGTTACCCTCACATCTATGGGCTAAAACCGACTCAGATGTAGGACGCATGGTGATCGACCCAGTACACATAACCGTCCGACCGGACGCAGTGCTCCCAAAGCTTCCACAGTATCGGATATCGCCCGAAGGCGAGAAGGCATTGGTGGAAATCATCAAGTCCCTAGTCGATGCAGGAGTGGTAGAAGAAGTAGTCAGTAATGTTTGCAACAGCCCTATCCTACCCATTGTAAAAAAGCAAGGCGAGGGAGATGAGAAAGCATACCGCTTTATTGTTGACTTACGAGAAGTTAACAAAGTAGTCATACCTCAGTACCCCGTGGTCTCAGACATCACCACGATCCTCACCCTGATTCCGTCCACTGCCACCACCTTTACCGTTATTGATCTCAAGAACGCATTCTTTTCCATCCCCATCCACCCAGACAGCCGCTACCTATTCGGCTTCACTTTAAAGGCCCGTTCGTACAGATTCTGTAGGGCACCCCAAGGCTACACTGAGAGTCCCAGCATTTATAGCCAAGCCCTCAAGAGACAACTAGATGCAGTCCAACTACCCGATGGAGTGGTGTTAATACAGTACGTCGATGACATTCTTTTGGCAGCCGACACCACTCCACTTGCCGTCACAGCCACCATTCACCTCCTCCACTTCCTCGCAGAAAACGGTCAAAAGGTCTCCAGGAAGAAGTTGCAATTCTGCCAACCCCAAGTGACATATGTAGGCCACCTACTATCCAAAGACGGGAGGAAACTTACCCCTGACCGAATTCAGACCATCCTAGAAACCCCTGTTCCCAAAACTCAGAAGCAAGTGCGGTCTCTAGTAGGCCTCACCTCCTTTTGTCGACAATGGTTGCCAAACTTCAGTCTTATTGTAAAACCTCTGCTTTCCCTGCTGGCTAAAGATGTCCCCTTCCCCTTCCCCTGGACACCCGAATGCCAATCCTCCTTCAAAGAATTACGAGACGCCCTCTGCTCGGCCCCAGTCCTAGGAACCCCAGACTACACTAAACCTTTCTCCCTCTACACCCACGAAAGGGAGGGATGTGCGTTGTCTGTCCTAACCCAGTCCATAGGCCCTAAAAAACGCCCTTGTGCCTACTTCTCTGCCACTCTTGACCCTGTAGCCAGAGCTTTGCCCGCCTGCCTTCGAGCAGTAGCCGCCGCTGCTGTCTCTATCCGGCAAAGTGAGGGGATCGTGCTCTCGAACCCCCTCACTGTATTGGTACCCCATGCGGTTGACACCCTCCTGAACCAGACCAAGACTCAACACCTGACTAGCGCACGACTGACTGGTTACGAACTGACTCTGCTTGCACCCCACATCACATTGAAACGATGCACCACTCTGAATCCAGCTACTCTACTACCTCTCCCTGACACTGACCCCAATGCGTCCCCTATACATGACTGCGTGACCCTACCGACGAACAGACCAAGAGTAGGGTTGACCTCCGGGATACTGCCTTCCCGGACCCTGACGGAGAACTGTGGGTGGATGGCTCATGTATCAAGCTCCCCGATGGCACCACCTCAGCTGCCTATGCAGTCACCACAGCCCGAACAGTTGTTGAGACAGCCCGCATCACACAGCGATCCGCACAGGCGGCGGAACTAATCGCTCTCACACGAGCATGCATCCTGGCAGCAGGGACAACCGCAAACATTTACACAGACAGTCAGTACGCCTTCGGGGTAGTTCACCACTTTGGGCTCTTATGGAAAGAGAGGGGATTCTTGACTTCCCATGGCACACCCATCCTGCATGGAGATCTAGTCTCTGCCCTGACCGAAGCAGTCCTCCTCCCCACACGGCTGGCTGTGATCAAATGCCAGGCACACAAGAAGGTGACAGACATTATAGGACAGGCAAATGCACTAGCTGACATTACTGCCCGAACCACAGCCGAGAATAGGTCCACGACCCATATGTACGTGACCAGGTCGCAAACTGAGAAATGGAAGGATGCTAGGGAAACGATTAGGGATATCCAACTAGCCAGCACACCACACAAATTAACTGAATGGGCCCGAGTGGGATTGAAGGACGATGACGGTTGCTGGCGAACTAAAGACTCGAACAAATGGTTGCTACCTGACTCATACTTGATCCCCATGCTGACCATGGCACACTCCCCCGCACACATAGGGTCTGCCCCCATGATCGAACTCATCTCCAAAGTCTGGCACAACGACAAAATCCCAGACTCAGCCAAACGTCTGGTCCAACAATGCCTGGTCTGCCTCCAACACAACCCTGGGAAAGGAACTGCTGTACCCCGGGGAGGGTTTGGGGTTCCCAATCACCCCTTTGAAGTCCTACAAATGGACTACGTCCAGTTAGGAAGGTGCCAAGGTTTGAAGTACGTACTTGTCGTTGTGTGTGCCTTCAGCAAGTGGGTGGAAGCCTACCCAACCCACGACAACACCGCTATGACTACCGCAAAAGTACTACTGAAAGAATTCTTCCCCCGTTACGGCCTTTGTCGAATTTTGTGGAGCGATAACGGCCCCCACTTTGTAGCCGAGGTTATCCAACTCATCTTAAAGGGGCTGGGTGTAAAACAGAAGTTCCATGCGGTCTTCCATCCCCAATCCGCAGGCTTGGTTGAGCGACATAATGCCACATTGAAGCTTAAGATAGCAAAAATAGTTGCCACCACAGGACTGAAATGGCCAGACGCTCTCCCGCTAGCATTGCTATCAATGCGTTCCACCCCCACCAAACACCACTTAACCCCCTACGAGGTCGTCTTCGGGCGGCCCATGAACCTTTGGACTGCACCAAAGCCAACATCCATCCACGACGTCCCGGACGTCCTCATGTCCGACTATTTGTATAACCTGACTAAAACGTTGTCTGTTATCCATCAGCAGGTGCTGCAAGCCATTCCCGATGTTTCCAGGGGCCCCGGGCACGACATCCAACCCGGCGATTTTGTCTTAGTGCGTAACTTCCAGCCCCGGTGGACGGGCCCCCTGCAAGTCCTGATCACCACCCGAACAGCTCTTCGAGTGGAGGGGAAGCGCAATTGGCTGCATGCACACCACTGCAAGAAGGTATCACCGACCCTGACGACCACGGACAACATCACCGCCCAAGAAGAACTTCTGGACAAAGACCGACCACCCCTGAGCCGCTGCCCAGATACAGAGACACTTGAGTTAGTGAAATATCCCGATCCCACCGTGCCATCCAAGGAAGGGTATAACTTACGACGAAAGGAGGGAACTTCGGCTAAGCAGACCACAAACTAAGTGGAAATCTCAGAGCGGTAGCCTAGTCACCTCAAAGGCCACCAGGAGAGAAACTAAACAAAGTCTGTGGTTCTACCCGCTACCGAGTCCCTTGAAGGTGATGGAAGCGCCTGACATGAAGATGATGGAAGCAACCGGACGTCCGAAGATCCACTACAAAAACCCAAAGACTGACAGAATGCACAGCTCAAAGACTATTGCGCTTTTCATTTCCCTTCTCTTTTGCCTTCTCCTCATGGTCACCTTCTGGATCATGGAGGAGAGCACGCCCGCTCATAAGACATTGCTGACCACCGTTCAACCTACCACCATGAAAGAACACCATCTGATCTCACTTTCACCCCAACTCCGAGAAAGGCGTAAGGAGTTCTGGAATAACTCTTTTGTGCAGTTGCTCCACCAACACAATCTTGCCGCCAACGCCACTAATTGCTGGATCTGTGGATTGCTACCACATGCCACTGGACACTCTATCCCTTTCATCCCTTCACCTTTTTCTGTCCATGGTTCCTGCCTCGCCTGGCTAATCCTCCTGCAGGAAAGCTACAAGGACAATGCCACCTCCGGCAAAACTGTGTCACACTTCTACCATGGGTTCTGGCTGAACAAAACTGGAAAAACTTCTGCCCCCTTCTGCCCTCTGAGATCAAACACTTCCTTTCACATGGACATCCCTGCCAAAGAACGAGTTGAAATGCAAGTGTTCAACAACCCAGCCAGACCCACCTTCTCTTACCTCCGGAAACGAACGGCCGCCACCCTGACAGTGGCCCTATCCGTCATCAACATCACTGGATTTGTGTGCCTCGAAGGCCTGGGGGCGCAGCTGGTGGGCCACAGCTCCTGCCTCATCACCCGAACATTGGACTCAGTTGATCCACCCTCCTTTGTTGCCTCCCCGAATATGTACTTCATCTGTGGTACTAAGGCCTATACCTGGCTTCCGAAAGGTTGGGGGGGCACCTGCTACATTGCTTTTGTCCTTCCTCCGACATATGTGGCTCCAGCAAACCACCACCGACAGAAACATGCCAAAGACCTTGTACAAGCCGACTCCACCGGAGCACAGTTCCTGGATGCAGTAAAGGGACTTGTTCCACTCTGGGGTCCAATGGCAAACAGCCGTGCCATCCGCCACTTAACTCAGGCAGTCGAGACGGCGATGAACATTACGGCTGGCATCCTCGCCAACAACACCGCCGAGCTTCAGGCCGTCCGCCTGGTGGCTCTTCAGAACCGCCTCGTTCTAGATGTGGTTCTGGCTGATCGTGGAGGAGCATGCCGCATCATTGGGTCCAGCTGTTGTACCTACATACCGGATAACTCACCCTCAGTCTACAAAGCAATTGAACACCTCCACAGACTTTCCGCAGAGGTTCATCAGGAGCAAGAAGGATGGTCACTTGGGAGTTGGTCTTGGGACACTATTAAAAGTTGGGGATGGAGACTGTTTTCATTTATCCTAATACCGATTGTGATACTATGTGGATGTTGCTTGGGGATTCAGTGTCTGCCACCTCTATGTTCGCTTTTTATGAACTGCATCTGCCCTAAGACTTTGAACTTCGAAGCGGAACGAATGAAGGCTCTGTATGAGGTGGAAGTTCATAGTATTATGGGGATAGATCCGAACTAAACAAGCTGGCGAGATATGTTAAAAGGGAGGACTGTGGAAATTTAGCTTGCAAACTGAACATTATCTGCGCCATCTTGTCTCTCCCCAGCGCGACACACAGGAAAGCGCACGGCAGCCATTTTAGGCACCCTGGTCTCTCCCTGCTCATTGCCGATCGCCAACGTGTCCCCCTGGCGCTGCAAGTATCCCCCCCGCGCGCCGGCCACCCCCGCTCTCTCATACACGGGCCATAAACCCTCTCCTTCTGCGCGATCCTGCCATGGAACCACATCCCACGCCTGACCGACATCCCATACATGGTCATGCATCTCTTTGATAACCCCCTTCCTCTGCGCCCCATTGTCCGAACCGATCCCAGGCCATCACCTAGCCCTGCGGATGCAGTTTATTGCCCCTACTGTAAGGGAAACACCCCACATCAAAGGGATTACAGTAGATCAAGGCCCCCCACCCCCTGAGACCCGACCGGTCACACACACCCCCGGGAATTGGCGGAATGTCCAGCTGTGTGATAGCCATCTCCTACTGTGGGTGGGGTGGGGACTTCCACTGTAGATATGTGTGGGAACGAGCTCGAAGTGGGGATTCCGAGGATGTTCTCTCATACATCAAAGTGATCTCAAGAATGTGCCATGTATGATAACCCTGCAATAAAGTCATAAACGTGTGTATAAGAGACCAGGTCTCAGAGATGCAGTTAGAGCACCTCGTGACGATACCTTGCTGTCTGATCTGATGTGTTCTGCTCCGACGGAATAAAACTTTGTTTCCTGCCTTCCAGTCTCCGGCGCCTGCCTCTTTATTGATTTAACATCGAATGGTATAAGAGGCGATTACCGCCGGGCAATACTTGAAAGGTTATCGACTGAAACTGCCGCTACCATTTAACAGACATGGAACAATAAGACAACTCTACAACTTAAGTTCTAACTCAACCTTGTAGAGCATTAGGGTAGACCATTTTTATTGTTCTTCATACCTATGAAACGGCACTGAAGGTATTGAAGATGGGTGGCACAACACCGTGCATGCTTGGATGAAAGAGTACAGCTCTGTAGTGTAGCCTATGGTCAAAGTGTTTCTATGTTGTGTGCCATGACCATAGTTATGCTGTTGTCATGTTTTTGTCAGTGCACATAGGTGTGCGTTGAAGCGAAAGCACTAGAAGATCGGATGCTTATGCTTGGTTGTGCTTAATTTGTAAAAGAATGAGTTCCAGGGCCCATAGTTTTGCTCAGAAGTTGGGGCCTAACGCAACTGCATGCCAAGCATGCTGAATGCCAAGGCTGCATTGTCTTGATTCCACCTCATGCTTCTTTACTCCACCATCAAACACTGCCTGACCCTTCAACTCACTCTTTCAGGTTCTTTTCATCTCTTCTTTATTCATTGTCACTACTTTTCCCTCTTTCTCCTTCTTTTCCAGGGCTCGAGTCAAGCGTAGATGCAGGTAGACACTGTTTATCCACTATTTTCAGTGGGTAGACGCCGTCTACTCTGCTACAAAGCTGGAGACTTTCAGCAAAGTGCCATGTTTCTTTCCTACTTCTCCCAGAATTCACAGAAATATGCTGAACGTGTCAGGGTGTAATTTTCGGACACCGGGACACTTTCAGCAGCGCTTGCACGCTGTCTGCCTTTGTTCCGAGCAGCCACATGCAGGCAGGGAAGGGACTTAGCAGATTTCAGCTGGGACCATAACAAAAGCCGGAGTTAAGAGTCCATTAGGCCTTTTTTTGTTGGAGTGTCCTGGCTCGGAGCTATGGGGCGCCTCACACCTAGAAGCAATGGAGGGGAAACAAAGGCTTACAACTTGTCATCAGTTCTTAAGAGAAAAATGCTTTTGACTTTGTTCAGTCCCTGTATATAAGAGATATGCATGCACTGTAAGAATGTCAAGTGTGTTGGTTGCCTCAGTATGTACACAAATAACAATTTAACCCCTTCGCTGTGGCGGGAATTCCGCCGCAGCGCTGGGGGGGGGTTGGGGGCAGCGCGGTGGCGCTGTGCTCATGACGGAGCCACTCCGTCATGAGCCACGGTTGAGCTGTGCTCATGACGGAGTGGTTCCGTCATGACTCCGCCCACTGCGCTAATCGCCCGCACAGGTGGGGAATTAGCGCCGCGTGGGCGGAGCGGCCGCCAACGGCCGCGGCATGACGGAACCACTCCGTCATGAGCACACGGCGACCGTGGCTCATGACGGAGTGGTTCCGTCATGAACAGGGGAGGGGTTAAATACCACTATTTTGTTTTATTTCTTATTACTGCTTTATCACTACTTATCCCATCGCAGAATGTCAGAGCGCTTTACATCACACGTGCAGATTATATATGGACAATAAATAATATGTGTGTACAACAATATAAAGGATGTGCTACCGACGACAATGAAGGTTACAAGGTGTAGGAGTCACATGTCCTTCATGCCTCACTGTGCTACATTAGAAGGATTACAATGTATGAACTGAAACTAACAAAAGGCTCTGTTTTAAAAGCTGTAACTTATTACATTAAATAAAAATCCGTCATCTCCGTGTTAAATAATGTGTTTTGCAGGAGACATAATAACACCCTATGGTACTTTGATTGAAAACTAGGACTAGGCAAAACCCAGCTCTCTCAAGCAAATATGTTATCCTCCAGAGTTATTTTACCATTATTTTTATTCCCTGAGATTTAGCTGGCACGCAAAGATCTCTGCAGCTAGTGCCTTAACCCTATGAGATATTTCAATTACAGACATTGCAACTAATTAAGCAGAACAGATTTACTACCACGTTTCTCCTTGTTGCCAATTTCTTTGTGGCAGGGCTTTTAAAAAAATGTATAAGTTGAGGCCCAGATTTTACGTCAGGGTTGTGTAAATAATTGGCAAAAGCCATTTTAAAATTTACCTTGTTAAATAATTTAATGAGCTCAAATGTACTCATGATGGACCTGCTAAATATATGTAAGGTCTTAAGACCTGATGTCACTTCCTGTGAGGTCACAGGTTGTGATGCCACTTCCTGTGATGCCACATGCAATGTCACGTTCAGTGATTTCACTCCTTTTGATTGCTCTGGGTAAAAGTCCGATAATGAAACATAAGTACCATAAGTACCAGTGTCCAAAAATGAGCGCAACCACCGACTCATATTGAGCACTGGGCTTGGTGCATGGATGGAAAAAAGTGGATGTAATGTGTTCTCTGTGCGAAGCGTTTTAGTGTTGTTCCCACGGGGCCAGGGGTAGAGGCAAGGAGAGCGAGTTGAATGATTAATTCTGCATTCTGGTATGATGCGAAGGTCTGTCATTCATCCTGTCCTAGTGATGGTACACAGCTGGTTAGGGGCAGCGTCCTGGTTTCCTTATAAGCCGGTGACGCCCTCCTCTGGGCACTTTTTCCACTGACGGATTTCGAATGCTTCCCTATCTTTGGTCCTTGGCTATGGAATGCCCTTCCTGGCACATCCCACGCAGGGCAGGGTACAGGAGGTGATGCACAATGTAAAGAGACGCTGGGTGATATGAGAAGGAACAGAGACTGAAATAATATTCAGCAAACAGAGCATAAGTGACAAACTGACATCTCTCCCCAACTGGCCTTGAGCGTAGCGTCTCTATGGTTCAATCGCCTCCGTCTTGCAGCAGTTCCTTACTTCGCACAGAGATAAAATGTGTTCAAGCGAGATAAAAACAGGTAACATATCCAGAAGAAAAATGGCATATCATTATCTAGCTGCTTAGGCCTTGCTTCAAATAGAAAACAGATTGGATTGTCTGTCCTTTTGAACACCGTTGAAGAATGCCAAATATGCTCCCTCTACAGATCTGAATTGTTCTCGGCTAGGGAATTGCTAAAGCTGATAGGCCTCACTTTAAATGAGTGAACTTAAGATCCGGAACACCTACGCCCATATTGGGGGTTTGGGGATGCGGGCAGAATGGCTTACCCTATCAGAATCTTCAGGTGGGTGGTAGGGTCCAGGAGCAAGAGACAGCCCAATTGGTTTGGCGAGTACAGGAACAGGGTCATTATTTCCTATCTTATGGGAATGACAGTTAGGTGAGGATGCCATTTGAGATTTGGGTTACACCTCAGCTGGAAGTGTCAGTGAAGTTTTCTCCCCTTTAGAATGTACTGCGTTCGTGTAGTGGTAGGATGTTCCTTCCTGAGAGTGTATGTGAGGCATTGCGGGTGCAGAAGGAGGCGGGCTGGCAGGATTCGCCCTCAGCGGGGGCCCTGCATTATGCGGGTGCCCCCTACGTGGAGGGACCAAAGCGGAGGCTGGTGGGGTGTGGCGTTGGCAGTCAGTGTCCAAGAACGGACTACATGATAGTATACAAAAGGCTGCTTTGTTGAAAGACGTACACAAGCACCATGATGACGGCTGACAAACATTTGTCAATCAGAGACATGAGAAAATGTGCCACTTAATTTTGCCGATCGTGACCTCTATCCGGGTGTTACGTCGCACTGCCCCTGATCGCACAAACTTGTCCTACTCAAGCCCATACACTGTGCGGGTAGACTCCAATAACAACCCGAGGATGAGCTGCATCACACGCTCTTGCCCACAGACCACAATTGAGTCTGCATCACAGTCTTCATCTCCTCGGCACATGGCGCAAGCCTACAGAACCTCGTCCACTTAAAACAAGAGAGAGCATCGGTAATTTCATTATTCACTTCTGGAATATGTCGAACTTTGTAAGTGACATTTGCACGCAAGCACTCTAACACAAATCCCGCAACAGTTGCCCCACCTTCAGGTCCTGTGCTGACTGATAATTGACAACGCTAACCACAGGCAAGTTGTCCACGCTGAGCATAACTGAGCTGTTTGCAAACTGGTGGCCCCACAGTCAGTCTGCTACAACCAAAGGAAAGAACTCCAAGAAAGCAATACTCCGCTCCTCCACTTCCATGTCTCCAAACACTCCTCTGCACACAACTGGCCTTGCCAAAAGAGTTCAAACCCGTGTCCGCCCGCTGTGTCCGAACACATCTCGATAGATCACTTCACTTGCTCTCCTTATCCTGCCATAGGAATACCATTGCATTCGCTCAGAAACATCCTCCAGAGCCATACATTCTCCTGTACTCTCACCTAGAGGCAGACCCTTTCATGTAGAGGTGACTTGCTTGCCAAACCCAACTGCCTACAAAAAGTCCTGCCTGCCTGAATAGTCCTGCACGCAAAAGTCAAATGACCTAGCAGTACCTGTGTGTCTTTCACCTGCAACTTGGACTTGGCTAACATGCTGCCCCCAACAGTTCTATACAATGCTGCTTCTTGTCTTTTGGCAATCTGATCTCCATCTTCTGGGAACCCAACTCAATACCCAAGAATGTAAGCACCTCCCCCGGCTCCACTGTCTTTTCTGGTGCCTAAGGAACCCCGATGTCCTACATCAAGTCCTGAAACAACCCCAAACTCTTTTGACCTTCTTGTGACTAATGGGGCACTGACCAAGAAAAATGCGTCCAAGTAGTATGTCATGACCTCCCTTCCTGGCACCTGTATGAAAAGTTCCTGCAGGAATGAACTGAACGCCTCAAACAAAGAACAGGAAATTGAACACCCATTGATAACAAAAACAGACCCCAAACTGCACACTCAACAACTCATAGTCCTCCAGGTGAACTGTCAACAACCAAAATGCCGATTTCATGTCACATTTTGCCATCAAAATGCCCGGCCATACTTATTCACCAACTGAACCCCCGTGCCCACCGATGTATGGCGCACCATGCTGCCCGTCTCAGGAATGTAATCGTTGACCAACATGCCCTACGGCAATCACAGATGATGAATTAAACGGAAGTCCCCTGGCTCCTTCTTGGCTACCACCCCATATCAGGGAAATCTTTAAGTTCTCAAAGGGCCATTCATAGAACGGTCCTTCCATCCTCCCTTCACTTAACTCCATCAACAATTTTCTCCAAACCAGTTCCTCTTCATGTCATCTGCCCATTGCCACACCCTAGGACCTTAATAGCACAATCGAAAATCAAACTGCAAACCTGACAACAACCCCTTCTCCCTTTCTGTCCCCCAACAAACCCACCTGTGCCACAAGTGCTCCAGATTAATTGGTGTACATGCCCTTTCTCTTGGGGTTCTGTCCCCCTCTGCCCCTACCCTGCTCGTTGGCACCTGTCCACTAAGCCCCAGTGCTGGCCTTATGTTCGAGAATAGCCCCCACCCTGTGAGCCACACTGAGGGAGCTTGTGTGTTCCCACTGCACTTGGAGCACTTGTGTCTACACTTACAGTACTCCTGAAAACATTGTCCCCTGTTGTAGGACCAGCACGCTCCCCCACTCCCTGTCTGTCCCCTTCCTGCGCCCCACCCCTGCCTGGGTGGGGCATCCTCGAAACAGCTTATAGATAACCGGCCAGGCACCCGCCGTATAGGTCAATGGGGCTGGGCGTTCTGGCGTCATAGTTTGCAGGAACAGCTCATTGTCTGGCTTCCCCCAGATACCATCTGTCAGGATTCCTGCCACAGCTCACCTCTCTTGACTATCACCATATATTGCATGACTCATATCATTCCTCCCAACACTTAATGAATGAACAAATGTCTTGTACCCTGACATTTGACCATATTACATGCTGTTGGTAATAGCTAGCTGCAGCTGGTGTTCCCCAGTTTGTGTTAAAAGGCTAAATAGCTTTTACAAATGTTTTACCATGCATATGCAAGGTCAGGTTTCAGGCGATATGTAAACATCCAGAAAATCCACCAGAATAAGTATCAAGCAACCAGCATAGATGACCTCAACGTGAACCTTTCAGAAGACAACCTCATCAAATGAATCATCAGCAGCTGTTCCATGCTATAAGTAATTAGAACACAACCTTTGTGAACATTCTAAGACACCTTGTAAAGACAGCCTCATCAAATTAATCATCTGCACCTGTTCCTTGCTATAACCAATGAGAACATGTCTTTTGTGAACATTCTAAAGCTCTACTAGAAAGCAGCCTCATCAATGTAATTATCTGCACCTGTTCCTTGTTACAAACAATTAGAATGTGACCATTATGAACGTTCTAAAGCAGTCTTATTTAAAGACCTTCCACACTCCTACCCTTCGCTTAGTATCTTTGCCTGCCACTTACCTGCATCCAGGCTTCCAGGACTCTATATTGCCAGCTCCCTTGAGCCTTCCACTTCGACATCACCACAAAGAACGTCCTACATTAGTCTTGCACCTGGATGGAAAGAAAACAAGAAGAAAAGGAGAGATACATTTACAGACTTCATTTTACTACTCACTGAGCTCAGTCGCAACATTGTGCTGAAAACAAAAGTAACCAGTGCTTTTGTTCAACTTGTATGTACTGTTGGCAGGGCTCTGCCAGAGAGGACTTGGGTGAAGCTAACCGCGTCCAAATTTGCTTGTGGGTTTGATGCTGAAACCATACTCACTGCAGTTTGGAACATTTGGATAAAGGAGCCTCTATGGACAATCTAAGTGAAAACAAAACAACAACAAAACTTAAGGTTTGTTGAAATTTGAAAAGCTTTTGTGAGGTGATACCGTTAGAGATAGAGTTAATAGTAGACTAAAGCCTTATTATTTGTTTGTTTATAGGTACCATATCTGCCGGTACCATTCATTGGACTGGTGTGAATGGCTGCTGCAGTGTTGCTGTTGAGTAGACGAGCCGCAGTATCTTTGACTCTACACACTCTCTCCATCCCAATGCCCTTCCCTCTGGGATTTGCAACCAGAGCAGAGTCTCCTCCTGTAAACTGAGGGCAAGTCTCAGGAGGATTCAGGAACTAGCATAGCTGCCCCATTAGAATAATCCGGGATCCAGGTTGGTGGCTTATGACACCATCCTCTTCGTCCACGAGGTGTGTGTGAAACTCCTCATCGTTCTGCACCCAGGCCCACCCCCAAACATCACTTCCTCTTTTTGCACTACATCGCAATGCCACGTACCTCTCTGGATAGTTCTCACAATACACGCTTCCATAGATAAGGGAAGCCGCTGTCCAATTCTCAATATTTACCAGTACTTTGGGCCTTCAAGATAGCTCATACTTCTCCTCCTTGGAGCCTTCTTTTGCGCACACCTCTCTATGTAAGAGTTTAAACAGTTCCACATACTCCCCTTTCCATATGGGTTCTTTGGTGGCCAGCATTAAATGTGCCCTTAAAGGCTTTGTGATCCTCATATATGGCAGCTTTTTTCACTTGACCTCTTTGCTCTCCTTCTTTTTCTCCGAGCCCTTGTCCTCACCTGTTGTTCCCGACTCTACCACCTTCTCTTGGGGTTTCTCACCTTTACCTTCCTTCCCTGACCCAGTCCACTCCCCCACTCTCTTAGTGCCTGTCCCCTGATCTTGAATCTACTTACTTTTCAACAAACGGAGTCCCGACTTACCTTGTGCTTGCAAATCTGCCCTCATTGCTTGGACCCCACTTCCACTCTCTAGCATCAGTGCCCACCGTGCAGGATTTTTGACCTAGCCTCAGAGTTGTCGCCTGCACCAAAGCCGTCCATCCTGACATTGATCTTGCTTCTGTTTGACTGGACACAGCCTTTGTCGATGTAGAGACCATGACAGGTTGCTGTAATACACCAAGACTGCCGCTCTGGTTAATTTCCCCTTGTCCCCAATGCACCTCTGGAGGTCTCATCTACCACATACTCTCATACACCTCATCCTCCACAATTTCCCCTTCCTCCAATTCATCCTCCCCATAATCCAGTTCCCACTCAGCCTCTCCTGAAATACCACTGCAGTCTGCACTCGTACCTGGCACTTCACCACCATCACCAAATTTCTAATCATACATTCTAATCATTGCTAATCATTGCGAGGGGTCGAATTCCTGCAAGGTGGGTGAGGATCCCATTCCTTGCCAACAGTGTCTCTGAGCCATCTGCAAAGACACAAGCTCTGTCTTCGGACCGGAGTAGCCAGGCCACACTAGACCCTGCCGGCTGACCAGACATCACTGCTACAGCCGAACCAGCCTCAAACCTTTGACTGGTACTAAGCTGATTCTGGCCTGCCTGCCCTGTGCTCCTGAGGTGTGTTGTGGCACCACACCCACCTCCAGGGGCCCCCGTCCTGAAAAACCTATTCTCCCATCCATACCATGGAATGCACTACCAGTGCTGGGAACATGAACAATCCACCACTAGCCAGCAAACACTGCCCTGCCCCTTGCCCCTGATCCTTTTGCATGTCCCCTTTCCCTAGAGTATATTTGGGACCCTCCCTGCCCCCACCCTACTCCCAGCAGTTCCCAGTTGGCTCCTTGAAACCGCTGCCGTAGGGAACTTTGCCCTCCCAGAGCCATTATTAAGTCCCGGTCCTGTCCCTTGGCTCACCCCTATGTGGGGCTCCCCATCGCTTCCACCATCATGGGACAGGGCCTGCCTGCGTGGGCTGGATAAGTCCAACGGCAGGCCCTGGGAATCTCCAGCCATGCCCTCTGCCACCACATGAACCGCCTCCACCACGTGGCCAAGAAGCATTACCGCACTCTCGGGCTGCGCTCTGCCAGGGGAATCTCTTGCACACCTGGGCGCCAGAGAGGTCACTATCCCCGTCTGCACCCGTCCTTCCACTGGCAATGGCTGGACCCCACCAGGTAACTTAGAGAGCATCAGGTGAGCGCCACCATGCAGCAAATGCCCACTGCCACCTCGGGCCATGCAGGCTCCACTGGCCGCTTTGGCATGGCCCTTTGCAATCCCAGCAACCCTCGTCCACGTGGCAGTCCCTGAGGCGGGGAATGCGCCAGGCTCACTGGCACCAATCTCTTGACACCTCCCACCTGCTGCACTACAGTGGGGCCCGCCACACCACACAAACCCCTAAACACACTTACCCTGCCCATGCTTAGAGGTGTGGGATGGTGACAAGAGGGTGGGCAGAATGCCCTACCCCCGGAATCTTCGGGCGGGTGGTAGGGTCCATGAGCGAAGGGCAGCCCGATTGGTCTGCGAGCATGGGGCGGGTCATTATGTCCTTTCCTATGAGAATGGTAGTTAGGTGAGGGTGCCAGTTTAGATTTGGGTTACACCTCGGTCGGTAGGGTCAGCGAAGTTTTTTCACACACACCCTCCTTATTTCTGGTTTAGCGAGGCAGGTGCGCAAGGTTGGAGGGGTTTTCCTATTTGTTTATGCTGTCGCTTTGTTGATCGGGTGCTTGGTGGTTGGCACACAAGTTTTAAAAGTTTTAAAAGAAACGTTGGGCATGTTCAGACCCAGTCAAATTTGCAGGGGGGGTAGGGGATTTTATTTATGGTATGAGATGGCAACAGAGGTGTATGCACAAGGGTTGGATTCAGGGAGTTTGAGTGAAGAGAGTTGTGATTGGATATTCATTGGTTTGGTTTGTGAAGGGTTGCTTAGGGGAGGGAGAGGAGGTTTTTTGCTAGCATTTAAGATGTATAGTGAGGCTACATTGATTTAGTATGTAAGGCGTAGAGCCATGGTTTGCAAAATGCTTGTGCACATGTTTCATTAAAGCAGCCTTTTGCACAATATCATGTAGTCAGTCATTCTTGGATATGGCATCCCGCCCGATCAGAAGAAAGTGGATGGGCAGGAGGGTTCTACTAGATCGGACTTCGTACCAACGTGAGTTTTGTGTACTCTGGTATCGCCAGCTGAGCTCACATTTTAAGAGTGTATACAATCAGGCGTTCTGAACAATGGGGACCGACGTGACTTATTTTGTTATTAATATTGAAGCCAAACCCGACTACTATGTCTCTGAGCCCGGACTTTTGGCATGGGCGAGCTGGGCTCAGGGCACCAGTCTTCAGATGCGAACACAGAGGTATCTGCATTGTGGTCCTGCAGACAACAGCGTCCCTCTCAGTTGGCACCAAAGATTCGAATAAGCTGCTTGCAATCATTTTTGTTTTAACTCGCTGCTGGTACCATTTTACACCCTACTGGTTCCCTTCCTGCCCTCCCATTTTTCTCTCAATCCCGCTGCCACTCTCTGAAATCCCTATCCACCACACCAACAACTTGGCACCAGTGTAATGGAACTAAGTTATGAATAAATCAGGCTAGTTCATCGGAGGTGTTTGTAATCAGATGCCAGTCACTGATTTAATGTGCTCACATTGTAACTGACTTGTGAACACAAAATGGGTCCCCTGCTTCCTCATTTTATTCACCAACAGCAGAGAGGGTGCCAAATGTCTAGCCACCCATGGAACTATGCCAGCTAGAGCCGGCTCTGCTTTGGGCATTTGATTGGAGCTGCATCTCAGTGCTGTGGGTAGAAAGCATGGGACCACAGGAGATGCATGAATATGGACACCTTGCAGAATAGTTTGCAATGTATTATATTTGGGCAACAAGGTTTAATATACTCCAAAGTGGGAACTTGGGCTGGAAACCGGAGTGGTATTACTTTGAGCACGAGCTGACATAGCAACCAGTCCTTATTTCTATGAGAAAATAGTGGATCTCGCGCCAGGACCCAACATCTTGAGAGATCTAACCTAAATAAAGAATTCTGTGGCAGTTAATAATGTCAACTGGAACGGGCATGCAATTGCTACCGTAAGATAGAGACCCCTGGCACCTATCGGCAAATCAGAAAAGCTTGAATATTAAGCGAATTTCAAGAAAGCAAAAAACGTGAGATAGCATTAACAAAATACAGCTACATCAAAAAATACACAGTTTAAGAAAGCTCTTCTATGCTCCAACACCTGACTTCAAATCTCCAAATTAATTTTCTCAGCTTCAACACCCTACTATTAAAAGATTTAAAAACAAACATGTATGAGATTAGACTTGTGTGAAACGTGTATTTTTTTTTTTAATAAGAGGCATATGTTTTGCAAAATGAAGCATATTACGAGAAATACATTTCATTTATATATCTCGAATTACTTTTTTTCCCATGGGACTACTAAAAAATCTGCTACAATGCCAACTGGAGACTGGTTGAGGAGAAAATGTCGCATTCGATGGTAAAACTATTCAGAGTGAGATATTTTCTACTTAAATTAGTTTACTGCAGATAAAAATCATGCAGAATTTTACAGCATGCGAAATGTCAAATGTAAAAAAATGTGCACATCTTTCGTGTAATGCGAAATTTGTGAATTATAGGAATTATGTGCGATCAAGGCAGCATTTTGCATCCATTTAGATAAGATAAGGTATCCCATAATACTGTGTTGTTTGTTGTAGCCTGGCCGTCATGGAACATTTTAAATATTTCATGCCGAGGAAAATGTTTTTTGTACGAGTTGTACTTTTTACAACCAATCTGGAATTCTTTTTGCTATACTGATATTGCTTTGGCAACTGGCACCAGGATACCTGCCAAACTTTCAGGATTTGCTCTCCTGGCATGATTTTTACCTCTGGAGTTCCTGTCACCTTTATGTTTTGGACAGCAGTGCTGTATCTTAGTAAGTTGAGAAGGTAGGTATGTGGCGTGTAGGCCTAACGTACATGTCTTAACAGAATAATATGGGTTTGTGTTTTCATTAATTTATCACAAATAAGAGAGCGGGGCCAAGGAGCTATTCAAGGTCCAGTGTCCATGCTCCAGATGCTTACATACGTTTTCACAAAGGGACACTGTTCCTATAGCGGGATGCAAAAAGTCACCCACGCTTAAGGGTGCAAATAGTCACCCGTGCAAAAAAGATAAAAAAGTGAAGAGGTAGAAAAAGAAAAACGACAAGAGACAACCTAGGTAAATGTGACCCAATCGTGAGGTAGAACAACCACTTGTTTGTCCTCTGTTGCCCTCACACACCCCAAGAGGTGTCATGCTTCATCATCGGGCAGTTTCTCCTCGTAGGGCCGGCGCTGCAACTCCCTACGGGTCCTTAACAAAATGGCGAGGTTTTCATCAGGAGCGTTCTTTCATCATGCAGCTGTAGCCATATTATAGGTATACAGGTTACTGCCCTGCCCTGTTTGATTTAGAGGGTTTAGTAAAAACTTTTTTATCACGTGCACTTCATATATTATTGTTCTGGTCCTGAAGAAGCGCCAACGACCCTTATGGCGGCACAGGCGCAAAACATGTTGACCTATGACCTTTTGACACCTGGGCATAGTGTGCCTCTGGGACAAGATTTTATGCAGCAGTTTATCTGCCAAGGGTTTACAATTCGATTCATGTTTACCCTTTATTAATTTTTTCATCACCTTACACGCACTCTTTTTCACCCTCATTAGACCCACACCCCACACACCCACATGAACCATCCGGCAGTTCTTAAAAAGATCTCCGATAAAGAGACCCTTCAGGGGACCCGTAGGGAATTGCAGCGCTGGCCCTAAAAGGAGCAACTGCCCGATGATGAAGCATGACACCTCTTGGGGTGTGTGAGGGCAACAGAGGACCAACAAGTGGTTGTTCTATCTCACGAGTGGGTCACATTTACCTAGGATGTCTCTTGTCATTTTTCTTTTTCTACCTCTTCACTTTTTTATCTTTTTTGCACGGGTGACTATTTGCACCCTTAAGCGTGGGTGACTTTTTGCATCCCGCTATAGGAACAGTGTCCCTTTGTGAAAACGTTTGTATTTTCCTTCACACTCTAGTTGTAAGTCACACATATGTGAGCCATTGCTCGCCACTCTATCACAAGGATGATGTCATCAGTGATGTCATGAGTGATGCCACTGACCATGTCATGAGTGATGTAATATGTGACGTCATCAGCAGTGCATTGCGGGCGCGCGAGTTATAGTTATCTGAACTAACTATAACAGGGGAATTTCATTGTTTTTTTACGAGTGAAATATCCACCTAACTATAACATGTGTGAAACCTATGGTTTTTTAAGTGAATATATATATATATATATATATATATATATATATATATATAATCACCTAGCCTGAGTAGTGTAGTTCCAATAGTACCCTGTCATGCAGGACCTAGACTGTTTACGGATAACATATACCGTGGGTCTGGTGGCAGACTGACTCCGTACACCCCCGCTGCATATGTTAGCCTATAGGTGAAAGGTTTAGTCCACAAAAGGCTGCAGTCCTTATAAGGCGTGATGTACTTATAAGGCATTCTGTCCTTATTTGGAGTTATGTCATTATAAGGCTCGTTCATATGAAACAACGGGAGCTGATGTAGGGAAAGTGTACGATGTTCCTTGGACCTATATTAGGTTACCGATATGAAATGTAACATCTGTTCTTACTGGAGCTGAAAAGAGCTAATTAATACGAATGAGGTGGTTTTGTGTGTTCCATGTAGAGGTAACACAAAGTCCCTATATCATTCCATCTCCCATTTACCATCCCATTCTCCTTTCCCTTTCGTGTGATCAGTTGAATGGTCCTGTACCTGTCCATCCTCTTCTTTGGTGAAGAAGTTGACTGAGAGAACATTGTGAATGTGTGAATGTGTGACGGCTCCTTGTCTGTCAAATGCTATGCTGTGCATGGACAATCATGTGACAGCCGTGCTCTTGCACTGGAGAATTATAGATGACGTCCACCTTTATGCCCTGATTTTGACAGACTTATCCCAAGTTCCCTGCAGTTTTCCATGGATACGTTCCACAAGCTTTAACCTGACCAAATGTATCCATGACAAACCCTCAGAGTGCACTAGTGTTACTTTGTTTGCAATACCCGTTAGATGAGAAATTTAGTTTTTGTGCAAAATCAAATATACAACAAGACTTGCAATGAAGGTGTCTGTGGTGTCACAATGAAGCCACTATGTGATGTTCAGGCCTTGCTAATATGAAATTTGAACTCTAATTTAGAATGAGTTCTACTTTGTAATTTACATTCTATGTTTGGAATTAGAGTTCTAATTAGGAAATAAAAGAATTCCATTAGACTGCAGTTTGGAACCAACCTTCTAATTTGGATAGTCAGAACTATGGAATGCAAATTCTACCCTTGGAATGCCTCTTTCGCAAAACAAAATATTTTTTCAGGTTCAAGCAGCTGCTGTGTATGATGTCTAAGGTTCATTTTGTGAGTAGTAATGAGCAGATTCTAAGGCTACAGTTTTGTTGGGCACCTTGTCTCCCCTGGGTACCCAGAACTACCTTCTATTGACTGAATGGGTGCAATACTCTTGAAGATGTGTAGAGTCACACAAGGAGTCTATGGCAAGCCAGGCCAGCACAGAGGCATTCACACAGATGAAGACTCAGAGCCCAGCCATAAGGCCACTGTCAGGCTCTGCTAGTCAGTGCAGAAGAAAGATACAGGGTGTCTTCTAATTCTTAGATCCCACCCTGCCATTTGAATACCTGAATCACACCTGTGAAATGGGCAGAGCAGATAGGAGGAAACAGAATGAAAAGCTGTGCATTCCTGTGCAGTGCACTAGGCCCGTCTCACCAGCGCCTTTACAGATTCTGTTACGATGGGTTTGATGGACATTCTTTTTGGCAGTGACATTGAAAGATGACTATTGTTAATTATTGACCACTGTGGCTACAATATCTGTAGAATAATCAAGACAAAGAGAAATTCTGAAACAAATCCTCTGACAGCTTCTGTCTGTCTAGGCAGGTTCAAAATAAAAGTCTGTACGCAAATAAGGGATGTATGACGTTACAACGCACACTTTTACAACGCATGCACTTACAACGCATTTTTTACAACGCATAATCCATTACAACGCATGACATTACAACGCATGACACTACAACGCATTTTTAAAAAATACCTTTACAACGCATTACCATTACAACGCATACTACCTTTACAACGCATACCATTACAACGCATAATATTAAATTACATTTAAGGTAAGTATTAGATAGTATAGGGGTAAAAATTACTATTCTAACTCCAGGGGGTGCAACAGTAGGGTAAGTGTTGGATAGTATAGGGGTAAAAATTACTATTCTAACTCCAGGGGGTGCAACAGTAGGGTAAGTGTTGGATAGTGTAGGGGTAAAAATTACTATTCTAACTCCAGGGGGTGCAACAGTAGGGTAAGTGTTGGATAGTGTAGGGGTAAAAATTACTATTCTAACTCCAGGGGGTGCAACAGTAGGGTAAGTGTTGGATAGTGTAGGGGTAAAAATTACTATTCTAACTCCAGGGGGTGCAACAGTAGGGTAAGTGTTGGATAGTGTAGGGGTAAAAATTACTATTCTAACTCCAGGGGGTGCATCAGTAGGGTAAGTGTTGGATAGTATAGGGGTAAAAATTACTATTCTAACTCCAGGGGGTGCATCAGTAGGGTAAGTGTTGGATAGTATAGGGGTAAAAATTACTATTCTAACTCCAGGGGGTGCATCAGTAGGGTAAGTGTTGGATAGTATAGGGGTAAAAATTACTATTCTAACTCCAGGGGGTGCATCAGTAGGGTAAGTGTTGGATAGTGTAGGGGTAAAAATTACTATTCTAACTCCAGGGGGTGCATCAGTAGGGTAAGTGTTGGATAGTGTAGGGGTAAAAATTATTATTCTAACTCCAGGGGGTGCATCAGTAGGGTAAGTGTTGGATAGTATAGGGGTAAAAATTACTATTCTAACTCCAGGGGGTGCATCAGTAGGGTAAGTGTTGGATAGTATAGGGGTAAAAATTACTATTCTAACTCCAGGGGGTGCATCAGTAGGGTAAGTGTTGGATAGTATAGTGTAATATTATGCGTTGTAATGGTATGCGTTGTAATGGCAGTATGCGTTGTAATGGAATGCGTTGTAAAGGTAGTTTTTAAAAATGCGTTGTAGTGTCATGCGTTGTAATGTCATGCGTTGTAATGGATTATGCGTTGTAAAAAATGCGTTGTAATGGTAGTGCGTTGTAAAAGTTGCGTTGTAAAGGTTGTTCCCCGCAAAGAAGAGAACACAGGAAACCTTAATAATTAGTTAATTGTAACTGACTTCCTTCCCTCAATCTTTTGGTTCTGTGATGTCATGTTACAGACGGGCTTACACCTATAAACATAATGTAACACTGGTCTCTCCATGCAGCCTTGAGTGTTATACGCGTTTCCATCAATCCCTTGTGACATCAGGTACTACATCACATCCCTGGTCCTGGCAGGCTTGTGACATCATGTACCTCATCACACCCCTGGCAGATATTATGACATCATTCACCACTTAGATATATATAGAGCCATAGTCAGGGATGCCTGCAGTGTGAGTGCAGTGTGTAGGCTAGCGTATGAATGGTGTGAAAGCGGTGTGAATGAGGGACTTTGGGGCACCTAGACTGACATCAGACAGACAGGATGGCCACAACAGCTCTACTTCTCCGAGGCCTCTGATGGGTGCTTGCCTGGTTCCTTCAGGGGGAGAAATCAGGAAACACCTTGTGCCTGCCCTGTGATTGCTTGGTTCCTTCAGAGAGGAGAAACCAATCAGCACCTTGCAGACTGCAGCAGCCAATGAGAAGGCAGTCGATTGCACTGTGACGTGGGGGTGCCCGGACCAGTCGGTGTGGTATGGCCAAATAAGAAGTTGTTTTCCGGGGTTCTCCAGTAGGCAAATAGAATTTTGCCCTGAGCTCGACGAACCCTAGCACCGCCCCTATCTGGAGCTGGACACCGGATGTCTATATATCTGTTGGGAAGAAAGGTAGCCCCCTGAATGATGGTGTGAATGGTGTGAATGTCCAGTAGCAAAGGTCAAAACCTTGGCATGGTGCTACTGCTCACAAGTTTACCCATGAACTTGTGCTAATTTGACCTATTTTGGATGAAAGTGGATCGTGCATTGGCTTTGATTTCTTTGTCTTTCTGTTCTGTGTTTTGCTCCTAACTGCTTTCTTGTCCTTTATCTCATGTTGCCTTTCTCACTTTTGCTTTCGAAATCTCACTTCACTCTCTTCACACATTCTTTTATTCCTTCATTGTTCAATTCATCTATGGGTTTTGTCTTCTCATTTGTTTTGTCTTATATTTTATTCTTTCATCCTGTATAGACTTCCAACTTTCCTCATTGCTTTTTTTTCTATTTTGTATCTTGGACTTTCTCTTGTCCAAAATATTTTCTTTTCTCATTCTTACTGTATCCTTTCTCTTATTCCAACTTCCATACATTCTTTATTTCCTCGTTCTTCTTTATGTTGTCCTTATTTTATCCTTTCTAACATTTTACTTGTTTTCATATTGTTCCTTTCACCACTCTTTTACTACACTACTTTCTGGCATCAATACTTCATGTCTTCATTTTTTCTCAACGTTCTCACTTTATTCCCTGCTGTTTTGTTTCTCATCTCACTCTGACATTCTTTTTATTTCTTGGTTGATTATTTTCAGTGCAGTTCCCAATTTGTTTTATTTATTTTAGGTGTTTCTTTTTACAAATGGGACAAGGATATCTTAATTTGTTAGGGGATGACTTTTGAATCAACAATAGAATGGGGCACCTAGAAGATGTGATAGCAATTTTAGATGCTGCCACTACGTTGTAAGCAGTGAACCCTGTCCTGGCACCATTGAGCTGTATATTATATCTGTTCTGCATCTTACCAGAGTAGCTGTTTGAGTTACATGAATCAAGAAGAGGAAACCGGACAAAAGGACCTACTTAAGACCTTGTGTTCCACAGAAGTAGAAAGACACTGAAAGGTGCAAAGACCAAAAATACATTTTTGAAAGCCCTGCATCTGTCCTTAGAGGGGACAAAATCTGAGAGGTGCGTCTCTGCACTGCAAGAACTGTGAGGTATAAAGAGGACTGGACAGTAAACCTTTGAGGTATTCTGAGTCTGCAGTGAAGGTGGCCACTTACACGTTTTTTATTGTATAGCCTGCTTTGATTTTGTGTGTTATGTGATGTGTACAAAATAAGGTGTTGGAACATCTGTAAAGCAAGTCGGGATTAAGCCCTGATACAGTAAAAAGGAAAAAAGCACTGGTAAAGCCAATCGGTCTGACACTGGCTGGCAGTCTTTTGATTTTGCCAGTTCTTATTTTGTTTTCTTATTTTTGTTTTATAGTAGGGAGTGGTTTTTTTCTTACTCTCACCACCTTTCTTACTTCTGTATTATTGTCTTCCACCACGTTTCAAACCTGGGTTGTTTGTGTTTGCCTTCAGAGATGACATGGTCTGGCAGTTCAACTGGATGGTTCCCATGAGGAGCAGGGTCAAGACTGATTTGCCAAAGGCAAGGTCTAAACCGAGGTGGCATGGTGAGCAAAAGAACCATTAATGGGGATGCAACCTGCGTGAGTGCCAGTGGTTAGATTACTTGCAAGCACTCCTCCCATCACCTTTTGAGAGAACTTTACATGGACCAATTGTACGAAGCCTATATTTTCAATCCTAGAAAGCCACATAGCCATAAGTTGAAAATGTTGCTTCAGTATATTCATAATGATTTTGATATTTGGAGGGGAACTGAGGAAATCATTTTGACATCTGTTTTATGGCTCAACAACTGCAATCCTGACTTACAAATCGCACTTGAATGCAGAAATAAAAAAACAATTGTATGACAAAACGTATCTTAAGATCAGGACCAGAAACAGAGTTTCAATACTGTCTTATGCAAACCTGCTAAGTAAAATTCAATCGCAATATGGCAGCTTTCATTCTAGGGCGGTGAGAGATAACGTGTCCTTGTTCTGCTTCTCTGGTTTGGTGGATGTGATTACTCATGAGTGACATCTCTGATTGAGATTCCTGTGTGATAAAGTGTGGTTTCTGTATGGTAGAAGTATTATGTGGTCTTGCAGGGGTGCCTTACAGTGCAATACTGATAAAATATGCAAAGATGGAACCCGGGTACTCTCTCAGTAGACCTTCTCTCATTATACTCTCTAAGTATACCCTCTATCAGTCCTGGTGGAGTGACAAAGAGCATACAGACTACTTAGAGGAACAATTGTGAAGCTTTTCAAATCAGCAACATGGACATAAGTAATTGACACACATTGGGAGGATTTCAACACCACTTTAGAAAAGTTGCTCTGATTTTTATGTATTTTTAGATACAAAAATGAAATCAATACATACAGTATGACCGGAGCTATCAGTTTTCAAGCAATAAATAAATCAATACTTTGCAATGTGAAAAACATTAATGTTACGTTCAGTGGGAAAAACACATATATGCAGTTGATACTTTAAAGGGTGAGTTCAATGGAACCCACTCAGAGTTAAGGTCTCTGAAGGTCTAAGATCAGTTCATAACAGCTAGCACAGTTTTACCTCTTTAAAGTGAATGAGGTGCAGAGGTGCACTTTCAGCTGTCAAACGGTGCTGTAAATCAGAATTGCGGGGTTGAAATAGTTACTTCAGCAAAATGGTACTTGCATGGGTGAGTTGAGCAAAACCCTTTAGAATTAAAGCAAGGAGCTGGTCCTGGACCAATCTAACTCGCTCAGGGGCTCGGTGTAGAGGTGCTCTTGGCTACCCAAGCTGCTGAACAGGATCTGTGGCCAGAAGAACTGGTAGGTGTGGCAAAAAAGGGTAAAAAACAAATGCAAGGTCTTTAAGATGGAGCCACAGGAGTGGTTGGTTCTTCGAGCGGATATATCTCTGCTCTCTAAGCATTCAATCAAGCAGGTTGTCATTGAACTACAAAACAACAAGCCTTGGTATCTTCAAGCACTCTGGTTAGAGAAATCTTCATCCGGAGGACCAGGGGAATGGTGTAGAAAGCTGAGCCTCACTGAGGGTTGGGACAACAGTTCCCAGAAGCCACCTACACAAGGACTTGGAGCAGCCATTTCAGGTGGCTTGGGGTGCAAGACTTTAAGGTTGTGGACTTTGCAGTTTGTGCCTGCCAACTGCAGAGAACTTGTTCCTCTAATTCAAGGGAGTTCTTGTGATGACTGGGGTTGGTAGAGGTGTTCACATTCCTTTGCTAACTGGACTCTTGCCTTGACAGAGTTGAAATCCAGCGGGTACAGGGTGGCTGCCACAGGTGCACCTCTCTTCGTGGAGTCCTGCTATGTTGTGTAACAGGTCTCTTGGTATCATGTCGAACCTGAGGTTCTGTTGTCTGGGGTGGCCCTTAAATCCTAGATTTAGGGAATGTTAGTGGGTGTGAGGCCTAATAGCCAATTGGAATCATGTCCTGTGGCTAATCCGCGTCAGTAGTAACAACATGCTAATGTTAGGGATGATTCACAGAACTAACTTAAGACAAAATCCTAAACTTAATGCTTTTGGTATTCACAGAAGTTAGGATTTTGTCTTAAGTTTGTCTTAAGACAAACTTAAGACAGGCTTAAGACAGAGTTAGGACAGACTTAAGACAAAATCCTAACTTAAGTCTGTCTTAAGTCTGTCTTAAGTCTGTCTTAAGACAAAATCCTAACTTTTGTGAATACCAAAAGTAGTAAGTTTAGGATTTTGTCTTAAGTTTGTTCCATGAATCGGGCCCGTTGTATGTCACTAAAGTTAGTCAGAACCTGTTTCAGCCTAAATTCAAGATTACCAGAACCATCCTCAGTGGTTCACCTCAGCTGCCAGCCCATGGAAGTGGGGTCAGCCTTGTGGAGGTGAATGCCTCCTGCATAGCGAATTTCCAGTCTGTCCATGAAATACAGAGCCTGGGGCAGGGGAAGGGTTTGTCCTCGAGCTGTGGACTGTTAGATTGACCAGTGTCATGAATGAAGCCTATGAGGCTCACTGCATTGCCAGTTCAATTCACTAATCATCATGTGTGGGCGGAGGTGTCACCTCCTGCTCACACAGGTCCATTGACCTCTGGGAGCAACACAAACTTCCCAGCATGAGGTCAGGCTTATGTGTGGGCATCAAGTCTTCAGAAAAGTCCGCCAAGACATGGGAACACTGGTTAAATTAGGTGGGCACTTTCTGAAGTGTCACCTAAATAGACGCTGGTTAGACCTCAACACCACCAGTGTGTCAAGGATTAAAAAGCACACACTTGAAAGAAATCAGCTGTGCCATCATGGAGCTGGACATAGAGGTAATGTCCCAATGCCAGCCCATATTATCCGACGGGACACCAATCCTTTGTGGTGGAATTACGTTTAGAACACTACCACATGGCACTATTTTAATACTGATAAATATGATGTTGAGATACACCAAGATATATGTATATTACATTTCAACTTTGTAGACACACTATCATGAAACCTTAAACGAGGGATAAAGTTCACTGCACAAATCTAATTATTGTTATTGTCCGGTAAACGATAAAGCTATCAAACTAGAAAAAACGGATGCGACCTGACTGAGGTTTCGACATGGTCATATGGGTGCTGTTTATTATATATGCAGAACCACTTCCTTGATTTTGTCAGAGGAGCACTAACACTGCGAGGTCACTGCATACCAGAATTCCTGCTCAGCTGTTTTCTGTTTTCCGACACGTCCACACGATGGACAGCCTGATGGCACTTACCCAGAGGGAATGGGAAAGTTAGACCACCCAGCAGGGATTTTGCAAACCACCCACCCTAGGCAAGACTAGGTTCATCTTTTTAGCTATTCTCGTAATGGTAATTACATTATTCTGTTTCCTTTTATTGATCATTACAGCACACATATTATACTCAAGAATCGCAATGCTGTAATGTATAGAGAAATTGCAGGTTGTGTATTCCTTTGGGTATGCATGAGAGTCCAAACAAATAGCTCTAGATTTCTTACAATGATTCCTTGGGAAATCAGATTGGGCATGTCCTGAAGTTGCACAATCTATCTGCTACCTGGTTAGGTTTGGGGTACCAATAGTGCTCTGTGGGCTGTCAGGATTACAGGCAGCATATCCTGGGGGTGTGCATAGAATTAATCTGGCACAATCCTGTAGTTTATGTTGTCCAATATACACACAGTTTTTACTAGGAAGTATAAAGCCGTACGACAATATTGGAACATCTTAGAACCTACATTTGCTATTACTCAAGTTTACTTTTTCCTACTTTCCGTTCTTGATGGCTGATCCTCACTTTTCCTTTCCCTTCGTATATGTAATATCTATCCTTGCACTCCATTTCTTTTCCATACTTTTAGTTTTTTTCTAATTAGTTTTTCTCCCTAAATTTCTCCTTGCCAATCTTTCAGGGTAGCTCGCTTTCCTCTTTCTGCAATAGATTTCTTGTTTTTACTATCAAATGTGTCCACAGCCATCCTCCTAAGCATATGGTCTCTATACTCCATCTTGTCTTCTTTGCTTTGCTGCATAAGTTCTCCTAGATGAGATAAATGAATAATCATCTATTTTCTGTGAGCCCTAGTCATAGCCTTGTATTATAAGAGCAAATCATGAATTAAATTAAAATAAGATGATTTTAATCAAGCCCTAGTCATAGCCTCTGTATTATAAAAGCAAATCATGAATTAAATTAAAATAAAATGATTTTAATCAAGGGAATATATATATATATATATTGGGGGACATGTAGTTGGCCCATAATAGGGATCGCACCTGCATATATGTATTGTTATGGCCACAATTTAAATATAATTGGCTTGTTGAAATTTCTTCTACATTAAGGTGCTTATCGTATTCCGATATTGATCCTGGGTTGTCGATATAATCGAAATTTCCCCTTTGGACCTACGGTGGTTATTACTCTTCCCATTGTCTACTCTAACCCAGTGAATACCACTTTGTATATATATTTGTATCACTTGTTTGGGATGGGGGCGCACATACACAGGAACTGCCTACTCCGTTGTATGTCATACCACCGACATATTCATAATTACAACATTTGAGATTGTCGCCCTTAAAGTAAGGAACATTATCTTTTATAGCTCTTAGTTTAGATGCAGAATTACAATGGGGTACATTACCCCGTCGTGGCACTGGAATTGTTCTGTGTAGAATGTGACATGTGTTGATTGCGTCTATGATATACAATTTATTAGCTTCATAAAACTATTCAAGTATTAGAATTCATTCCGTGCTCATATTGTGAAATAATATTTCCTTCCAGCTGTTATATGCAGAAATCTGTTTACGTACATTAATGTTGCCAAAGCTGTTCCATTTTACACAGCATGACTCACTTTTGGATTTCTGTTCCGATTATGATTGCTTTAATTATAAGTTATTCATTTCAATTCATTTGTATTCACAATTGAGCTCTAAATTTGGAATGGATCCAGCGCGTCGATCGGCTTAGTAGTATTTCTTCTATGTTAATTACAGGCTTACAGAACGATTGCATTGGCGATTCAAATGTGATTTTATTGCACTCATTTTCTGCATCTTCACAAATTTTCAATTGCTTTATTTACAAGTATTGAGGACATTAGACAAACGTTTTTGCAATTGCAGTCTATTGTTTTGTATTTGTTCCAAAACGATAGTATCTTGTTCATGTTCATGAATCAAGAGGTGTATTTCTATAGGAGATAGAGCGCAATTCCTCAACTTGATAAACGCATTGCCGAAACGCGTTGTTGTTTGTGTACACAAATAAAATCTGTGTACTGTCCAATGGTGTGCTGCTGGACTTCTTCGTGGGGTTTCCTGCTTTGTTCCTAATTTCTAATATATATATATCTATATATATATTTATATAATCACCTAGCCTGAGTAGTGTAGTACCCGGTCATGCAGGACCTAGACTGTTTACGGATAACATATACCGTGGGTCTGGTGGCAGACTGACTCCGTACACCCCCGCTGCATATGTTAGCCTATAGGTGAAAGGTTTAGTCCACAAAAGGCTGCAGTCCTTATAAGGCGTGATGTACTTATAAGGCATTCTGTCCTTATTTGGAGTTATGTCCTTATAAGGCTCATTCATATGAAACAACGGGAGCTGATGTAGGGAAAGTGTACGATGTTCCTTGGACCTATATTAGGTTACCGATATGAAATATAACATCTGTTCTTACTGGAGCTGAAAAGAGCTAATTAATACGAATGAGGTGGTTTTGTGTGTTCCATGTAGAGGTAACACGAAGTCCCTATATCATTCCATCTCCCATTTACCATCCCATTCTCCTTTCCCTTTCGTGTGATCAGTTGAATGGTCCTGTACCTGTCCATCCTCTTCTTTGGTGAAGAAGTTGACTGAGAGAACATTGTGAATGTGTGACGGCTCCTTGACTGTCAAATGCTATGCTGTGCATGGACAGTCATGTGACAGCCGTGCTCTTGCACTGGAGAATTATAGCTGACGTCCACCTTTATGCCCTGATTTTGACAGACTTATCCCAAGTTCCCTGCAGTTTTCCATGGACACGTTCCACAAGCTTTAACCTGACCAAATGTATCCATGACAAACCCTGAGAGTGCACTAGTGTTACTTTGTTTGCAATACCCGTTAGATCAGAAATTTAGTTTTTGTGCAAAATCAAATATGCAACAAGACTTGCAATGAAGGTGTCTGTGGTGTCACAATGAAGCCACTATGTGATGTTCAGGCCTTGCTAATATGAAATTTGAACTCTAATTTAGAATGAGTTCTACTTTGTAATTTACATTCTATGTTTGGAATTAGAGTTCTACTTAGGAAATAAAAGAATTCAATTAGACTGCAGATTGGAACCAACCTTCTAATTTGGATAGTCAGAACTATGGAATGCAAATTCTACCCTTGGAATGCCTCTTGCGCAAAACAAAATGTTTTTTCAGGTTCAAGCAGCAGCTGTGTATGATGTCTAAGGTTCATTTTGTGAGTAGTAATGAGCAGATTCTAAGGCTACAGTTTTGTTGGGCATCTTGTCTCCCCTGTGTACCCAGAACTACCTTCTATCGACTGAATGGGTGCAATGCTCTTGAAGCTGTGTAGAGTCACACAAGGAGTCTATGGCAAGCCAGGCCAGCACAGAGGCATTCACACAGATGAAGACTCAGAGCCCAGCCATAAGGCCACTGTCAGGCTCTGCTAGTCAGTGCAGAAGAAAGATACAGGGTGTCTTCTAATTCTTAGATCCCACCCTGCCATTTGAATACCTGAATCACACCTGTGAAATGGGCAGAGCAGATAGGAGGAAACAGAATGAAAAGCTGTGCATTCCTGTGCAGTGCACTAGGCCCGTCTCACCAGTGCCTTTACAGATTCTGTTACGATGGGTTTGAAGGACATTCTTTTTGGCAGCGACATTGAAAGATGACTATTGTTAATTATTGACCACTGTGGCTACAATATCTGTAGAATAATCAAGACAAAGAGAAATTCTGAAACAAATCCTCTGACAGCTTCTGTCTGTCTAGGCAGGTTCAAAATAAAAGTCTGTACGCAAATAAGAGAACACAGGAAACCTTAATAATTAGTTAATTGTAACTGACTTCCTTCCCTCAATCTTTTGGTTCTGTGATGTCATGTTACAGACGGGCTTACACCTATAAACATAATGTAACAATGGTCTCTCCATGCAGCCTTGAGTGTTATACTCGTTTCCATCAATCCCTTGTGACATCAGGTACTACATCACATCCCTGGTCCTGGCAGGCTTGTGACATCATGTACCTCATCACACCCCTGGCAGATATTATGACATCATTCACCACTTAGATATATATAGAGCCATAGTCAGGGATGCCTGCAGTGTGAGTGCAGTGTGTAGGCTAGCGTATGAATGGTGTGAAAGCGGTGTGAATGAGGGACTTTGGGGCACCTAGACTGACATCAGACAGACAGGATGGCCACAACAGCTCTACTTCTCCGAGGCCTCTGATGGGTGCTTGCCTGGTTCCTTCAGGGGGAGAAATCAGGAAACACCTTGTGCCTGCCCTGTGATTGCTTGGTTCCTTCAGAGAGGAGAAACCAATCAACACCTTGCAGACTGCAGCAGCCAATGAGAAGGCAGTCGTTTGCAGTGTGACGTGGGGGTGCCCGGACCAGTCGGTGTGGTATGGCCAAATAAGAAGTTCTTTTCCGGGGTTCTCCAGTAGGCAAATTGAATTTTGCCCTGAGCTCGACGAACCCTAGCACCGCCCCTATCTGGAGCTGGACACCGGATGTCTATATATCTGTTGGGAAGAAAGGTAGCCCCTGAATGATGGTGTGAATGGTGTGAATGTCCAGTAGCAAAGGTCAAAACCTTGGCGTGGTGCTACTGCTCACAAGTTTACCCATGAACTTGTGCTAATTTGACCTATTTTGGATGAAAGTGGATCGTGCATTGGCTTTGATTTCTTTGTCTTTCTGTTCTGTGTTTTTCTCCTAACTGCTTTCTTGTCCTTTATCTCATATTGCCTTTCTCACTTTTGCTTTCGAAATCTCACTTCACTCTCTTCACACATACTTTTATTCCTTCATTGTTCAATTCATCTATGGGTTTTGTCTTCTCATTTGTTTTGTCTTATATTTTATTCTTTCATCCTGTATAGGCTTCCAACTTTCCTCATTGCTTTTTTTTCTATTTTGTATCTTGGACTTTCTCTTGTCCAGAATATTTTCTTTTCTCATTCTTACTGTATCCTTTCTCTTATTCCAACTTCCATACATTCTTTATTTCCTCGTTCTTCTTTATGTTCTTATTGTATCCTTTCTAACAATTTACTTGTTTTCATATTGTTCCTTTCACCACTCTTTTACTTCACTACTTTCTGGCATCAATACTTCATGTCTTCATTTTTTCTCAACGTTCTCACTTTATTCCCTGCTGTTTTGTTGCTCATCTCACTCTGACATTCTTTTTATTTCTTGGTTGGTTATTTTCAGTGCAGTTCCCAATTTGTTTTATTTATTTTAGGTGTTTCTTTTTACAAATGGGACAAAGATATCTTAATTTGTTAGGGGATGACTTTTGAATCAACAATAGAATGGGGCACCTAGAAGATGTGATAGCAATTTTAGATGCTGCCACTACGTTGTAAGCAGTGAACCCTGTCCTGGCACCATTGAGCTGTATATTATATCTGTTCTGCATCTTACCAGAGTAGCTGTTTGAGTTACATGAATCAAGAAGAGGAAACCGGACAAAAGGACCTACTTAAGACCTTGTGTTCTACAGAAGTAGAAAGACACTGAAAGGTGCAAAGACCAAAAATACATTTTTGAAAGCCCTGCATATGTCCTTAGAGGGGACAATATCTGAGAGGAGCGTCTCGGCACTGCAAGAACTGTGAGGTATAAAGAGGACTGGACAGTAAACCTTTGAGGTATTCTGAGTCTGCAGTGAAGGTGGCCACTTACACGTTTTTATTGTATAGCCTGCTTTGATTTTGTGTGTTATGTGATGTGTACAAAATAAGGTGTTGGAACATCTGTAAAGCAAGTCGGGATTAAGCCCTGATACAGTAAAAAGGAAAAAGGCACTGGTAAAGCCAATCGGTCTGACACTGGCTGGCAGTCTTTTGATTTTGCCAGTTCTTATTTTGTTTTCTTATTTTTGTTTTATAGTAGGGAGTGTTTTTTTTCTTACTCTCACCACCTTTCTTCTGTATTGTCTTCCACCACGTTTCAAACCTGGGTTGTTTGTGTTTGCCTTCAGAGATGACATGGTCTGACAGTTCAACTGGATGGTTCCCATGAGGAGCAGGGTCAAGACTGATTTGCCAAAGGCAAGGTCTAAACCGAGGTGGCATGGTGAGCAAAAGAACCATTAATGGGGATGCAACCCGCGTGAGTGCCAGTGGTTAGATTACTTGCAAGCACTCCTCCCATCACCTTTTGAGAGAACTTTACATGGACCAATTGTAAGCCTATATTTTCAATCCTAGAAAGCCACATAGCCATAAGTTGAAAATGTTGCTTCAGTATATTCATAATGATTTTGATATTTGGAGGGGAACTGAGGAAATCATTTTGGCATCTGTTTTATCGCTCAACAACTGCAATCCTGACTTACAAATCGCACTTGAATGCAGAAATAAAAAGACAATTGTATGACAAAAGGTATCTTAAGATCAGGACCAGAAACAGAGTTTCAATACTGTCTTATGCAAACCTGCTAAGTAAAATTCAATCGCAATATGGTAGCTTTCATTCTAGGGCGGTGAGAGATAACTTGTCCTTGTTCTGCTTCTCTGGTTTGGTGGATGTGCTTAGTCATGAGTGACATCTCCGATTGAGATTCCTGTGTGATAAAGTGTGGTTTCTGTATGGTAGAAGTATTATGTGGTCTTGCAGGGGTGCCTTACAGTGCAATACTGATAAAATATGCAAAGATGGAACCCGGGTACTCTCTCAGTAGACCTTCTCTCATTATACTCTCTAAGTATACCCTCTATCAGTCCTGGTGGAGTGACAAAGAGCATACAGACTACTTAGAGGAACAATTGTGAAGCTTTTCAAATCAGCAACATGGACATAAGTAATTGACACACATTGGGAGGATTTCAACACCACTTTAGAAAAGTTGCTCTGATTTTTATGTATTTTTAGATACAAAAATGAAATCAATACATACAGTATGACCGGAGCTATCAGTTTTCAAGCAATAAATAAATCAATACTTTGCAATGTGAAAAACATTAATGTTACGTTCAGTGGGAAAAACACATATATGCAGTTGACACTTTAAAGGGAGAGTTCAATGGAACCCACTCAGAGTTAAGGTCTCTGAAGGTCTAAGATCAGTTCATAACAGCTAGCACAGTTTTACCTCTTTAAAGTGAATGAGGTGCAGAGGTGCACTTTCAGCAGTCAAACGGAGCTGTAAATCAGAATTGCGGGGTTGAAATAGTTACTTCAGCAAAATGGTACTTGCATGGGTGAGTTTAGCAAAACCCTTTAGAATTAAAGCAAGGAGCTGGTCCTGGACCAATCTAACTCGCTCAGATGCTCGGGTGTAGAGGTGCTCTTGGCTACCCAAGCTGCTGAACAGGATCTGTGGCCAGAAGAACTAGTAGGTGTGGTAAAAAAGGGTAAAAAACAAATGCAAGGTCTTTAAGATGGAGCCACAGGAGTGGTTGGTTCTTCGAGTGGATATATCTCTGCTCTCTAAGCATTCAATCAAGCAGGTTGTCATTGAACTACAAAACAACAAGCCTTGGTATCTTCAAGCACTCTGGTTAGAGAAATCTTTATCCGGAGGACCAGGGGAATGGTGTAGAAAGCTGAGCCTCACTGAGGGTTGGGACAACAGTTCCCAGAAGCCACCTACACAAGGACTTGGAGCAGCCATTTCAGGTGGCTTGGGGTGCAAGACTTTAAGGTTGTGGACTTTGTAGTTTGTGCCTGCCAACTGCAGGGGACTTGTTCCTCTAGTTCAAGGGAGTTCTTGTGATGACTGGGGTTGGTAGAGGTGTTCACATTCCTTTGCTAACTGGACTCTTGCCTTGACCGAGTTGAAATCCAGCGGGTACAGGGTGGCTGCCACAGGTGCACCTCTCTTCGTGGAGTCCTGCTATGTTGTGTAACAGGTCTCTTGGGATCATGTCGAACCTGAGATTCTGGTGTCTAGGGTGGCCCTTAAATCCTAGATTTAGGGAATGTTAGTGGGTGTGAGGCTAATAGCCAATTGGAATCATGTCCTGTGGCTAATCCGCGTCAGTAGTAACAACATGCTATTGTTAGGGATGATTCACAGAACTAACAAGACAAAATCCTAAACTTACTGCTTTTGGTATTCACAGAAGTTAGGATTTTGTCTTAAGTTTGTCTTAAGACAAACTTAAGACAGGCTTAAGACAGACTTAGGACAGACTTAAGACAAAATCCTAACTTAAGTCTGTCTTAAGTCTGTCTTAAGACAAAATCCTAACTTTTGTGAATACCAAAAGTAGTAAGTTTAGGATTTTGTCTTAAGTTTGTTCCGTGAATCGGGCCCGTTGTATGTCACTAAAGTTAGTCAGAACCTGTTTCAGCCTAAATTCAAGATGACCAGAACCATCCTCAGTGGTTCACCTCAGCTGCCAGCTCATGGAAGTGGGGTCAACCTTGTGGAGGTGAATGCCTCCTGCATAGCGAGTTTCCAGTCTGTCCATGAAATACAGAGCCTGGGGCAGGGGAAGGGTTTGTCCTCGAGCTATGGACTGTTAGATTGACCAGTGTCATGAATGAAGCCTATGAGGCTCACTGCATTGCCAGTTCAATTCACTAATCATCATGTGTGGGCGGAGGTGTCACCTCCTGCTCACACAGGTCCATTGTCTCTGACCTCTGGGAGCAACACAAACTTCCCAGCATGAGGTCAGGCTCATGTGTGGGCATCAAGTCTTCAGAAAAGTCAGCCAAGACATGGGAACACTGGTTAAATTAGGTGTGCACTTTCTGAAGTGTCACCTAAATAGACGCTGGTTAGACCTCAACACCGCCAGTGTGTCAAGGATTAAAAAGCACACACTTCAAAGAAATCAGCTGTGCCATCATGGAGCTGGACATAGAGGTAATGTCCCAATGCCAGCCCATATTATCCGACGGGACACCAATCCTTTGTGGTGGAATTACGTTTAGAACACTACCACATGGCATCATTTTAATACTGATAAATATGATGTTGAGATACACCAAGATATATGTATATTACATTTCAACTTTGTAGACACACTATCATGAAACCTTAAACGAGGGATAAAGTTCACTGCACAAATCTAATTATTGTTATTGTCTGGTAAACGATAAAGCTATCAAACTAGAAAAAACGGTTGCGACCTGACTGAGGTTTCGACATGGTCATATGGGTGCTTTTTATTATATATGCAGAACCACTTCCTTGATTTGGTCAGAGGAGCACTAACACTGCGAGGTCACTGCATACCAGAATTCCTGCTCAGCTGTTTTCTGTTTTCCGACACGTCCACACGATGGACAGCCTGATGGCACTTACCCTGAGGGAATGGGAAAGTTAGACCACCCAGTAGGGATTTTGCAAACCACCCACCCTAGGCAAGACTAGGTTCATCTTTTTAGCTATTCTCGTAATGGTAATTACTTTATTCTGTTTCCTTTTATTGATCATTACAGCACACATATTATACTCAAGAATCGCAATGCTGTAATGTATAGAGAAATTGCAGGTTGTGTATTACTTTGGGTATGCATGAGAGTCCAAACAAATAGCTCTAGATTTCTTACAATGATTCCTTGGGAAATCAGATTGGGCATGTCCTGAAGTTGCACAATCTATCTGCTACCTGGTTAGGTTTGGGGTACCAATAGTGCTCTGTGGGCTGGCAGGATTACAGGCAGCATATCCTGGGGGTGTGCATAGAATTAATCTGGCACAATCCTGTAGTATATGTTGTCCAATATACACACAGTTTTTACTAGGAAGTATAAAGCCGTACGACAATATTGGAACATCTTAGAACCTACATTTGCTATTACTCAAGTTTACTTTTTCCTACTTTCCGTTCTTGATGGCTGATCCTCACTTTTCCTTTCCCTTCGTATATGTAATATCTATCCTTGCACTCCATTTCTTTTCCATACTTTTAGTTTTTTTCTAATTAGTTTTTCTCCCTAAATTTCTCCTTGCCAATCTTTCAGGGTAGCTCGCTTTCCTCTTTCTGCAATAGATTTCTTGTTTTTCCTATCAAATGTGTCCACAGCCATCCTCCTAAGCATATGGTCTCTATACTCCATCTTGTCTTCTTTGCTTTGCTGCATAAGTTCTCCTAGATGAGATAAATGAATAATCGTCTATTTTCTGTGAGCCCTAGTCATAGCCTTGTATTATAAAAGCAAATCATGAATTAAATTAAAATAAGATGATTTTAATCAAGCCCTAGTCATAGCCTCTGTATTATAAAAGCAAATCATGAATTAAATTAAAATAAAATGATTTTAATCAAGGGAATATATATATATATATTGGGGGACATGTAGTTGGCCCATAATAGGGATCGCACCTGCATATATGTATTGTTATGGCCACAATTTAAATATAATTGGCTTGTTGAAATTTCTTCTACAGTAAGGTGCTTATCGTATTCCGATATTGATCCTGGGTTGTCGATATAATCGAAATTTCCCTTTGGACCTATGGTGGTTATTAATCTTCCCATTGTCTACTCTAACCCAGTGAATACCACTTTGTATATATATTTGTATTACTTGTTTGGGATGGGGGCGCCCATACACAGGAACTGCCTACTCCGTTGTATGTCATACCACTGACATATTCATAATTACAACATTTGAGATTGTCGCCCTTAAAGTAAGGAACATTATCTTTTATAGCTCTTAGTTTAGATGCAGAATTACAATGGGGTGCATTACCCCGTCGTGGCACTGGAATTGTTCTGTGTAGAATGTGACATGTGTTGATTGCGTCCATGATATACAATTTATTAGCTTCATAAAACTATTCAAGTATTAGAATTCATTCCATGCTCATATTGTGAAATAATATTTCCTTCCAGCTGTTATATGCAGAAATCTGTTTACGTACATTAATGTTGCCAAAGCTGTTCCATTTTACACAGCATGACTCACTTTTGGATTTCTGTTCCGATTATGATTGCTTTAATTATAAGTTATTCATTTCAATTCATTTGTATTCACAATTGAGATCTAAATTTGGAATGGATCCAGCGCGTCGATCGGCTTAGTAGTATTTCTTCTATGTTAATTACAGGCTTACAGAACGATTGCATTGGCGATTCAAATGTGATTTTATTGCACTCATTTTCTGCATCTTCACAAATTTTCAATTGCTTTATTTACAAGTATTGAGGACATTAGACAAACGTTTTTGCAATTGCAGTCTATTGTTTTGTATTTGTTCCAAAACGATAGTATCTTGTTCATGTTCATGAATCAAGAGGTGTATTTCTATAGGAGATAGAGCGCAATTCCTCAACTTGATAAAGGCATTGCCGAAACGCGTTGTTGTTTGTGTACACAAATAAAATCTGTGTACTGTCCAATGGTGTGCTGCTGGACTTCTTCGTGGGGTTTCCTGCTTTGTTCCTAATTTCTAATATATATATATCTATATATATATTTATATAATCACCTAGCCTGAGTAGTGTAGTACCCGGTCATGCAGGACCTAGACTGTTTACGGATAACATATACCGTGGGTCTGGTGGCAGACTGACTCCGTACACCCCCGCTGCATATGTTAGCCTATAGGTGAAAAGTTTAGTCCACAAAAGGCTGCAGTCCTTATAAGGCGTGATGTACTTATAAGGCATTCTGTCCTTATTTGGAGTTATGTCCTTATAAGGCTCGTTCATATGAAAAACCGGGAGCTGATGTAGGGAAAGTGTACGATGTTCCTTGGACCTATATTAGGTTACCGATATGAAATATAACATCTGTTCTTACTGGAGCTGAAAAGAGCTAATTAATACGAATGAGGTGGTTTTGTGTGTTCCATGGAGAGGTAACACGAAGTCCCTATATCATTCCATCTCCCATTTACCATCCCATTCTCCTTTCCCTTTCGTGTGATCAGTTGAATGGTCCTGTACCTGTCCATTCTCTTCTTTGGTGAAGAAGTTGACTGAGAGAACATTGTGAATGTGTGACGGCTCCTTGACTGTCAAATGCTATGCTGTGCATGGACAGTCCTGTGACAGCCGTGCTCTTGCACTGGAGAATTATAGCTGACGTCCACCTTTATGCCCTGATTTTGACAGACTTATCCCAAGTTCCCTGCAGTTTTCCATGGACACGTTCCACAAGCTTTAACCTGACCAAATGTATCCATGACAAACCATGAGAGTGCACTAGTGTTACTTTGTTTGCAATACCCGTTAGATCAGAAACTTAGTTTTTGTGCAAAATCAAATATACAACAAGACTTGCAATGAAGGTGTCTGTTGTGTCACAATGAAGCCACTATGTGATGTTCAGGCCTTGCTAATATGAAATTTGAACTCTAATTTAGAATGAGTTCTACTTTGTAATTGACATTCTATGTTTGGAATTAGAGTTCTAATTAGGAAATAAAAGAATTCCATTAGACTGCAGATTGGAACCAACCTTCTAATTTGGATAGTCAGAACTATGGAATGCAAATTCTACCCTTGGAATGCCTCTTGCGCAAAACAAAATGTTTTTTCAGGTTCAAGCAGCAGCTGTGTATGATGTCTAAGGTTCATTTTGTGAGTAGTAATGAGCAGATTCTAAGGCTACAGTTTTGTTGGGCACCTTGTCTCCCCTGGGTACCCAGAACTACCTTCTATCGACTGAATGGGTGCAATGCTCTTGAAGCTGTGTGGAGTCACACAAGGAGTCTATGGCAAGCCAGGCCAGCACAGAGGCATTCACACAGATGAAGACTCAGAGCCCAGCCATAAGGCCACTGTCAGGCTCTGCTAGTCAGTGCAGAAGAAAGATACAGGGTGTCTTCTAATTCTTAGATCCCACCCTGCCGTTTGAATACCTGAATCACACCTGTGAAATGGGCAGAGCAGATAGGAGGAAACAGAATGAAAAGCTGTGCATTCCTGTGCAGTGCACTAGGCCCGTCTCACCAGCGCCTTTACAGATTCTGTTACGATGGGTTTGAAGGACATTCTTTTTGGCAGCGACATTGAAAGATGACTATTGTTAATTATTGACCACTGTGGCTACAATATCTGTAGAATAATCAAGACAAAGAGAAATTCTGAAACAAATCCTCTGACAGCTTCTGTCTGTCTAGGCAGGTTCAAAATAAAAGTCTGTACGCAAATAAGAGAACACAGGAAACCTTAATAATTAGTTAATTGTAACTGACTTCCTTCCCTCAATCTTTTGGTTCTGTGATGTCATGTTACAGACGGGCTTACACCTATAAACATAATGTAACACTGGTCTCTCCATGCAGCCTTGAGTGTTATACGCGTTTCCATCAATCCCTTGTGACATCAGGTACTACATCACATCCCTGGTCCTGGCAGGTTTGTGACATCATGTACCTCATCACACCCCTGGCAGATATTATGACATCATTCACCACTTAGATATATATAGAGCCATAGTCAGGGATGCCTGCAGTGTGAGTGCAGTGTGTAGGCTAGCGTATGAATGGTGTGAAAGCGGTGTGAATGAGGGACTTTGGGGCACCTAGACTGACATCAGACAGACAGGATGGCCACAACAGCTCTACTTCTCCGAGGCCTCTGATGGGTGCTTGCCTGGTTCCTTCAGGGGGAGAAATCAGGAAACACCTTGTGCCTGCCCTGTGATTGCTTGGTTCCTTCAGAGAGGAGAAACCAATCAACACCTTGCAGACTGCAGCAGCCAATGAGAAGGCAGTCGTTTGCACTGTGACGTGGGGGTGCCCGGACCAGTCGGTGTGGTATGGCCAAATAAGAAGTTGTTTTCCGGGGTTCTCCAGTAGGCAAATTGAATTTTGCCCTGAGCTCGACGAACCCTAGCACCGCCCCTATCTGGAGCTGGACACCGGATGTCTATATATCTGTTGGGAAGAAAGGTAGCCCCTGAATGATGGTGTGAATGGTGTGAATGTCCAGTAGCAAAGGTCAAAACCTTGGCGTGGTGCTACTGCTCACAAGTTTACCCATGAACTTGTGCTAATTTGACCTATTTTGGATGAAAGTGGATCGTGCATTGGCTTTGATTTCTTTGTCTTTCTGTTCTGTGTTTTTCTCCTAACTGCTTTCTTGTCCTTTATCTCATGTTGCCTTTCTCACTTTTGCTTTCCAAATCTCACTTCACTCTCTTCACACATTCTTTTATTCCTTCATTGTTCAATTCATCTATGGGTTTTGTCTTCTCATTTGTTTTGTCTTATATTTTATTCTTTCATCCTGTATAGGCTTCCAACTTTCCTCATTGCTTTTTTTTCTATTTTGTATCTTGGACTTTCTCTTGTCCCGAATATTTTCTTTTCTCATTCTTACTGTATCCTTTCTCTTATTCCAACTTCCATACATTCTTTATTTCCTCGTTCTTCTTTATGTTGTCCTTATTTTATCCTTTCTAACATTTTACTTGTTTTCATATTGTTCCTTTCACCACTCTTTTACTTCACTACTTTCTGGCATCAATACTTCATGTCTTCATTTTTTCTCAACGTTCTCACTTTATTCCCTGCTGTTTTGTTTCTCATCTCACTCTGACATTCTTTTTATTTCTTGGTTGATTATTTTCAGTGCAGTTCCCAATTTGTTTTATTTATTTTAGGTGTTTCTTTTTACAAATGGGACAAAGATATCTTAATTTGTTAGGGGATGACTTTTGAATCAATAATAGAATGGGGCACCTAGAAGATGTGATAGCAATTTTAGATGCTGCCACTACATTGTAAGCAGTGAACCCTGTCCTGGCACCATTGAGCTGTATATTATATCTGTTCTGCATCTTACCAGAGTAGCTGTTTGAGTTACATGAATCAAGAAGAGGAAACCGGACAAAAGGACCTACATAAGACCTTGTGTTCCACAGAAGTAGAAAGACACTGAAAGGTGCAAAGACCAAAAATACATTTTTGAAAGCCCTGCATCTGTCCTTAGAGGGGACAATATCTGAGAGGAGCGTCTCGGCACTGCAAGAACTGTGAGGTATAAAGAGGACTGGACAGTAAACCTTTTTTTTTTTTTTTTTTTTTTTTTATTATCTTTATTCAAAAATTTCCAACAGTTATCACCCCGCCCTCCCACCCTCCGGAGTCAGACAGATATACAGGCAAATTCCTTATGTTTGTAAAGACACAAATACATAGATAGAAAGGAATCAGCAACACATTCTTATTTATCATACAGTTAAGGAGAGAGAAAAAAAAAAAAAAAAAAGCAAAGGAAAAAAAAGTAACAGAATTTTTCGCGGTTAATCGTGAGCTAAGCTCCATTGCAAAAGTGGAGTCCAAATACTCAAACCCCGCTTGCGCCGTAGCTTGCCCTTACGCTTATATATGGCAACCTCCAAATTAGACATAGCTAGAAGCCTGGCTAACCACTGTTGGAAAGACGGTGCTATAGGGTCCAGCCAAGCGGAAGCTATGCACAGTCTTAAAACCGCCATTGCGATAAAAATAAGCTCATTGCCGGGCCCAAGGTTATCAGGGTCATCGGCCCCTAATAACATTATTGCACTAGTTAGTGTTATCTCTCTATGTAATATAATAGTCAAAAATTTCTCTGTCTTGTTTTAGTGTTGTTAATCCAATGCAGGTAGCAAAAATATGAATAGAATCAGTGTTGGACATCATACATCTGGGGCAGCAGGTTCCCTTGCCGCTCCCCCATTTAGCTATTCTATCTGGGGTATAGTATAGAAAAAAGCAGGTTTTGTAAAACTGAGCCTGAAGTTTGGTTGAAATGAGTATAGTATGCGAGAGGAGATAGGCATGGTTAAAACCATCGGCAGATATTTCTAGCTTATCCTGCCACTTCTGTGAGATTTTCTCCAAATCTTCCGAAAACATGGAAATAAGAGAAGAGTAAACATCTCCTATAGTGTGATTCCTATTATGTATAGCTATTTCCACTACAGATATTTCTTGACCTAAAGGCTTCCCCCTTAATTTGTGTGTAAGAAAATCCCTGATTTGTAGAAATTTAAAAAAATCACGCCAATCCAAATGATATTCATTCTTCAGGGTTTCGAAAGATTTAATCCCAGATGGGCAGGAAAGACATCCTAATTGTACAATTCCTGCTTTGTTCCATCTATCTTTACAATTATCTCTAAAAATAGCCCCCGGAAGAGTTGGATTATCCAGCAGGGGTGTATAGTATGACACTTGCCCTAAGCCTAACATTTTCCTCACTGCCTTCCAAGCCTTAAACCCGCTGTAGATGGTTTTAAATTTGACCTTTTTATGATAATTATCATGTAGATATCTCCATAGATACCCTCTACTTTTATTGCCAAGAATTAATTGGAAGATAGACGGTGTACTATCTTTATACATTGCTTCAACCCCCGTATTTTGTAATAGCTCACTACTATAGAGTAGAACCGATGCCCAATAATAGGCTTTTAAGTTAGGGAGAGCTAGACCTCCTCTGTCTTTGGGGAGAGTAAGGAAACTGTAAGCACGTCGAGGTTGAGAATATGCCCAGATAAAATTAGAGAACATACGTTCCATAGATTTAAACCAGTAACTATTGAATTCAAGGCAGATTGCTCTGAACAAATACAATATTTTCGGGAAGTACACCATCTTCACTGCATTCACTCTTCCAATTATAGACAGGTGTAGATTATCTAATCGACGTAAATCTTTTTGCATTGAGCCCATAATCGGTTTTAGGTTTATATCAACCATATCATCAAGGTTAGAGGAGATGGTGATTCCCAGGTATGTAGCTTTTTCCACCACCCGAGGATCAACCATATTACTTTTTTTATTTAATACGATCTGTGTCTTCCCGCGATTGAGTGTATAGCCAGAAACTAGGCCAAATTTACTAGCTTCGCTCTCAATGACCGACATAGCCATGATGGGGTCAGCGGTGACAATAGCTATATCGTCAGCATATGCTAATGTTTTGGTTGGAAATGATTGCAATACAATAGGTCTTATTTCCCTATTTCTTTCCAAACTTCGGATGAAGGGGTCAATGTAAATTGCAAAAAGCAATGGAGAACATGGACAGCCCTGGCGTGTTCCTCGAGAGATTATTAATTCTTTAGTTAACGTTCCATTTACAAATACCACAGCTCTGGGATTGATATATAATTTTTGAACTGCCTGTATAAAACCTTCCCTGATCCCAACCTTAAGCATAGATCTCCACAAAAATTGCCAGGAGACCCTATCGAACGCCTTCTCAGCATCGAGAAGGATCAGTGCCATAGGGTCTCCTGCAACCTCCGTACCATCAAATAGGGTGATTACTCTCTGAATATGGTTAATGGTTGACCTCCCCGGGATAAAGCCGTGTTGACATTTAGCTACCACATTATGCATAATGGGGGCTATCCTATTAGCTAGTATTTTTGAATACATTTTGGAATCAGCATTAATAAGAGTAATAGGGCGGTAAGAACCGAGTTGTTCTGGGGGTTTGTTCTTTTTAGGGAAAATAATTATTTTTGCCCTAGACCAAGAGTTTGGAGGTTGGCCACCTTTAAAAATATGTATGATTAATTCTAAAAAAACTTGTTTAATTTGCTCTAAAAATGTTAAATAGAATTCGGAGGGGATGCCATCCAATCCCGTAGCTTTCCCCTTCGGGAGATTTTTAATAGTAGTTAAGATTTCATCTAGATTAGGTGTTTCCTCCAAAATGTTCTGGTCTTCCTCTTCAAACTTTTCATAGTTGCCACCGTCTAGGTAACTATCAACCTCGGATAAGCCCCCCCTACCATCTTCAGTATACAGGTCTTGATAAAATCGCCAAAAAGCTTCTCTGATAAGTTCTGGATCTGAAATATTGCCCTTGACGGGATCATGGATATCGCATATCAAATTGGAAGTGGTTTGTTGTCGCATTCGTACGGCTAACTGATGACCCACTTGTTCGTTAACTTCATAGACCAATTCATTTCGTGCAGTTGCTTTTTTAACAGCTTTGTCAATAAAGATATTTGTGATTGCTGCTTTTGCGATTGCGACCTGGTTTTGAATTTTAGTAATTTCTCCTTCTTTTCTAATCCCATTTGTTACATTTATCAGCTCCTCTTCAGCCAACCTAAGATTTTCCTGTAAACCCCGCATACTTTCTCTTTCTAGCTTATTAGCCCTTAATGAATATTGTAGTGTCTCTCCCCGAATCCCTGCCTTCAAAGTGTCCCAAACTACTTCAATTGAGGTGCTACCAATATTATCAGTTAAAAAGTTGGGAATCCATCTTCTAATATGGGCACAGTAATTAAGATCCAACGCAGGGAGAGTTCAAAAGTCCAGGGTGTTGGTTCTACATTTTCAGATACTATTTCTAGGGTACAAACTAAGGGGTTATGATCTGATAATATTCGAGGCAGCTTCTCTATTTGACACTTAGATTTGAGTGAGTTTGACGTGAATATATAATCTATTCTAACATGTGTAGAGTGTGGATTAGAAAAAAACGTATACCCTGGGTCGCATAAATTAGATTTTTGCCAGCCATCCACTAATCCATGTATATCGCACATATTCTTCAGAGACCTAAATACTTTGGGTTTGCGGCCTTTATAGATCCAGTCCCTTTTCAAGGACCAATCTGATGGGAGATTAATATTAAAATCTCCACAGGCTATTACGGGTAAGGGCCAATGTGCAAGCTCGTTGGAAATTTCATCAAATACGGCAGGGTCATCACTATTAGCCCCATATAAGGCACACAGTGTTAGCTTCTGTCGTTTTGCATATTGGCATTCCGTAATAGCCCATCGGCCGAATTTATCCGTTTTAGAATGATTAAAGACAAACCCACTACCTTTTGCTAAGATTGCAACCCCCCGAACCCGTGCCCCCTGTGATGTTGCACACACCAACCGATACCCCAGTGTATTTAAGATATGGCTCTGGGAACCCTCAATGTGAGTTTCTTGGAGGCACACAATATTTGCCCCCCAGGTTCGTAATCCTATTGCAACTGTCTGTCTTTTTTTAATGTCATTTAATCCACAAATATTTAGGGATAATATTTTTAACATCCCCATAATTTTAGGTAGAGTAAGCTATAAATTACGCCTAGTTTGTCGAGAACCTGCTTATTGTGTTGTCTTTGCCCTTCCATATTGTCTGGTATATTTTCTCTCAATAATCCTAACCACCTGACTAATCTGTCTGACCCAGCCATTCCCCACCACCCTCCCCTTGTCCCCCCCCCCACCCTCCACCATTCATGGAAGTTGCCTGGCCATCTGGGGGCCAGGCGTTTGACGTCCGTCATCCGAACCCTCATGAATCCGCTGAGTGTCCACCCCACAGTGAAAGAGGGGCTATGGTAATTCTCTCTTTTTTTAAAAAAATTCTTTTTTTTTTTTTTTTACCCCCTCATGGCAACTTTAAGCAATCCAAATCACCCCCTCCCCGAACATCCATATAACCCTTGACAGAGCTAGCTCAATTACAATTACAATTACAATTAAATTCATTGTTTGCGCCCTACAATATCCTCCAGATAGTTTTTAGCCTGTATCTCTGATATAAAACTTCTAGTAGTCCCTTGATAGACAATTTTGAGTCTGGCTGGGTTCTGGAGGTATACCGTTGCCCCCAGCTTCTGAAAAGGATCAAAGAGCTGTCGAAGTCTCCACCTGCGCTCCACCGTGGCATGTGCAAAATCGGGGCGAGTAAAAAGTTATTCCTTCGAAGGAGCGTTTATTGGTGGGCCTGGCCAAATCATAAAGAGCTTGTCAAAGCAGAAAATTGCCAAAAAATAACAGCATAGCTCTTGGATGTTGCTGAGCTGTCGGGGTGCGCTTACTAGGGAATAAAGGAAACCTATGAGCTCTCTGAACTTCCTTATTCCAATCCCAATCTTGTAATTCTGGAAAAGCCCCCTTAAGGAATGAAATCATAAATCTCCTTGAGTCATCCTTTTCAATACCTTCTGGAATCCCCAGAAAGCGAAGATTGTTACGCCTCTGCCGATTTTCCTGCTCCTCGGCTTTCCACATCAAGTCTTTGATAATACCATCATGTTCATCGCTCTGAATTTTTAACGTGGTGAAGTCTTTTTCCAACTGTTCAGTTCTTACTTCCACCGAAGCCATACGGTCAGCAATTTCGGCACAAGTCTTTCCTACTTTCCGGACAGCTTCCTGTAATTTTTTTTGCCGCCAGGCGAGATCTACGACTATCACTGTTAGCCTCTGCTTGGAAGCTCTTAATGGATTGCAAAATGTCAGTTAATGCTAGCTCTTTGTGCTGTTCACCGTGTTCATCCACTTTGGTGTTCTCCATAAGTGTTTGATTCCCGGAGGTTGAGACGCATTTTGGCAGTCTTTTGATTTTGCCAGTTCTTATTTTGTTTTCTTATTTTTGTTTTATAGTAGGGAGTGTTTTTTTTCTTACTCTCGCCACCTTTCTTACTTCTGTATTATTGTCTTCCACCACGTTTCAAATCTGGGTTGTTTGTGTTTGCCTTCAGAGATGACATGGTCTGACAGTTCAACTGGATGGTTCCCATGAGGAGCAGGGTCAAGACTGATTTGCCAAAGGCAAGGTCTAAACCGAGGTGGCATGGTGAGCAAAAGAACCATTAATGGGGATGCAACCCGCTTGAGTGCCAGTGGTTAGATTACTTGCAAGCACTCCTCCCATCACCTTTTGAGAGAACTTTACATGGACCAATTGTACGAAGCCTATATTTTCAATCCTAGAAAGCCACATAGCCATAAGTTGAAAATGTTGCTTCAGTATATTCATAATGATTTTGATATTTGGAGGGGAACTGAGGAAATCATTTTGGCATCTGTTTTATCGCTCAAGAACTGCAATCCTGACTTACAAATCGCACTTGAATGCAGAAATAAAAAGACAATTGTATGACAAAACGTATCTTAAGATCAGGACCAGAAACAGAGTTTCAATACTGTCTTATACAAACCTGCTAAGTAAAATTCAATCACAATATGGTAGCTTTCATTCTAGGGCGATGAGAGATAACTTGTCCTTGTTCTGCTTCTCTGGTTTGGTGGATGTGCTTAGTCATGAGTGACATCTCCGATTGAGATTCCTTTTTTTTTTTTTTTTTTTTTTTTATTGATTTTCATAGCAGCAAGTAAATAGTACTCCAAACACAATAATGTCCAATGGATTATACAGCACATAAGTAGTCAAAATAAAAAAAACAGTTGTTTTACATACTTCATAACAGGAAGATCAGGTTAATTACAAATTATATTTTTAGCATTGTAGCCAATTGTATATAGGAGCCCATAATTTTAAACCAAAATTCCTCTTTTTCGTCCCCTTTAAACAATACACAGCTTTCTCTAATTGATAGATATTTAACAATTTAGTTTGCGATTGAAAAAATAAAGGAGGATCAGCATCAAGCCAGTGCGAAGTGATACAGTATCGGAAAATAGACATTGATATAAATAGAAAACCTTCTTCTGCACGTGTGAGCAGCCTAACTGGATTAGCTTGGATGACGAATATTACGAGATCAACAGACAATACTAAAGGAATATTCATTATTTGGTTTAAAAACGCTTGAACTTCAGAAATAAATTGAGATAATTTGGGACATAAAAAAAAACATATGGATGGAGTTTGCACCTATACATCCGCAGCGATTACACTTGTCTCCAGCAATCCCTTTCCATTTTAATAACTTGGCTGGAGTATAATATGAATCAAATGTACTCATAAAACTCTGACTTTTTAAAGATCCATTGCATAATACTTGGTCAGACAAAACTAAAGCATCCAGTATGTCTATATTTACAATACCCATTTTTTTTTGCCATTTTGAATTATAAGATATGAGATTGTCTTCTAGGCCTTTAATCATTGCCTTATAGATCACCCCAATTCTGTTTTGTTTCCGACAGCATTCTAGTACCTCATGTTTCTTAATTTTATTAGAGTTTACTAAGTTTTTATGATTTAGGAAGCTGCGTATTTGAAGGTATTTAAAAAAGTCTGCTTTAGGTAAGTTATATAATTGTTGAAGATGCGAGAAAGTTGTAAATTGTTCATTTGGAAAGAGATCCCCAAGCTGACAAATATTAGAATTTTGCCAGCGCTGCATGATATGGTCTGAAAATATTGGTGGCAACGATGGGTTATCATATAAGGGCATATAGAAATTGAAGTTACTATCTAAACGGAGTCTTCGTTTACATATTTTCCATAATTGGAAGGCCGTTTCCATTACTTTAAATCTTGTCTTCTTATAGTAACTTGGTTCTAAAAAACGGACTAGACATCTGTGTGCTTGACTACCAAGAATCATTGTATAAATGGAGGGGTATAGAAAATCATCCAAAAATATCCCCTCAAAAATTAAAATACTCATTAGTCTAAGTGATATCGCCATATAGTATAAACGAAAATTTGGAATCCCCCAGCCACCACGGAGCGGGGGTAAGGTACAACTAATAAGGGACTTCCTTGCTCTTCTATATACCCATAAAAATCTAGAGATTATCCTATCTAATTTAATAAAAAATTTGGATGGAAAGAGTAATGGTATAGTCCGAAAGAAATAAAGAAATTTAGGGAAAAAGAGCATCTTAACAACATTAGCACGACCATACAAAGAAAGATGTAGATTATCTAACCTCTCCAGGGATCTATTCGTAGAGCCAAGTAAGGGGTCAAGATTAAGCCCGACAATATCTTCTACTTTAGGTGACAAAATCACGCCTAGATACAAAGCCGTCTTGGATAATGGCAGACCAATTGGTGCGCCGGTAGCTGAGTGAATCATCTGTGTTTTTGAGATATTTAATTTGTACCCAGAATATGATCCAAATTCAGTAGCTGTTTCTATAATCTTGGGAAAAGCCTGATTAATGTCGGAGGTCACTATCGCGACATCGTCGGCGTAACCCAAAATTTTATACTCGATTTGGTGGATCGTCACTGGGGGAATATTGCCATCTCGCATAATTTTTTGTAAATATGGTTCTATATATAGTGCGAATAACAGGGGGGAACAGGGACATCCCTGCCTTGTCCCCCTCGTTATTGAGAATGTTATAGAAGTATCCGAAGCAATTCGTATACTTGCCTTAGGGTCAGTATATAAAGCTTTCAAGGCTGTTATATATTCACTTGGGAATCCCTTCCAGACTAGGACAGACCAGAGGAATCCCCAGTCGACCCTATCGAACGCCTTTTCTGCGTCCAATAGTGCCACACCAACCGGGGATCCCGAAGCCTGAGCCCAGTCTAGAAGGGTAATAATTCTTCTTATGTGGTCTGTTGTATCTCTATTTTTAATAAAACCATGTTGGAATTTTGCAACTAAATTAGGCATAAAGTCTTTCAGTCGGTTTGCTAGTATTTTGGAAAAAATCTTACTATCAGAAGTAAGTAGAGAAATTGGTCTATACGACCCTAAATCCAAAGCATCTTTACCTTTTTTTTTAAATACAACTATAGTTGCTAATGACCATGAAGGAGGAGATCGACCTAAAAAGGCTTCTTGAAAGATTTTTAATAACTCAGATTTCAAGGTGTTGCGGAAGGTGCGATAAAATTCTAGAGGGATATTGTCCGGACCCATCGCTTTGCCAATAGCCAAACCCAGTATTAATTCTTCTAGCTCTTCCCAAGTAATTGGGGCAGATAATATTGTACTTTGTGCAGCAGTGAGAGAAGAAGAGCTATCTAAACTTGAAAAGTAGTTAACCACATCATTCCTTGTACTGGTGCCATCATTCGACTTATTGTATAAAGATTGGTAAAAGTCCCGAAATGCCCCTAATATGCCAGAGGTAGTCTCTTGAGCTACACCATTTTGATCTATTATTTTAAAAATTTCCGTGTTGGCTGCTTTTTGTTTCAGCCTTTGAGCTAAAATCCTACCCGTCTGTTCACTTAGTTCATAACAGTCTTTTTTGAATAATTTGTATTTTATCGCTACCTGTTCTGCCAAAAAAGAATAAACCATCGAGCGTTCCACTGAAACGTTTTTCTGAGCTTCTTGAATACCAATACCACTTCCAATACAGGAAGCTAAATTTACTTCTGCAGAAGTGATTTTATCCAAAGCAGCAACAAATTCAGCTTGTTTTTTCTTTAAACGATGTTGTGAGAAACTCAGAGTCTCACCTCTGATAATCGATTTAAAAGTATCCCAAACTACCTGTATCGATACAGACCCATTATTATTAGCAAAAAATTCCTTAATAATCCGATCCATATGGGATAGGTAGTCCTGATCTAACAGTAGGTTCCTTTGAAATGACCATTGCCTCTTGTTACAGTGTTCAATAGAAGGAATTAAAAGTTTTAGAACAATAGGGTTATGGTCAGAAATAATTTGTGGTAAAACCTCTATACTTAAATCATCAAAAACCTTAGGAGAAATAAAAAAATAATCTAAACGAACAAATTTACGATGCGGTGCAGAAAAATAGGTAAAGCCTGGTTCTGTAGGTCTAAGCTTGTTCCAAACATCAATCAGTCCATTCCCCAAAACTAAGTTCCTAAGGGCTCTGTAAGATTGGATCTTACGTCCTTGATAGTTCCAGGTGTCTCTTATATTGCAATTTGCTGCGATATTGATATTAAAATCGCCACATATAATTAAGGGCTGATTCCAATTAGCTAATTCACAATTGATAAGATTGAACATTACTTTATCATCTAAATTAGGACCATATAATGAACACACTGTAAATTCCACCCCATCTATAGTAATCTGCGCTATTCCCCATCTACCCCATTTGTCACCTAGTGTTTTACTGCACTTCCCAATCCCTTGTTTTATGAGAACAGCTATTCCTCTTGTGGTTCCCATTTGTTTAGAGCAAACTAAGAGCTCGAGACCCAATCTTTTTAACAGATCCCTCTTAGCCCAAGAAATATGTGTCTCTTGGAGACAAAGGATATCAATATTCAACAGATGAACCAAATGTCGTAAGACCTCGATCTTCCTATAATCATTCAAGCCATTAATGTTTAACGAACACATTTTTAATTTTCTCCCCATTTCGTATTCCTAACAAAAAAATTAATAGCCAGTTTCTCTGCATAAAGTATAGGTCAACCATTCTTGCTGCTTTACACCCCACACCCCACCACCAAGACCCCCCCCCACCCCCAGGTACAAGACCTCCGACCCACCCCCCTCCCCCCCCAACACATGAGACTCAGGAACTCTCAGTTCCTGCTAGATGAGACACTGCGTTCACCGAACTCCGCGTCAAATACACAATAAAGAAAAAGTACAAAGAAAAAAAAAAAGGAAAGAAAAAAAAGACATCAATAGTACTGTTCTCTTGAGAGAGTAAATCTTCACTAAATATAACACGTTAAGCAGCTAAACTGGGTAAAGGAGCTTTAGTTTAAAGATTAGCCAAATATTCTTTGGCCTTGATCTCGGAAAAAAAAAATTTAGTTTGTCCTTTCCACAGAATCTTTAATTTAGCCGGGTTCTGAAGATAAACAGTAGCTCCCTTTTTCTGGAAATCTGGAATTAGCTGCCTAAAATGCCACCGCTGGGTCAAAGTTGCCTGACAAAAGTCCGGCCGAACAAAGAAAGAACATCCTTTAGCAGTTGCTTTTTTATCTGGTCTAGCTAGAGCTGAGATGTCTTCTCTCGCCAAAAAATTGTTAAAGCTGACCAAGATTGCACGAGGAAACTCTGCTTCACCCTGCCGTGGTTTCCTAATAGCAAAAGGAAAGCGATGAGCTCTTTGGATCTCTTTTGACCAGTCCCAAACTTTTAGATCCGGAAAGGCCTCATTTAAAAGTCCAATCACGAACTGCCTAACGTCATTTCCCTCTTTCTTTTCTGGAATCCCAAGAAAACGCAAATTATTCCTGCGAGCCTGATTTCCGAGATCTGATAGTTTATAAGAAAGGTCATCCTTAAGGCCTTTGACAGCTTCAAGTTCTTGCTTCTGAGATTTCATTTCTTCTTCTAGTGCCAAAATGCGAGCCTCGGCTTCTGTCACTCTATCCGCTGTTTCAGAGGTAAGTTTGATTGCACGGCGAACAGTATTTTTCAGTTTTGTGCAAGTGGCCTGGGTACGAAGGTTTTCTGATTTAGTTTCTGCCCGATGAGCCATCATGGTGTCGTAGATGGTGGACAGGGTGATTTCAGGAGGTGTTTCCATCGGAGAATTTGTTTCTGGAAAAGTAGCAGACCTCTCTGAGCTTACAACCCCGGTCTGGACATCAAAACTATTCTCATCAAGAGAAACAGGCAGAGCTTTCTCAGCATTTTTGGAGATATGTTTATTAGAGACAATATTATGAGCGCTCCTCTTCTTACGTTTCTTCAATGTAGCCATACTATCATTGGGTGACACTAGAAAAGATTGACCAGCCTCTTCATCTTCATCTTCGTCTTCACCTTCGCCCGAAAAACTGTTTTCTTCCGTATTGTCCGCCCACTCCCTCCTTTCACTTGAACTTTCATCAGATGAATGGTCCGACAAAGAATAAAAGTTTTCCGGAGCCTCTTGGGACTTTAAACCTTCCGCCATGTGGTCTGCTTTTATACCAGCAGAAGACTCGCTGAGCATTATATCCTGCAGCGGGTCAGTTTGGCCATCATCTGCCATAACTCTCTGTGAGTCCCGGGCCCTGAGATTCGCACTTGCTACTGTTGCATCTGTGGCCTCAGACGTCACTTCAACCGAGGTAACATTGTTGCAATCCAGGACTGCAGCCTCCGTAATAACAAGCGTTGAGGATGTAGTTGCAGTATGCTTAGGTATTTTTTTATAAAAAAAACCATGGAATGGGAGAGCGTTTTGTTTTAAAGAGCTTTGAGGTGCGGATTTAGATGTGCTTTTGCATGTCTGATCTCCCAAAGCGTCATCCACACCATCGTTACCATCAGAAAGTTCATGCTCTTTTGTAAGTGTAGATTCAGTTACAGTATTTTTAACTATAGGTGGTCTCTCATCCACCGGTAACTTTACCTTTACACTACGGGTCTGGACTTTCGTTTGCGGTTTCTGCACTCTCTGCGGCATTTCCCCTCCTCCTTGTAAAACGCTGCTCCCACTCTTTCTCCCGTGGGCAACCAGGAACCGACTTCCCGCCAAAGATCCTAGGAGACGCCACAGAACGAAGCGCTCGCGGGACCGGAACACACCGAAGACGTCAAGCAGCATCCGTTAACAAGCTGTGCTCAGCGTGCTCAGCGTTCGATGCCTCGGAGGACAGCCAGCCAGGCAATCAGCAATCAGTAATCTCCGTGATGGAGTGCCCGGAACGGACACGCCGCTGAAGTCGGAAAATCGCTGAAGTCACCACAGTTGCCGGAGTTTAAAAGTTTGTAGGTTCCTTTATCACGGTTAGTGCTCAAATAAATGTTCTCTGTTTTAAAAGAGGAAGATTCGTAATGAATTCAACCCCTCGTCGACATGCTTTTTTCTCTTTTCTTCCAAAAACGCGGAGCCGGGGAACAGAGCTGCTTACACAGCCCGCATCGCAGCCGCCATCTTGCCTCTCCCCACACCTCTCTGATTGAGATTCCTGTGTGATAAAGTGTGGTTTCTGTATGGTAGAAGTATTATGTGGTCTTGCAGGGGTGCCTTACAGTGCAATACTGATGAAATATTCAAAGATGGAACCCGGGTACTCTCTCAGTAGACCTTCTCTCATTATACTCTCTAAGAATACCCTCTATCAGTCCTGGTGGAGTGACAAAGAGCATACAGAAAGCCACATAGCCATAAGTTGAAAATGTTGCTTCAGTATATTCATAACGATTTTGATATTTGGAGGGGAACTGAGGAAATCATTTTGGCATCTGTTTTATCGCTCAACAACTGCAATCCTGACTTACAGATCGCACGTGAATGCAGAAATAAAAAGACTATTGTATGACAAAACGTATCTTAAGATCAGGACCAGAAACAGAGTTTCAATACTGCCTTATGCAAACCTGCTAAGTAAAATTCAATCACAATATGGTAGCTTTCATTCTAGGGCGGTGAGAGATAACTTGTCCTTGTTCTGCTTCTCTGGTTTGGTGGATGTGCTTAGTCATGAGTGACATCTCCGATTGAGATTCCTGTGTGATAAAGTGTGGTTTCTGTATGGTAGAAGTATTATGTGGTCTTGCAGGGGTGCCTTTACAGTGCAATACTGATAAAATATGCAAAGATGGAACCCAGGTACTCTCTCAGTAGACCTTCTCTCATTATACTCTCTAAGTATACCCTCTATCAGTCCTGGTGGAGTGACAAAGAGCATACAGACTACTTAGAGGAACAATTGTGAAGCTTTTCAAATCAGCAACATGGACATAAGTAATTGACACACATTGGGAGGATTTCAACACCACTTTAGAAAAGTTGCTCTGATTTTTATGTATTTTTAGATACAAACATGAAATCAATACATACAGTATGACCGGAGCTATCAGTTTTCAAGCAATAAATAAATCAATACTTTGCAATGTGAAAAACATTAATGTTACGTTCAGTGGGAAAAACACATATATGCAGTTGATACTTTAAAGGGTGAGTTCAATGGAACCCACTCAGAGTTAAGGTCTCTGAAGGTCTAAGATCAGTTCATAACAGCTAGCACAGTTTTACCTCTTTAAAGTGAATGAGGTGCAGAGGTGCACTTTCAGCTGTCAAACGGAGCTGTAAATCAGAATTGCGGGGTTGAAATAGTTACTTCAGCAAAATGGTACTTGCATGGGTGAGTTGAGCAAAACCCTTTAGAATTAAAGCAAGGAGCTGGTCCTGGACCAATCTAACTCGCTCAGGGGCTCGGGTGTAGAGGTGCTCTTGGCTACCCAAGCTGCTGAACAGGATCTGTGGCCAGAAGAACTGGTAGGTGTGGCAAAAAAGGGTAAAAAACAAATGTAAGGTCTTTAAGATGGAGCCACAGGAGTGGTTGGTTCTTCGAGCGGATATATCTCTGCTCTCTAAGCATTCAATCAAGCAGGTTGTCATTGAACTACAAAACAACAAGCCTTGGTATCTTCAAGCACTCTGGTTAGAGAAATCTTTATCCGGAGGACCAGGTGAATGGTGTAGAAAGCTGAGCCTCACTGAGGGGACAACAGTTCCCAGAAGCCACCTACACAAGGACTTGAAGCAGCCATTTCAGGTGGCTTGGGGTGCAAGACTTTAAGGTTGTGGACTTTGCAGTTTGTGCCTGCCAACTGCAGGGGACTTGTTCCTCTAATTCAAGGGAGTTCTTGTGATGACTGTGGTTGGTAGAGGTGTTCACATTCCTTTGCTAACTGGACTCTTGCCTTGACCGAGTTGAAATCCAGCGGGTACAGGGTGGCTGCCACAGGTGCACCTCTCTTCGTGGAGTCCTGCTATGTTGTGTAACAGGTCTCTTGGTATCATGTCGAACCTGAGGTTCTGGTGTCTGGGGTGGCCCTTAAATCCTAGATTTAGGGAATGTTAGTGGGTGTGAGGCCTAATAGCCAATTGGAATCATGTCCTGTGGCTAATCCGCGTCAGTAGTAACAACATGCTAATGTTAGGGATGATTCACAGAACTAACTTAAGACAAAATCCTAAACCTAGTGCTTTTGGTATTCACAGAAGTTAGGATTTTGTCTTAAGTTTGTCTTAAGACAGGCTTAAGACAGATTTAGGACAGACTTAAGACAAAATCCTAACTTAAGTCTGTCTTAAGTCTGTCTTAAGTCTGTCTTAAGACAAAATCCTAACTTTTGTGAATACCAAAAGTAGTAAGTTTAGGATTTTGTCTTAAGTTTGTTCCGTGAATGGGGCCCGTTGTATGTCACTAAAGTTAGTCAGAACCTGTTTCAGCCTAAATTCAAGATTACCAGAACCATCCTCAGTGGTTCACCTCAGCTGTCAGCCCATGGAAGTGGGGTCAGCCTTGTGGAGGTGAATGCCTCCTGCATAGCGAGTTTCCAGTCTGTCCATGAAATACAGAGCCTGGGGCAGGGGAAGGGTTTGTCCTCGAGCTGTGGACTGTTAGATTGACCAGTGTCATGAATGAAGCCTATGAGGCTCACTGCATTGCCAGTTCAATTCACTAATCATCATGTGTGGGCGGAGGTGTCACCTCCTGCTCACACAGGTCCATTGTCTCTGACCTCTGGGAGCAACACAAACTTCCCAGCATGAGGTCAGGCTTATGTGTGGGCATCCAGTCTTCAGAAAAGTCAGCCAAGACATGGGAACACTGGTTAAATTAGGTGGGCACTTTCTGAAGTGTCACCTAAATAGACGCCGGTTAGACCTCAACACCACCAGTGTGTCAAGGATTAAAAAGCACACACTTGAAAGAAATCAGCTGTGCCATCATGGAGCTGGACATAGAGGTAATGTCCCAATGCCAGCCCATATTATCCGACGGGACACCAATCCTTTGTGGTGGAATTACGTTTAGAACACTACCATATGGCACTATTTTAATATTGATAAATATGATGTTGAGATACACCAAGATATATGTATATTACATTTCAACTTTGTAGACACACTATCATGAAACCTTAAACGAGGGATAAAGTTCACTGCACAAATCTAATTATTGTTATTGTCCGGTAAACGATAAAGCTATCAAACTAGAAAAAACGGTTGCGACCTGACTGAGGTTTCGACATGGTCATATGGGTGCTGTTTATTATATATGCAGAACCACTTCCTTGATTTGGTCAGAGGAGCACTAACACTGCGAGGTCACTGCATACCAGAATTCCTGCTCAGCTGTTTTCTGTTTTCCGACACGTCCACACGATGGACAGCCTGATGGCACTTACCCAGAGGGAATGGGAAAGTTAGACCACCCAGCAGGGATTTTGCAAACCACCCACCCTAGGCAAGACTAGGTTCATCTTTTTAGCTATTCTCGTAATGGTAATTACATTATTCTGTTTCCTTTTATTGATCATTACAGCACACATATTATACTCAAGAATCGCAATGCTGTAATGTATAGAGAAATTGCAGGTTGTGTATTACTTTGGGTATGCATGAGAGTCCAAACAAATAGCTCTAGATTTCTTACAATGATTCCTTGGGAAATCAGATTGGGCATGTCCTGAAGTTGCACAATCTATCTGCTACCTGGTTAGGTTTGGGGTACCAATAGTGCTCTGTGGGCTGGCAGGATTACAGGCAGCATATCCTGGGGGTGTGCATAGAATTAATCTGGCACAATCCTGTACTTTATGTTGTCCAATATACACACAGTTTTTACTAGGAAGTATAAAGCCGTACGACAATATTGGAACATCTTAGAACCTACATTTGCTATTACTCAAGTTTACTTTTTCCTACTTTCCGTTCTTGATGGCTGATCCTCACTTTTCCTTTCCCTTCGTATATGTAATATCTATCCTTGCACTCCATTTCTTTTCCATACTTTTAGTTTTTTTCTAATTAGTTTTTCTCCCTAAATTTCTCCTTGCCAATCTTTCAGGGTAGCTCGCTTTCCTCTTTCTGCAATAGATTTCTTGTTTTTACTATCAAATGTGTCCACAGCCATCCTCCTAAGCATATGGTCTCTATACTCCATCTTGTCTTCTTTGCTTTGCTGCATAAGTTCTCCTAGATGAGATAAATGAATAATCGTCTATTTTCTGTGAGCCCTAGTCATAGCCTTGTATTATAAAAGCAAATCATGAATTAAATTAAAATAAGATGATTTTAATCAAGCCCTAGTCATAGCCTCTGTATTATAAAAGCAAATCATGAATTAAATTAAAATAAAATGATTTTAATCAAGGGAATATCTGTATATATATTGGGGGACATGTAGTGGGCCCATAATAGGGATCGCACCTGCATATATGTATTGTTATGGCCACAATTTAAATATAATTGGCTTGTTGAAATTTCTTTACAGTAAGGTGCTTATCGTATTCCGATATTGATCCTGGGTTGTCGATATAATCGAAATTTCCCTTTTGGACCTACAGTGGTTATTAATCTTCCCATTGTCTACTCTAACCCAGTGAATACCACTTTGTATATATATTTGTATCACTTGTTTGGGATGGGGGGCGCACATACACAGGAACTGCCTACTCCGTTGTATGTCATACCACGGACATATTCATAATTACAACATTTGAGATTGTCGCCCTTAAAGTAAGGAACATTATCTTTTATAGCTCTTAGTTTAGATGCAGAATTACAATGGGGTACATTACCCCGTCGTGGCACTGTAATTGTTCTGTGTAGAATGTGACATGTGTTGATTGCGTCTATGATATACAATTTATTAGCTTCATAAAACTATTCAAGTATTAGAATTCATTCCATGCTCATATTGTGAAATAATATTTCCTTCCAGCTGGTATATGCAGAAATCTGTTTACGTACATTAATGTTGCCAAATCTGTTCCATTTTACACAGCATGACTCACTTTTGGATTTCTGTTCCGTTTATGATTGCTTTAATTATAAGTTATTCATTTCAATTCATTTGTATTCACAATTGAGCTCTAAATTTGGAATGGATCCAGCGCGTCGATCGGCTTAGTAGTATTTCTTCTATGTTAATTACAGGCTTACAGAACGATTGCATTGGCGATTCAAATGTGATTTTATTGCACTCATTTTCTGCATCTTCACAAATTTTCAATTGCTTTATTTATAAGTATTGAGGACATTAGACAAACGTTTTTGCCATTGCAGTCTATTGTTTTGTATTTGTTCCAAAACGATAGTATCTTGTTTATGTTCATGAATCAAGAGGTGTATTTCTATAGGAGATAGAGCGCAATTCCTCAACTTGATAAAGGCATTGCCGAAACGCGTTGTTGCTTGTGTACACAAATAAAATCTGTGTACTGTCCTCTGGTGTGCTGCTGGACTTCTTCGTGGGGTTTCCTGCTTTGTTCCTGCTTTCTGCAATATATATATATTTATATATATATATATATATATATATATATATATATATATATATATATATATATATATATATATATATATAATCACCTAGCCTGAGTAGTGTAGTACCCGGTCATGCAGGACCTAGACTGTTTACGGATAACATATACCGTGGGTCTGGTGGCAGACTGACTCCGTACACCCCCACTGCATATGTTAGCCTATAGGTGAAAGGTTTAGTCCACAAAAGGCTGCAGTCCTTATAAGGCGTGATGTACTTATAAGGCATTCTGTCCTTATTTGGAGTTATGTCCTTATAAGGCTCGTTCATATGAAACAACGGGAGCTGATGTAGGGAAAGTGTACGATGTTCCTTGGACCTATATTAGGTTACCGATATGAAATATAACATCTGTTCTTACTGGAGCTGAAAAGAGCTAATTAATACGAATGAGGTGGTTTTGTGTGTTCCATGTAGAGGTAACACGAAGTCCCTATATCATTCCATCTCCCATTTACCATCCCATTCTCCTTTCCCTTTCGTGTGATCAGTTGAATGGTCCTGTACCTGTCCATCCTCTTCTTTGGTGAAGAAGTTGACTGAGACAACATTGTGAATGTGTGAATATGTGACGGCTCCTTGACTGTCAAATGCTATGCTGTGCATGGACAGTCATGTGACAGCCGTGCTCTTGCACTGGAGAATTATAGCTGACGTCCACCTTTATGCCCTGATTTTGACAGACTTATCCAAAGTTCCCTGCAGTTTTCCATGGACACGTTCCACAAGCTTTAACCTGACCAAATGTATCCATGACAAACCCTGAGAGTGCACTAGTGTTACTTTGTTTGCAATACCCGTTAGATCAGAAATTTAGTTTTTGTGCAAAATCAAATATACAACAAGACTTGCAATGAAGGTGTCTGTGGTGTCACAATGAAGCCACTATGTGATGTTCAGGCCTTGCTAATATGAAATTTGAACTCTAATTTAGAATGAGTTCTACTTTGTAATTTACATTCTATGTTTGGAATTAGAGTTCTAATTAGGAAATAAAAGAATTCCATTAGACTGCAGATTGGAACCAACCTTCTAATTTGGATAGTCAGAACTATGGAATGCAAATTCTACCCTTGGAATGCCTCTTGCACAAAACAAAATGTTTTTTCAGGTTCAAGCAGCAGCTGTGTATGATGTCTAAGGTTCATTTTGTGAGTACTAATGAGCAGATTCTAAGGCTACAGTTTTGTTGGGCACCTTGTCTCCCCTGGGTACCCAGAACTACCTTCTATCGACTGAATGGGTGCAATGCTCTTGAAGCTGTGTAGAGTCACACAAGGAGTCTATGGCAAGCCAGGCCAGCACAGAGGCATTCACACAGATGAAGACTCAGAGCCCAGCCATAAGGCCACTGTCAGGCTCTGCTAGTCAGTGCAGAAGAAAGATACAGGGTGTCTTCTAATTCTTAGATCCCACCCTGCCATTTGAATACCTGAATCACACCTGTGAAATGGGCAGAGCAGATAGGAGGAAACAGAATGAAAAGCTGTGCATTCCTGTGCAGTGCACTAGGCCCGTCTCACCAGCGCCTTTACAGATTCTGTTACGATGGGTTTGAAGGACATTCTTTTTGGCAGCGACATTGAAAGATGACTATTGTTAATTATTGACCACTGTGGCTACAATATCTGTAGAATAATCAAGACAAAGAGAAATTCTGAAACAAATCCACTGACAGCTTCTGTCTGTCTAGGCAGGTTCAAAATAAAAGTCTGTACGCAAATAAGAGAACACAGGAAACCTTAATAATTAGTTAATTGTAACTGACTTCCTTCCCTCAATCTTTTGGTTCTGTGATGTCATGTTACAGACGGGCTTACACCTATAAACATAATGTAACACTGGTCTCTCCATGCAGCCTTGAGTGTTATACGCGTTTCCATCAATCCCTTGTGACATCAGGTACTACATCACATCCCTGGTCCTGGCAGGCTTGTGACATCATGTACCTCATCACACCCCTGGCAGATATTATGACATCATTCACCACTTAGATATATATAGAGCCATAGTCAGCGATGCCTGCAGTGTGAGTGCAGTGTGTAGGCTAGCGTATGAATGGTGTGAAAGCGGTGTGAATGAGGGACTTTGGGGCACCTAGACTGACATCAGACAGACAGGATGGCCACAACAGCTCTACTTCTCCGAGGCCTCTGATGGGTGCTTGCCTGGTTCCTTCAGGGGGAGAAATCAGGAAACACCTTGTGCCTGCCCTGTGATTGCTTGGTTCCTTCAGAGAGGAGAAACCAATCAACACCTTGCAGACTGCAGCAGCCAATGAGAAGGCAGTCGTTTGCACTGTGACGTGGGGGTGCCCGGACCAGTCGGTGTGGTATGGCCAAATAAGAAGTTGTTTTCCGGGGTTCTCCAGTAGGCAAATTGAATTTTGCCCTGAGCTCGACGAACCCTAGCACCGCCCCTATCTGGATCTGGACACCGGATGTCTATATATCTGTTGGGAAGAAAGGTAGCCCCTGAATGATGGTGTGAATGGTGTGAATGTCCAGTAGCAAAGGTCAAAACCTTGGCGTGGTGCTACTGCTCACAAGTTTACCGTTGAACTTGTGCTAATTTGACCTATTTTGGATGAAAGTGGATCGTGCATTGGCTTTGATTTCTTTGTCTTTCTGTTCTGTGTTTTTCTCCTAACTACTTTCTTGTCCTTTATCTCATGTTGCCTTTCTCACTTTTGCTTTCGAAATCTCACTTCACTCTCTTCACACATTCTTTTATTCCTTCATTGTTCAATTCATCTATGGGTTTTGTCTTCTCATTTGTTTTGTCTTATATTTTATTCTTTCATCCTGTATAGGCTTCCAACTTTCCTCATTGCTTTTTTTTCTATTTTGTATCTTGGACTTTCTCTTGTCCAGAATATTTTCTTTTCTCATTCTTACTGTATCCTTTCTCTTATTCCAACTTCCATGCATTCTTTATTTCCTCGTTCTTTATGTTCTTATTTTATCCTTTCTAAAATGTTACTTGTTTTCATATTGTTCCTTTCACCACTCTTTTACTTCACTACTTTCTGGCATATATACTTCATGTCTTCATTTTTTCTCAACGTTCTCACTTTATTCCCTGCTGTTTTGTTTCTCATCTCACTCTGACATTCTTTTTATTTCTTGGTTGATTATTTTCAGTGCAGTTCCCAATTTGTTTTATTTATTTTAGGTGTTTCTTTTTACAAATGGGACAAAGATATCTTAATTTGTTAGGGGATGACTTTTGAATCAATAGAATGGGGTACCTAGAAGATGTGATAGCAATTTTAGATGCTGCCACTACGTTGTAAGCAGTGAACCCTGTCCTGGCACCATTGAGCTGTATATTATATCTGTTCTGCATCTTACCAGAGTAGCTGTTTGAGTTACATGAATCAAGAAGAGGAAACCGGACAAAAGGACCTACTTAAGACCTTGTGTTCCACAGAAGTAGAAAGACACTGAAAGGTGCAAAGACCAAAAATACATTTTTGAAAGCCCTGCATCTGTCCTTAGAGGGGACAATATCTGAGAGGAGCGTCTCGGCACTGCAAGAACGGTGAGGTATAAAGAGGACTGGACAGTAAACCTTTGAGGTATTCTGAGTCTGCAGTGAAGGTGGCCACTTACACGTTTTTTATTGTATAGCCTGCTTTGATTTTGTGTGTTATGTGATGTGTACAAAATAAGGTGTTGGAACATCTGTAAAGCAAGTCGGGATTAAGCCCTGATACAGTAAAAAGGAAAAAGGCACTGGTAAAGCCAATCGGTCTGACACTGGCTGGCAGTCTTTTGATTTTGACAGTTCTTATTTTGTTTTCTTATTTTTGTTTTATAGTAGGGAGTGTTTTTTTCTTACTCTCACCACCTTTCTTACTTCTGTATTATTGTCTTCCACCACGTTTCAAACCTGGGTTTGTGTTTGCCTTCAGAGATGACATGGTCTGACAGTTCAACTGGATGGTTCCCATGAGGAGCAGGGTCAAGACTGATTTGCCAAAGGCAAGGTCTAAACCGAGGTGGCATGGTGAGCAAAAGAACCATTAATGGGGATGCAACCCGCGTGAGTGCCAGTGGTTAGATTACTTGCAAGCACTCCTCCCATCACCTTTTGAGAGAACTTTACGTGGACCAATTGTACGAAGCCTATATTTTCAATCTTAGAAAGCCACATAGCCATAAGTTGAAAATGTTGCTTCAGTATATTCATAATGATTTTGATATTTGGAGGGGAACTGAGGAAATCATTTTGGCATCTGTTTTATCGCTCAACAACTGCAATCCTGACTTATAAATCGCACTTGAATGCAGAAATAAAAAGACAATTGTATGACAAAACGTATCTTAAGATCAGGACCAGAAACAGAGCTTCAATACTGTCTTTGGCAAACCTGCTAAGTAAAATTCAATCGCAATATGGTAGCTTTCATTCTAGGGCGGTGAGAGATAACTTGTCCTTGTTCTGCTTCTCTGGTTTGGTGGATGTGCTTAGTCATGAGTGACATCTCCGATTGAGATTCCTGTGTGATAAAGTGTGGTTTCTGTATGGTAGAAGTAGTATGTGGTCTTGCAGGGGTGCCTTACAGTGCAATACTGATAAAATATGCAAAGATGGAACCCGGGTACTCTCTCAGTAGACCTTCTCTCATTATACTCTCTAAGTATACCCTCTATCAGTCCTGGTGGAGTGACAAAGAGCATACAGACTACTTAGAGGAACAATTGTGAAGCTTTTCAAATCAGCAACATGGACATAAGTAATTGACACACATTGGGAGAAATTCAACACCACTTTAGAAAAGTTGCTCTGATTTTTATGTATTTTTAGATACAAAAATGAAATCAATACATACAGTATGACCGGAGCTATCAGTTTTCAAGCAATAAATAAATCAATACTTTGCAATGTGAAGAACATTAATGTTACGTTCAGTGGGAAAAACACATATATGCAGTTGATACTTTAAAGGGTAAGTTCAATGGAACCCACTCAGAGTTAAGGTCTCTGAAGGTCTAAGATCAGTTCATAACAGCTAGCACAGTTTTACCTCTTTAAAGTGAATGAGGTGCAGAGGTGCACTTTCAGCTGTCAAACGGAGCTGTAAATCAGAATTGCAGGGTTGAAATAGTTACTTCAGCAAAATGGTACTTGCATGGGTGAGTTGAGCAAAACCCTTTAGAATTAAAGCAAGGAGCTGGTCCTGGACCAATCTAACTCGCTCAGGGGCTCGGGTGTAGAGGTGCTCTTGGCTACCCAAGCTGCTGAACAGGATCTGTGGCCAGAAGAACTAGTAGGTGTGGCAAAAAAGGGTAAAAAACAAATGCAAGGTCTTTAAGATGGAGCCACAGGAGTGGTTGGTTCTTCGAGCGGATATATCTCTGATCTCTAAGCATTCAATCAAGCAGGTTGTCATTGAACTACAAAACAACAAGCCTTGGTATCTTCAAGCACTCTGGTTAGAGAAATCTTTATCCGGAGGACCAGGGGAATGGTGTAGAAAGCTGAGCCTCACTGAGGGTTGGGACAACAGTTCCCAGAAGCCACCTACACAAGGACTTGGAGCAGCCATTTCAGGTGGCTTGGGGTGCAAGACTTTAAGGTTGTGGACTTTGCAGTTTGTGCCTGCCAACTGCAGGGGACTTGTTCCTCTAATTCAAGGGAGTTCTTGTGATGACTGGGGTTGGTAGAGGTGTTCACATTCCTTTGCTAACTGGACTCTTGCCTTGACCGAGTTGAAATCCAGCAGGTACAGGGTGGCTGCCACAGGTGCACCTCTCTTCGTGGAGTCCTGCTATGTTGTGTAACAGGTCTCTTGGTATCATGTCGAACCTGAGGTTCCTGTGTCTGGGGTGGCCCTTAAATCCTAGATTTAGGGAATGTTAGTGGGTGTGAGGCCTAATAGCCAATTGGAATCATGTCCTGTGGCTAATCCGCGTCAGTAGTAACAACATTCTAATGTTAGGGATGATTCACAGAACTATCTTAAGACAAAATCCTAAATTTACTGCTTTTGGTATTCACAGAAGTTAAGATTTTGTCTTAAGTTTGTCTTAAGACAGGCTTAAGACAGACTTAGGACAGACTTAAGACAAAATCCTAACTTAAGTCTGTCTTAAGTCTGTCTTAAGTCTGTCTTAAGACAAAATCCTAACTTTTGTGAATACCAAAAGTAGTAAGTTTAGGATTTTGTCTTAAGTTTGTTCCGTGAATCGGCCCGTTGTATGTCACTAAAGTTAGTCAGAACCTGTTTCAGCCTAAATTCAAGATTACCAGAACCATCCTCAGTGGTTCACCTCAGCTGCCAGCCCATGGAAGTGGGGTCAGCCTTGTGGAGGTGAATGCCTCCTGCATAGCGAATTTCCAGTCTGTCCATGAAATACAGAGCCTGGGGCAGGGGAAGGGTTTGTCCTCGAGCTGTGGACTGTTAGATTGACCAGTGTCATGAATGAAGCCTATGAGGCTCACTGCATTGCCAGTTCAATTCACTAATCATGTGTGGGCGGAGGTGTCACCTCCTGCTCACACAGGTCCATTGTCTCTGACCTCTGGGAGCAACACAAACTTCCCAGCATGAGGTCAGGCTTATGTGTGGGCATCAAGTCTTCAGAAAAGTCAGCCAAGACATGGGAACACTGGTTAAATTAGGTGGGCACTTTCTGAAGTGTCACCTAAATAGACGCTGGTTAGACCTCAACACCACCAGTGTGTCAAGGATTATAAAGCACACACTTGAAAGAAATCAGCTGTGCCATCATGGAGCTGGACATAGAGGTAATGTCCCAATGCCAGCCCATATTATCCGACGGGACACCAATCCTTTGTGGTGGAATTACGTTTAGAACACTACCACATGGCACTATTTTAATACTGATAAATATGATGTTGAGATACACCAAGATATATGTATATTACATTTCAACTTTGTAGACACACTATCATGAAACCTTAAACGAGGGATAAAGTTCACTGCACAAATCTAATTATTGTTATTGTCCGGTAAACAATAAAGCTATCAAACTAGAAAAAACGATTGCGACCTGACTGAGGTTTCGACATGGTCATATGGGTGCTGTTTATTATATATGCAGAACCTCTTCCTTGATTTGGTCAGAGGAGCACTAACACTGCGAGGTCACTGCATACCAGAATTCCTGCTCAGCTGTTTTCTGTTTTCCGACACGTCCACACGATGGACAGCCTGATGGCACTTACCCAGAGGGAATGGGAAAGTTAGACCACCCAGCAGGGATTTTGCAAACCACCCACCCTAGGCAAGACTAGGTTCATCTTTTTAGCTATTCTCGTAATGGTAATTACATTATTCTGTTTCCTTTTATTGATCATTACAGCACACATATTATACTCAAGAATCGCAATGCTGTAATGTATAGAGAAATTGCAGGTTGTGTATTACTTTGGGTATGCATGAGAGTCCAAACTAATAGCTCTAGATTTCTTACAATGATTCCTTGGGAAATCAGATTGGGCATGTCCTGAAGTTGCACAATCTATCTGCTACCTGGTTAGGTTTGGGGTACCAATAGTGCTCTGTGGGCTGGCAGGATTACAGGCAGCATATCCTGGGGGTGTGCATAGAATTAATCTGGCACAATCCTGTAGTTTATGTTGTCCAATATACACACAGTTTTTACTAGGAAGTATAAAGCCGTACGACAATATTGGAACATCTTAGAACCTATATTTGCTATTACTCAAGTTTACTTTTTCCTACTTTCCGTTCTTGATGGCTGATCCTCACTTTTCCTTTCCCTTCGTATATGTAATATCTATCCTTGCACTCCATTTCTTTTCCATACTTTTCGTTTTTTTCTAATTAGTTTTTCTCCCTAAATTTCTCCTTGCCAATCTTTCAGGGTAGCTCGCTTTCCTCTTTCTGCAATAGATTTCTTGTTTTTACTATCAAATGTGTCCACAGCCATCCTCCTAAGCATATGGTCTCTATACTCCATCTTGTCTTCTTTGCTTTGCTGCATAAGTTCTCCTAGATGAGATAAATGAATAATCGTCTATTTTCTGTGAGCCCAAGTCATAGCCTTGTATTATAAAAGCAAATCATGAATTAAATTAAAATAAGATGATTTTAATCAAGCCCTAGTCATAGCCTCTGTATTATAAAAGCAAATCATGAATTAAATTAAAATAAAATGATTTTAATCAAGGGAATATATATATATATATTGGGGGACATGTAGTTGGCCCATAATAGGGATCGCACCTGCATATATGTATTGTTATGGCCACAATTTAAATATAATTGGCCTGTTGAAATTTCTTCTACAGTAAGGTGCTTATCGTATTCCGATATTGATCCTGGGTTGTCGATATAATCAAAATTTCCCTTTTGGACCTACGGTGGTTATTAATCTTCCCATTGTCTACTCTAACACAGTGAATACCACTTTGTATATATATTTGTATCACTTGTTTGGGATGGGGGCGCACATACACAGGAACTGCTTACTCCGTTGTATGTCATACCACCGACATATTCATAATTACAACATTTGAGATTGTCGCCCTTAAAGTAAGGAACATTATCTTTTATAGCTCTTAGTTTAGATGCAGAATTACAATGGGGTACATTACCCCGTCGTGGCACTGGAATTGTTCTGTGTAGAATGTGACATGTGTTGATTGCGTCTATGATATACAATTTATTAGCTTCATAAAACTATTCAAGTATTAGAATTCATTCCATGCTCATATTGTGAAATAATATTTCCTTCCAGCTGTTATATGCAGAAATCTGTTTACGTACATTAATGTTGCAAAAGCTGTTCCATTTTACACAGCATGACTCACTTTTGGATTTCTGTTCCGATTATGATTGCTTTAATTATAAGTTATTCATTTCAATTCATTTGTATTCACAATTGAGCTCTAAATTTGGAATGGATCCAGCACGTCGATCGGCTTAGTAGTATTTCTTCTATGTTAATTACAGGCTTACAGAACGATTGCATTGGCGATTCAAATGTGATTTTATTGCACTCATTTTCTGCATCTTCACAAATTTTCAATTGCTTTATTTACAAGTATTGAGGACATTAGACAAACGTTTTTGCAATTGCAGTCTATTGTTTTGTATTTGTTCCAAAACGATAGTATCTTGTTCATGTTCATGAATCAAGAGGTGTATTTCTATAGGAGATAGAGCGCAATTCCTCAACTTGATAAAGGCATTGCCGAAACGTGTTGTTGTTTGTGTACACAAATAAAATATGTGTACTGTCCTCTGGTGTGCTGCTGGACTTCTTCGTGGGGTTTCCTGCTTTGTTCCTGCTTTCTGCAATATATATATATATGAGCAAGGCGGTGACGCCGAAACGCGTTGGGCATGTATGGCTGGTTTATGCTGAATAAAACCACTTTTAAGCCCTGATCTCGTAATCGTGCTTTCGACTGGAAGGAGTGCATGGTGTGCTTTGGCGCAGTGTGGGACGGCATTGAAACAACAGGGAACCTTGGACCCTGGGATTGCACCGAGGTGAAAGTGTCCCGGTATTTTCAAGGATGTGGATTTAAAAAAATATATATATATATATATTCACTGAAAAAACCATAGGTTTCACACACGTTATAGTTAGGAATTAGCATTTAAAAAACCTTGCAAATTCACTTAAAAAACCATAGGTTTCACACATGTTATAGTTAGCTGGGCATTTTCCTCTTGAAAAACCAATGAAATTCCCCCGTTATAGTTAGTGCAGGCAACTATAACTCACGCGACCGTAATCCGCTGCTGATGACGTCAGATATTACATCACTGTATTTACACATTTATATACCCATGTCTTCTTCCTTTTTTTTTTAGCTATACATATATTTATTTATTTTTTCTCAGAAAGACACATATGTCATCAGTGATGTAATATCTGACGTCATCAGCAGCGGATTACGGTCGCGTGAGTTATAGTTGCCTGCACTAACTATAACGGGGGAATTTCATTGGGTTTTCCAGAGGAAAATGCCCAGCTAACTATAACATGTGTGAAACCTATGTTTTTTTAAGTGAATTTGCAAGGTTTTTTAAATGCTAATTCCTAACTATAATGTGTGTGAAACCTATGGTTTTTTCAGTGAATTTGTACGGTTTTTTAAATGCTAAGTTACTTTACGCCGTTCGTGCCGTGCGCGCACGGTGGGCACGCGGTGCGCTTTGCACCCCGCGCGTCCACTTCACGCAGTTCGTTCCGTGCGCGCACGGTGAGCACGCGGTGCGCTTTGTGCACCGCGCGCCCACTTTACGCAGTTAGTGCCGTCCACGCACGGTGCACTTTGCGCACCGTGCAAGCACGGTGGGCACGCAGTGCGCTACGCGCACCGCGCGCCCACGTTACACTTACTGGGCCATGTACGCACGGTGCACTTCGCGCACCGTCCGCACAAGGAGGACACATGATACGCTTTGTTGTTAAGGGTTATGGTATAATCTATTACTTAATTATAAGCCATGAACGTACTATGCACTACGCGCAGCGTGCGCACACGGGGTGATTGACTTTGCAATTTTATTTTTAAGCATTTACACCGTGCGCGCACGCTGCGCGAACCTCGCGGAATTTTTTACATTTCTATAGTGCGCGCACGCTTCGCGCACTCGGCGATTTGCCGAAAAAAATTATATTTTTTTAATTGCCCTTGGGGGACCTCCTGGGACCCCTTGACCTCTGCTAGGGGGTCAGGAACTGTCCAGCGTGCCCCCTTTACATGTTTTTGTCCTTTGTGTTTCACCCCCCTCTCAGTGCGAGAGACAAAATGGCGGCCGACACTTCCTGGTTTCGACCGATTCGAATGTTTACTAAGATGTAACAACCAATCAGAAGTGCGCACGTGGACGGCCGAGTGCGCGCACCCTGCGCGCACGCTGCGCGCGTATAGATATATATATTGATTTAAATGCTATTTTCTCAGAAAATACTGAACAGATTTACACCAAACCTGCAAAAGGCACCAAACGGACCTTATGGCTACCTCTCTGCCAAATTTCACGTAATTCTGTTCAGCCGTTCGGGCTGTAGCTGCGACTAAAGTCCCTATGGAAAAATCCATGGGGAAAACGTGTTTTGGGACCCCCTTTTTCTCGGCCCCCGCTTGACGAATCACCCCGAGACTTTCAGGGTAGGAGCGGAGCGCCCCATTAGTTTTGAAAATTTCGCGAAGATTCGTCAATCGGCGCCAAAGTTATTCAAAATAGAATTTTGAGATTTCCTATGGAAACTCGGTCCTAACTATAACTATCTACTGGCGACCGCCAGTAGATAATATATATATATATATATATATATATATATATATATATATATATATATATATATATATATATATATATATAATCACCTAGCCTGAGTAGTGTAGTTCCAATAGTACCCGGTCATGCAGGACCTAGACTGTTTACGGATAACATATACCGTGGGTCTGGTGGCAGACTGACTCCGTACACCCCCGCTGCATATGTTAGCCTATAGGTGAAAGGTTTAGTCCACAAAAGGCTGCAGTCCTTATAAGGTGTGATGTACTTATAAGGCATTCTGTCCTTATTTGGAGTTATGTCCTTATAAGGCTCGTTCATATGAAACAACGGGAGCTGATGTAGGGAAAGTGTACGATGTTCCTTGGATCTATATTAGGTTACCGATATGAAATATAACATCTGTTCTTACTGGAGCTGAAAAGAGCTAATTAATACGAATGAAGTGGTTTTGTGTGTTCCATGTAGAGGTAACACGAAGTCCCTATATCATTCCATCTCCCATTTACCATCCCATTCTCCTTTCCCTTTCGTGTGATCAGTTGAATGGTCCTGTACCTGTCCATTCTCTTCTTTGGTGAAGAAGTTGACTGAGAGAACATTGTGAATGTGTGACGGCTCCTTGACTGTCAAATGCTATGCTGTGCATGGACAGTCATGTGACAGCCGTGCTCTTGCACTGGAGAATTATAGCTGACGTCCACCTTTATGCCCTGATTTTGACAGACTTATCCCAAGTTCCCTGCAGTTTTCCATGGACACGTTCCACAAGCTTTAACCTGACCAAATGTATCCATGACAAACCCTGAGAGTGCACTAGTGTTACTTTGTTTGCAATACCCGTTAGATCAGAAATTTAGTTTTTGTGCAAAATCAAATATACAACAAGACTTGCAATGAAGGTGTCTGTGGTGTCACAATGAAGCCACTATGTGATGTTCAGGCCTTGCTAATATGAAATTTGAACTCTAACTTAGAATGAGTTCTACTTTGTAATTTACATTCTATGTTTGGAATTAGAGTTCTAATTAGGAAATAAAAGAATTCCATAAGACTGCAGATTGGAACCAACCTTCTAATTTGGATAGTCAGAACTATGGAATGCAAATTCTACCCTTGGAATGCCTCTTGCGCAAAAAAAATGTTTTTTCAGGTTCAAGCAGCAGCTGTGTATGATGTCTAAGGTTCATTTTGTGAGTAGTAATGAGCAGATTCTAAGGCTACAGTTTTGTTGGGCACCTTGTCTCCCCTGGGTACCCAGAACTACCTTCTATCGACTGAATGGGTGCAATGCTCTTGAAGCTGTGTAGAGTCACACAAGGAGTCTATGGCAAGCCAGGCCAGCACAGAGGCATTTACACAGATGAAGTCTCAGAGCCCAGCCGTAAGGCCACTGTCAGGCTCTGCTAGTCAGTGCAGAAGAAAGATACAGGGTGTCTTCTAATTCTTAGATCCCACCCTGCCATTTGAATACCTGAATCACACCTGTGAAATGGGCAGAGCAGATAGGAGGAAACAGAATGAAAAGCTGTGCATTCCTGTGCAGTGCACTAGGCCCGTCTCATCAGCGCCTTTACAGATTCTGTTACGATGGGTTTGAAGGACATTCTTTTTGGCAGCGACATTGAAAGATGACTATTGTTAATTATTGACCACTGTGGCTACAATATCTGTAGAATAATCAAGACAAAGAGAAATTCTGAAACAAATCCTCTGACAGCTTCTGTCTGTCTAGGCAGGTTCAAAATAAAAGTCTGTACGCAAATAAGAGAGCACAGGAAACCTTAATAATTAGTTAATTGTAACTGACTTCCTTCCCTCAATCTTTTGGTTCTGTGATGTCATGTTACAGACGGGCTGACACCTATAAACATAATGTAACACTGGTCTCTCCATGCAGCCTTGAGTGTTATACGCGTTTCCATCAATCCCTTGTGACATCAGGTACTACATCACGTCCCTGGTCCTGGCAGGCTTGTGACATCATGTACCTCATCACACCCCTGGCAGATATTATGACATCATTCACCACTTAGATATATATAGAGCCATAGTCAGGGATGCCTGCAGTGTGAGTGCAGTGTGTAGGCTAGCGTATGAATGGTGTGAAAGCGGTGTGAATGAGGGACTTTGGGGCACCTAGACTGACATCAGACAGACAGGATGGCCACAACAGCTCTACTTCTCCGAGGCCTCTGATGGGTGCTTGCCTGGTTCCTTCAGGGGGAGAAATCAGGAAACACCTTGTGCCTGCCCTGTGATTGCTTGGTTCCTTCAGAGAGGAGAAACCAATCAACACCTTGCAGACTGCAGCAGCCAATGAGAAGGCAGTCGTTTGCACTGTGACGTGGGGGTGCCCGGACCAGTCGGTGTGGTATGGCCAAATAAGAAGTTGTTTTCCGGGGTTCTCCAGTAGGCAAATTGAATTTTGCCCTGAGCTCGACAAACCCTAGCACCGCCCCTATCTGGAGCTGGACACCGGATGTCTATATATCTGTTGGGAGAAAGGTAGCCCCTGAATGATGGTGTGAATGGTGTGAATGTCCAGTAGCAAAGGTCAAAACCTTGGCGTGGTGCTACTGCTCACAAGTTTACCCATGAACTTGTGCTAATTTGACCTATTTTGGATGAAAGTGGATCGTGCATTGGCTTTGATTTCTTTGTGTTTCTGTTCTGTGTTTTTCTCCTAACTGCTTTCTTGTCCTTTATCTCATGTTGCCTTTCTCACTTTTGCTTTCGAAATCTCACTTCACTCTCTTCACACATTCTTTTATTCCTTCATTGTTCAATTCATCTATGGGTTTTGTCTTCTCATTTGTTTTGTCTTATATTTTATTCTTTCATCCTGTATAGGCTTCCAACTTTCCTCATTGCTTTTTTTTCTATTTTGTATCTTGGACTTTCTCTTGTCCAGAATATTTTCTTTTCTCATTCTTACTGTATCCTTTCTCTTATTCCAACTTCCATACATTCTTTATTTCCTCGTTCTTCTTTATGTTGTCCTTATTTTATCCTTTCTAACATTTTACTTGTTTTCATATTGTTCCTTTCACCACTCTTTTACTTCACTACTTTCTGGCATCAATACTTCATGTCTTCATTTTTTCTCAACGTTCTCTCTTTATTCCCTGCTGTTTTGTTTCTCATCTCACTCTGACATTCTTTTTATTTCTTGGTTGATTATTTTCAGTGCAGTTCCCAATTTGTTTTATTTATTTTAGGTGTTTCTTTTTACAAATGGGACAAAGATATCTTAATTTGTTAGGGGATAACTTTTGAATCAACAATAGAATGGGGCACCTAGAAGATGTGATAGCAATTTTAGATGCTGCCACTACGTTGTAAGCAGTGAACCCTGTCCTGGCACCATTGAGCTGTAGATTATATCTGTTCTGCATCTTACCAGAGTAGCTGTTTGAGTTACATGAATCAAGAAGAGGAAACCGGACAAAAGGACCTACTTAAGACCTTGTGTTCAACAGAAGTAGAAAGACACTGAAAGGTGCAAATACCAAAAATACATTTTTGAAAGCCCTGCATCTGTCCTTAGAGGGGACAATATCTGAGAGGAGCGTCTCTGCACTGCAAGAACTGTGAGGTTTAAAGAGGACTGGACAGTAAACCTTTGAGGTATTCTGAGTCTGCAGTGAAGGTGGCCACTTACACGTTTTTTATTGTATAGCCTGCTTTGATTTTGTGTGTTATGTGATGTGTACAAAATAAGGTGTTGGAACATCTGTAAAGCAAGTCGGGTTTAAGCCCTAAAACAGTAAAAAGGAAAAAAGCACTGGTAAAGCCAATCGGTCTGACACTGGCTGGCAGTTTTTTGATTTTGCCAGTTCTTATTTTGTTTTCTTATTTTTGTTTTATAGTAGGGAGTGTTTTTTTTCTTACTCTCACCACCTTTCTTACTTCTGTATTGTCTCCCACCACGTTTCAAACCTGGGTTGCATGTGTTTGCCTTCAGAGATGACATGGTCTGGCAGTTCAACTGGATGGTTCCCATGAGGAGCAGGGTCAAGACTGATTTGCCAAAGGCAAGGTCTAAACCGAGGTGGCATGGTGAGCAAAAGAACCATTAATGGGGATGCAACCCGCGTGAGTGCCAGTGGTTAGATTACTTGCAAGCACTCCTCCCATCACCTTTTGAGAGAACTTTACATGGACCAATTGTACGAAGCCTATATTTTCAATCCTAGAAAGCCACATAGCCATAAGTTGAAAATGTTGCTTCAGTATATTCATAATGATTTTGATATTTGGAGGGGAACTGAGGAAATCATTTTGGCATCTGTTTTATCGCTCAACAACTGCAATCCTGACTTACAAATCGCACTTGAATGCAGAAATAAAAAGACAATTGTATGACAAAACGTATCTTAAGATCAGGACCAGAAACAGAGTTTCAATACTGTCTTATGCAAACCTGCTAAGTAAAATTCAATCGCAATATGGTAGCTTTCATTCTAGGGCGGTGAGAGATAACTTGTCCTTGTTCTGCTTCTCTGGTTTGGTGGATGTGATTAGTCATGAGTGACATCTCGGATTGAGATTCCTGTGTGATAAAGTGTGGTTTCTGTATAGTAGAAGTATTATGTGGTCTTGCAGGGGTGCCTTACAGTGCAATACTGATAAAATATGCAAAGATGGAACCCGGGTACTCTCTCAGTAGACCTTCTCTCATTATACTCTCTAAGTATACCCTCTATCAGTCCTGGTGGAGTGACAAAGAGCATACAGACTACTTAGAGGAACAATTGTGAAGCTTTTCAAATCAGCAACATGGACATAAGTAATTGACACACATTGGGAGGATTTCAACACCACTTTAGAAAAGTTGCTCTGATTTTTATGTATTTTTAAATACAAAAATGAAATCAATACATACAGTATGACCGGAGCTATCAGTTTTCAAGCAATAAATAAATCAATACTTTGCAATGTGAAAAACATTAATGTTACGTTCAGTAGGAAAAACACATATATGCAGTTGATACTTTAAAGGGTGAGTTCAATGGAACCCACTCAGAGTTAAGGTCTCAAGGTCTAAGATCAGTTCATAACAGCTAGCACAGTTTTACCTCTTTAAAGTGAAAGAGGTGCAGAGGTGCACTTTCAGCTGTCAAACGGAGCTGTAAATCAGAATTGCGGGGTTGAAATAGTTACTTCAGCAAAATGGTACTTGCATGGGTGAGTTGAGCAAAACCCTTTAGAATTAAAGCAAGGAGCTGGTCCATGACCAATCTAACTCGCTCAGGGGCTCGGGTGTAGAGGTGCTCTTGGCTACCCAAGCTGCTGAACAGGATCTGTGGCCAGAAGAACTGGTAGGTGTGGTAAAAAAGGGTAAAAAACAAATGCAAGGTCTTTAAGATGGAGCCACAGGAGTGGTTGGTTCTTCGAGCGGATATATCTCTGCTCTCTAAGCATTCAATCAAGCAGGTTGTCATTGAACTACAAAACAACAAGCCTTGGTATCTTCAAGCACTCTGGTTAGAGAAATCTTTATCCGGAGGACCAGGTGAATGGTGTAGAAAGCTGAGCCTCACTGAGGGGACAACAGTTCCCAGAAGCCACCTACACAAGGACTTGAAGCAGCCATTTCAGGTGGCTTGGGGTGCAAGACTTTAAGGTTGTGGACTTTGCAGTTTGTGCCTGCCAACTGCAGGGGACTTGTTCCTCTAATTCAAGGGAGTTCTTGTGATGACTGGGGTTGGTAGAGGTGTTCACATTTCTTTGCTAACTGGACTCTTGCCTTCACCGAGTTGAAATCCAGCGGGTACAGGGTGGCTGCCACAGGTGCACCTCTCTTCGTGGAGTCCTGCTATGTTGTGTAACAGGTCTCTTGGTATCATGTCGAACCTGAGGTTCTGGTGTCTGGGGTGGCCCTTAAATCCTAGATTTAGGGAATGTTAGTGGGTGTGAGGCCTAATAGCCAAGGAATCATGTCCTGTGGCTAATCCGCGTCAGTAGTAACAACATGCTAATGTTAGGGATGATTTACAGAACTAACTTAAGACAAAATCCTAAACTTACTGCTTTTGGTATTCACAGAAGTTAGGATTTTGTCTTAAGTTTGTCTTAAGACAAACTTAAGACAGGCTTAAGACAGACTTAGGACAGACTTAAGACAAAATCCTAACTTAAGTTTGTCTTAAGTCTGTCTTAAGTCTGTCTTAAGACAAAATCCTAACTTTTGTGAATACCAAAAGTAGTAAGTTTAGGATTTTTTCTTAAGTTTGTTCCGTGAATCGGGCCCGTTGTATGTCACTAAAGTTAGTCAGAACCTGTTTCAGCCTAAATTCAAGATTACCAGAACCATGCTCAGTGGTTCACCTCAGCTGCCAGCCCATGGAAGTGGGGTCAGCCTTGTGGAGGTGAATGCCTCCTGCATAGCGAGTTTCCAGTCTGTCCATGAAATACAGAGCCTAGGGCAGGGGAAGGGCTTGTCCTCGAGCTGTGGACTGTTAGATTGACCATTGTCATGAATGAAGCCTATGAGGCTCACTGCATTGCCAGTTCAATTCACTAATCATCATGTGTGGGCGGAGGTGTCACCTCCTGCTCACACAGGTCCATTGTCTCTGACCTCTGGGAGCAACACAAACTTCCCAGCATGAGGTCAGGCTTATGTGTGGGCATCAAGTCTTCAGAAAAGTCAGCCAAGACATGGGAACACTGGTTAAATTAGGTGGGCACTTTCTGAAGTGTCACCTAAATAGACGCTGGTTAGACCTCCACACCACCAGTGTGTCAAGGATTAAAAAGCCCACACTTGAAAGAAATCAGCTGTGCCATCATGGAGCTGGACATAGAGGTCATGTCCCAATGCCAGCCCATATTATCCGACGGGACACCAATCCTTTGTGGTGGAATTACGTTTAGAACACTACCACATGGCACTATTTTAATACTGATAAATATGATGTTGAGATACACCAAGATATATGTATATTACATTTCAACTTTGAAGACACACTATCATGAAACCTTAAACGAGGGATAAAGCTCACTGCACAAATCTAATTATTGTTATTGTCCGGTAAACGATAAAGCTATCAAACTAGAAAAAACGGTTGCGACCTGACTGAGGTTTCGACATGGTCATATGGGTGCTGTTTATTATATATGCAGAACTACTTCCTTGATTTGGTCAGAGGAGCACTAACACTGCGAGGTCACTGTATACCAGAATTCCTGCTCAGCTGTTTTCTGTTTTCCGACACGTCCACACGATGGACAGCCTGATGGCACTTACCCAGAGGGAATGGGAAAGTTAGACCACCCAGCAGGGATTTTGCAAACCACCCACCCTAGGCAAGACTAGGTTCATCTTTTTAGCTATTCTCGTAATGGTAATTACATTATTCTGTTTCCTTTTATTGATCATTACAGCACACATATTATACTCAAGAATCGCAATGCTGTAATGTATGAAGAAATTGCAGGTTGTGTATTACTTTGGGTATGCATGAGAGTCCAAACAAATAGCTCTAGATTTCTTACAATGATTCCTTGGGAAATCAGATTGGGCATGTCGTGAAGTTGCACAATCTATCTGTTACCTGGTTAGGTTTGGGGTACCAATAGTGCTCTGTGGGCTGGCAAGATTACAGGCAGCATATCCTGGGGGTGTGCATAGAATTAATCTGGCACAATCCTGTAGTTTATATTGTCCAATATACACACAGTTTTTACTAGGAAGTATAAAGCCGTACGACAATATTGGAACATCTTAGAACCTACATTTGCTATTACTCAAGTTTACTTTTTCCTACTTTCCGTTCTTGATGGCTGATCCTCACTTTTCCTTTCCCTTCGTATATGTAATATCTATCCTTGCACTCCATTTCTTTTCCATACTTTTAGTTTTTTTCTAATTAGTTTTTCTCCCTAAATTTCTCCTTGCCAATCTTTCAGGGTAGCTCGCTTTCCTCTTTCTGCAATAGATTTCTTGTTTTTACTATCAAATGTGTCCACAGCCATCCTCCTAAGCATATGGTCTCTCCAAATGCCCTCTATACTCCATCTTGTCTTCTTTGCTCTGCTGCATAAGTTCTCCTAGATGAGATAAATGAATAATCATCTATTTTCTGTGAGCCCTAGTCATAGCCTTGTATTATAAAAGCAAATCATGAATTAAATTAAAATAAGATGATTTTAATCAAGCCCTAGTCATAGCCTCTGTATTATAAAAGCAAATCATGAATTAAATTAAAATAAAATGATTTTAATCAAGGGAATATAAATATATACATTGGGGGACATGTAGTTGGCCCATAATAGGGATCGCACCTGTATATATGTATTGTTATGGCCACAATTGAAATATAATTGGCTTGTTGAAATTTCTTCTACAGTAAGGTGCTTATCGTATTCCGATATTGATCCTGGGTTGTCGATATAATCGAAATTTCCCTTTTGGACCTACGGTGGTTATTAATCTTCCCATTGTCTACTCTAACCCAGTGAATACCACTTTGTATATATATTTGTATCACTTGTTTGGGATGGGGGGCGCACATATTCAGGAACTGCCTACTCCGTTGTCTGTCATATCACCGACATATTCATAATAACAACATTTGAGATTGTCGCCCTTAAAGTAAGGAACATTATCTTTTATAGCTCTTAGTTTAGATGCAGAATCACAATGGGGTACATTACCCCGTCGTGGCACTGGAATTGTTCTGTGTAGAATATGACATGTGTTGATTGCGTCTATGATATACAATTTATTAGCTTCATAAAACTATTCAAGTATTAGAATTCATTCCATGCTCATATTGTGAAATAATATTTCCTTCCAGCTGTTATATGCAGAAATCTGTTTACGTACATTAATGTTGCCAAAGCTGTTCCATTTTACACAGCATGACTCACTTTTGGATTTCTGTTCCGATTATGAGTGCTTTAATTATAAGTTATTCATTTCAATTCATTTGTATTCACAATTGAGCTCTAAATTTGGAATGGATCCAGCGCGTCGATTGGCTTAGTAGTATTTCTTCTATGTTAATTACAGGCTTACAGAACGATTGCATTGGCGATTCAAATGTGATTTTATTGCACTCATTTTCTGCATCTTCACAAATTTTCAATTGCTTTATTTACAAGTATTGAGGACATTAGACAAACGTTTTTGCAATTGCAGTCTATTGTTTTGTATTTGTTCCAGAACGATAGTATCTTGTTCATGTTCATGAATCAAGAGGTGTATTTCTATAGGAGATAGAGCGCAATTCCTCAACTTGATAAAGGCATTGCTGAAACGCGTTGTTGTTTGTGTACACAAATAAAATCTGTGTACTGTTCTCTGGTGTGCTGCTGGACTTCTTCGTGGGGTTTCCTGCTTTGTTCCTGCTTTCTGCAATATATATATATATATATATATATATATATATATATATATATATAATCACCTAGCCTGAGTAGTGTAGTTCCAATAGTACCCGGTCATGCAGGACCTAGAATGTTTACAGATAACATATACCGTGGGTCTGGTGGCAGACTGACTCCGTACACCCCCCGCTGCATATGTTAGCCTATAGGTTGGAGCTCTCCAACCCCAACGCCGGAAACAACGACATCACCCCATCGCAAGACCTCTGCAACTTCCTCGCCTCCTACTTCCACAACAAGATCGCGGACATACACAACAGCTTCAGCTGCCAACCGACGCACGCCACGACCACAGCAACGCCGCCCACCACCACCCTCCGCGCCTGGACTCCGATCAGCACCGAAGACACCGTCCGCATGATGAACTCCGTCCACTCCGGATCTCCGACCGACCCCTGCCCTCACCACGTTTTCAACAAGGCCGACGCTGTCATCGCACCCCACCTGCGGGACATTATCAACACCTCCTTCGACACCGCCACCTTACCTGAGAGCTGGAAGCACGCCGAACTCAGCGCTCTACTCAAGAAACCTACAGCGGACCCCACCGATCTCAAGAACTACCGCCCCATCTCGCTCCTCCCGTTTCCAGCCAAAGTCATCGAGAAGACCGTCAACAAACAGCTGGCCGCCTTCCTCGAGACGAATGGGTCCCTCGACCCCTCACAGTCTGGCTTCCGAGCCAACCACAGCACAGAGACCGCCCTCATCGCCGCCACCGACGACATCCGAGCCCTGATGGACAACAGAGAAACAGCGGCCCTCATCCTCCTAGACCTCTCCGCGGCTTTCGACACGGTCTGCCACCGCACCCTAGTGCAGCGCCTCAGCAACATCGGAATCCAGGAGAAGGCACTGGATTGGATCGTCTCCTTCCTCGACGGAAGAACACAGAGAGTCTGCCTACCACCGTACAAGTCAGAGGCCACCGAAGTCATCTGCGGCGTCCCTCAAGGATCCTCGCTGAGCCCCACCCTCTTCAACGTCTACATGAGCCCCCTCGCGGCCATCGCACGCCAACACAACCTCAACATAATCTCCTACGCCGACGACACCCAGCTGATCCTCTCCCTGACCAACGACCCCGCCGCCGCCAGAGCCAACCTGCACGATGGGATGAAAGATGTAGCCGAGTGGATGACGACCAGCCGCCTGAAACTGAACTCAGACAAGACGGAGGTCCTCATCCTGGGCCCCTCGCCCTCCACATGGGACGACTCCTGGTGGCCCCCCACCCTGGGCACCGCACCCAAACCGACGGACCACGCACGCAACCTGGGCTTCATCCTGGACTCCTCCCTCTCCATGACCAGACAAGTCAACGCCGTCTCCTCGTCGTGCTTCAACATCCTGCGCATGCTATGGAAGATCTTCTGGTGGATCCCCACGGAGACCAGGAAGACGGTCACCCAGGCCCTCGTCACCAGCCGACTGGACTACGGCAACGCCCTCTATGCCGGAACCACCGCCAAGCTCCAGCAGAGACTCCAGCGGATCCAGAACGCCTCAGCCAGACTCATCCTCGACATCCCACGTAACAGCCACATCTCCGGACATCTGAGAGACCTGCATTGGCTCCCCGTCAACAAAAGAATCACCTTCCGTCTCCTCACCCACGCACACAAAGCCCTTCACGATCAAGGCCCGAGCTACCTCAACAACCGAGTCAACTTCTACGCTCCCAAACGCCACCTCCGATCAGCCAGCCACGCCCTCGCCACCGTCCCCCGCATACGAAGAGCGACAACAGGAGGAAGGTCCTTCTCCTACCTGGCCGCCAAGACCTGGAACTCCCTCCCGACCGACCTGCGCTTGACCCAAGACCACCTCTCCTTCAGGAAGAAGCTCAAGACCTGGCTGTTCGAGCAGTAACGGCACCCCACCCCCCAAAGCGCCTTGAGACCCCACGGGTAAGTAGTGCGCTCTATAAATGTCTTTGATTGATTGATTGATTGATTAGGTGAAAGGTTTAGTCCACAAAAGGGTGCAGTCCTTATCTGTTCTTACCGGAGCTGAAAAGAGCTAATTAATACGAATTAGGTGGTTTTGTGTGTTCCATGTAGAGGTAACACAAAGTCCCTATATCATTCCATCTCCCATTTACCATCCCATTCTCCTTTCCCTTTCATGTGATCAGTTGAATGGTCCTGTACCTGTCCATCCTCTTCTTTGGTGAAGAAGTTGACTGAGAGAACATTGTGAATGTGTGAATGTGTGATGGCTCCTTGACTGTCAAATGCTATGCTGTGCATGGACAGTCATGTGACAGCCGTGCTCTTGCACTGGAGAATTATAGCTGACGTCCACCTTTATGCCCTGATTTTGACAGACTTATCCCAAGTTCCCTGCAGTTTTCCATGGACACGTTCCACAAGCTTTAACCTGACCAAATGTATCCATGACAAACCCTGAGAGTGCACTAGTGTTACTTTGTTTGCAATACCCGTTAGATCAGAAATTTAGTTTTTGTGCAAAATCAAATATACAACAAGACTTGCAATGAAGGTGTCTGTGGTGTCACAATGAAGCCACTATGTGATTTTCAGGCCTTGCTAATATGAAATTTGAACTCTAATTTAGAATGAGTTCTACTTTGTAATATACATTCTATGTTTGGAATTAGAGTTCTAATTAGGAAATAAAAGAATTCCATTAGACTGCAGATTGGAACCAACCATCTAATTTGGATAGTCAGAACTATGGAATGCAAATTCTACCCTTGGAATGCCTCTTGCGCAAAAAAAATGTTTTTTCAGGTTCAAGCAGCAGCTGTGTATGATGTCTAAGGTTCATTTTGTGAGTTGTAATGAGCAGATTCTAAGGCTACAGTTTTGTTGGGCACCTTGTCTCCCCTGGGTACCCAGAACTACCTTCTATTGACTCAATGGGTGCAATGCTCTTGAAGCTGTGTAGAGTCACACAAGGAGTCTATGGCAAGCCAGGCCAGCACAGAGGCATTCACACAGATGAAGACTCAGAGCCCAGCCATAAGGCCACTGTCAGGCTCTGCTAGTCAGTGCAGAAGAAAGATACAGGGTGTCTTCTAATTCTTAGATCCCACCCTGCCATTTGAATACCTGAATCACACCTGTGAAATGGGCAGAGCAGATAGAAGGAAACAGAATGAAAAGCTGTGCATTCCTGTGCAGTGCACTAGGCCCGTCTCACCAGCGCCTTTACAGATTCTGTTATGATGGGTTTGAAGGACATTCTTTTTGGCAGCGACATTGAAAGATGACTATTGTTAATTATTGACCACTGTGGCTACAATATCTGTAGAATAATCAAGACAAAGAGAAATTCTGAAACAAATCCTCTGACAGCTTCTGCTTGTCTAGGCAGGTTCAAAATAAAAGTCTGTACGCAAATAGAGAACACAGGAAACCTTAATAATTAGTTAATTGTAACTGACTTCCTTCCCTCAATCTTTTGGTTCTGTGATGTCATGTTACAGACGGGCTTACACCTATAAACATAATGTAACACTGGTCTCTCCATGCAGCCTTGAGTGTTATACGCGTTTCCATCAATCCCTTGTGACATCAGGTACTACATCACATCCCTGGTCCTGTCAGGCTTGTGACATCATGTACCTCATCACACCCCTGGCAGATATTATGACATCATTCACCACTTAGATATATATAGAGCCATAGTCAGGGATGCCTGCAGTGTGAGTGCAGTGTGTAGGCTAGCGTATGAATGGTGTGAAAGCAGTGTGAATGAGGGACTTTGGGGCACCTAGACTGACATCAGACAGACAGGATGGCCACAACAGCTCTACTTCTCCGAGGCCTCTGATGGGTGCTTGCCTGGTTCCTTCAGGGGGAGAAATCAGGAAACACCTTGTGCCTGCCCTGTGATTGCTTGGTTCCTTCAGAGAGGAGAAACCAATCAACACCTTGCAGACTGCAGCAGCCAATGAGAAGGCAGTCGTTTGCACTGTGACGTGGGGGTGCCCGGACCAGTCGGTGTGGTATGGCCAAATAAGAAGTTGTTTTCCGGGGTTCTCCAGTAGGCAAATTGAATTTTGCCCTGAGCTCGACGAACCCTAGCACCGCCCCTATCTGGAGCTGGACACCGGATGTCTATATATCTGTTGGGAAGAAAGGTAGCCCCTGAATGATGGTGTGAATGGTGTGAATGTCCAGTAGCAAAGGTCAAAACCTTGGCGTGGTGCTACTGCTCACAAGTTTACCCATGAACTTGTGCTAATTTGACCTATTTTGGATGAAAGTGGATCGTGCATTGGCTTTGATTTCTTTGTCTTTCTGTTCTGTGTTTTTCTCCTAACTGCTTTCTTGTCCTTTATCTCATGTTGCCTTTCTCACTTTTGCTTTCGAAATCTCACTTCACTCTCTTCACACATTCTTTTATTCGTTCATTGTTCAATTCATCTATGGGTTTTGTCTTCTCATTTGTTTTGTCTTATATTTTATTCTTTCATCCTGTATAGGCTTCCAACTTTCCTCATTGCTTTTTTTTCTATTTTGTATCTTGGACTTTCTCTTGTCCAGAATATTTTCTTTTCTCATTCTTACTGTATCCTTTCTCTTATTCCAACTTCCATACATTCTTTATTTCCTCGTTCTTCTTTATGTTGTCCTTATTTTATCCTTTCTAACATTTTACTTGTTTTCATATTGTTCCTTTCACCACTCTTTTACTTCACTACTTTCTGGCATCAATACTTCATGTCTTCATTTTTTCTCAACGTTCCCACTTTATTCCCTGCTGTTTTGTTTCTCATTTCACTCTGACATTCTTTTTATTTCTTGGTTGATTATTTTCAGTGCAGTTCCCAATTTGTTTTATTTATTTTAGCTGTTTCTTTTTACAAATGGGACAAAGATATCTTAATTTGTTAGGGGATGACTTCTGAATCAATAGAATGGGGCACCTAGAAGATGTGATAGCAATTTTAGATGCTGCCACTACGTTGTAAGCAGTGAACCCTGTCCTGGCACCATTGAGCTGTATATTATATCTGTTCTGCATCTTACCAGAGTAGCTGTTTGAGTTACATGAATCAAGAAGAGGAAACCGGACAAAAGGACCTACTTAAGACCTTGTGTTCCACAGAAGTAGAAAGACACTGAAAGGTGCAAAGACCAAAAATACATTTTTGAAAGCCCTGCATCTGTCCTTAGAGGGGACAATATCTGAGAGGAGCGTCTCGGCACTGCAAGAACTGAGGTATAAAGAGGACTGGACAGTAAACCTTTGAGGTATTCTGAGTCTACAGTGAAGGTGGCCACTTACACGTTTTTTATTGTATAGCCTGCTTTGATTTTGTGTGTTATGTGATGTGTACAAAATAAGGTGTTGGAACATCTGTAAAGCAAGTCGGGATTTATCCCTGATACAGTAAAAAGGAAAAAGGCACTGGTAAAGCCAATCGGTCTGACACTGGCTGGCAGTCTTTTGATTTTGCCAGTTCTTATTTTGTTTTCTTATTTTTGTTTTATAGTAGGGAGTGTTTTTTTCTTACTCTCACCACCTTTCTTACTTCTGTATTATTGTCTTCCACCACGTTTCAAACCTGGGTTGTTTGTGTTTGCCTTCAGAGATGACATGGTCTGACAGTTCAACTGGATGGTTCCCATGAGGAGCAGGGTCAAGACTGATTTGCCAAAGGCAAGGTCTAAACCGAGGTGGCATGGTGAGCAAAAGAACCATTAATGGGGATGCAACCCGCGTGAGTGCCAGTGGTTAGATTACTTGCAAGCACTCCTCCCATCACCTTTTGAGAGAACTTTACATGGACCAATTGTACGAAGCCTATATTTTCAATCCTAGAAAGCCACATAGCCATAAGTTGAAAATGTTGCTTCAGTATATTCATAATGATTTTGATATTTGGAGGGAAACTGAGGAAATCATTTTGGCATCTGTTTTATCGCTCAAGAACTGCAATCCTGACTTACAAATCGCACTTGAATGCAGAAATAAAAAGACAATTGTATGACAAAACGTATCTTAAGATCAGGACCAGAAACAGAGTTTCAATACTGTCTTATGCAAACCTAAGTAAAATTCAATCGCAATATGGTAGCTTTCATTCTAGGGCGGTGAGAGATAACTTGCCCTTGTTCTGCTTCTCTGGTTTGGTGGATGTGCTTAGTCATGAGTGACATCTCCGATTGAGATTCCTGTGTGATAAAGTGTGGTGGTAGAAGTATTATGTGGTCTTGCAGGGGTGCCTTACAGTGCAATACTGATAAAATATGCAAAGATGGAACCCGGGTACTCTCACAGTAGACCTTCTCTCATACTCTCTAAGTATACCCTCTATCAGTCCTGGTGGAGTGACAAAGAGCATACAGACTACTTGGAGGAACAATTGTGAAGCTTTTCAAATCAGCAACATGGACATAAGTAATTGACACACATTGGGAGGAATTCAACACCACTTTAGAAAAGTTGCTCTGATTTTTATGTATTTTTAGATACAAAAATGAAATCAATACATACTGTATGACCGGAGCTATCAGTTTTCAAGCAATAAATAAATCACTACTTTGGAATCTGAAAAACATTAATGTTACGTTCAGTGGGAAAAACACATATATGCAGTTGATACTTTAAAGGGTGAGTTCAATGGAACCCACTCAGAGTTAAGGTCTCTGAAGTTCTAAGATCAGTTCATAACAGCTAGCACAGTTTTACCTCTTTAAAGTGAATGAGGTGCAGAGGTGCACTTTCAGCTGTCAAACGGAGCTGTAAATCAGAATTGCGGGGTTGAAATAGTTACTTCAGCAAAATGGTACTTACATGGGTGAGTTGAGCAAAACCCTTTAGAATTAAAGCAAGGAGCGGCCCTGGACCAATCTAACTCGCTCAGGGGCTCGGGTGTAGAGGTGCTCTTGGCTACCCAAGCTGCTGAACAGGATCTGTGGCCAGAAGAACTGGTAGGTGTGGCAAAAAAGGGTAAAAAAACAAATGCAAGGTCTTTAAGATGGAGCCACAGGAGTGGTTGGTTCTTTGAGCGGATATATCTCTGATCTCTAAGCATTCAATCTAGCAGGTTGTCAATGAACTACAAAACAACAAGCCTTGGTATCTTCAAGCACTCTGGTTAGAGAAATCTTTATCCGGAGGACCAGGGGAATGGTGTAGAAAGCTGAGCCTCACTGAGGGTTGGGACAACAGTTCCCAGAAGCCACCTACACAAGGACTTGGAGCAGCCATTTCAGGTGGCTTGGGGTGCAAGACTTTAAGGTTGTGGACTTTGCAGTTTGTGCCTGCCAACTGCAGGGCACTTGTTCCTCTAATTCAAGGGAGTTCTTGTGATGACTGGGGTTGGTAGAGGTGTTCACATTCCTTTGCTAACTGGACTCTTGCCTTGACCGAGTTGAAATCCAGCGGGTACAGGGTGGCTGCCACAGGTGCACCTCTCTTCGTGGAGTCCTGCTATGTTGTGTAACAGGTCTCTTGGTATCATGTCGAACCTGAGGTTCTGGTGTCTGGGGTGGCCCTTAAATCCTAGATTTAGGGAATGTTAGTGGGTGTGAGGCCTAATAGCCAATTGGAATCATGTCCTGTGGCTAATCCGCGTCAGTAGTAACAACATGCTAATGTTAGGGATGATTCACAGAACTAACTTAAGACAAAATCCTAAACTTACTGATTTTGGTATTCACAGAAGTTAGGATTTTGTCTTAAGACAGGCTTAAGACAGACTTAGGACAGACTTAAGACAAAATCCTAACTTAAGTCTGTCTTAAGTCTGTCTTAAGACAAAATCCTAACTTTTGTGAATACCAAAAGTAGTAAGTTTAGGATTTTGTCTTAAGTTTGTTCCGTGAATCGGGCCCGTTGTATGTCACTAAAGTTAGTCAGAACCTGTTTCAGCCTAAATTCAAGATTACCAGAACCATCCTCAGTGGTTCACCTAAGCTGCCAGCCCATGGAAGTGGGGTCAGCCTTGTGGAGGTGAATGCCTCCTGCATAGCGAATTTCCAGTCTGTCCATGAAATACAGAGCCTGGGGCAGGGGAAGGGTTTGTCCTCGAGCTGTGGACTGTTAGATTGACCAGTGTCATGAATGAAGCCTATGAGGCTCACTGCATTGCCAGTTCAATTCACTAATCATCATGTGTGGGCGGAGGTGTCACCTCCTGCTCACACAGGTCCATTGTCTCTGACATCTGGGAGCAACACAAACTTCCCAGCATGAGGTCAGGTTTATGTGTGGGCATCAAGTCTTCAGAAAAGTCAGCCAAGACATGGGAACACTGGTTAAATTAGGTGGGCACTTTCTGAAGTGTCACCTAAATAGACGCTGGTTAGACCTCAACACCACCAGTGTGTCAAGGATTAAAAAGCACACACTTGAAAGAAATCAGCTGTGCCATCATGGAGCTGGACATAGAGGTAATGTCCCAATGCCAGCCCATATTATCTGACGGGACACCAATCCTTTGTGGTGGAATTACGTTTAGAACACTACCACATGGCACTATTTTAATACTGATAAATATGATGTTGAGATACACCAAGATATATGTATATTACATTTCAACTTTGTAGACACACTATCATGAAACCTTAAACGAGGGATAAAGTTCACTGCACAAATCTAATTATTGTTATTGTCCGGTAAACGATAAAGCTATCAAACTAGAAAAAACGGTTGAGACCTGACTGAGGTTTCGACATGGTCATATGGGTGCTGTTTATTATATATGCAGAACCACTTCCTTGATTTGGTCAGAGGAGCGCTAACACTGCGAGGTCACTGCATACCAGAATTCCTGCTCAGCTGTTTTCTGTTTTCCGACACGTCCACACGATGGACAGCCTGATGGCACTTACCCAGAGGGAATGGGAAAGTTAGACCACCCAGCAGGGATTTTGCAAACCACCCACACTAGGCAAGACTAGGTTCATCTTTTTAGCTATTCTCGTAATGGTAATTACATTATTATGTTTCCTTTTATTGATCATTACAGCACACATATTATACTCAAGAATCGCAATGCTGTAATGTATAGAGAAATTGCAGGTTGTGTATTACTTTGGGTATGCATGAGAGTCCAAACAAATAGCTCTAGATTTCTTACAATGATTCCTTGGGAAATCAGGTTGGGCAGGTCCTGAAGTTGCACAATCTATCTGCTACCTGGTTAGGTTTGGGGTACAAATAGTGCTCTGTGGGCTGGCAGGATTACAGGCAGCATATCCTGGGGGTGTGCATAGAATTAATCTGGCACAATCCTGTAGTTCATGTTGTCCAATATACACACAGTTTTTACTAGTAAGTATAAAGCCGTACGACAATATTGGAACATCTTAGAACCTACATTTGCTATTACTCAAGTTTACTTTTTCCTACTTTCCGTTCTTGATGGCTGATCCTCACTTTTCCTTTCCCTTCGTATATGTAATATCTATCCTTGAACTCCAGTTCTTTTCCATACTTTTAGTTTTTTTCTAATTAGTTTTTCTCCCTAAATTTCTCCTTGCCAATCTTTCAGGGTAGCTCGCTTTCCTCTTTCTGCAATAGATTTCTTGTTTTTACTATCAAATGTGTCCACAGCCATCCTCCAAAGCATATGGTCTCTCCAAATGCCCTCTATACTCCATCTTGTCTTCTTTGCTCTGCTGCATAAGTTCTCCTAGTTGAGATAAATGAATAATCGTCTATTTTCTGTGAGCCCTAGTCATAGCCTTGTATTATAAAAGCAAATCATGAATTAAATTAAAATAAGATGATTTTAATCAAGCCCTAGTCATAGCCTCTGTATTATAAAAGCAAATCATGAATTAAATTAAAATAAAATTATTTTAATCAAGGGAATATTTATATATATATATATTGGGGACATGTAGTTGGCCCATAATAGGGATCGCAACTGCATATATGTATTTTTATGGCCACAATTGAAATATAATTGGCTTGTTGAAATTTCTTCTACAGTAAGGTACTTATCGTATTCCGAAATTGATCCTGGGTTGTCGATATAATTTCCCTTTTGGACCTACGGTGGTTATTAAACTTCCCATTGTCTACTCTAACCCAGTGAATACCACTTTGTATATATATTTGTATCACTTGTTTGGGATGGGGGGGCGCACATACACAGGAACTGCCTACTCCGTTGTATGTCATACCACCGACATATTCATAATTACAACATTTGAGATTGTCGCCCTTAAAGTAAGGAACATTATCTTTTATAGCTCTTAGTTTAGATGCAGAATTACAATTGGGTACATTACCCCGTCGTGGCACTGGAATTGTTCTGTGTAGAATGTGACATGTGTTGATTGCGTCTATGATATACAATTTAGTAGCTTCATAAAACTATTCAAGTATTAGAATTCATTCCATGCTCATATTGTGAAATAATATTTCCTTCCAGCTGTTATATGCAGAAATCTGTTTACGTACATTAATGTTGCCAACGCTGTTCCATTTTACACAGCATGACTCACTTTTGGATTTCTGTTCCGATTATGATTGCTTTAATTATAAGTTATTCATTTCAATTCATTTGTATTCACAATTGAGCTCTAAATTTGGAATGGATCCAGCGCGTCGATTGGCTTAGTAGTATTTCTTCCATGTTAATTACAGGCTTACAGAACGATTGCATTGGCGATTCAAATGTGATTTTATTGCACTCATTTTCTGCATCTTCACAAATTTTCAATTGCTTTATTTACAAGTATTGAGGACATTAGACAATCGTTTTTGCAATTGCAGTCTATTGTTTTGTATTTGTTCCAAAACGATAGTATCTTGTTCATGTTCATGAATCAAGAGGTGTATTTCTATAGGAGATAGAGCGCAATTCCTCAACTTGATAAAGGCATTGCCGAAACGCGTTGTTGTTTGTGTACACAAATAAAATCTGTGTACTGTCCTCTGGTGTGCTGCTGGACTTCTTCGTGGGGTTTCCTGCTTTGTTCCTGCTTTCTGCAATATATATATATATATATATATATATATATATATATATTCACTGAAAAAACCATAGGTTTCACACACGTTATAGTTACGAATTAGCATTTAAAAAACCTTGCAAATTCACTTAAAAAACCATAGGTTTCACACATGTTATAGTTATCTGGACATTTCCCTCGTAAAAAACCAATGAAATTCCCCCGTTATAGTTACTGCAGGCAACTATAACTCACGCGACCGCAATCCTCTGCTGATGACGTCAGATATTATATCACTGTATTTAGACACTTATTTACCCATGTCTTCTTCCATTAATCTTTAGCTATACATATATTACAAATATTTATTTTTCAGAAAGACACATATGTCATCAGTGATGTAATATCTGACGTCATCAGCAGAGGATTGCGGTCGCGTGAGTTATAGTTGCCTGCACTAACTATAACGGGGGAATTTCATTGGTTTTTTACGAGTGAAATGTCCAGCTAACTATAACATGTGTGAAACCTATGGTTTTTTAAGTGAATTTGCAAGGTTTTTTAAATGCTAATTCGTAACTATAACGTGTGTGAAACCTATGGTTTTTTCAGTGAATTTGTATGGTTTTTTAAATGCTAAGTTATGTATTTATTAAATTTTTTTTTTTCAGGTTTTTCACCGTGCGCGACCGCCAGTAGATTATTTTTCAAGGAGCATATATGTAGAGTTAAGTATAGTAAACATTTTCTTACCCATATTACCCGTACAAACACACCTTCACAAAATGTGTTTCCTCAATATTCTTGACACAATATTTTGTCCACACAATTTTTTTTTCCAATATTTTTCCAAACACCATCTTTGTTGTCGCTTGCAACTTCTTTTTATGCCATCAGATAACAGTGGTAGAATCTTCAATCTTGTTGTTAGAGCTGAGGAGCTTCTTTTAATCCATCTTCATTTTTGCCAGCATTAGTGTCCTTCTTTGACAATCTAGGAATTCTAGTGCTGTTTTCAGCAATCATCAAACATTAGGGCACTATGATTTTTTTTGTTTTTTTTGTCTTTTTGCATATTTATATAGCGCGAACTCGATCCGAAGGTATTGGAGCGCTTTACACGAGCACCGTATTTACATTACACATTCAGGCACGGGGAGATTAAGTGATCTGTCCAGTATCACAGGATGTGAACGCGACCCCGAGGCTCGACCCTGGATTCCAGCAACAAAGTCGGCAGTCTAGCCGATGGACCACATCCCCTCCCCTTGATGATTCACCTCCTCTCCTACCACCTTGCTCTTTACTTACATACTGCTAGAAGCATCCATCACAAGTAACACCCACAAGCTCTTGGAATTCCAATACCTCTAGCATGTTTTACTGCCACATTCTTTAACTCATTCTTTACTCCAGCTACTTCCAGAAAGTTGAGCACTTTGGTGATGTTTTAGGTTGATAACGTACTACTACTGGTGACAAGAATTTGTGGGTGAACCTCTACTCTCTCAGGTTTCTTCTCCAACCCTCCCCGGAAGGCTTGCAGGAATGGCTGAGGGTATGCAGTGAGGGGATAATGGTCACTTTCTGGACGTCAATGTATCCTGAAATCTGTCACACATTCAAAAGAGAAGACATCGCTCAACTCAAGGGAGCTGTATCATGCTGACCTATCTAGCAATGTGGAGGGAATCTACCTTTTCCACATTTTCACCCCAGATTTTTTGCCTTTTTCTGGCCCTCTTTTGGCTACTCCTAGATCTCTGTGATACTTCTATTTAGTACCAGTGTGTGTCTGCTCTTGCGTAAAATTGGTATTATTAAAATGAGTTTCACCCAAATGGTTTATTTAATTTTCCTGTAAGGCCAAAGTAAATGGTGCAAGGTATCCACCAGTGACAAGAAAATTAAATGTCATATGTGGCCTGGTGTGTGTATTTGCATCACCCAACAAATGCCCAAATATACGTGGGTGCTAGGGGCACCACTTAGTTCTGGCTGGGCTGCAGTTTAAAGGCACCACAGTGACACATATAAAGGAAAAGCATCTTTGCCATGTAGGAAAACCTATTTTTATATTTTAATAAGTCATGCCTAAAGTGTACTTTTTAAATCCATGGGGCAGGATGCTTATATATGACACGTTACATGTCTGAAAATGTGTGCTGTCATAGGGACTGAATGTCCAAAATCTGTTTTCAGTGTAGGTTTAGACTACATTCTCCAGGAATAGACAAAAGTGTAATAAAAATCCTTAATATCTATTAGCACATATGAAAATGCTAGCAAAATGAATTAGAATTAATTTTAAATCAGTTATCAAGTCAAATTTAATGATAGATCTTTGCTGCCTTTAGTGGAAAAATAACTGTATAAAAATGTACTTTGAGCTGCCTTGGCCAAACCTGGCTTAGAACCAGCTTTGCAACTCATCTGTCCCGCACTGGTTAAAACACATTTCTCGCTTTTTTTACAACCCTACTCTCTAGAGGACAGTGGTTTCGCCTCTGGTCCAAGAAGACAGGGGGTTGTGAACAACAGACCACTTAACAGGGATTAGCCATCTTGTAGGAAGACAGGAACAGTTGTCAAAATATTAGGCAGTCTTAACACTACCATTTTGAGTCGGTATGCCAAATAGGGCTGACAGGATCTGTTCCTATTCATTTCCATTGCACAGCCTATAAATCCCTTCAAAACCCAAACATTATTTTCTTTTAAAAAAAAGAGTATCTTCAGAAAAACAAAAAAAACGAAGAAAATAATTGTAAAACTTTTAATCTAAAAGAATCAAAAACATTTTCTATAAAAAATCAAAAAAGCACCTTCAGGCAAACAATCTTCGTTCCAAATACAGAATGTTACCTGAAACCAAAAAACACATTACTCTACAACATACAAAACAAATAATGCCAAATTCAGAAATATAGAAAAGATACAAACTCTACATAAGCAGTGCATGGCTGAAGGGCAAGTTATAGTTAGCTCAGTAAATTATAACTGGTGAATTTCAGTGTTTTTTTCATTTTTAAACAATAGCTTTTATATTATTGCAAGGCCTAAACATGACGTCACTTTAACCTTTGGTTTTTCAGAAAATTTCTAGGGTTTTTGCAATGTACACTAGTGCCTTATCTAACTATAAAATCACTTTAACCTTCGTTTTCTTCAATTAATTTCTGGCTTTCTTCAACGTAAATATATTATTACCAGGCCTACAGATAACAACACTTTAACCCTTCTGTTTTCCAGTGAATTTGTGTATTTGTTTTAAAAGTGATCTTCTTATTACCTTAGCTAACGAAAACATGAATTTCATTTTGATTTTTTCAGTGAAATTCTGTTTTTTTATATACAATATCACAGGGAGGGACAGAGGGCTTGGTAGGTCCAGCATACGGGCCCCAACCAGTAATTTAAGACAAAGAGCATGCTGTTCCTAGGAGGCTGAAGGGAGTGGTGGGGGGGGTGTTGGCACAGTGTCAGACCACGTCAGTTGTTGATAGGTGCACGGAAGGGCAAAGTAGATAGTACTCGTCCAGTGATAGCTCCAATAAGGAGCAAGGGCCCTCACACACCCAGAGGGGTGTCATGCTTCATCATAGGGCAGCTCCTCGTTGGCAGCCATAACATTTCTGTTGATGTTGAAGTCAGACAATCAGATCGCTCAGTCAGAGCACTATTTCTTAATTTGCGGTACAGCGGGAGTGCAGCGGGGCTCCCGCAGGAGCAACTGTCAGTATATCACTGACATTAAAGCATTAATTCTCAAAAAGTGTCCCAGAGATTTACACCAAATTTTGTGAAGATTCTTTAACCCCTTCAGTGCCACGTCCTTTCCCCCTCCTGTGCCGGGCGTTGCACTAGTGGGTGGGGTTCATGACGAGATAGTCTCGTCATGGGCACAGCGCAACCGTGCTCCATGACGAGACTATCTCGTCATGGGCACTGAAGAGGTTAAAATGGTGTCAAATTTATTAGCAAAACAAAAAATGCTCTTCCTATGGAAACTATGCCTTAACTATAATATAACTACATATATAAATAGGCAACCATTTTGTTCCGTTTTTCACATTTGTATTGCACGCATCTGTCACTGGTGGGAAGTACAGTATGTGGACTATTTGGGATGTGTGTTTTTACGTGGTTCTGGGATCTGCCTTACAAACAGAGACTTGATTTATAGGAGAATGTGTTTTGCGTTCTGTGCTCCAGCTCATCCTTAAACCAGTGTATTTCCACTGAGTGAATTGAAAATAATTGATTACAGGATTTAATTGTAGGATGACAAGGTCGTGTTTAGGGTACGGGTGGCAACATATGATTTGAGTGGTGGCATGTTATATAGCCTGTCCATGGTTTAGCAGGCTGTGTTGCATGTCTAAGCTGTGTTGGAAGTGGGTATTAAGTTCTATCCAATACTTGCTGCTGGGATATGGATGTCTCCTTAGCAGTTAGTGCTGTTCCCCGGACATGGTAGTCTTCTGTCTGACATACCTGTGCTGTGTAAGATGTATGGGAGATGTTCAGTCTGATTGACAATGGTGCACGGATTGGGTGAACTCCCAAATGTGCAATATTTTTCTGATTTGTTTAATGTGGAGTTTAGTACTATTGGAAACTATGTGATACATACCAGACAACATGGTGTATTTGTGCCGTATTAAAATTACGTGTGAATTCTGTCAAATGTGTTCTGTTGTATTTGTGTGTGGTGTATCTAGAAGGCAGCTGCTATTGGCAACAACTTGTGTGCTGTGTTGATTATTTTGATATCTCATGGCTTCTCTCACCCACATTTTAATTATTTATGATTTGTACAGTGCGAGTTGTCACCTTGGGATATCTTCGAAAAACTACTGTTTATAGTCAGTTACCATTATATGATAAGCAGTGTCAGGGGTGCAAACTACACCCAAACTTTGGCGTGGTGGGAGTGGATAGTTTAACACTTCAAACATTGGAGGAGGAGCCAAATTCAGAGCCTGGCTCAAAAATTAATTGTGGAGGGGTCCCATTGCCTTTGCCGTGCAATGTGTAGCATGCGGGGTCATTTTTGTGGGACAAAATGTAAACCTTGGGCAAGGCAACACACTATCTAGCGTGCGCCGCCATTATGGCGGTCGCGCCAGACCCCAGCCGTGATCCAGAAGCACATTAAGTGCTTCCGGTTCACATGAACGCCAGACGTTTGTTGAAGACTGGTTTAGACCAGCCTGCCTGGTGGTCCCATTGCCCCCTCTTAAAAGGGGGCGGTGGGCGCAGGAACAGTCTCTTGTTCCTCGCACCCCCACCAGGAATGCACACGGGCCACCGGCGGCCCGTAACTTGTTTTCTTTTATTTCCCTGCAGATCTGTTAGCGGCGTTCAAGATCGCGGAAGTGTGGCGGCGCTCGTGTAAGAGCAGACGATCTTCATCAGCGTTGCTCAGCGGGAAAGGTGTGGCGGCGTTAGCGGGAATTGTCCGGTGAAGCTGGAGGACAAGCGGCAGCTGAATCGGCAGGACCGGAGTGCGATCGGCGGTGCGCAAGGAGGGGTGCTTAAAACAAACGTTAAGTACACGCACGCTGGCGGTATTTCTGGCCGCATGACTGGATGGATCCGAGCATTTTGCTGGGACGAGCATTGAGTGGCGGCAGTTAGCTCCGGTGGTGAAGTAGAGGCGCATGGTGCAGGGGGCACTGTTATTTGAACTTTCAAATTTATTTTCAAGATTGTTATCTACATATTGGTGATCATGGTATTTCAACATAGCAAGCGGAAGACGTGAGCGTGTCAAGCGGGCAATCAGTTGTATGCACACCAGCGATCGGCGGCGGTGTGCATGGAGGGGTGCTTAAAACAAAAACGTTAAGTACACACACGCTGGCTGGAGTTTCTTGCCGCATGATTGTATGGTTCCCGAGATGAGTGAGCGCCAAAGGAGGGATTTTTTGAGGGTCAATCACTGTCCAGCCGTACTATTATATAATCCTAGGTACAGTGGCAGCAAGGTAGCTGTGCATGTTGGTTGCGAAGTATCACAAGGTTGGGAAGGGGCTTAAGGTGGCGTCAAAGTGCGCTTGTGCTTGTTTGTGCGCAGCATCCGTGTGCTGGGTGTTTTCAAGGGTGTATAAAGAAGTGTTTAGCACACAATTTCTCCCTTTTCTTAACTATTACCTTGACCAATGGTAACACCGCTTAATCCCTTAATCCGTGGACCACTTGCGCACAGCCACTGATTAGTGACGATTTCTTGCCCACCCCGGGGGAGTTTGCTCCAGCATTTTGTTTCCTTGGTGCTTGACAGAGCGGGGTGGGTGATACCAGAAGACACTGCACTATGAGAAGTCCTTTCTTCTGCAGATAAGTTTCATCCTTTATTTCTTGCGGTTAAACAGTGGGGTCCTGTATGACCTTTGCGGGTGCCACTTCAAGAGCATTGAGGCACTCTTTGGACCAAACTGATAGTGAAGAGGTATGCAAGGCCTTGCGCTTCGTGCCGAAGACAGTGAGGTTACAGGCGGGGTTTTCTTGCAGAGTTGTGGTCCTGAAATAATGAAACTCTGTTTTTCTCATACATAAGTTATCTGTTATTGTATGCTGGCCACGCATGTCTGTTGTGGGAAGCTTGGTGTGTTTATGTCAGAAACTTGGTTCACCTCCCAGTAGTGGTAGCATAAAGTGTGATTTGGTAATGCCATAGATAGCTATTTAATTTCATGCATCCTCGAGGGGGCGGCTTTGCGGGTGTATGCATAAGTGTTAGGGCGAGGTGAGTGCCGCACAACTTCTCGAATGTTTCCACGTTTGAGCCCCCGGGAGTTTGATTATCTCAGGAGAACGGCACCCGTCTTGCCCTGTGTTATGGCACTTGTGGAATTCCGTTAAATTAATTTTGTGTATGAATTCCTCTGATAGCTGGGAAGCCCAGCCTTCCGGTGATGTATCAAATCTAATGCTGATCAGTGACCTGATTTCATGTGCCTGATTTCAGGTGCCAAAAACACAATATATCAAGGGGTCACAGGGGAATTAATTTAAGGACTACCACACCTCTAATCCCCAATCAGCACTTAAACAACTAACAGGAGGTGCTAAGTCCAGAAACAGAAAGCCACTGAACGCTGCGAAAGAGTGTGAAAAAACGTCCTCAGATAGTTTGCTCATCACCTGGCGGGAGTCAAGAGTCCATCAGCCCACCCTCACTGGCGGAGCTTCGTCATCTGAGACTCTAGGGGGTCAAGGTCTAGGCCCACAGTGTCGAGCCAGCAGGCCCTGCCGGGTGCCCAACCTGGTACTCCCGAAAAAGAAGGACTCCTGCCAAAGTGTGTGTTCAAACTACAAAGACTCTAGTGATGTGCAGTGTTTTAAAGTGAATGTGAGTTAAAAATGGCTACCTGGGCAAAAAATATGTTTATTAGAAATTGTCCAGGTGCCATATTTAAAAAAAAACAAATAGTCTTGAAAAAATTGACTATTTCCTGGCTTAGTCTAATAAGGTCGACATGTTTCAGCCGAATTGGTCAACTGACCCGGCTTTCTTCAGGACCTAAATGTGGTGGAAATAAAGGCTACTGCAGGATAGACACATTTGGTGTATAAATCGTGAAAAACAATACTCAAAAAGTGGAAATACAATAATCAGGTAAGACTGTGGCAATGGCCACCCTACCGGACAAGCAACCTCGTGCTTGGACGTAAGAACTATGTCTTCTTTCCTAAAAAAATTCAGAGAATCAGACCATCAGAAAGACGCTTCACACATAAATCGCAGCATCAGTGACTACTGTTCAGCAGTGCCCATTGTGCACTGCTCTCATTACAAAAGAACCCAAGCAATGGTTTCACGCAAACAAGATGTTCAAAAGTATTGTATTAAACTCACCCAGCTTTTTGTGGGAGAAAAGCCTCACTTCACCCGGCTGACTGCTCGGAGATGGAGGCACCGCTCTGTTCAAATGTGAGGAAAAACAGAAAAGTTGCACACTGATACTCATCTGTCTAAACTCCTCACATGTACATTTAAACAATATAATAAACCTATGAAAAACTTAAAAGTCAATGACCTAAAAAAACCGGCCCCTCATGGACACAATAATGCAGGTAAATGAAAAAGATGTTCCTTCCAGAACTTGTTGATTTGTTTGAAACATACAATAATCCAAGGATTCACAATGGTGAATACCTCGATCTATACAGTCGCCCCTGGCTCATTCCAACATCAAATACAACAGAGTTCAGGGGGAAAAAAAGCACACACCTTATGCAAGGTTCAGAGCGAGAGGTGTTGCCACCTCACTATTAAATCAAAAAAAAAAAAAATATTTTTTTTTTTTGCATAGATGGACATACAGCCCTCAACCAAAGCGCGGAGCTCTCCTCTCCTTACCTGTCCGTCGGTACTTCAAACCAGACTACGAGCTGTCTGGAAGGTGACGGCAGGGGGAGGGGGGAGCTCCTTAAATACACGCCTTAATTTAACAAACTCACTTAATTGGAATCAGGTGCTAGTGTGTCCTTAGCACAGACACGCCTGCGCATCAAAGGAGGCAGGCGCAAGTATCGAGACACTCACTTCGGTGCATGCGTATTAGAAAGACTAGTCAAGTCAAGGTGCATGGCTAGTTTGTCCTTTGCAAAAACACGCATGCGCGTCAGAGGACAACAGAAAGAAGCGTGAGCACCGAAACACTCGCTGCGGTGCATGCGTGTTCCAAGGAACGAACAAGTCGAGAGGCACGGCCTCGGTAGAAGCCATTAGGCTCATACGCGGTAAACGGAATCTTTGATACTCCATGGCTCCGTATCCGCGCATGAGTATTAGGATGGAAACTGCCCAACTTGAATCATTATTTGCAGTGGCAGAGTCAGCACGAGCTAAAAACTCGGAGCTTCGTAATGGCAGAATGTAAAAAACACAAACAAAACGCTCCATTTCTTACTCTTTGAAAACCTAAAGGGTTTGTTCTTGTGTCGATGGACCCCACCGTCCCTGTATACACTTTTAGGATATATAGCAGCAACCGAGCCCGGGCTGCTTATCAGGTATAATATCAATACAAAGAGAATAAAACACAGGGACAATCTACCACCAAAACACTTGATCTAGACACAAGGTCGATAAATCCAGATATAGCCATGATGACCAGCAATTGCAGCCTTTCACATTCAGGTAAATAGAACAATAGATGTACTCAACAGCTCTAGAGACAGATAGTACATAAGGGATGGCATATGCCTGGATATACATGTGTCTGTGTAGAATGAGTACTGAACACTCCTATACACAATTGCGTAGATGTCCATTAGGATCAACTGTCCTATCAATGGTTAAGGATATCGTATGTGATGAAGTATCTGATGGAATATCTACGCACCAGTCGATTTCAGAAATAAGATGATCAGACAAGATTTCCGATAGAAGCCCATGGTATACTGTCATTGAGACCATGTGTGTCTGTCTTCAATCTAAAAATCCACCTCTGTTCTTTAGAAAACAGAAATCTTGGAACATCTGTTACGTGCTGGGGAATAAAAGGACGTTCCAGCACAAGCCACCTCAAATCATCGGCCTTATGTTGTTTGGCCAAAAAATGGTCTGTCAGACAAGTAGACTGTTTCATACATCGAATAGTACTCTTATGCTCAATTATGCGGAGCTTTACTTTGCGTGTGGTATACCCAATGTAATGCAGAGTACAAGGGCATGTGATCATATAGATCACACACTCAGAATTACAGTTTGTATGGTTCTGCAGTATCCAAGGACGGCTAGTCCCTATGTCCACTGATGTTATTTTGGTTGTCTGAGGACAGACACTGCATGTGCCACAAGGATAATGGCCTCGTACCGGGGGTAGTGACCACAAAGTATTGGCGTCACGTGTGGACTGTGACAGTGGTCATGTGTGGACCAGTCTGTTCCGTAAACTTGGACCCTTCTTAAACGCAAAAAGAGGAGGCGGGATGTTTTCGGATGCCACATTAAGGATATGCCAATGCTTTCGTACCGTTTTCTGTAATCGATTGGAAAGGTACAGAAGGTGGTTACAAAGGTAAGCCTGTCATTGGGAATCCTAAGGGTGCTGTCATCCAACAACGCATCCCGATTGTTGTTTGACGCTCTCTTCCAAGCTTGACGCACCAGTCGCTTAGGGTACTGACGTGACCGGAGTTGGAGTGCTAGTTCCTTAGCATGTTTGTCAAAAAGATCCCTAGTGGAGCAGTTCCTACGCACGCGTAGGAACTGGCCCACGGGAAGATTCTCCCTGAGAGCCCTCGGGTGATAACTGTCAAAGGGGAGGAGAGAGTTCCCCGACATGGGTTTCTTGAATAGTTCACATTGCAATGTGTCTTCATGGAAAAATATGGAGATATTGAGGAAGGATAACCGTTGTTGATTGTACTCGATGGTAAACTTCAAAAAGGCATTTTGCTGGTTAAGCCAAGTGTGAAAAGCCAAAAGCTCTTGGCTAGTGCCCCACCATACCACTAATATGTCATCTATGTACCGCTTCCACAGCACCAGATGTTGACGATAAGGGTTGCTGTGGTTCAGTACATGATTTTGCTCAAACATATGGACATAGAGGTTGGCGAGGCTGGGCGCAAAAACACTACCCATAGAGGTGCCAGAAGTCTGGAGAAAGATCTGATCTTCAAATCTAAAGAAATTCTCCGTCATAGCTATTCTGGCGCACTCCATGATGAAAGTGACGGGGGTCATGCTATTCAGATCACGTGCTTCCAGGAGTCCCCTGATGGAGTCCAAAGTTTCTTGTTGTGGAATGCACGTGTAGAGGGACTCCACGTCGAAACTGGCCAGAAAATCGGTACTGATGTTGAACTCGATCTCTGGCAGAATCCGTAAAACATCAGAAGTGTCTTTGAGGTAAGTAGGCATTTCAATAACCATAGGCCGTAAGAAAAAATCCACAAATTTAGACAAAGGCTCAAGTAGTGAGCCAATCCCAGATATAATGGGTCGTCCAGGAGGTGGTCGTTGACTTTTGTGGATTTTAGGGAGGCAGTAAAAATAGGGCATCACGGGGTTGTGGGTTACCAAAAATTTGGCCTCATGTGGCGTGATCAACCCTTCTGCCTCACCTTCCTCGACTAGCTGTTTTATCTCCAAAGTTAACCTGGGTGTGGGATCTGTTTCCAAAATCCGGTAGGATTTGGTATCCTCAAGCTGTCTGAGGCATTCAGTCCGATAGGTTGCAGTGTCTTTCAGGACGGTGGCACCCCCTTTATCTGCTGGCTTGATAATAACGGACGTGTCTTTTGTGAGATTTTGGAGGGCCAATCTGTCCTTATTAGTAAAGTTACAATAATTAGTCGACCGTGTGTCACATAATGCCAGAAACCGCGCCCCCAGGAATCCGCGCTCGGATTGGCTCCCAGGCCCGGTAGCAAGCCGGCATTGGAGAGAGGGGCTCCGAGGAGAGCGGGAGCCCCTGATCACCCCAGATCGAGTTCCAAGAGCTCAGGGGGTGGTGGGAGCCAAAGAGTTATTCCGCCTCCCCCAGTCCAGGCCCCGAGCGTAGGAAGGAGCGGGCTGACTGACGCCGGCGCCTACCAGAGCCGGCGCTGCCTCAGTGACGGACTTCCCCCACGAGGGCTGACTGGTGAGTCCAGGAGGTCTGGGGGCCTACACTCACGCGGAGGCCCCTTCCACTGCCAGCAGGGTTAGCAAGGCGAACCTGGGGCCCGAACACTTAATCCCAGAAGCCCAGGCACAAGCAACCCCTGTCAGTGAACCGCCCTTTCTGGAATGTCTTTGTGGCATCGGTAATGAGCCCCTGCCTGGGAAACTGCCACATGTAGCAAACCTTGGCCTGGAAAAGTGTCAGCTACCTTGAATACCTGACGGCATAACACACATTGCCTGTATTGAATAGGGGTGCCGCTCGGAGGCAGGTCTTTGCCCACGGACTCTGGAAGCTGCACGGCGGAGCCTTTTGGCGGTGATTGCGGGTTGCTGAGTGTTTTGGGAGCATCGGGGACGACCTGTAAATGGAGCCGGGACTGCGAGTACCAGCGGCCCCTCTGCTGACGGACATTGGCCGCAGCTGTTGACTCTTCCCGGCCCCTCCCCCCTTTTCCATTATAACTAATCCCACAGTCACGCGTACGCGGGACGCGTCCGGGGCGTGTCGCGGGTGAAGCCCGGGCCAAGGGCGGGCCCGTTTAAGCCCGTTCAAGCACGGACAAGACCGGACCGGGCTACCCCTCTGTCATCCCAAACACCCCCTGCCATACTGAGTATCGAGGAGGATTGTAAGTACTGTTATTTTTGTTGCTAGTATGGCTGCATCACAAACCAGAAGCAGGACTGCATTAACAGGAACTTTGGACAACTTCATTACAAGAGCAAATTCCGTAATTGACCAGGGGATAATATTAATGGAAAGAAGAGTCTCACAAGATTTAGCTTTTGCGAAAAGATCCTCTATGGGTCATATCGCCAATGCTCGCACTCCGGATGCTCTCAGGAGAGAAATGTTAGACAATGGCCCCTCAAGTAGTGATAATGTACCTTGTAGCATAGATCCACCGCAGTCTCTTTCACCTGAGCAAGCTCTAGATTCCACTCTAGCTTTAACAATGCCAAGCTCACCCGAGAGATTAAGTCTCCCCCAGCTGCGAGGAAGACGTGAGGGAGCTATGCCAAAAAGGAAAATGAATATGGCCCCTAGGGCGGGGGGCAAAAAAGCTAAACTTGCCAAAGGTCACACGGGTAGCCAGATGACAAGTAATTCAACTACAACAGCTCCACCTATTGTTGCCCTAGTTCATGCCCTACCTACATCCTCAGAAATCCGGTTAGGAACCTCTATTGAAAGTGACACTCCAGTAGAGACACATGACACCCCAGTAGAGACACATGCCACCGTAAGTGCTCTTTTGAGTGCTATTATCAAGCCCCTGGAATTGAGATTGTCTCGTATCGAGCAACAGCTTTTGCGGATGGAACAGGTGGCGCTGGATATACAGATCAATCTAAAGGTAGACACATCTAATCTATGTCCTGCTCCAGCTGAAATTGGGCATTCCCAGCCTGAGCTAGCTATAATTAATAACACCACGCCTGTCCCACCAACAATACCAATATCAACAATACCAACTACTACGCCAATTACATCATTGCGGAGGGGGGATGCCAACGTAGATAAAGGGAAGGGTGGTCAGATGGAGAGCAAGGGTTATCCTCCCAAGGAACGTACTATAGATTTGCCACCTGAATGCAGCCCTTATGTGGCAATTTTGGTTGGAGTCCCTGAACTTCCAAATTCAACCATAGAACCATACCCTTCTCTTAAAAACAAAGTAATAGATTGGCTCAATAAAAATCGACCACTTCCCCCCCATATTACTAGTGAAATCCTTATGGCACGTAGAGTATCGTGGGTGGGTCATGGTCCTAAAACTATTAGGGGTGATTGTATCCTAGTAAATTTTAAAGATCCCCGAACTGCTGAACATATCTGCAACTGGAGGCATTATGACCAGGGAGCAATGATTCAAACTTACCCTCTGTCTCACTTTTACCCACCGACCCGCTGGAACACTATGGAGAATGGGTGGTCATTAGTACAACACAGAGCAGGAGATAGGTCATTAAGGGCTCCATATGATCATCTGCTAGCACCTCCCAAAATATCAATTCAAAACAGATATAGCTGTTTGGACCAAGTGGATTGACTTGGTCGGGTAATGGGCGATACCCAAATTCAGAACAATAGTAAAAGTAGGGCTGTTGGTGAGGCTGAGTGCTCGTCAAGAATAGATGGGATATTAATCACTGCTATAGAGAACCATACCCCCACCGCCGAACTCCCCCTTGAACCCCAAGAGGTTATATCTGATGGAAGGAACCTAGAAGCCCAAGTGGTCATAGAGCAGCACCTGTGTGAAACCATCATTGCAAACAGGAGTGTCTGCAACCCCAGGGCAACCACGAATATCGAATCCCTGGTGATTGCGTCCTGGAATGTTGCGGGGCTACATAGTAAAATAGCGAGTGATGACTGGGGCACTTTTATTGATGGAATGGACATATGTCTATTCCAGGAGACGTGGGCGAGAACAGAGGAAAGGAGAATGGGATTTGCGGGTTTTCACATACCTGCACGATGGGGGGGCAAGGGACGACCATCTGGGGTTCTTACCACATGGGTGGCAACTCATCTGGGTTGCACAGCTGAGTCTGTTTGCACCCACTCGGATGACATACAGTGTGTAATCCTGAAATGACCTAATAGCTTTAAGCTAGCTGCTGTGAATGTCTACTCGAGACCTGTTAGTCTAGCTAGTGAGTCCACTACGGTTGACGAACTATCAAATTTTCTGTATCCCATTCCAACGGATGTGTTCCTATTAGTAGCAGGAGATTTGAATTGTCACTATGAACCCTTACCGGGGATGGATTACGGTGCACTTGCAACTGAGGATGACTACTGGTCCATTCCGCAAATCCAATCTCCACACACTAGGTCATGGTCCCCCTTAGCAGTCAAATAACGGCCCTTACACTAAGTCACTCAATTAGGGCCTGTAACGGACGCACCTACTCAGATACACCTTCTAGGTGCACATATAATAAAAAGGGCCACGAATCACGTTTAGACTACATCATGGTTCGGACACAGCTGTGGTCAAAGGTTATCGACCTTGAGGTCATTGTAAGGGATGACAGTGATCACAATCTGCTGAGGCTGGAGTTGGTTTCTCCGGTCACACAACCGAAGGAACCAGGACACAGAGATGTTCAAGCAGATAGGCTAGTCCTAACGTATGATCGGCGCAGGGTCAAGTGGGATAAGGTGGAGGCGTCTTCCGAGGACCTGGCAAAATTGTATAATTCAATCTTGCCGTGTTTCATTGAACTAGATGTTCTAACATCTCAACAACCTCCTCCTGATTTTAATATCAAATTGCAGGCTCTGCATACGAATCTAGTTAGTACCTTATTTGATGTGTTCAATCCATTGGTAACTAAGAGAAAGAATAGGATTCCTCTCTCCTCCTGGTTTAATGATGCTTGTCGCCTGGCAAAAAAAGAGTTGATTCGGGCTGTAAAATATGGCAATGACAAGATCCTTATCTCCGCCAAGAGAACACACTATAAAGCTATGTTGAAGCTGGCCAAACAGGACTGGGACTATGCAAAATGGACCGACCTGTCCTGTGCCTTAGAACAAAATGATGCCCGTAAATTTTGGGCTATAATTAACACAGGAAGCGGCGATCCCAAACCTGCAACCGAACCTAATATAGAGGCTAACATTTGGGAAGACCATTTTAGAGCCCTGTACGCTATTGAAGTTGATATGGATTTACATCCGGTCTTACCAACATCGAATGATCCCTACGACTATATAGAGTTTTCGGTCGAGGAAGTTGTTAATGCCATCTCTAAAATTCCATCCAGTAAGGCCCCAGGGCTAGACAAACTGCCGGGAGACCTCTTTAAACATCAAATGGGGATCTGGGGACCATATCTATGTATTTTATTTAATGCAATCTTGAGAGGAATGAATGTGCCCTGCACTTGGTTGGGTGCAGAAATCGTTCCCATCTTCAAGAAGGGTTCCCCTCTGTTACCGGCAAATTATAGGCCCATTAGCCTCATAGATGTCCCGCAAAAAATCTTCGCGCGGCTCATCCTTGAACGACTGCAGGACTGGATGGAGGAGCACGCCATACTGAGCCAATACCAAGCGGGGTTTAGGAGGAACACCTCTACCATGGACCAAATCTTTCGCTTGTTATTACTATTCTGGAAAACAGCAAAGATTGAGGGTGGCAGCCTCTACATGGTATTCGTGGACCTCCGCTCCGCTTTTGATCTAGTGCCCCGAGCAAAACTTTGGGCTGTGTTGGTCAGTTTGGGGGTGCCACTACCAATCCTGGCAATACTGATTAAGTTGCATGAGGGTAATTTTGCCCAGGTGCGTCATGGGAAGAATGGGGCTTTAACTTCCAAGTTCCCCATTGGCAGAGGGGTGAGGCAGGGGTGCGTTTTAGCACCTACCCTGTTCTGCCTATACGTCAATGGTGTGATTTCCCATCTTAATAGTGCCCCTAATAATGATGCCCCAATTTTGGCAGGTAGCAGGGTGCCAGCGATTATGTTCGCGGATGACACTCTGCTACTTTCTAAATCACCAATGGGAATTCAGCGTGTGCTCGACAGTTTCGAGGACTTTTGTAGAGGTCGTGGCCTGGAAATCAATGTGAATAAAACAAAGTATATGGTTTTTAATCCCTCACCTTCCACACGGCCGAACCCAAAATTAGATTCATCAAATTTGGAAAGGGTAAAAACCTTTGATTATCTAGGAGTAACTCTAAGTGAAAATCTTTCATGGGCTCCACAAATAGCTAAAGCGCAGCTGAAACTATCCCAGTATGCAGGGGGTATTCTTAGGTTTTCTAATCCGTCTACATATAAACCTATTAAACCCCCGCTTGAAGTATATAAGAGCCAGGCTAGGGCAGCAATCTTATATGGAGCGGAACTTTGGGGGCATTTAACAGGGTTGGAACTTCCTAAAATTGAAAATAAGTTCATCAGACAGCTATTATCACTCCCACAAAGTACCCCGCTGCATCCTTTAAGGATGGATCTGGACCTGAGGCCGATCGATGATGAACTAGCCCTGAAGCCCCTTAGGTACTGGCACAGGTTGTGGACTACGCCGGAACTATTGCATTATAGACTAGAGTTGAAGGAAATTTTGGCTAGCAATGGTGTACTAAAAATCCCTTGGTTTATGTTTATAAAATCCCAGTTTATCAAACTTGGGTTAGATGACATGTGGTATGAACCGGAAACAAGCTGCAAGGTGATTTCGCGGAAGATGCTTACTAAGATCTACGTGGCTGAGCAACTAAACAGAGTACAGACTGCTCCTAAGAATGGAGTTTTAACTAAATCTTTTTTAAGTGTCAAGGATTTTTATCAATTTGAGAATTTTATGGATATTATCTATCCCATTGCATCAAGAAAATTATATCTTCAATGGAGATATGGCACTTTACCCCTGAGAGTTTTCACCAGTAGTTGGGCACTTACCTCTACTGAGGCCTGCCCTGGCTGTAGCTGTGATAAAGAGGATGAGCTCCATGTATTATTTTTTTGCAATGCATACTCAAAAGCAAGGAAACATTGGATAGTGCCTATCTGCAAAAACATGGGTTTTCGGCAATGTAGCCATGCTTTTAGAATCCTTAAAACAGACACATCTGAATGTATAGTTTTTGCAGTTTCCAAATTTCTATTAGCAATGTGGAATAGAAGAAGGGGTCTGATCATCACCTAATGTATTGCTATGACTTATTTTATTCTGTGTCAGGTCTGTCTGTGTATATATTTATTCTTTGTACTTTTTAAGGCAAATCGCCGAAATAAAGATATCTTGATGACGATGACATAATGCCATCACATCATAAGTCACTGCCTTCTCAAAGGTGGAAACCTGGGAAGGAACCTGATGTGACAAAGGTGTAAAATTACTTTTGAGACGTAGCCCAGTGTTCACGTTGTTCATGTCGTCGTTGGGGGACATGTTGTCGTCCGACTCTCTGTTTTTAAAGAAAAAGTGGAGTCGGATTTTTCTGAAAAAGTTCTCCAGCTCACACCTCAAAGCAAAAGGAACGCCAGAGTATGTGGGCACAAAACCCAACCCTCTGTTTAGGACACTCTGTTCGTTTTCTGTAAGGGTCCTTGAACTCAGGTTGACTACAAGATCGTTCATTCGCCGGTCGAGTTGGGGGTTTGTTGCTGGTTGCCCCTCCTGCTCCGAGTGTTCGGAAATGTCAGATCTGGTTGCCAATGGACAGTGGGAGTGCCTCTCCGTTTGCCCCTGGCGCGACCTTGGCCCTGGTCTAAAAAAGACTGGTTAGGCTAGAATTGTTGTTGTGGTGGGAAGGATTGCATTTGTGGTGGAAAAGGGGGTGGTTGATAGCCCCAAGGAGCCGGTGGCCACCATTGGCCTTGATTTGGGTAAAATCCCTGGGTACCGCGCCTTTTGTTATGTCTGCGGAATTGTCCTCTTCCTCTCCCTTGGGGTACCCCGGTTGTTGAAGACTCGGAATCACTAGATCCTAACTCGGACCCAGATGATGAATAGTTGGACCCATAGCGCCTACCTTTGTTGTTAAATAGCGGGGCCACATAAGTGTCACTAGTATAGGGGTAGATTTTCTCCCAAGAAAAGCGGGCTAGGTCTTTCTTAAACTTATCTATTTTGTTAATCAAAATGTTATCTCTATATTCTTTGTTAGTCTTATTTGTCTCATCCAGTTGTTTCTTATATAGAGCTGATGTAATGGTGGTTTTAATTTGTCCCTCTAATGTTTGAATTTCAATAAGGATGGCGTCTGCCTGGCGTTTCGCCGTGCTGATAATCAAAATTAACCAGTCACAGGTACACCGCCAGGCGATGAGTGACCAGTCCCGCATGAATTGTTTGTCCGTGAGAAATAATCTAGGCGTGTTGGTCACAATCAGACCAGTGGGGGCACACTTCCCTGGCAAATATTCAGCCACGACTAGACCATGGACTGCTGTTCGTGACTGTGTCTTTCTAAGATTCAGTAGAGTAACCCAGTCATCCTTAGGGTTCCCTGTCATTTCTGGTAGGGAGTCTAGAATACTGGGATTATCAGACAGTATAGTGCTAAGGGTTTCATCATCAAAAGCTAAACCTGCAAAATCAGCCATCGTGGGGCAAGTGTTTAGGAGGTCAAAGACTTTAGGGAGCGGGTAAAGACTTCTAAAAAATCTAAAGTCTAAACAGGACCCACAGCCGTAGCTGCTCTAATAACCAAAAACACAATATATCAAGGGGTCACAGGGGAATTAATTTAAGGACTACCACACCTCTAATCCCCAATCAGCACTTAAACAACTAACAGGAGGGTTGCCCATAGAAAGGGGGGCGTACTTTGCAGGGTAAGTGGAATGCTGCTTTTATGCTCGTAATTTTTGGGCATATGACGGGGGTCTCCGGGGGATTCTTGCACAACAAAGAGGGTTACCACCTCTGTGGCTGGGTTGGGCACGTGCATCCTGTCCCTTTGAATGAGAGGGTAGGCATCTGATTTGAGTACCACATCGCAAATTCAGACATAAACGTTTATTGTGTGCAACGTGGCCACAGGATAGAAATAGTTGAGATGAGGCATGATGGAATAAGGCGGAACACTGAAATAAACAGTCAGTGCTGTTACCATGGGGGTGTTATTGCGTGACTGTGACCGTGTGTTGCCACATAGGTGTTAACAAGTGGTTGTTACTGTGTGAGTGTTACTGTGTGTTATCAAAGTGGCTGTTACCGCATGGAGGTGACTGACTGCAATGATGTTATCACATGGGCGTTTTTGGGTATTACCACGTAAGTGTTACCGCATGGGTGTTAACACGTGTTACAGCGTGTGTGTTTCCGGGGGGTGCTTAGCACGTTTTATCATGTCCATCTTAGCACGACTGCACGCATGATACGCAGGAGTAAGGTAGGAGTTCACTTAATCTCCCCGTGCCTAACAAATATGAATATGTCCTCATATAATGCGATTGGGCTATGTTAAGTGCTCTCAACATAATGTTGAGTCCCTCAGCTTCAGGTCAGCGAGCCCTGCAATGAGCCGACATACTCTTACACTGATCGTAACACTGAGAGTAACTAATAACAAAAACATGGAAATTAGAATTCCACCCGGCTAGATGGCTGTCATAAATCACTGGTGCTAATGCATAGCGAACTGAGATTCCGTTATATGGGATGCCTATCGTGACCAATTTGTCTGATTGTGATTTTAAGGAGGATATGTTTGCTGGTCAAAACAATAAGGTACAAGTTAGCAGTCAGAATGCACACTGCGATTCGGCGCAGATCCTGTGATCCAGCCACAGTTTGCATTGGGCGCGAGTGGAATTCAGCCTGTCAGGGCCAGATTTCAATGTTCAGCAGCTAACGCAACTGGTGCTACGCTAAGCGCTCTCATTTGAGAGTACGATTTCAATGTTCCTCATGTAATGAAACTGGTACTATGCTTAGTGCTCTCAAAGTCTCTCTGAAAATCTGATGTCATATGTTCTTCATGTAATACAACTAGTGCTATGCCAGGCGCTTTTAAATTGGATTTTTTGAGTTCAATGTTCCTCACTTAACAGAACTGGTGCTATGCTAAGCGCTCTCATTGATAGTGTGATTCCAATGTTCCTTATGTAATGCAACTGGCGCTATGCTAGGCGCTCTTAATTGGAAGTATGATTTCAATGTTCCTCACTTAATGCAACTGGCGCTATGCTAGGCGCCCTCAATGAAAGTCAGATTTCAATGTTCCTCACTTAATGCAACTGGCGCTATGCTAGGCGCTCTCATTGAAAGTCAGATTTCAATGTTTCTTATGTAATGCAACTGGCGCTATGCTAGGCGCTCTCATTAAAAGTCAGATTTCAATGTTCCTGATGTAATACAACTGAGGCTAGGTTAACCGGTCGGAATTGAAAGTCTGTGATCAATGTAAAGTTTAAAAGCCCTGCTTCAGGTCAGCCAGCAGGGTATATATACGGTCTATTACCCGTTATTCTCATTGTAGTTTCACAAACGAATCCTTGCGGAAGCGTACATATTCCTGCTTGCTAAAGAGTGATGACAGCCTGGTTAGCTTGCTCTACTTTCATGCCACATTTTGTCATAGAACTTACTCATGGAGTAAGAATGTGTCTGGTCAATCTGAGCGCGAAGAATGCAATGCTACACATCCATGGGGTGACCATTATTTCACACGGAATGGTCAGACCATTGAAGTTTTTCAGGTTGAAACATGACTGCTTACTATTGGCGTCACATTAAGACATTCCAAGCCATGGTGAGGTCACATCAATATATTCCAAGTCTTTGATGTCAGTTTTGCGAGGCGCCTGCCTCTGGAATGTCACTTACATACATTATCAGTACTTGTGATGTCACATCAATACATCCCAGGCCTCGTTGTCACAATTTCGAGAGTGCCATATGCACGCGTGTGCTGTTACACACATCACATGAATTAGGAGTCTGTTGTCAAATAGCATCTATGCACCCATCGCAGGTACATGTATGCATTGGAAGCTGGTTATGTCACACTCTATCTCTGCACCTGTGTGCTTGTACAGGTATGCAATATATGCCTGTGGATTTATCACACAGTACCTCGGCACCCTTGTGCCTGAATGCTTATGCATTGGATGTCCGTGTTGGGTCACACGGTACCTCACACGGTACCTATGCACCCTTGTGCTTGTGCAATCAAGCATTATATGCCTGTGGTTTGTCACACCCTTGGGCTCGTACACTTATAATAAGTTATATATTGTATCACACAGTACCTCGGCACCCTTGTGCCTGAACGCTTATGCACTGGATGTCTATGTTGTGTCACACGGTACCTATGCACCCTTGTGCTTGTGCAATCAAGCGTTATATGCCTGTGGTTCATCACACCCTTGGGCTCGTACACTTATACCATTAATGTATTGTGTCACACAATACCTCAGCACCCTTGTGCCTGAATACTTAGGCATTGGATGTCCGTGTTTGTGTCACGGTACCTATGCACCCTTGGGCCTATTCAAATTAAGCAGTATATTCCTGGGTTGTGTCACACTGTACCTATTCCCTATGTGCTTGGGCACATTTCGGCATTAGATGCCTAGGTCGTATCATACACTACCTATGCACCCTGTGCTTGTACACTTTTGCACTAGATGCGTATGTGGTGGCACACAGTACCAATGCATCGATTTCTTACGCATTTGGTGGTCCGCGTTGTCACACTGTACCTATGCACCCTGAGCTGAGGGTGTGGGTGGTAAAGGGGGGTACAGTCTCATGATGTCATCAAAGGGCCACTCATGCTACATGGCGATTGTTCACTCCTCACTATCTTTCAGTTCAAAAGAGTCATGGGTTTGGCCACCCAGGACGCCGGTCTGGATTCAGCTAACTTTGGGACCCACTCCTTTAGAACTGGGGCGGCCACCGAAGCAGTGGCAAGGGGTCTAAAGGAGGAGCAGGTCAAGAGGATCGGCATGTGGTCCTCTAACTGCTACAAGCGCTGCATGCGGCTGCACATGCTTTAACCCATTGGTTCCGTTGCACATTTAACTGCAAGTTCTTCATTCTGCAACTCAGAGAGAAGCTTGCGCAGGTACACGGTTACTTAGTGCTATGTGCTGTTGTGTATGTGTTAGCCCGCCAGTGGGGCAGTGCACTGACGATTGTTCGTTTCACGTTTTCATGCAGTTTCTTCACCCTGTGACTCTGGAGAAGTCTGCACCGGCCCATTATCACGACAGGAGGAAATCACCTTGTCACACAGATGGACGGCGATCAACAGTCCAAGAACAAACAGCTCAGGTGATGGCCCAAGTGCATTTCTGGGCCCCGGAACAGCAGGAAATCTGAGTAGTTGATCACTCATATGTCCGTCGTTTAAAGAAAATGTCTTTAGAGAAGCCGGCAAGGCCGGGGCGCGTAAGTTAGGAACAAAGATAGTGTTTCATGGATAGGGTGGACTGTGCGTGGGGCAATTCAGGGAGCTGGTGAACCGCGCTTTACGAGAAACAGCCCCTGTTAGTAAGGGACCACCAGCAATCTGGATCCTGCACCTAGGGGGGAACGACTTATCTCGCCTGGGACGTAGGGTACTGATGGAGAAACTGAAGTCAATAGGGCATGGGTACATCCGGGGGGAGCCTTTTCTTTTTTGCAAAACGGGGTTTCACTTATCATCCAAAGGGAATCAGGCATTTATGGAAGACATCTTAGCATTGTTGGAGGGCACAAGACACAGGGCATGATCTAGTGAGCGCAGGGGGAGGCCAGATAGTCGGGCAACTATGCTGGCCTGTGGTGGTAAGGTCATAATTGGTAAGCATAGTCTTCGGGCCTTAGCGGCCAGCACCATGTAACTCCAGGGGCAGTGACAGCAGGTCAGTAGGCTGTCGGGGTGCGGGGGTCAGGGGAGTCACTCTTTCCCGTAGGCCAGTGGCCACCCTCGCAGGCGCATCAGGGCACAAGTATGCAGAATTGCAGCCCCCGTTATGGAGTTTAAGGCTTAGGGCGTAGGGGGAGCCCGGGGGAAAGTATCCGTCCGATAAGCTGTACCCCCTACGCAAGTTTACGCTGATGGAGTAGTATTTGTAGGTCTACCGGTATCTGGGGCTGCCAGTGCCTCCGTTATGGAGTTTAAGGCTTAGGGCGTAGGGGGGACCCGGGGGAAAGTATCCGTCCGATACGCTGTACCCCCTACGCAAGCTTACTCCGGTGGAGTAGTATTTGTATTTTACCGGGATCTGGGGCTGCCAGTCATTGACCTTGCCGTAGGCTCTGGAGGGGACACGCAGAAAGTAAAGTATCTACATTTGTAGATTACGTTAGGAGTGGAATTTGTATTACAGCATGTTAAGGTTAGACAAGTGACATGTTTCTATCAATGTATCTGGACTTTCTGCGTAAAGTGTACATAATAAGAATTAATAATCATTGTTTTTAATATGTAATAAATACGGGGAACCCATCCATACAAGGGCGGATTTGGGGGTTTCTTTGTTAAAAGGGGTCTTAGGCAAGTACCATGCCATATTAATGAATGCAATGTAAAGCACACTGGCACAGTAACAATGTTCTTAGCACTACAGAACTCAACTCTTGTCCTTTAGGAACATTTAGTTAAACAAATGATAAAGGTTGCCTTGCTGTACACATTACACAGGTTCACCTAATAGGATTTGATGTTTCTGGTTCTAGTTTCTTGGACAGTTAATTGCAATTGATGCTTCATAAAATAAAGTGGGTACGTGTTGTAAGTAGATTGGACTACTGACCCCAAGTAGCCATAACAAAGCAAGCACATATATACAACAGTACGCCTCATTGGTCTTAACCCAAAAGGGCTTCAAAATAATTTTTCTAGATATTGGGGCTTCCTCGACTTACCCACTCTAACAAGAAACTTTGAAACATTGTGGCAAATGGTGTAGTTTGATTACATATCTTTAGTTTTGGTTGTAATGAATGCAATGAATTAAATACAACATTTTTTAAAGTGCTCTGACTGCTACCATCATATGTGTTCTAGAACTAAGGGATAGCTAAAGATAATTAAAGAAGGGGTAATACTGCAACTTTATGGGAAGAATCAAGCTTTTTTCTGGAAGGAGAGAATATTCGAGCCTCAACGTAGTTCAGGAGGGAATAGGTCCAGTTCTTCGCAGCCAGAAAGGAGGATGGTGAGCCTCCATTACTCTTCCTACTAATTTTAGGAAGAAGCATGATTGTTGCCACTGCAGAGCGTAGGGTTTTAAAATTGTAAGGAAGGTAAGGACGTGTTATATGAAGTGGAGATCCTAGCAAACTCTGGCGGGGAGGTTTGGATTGCAAAGGGCGATGCAGCGAGTTGTATTGCCAGTTTGTATACTTGCCAACATTCCATAACCAAAGAACCCCCAATAAGCAAAATGAGAACAACACCGGAAATGACATCAAGTGACAATAGTATGATGTGTAAACTATTTTGTAGTTGAGAGTACAAGTGTATCTGACAATGGAGTAGGTGGGTAGTTAATAGCTGGTTTCAAAGCAGTTTGGGAATTACAATTGTGTAGAATAAGGGCGAGTCAAGCGAGCATCAACATTTTTTTAGGGTTCTGATATCAAAATATTAATGAGTATGAAGGGGGCTAAATCTGACACTAGGGGCTCTGTACCCCTTCTTCTGCTCTCATTTCTGACCCTCTTCGGATTATCCTTGTCACAGAGTTGTGTGTCAGAATATCAAACACAAAAATATTGTAGCAAGATATTGAAAACTAAAAGATATGAAGGAAAGAATATACAGGTAACAACAGATTACTATTCTTAACTCTCCACAGAATACATATATTGTTGAGGAACATATTTGTGAAGTTAAGTATAGTCCCCCAGTACTTATATATATCCTTACCTTCACACCATTTGTATAGCTGATACTCTTGGTATGATATTTTTGTAGCACGATGTTTAAAATAGATACCCTGGTAGTACACCCATATCACAGATGACACTGAGTAACTTTACATCCCTTTATCCCATCACTTCATCCTGTTTCACACTAATTTAATTCTAAAGCATGCTACAGCAAATTACCAATCACAGGGTCGGTCAGAGGCAGTTCTGTCGAGCAGCAGTGTGTCCTCTCAGCTCCGTCTGGACACAGTACTATTGTGTGCTTCATTAATTTTATTGCAGGTACGTGCGCACTGGACAAAACACTGCCAATGAGCTGTGGTCTTGCAACAACAATATGCTGCAGGCTTAACTTATCGATAACATCTGCTGCTCCATCCCCCACCGAGAGCTGAGTTGAAGCCCAAGCTAGGACTGCCTTCATGGTTGCACTGCTGAGAGTACATGGCATTGAGAGGCTTTCAGAAGGGAACTGTGATCCATCGGCCAATCACAGCAGGCCAGCAGCCAGGGCTTAAAACCTGTAGGAGTTAAAAATAAAACAGGTAGGGGATGGGAATCACGAAAAAGTTCTAGCTACCTCCTAAACTTGCATGGTTGAAAAGTATTGGGTTTGACTGGGGTACAGGCAGTGGCTGAGGCTTGCACGACAGACTGATTTTACACCTATTGATAACTACTGTAAAGTTGGTGACTGTGCGACAGGGTGGCAGTGGCGTAAGAAAACTTGAGGGGGGCCCCAAGCAAAGTACATGGAGAGGGCCACCCACGCTCCGGACCCAGTCAGGAGCTCTCAGGCCAGGGGCCTGCCAACCGTGCAAAGTGCCGGAGGGGGCCCCCAAGAGCTTGGACGCCCCACTGTGGTGGGCTATTAGTACACCCCTGTAGGGTGGGGAACAGGGGTGTCTGGTCTATGACTGGGATTGTGAGAGAATCGGGCCATGAATGACAATGAGCCCTCCTGAACTGCCAGCACACCTTGGAGAACAAACTTGTTCAGGAGTATCCGGAGTTTAAGGGCAAGTTGTCAAGAGAAGGGTCTGGAGACAGTTACTTTTGCTGTTCATAATCACTTTTTGTCAATAAACTCCAAAAGGGAAAAGAATGAGATTGTGGAGGATGGGGTTCTAGAAAGCCAGAAGCTAGACGGGTAACCATTATGGGGTTGGAGTTCCCGGGTCAGAGGACACTTCCGGGTAAATTGGGGTAGAGTGGTTTAAAAACAGCTCTGCTATAGGACCGCTTTTCTTGTTAATCATTTTTAGTTGCATTGGTTTCCGCTTTGATAGTTCATTAACCCACAAAAAGACTCACACTTTTGTTGTGTTCCTTCTGCTTGGTTCCCTTCCCTGTTTCCTCGTTTGTTGGAGTCTGTCTTACTTGCTTGTCTGGATTTGACCAGCTCTTGTTGCGAGAGCTCTGATACCTGGGAGCCTTGTGGAGCTTCTCCAGTATGCAGGTTGATGGCTAGCTCTCATGACTATGACACCCACTCATTATTCGGGAAAGGATTTGCTTGAAAGTAAATTGTCTAGCATGAGAACTCCCACCACTACTACTAGCCTTTCTGTTCTTGCACTCATGTACATCCTCTTCCCATCACTATCCATGTGAGCGTGGTGTTCACCTGGTAGTATTCAATACATACAGCAGAGTTTTGCCAGACCAGAATGTGGACTCCTGGGCAGGTTTTACTATCTTGGACCAACAACCACAAGAGTACCTCCATCACTTTCTGAGGGAGTTGAGGATAGTAGGCACTCTCCAGAAATCCACGTCTTCTACAGAAGCTTGAGAGTTTGCCAAATCTGGATTTGGCTCTGAGTTCACTTGAGCATATGGCCCAAGCCATAGTAAAGGTTGAAACTGAGTTAGCAATACCTAGTCAAGAAAGAGCATTTCTTCATTTATTTATTTATTTATTTTTCCCTTGTCATCGTCTGTCGAAATTCCCCCTCGCACGGCCCCAACGCTCTTACCTGCACAAACCGCAGCTGTGAGTAATCCTGCTATAAAGAACATAATTTTAGCCCCGGGAGAGTAGTCCTTACTCCTCTCACACCACTGACATCACATAAAAAGTATGGAGGAAATCCCTCAAACTTTCATTCCTTTTCTGCCCAGTGTCTACCACACTTTTGAATGCGACCCACGTGCCTTTCCAATGAAACTTCCAAGATTAACTTTATATTGTTGTACCTTATGAAGGAAGCACTGGCCTGGATGGCCCTGTTGATAACCTGAGGTTAAACTATAAATTATTCTTGATGCAATTTAAAACAACTTTTGAGAATTGAAAAAATTTAACAAACCACTCATGTAAATTTCCCTGATTTACTGCAAGACTTATTAGTCACTTTCAACAACTGGGGACTGAAGAAGAATAGATGGAGGGCGCCGCAGGGGCAGCATTTTACCAGAGTCTACCAGATAAGTTGAAGAATGCACTTTTGTTTGTGAACCAACCTACTATGCCACCAGCCTCCATGGACCTAACTATTCTGTTTGGTAAGCAATAACAGAGAAGATAAAAGGGGCAGAAGGTTTTTAGTCGCCGAAGTTGGTGTCGTCATAGTGAATAAACAGAGGCTGCTGGAAGTTCAGTAGAATACCCGTGCAGGTCAGAGGTGCAAAGAAATCCCTCAGTGCAAAGGAAAAGGAAAGAACAAGTTATGTTTAATCTGTGATAATGCTGGTAATCATATCAACATTTGTTTCCTATTGTTGGAAATGTGTCTGCTTGTCCCTAGAATACTACCTACGACCATCGTAACTGCAAGCTATCAGTCCCTCATTGATGCATCATATTGTAATGTTTTCTACAAACTTTGGATGTATGACATTACAACGCGGGTTTTTACCACGCGTGCAGTTACATCGCATGCGATGTTACAACGCTATGCCATTCCAACGCAAGTCTTTACATCGACTTGCGCTAGATGGCGTGCTAACATTAAAAAAGTGTAATTTACTATTCCAACTCCAGTCCACTTAACAGTAGGGAAGGTGTTGGGATAGTAAACTACACTATTTGTAATGTTAGCACGCCATCTACCGCAAGTCGATGTACAGACTTGCGTTGTAATGGCATAGCGTTGTAACATCGCATGCGTTGTAACGCATGCGATGTAATTGCACTGCGTGGTAAAAAACGCGTTGTAATGGCTGTTCCCCACAAACTTTTATCATCTCACTGGGAGGACCCATGAGCTTACAGTAATTGGTGGGTTCTGGTACCTCATAGTGATACGTGGATCATTGTTTCCCACTGAAATATCAGTTAACCATAGTTCAGAAGCAGTGATCTAAATATAATACAGGAGTAGAAAGCATCAGTCGCTGCCTAAAGTACACCAAGGAGTACGTTTTGTGGTCATGGCTAACCTATCCACCAAAATCTGCCTGAACTCTTGGAATGTAATGGCTGAGGATTCATGATCCAGAGATTTATTGGATTAAAACCTCTATTTCATCACACTCATCATTTTGTCTAAACCAGTGTTTTCCTTCCACATTGAGTACACCAACCCAAGAGTTAAAGGGGCTGATTACGACTTTGGCAGTGCAGGAGCAGGATGACACGCCACTGCCCGCTCCCGCACCGCCAAAATCAACCGCCAGCTGCCACCAGATTATGAGTTTTCTCCTTGTCTGGTGGGCGGTCCTGTAGCTTTCCCACAGCAGTGCCTTTGAAAAAAGCACCGCAATGGTAACGCCAAAGCAAGTTCTTGTACGGCATGGACTGTTGAGTCCATGCCGTGCAGGAGCTGACCATGCATGCACATAGCGGGGCACACCATGTGCCCCCTTGTATGCATCCTAGTGTACATGGCGCCCTTTGTTTCCCAAATGCCAGCCTTTTTAATGGAGGGCTCACCACCATGAAAAGACTGGCGGAGGGAAAACTCAGAATATGCTTGTCAGACTGCCTTGCCACCGCCAAGGAACGCGGTTCCCTGGCGGTTGTGGTGGTCCCAAAGTGGGCCGACCCCTGGACTTGTGAATTGCCACCGCACTTCCACAACGGGAACTCATAATCAGGCCCAACGGGTATTCATTTAAGAAGCTCCATATAGAAAGGAAGAAAAGCGGATTTTAGCAGTGTATCAAGAGTTTATTGATGTTTTTAGTAGGAGAGAAGCTGACACCATTCCTCCACATCAGGAGTACAACTGTGCTACAATCACTGACATAATATCAATGCATACAATATCAAAACACACAAATATCTGAAATTAAATATCGATAACAAAAATATCGACTTCCTATACTGAACTACTAAAACCATAAATATTGAAAACATAAATATCATTGTTAAACAAAGCTCAATTTTTTACTATATCTCTGTCAAAGCAATTGTGCTCACTTTCTGCAACCGAGAGCATTTTCAATGCTCTCACTTGCTGAAAGTTAACAAAGTTTGCTATGGCTTGGCTGGACCTTTGCCGCTCCCGCCAAGCCAGAGCAAACAGCTACCTCCCGAGTGTGGGCACCTCGGGAGGCAGCAGGAGCTGGCTCTCAGCGGTGGCGGTCCCCAGTTGAATCTATGGCTCCAGGAGGGGGGCACACGCCCCCCTCCATTACAGATCACAGTCCCGGGAGGTGGTGGTCTCCGGGACTACCGGTGGCCGTGCCGCCTCCCACTGTAATTATAACTCCTTGCCCTGGGGAGATGGCGGTCTTCAGGGCTGTGGAGGGGCTGGAGCCCCTCCACATTAATATTTCATTTAGCCCCGGGGAGGTGGCGGTGCCTGGGGATGCGGGGGACCACATAGGCCTCTCACATTCAATCATCATTTGCCTTTGGGGAGGTGGTGGTCCCCAGGGCACGGGGGTTGTTAGGGCAACCCCGTATAATTGAATGAAAATGCCCCTCGGAGGTGGCGTGCACCGGGGCTTTGAGGCTCCAAGGAGGGGGAGACCCGTGCGCCCCGTCCTATATATTTTACACATTCACCCAGGACCTGGCCCACCCAGGGGGCGACTACAAATGAATCACAGGACCCGCATTTTGTTTTTAGGAAAAATATTGGCGGGAGTCTCGGATCTAGCACCATGCCTGCCGAATTTTGCTTTTTCACAATGCTTTTTGGGCCCCGTGGAACTCCCTCCCCAAGAGGCCTAGCATGTCAGGGGGTTTCTGTGTGTGTATATATATAAGCAGCTGCTGAAGAGCTCTTTGCAAACCTGCCAGTAATTCAGGATTGAGTGGACCCACCAGTAATTCTATGAACAATGATGTTAAGACGCTTTTAAAGGCTTTGGAAAAGACTACTAGAAATTAAACAACTATGTGGTGGGAGAAAAAATATTTGCAGAAATATCATGAAGTTGGTTGAGTTCCTCACGGCTTTTGTATTATGTTAGTTCCAAGCTTTGAAAATCCAAACCCTATGATGCTCAAACAATGGGCAGAGAGCAGCAACTTGGAGGCCTCTATGAGACTGATACTAATTTTAATAAAGTATGCAGAAATAGACAGTGTACAAATTTTGATAGAAATTGAACGTATCAACAGTGCTTTGAAAAATCGGACCATAAGGAATTGATCTCAACTCGTAGAAGAGGAATAAAAAAGAGACTAAAATAACATGAGGATGATATTAAAACAAGGAAAGCATATAAATTTGCAATGGACAAAACGGATTACAAAACAGGGCAGATTTTTACCTTCTTGAGAAAATTTGACTCCATCAAAAGACAACATCTCACCAACTCCAGCACAGTTGGCCAAAATTACGGAATCAGTAATCAAACAACCGACATTACATCTATGTCAGATATGAGCTCAGGGCTAAGTGAAACAGATTTGGAAGATGGTAGGATGACTATAGGCAACAGGGGATAAGATTTAGGGAATCTAACACTGGCAGAGAAGCTTGATTTTTACATCGAGACCGAGGACAAACTTTACGGCAGCGCAATCCAAAACCTACACAAGACAAATAAGGAATCAAAGAAGCCGGGAAAGGAGGAAACTCAAAAAATCCAAAAAACAAGAAACCACAAGGCAATCAGTGGAGACGAAAATAGATGAGTCTGATAAACTATCATCAATCTGTCTGCGTCGTTTTGAGTCAACGGAGGTCCAACTACTATCTTTGGGCCTCACTTTTTGTCCTGAAAGCAATTTCAACTACAATCAAACAGGGATAGATGTGTTTAAATTTATTAGAAAACTCAAGCTTACTAAATATTTCAAACTCAAGAATACTACCAGTCTATTTCCGCGAGGTCTACTCCCCGGTTTCCCCCTGCTCGGAGGAGGATTCCCGTGCCCTGCTTCGGGACATTGCGCTGCCCTCCCTCACGGCGGAGGACAGGGATCTGCTGGACGCCCCTCCCACCTCGGACGAAATTGCCCTGGCTATTCGCTCGGTTGCATCCGGCAAGGCCATGGGCCCCAATGGTATCCCCATCGAGCTATACAAGCTACGCCCGGATGTACTAGCGCCCCACCTGCGCGCGATGTTCCTGGCGGCCCACTCGCAGGGTTCCCTCCCGCCGGACCAGCGTCTGGCCACAATCGTGGTGATCCACAAGGAGGGGAGACCCCGTGAGCGGGTCACATCCTATAGGCCGATCTCGCTCTTGAACGCGGAGCCCAAGATACTCGCCAAGGTGTTGGCCAACCGGTTGGTCGGCGTGGTGGGCGATTTGGTCCACCAAGACCAATCTGGCTTTATACCACACCGCAACACGGCGCTTAATCTGCGACGCTTGCACGGGGTGCTCGCGCGTGTCCCGTTTGTGCGGGAGCCGGCCATCTTGGCGTCCTTGGACGCCACCATGGCGTTTGACACGCTTGAGTGGCCATACATCTGGGCGATGCTGGCGAAATTTGGATTTGGGCCGGGTTTCATTAGCTGGGTCAAATTGTTGTATTCGGGCCCATTGGCGCAGGTGGTGGTGAATGGGCGAGTCTCGGCCCCATTCGCGCTGGGGCGGGGCACGCGACAGGGTTGCCCCCTGTCGCCTCTCCTGTTTGCACTGGCCCTGGAGCCCCTGGCGGAGTGGCTGCGGTGGCACCCTTCCATCCGTGGTCTCCGTTGGACCCCCGAGCATGAGGACCGCGTGTCCCTCTACGCTGATGATATCCTTCTATATCTCGCCTCCCCGCGTAAATCACTGATCGTCCTAGTTGATGTTTTGCGCTCATTCGGTCGCAACTCAGGCCTTGTCATCAACTGGGCGAAATCCTGTGTATATGTGCTTTCCGGGGAGGCTCCGGTCCTGCCACGGGACTGTCCGATCCAGATTGCCTCCCAGGGGTTTCGGTACCTGGGCATATATATTACTCTGGACCCGGAGGCCCGCTACGAGCGGAATTTGCTGCCCCCCCTCCAGCGCTTGAAGGAGGACGTTGTGCGTTGGCGGCGTCTGCCGCTTTCGCCGCTCGGCCGAGCGGCCTTGTTTAAGATGATGTCCTTGCCGCGCTTTCTGTACGCCCTCCAGAACACTATGGACTTGGTTCCGGCACGCTACTTCCGTGAGGTGGAGGGCCTCCAGCGGCGCCTGTTCTGGGACGGGAGGCCGCGTATTGCTCTGGCTAAATTGACGCTCCCGTGGTACGATGGGGGGGTCGCCCTCCCGGATATTAAACGGTATTACTGGGCCTCCCAACTAGCTGCAATTAACCATGGCCTTTACGGGCCCGCCTTGAACCCGGCATTTGAAATGGACAAGATGCTCCTGCCCGGTGGCGACTACAATCGAGCACTCTACTCTGGCGCGCCCGACTCCCGTCTGACGGGACCGACGCGTGTCATGGTGCGTGTCTGGCACGCGGCTAATGCAGCTATGGGGTGGAAGGACCGTTTGACCCGGGCGTCACCGCTATATGCGTCCGAGCGGTTGGGCTCCCTGTGGACGTCGAAGGGCTTCGAGAAGTGGGACACGATCGGAATCAGCACGGTGGGAGATCTCTGGACGAGGGGGGATTCAAAACTTTTGAGACGCTGCAGACGGAGTTTCAGCTGCAAGGCAGTGAGTACTTTCGGTACCTCCAAGTCCGCCACGCGCTGGGCTCCGTCTTCCCGGATGTCGCGTCCATTCCGGAGTCTTCCCCCCTGGAGGACAGAGTGCTGGATGGCTATGTCCCAGACAGCACGATCTCCCTTATATATAAAAAGCTGATTAACGACAGGTCGTGCCTGCTGACTAGTCTCCGCGAGGCCTAGGTTGCCGACGGGCTGGAGCTGGACGACGAGGATTGGATTTCCGCGGTGGCCTCTCCGAAGGAGGTGGCCATCCCGGCTCGCCTTCGCTTCGTCCAGCTTAAGATCCTTCACCGGGTTTACGTGACGGGGCCAAGGCTTCTACGTATGGGCTTTGCTGGTGACGGGTTGTGTAAGCGTGGCTGTGGTGCTTTGGCAACTTTTATGCATATACTGTGGGAGTGCCCTAAGGTGGAGCGATTCTGGCGTGGTGTGCATGAGGTCCTGCGTGTGGTTACGCGTGTCGCGTTGTTGCCGGAAGCGAGGAGATGCTTGCTGAATGTGTGGGAGCCAAATGACTACTCGGTCCCGCAGACGCGGTGGGTGACTCTGGGATACATGATAGCTAAGCGCGACATTGCCCAATTGTGGGGATCCCAGAGGCCCCCGGCGGTGTTGGCCTGGAAAGAACATATGGATTGGTGTATGTTTCATGAAAAGGTGGTGTATGTGGCGAGGGGTAAGCCTGGGGCATGGGTGAAAATCTGGGGCCCCTGGAACGCCTACCGCGGGGGTATTTGTGAGCCGCCACTGCTACCGGCTGCCTCGCCAGCCCCGTCTCCCTAGCTGACCCCCCCCCCTCAGCCGTGGGCACGCGGTTCCCCAGTCCCTGATCTACTCCCATTCCCCTCTTCAGAGTTTTGCTGCTGGTTGGGATCCCCCACTTACAGAGCTCGTGCCATCATTTTGGATTGCGGGTTGCCTTCCGGGTGTGGTTTTTTGTGTTGTTTTGTTTTGATAAAAGGAAACCGTATTGTGGGCTTGGAGTTATGCGGCCTGCGCTATTGATGTCTCCTGCTTCCCCAATCTGCACCGCCAAGAGACTCTTACTGTATGTATGTGATATGCTTTTGTCACTCTAGCGGCCGGCCGGGTGGTTGTAGGCCCATACCTGTAACTTTTTCAAACTGCAATAAACGGTTTCCAAAAAAAAAAAAAAACAAAAAAAAAAAAGAATACTACCAGTCAACAATCTCAAGGACCAGTTTCCACCAATACTGGTTTGGTCAGTTTACAAGTGTCAGATGCACAAGCTTTACGAACATTATTAGAACTACAAAACGAGGAAGTAAATAATGATATAGTATCCTCAACTCAAAGTGCTATTAGAGAAGCTAGCATCAATCCCTCTGGTACCATCATGAGTCCATTTAAGTCTGTTTCAACCTCTATGATAAGGATGCCAAGGGATGCAGTAGACATCTTTCAGGATCGAGCAGTGGAAGAAATTAAGAAACTTAATGTGAAAACTAGATTGACCTTAAGGAAATTCAAATACCAAGAGAAACAATACCACAATTTGATCAACAAATTAAAAAAGCAGAATCAAGAAGTCATCAACAAATCTGATAAAGGTGGTAATGTAGTTTTATGGCCGAAAACAGAATATCTTAGGGAGGCACTCAAACATCTTGATGATACCACATGATACAAAAGAACCACATTGCAACGAGTGAAGGCAATTCAAATTGCACTCAAAGAACATCTAAGTAAGTGGAAATGTGAAAGAATCATTACTAAAGAAGAATTCAATTTTTTGCAAAAAGAATTTTCAGTATTACCGGTTATATACTTCATCCCAAAGGTTCATAAAGGCATCCTACCAGTACGTGGCAGACCGATTATTTCTGAAACAAATGGCCTGTTCGAGAAAATCTCCTAATATGTGGATTATTTCCTCCAGGAATAGGTAGTTGATTTACCATCCTATATAAAGGACACTGGAGATTTTCTTAAGAAGTTATATGACATACCATGGTCAAACAAATATACATTAATGACTATGGACATAATCTCCATTTATACTAGTATAGAACACAGGGCTGGGTTAAGAGCAGTAGAAGACTATTTGAACAAGGGATCGATCCATCTGTAGAATCACAATAGGATGTTGATCAACACTATTAGCTGGTGCCTAAACAATAACTTTTTCCTGTTTGGTAAAGAAGTGTCCCAACAACTCATGTGTGTTGCCATGGGAGCCTGCTTCTCCCACATCTACGCATGTTTACACGTGGGCTGGTGGTAGGAGCGGGTTCTTAAGGTTGATCATCGCAATAATTGAGAGAACCACGTGGTGAGCTGGTGGTGATACATCGATGATGTGTTTATTATTTGGAAGGGAACTAAGGAGAGTGCAAAGATGTTTGTAGAACATATTAATGTAAATATATTTAATTTGGAAATTACAGCTTGTGTAAATGCAAATACTATCAATATTTTAGATGTGCAAACATCTTGCATGTGTCTAGCTTTCATCCTAAACACCTAATAAATAGCATTCCTTATGGGAAATTTCTGAGACTACGTAAAATCTGTAGTTCGAAAAGTGATTTGCACAACAGCCAACAAGAAGCTGCTAACAGATTCCATAGTCGAGCATACAATGCTAGAATCATCAAACAGGCTATCCATAAAGCGAATTAGAGAACTAGAGAATCTATTCTTTTTCAAACTCCCAGCGATATGGATAGTAAACCAGACAATATGCCGTTGGGCCGTAATGAAATTAATGACTTCAGACTTATTACCAGATTTAGCCGACAGGAAAGGATGATTAGATTCTTTGTCAACACACAGTGGCCCATAGTCTTAACAGATGTTACTTTGGGCCAATGCCTCCCAGAAAAACCCACTATGACGTTTCGGATATCCCCCTCAATGAGAAGTGCGCTGGTAACGAGTAGCCCTGAAATAGTTAGTAAAACTAGTAGGGCATGTCATTTTGGGGTTAATACCTCTAACTATATGTCAGCGTTTAGCCCCAAACCAATTGAGATAAAGGGACATAACAACTGTAGAACAGATTTTGCAGTGTATGTTCTAGAGTGTACTTGCGGCCTACCCTATGTAGGCAGTACGAAGTTGCAAGTACATATAAGAATTTTACATCATTTAAGAGCTATAGTAAACTCATATCCAAATACCCAGTAGCATGTCACTTCAAACTTTTGCACAATAACAATTTAAACAATTTAACATACTTTGTCATAGGTGCAGTACCAGCTTTAAGGAGAGGTGGTAATAGAGAAAAAATGTTACGACAGCTGGAGTCCAGCTGTGTTTTGGGTCTGGATTCCAAAATGCCTAATGGGCTGAACACTAGTGAAGACCTTCATAATTTTTTATAACTAGTCATTACCACGTTTGAGTAATATCGATTCTAAATTACCACTTTTATAGCGATAATTCTTAATATTATATTTCCCTAGATATAGGTATGGTATGGACCCACTCCTAAAGAATTTGTAACAATATAGGGGTAGTACAATATTAGAGTGTGCTTTAAAATATGTATATTCATTTTGCTTAGACAATATTTAGAATTGAACATATCAGTTGATAAACAATTATCTTATTTTTGGCACTTTACTTCACTAAGCACGTTACATATTTAGCACTTTTAGCAAGCATTCTTCTGAGAGGCGACGACTTTGGACATAATTATTGGACTGTGTATCGCCCATTGCCAGACATTTTTGTGTAGTTATATTTTCCTACGCTATATCTTTTGAGAGTCTGAGTCTTTTAACACACATGTTTTAATATCATAATGAGGTTTCATGATAATTTATTACTATTTATTATTATTTATAGATGTGTAAAATTTCTCCATCAAAAGAATGAATTCAGAACAGCATTTTGTGAATAATGAATAGAGATTGGTATTTCTTCAAAAACGGTGGCAGTCTGTCTTCTACATCAGGCAGTAACACATAAGTACGATAGTCTGTTGTCGGTTGCTACCCAATGAATTTGTGTTGCTCAATTACGTAGTAAAGGTTTAAATAAGGGTGAAATGCTGCTGCACGGCTATGTGATCAAGGCCATCTTGTTGTGGCCAAAATGTGTCATGGAATTTTGTGAGCAGTAGCAAGGATAAATCATTTGCACTATGATATCTGGAGTTCTTCCCCACATCTTTTTGAAGTTTTGGGGATTGCATTTATATATATATATATATATATATATATATTACTCTCCAAAGCGTCCAGCACTGAGCCAATAGAAAGTACTCACTGCGCTCCAGTTGTACATATTGCCCTGGAAGAAGAGGTCTTTACCTTGAAACGCGTCGGCATGAGAGAGAGAATTCAGGAGTGCTGGAGGAGGGTTGAAGAGATGCAAGCTGTCGTGTGCCTCCCTAAGATCTGGACGCTTTGGAGAGTAATGTTAACGCGGCTGTCCTGCCGTGGGGGAGAGCACCATCAATAACTTGAAGTGAGGCGGAGCCAGGAACTACATCCAGGCAGAGAAGCACAGCGAGCCAGAAAGGAAGAGGATTCCTCCCAGGCAGCTCCAGACCCTACTATAGGGGATTGATTTGTTTTAAAATACAGGAGCGCGAGTGGCCCACTGAGGGAAAATAATTGTACTTTGCCTTGGGACTCAATATCCCAGCATGCATTCCAACAGGAAGTTGTACTTAACTAGCATGCACCCCTACAGGAAGTTGCACTAAGCCAATCAATTTAAAAGCACTGAGCCAATAGGAAAGTACTCACTGCGCTCCAGTTGTACATATTGCCCTGGAAGAAGAGGTCTTTACCTTGAAACGCGTCGGCATGAGAGAGAGAATTCAGGAGTGCTGGAGGAGGGTTGAAGAGATGCAAGCTGTCGTGTGCCTCCCTAAGATCTGGACGCTTTGGAGAGTAATGTTAACGCGGCTGTCCTGCCGTGGGGGAGAGCACCATCACTAACTTGAAGTGAGGCGGAGCCAGGAACTACATCCAGGCAGAGAAGCACAGCGAGCCAGAAAGGAAGAGGATTCCTCCCAGGCAGCTCCAGACCCTACTATAGGGGATTGATTTGTTTTAAAATACAGGAGCGCGAGTGGCCCACTGAGGGAAAATAATTGTACTTTGCCTTGGGACTCAATATCCCAGCATGCATTCCAACAGGAAGTTGTACTTAACTAGCATGCACCCCTACAGGAAGTTGCACTAAGCCAATCAATTTAAAAGCACTGAGCCAATAGGAAAGTACTCACTGCGCTCCAGTTGTACATATTGCCCTGGAAGAAGAGGTCTTTACCTTGAAACGCGTCGGCATGAGAGAGAGAATTCAGGAGTGCTGGAGGAGGGTTGAAGAGATGCAAGCTGTCGTGTGCCTCCCTAAGATCTGGACGCTTTGGAGATATATATATATATATATATATATATATATATATATATATATATATATATGCACACAGAATCTTCTGATAGAAGGACTCACACTCGGAAGGATACACATGAAGTTTTAATTAACACTCGTAACGCGTTTCGTCAGTGAAACTGACTTGATCACACGAAGTGCAACAAGAAACAGGAAGTATTTATCTGACTGTTGAAACAGACGACAGGCACAAGTAAATTGGCAGGTGATGGCAGTAACCATGGCGGCCATTACTAAATGTCTAAATACAGAGTAAAGATATTAAACCTGCCACGGTTCATGGTTATACTTTGTCCAGAGTTAATCGGTGTACATATAAAACCAACAGAAAATATAACACAAATAGTGCGTCATTCATTGTCGACCAAAATAATGGTCATGGTACTGGTAATGTGTCATTGATTATTATTCATAAAGTCTAGTGCTTCTATCAAATGACACGTGAAATATCTGCATTAAGCAGCCCAATAAAGAATATACGCAAGCTGTCAGATGCAGGTGTCAACATGTTGCTAGTAAATGCAAATAGTATATAAAACCGTCATGGTCAATAATTTCCAATTGCATAATTGCCGCAAGACACAATATAAGAACATAATTGCAATATAAGTTCCATGAAGTATATGTGTGTACTTCTGTACCATCAATTAGACGTCGGCATAGTGCCTGTAAGAGCCACAATTCTGGAAAACCAAAATATCAACATAGATGAACACAGTAATTGCTGGAGTATTAAGTCACAAGCCACACGCGAATCGTTGAGAAACAACAGCCTATTGAAACTTCCATTTCATTCAAAAATAGTGCCCAAACCAATATCAAAATATGTAAAAAATACAGAATTCTTATCTGTGTTCAAGGAACCGGGAAGAAAAGGGTAGGGTAACCGGTGCGGATGAAAATGGTCCGGTAAGATGGCGACCCTTCCTTTCCTCCTGTGCATAGAAAAAGAAAAGGAAATAAAGTAATGTAATAAATGTTGTAAAACACATAATTAAAATACACATGATTCTACTATTCCGTCATAGTACTCACATTGAATAAAAATCATTCTTAACTTTAACAACCAGCAAAAAGAACATATAGAACCATAGTTAGTGGCCTAATCGACACAGGTATACAGATTTGAAATCAGAAAGAACACAAATTTAGTCATCATGTAAATGTACACTAAGTTCCTCGTCGAGATTGTGGCCTTTGGGGAACTTAGTCTCAAGTACAATTATCCATTTGGACTCGCGTTTGCGGAGTAATAGGGTTCTATTCCCGCCTCTTGGTCCAAGGTGGACTTGTTCTAGGATAAAGTAGCTCAACAGAGAGCTGTTGGACAGGTGGAAGAGGTCAAAATGTCTTGCAATGGGATAAGTACTGTCCTTCTTGTTGATGGCACGCATATGTTCCAATACTCTTTTCTTTGCCATACACGTGGTACTCCCAACATACCATAATTTACATGGACATATCAATACATACACACAAAAGGAGGTACTGCAGGTAAGGAATTGATTGATAGTTTTAGGTGTTGTTTGTCCTGGTATATTCACAGTTTTAGTCATGTGGCTATTTCGGCAGGCTTTGCAGTGACCGCAAGGATAGAAACCTGCAAGGTTATGTGTGTTTGTTTTTGTAGATGTAATGTCGTTGTGTACCAGCAAGTCCTTAAGACTGCGACCCTTTCTGTATGTTATTCTTGGTCTACTCTCAACTGTGTGACCAATAATGGGGTCACTTTTCAATATGTTCCAGTTATCTGTCAGTATTTTTTGTATTTGTCCAGAGTTACCACTAAAAGTAAGTATAACTCTGCTGCTGCCTTCTGAGGTGTTGTCAGTGATACCAGCATCAGTATGTAGGGTTTGAGCATGGTCAATAGAGTTTACCTTAGAGATGGCTTTCTGAAGGACCCATTTAGGATAACCCCTGTCAGTGAATCTCTTGATCATGGTTTCCTTTTCTGTTTGAAATGCATTTTCGGTACTGCAGTTTCTTCTTGCTCTCAGCAGCTCACCATATGGAATGCTCCATTTAAGGGGATCTGGGTGGCTGCTGAGAGCATGAAGAAGAGTGTTTCCTGCTGTGGTTTTGCGAAACAGACTAGTTTCTAGTTTGTCTCCTTGGGGTTTAATCAGTAGGTCTAGGAATTCAATTGAGTGTTGGCTCATGTTACTGGTGAGAGTAATGTTGCGATCATTGATGTTCAGTTTTTCTATGAAGGTGGTAGCCATTTGTTCGGTATCAGTCCAGATTACAAAAAGGTCGTCTATGTACCGCAACCAAATTTTTACTTTACTGAAAAAAGGAAGGAGTATGTGTTCTTTTCTGATGTCCTCCTCCCATTTCCCCATGAAAAGATTAGCGAAACTTGGGGCAAAACAAGTCCCCATCGCTGTACCCAGTGTCTGCTTGTAGATGACGCCATCAAACATGAAGATATTGTTAGTAAGGCATAAATGCATCATATCTAACACCATATTGGTATGTTCAAGAAATTCTATCGGTCTCCTATTGAGATAGTGTCTACATGCCTGTAAACCGTGTGTGTGGTCGATGATAGTGTACAAGGAATTGACGTCAAGAGTCATCATGAGATCCGTAGGTTCCCACTTGATGTTACTAAGTTTGATCAAGAAATCTTTACTATCTTTGACATGTGAGGGAAGTTGGGTAACGTATTCGCGCAAAAAGTGATCTACATATTTGGAAACATTTTCCAAAGTACTCCCAATAGAGGATACAATTGGTCTTCCTGGTGGTACTAGCGTATTTTTATGGACTTTGGGTAGGAGGTACAAAATCGGTAACTTGGGATAATCACGTTTTAGGTAGCAATACTCCTCCCATGTAATATACCCTTGCTCTTCCCAATATTTGAGTTTTGCCCATGTGTCAAAAATACTAGCGTTATACAAGTTGGTGTTAGTTTGCATGTAAAATTTGGTGTCACCAAGTTGTCTATGGGCTTCATCCATATACATGTGTTTGGCCCACAGAACGATGTTGCCCCCTTTATCAGCGGGGCGTACTACAATGTTAGAATCATCAGCAAGTGACTGTAGAAATTTATCATGAGGAAGATTCGGGTAAAAAATGGATCGGGGTTTAAATTTGGTAGATCCAGCCGAATCCGTGGGAATTCCCAAATCACCTACTTCCTCAGACATGATGTTCTGTGTCTCATTATCCATTGAGAGGAAATGATGGATCCGGACACGGTAAATAAAACGATTATTAATTTAACTGAGAAACAATTGACATTCTCTGAGAAAAAAACTCTATGTCTAGGCCTGACTTTCTGCCCCACTGAAATTTTTAATTATGCAGACACACGCATTGATCTATACAGATTCATTCGAAAGATCAAGTTAAAAAAATGGCATTATCTGTACAAACGGGACTTTGACAACCAACCTCCAGTCCTTTTCAAAACTTGAATATCGCTGATGCAGATATCTTACAAGATGTGTATGCCCTAGCAATGGATAATGAGACACAGAACATCATGTCTGAGGAAGTAGGTGATTTGGGAATTCCCACGGATTCGGCTGGATCTACCAAATTTAAACCCCGATCCATTTTTTACCCGAATCTTCCTCATGATAATATAGACACATTTCATGAGATGGTGACACAATCTCTACTGAAACTTAAACATCAGTCAAATAGAATAAAAGACATATGTTTCAATTTATCCATTGAGCAAAAGAAATTTCTACAGTCACTTGCTGATGATTCTAACATTGTAGTACGCCCCGCTGATAAAGGGGGCAACATCGTTCTGTGGGCCAAACACATGTATATGGATGAAGCCCATAGACAACTTGGTGACACCAAATTTTACATGCAAACTAACACCAACTTGTATAACGCTAGTATTTTTGACACATGGGCAAAACTCAAATATTGGGAAGAGCAAGGGTATATTACATGGGAGGAGTATTGCTACCTAAAACGTGATTATCCCAAGTTACCGATTTTGTACCTCCTACCCAAAGTCCATAAAAATACGCTAGTACCACCAGGAAGACCAATTGTATCCTCTATTGGGAGTATTTTGGAAAATGTTTCCAAATATGTAGATCACTTTTTGCGCGAATACGTTACCCAACTTCCCTCACATGTCAAAGATAGTAAAGATTTCTTGATCAAACTTAGTAACATCAAGTGGGAACCTACGGATCTCATGATGACTCTTGACGTCAATTCCTTGTACACTATCATCGACCACACACAAGGTTTACAGGCATGTAGACACTATCTCAATAGGAGACCGATAGAATTTCTTGAACATACCAATATGGTGTTAGATATGATGCATTTATGCCTTACTAACAATATCTTCATGTTTGATGGCGTCATCTACAAGCAGACACTGGGTACAGCGATGGGGACTTGTTTTGCCCCAAGTTTCGCTAATCTTTTCATGGGGAAATGGGAGGAGGACATCAGAAAAGAACACATACTCCTTCCTTTTTTCAGTAAAGTAAAAATTTGGTTGCGGTACATAGACGACCTTTTTGTAATCTGGACTGATACCGAACAAATGGCTACCACCTTCATAGAAAAACTGAACATCAATGATCGCAACATTACTCTCACCAGTAACATGAGCCAACACTCAATTGAATTCCTAGACCTACTGATTAAACCCCAAGGAGACAAACTAGAAACTAGTCTGTTTCGCAAAACCACAGCAGGAAACACTCTTCTTCATGCTCTCAGCAGCCACCCAGATCCCCTTAAATGGAGCATTCCATATGGTGAGCTGCTGAGAGCAAGAAGAAACTGCAGTACCGAAAATGCATTTCAAACAGAAAAGGAAACCATGATCAAGAGATTCACTGACAGGGGTTATCCTAAATGGGTCCTTCAGAAAGCCATCTCTAAGGTAAACTCTATTGACCATGCTCAAACCCTACATACTGATGCTGGTATCACTGACAACACCTCAGAAGGCAGCAGCAGAGTTATACTTACTTTTAGTGGTAACTCTGGACAAATACAAAAAATACTGACAGATAACTGGAACATATTGAAAAGTGACCCCATTATTGGTCACACAGTTGAGAGTAGACCAAGAATAACATACAGAAAGGGTCGCAGTCTTAAGGACTTGCTGGTACACAACGACATTACATCTACAAAAACAAACACACATAACCTTGCAGGTTTCTATCCTTGCGGTCACTGCAAAGCCTGCTGAAATAGCCACATGACTAAAACTGTGAATATACCAGGACAAACAACACCTAAAACTATCAATCAATTCCTTACCTGCAGTACCTCCTTTTGTGTGTATGTATTGATATGTCCATGTAAATTATGGTATGTTGGGAGTACCACGTGTATGGCAAAGAAAAGAGTATTGGAACATATGCGTGCCATCAACAAGAAGGACAGTACTTATCCCATTGCAAGACATTTTGACCTCTTCCACCTGTCCAACAGCTCTCTGTTGAGCTACTTTATCCTAGAACAAGTCCACCTTGGACCAAGAGGCGGGAATAGAACCCTATTACTCCGCAAACGCGAGTCCAAATGGATAATTGTACTTGAGACTAAGTTCCCCAAAGGCCACAATCTCGACGAGGAACTTAGTGTACATTTACATGATGACTAAATTTGTGTTCTTTCTGATTTCAAATCTGTATACCTGTGTCGATTAGGCCACTAACTATGGTTCTATATGTTCTTTTTGCTGGTTGTTAAAGTTAAGAATGATTTTTATTCAATGTGAGTACTATGACGGAATAGTAGAATCATGTGTATTTTAATTATGTGTTTTACAACATTTATTACATTACTTTATTTCCTTTTCTTTTTCTATGCACAGGAGGAAAGGAAGGGTCGCCATCTTACCGGACCATTTTCATCCGCACCGGTTACCCTACCCTTTTCTTCCCGGTTCCTTGAACACAGATAAGAATTCTGTATTTTTTACATATTTTGATATTGGTTTGGGCACTATTTTTGAATGAAATGGAAGTTTCAATAGGCTGTTGTTTCTCAACGATTCGCGTGTGGCTTGTGACTTAATACTCCAGCAATTACTGTGTTCATCTATGTTGATATTTTGGTTTTCCAGAATTGTGGCTCTTACAGGCACTATGCCGACGTCTAATTGATGGTACAGAAGTACACACATATACTTCATGGAACTTATATTGCAATTATGTTCTTATATTGTGTCTTGCGGCAATTATGCAATTGGAAATTATTGACCATGACGGTTTTATATACTATTTGCATTTACTAGCAACATGTTGACACCTGCATCTGACAGCTTGCGTATATTCTTTATTGGGCTGCTTAATGCAGATATTTCACGTGTCATTTGATAGAAGCACTAGACTTTATGAATAATAATCAATGACACATTACCAGTACCATGACCATTATTTTGGTCGACAATGAATGACGCACTATTTGTGTTATATTTTCTGTTGGTTTTATATGTACACCGATTAACTCTGGACAAAGTATAACCATGAACCGTGGCAGGTTTAATATCTTTACTCTGTATTTAGACATTTAGTAATGGCCGCCATGGTTACTGCCATCACCTGCCAATTTACTTGTGCCTGTCGTCTGTTTCAACAGTCAGATAAATACTTCCTGTTTCTTGTTGCACTTCGTGTGATCAAGTCAGTTTCACTGACGAAACGCGTTACGAGTGTTAATTAAAACTTCATGTGTATCCTTCCGAGTGCGAGTCCTTCTATCAGAAGATTCTGTGTGCATATTGACTGCCGGGAGACCTGCTCGGTATTTTACTCGCCACCTGCCTACGGGACACGGATTTCGGGAATCTGGGTCATTTGTGTGCAAAATATATATATATATATATATATATATATATATATATTCACTGAAAAAACCATAGGTTTCACACATGTTATAGTTAGCGGAAATTTTACTGATAAAAAACCAGTGAAATTCCCCCGTTATAGTTAGCGCAGGCAACTATAACTCACGCGACTGCAATCTTCTGCTGATGCTAATACTGTATTTAGACACTTATTTGCCCATGTCTTCTTCCATACATTTTTAGCTATACATATATTACAAATATTTTTTTTTCATAAAGACACATATGTCATCAGCAGAAGATTGCAGTCGCGTGAGTTATAGTTGCCTGCGCTAACTATAACGGGGGAATTTCACTGTTTTTTTATCAGTAAAATTTCCGCTAACTATAACATGTGTGAAACCTATGGTTTTTTCAGTGAATTTGCAAGGTTTTTTAAATGCTAATTCCTAACTATAACGTGTGTGAAACCTATGGTTTTTTCAGTGAATTAGTACGGTTTTTTAAATGCTAAGTTTTTTTCCCTTATAATAAGCCCTGTACATTTGGTGGCCTTCGGCCACCAAAAGCACAGGGGGTGGGGTAAGTGTGGATAGTGTTTTTTGCCCTTAACATAAGCCCTGTACATTTGGTGGCCTTCGGCCACCAAAAGCACAGGGGGTGGGGTAAGTGTGGATAGTGTTTTTTTTATTTTTATTTTTTTACCGTACGCTTACGGTAAGCGTACGGTAAGCGTACCCCGCGAAATTGCCGAAAAAAAAATAAAACCGTTTTTGCACTTGGGGGATGTTTGTGGACTCCCTCAACATGACTATGTGGGAGGGAGTTGTCAAAACAGCCCCTTTACATGTTTTTGGGCTTGATATTTTAAAAATCACTCTCAGTGCGAGAGACAAAATGGCGGCCGCCGCTTCCTGGTTTCGGCCGATTCGAATGTTTACTAAGATCTAAGAGCCAATCAGAATCGCGCTCGCGCACGCCACCGTAAGCTGGCTCAGATATATATATTGATTTAAAGGCTATTTTCTCAGAATCTACTGAACAGATTTACACCAAACCTACAAAAGGCACTTCCTTGACCTAGGGACTACCTCTCTGCCAAATTTTGAGTAATTCTGTTCAGCCGTTCGGGCTGTAGCTCGTTCTAAAGGTCCTATGGAAAAATGCATGGGAAAAACGCGTTTTGGGACCCCCCTTTTATCTCAGCCCCCGCTTGACGGATCCCCCCGAGACTTTCAGGGTAGGAGCGGAGCGTAGCGCCCCACCTATTTTGAAAAATTTGCGAGGATTCGTCGACCGGCGCCAAAGTTATTCAAAATAGAATGTTGAGGTTTTCCTATGGAAACGTGGTCCTAACTATAACTACCTACTGGCTATCGCCAGTAGGTAATATATATATATATATATATATATATATATGAGGAGAACTTCGTCTGCTGCTGCCGCATTCACAGGAAGAACGAAAACGGACCCGGAACAATTCAGTGCAAGGTAAATTTATATATCTATAAGTGCACCACGTACCACCATGACGCGTTTCGGCCTCAGCACGGAGGCCTTGATCACATATATATATATATAAATATAAATATAAAAACAATGAAGATTTCCCTGCACCTCCACAGAAATGGCGAACAGAGACAGCAAACCCAAACGAATGAGGTTAGATGGCGTTTATTTTTCTCTCAACCTCGAACTTGACGCGTTTCGGACTTCAGAAGCCCTTGCTCACAAGTCAGCTTGAAACACTTTCGTCATTATTTTTAAATGCTCAACAGTGATTGGAGTGACCACACCACATGGTGCATGAACATAGAAAGTGGATAAATTACTATACAACACTGATAATGCGAAAAGTCTGTTTTCTCCACATATGTTGAATCATTACTGCTTAAATGCTTGTGAATTGACCGTTGTGTTACATTATATGACCTCACAGAAATATTAATACTGAAAATCATTCTAAAAGCTAATTCTAAAAGCTAATAAATATGTTAATAAATAAAGTAATTTAATAAAAAATTATTTATATATTAAAAAACACATTTAATCCTCAAAGTATGTAAAAATTGTTTAAGCCTTAGGTAAAAATATATGACCGTAATGCAACAATTTCAAAGGGTAGAACAGTATTAATCTTGTGGTCGTATATATGTCCCAACTAGTAAACAATGTCAGCCTAAATGCTATGTTATTCAACTACATCTTATTTTAGCAGATCAATCAATGCAGTGTTACACATCTAAGTTAAAAGTGCTAGCTATCTGATCCATCCATGGATCACCATAAAGTGCAAGTGCGATAACCAACTGTGCAAAAAGTGTGCATATAGACATATAAAATCATCAAGAAAACAGGTAAAGGAAGGCTAAAACCCACATTCAACAAAGTTAAAATACGGGCTAAAAACCTAACTAAAACCATTTGATGTTTTCATGTGCAAATTGGAAAGGGAAGGGGGATCACAGTCATCTTAACTGAATGATCGAAAATCATACACCCAATATCATACTTCCGGGAGTTCCCAAAGATTAATTAAAAAGAAAAGAAAAGAAAATACTAGTAAAAAATTGATAAAAAATTATTATTATTGATGTTATTCATGTTTCAAAGATGTCTTCTATCCTGAGTAAGCCCCTATGTGTAACACTATAGTGTTTACAAAAAATGATACATCTCATCTGTGTTATTTAAACCATTAGGGGTCTTACTATCTAAATCAATAATCATATTAGATTCCAGTTGCCTTAAGATTTTTTCCCTGTTTCCCCCACGTCGCAATTTGGGTACATTTGCTATTACATAGTATGACAAACATTTCAGATCGTTATTGTGTACCGTTTTGAAATGCCTAGCCACTGGATAGGAAGAATCATTGTTAACTATGGCTCGTAGGTGTTGTAGGATTCTGACGTGTACCTGCAGCTTAGTGCTGCCCACATATTTAAGCCCACAGGTACACGTCAGTACATACACTGCAAATTCTGTTTTACAAGTGAATCTACCCTGGATTTTTATCAAATTAGGGCTAAAGGGGGTAGAATATGTGTCTGTATTCACTCCGAATTTGCAGGCTCTACAAGAGGAACATTTGATGAACCCCAATTTAGGCTGTAGCCAAGGTCTCGCAGCAGCTAGTTCAGGGAATGGTTTCACGATCTGTGTTCTCATGGAAGGGCCCTTCCTATGGGTAATCGTGGGTTGTGTTGGCAACATGGGAGCTAATACACCATCTGTCATAATGATAGGCCAATTGCGCTTGACAATTGCCTTAATCTGTCTTTCTTGTCTGTTGAACGCCGTAATAAGTCTGGGAATATTATTCAAATTATCCTTGTCTTCCGAATGACTATTGGAAGATAGAAGTGTAGTTCTGGGTTTTAAATCTACTTTAGAGATTGCCTCATTGAGGATGGATTCCTTATACCCTCTAGTGCGTAACCTTCTCAGTGCCTCTTGCTTACATATTTCGTAGTCCTCAGGCGTACTACATATACGTTTTAGGCGTGTTAGTTCACCTAGAGGTATGCTCCTGATTGTGTGGTGGGGATGTGCGCTGCTGGCATGCAACGTAGTGTTCCCTGCTGTTGATTTTCTATGCAGGGAAGTGGCCAGCTGTTTCTCTTTCACATAGATTTTGACATCTAAAAAATCTATTTGTATTGCACTTAGATGTGAAGTAAATTTGAAGTTATAAATATTATTGTTGATTTTGTCAATAAAGTTTTTTGCACTTAACTCATCCCCTTTCCAAATAATAAGGACATCATCAATGTAACGCCACCACTGCATAATATGAGTACAATAGTCATCCTGAAATGTGTTTTTGAGGACCTGCTCCTCCCACCACCCTACATGCAAGCATGCGTAGCTAGGGGAGAAGCAGGCTCCCATTGCTACGCCTCTCTTTTGTACGTATACTTCATTTCCAAATACAAAATAATTGTTAAATAGACACCATGTCACTAAATCTACTAGCATCTTATTGTGATTGTACATTTCTAATGGTCTTGTGTCCAAGAAATGTGACAGGGCATTCAGCCCTGTTTTATGTTCAATGCTAGTATAGAGTGACACTATGTCCAACGTGATGAGCAGCAAATCATCCGTCCATTGAATTTTGGTCAATTTGTTTGAAAGATCACCAGTGTCTTTAATGTATGTAGGGAGCTCTTTGACCAGGTCTTGTAGGAAGAAATCTATGTATTGTGTAATATGTTCTCCCATACTGCCTATAGCTGCTATTATGGGTCTCCCCGGCACTGGGTTGATCAATTTATGGACCTTAGGAATGAAGTATAACCTGGGTAAGACTGGGTGTTCCACAAATAAAAAATTAAATTCATCAGTAGAAATACATCCATCTCTTTTCCATTGCAGTAGCTTGCTTTTAGACCACTTCTGGCCGCATTGTACGTTTTGTGGTCAACTTTTTCATAGCATGTTTTGTCATCCAGATGCCGTTGTGCTTCTATTTTATAATCCTTTTGAGGCCAGAGTACGACATTTCCTCCTTTGTCCGATTTGGTTACCAGGATTTCATGATGCGACTCGAGTTTTTTCATAAGCGCAAAGTATTTTATTTCCTGGTAACTCTTATGCCGTTTTTTGTGTTTAGTTTGATGGTGTAGTTTTTTGATGTCCTCAACTACTACTTCATGAAAAATGTCAATAGCGTCCTTCGGCATCATCGGGATAAATCGTGATTTCGGTTTAAATGGGCTTATACCGGCTCCGCTCTGTTTAATATTTGCGGCTGCTAGGCGCTCTTGCGTATTCGTTAAGTCAGTATTTTCCTGAGTGGCATTCTCAAATAGATGGTGTAAAGTCAGGAGAGAAGAAACATCCTTAGCTTGTAGTTCTATTTTTGCTGTATTTGCCTTTACCTCTGTTTGAGTGTCTTTTAGACCCTCCTTAATGGCAAAAAACTTTTTTAATTTTAGTTTTCGTATGAAGCAGAAAATGTCAATTCTTGTATGGGTATAATTGAAATCGCTGACTGGGCAGAACGATAGTCTCAATGATAGTAATTGTTTTTCTGCTTGGGTGAGGGTGAGGGTGGACAGATTGATGATAGTATTGTCATCTATGTCTGTTTTTTGTGCCAGAAGGTTTTTTTTGGCTTCTTTGTTGTGGCTTTTCCGCCTTTCCCTCCTTCATATGTTGTTCCTTTTGCGTCTTCTTTCCTTGTTGGCTGTCGTGGTCGTAATGTTTGGCGCCGATCCAGCGCTAAAAAATCCACCTCCTCCCCTAGGTTTAGTACTCTGCTTGGCGTTTCATCCCCCATGTTACTTCCTCTTTCGGATGAATTTTCACTTGTAAGGGATTCATTATCCGATATTGTTATCTGTTCATTGCTTGCATGGATACAGTTGGTGCCTGAACTCTGTTCTGGTAGTTGGTTCCCTTTATTTCCTTTGTTACTGATTCTATTGCGTTTTGCTGTCTCATACTTGCGGGCGAAAGTGTAGATGCGGCCCTGTTCATAATCCGCCTGGTCCCTAGCGAATTTGAAGGCTTTGCATGCTTTTATCTTTTCTTCCTGCTTTTTTAGGCGTTCCTTTATCTCTGCCCTTGTTTTTATAAATATAAATGTATATATATTTATATTTATTTATTTTCACTGTAAAAACCAAAGGTATATATTTAGGCACAGATTTCACTCATACAAAACCAGTAAAATTTAACAGTTATAGTTACCTGACATAACTATTACTTATGCCCCCTGTAATGCGCTGCTTATGACCTCACATATTACATCACTCATGACATGGTCATTGACATCACGGATGGCATCATCCAGGAAAGTAAACTTCAATATACTTCATAAAATGCCATTTAGACTTTTTAAAAGTAAGACACAGGGAAGTGGGCGTTTGAGTAGCTGTCTGGGTGAGTGAATAACTGTATGGGTGGTGAGTGGCTGTATGGGTAGGTGAGTGTGTGTGAGTGTCTATGGGTGAGTGGGAGTGTAAGTGGGTGTATGAGTTTTGGACATGTCCTTCTTAGAGGGAATATCCCCAAAACATTTTTTTAGAGTACTCTCTGTTTGTGACCCTAGAACTTGGGGCATGTTCCCACTGTACTGCAGTGGGAAGGTGTGAGCACCCTCCCTACACAGCAAGGAGCAGGGTGCTCGTGCAATTCGATTAAGTGCGGTCCCCGAGAGGGCTCTATCAAAAGGTGCACCAGTTACTCAGGGCAGGAACGACATTGAGGAGTTGAGGGACGTAGAACTGATCATGCCCCGCGGAACTCGCCTGCCCATTATGTCTCCTACTCAGGTTGGTGTCTCCTCAGGTTAGCCAACCTAGAGGGGGTCTCCCCTACTGCAGGCGCCGCCCTAGGGTTTATCCCAAGGGGGTGAGGCTCGTGGTAGGCGAGTAGCCAGATGGTGTGCCCAAGCATGGCTGCTGCCTAAACAGGGGAGAACACCTGGATGGGGTCCCCCTACCTCCGAGGTCATGTTCCCTTCAGGGAACACATCCTGAGGTTGCAGAGGTCCCTTTGCAGCCGTGGAGCTGGAGCTGTTCCCCACTGTTGGTGCAGTGTTGAAGAGCACATACACTTCCTACTTCTCGCAGCAAGTGGTGCTTTGCTGAAGGGGTGAATCAGATGAACCAAGATTGTGCTGGGCCTGTGTCCATCCAGCTAGGGCTGGGTGGCCTGAGCCTTTTCTCCTGTGATGTTTCTAGGTCCCCACCACCAACCTGCCAAGATGGGCCGGTGTGCACGTTGGCACCAAGGAAGTGCTTAGCGTCAACATGGACAGCTATGTTCGGATAGGTGTCCTGCCATGACAAGCTGGTGTGCGTGAGTGTTCTCATGTGGAGCCGCGAGGCCCTGGGCCCTTTCCCATTGTACTGCAGTATGAAATTGCGCACATCCTTCCGACACATGTTAGGAAGTGGTCTGAATATAATGTTTGTAAATGTAGGTCAGGCCTGCCTTTGCGGCCTGTGTGCTGTTCATCTACATGTCAGGTCAGTGTGCGCACCCAGGCGGACTGTGCGTTTATACCTCTGACAGACCTGCCACAGCAGGTTTGTGAAAGCCCCCTTGCGCGCGTACTCTGGCTGGCATGTAAAGAAATGCGGACCATCCAGCGGGTGCTTTTCACCTCTACTAGAATGGAAGGTGAAGGGCTAGTCAGGCACACACAGGTGTTCACTGCCCCGGTAGTAAGGAAGACTCATGAGGGTCCCCCTACTGAGGGGGCTTCCTCTTTCCTTAAGTTAGCATGGGGAAGGAGGTTGCCTGTATTTCAAGCAGCAATAATGGATTGCAGTGGAGCAGACTTGTGATGTTTCTTAGAAATTGGTTTGCTAGGTCAAAACTGTTCCAGTGGTAATGGTGGCCTTGTCATATCTTGAATGGAAATGTCACTTATGGAAAGTGCAAAAAGAACAATTGATTGACAGAATGTTGAACAATGTCAAACATTCACCCAGTACGGAGATCTGGGCCTGAATCCTATTATTTTTTGCTCCCGATGCCATTCCAGTTTAAACCCAGCCAAATGCAAATCATCTTGACCCTTCCCCCACTGCGAACAGTCCAGTCCGAAATGCCAGGTCAGGTTCTCCCTGAATCGGAAACAAGCATCCTGGGACCGGTTTCGGTGTTTCACCCCTCATCAGCCAGGCTAGCTTGACTTTAGTGGCATGGAGAGCACGGGACCCATCCCACTCGGGGTGACAAATGCAAAAAGAACAATTGATGGACAGAATGTTGAACAATGTCAAACATTCACCTTAGTACAGAGACCTTGGCCTAAATCCATCATTTTTTGCTCCTCATGCCAGGCCAGGTTCTCCTCTTTTGCATGGTGAGCAAAATAACAATGGATTTAACCCAGATCTCTTGACTGGGGGTGAATATGTGATTTGCTCTGCATTACCTCCATCATCTGTGTGTCTTTTTCTTTCTCGCCCTAAGTGCGTCAGCTATCCTCAGACGTGGGTCCTGAGCTCACTGTGTAACTGGATTCAAGATAGCCTGGCTGATGAGGGGTGATGCCCCGAAACCGGTCCCAGGATGATTGTTTCTGGTCCAGTGAGGACCTGGCTTGGCAGTTTGGGCTGGACTGTTCCCATGAGGAAGAGGGTCAAGACAGATTTGCATATGGCGGGGTCCAAACTAGGGTGGCATGGTGAGCTAAAGAATGATGGATTTAACCTAGATCTCTTGATTAGGGTGTGAGTGTTTGATTTGCTCTATATCCCGTCCATCATCTGTGTGTCTTTTACTTTCTCGCCCTAAGTGTGCCGGGTAGCCCCAGGCGTGGGTTCCGAGCTCACTGTGTCACTGGATTCAAGCTAGCCTGGCTGATGAGGGGTGATGCCCCAAAACCGGTACCAGGATGCTTGTTTCCGGTCCAGGGCGGACCTGGCTTGGCAGTTCAGGCTGTACTGTTCCTACAAGGATCAGGGTCAAGACTGATTTGCATATGACTGGGTCCAAACTAGGGTGGCATGGTGAGCTAAAGAATGATAGATTTAACCCAGATCTCTTGACTGGGGGTGAATGTTTGATTTGCTCTGCATTCCGTCCATCATCTGTGTGTATTTTACTTATGCATTGCAAAGTGGGCATTTCTATGCATCAAACTCTTTGTGTGCCATGGTGTTAGGCACCAGTCAACATCCGTGGCCAGGGGAGAACATCTGGGCATTCCCCAGCGACAGCCATAAACCATTGGGCATGCAATTGAGATGTCCGACCCTGCCATTAGTGGGCCTGGCTGAATATATCGGGGCAGAGATTGTGACACCTTTCCTCTGGGGCAGATCACATCCCCCATAAAGACAGAGATCTACATGCCGTTGCCTCATGGAAGACATGACGGAAATTTAGAGGACACATCTGCGGTTCAAAGGAATAACCTTTGAACCTCCCCCTAACTTCAACTGCCCAATGGGTAGAACTCTTCAGTGCCACCTCACCAAGAGGAGAGAGCTACTTGTGGGGACACAGGACAGGAGAACCTGGACTGCCTGGTTGCCAGAGGACTCATAGAGGACACTGCCTGTGGAAAGGACTGTGTGCCTTCCTAAATAGTGGCTGGCCTAAGCCGACGACCTGCTAACGTGAGGCACCTTGAAATGGGCTACCAAGGACCAGTCAGCTGGTCACTGTTCTCTCAGAGGTCTCAGAAATATCAAAAACCTCCTAGTGGGGGCCAAACCATTTAACAGTGCTATCCGGAGAGCAGTGCCCACATTGCCAGTTGAAAGCTGGACATCTTGGTGTGAGCTTGGAACTATAGAATCATATCTCAGCACTGGAGTGCCCAGTGCAGAGCTCAAGAAGTTGCCCTCATCTATGGCAAAGTGGTTACTGTACTTCAGGGACCTCGGTACGCATAAGCGTCTTGTTGGTGGTAAGAGGATTCACCAGTTGTGGTATCCATTGGGCCCGTTTCGTTGGCTGTGTCGCATTTCTCTCATGCGCCTTGCTGACTGCATTCTCATTGTTTGCAGTGTCTGATTCACAGGTTGTGACCCTCAGTGGCAGGGGGCGCAACCATTGCAAAGTCTCATTCTACTTTGTGAATCATTGCTGCACTTGCGCCAGTATGTGTGTAACAGGAATAGGCTGGTGCAACCGACATTACAGTGTGCAGGACAGAGCATCTCATTTACAAGGCGGTAAGGAATTGCAATTCTACTTCGTGCAACCTGACATTTCTGGTGTGACTCATCTTGTCGTGCACCAGACCCTGTGCCTGGATTGTGGGGCACAGCCCAGATCAACGTGTACTAGACAGGGGGCCTCCTTCAGCCGAAAGGCTCCCATGTATTTTTTCCCATTCACTGTTTCTTTACCTCTCTAGCCCAATCACGGTGGACCAGCTGCCTTCTCCCCATTTGACCCTTTGGAAGTTTTTGTGGTGGCAAGTAGGAGTGAGAGGAATTGACTAGGCAGGAAGGACGCTCCCAAGAAGCAGGTCAAAAGACTTCATGAGCCCCCTCTGCTTTGCAGGACTGGGCTGGTGCCAGAAGGCCTGGTGGACCCCTGTTTATAGTGAATTGTTGCACTTGACCTGTTTCTGCTTCGCAACTTGTTGGTGAACTTCCCAAGTGGTGCCAAGACCCCCTATGTTTACATGTACCCCTTATTTATGACGAGGTATGACCTCAGCCATGAGCTGCTTTGTGTCCGGAGGGAGGGGCTGGTGAACTTCCATCCAGGGTGTCTGGACCAGTGGGGGTGAATTGGAGGGTGGTGGGGAAAATGGAGCCAAAGAATCTGCAGAGTGTTAACTATTGACCAGTGTGGTATGAGTGGCACCACGTTAGTGTGACAGGTGCATATGTGTATGAAGCGCCTATATGGACTGGGCTGTTACTTGTCGCATTGCGCAGCATTGCAAAGTGAGTGGGAGTGTGTGTTTCATAATACTGGTCAGCGGTGTTGGTTTATATGTTGTTCCATTGCCTAAAGCACTTTACCTTCTAACAGTGGGTTTACCCGTGTGGCCTCATTTAATTGTGCGGCTAAATGTGCTATAATAATACTGTATATGTACATATTAATGATGTCATGGTAGCCCAGGTTGCACCGTTTAGCAAAGTGAAACTGCATTATTAGGATTGTGAGGGTGGGTCTGGGGCTAACAACATGTTGCACAGCACAAGGTTGCAGTGTGGGAAGTAGATTAGCACATTTCCCATGTGTGCATATATTATAGAGATATGATTAACACATTTTGGGCCTAGTATTGATAATAATAATGCTAAGTGTGATTTATGCCCAGAACTGCATGATACTCATGTTACATTGTTTAATGTGTGTGTTGAATATAAAGAACCTTTCTCGACATCAAGTGTGAAGTCTCTCTTTTGTGTCAAGCAGAATATTTATTGTGTTCATGTGCTCTGCTCTTGCTTTACACATTGCTACTGTAGGACGCCTGACTGCTCAGTGCCAAGCTACCCAAGGGTGAGCATGGGTTGTACAGTGTGTGTAATCAATCACCTGCCTTTAACGGGAGCGCTGTGCTCTGCCTGGCTGGGGCATCCTTTCGACCAACCAGACAGAACAAGTTCCAGCAATGAGTGAGTGAGTGACTCTGGCTGGGTGTATGGGTAAGTGAGTGGATGTGTGAGTGGCTGCATTACACACAGTGTCTGTGTGAGTTGCTGTATAAGTGAGTGAGTAGGTGTGTGAGTGCTTGTATGGATGTGTGAATGCATATGTAAGTAGTTGTGTGGATGAGTGAGTGTGCGAGCAGCTATATGGGTGAGGGAGTGGGTATGAGAGTGGCTCTATGAGTGAGTGCATCGTTGTGTGAGTGGCTGTAAGGATGAGTGAGTGGTTGTATGGGTAAGTGAGTAGGTGCATGAGTGGCTGTATGGGTGAGTGAGTATGTGATTGCCTGTATAGATGAGTGAGTGGCTGTATGAATGGGTGACTGGGATGTCAGTGGCTGTATGGGTGACTGGCTGTCTGGGTGAGTGACTGGGTGTGTAAGTGACTGTATGGGTGAGTGGCTGAGCGGGTGTTTGGGTACGTTAGTGTGTATATGAGTAGCTGTATTGGCGAGTGTGTGTCTTTGTGAGTGGTTATAAGGGTGAGCAGGGCCGGACTGGCTACCGGGCATTTTAGCATGCTGCCGAGCTGGGGGCTGATTTCGTTGATGGGGACCTGCGTGTGCTGAACGTAATTTGTTTTGCCTTGTTTATTTCGAAGCACAAGCAGGTCTCCATCAACGAAATTAGCCCCCACCTCAGTGACACAGCCCCCCACCTCGGCAGCATGCCAAAACGCCTGGTAGCCAGTCCGGCCCTGAGGGTGAGTAAGAGGGTATGTGAGTGGATGTTTGGATATGTGAATGGGTATGTGAGTAGTTGTGTGGGTGAGTGAATGGGTATGTAATTAGCTGTATGGGTGAGTGAGTAGCTCTGTTAGTATCTGTATGCATGAGTGACTAACTGTGTTAGTGGCTTTATGGGTGATTGAGTGGATGTGTGTGTGGCTGTATGGATGAGTGAGTGGGTGTGTCAGTGGTTCTATGGGTCTGTGAATGGGTATATGACTGATTGTATAGGTGTGTGGGTGGGTGTATGTGAGGTTGTTTGGGGGTATGAGTGGGTGTGTGTGGTTTAGTGGATGATGTCATCAGTGATGTAATTTGAGATGCCATCAGTGATTATACTGACCATGTCATGAGTGATTTAATATGTGAGTCATAAGCAGTGCATTGTGGGGGGCACAAGTTATAGTTATGTCAATTAAGTGTAACTGCTGAATTTCACTGGTTTTGTATGAGTGAAATCTGAGCCTCATTATAACGACCCTGTAACCTTTGGTTTTTTCAGTGAATTTCTATGTTTTTTTAAATCCCATTTCCTAACTAAAATGTCCTTGTAATCTTTGTTTTTTTGTGTGAATTTCAAAGGTTTTTTAAATGTTATTTCCTAACTGTATGCTGCAACCTTTGAGAGTGGGTGTGTGAGTGGGTGTATAGGTCAGTGAGTTGGTGTGTGAGTGGCTGTATGGGTTTGTGAGTGAGAGGGTGTGTCTGTGTGGGTCTGTGACTAGTGACAGTGTGGGTCTATGAATTGGTCTTTGAGTGCCTGTGTGGATCTGTGAGTGAGTCTGTGAGTGCCTGTGTGGGTCTGTGAGTGCCTATGTTGGTGTGTGAGTGGGTCTATGAGTAGCAGTAGCTCTTTGGCTCTTTTGACTGCATGCTTTCAAGAAAATACCTTGTAGAGGTGTCTTTCTCTAGTGGGCACTTTTGGTTTCGTGGTGAGGATTATTAAGCTCATATCCCAGAGAGCAGCCCTAAGGGTAGCATGGCTTGCAGTGTTTAGGTAGGATAGTAGTTTGAGGATGGTGGGAGCAGGTTAGCTGTTCAATCGGCAGGAACGGGTATGCCACGGAGGTACAAATTGTGTTTCTACCTCTGTTTCACGACTGGTCGGGTGCTGAAACCTCTCTTAACAACACTAGTGAGAACTGTGATGGCTGTTCCACATAAAGAGCCTCGATATATGTTCAGATAGACAGCAGCCGCCCCACCCATCCAACTGCTACAGACTTCCCTTCTACTGATTACAGACCTTTTAAAAAAAAAAACACAACATTACATAGTAGACCGGGGTGTTTTCTGGTTCTTGGTCTCCCTCGCAGGATGCACTGAAGCTCGAGTTTTTATCATGTGACACCTCTGCCTGTATGACTCTTGTAGGTTCAGGATTCTGACTGTATATTCTTATTTCTGCATCCGTTCCTATTTTATATCCAACGCTCTATGATCCGTGAATGAAGATTTAGACATTATAATACTCGAAATTAATAGTTCCACTATCAATCGTACTAGCAATAATAGTTTCTTAAAACTATTCAATCATTTGAAACCACTAAGCCGACCTCAATATTGTATATTATATTTTATATAACGCATGTACTACTCTTAAAGGCATCTCAAAGTGTGCATTTTAACAGTCAGAAGTCCCCTTGACTCGCTGTTGGCGTTTTTTGCATCCTAAATTCGAGAAGCAGGGAACAGAAACAAAACACACCATGTCATTATCTGCAGAACACACACATCTGTCTAGAATACAGCAATTTCTTTTCTCCTCCACTCCATCCCCAACCCGAACTTGATTGTCTGACCAAAGACAAATCATGCCATTATCCGGCACCTCCAACCTCTGTTTGCAAAGTATCACAACGCTTGGACTCTGGCCTAACCGCAGCACTAGCACGGATACTGAACCGAGATAGGCTTCCAAACACACGTCTGTAACTGTGGTGATATTTCGAAGAGTTAATGACATGCTGAGGAGAGAACTACACGCCTTACACTGCACCCACTACAGCTCGAAATACCCAGACTTTCCATTCTGAGAGGCTTTCTGTGAAACTGTCAGCTGTGACCTGGGGTATCTCCTGTGCAAAACATGCATATAGTAAGCGTAAACCCACTTATACCCTTTATGTACTCAAATCGTTTCACAGGACATAGAATGCTTGATGGCATCTTGCACTTCAGAAGTGCCCGTCAATCCAGTGTTATTGAACATAGACATAGAAGAGTCTTTAGGCACAAAAAAATAAGTTATTTGCCCAGGATCACGCACGCTTACCTAGCAGGAGAGCTGGGACTGGAACTCAGGTCGCTCAGTTCCACGATCAGTTGACAACCCCTTTCACCAACAGAAACATTACAGCAGACTGTCCAGAATATGCTCTAGTGGGTTCTATTGTGTGCTTCAGCGATGAACCCCTTGGAGGACTGAGGGATGCCCTTGCTTGCAGCTCTGTGGAAAAGGAAGGCAAGCAGTGGCATCTCTCAGACCTGTGATTGATGCTTAATCCAAGCAAGAGTTCAGTTTCCGAGTTTTCTCTTATTCTTGCACCACGAAAACATCAGAAGAAACGCCAATTGAGCAGAATAAATCCAGAGCCACAGACCCGAAACCACGCCTCATTATCGTAAAACATAGCACTGTCCCCTGGCTGCAGGAGTACCGTATGGGACACACTGATGTGACCCAGATGGCATCTTCCTGGAGTCAGCAGGACACACCCTCGACCCCATATTCACAGCAGGCCTTGATCACATATACATACACACATTTATATATATAAATATATATTTTATTTTCATTGCCCCACAGTAACTATAACTCGCGGGCCACCATGCACAGTTTTCACATCAATAATTTAATTGCAAATGTTGCAGTGATATTATCAATATTGTCATAGAAAATGTCATGAGAGATGTAATATATGGGGTAGTTAGCAGCCCTGCCAAGTGTCACACATCAGGCGTGACGCTAACGCAGTGTGGTGATCCGCATCACCGCACTGAAATGCAAAGTCACGCATATGTGGCATAGCCTGCCTCGGCTGTCATGAAGACGTAGCGCTGCTAAATAATTCAGTAATGCTGCATGATTAAAACAAAACACTAGATTGGCAGTTGTGCTCTGGAAGGCACACAGCTTCCAGCATGCTTGGGTGTTGACTTTACTGAGCTGCAGTGCTATAAAGTAACTGTAGGCTATTTCCGACATGACGGCACAGCATTACCTCCATGCGTTTGACGTCAGGATAGACAATGCCCAATGGCTACTACGACGTCAGCACTCGTGAGGCAGACTTAAATGTGGCACGAGCGCTACGGGAGGCTTAGGCTGGAGTTACTCAAAATAATGTTCTGGAGGCAGCAGTAAAATATTAAAATCAGTGAATATCCTCTGCGCTGCTGCGATCGGACCCAACTCCAGGGACCACGTCGGAAGCTGGGGCCAGATCACACCGCACTGAGCCGCTCTGCTGGGCCGAGTGTGAACACCCAGGTGGCAGGGCCGTTTGCCCCAGGAGTCATAGTGCCAATATCGGCAACAGTTATCACAACACACATAAGTACATAAATAAAACACACGACACTGGATGTAAGTGGAGAAATATTGCTGCAGGTTTATTAGCATAATAAATATGCAAACACGGTGGGTTATCTTACGGGCGATCCCAGGGCAGGCCAGCCCCCAGCCGCCTGCCCGTCTGATAAGCCTAGAGTCACCATGGCAACGCCAATTGGTGTATACCAAATGTTGGGAGGGTCCCCCCCTCCCATCCGTGGACCTCCAGTCCACATGCTTCACACGCCCCCCCGTGATGGGTGGGCGGAGCATACATGGCAGCCCCCGGTTGCTCAGACCCACAACCGCCTGTCGGTTAGCGGGGCGCCGTAGGTCTTCCAGTGGACACGCTAAAGATCCCTGGGTATCCTGGCTTAGCACCACACGGTGCTGCTGCATGCTATACCCCTTGGTATGTGCAGACCCTGGATCGCCCTGTAACTCCTCCTGCAACACAAAGTGAAAATTGTTAGAAAAACCTGCCCCCCCTTTGTCCCTCCGGATGCCGGGTAAGCGGATGGGCGGGCAAGGCGAACGAGCGGACAAGAGGGCGAGGAGGGGGCGGGGACAGCATATGTACCCCCCTTTGCTCCTCCCCGCCGGAAGCAGCTACCTGTCTGGGGTCTCCCTTGGTCAAACCCAGGGACACGACCTCCCACCCCTGTGCCTTCCTGTGGCACTAAGGCGGCCGCCCTCAAAGGGGCGGGCCGCTGCGCAACCCCCCCCCCCGGGCAGCCTTACATAGTGCCAATATCGGCAACAGTTATCACAACACACATAAGTACATAAATAAAACACACGACACTGGATGTAAGTGGAGAAATATTGCTGCAGGTTTATTAGCATAATAAATATGCAAACACGGTGGGTTATCTTACGGGCGATCCCAGGGCAGGCCAGCCCCCAGCCGCCTGCCCGTCTGATAAGCCTAGAGTCACCATGGCAACGCCAATTGGTGTATACCAAATGTTGGGAGGGTCCCCCCCTCCCATCCGTGGACCTCCAGTCCACATGCTTCACACGCCCCCCCGTGATGGGTGGGCGGAGCATACATGGCAGCCCCCGGTTGCTCAGACCCACAACCGCCTGTCGGTTAGCGGGGCGCCGTAGGTCTTCCAGTGGACACGCTAAAGATCCCTGGGTATCCTGGCTTAGCACCACACGGTGCTGCTGCATGCTATACCCCTTGGTATGTGCAGACCCTGTATCGCCCTGTAACTCCTCCACAGCCTTGGGAGTGGCCACCGTCACTACCAGGGCCCCCCACCAAGGTAGACCTGTTTCCTTACAACCTGCTGCCGCCAAAGCTTCCCCTAGGTCCAGTAGGAAAGAACCGTGCCTAAACTAGAGAGGTGCACCCCATCTCCCTCCCGGCACCCTGTGGACTTGGCGTGTATAAGACCATGCCTGATGAAGCCCAAAACCTCTTTGCTCTGCGCAACTGCGCATGGCTCCAGGTAGACCTTTTTACCTACAGCAACTGATACCGGGCTTCTCCCAGGTCCAGCCAAGACAATCTACGCCCAGCTGGACCGGCGGGCGGCCTGCCCCTCAGGACAGGTGCCCTCATCCTTTCTAACTCCCCCGTGGATTTTGACTGAAATGACCGTAAACCTAAAACTAGGCGTTGGTCCAATGTAGCCTTTGAATGGCTGAAGAACAATCCCCTTGACAAGACACTCCTGCCTGACAGTGCCAATGTGGGAGGGGTAAGAGTTGACAAGCCCGCCTTACCTCCTCCTTCACTCAGTTGGAGTATGTCCATCGCATTCCAGTCACCACCAAATGAGAAGCCTTGCCCTCCCAAACTTTTGCTAGTATACCAGGGAGAGACAGGACTGAGTGACCACAGAGGAGGACCAACGTGTAAAATTCTCCACTATCTTGGATACTGGGTACGCCAATTGTTCTCCTGCTAATTGGTAGCCCAAAAGCATTACCCCGGGGTTTCCCTCAATCATGTGGACCATATCGCCCCCGAGGAAGGCCACTTCCACAACCTGCATAGCTGCCAGCCAGTGCTGGAGGGCGGGGGAAGTTACCCGGTACCGATACTCGCATCAAAGGTACCTATTTCGTCGAACTCAAGGGCGGGCTGCTAAGTACGCAACCAGGCTCCGCCCCAGTATTCAGAGGTCAAACCCAAGCCCCTCCAAGTTCTGCTGCTTCACCTGCCTGTTACAGGAATCCCAGGGCAGACCACCGGCCTATAACCCATGCTTAGCCATGCCTGAGCTAAAATACCTCTGAACAGCATGACAACAGGCTAACCACCAGCATTGCGTTCTGAAAGTTTCTGACACTGCCAAGAAACGTGCACATAACTAAAGCAACTGGCACCATGCCATCAAATTAACAATTCAGCCTTCTGCCCTACCCAGGCAACCCGCACCCTCTTGGCACTGGCACCCCCCGCCCCAGCTGCCCTCGAGTGCCTGGTCGTGTGTGGCCACAACCTACGTTTCATCACTGCTTCATACCGGGGTATGATGACATCTAACTCTACTGCTGAGTGCCCGTTGCACCATCGCAAGTGTGCCTTTGCTTTGCCTGCTCAGAGTCTGGCTGCAAAGTTGGATGACATTGACAACCCAGCCCAGGGCGAAACTGGCAGCTTTACAGTATCTGGCGCTATAGACGGTCCCCGTACCCTGATGGAACAGATTGCAATTCCCTTGCTCCTGTAGAGCACGAACCCAGAAGCACTTGCTCACCATGGTTCAATACCTTCCTGCTGCTAATCATTTCCTTGCTGAAGGTTGACAAATCCATGTTCTGTTAAGGCACTACTTCGCAGCCTGCAACATTCTGCCAGTGCCGAAAAGACCTTTGTCATGCTGCCTGGCCAATCAATCTTGCCCTGTTCTAGAAGCGCCCGCTTCAGCCGCAGAACAAACAACTCGCCAGTAACCCCAACTGGCCCTGATGCGAGACAAACCGGGCCAAGGCACAACAGTGAGTGTACTAACTAATAGCAGGTCTAACCGCATCAACAGGCATCCTCAGCTTACAATAGGCGTGATGGAGTGAGGGTTTCCAGTGAAAATCAAGATGACAACTTCCCATCTGACCGCCCGTGGTGGGAACCAGTCCTGTATATTCTAGTACACCTGGTCCCAGTTCACCTGTCACTGCCTGATCGACGTGACCTAGGTACATGGTCCCCTTGCATGGCGGCATGCCATTGAGACCAACATCCAGTCCCCGATAGGTACCACTATCTGCCTACGCTACAATCTTGCCTGGCGTTCCTTCATGCCCAGATATACCATGCGCTGATTGCTCTCCTCCGTCACTTGACCCGACCACACCTAGAAGAACAAACACAGCGAGAGGAAGCAGCCTGTGACCTGCCCCATAAACCACCATCCCGCAACAAACCGACCCAATGGAAAGACAAGCGCCTAGCGCTCTACATCCGCGGATGACCCAGAAAATAGCCCATCGTTTAACAATCGAGTAAATAACAACGAACATCCTTTCAGCGTCTGAAGGCCTAGCCCTTCAGAGGCAACCTGGGAGCCCAACGCCAGGCATCAGGACAGGCCTCGGCACCTGTGGCGTGTGTGATCTTTACCCACTACCGTGTGAGGCGGGCCCCCGCTGCATTTTTTTTTTTTTTTGGTCACTGAAGCAGCGAAAACCACCCTAGTTGTTCCTTGCCGCTAGGACATCCTACCCTCAGGAGGCCCAGAACGACCAGGTAACATTAACACTCACTCAACACTAGGCATAACTCTTTGCTTCGCCTAGGTGCTGGATGCAAAGTGACACCTCCCCCTGCTCCCGATCATAGTGGTGGGGAGCAGCTCCAGTTACATGACATACTGCGCCCTAGCATCGCATCTCTATATTTTCAACGCGAGGAGCACTACCTACCCAAACCCATCTATCGGCTGGTCAGTGCTTTTCGTTGCATATAGTGAAATAATTCACCATCAAGCTTTGTTGCAAGGCCCACCAAGAGCTATTCTACCTCATGTCAGCCTGCCTGCGTGTACGACAGCTGGGCTGTCCCCCCACACCAGTTAACAGCCAATTCTTTAGGAAAGACACCAACAGCGTAAGCTACCAGTATTGGATAAGAATTAAAAAACTGGTCTGCAGGGCTCCCCAACTGGCTCAGGTTTCCGAAGTAGGGAGACACGGTAAGTCCTGCAGGCCACTTGAGCATGAATTTACAGGTCCTCGGCACAAATAGCACCATATAACCAGTACTTAATAGTAAATTAAGTGTGCGAAATAGGTGTTTGGAATTCACCAGGTTTAAGTGGCCGACTGAAACAGGTTCTGTCACAGAGGCAAACATTTGGAGGATGCCAAAATACCCATACACATATCCAACATTTCAAATGTCACAGTGCTAAGATGCAACATCCTGATAAAGAAAAGGGGCTCTGCCTTCAAATGGCACAGGGTATGAAGCCATGAATATTAGAGGTATTCCAAAGTCAATCATTAAGGGGAAATTAGGCAGGACGGCAGGGAAATGCAGTTCAAAGAATCCTGCGATACGAATAAGAGTATGATCATATTTCAGGTATTTTAATGATGAGATAAATCACCTCATTGAGTGGCCATTCCAATCAATGCTATATGCAGTGTGCAATACATAAGATATTCTTACCACCAGCACAATATTTTAGAATAGAGGAACCGTGGACTTAATCAGTTCCTTCATTATGGAAAGTGGTTAGGGCATAATAGTGGACGTTTAAATCCCAAGAGCATCTGGCGATCCTCCACCTGCAAATAGAAGAAGCAGTGCATCAAGCTTGCCAAGGGGTCAGGTGATTCACTAAAGGGCCCAAAAGAGACAGTACTAGGCAATGTTTAGTAATTCATTGAGTGCAACTGTTAGCTCTCTTTGCAGCTATTGCTGCATATAAATCAGTTCCTCCCCTACTTCTTTCTCCACTCTTCCAGTAGTAAGGATTTTATGGAAGTGTGTACAAAAGTTCCCTCTCTAAATATGTTGGGTTCTCCCAGGGATCTGAACAGTGAGCTATTTAAACGACTGCCTTCCACTACAAAGCCCCTGCATATAGCTGCAGGTCACCGTTTGTGCTGAGTTGCTACTACTTCAGCACATGATTAGTGTGATGAAGCCCCTATGTCAAACCGGGTCACAGCGCGCGTGCCCGAGCTGGAAAGCAGCAGCCATAATGGAGCCGGACTGGCGATGTGCACCCAGCGCTGGCGAAGAAGCCGACCAACTTCTAGCCGGCTGCCCGCTGGGAGTCCCATCCCAGCCTGGGCGACCCTGAAGCATCGGCTTCCTTACACCCCAAGGATCCAGGCTGGCTGTGCGTTCTGCGCCCATATTTATATTGCGCGAACTCAAACCGAAGCGCTATACATCGCTAATAAAATTACACACTCATGCACGAGGAGAAATAAGTGATGTGCCCAGACTGACGGGATGTGTACGCAAGCTTGAGGCTCGAACCCTGGTTTCCTGCACCAAAAGCGGCAGCGCCGCCCACGAACCACATCCTCTCCCAAATTCGGCCGCTTATTAACAGTCACGACGGAGGAGCACGCGAACGCCTACGTAATGTTCCCAATGTGCAGCACTACCTCCCATTGGCCTGATTACCAAAGGCACAAGTCCTGTGCCGACCCACAGGAAAGGGAACAGAAGTAGTGTGTTCTTGTGCTGATGGGCTATCCGCCTGGCGCCTGCACTACAGTGACACGTCCAGCAGCCAACAAGGGAGGCAAATTGGGGCCCAGTGAGCAGCACCTTCCCCTCCGTGCCGGAGAAACGCTCCCCAACACTGTGTCCCCGGTATTAGGTTTACATATACCAGCGACCTAAAGATGCTTCAAATGAGTGATAGTCATCGCCGGCGGATTTGCAAGGGAGCTTAACTCTTGATTTTAAAACACCGTGCTCCGAACCAAGTTGGATTCACAGCCGACTGTGAAGAGAAATGCACGTGGCCTCTCCAAGGGACGAGGGCCGCCTCAACTCATTCCCAAAATCGTGAAACATAACAGTGGTGCAGGGCAGGAGGGTTGTGCACCCGAACCCCGTTTATCCTTGCTCCCCGCAACACGATGCATGTGCATTCCCTATCTGCTTCTGACTGATGTACCTCCGTGAGGGCTCTCCCCTCACCTGGCCTTTAGCGTGTCGTGGCCATATTCTCTGTAAACTTGTGCCGCAGTGTTCTTTCTGTGCTAGTAATGTTGAAAACGGTGAAGCAGCACCACCCGGTGGCCTGAATGACTCCAGGTGCAATGGTGGGCTCGAACACGTGGTGAACAAACTCTAGAGTTGTTCCTCCGGCCCAAGATGATAAGTACCGATATACCGATAAGTACTATTCTCAATCTGTGCTGCGAGGTACCCTCCCTACCCATAGGTTTTCCATCGTTCGGTGAGACTTGCTTAAAGTGTTAAGATACGACCTCACAGGGCCCGTGTGTCAATCTGCTGGGGGGAACGTGTTCAATTAACAACATGTGATAGTCCCGCCATAATTCCAGCACTGCAGGCCGGGAGCTTAGTCTCCGTGTCCCCCCCGTCCCCTGGTGAACTTACACCCCTGTCCAGCAACACGCAGGTTCCACCGCTCAGCCAGACCCCAGGCACAGCACGATCTAAGTAGGGGGGGGATGGAGAGGTTGTTAACCTTTTTTTTTTTTTTTTTTTTTTTTTTATTTTTTTTTTGCTTTTTGTGGCCTGCAGGCCTTGTCGCGACCACTGCACGCCGCTGAAAGGGGGGGGGGGGGCGCAGGCCGAAAACGGGAAAAGCTCATAGAGGCCCCCCCCCCATGGCCCACAAGGCTCCATGTGCCCCTCCTGAGGCCCCAAGCGCGTGGGAGTGGGAGCCACGCAAATCCCCTAAGGACCCGAGGCGCGGTGCCGAGAGGCCGCAGGCCAGGACGGGCGTGGCCCATGGACCGCACACGCAGGCTCACCAATTGCATGTAGCATGGCTCCCTACTCCCGCCAAATCCTTATCGCTTCGCCGAAGTGCGACCCGGGCGTGGGAGCGGATGCCAGAAACCGCAACCGGGGTTGATTAGAATCCCTGACTTATAACTTTTAGAGTGTAAACCTGCTGAATTGGGTAGAAATTTACACCACAAGGCTTGGGTTATTAGCGTGCTCTGGCTGCACCTGATGGTGAGTAGCATGACGAACGGCGAGACAACTCGGGTGATTTATTGTTCCTATGACGGCGAGCGTCCTGATAGTTAGTCATTCTTTGTCGGGAGAATTCCCTACTCCTGCCCCTCCGACAAACATCTAGTTATATGTGGTTACGGTAGGGCCTCACTGTGTGAGGTGCCCTGCTGCCGGCACCGCTTCTAGCGCTGTGAATCCCGACGAGGTGCGTTGCTGCCGGCACCCCTTCTAGCGCCGTGAAGCCCGGTGAGGTGCGCTGCTGCCGGCACGCTGGCTCTAGCGCCGTGGGGCCCGGTGAGGTGCGCTGCTGCCGGGCACGCCGCTTCTAGCGCTGTGAAGCCCGGTGAGGTGCTCTGCTGCCGGCACGCCGCTTCTAGCGCCGTGAAGCCCGGTGAGGTGCGCTGCTGCCGGCACGCCGCTTCTAGCGCCGTGAAGCCCGGTGAGGTGCGCTGCTGCCGGCACGCCGGTTCTAGCGCCGTGAATCCTCAATATAAACCGTCAAATGCTCCCATGAAAATCTTGTGTTCCCCACAACCGCTTTTACCTTGCGAAGTTGGGGCAGAGGGTTTACGTGCCCGCTGCAAAGAACGTGCGCCAGGCATCCCTCTGCCGCCTGCAATTCGCAACAATGAAGTCCCAGCATACGACAGTGAGCCCAGACGTTCAACCTAGGACCGCATACCCACCGCAAGGCACACAACGCCAGAATATTGACCGATATTGCAAAAGGGTTGATATAGCTGGAAATCGACTGTGGTTGCGGGGGGGGGGGGGATTCGAGAGGGACGGCCTACAACCCCGGGGCCTCGAATCTAAGCGCACAACAGCCTAGGCCTGGCGCGCCCCGCGGTTGCAACGCCCCGCTCCCAGCCCAGCCTCGAACCCTGCCCCCCTGGAACCATGGAGGGCCATAACGAGGTGCCCGGGGCCTACGAAAGACATCCACCGCAGGCGAAGCAATGCGATGGAGACTGTCGCCAGGGTACGTAACACGCACCTAACCTTAAGGCCCCAGTGGCTCTTGAAGAAATGGCCCACCACAACACAACACAGCCAGCCCCCACGCGCACGGCACCCCCCCCCGCCCGTGGTGCACCGACCACAGGGCCCCGTCTCCTGGTACTGCCCAGGGACGAGGCCGGGGCGAGAGTAAGGTAACCGGCTGAACTCACCGCGAAAGATGGAGGGGGATGAGCGCGAACACGACTAATCCGGACAGCGAACTGCTACCCAAGGCGAACGAGCGGACAAGAGGGCGAGGAGGGGGCGGGGACAGCATATGTACCCCCCTTTGCTCCTCCCCGCCGGAAGCAGCTACCTGTCTGGGGTCTCCCTTGGTCAAACCCAGGGACACGACCTCCCACCCCTGTGCCTTCCTGTGGCACTAAGGCGGCCGCCCTCAAAGGGGCGGGCCGCTGCGCAACCCCCCCCCCGGCAGCCTTACAGTCGTTGCAGCCACTTGGCAGTCTGTTATAGCGAAATGCCACGGTTCGCACGGTGAGTCAGACTTTTAATAAAAAGTGTCCTTAGTGCAATTCACACTTCTAATTCTATGTGACTCCACACTGTAGTTTTTCGCGACACCACATAATCCGCGCCCCAGCACACTCTCAGGCTGCCGCCTGGCCAATTGGATTCCAGCATGAGGCTGACCCCTAAAATAATACCCTATGTTGACGCGGTGGCTGTCCTAGAGTTGCGTGTGTCATGTGCTGTCAACTGGGCCGGGCCGCTTGGCTTTGGGGTAATTTTTACAGCTGGTTGGCATCTCTGCACTTCTGGCCGCCACGGCCCTAGATTACATTGCATATTTGCAGGGCAGGTGAAAACGCCACCTCTGCCCTCCTGGTAAATCGGGACAGCATTGATAGTGGCACCACAGGATTGGGACTGTAATACCGGCCCCTCCCCCTTGCAGGGCGAGAGGAGCGTGTTGATTTTCCCCATACCACCGAGTATACAAGACTTCAGCTGCAAGGGCAGGAACAGCGGCTTTGAGCTAAGCAGGGAAATCAGGCCCCTTTACCTGGGCAGGCTAAGCATTGATACTACTGCACTCGTATAGCGGGGGCCCGCTGTCAAAGTGTTAGGACAATTGACCGTCACTCATAGTTGTTAAAATGTCACTCATAATTATGATGACATTTTGAAAATGTCACACAAAGCAACCTGAAACCTTGGCAGTTATGAGTTAGCAGTGCATGGCGAGGGCACAAGTAATAGTTACCTTAGGGCACAAGTTATGGTTACTTGAGATAACTATAACTGGTGAATTTCTATGGTTTTAGAGTTTAAAATGTTACATTGTTACTGAATATTTCACCTAACTATAACATTACTTTAACCTTTGATTTTTCAGTGAATTTATAGAGTAGTTTTGTAATGTAAAGTAATATTTTATTACCATTCTTAAAGCCAAGCCCTGGCCACGCACAGCCTTTGGCCATGAACAGAGGAGTGTCGGCTGCAGGGCCTGGCCTGTGGCCAACCCCTCGGAAGGCAGCCCATCCACCTTTGTGCATGGCCATTTGGTGTGGGGGGTTTGCCACAGGGCCTGGCCTTCGGCCATCCACCAAAAATTACCAATACGTTTAATCAATTCTTTATTTCACTAGTATCCACAATACAATATTTTTTAATATTGATTCCTTAAAAATATTTAATAAAGTTTTATTAAACTACACGTTTATGGCTCTTAATTTTTGCAAAATTCGATTATTACATGTTTGTGGTGACAAATGCTTTTTTCTAATATTGCTGGGGGGCTGTAGAACTACCTGCAGCCCCAACACCTCATTAAACATTTGTTTGGTAATATCCCTTCTAGAGTCATCAGCAAAAACAAAATATATGTAAATAGCCCTCCCAGGGCATTATAGGGCGCTCCTTGAAGTAGCAGTGAATAATAAATGAGCGTCTGTGACAGCTCATTTTGTATTCGTTTTTTTATGCATTTTTTTCTGGGTGTTGTGGTCCCACCTTGTGCACCCACTGGTTATTTTTCTATAGGGGCCTCACAGGGAGCCCCTGAGCACTCTCGGTCCCACCAGCTCCATGCAAACAGCCCTATGGAACCGCACAGGAGCTAGCAGTTTTATTAATTTAAGTGGTGCCCCGGAGCTGACTTGGGGCACCCAGATTATTATTATTGTTGTTGTTGGGGAACACAAAACTGGCTGCAGAAAGGGACCACGCAGACGGAAAGACACTTCACGACCCGTATCATGGGGGAACAAATATGAAGGTGTATGGAAGAGTATATCCAATGAAAAGGAGATGGTATTAATAAAGCATAAAAAGGAAAATACATTTTGGAGATACAATAAACGTGATTAGTTCATAATACGGCACTACTTAAGAAACTATCAGCCAGGAAAGATCAAGAATATATTTTTCTACAGCTCTGAAGAAGCGTGATTGGTGGGAAACACGTGTTGGCAATTTCCGAATACTCGCACAACTTTGGAGGCTGCGTGCTGTTTTGAGAAAATATCTGAAGAAAGAATAAAAGAATAACAAAGAAATATTCAGTAATAAGTTATTTCTTGTGCTTTGATTCTCAGTGAATGGCAATTTATGATTTAAAAAATAAGATACTGGTGGGGACCAGTAACTGAGAATTTTAGCGCTGGGCGCTATTCCTATTTCCCAATACGAATGTTACATATATCTATATATATTTATATTTAGCACCTACTGGCGGTCACCAGAAGGTAGATATAGTTACGACCTAGGGGTCGATTATGTTGGCGGGTGGGTCGCCACCGCCCACATGGCGATCCACCCGCCAACATTCACAGCCCGCCTACCATTTGCCCCCTCCACATTACGATGGCGTGGGGGACCCTGGCAGACGGAAAGACCATCCGCCAGTTTTCCGCCGGTCGACTCGTCGACCGGGCGGAAAAAGTGTTTAATATGGTGGCGGTGTCTACAAGACACCACCATCCATATTACGATGACTGCGGAGAGCAGCCTTTGGCATGCGGATCCTGCATTTGGTGGCCCATTGCAGGCCACCAGGGTGTTGGGGGGTGCACATGGGGGTACCTATGGTACCCCCCAGCATTGGCATGCACAAGGTGGCAGGCACCGCACGGTGCCTGTCGTGTTGTGCATTCAAATGCACAACATGCATTTGTTACCTTGCAGCGGGTGCCGCTTGCAGCACCGCCCGCCACAATGTAAAAAATATGGGATGCGCCCGCCAGTGTGGCGGGCGCCTCCTAATTTCTACGGCAGGACCGCCGCACCTATGGCGGGTGGTCCCTTTAGCGGCCCACAGGGGTACTCACAAACCTTCTCTCGGGGCCAAATTTACAGTGTGGTTTCTGGCTGAGGGCCGCACTGGTAGGGGCGGGGCCAGTGGGGGAGGGGGCGGGGCTAGACCCCAAAAAAAACTATGACCATGAGGTTGAACATAGGCCCCTGCAGCGGACGCCTTCGTCCACTGAGCCACCAGACCAGGCATTCACACATATCTATCTATCTATCTATCTATCTATCTATCTATCTATCTATCTATCTATCTATCTATCTATCTATCTATCTATCTATCTATCTATCTATCTATCTATCTATCTATCTATCTATCTATCTATCTATCTATCTATCTATCTATCTATCTATCTATCTATCTATCTATCTATCTATCTCTCGCTCTGTCTCCCTCCCTCCCTCTCTCTGTCTCCCTCCCTCTCCCTCTCCTTCTATCTATCACTCTCCCTCTCTCTCTCTCCGTTTCCCTCCGTTTCCCTCCCTTTCTCTATCTCTCTCTCCCTCTGTCTCCATCACTCTGTTTGTCTCCCTTTCTCTCTGTCTCCCTCCCTCTCTGTCTCACTCACTCTGTCTCACTCACTCTGTGTCTCCCTCTCTCTCTGTCTCCCTACCTCCCTCTCCCTCCCTCTCCCTCTCTGTCTCCCTCTCACTCCGTCTCCCTCCCTCTGTCTGTCTCGGTCTGTCTCCCTCCCTCTGTCTCCCTCTCTCTCTCCCTCCCTCCCTCTCTCTCTCTCCCTCCCTCTATCTCAGTCTCCCTCCCTCTATCTCTATCAATCACTGTTTGTCTCCCTTTCTCTCTGTCTCCGTCCCTCTCTGTCTCCCTCCCTCTCCCTCTCTGTCTCCCTCTCTCTGTCTCCCTCCCTCCTCCTCTGTTCTTCCTCTGTCTCCCTCCCTCCCTCTCACTCTGTCTCCCTCCCTCTCCCTCCCTCTCTCTCTGTCTCTCCCCCTCTCTACCTCCCTCTCTCTGTCTTCCCCCTCTGTTTTTTTAGTAATTTGGCAGTTGAATGTAATAAAGTTTCAAGAAAGACGTATTGGAAAGAAATTATATTTGTAGTGTAACGTTTTTAGACTTTTGTAATGCAGCAAAAGATGACATAAAACAGAACCTCCGAAAAACACAATAATAAGAAACACAATGTCTCAAAGCTTACAGAACCGATTGCTATGGAAAGAAATATTTGTACATCTGAACAGAAATAAGTTGTGTTAAAATGTTGCGATGTGTTTACTGGCATGGACTAAAAGGGTTGAAAATCACTTTGTTGTGGCACATGTAGGTAAAGACAAAGGGTAAATACAAAAGGTTTGGGTCAAAGGTTGTGAGCACAGTTATCAGGCTGCTGGGTCATTATTCAGGCTTTCGTTGGATGGCCTCTTCACTGAAATCACCAATGGAGATGTCTTGGGGCTCTCCCTCTTTTTCTGCTGCTCGGAAGCCTCGAGTCGTCTGGGTATGTTTAGGTGTACGTGGGGCGAACCCTGCTCCCCGACTTCACTTTCTTTCTCGTCTTCAGTGTCTTCCTCCTCAATACGCCCCACTGATTCAGGGTCCTCACTGTAGCGGGGGGCAGGGTACGGTGAAGGGAAGCCTCCGCCCCCCCTGAACCGAAGCAGGTGATGGGCAGCCCTGTTTTTCCCTAAGTTTTTGAGGCTGATGGCAGGGGAAGCTCTTCTCCCTCTCTCTCTCCCTCCCTCTTCCTCCCTCTGTCGCACTCTGTCTTCCTCCCGCTGTCACCTCACCCCCTGCTCTCACTCCCTGCTGCCCTCCATCTCCTCAGCCTGCTGTCCTTTTCACCCTCAGTCACCTCACCCCGCGCTGAGACAGCTTTCCGGGAACGCACACAGCCGCCGCACCCAAGTACTTCACAGGTCTTTTAAAGACCATTCACTTGTTAATGAGGCTTTGTTGTATTTCACCTCTTCTTAGTGCCCCTGCATCTCCACTCAATCAGAGTGGAGATGCAGGGGCGCTAAGAAGAGGTGAAGTACAACAAAGCCTCATTAACAAGTGAATGTTCTTTAAAAGAATCGCCCGGACCCCATAGCTCGCAACTGGCGATATAAAAAACACAAAGGCATATGATGTCTGCAAGGTCCGCGGGCCGCAAAGGAAGGCTTGCCGGGCCGCTGGCGGCCCGCGGGCCGTACTATGAGTACTCCTGCTTTAGCCTTTGCGGTGGCAGGTGGACGTTGTCGATTATGTTGGCGGGCGGGTCGCCACCGCGCACATGGCGGTGGTGATCCACCCGCCAACATTCATAGCCCGCCTACCATTTCCCCCCGCCACATTACGATGGCGTGGGGGACCCTGGCAGACGGAAAGACCATCCGACAGTTTTCCGCCGGTCGACTCGTCGACTGGGCAGAAAAAGTGTTTAATATGGTGGCGGTGTCTACAAGACACCGCCATCCATATTACGATGACTGCAGAGAGCAGCCTTTCCATGGTGGCAACGCCGCCATGGAAAGGCATGCGGATCCTGCATTTGGGGGCACGTTGCGGGCCCCCAGGGTGTAGGGGGGTGCACATGGGGGGTACCTATGGTACACCCCAGCATTTGCATGCACAAGGTGGCAGGCACCGGTGCCTGTTATGTTGTGCATTCAAATGCACAACATGCAATTTTTACCTTGCGGCGGGTGCTGCTTGCAGCACCGCCCGCCGCAATGTAAAAAATACAGGATGCGCCCGCCAGTGTGGCGGGCGCATCCTAATGCCTACGGCAGGACCGCCGCACCTATGGCGGGCGGTCCCTTTAGCCGTTGCGGCCGCCATCGCAATAGACCCCATAGTTTCAATAGGAAGTGATTATTTTCAGGTGCCTATATCTTTGGCACCAGTTAATGAATATTCATGAAATTTTCCCCCAAAATTTGCCCGGTACTTTAGAAAGTGTTGGTGTGGTTCGTCAAGCGAGGGCCGAGAAAATAGTGGGCTCCCAAAATGCAGTTTCCCCATGTTAATTCCCATCGGATCTTTGAACAAGCCTACAATCCAAACTGCTTAACGGAATTACACCAAATTTAGCAGGAAGCTAGATCTTGGTATGCAGTTGGTGCTTTTTGTGATTTGGTGGAAATCCGTTCAGTAGTTTGGGAGGCATTAACTGGAAAACACATTCGTATATCTTGGGACATGGATTATCCGCGGATCCAACAGTCGCCATGCTGTAATCTGATTGGCTGCCAGTACTTGGCAGACATCTTGGGACTCGGCTTGAGCTGAGTCCCAGACAAAACCTTAAAAAAAAGAAAAGGGGGAAGAGTAGAAAAACCCCGACCCCCTAGGCCTCTTGTTGGGGGTACCACAGGGACCCTGCCTGGCCGGAAAAGCATATTTTCTTAACATTTTTGATGGGATCCGTGGATCCAGCCACAAAGCTTTAAAAAATGAAGCACGTGCTCTTGCACTTCATTGTTAATTGGCCCCTGGGTGGGCCAGGTCATGGGGGCATTTAAATAATAAAGGAGGGGGCATATGGCCCCCCTCCTGGGGCCTACTGATGCCCCAGGGACCACCACTTCCCCGGGGCTAGATGAGAAAAAAATACGGGAAGACATGTACGGCCTCCCCCACTGCCCCTTGGACCAGCACCTCCCCAGGGCTTCTTTATTCTTTTAGATGTGGCCTCTCAGACCCCCACCTAGCCACCACCCTGGGGCTTATTCAGAAAATATTGCAAGGGGGTGCACAGACCCCTCACAGCCCAGGGGCACCACCTCTGAGGGACTTTAATTACAAGTAATGCTGGGCCACACAGCTCCCTGAAGCCCTGGGGACCACCACCTCCCCGGGACAAATTGTAAAAAAGCCAATAATGGCCCTGAGAACCGCCACCCCCAGGACTTATTCAGAAAAAAATGCGAAAGGAGGTGCGCAGAACCCCGCCGCCCTGGGGGCTGCCACCTCCCTGGGGCTTTAATTACAAATAATGCAGGGGCAGCGCAGACACCCCACAGCTCCATGGGACGCCACCTCCCCAGGACTTATTCAGAAAATAATGTAGGAGGCGCGCGGACCCTCTGCAGTCCCGGGGGCTGCCAACTCCCCAGGGCTTTAATTACAATTAATGCGGGGGTCAGCGTGGATCCCTGTGCAGCCCCGGAGACTGCCACCCCACCAAGAGCCACTCCTGCTATGTCCTGGGGTGCCCAAGACATAGCTTTACCGCTCCCACCAAGCCATAGCAAACTGTGCTCCACTTTCGGCAAGCAAGAGCATTAAGAATGCTCTTGCTTCCTGAAAGCGGAGCACACCTGCTTTTACAGAGGGAGCTGCATGTTAGCAGCTCCATCTCTGTAAAAGGAATGCCTGCTCCTGCAGGAGACGGAAAGCCAGCAGAGACCACGAGGGCCTTGAAGCTACCCTGTGGTCCCCAACAAAACTAAATGGATGCCCTGGGTGGGACCAGGGCACCCAGAAGAGAGGCTGGGCCTGGGGATAGGTCCCTGGGGCCAAAATCGGCCCGGGGAGTTGGGCTGCGTGGCCGCCTCCCCATTCAAAAAAGGCTGGCCCTGGGGATGGGTTTCCTGGGGCCCATAACGGTCCAGGGAAGGGGCAATGCAGCCTGCTCCTGGAATACATTAAAAAAATTGAAAGAAATTGTGGGACAGCAAGATGCCAGAGGCCCTGCCCCCTTTCTCCAAGAATCTGCAAACGCTCCTCCTGGCGCACTGCTGGTTGGTGGGATGAAGGCCTGCAGAGGGTCCTTGGGATCCAACAAACCCTCCTGTTACCTCCAGTAAGTCCCACACAGAGGAATTGCTGAGCGGTCTTAGGAGGCGACATACCCTTTCTCTACCAGTCTGTGAATGTGCATTCTGGTGGACTGCTGGTTGAGGGTTAGAGCCCCTTTGGATGCTGAAGGTCCTTGGGGACAACAAACCCTCCTGTTACCTCCTGTAAGTCCCACAGAGCCTGAATACTAAGAGGACTTCAGAGGCCATTCCCCCTTTCTCCTCCACCCTGCACACGTGCCTCCTGGCACAGTGCTGGTTGGGGGATGAAGTCCCCTTGGCTCCAGAGGGTCCTTGGGGGCCAATTAGCCCTCCTTTTACCTCCAGTAATTCCTACACAGCAGGGGTTCACTGAGAGATCTTCAGAGGCAACACCCATTTCTCCACTACTCTGCAAACACGCCTTCTGGTGGCTTGGGGGATGAAATCCCCTTGGCTCCAGAGGGTCCTTGGGGGCCAACAAGTCCCACACAGTGGAATTGCTGAGAGGTCTTCGGATGCCACACCCTCTTTCTCCACTACTCTGCAAATGCACCTCTTGATGCAGTGCTGGTTGGGAGATGAAGTCCTCTTGGATGCTGAGGGTTCTTGGGGGTCAAGAAGCCCTCCTGTTACCTCCGGTAAGTCTAACACAACAGGATTCCTGAGAGCTGGTCCGAGGCCCACCCCTGTTCTCCAGCACACTGCAAACACAACTACTATTTCAAAAAACATAGAAATTCACTTAAAAAACCAAAGGTTACCGGGATGTTATAGTTAGGTAATAGAATTTGAAAAATCTTAAAAATTCACTTAAAAAAACAAAGGATGCAGGGTCCTTACAGTTAGGAAACAGAATTTAAAAAAACCTTAGAAATTCACTGATCAAACCAAAGGTTACAGGGACGTTATAGTTAGGCTCAGATTTCACTTGTGCAAGACTGTGAAATTCAACAGTTATAGTTACCTGAGCTATAACTATAATTTACACCACACAATGCACTGCTTATGACCTCACCTATTACATCACTCATGACATGGTCAGTGACATCACTGATGACATCTTAAATTACATTTCTGATGAAATCATCAAGTTTTGTAATAGTTTATGGGTGTTAAACAAATATACTAACTTACTACAAGTTAAATTAGTATACTAGGTGCACTACTACTGAGTGATACTACTTCTAACATTTATAAGGCGAGTAGCTGTGTGACTGTATGTATCCTTGTGTGTATGGGTGTGCAAGAGTCTATATGGGTGTATAAGTGGGTGTGTGAGTAGCTGTGTGGGTGAGTGAGATGTTGTGTGAGTGGCAGTATTGGTGAGTGAGTGGGTGTGCCAGTTGCTATATGAGTGAGTGAGTTTGCGGTGTAAGTGATTCTATGGGTGAGAAAGTTGGTATGTAGTGATTGTATGGGTGATATGGGTGAGTACATTGGTGTCTGAATGTGTGTGTGTGTATAGAGGCGTTATAGTTAGGCTGACTTTTCACTCATACAAAACTAGAGAAATTCAGTAGTTATAGTTAGTGAGCTAACTATAACTCACTCCCCCTCAATGCACTGCTTATGACCTCACATATTACATCACTCAAAACATGGTCAGTGACATCACTGATGACATCTCAAATGACACAGAATCTCTGACACACCCCCTCACACCCCATATAACCTTTCATATACCCACTCCAACTTCCACACTGTCATACTCAAATCCATTCACACACCCATGCCAGTATTTACACAGCCACTCACTGATTCATAGATCAACACACACATCTACTTACTCATACAGCCACTCACACATTCACTCAGTAAAACAGGCACTGACATATCCACCCACATACCCATTCAACTATTCACACACTGAGTCAGTCATCCATAGAGCTACTTACATACCTACTCACTCACCCATACAGTCAATCACACAGCCACTTACTCATCCATACAGTTACACACACACACTCACGTATTCATACAGATGCTAACAGGTACTCACTTACCTATACAGTCAGTGACACAGCACAAACTCACCCATACAGCTACTCTCACAGTCACTCACATACTCCAGCACTCATCTAAACTGCCTTTCACATAACCAGTTACTCACCCACATACCACTGACACTTGCACTCACTCACCGACAGCTATACACACACTCACTCACCCATACAGCTCCTCACACATGCACTCACCAACCCATACAGGCACTGACACACCCACTCACCCATCCATAGAGACAGTCACCCACCCATCCACCCACACAGACACTCAGACACCCATAGAGGTACCAAACAACCAATCCCTCACCCATACAGAAGCTCACGTACCCACTCACACATCCATACAGCTACTTAGACACCAACTGACAGACAGATACAGACATTCACACAACCAGTCACTCACCCATACATTCACTAAGATACCTAATCACTTACTTATACAGTTAGTCTTGCACCCACTGAATTACCGATACACCTTGATATATATTTAATACTCATGAACATTTTAAAAACACTTACAGTCACTGGATGACGTCCTCAGTGATGTCATTTGAGATGTCATCAGTGATGTCACTGACCATGTCATGAGTGATGTAATATGTGAGGTCATAAGCAGTGCATTGCATGGACGTGAGTTATAGTTAGCTCACTAACTGCAGCGGCTGAATTTCTCCAGTTTTATATGAGTGAAATGTCAGCTTAACTATAATGTCCTGTAACCTTTGGTTTTTTCAGTGAATTTTCAAGGTTTTTAAAAATTCCATTTCCTAACTATAACGTCCCTGTATCCTTGGGGTTTTTTTTCAGTGAATTTCTTAGTTTTTTAACCCCTTGCATGCCCGCCCCTTTCCCCGCCCAGTGCCGCGCCTTTCATTAGCGGGCGGAGTTCATGACGAGCTGGACTCGTCATGGGCACAGCGCCACCGCAGCCCATGACGAGTCCAGCTCGTCATGGGCATTGAAGGGGTTAAATGCAAATTCCTAACTACTATAAGGTTCCTGTAACCTTTGGCTTTTTCAGTGAATTTCTATGTTTTTTTAAGTAGTCGTGTTTGCAGAGTGCTGAAGAAATGGGGTGGGGCCTCCGACTAGTTCATAGGAATCTCGCTGCATAGGACATACACTTTTGTTTATATAACTACTCTTCTTAATGTAAATGCTGTTTGCTTTAAATAAAGGACTCTGGAGGGTTCATCTGCTTCGAGTGCACGTCTTTGTTAAGGGCAACCTTGGAATTATGTTGATGGCAGTCCTGCCCTGAAAACTGCACCACCACCAGAGTAATATGTGAGACCGGAGGTTCTGAATTCCTCACAACCTCGGAGCGATACAGCAGGTTAATGGATATTCAATTCACATATTGCATTGAGAGGCCCACTGGAGGGCTTAAAAACAATTGATTATTGGAATTTTATGGCGTACACCTATTGGAGGGTAAGATTTGGGAACAAGGCACTACGAGTACCAGCATGCTTTTAGAGAACGAGTTCTCCCTGGAGATGCCGACCAGAGGGCAGTTAACTAATTAGCATGCATAGGAGAGTAAAGTTCTGACATGCTGGCAGATTCATTCATGCCTGTGAACAAGAACCAGGAGGTCTGAAAAAAAAGGCGAGGAACTTTTCTAAATGTGAATGCTGTTTACTTTAAATAAAGGACTCTAGAGAGTTCATCTGCTTCGAGAGTGTGTCTTCATTAAGGGCAACCTTACCTTGGGATGATATATATATATATATATATATATATATATATATATAAAAAAATTTGGGATGAGGTAAACCCCTTTTGTCATATATACTACTAAACACTCAACTCCAAAAATACCCTTTCCACCCAATAACCCTAAAGTTATCATTACCACAGTTTACCAATACCCATTGCTAAACCTGAAGATTTACCCTTACCACCCTTTACAACTACCCACTCCTAAACCCTAAAAACTGAAAACACCTTTACCACCCTTTACCCCTACCTACCCTTAAATCCTAAAATGACCCTTACTACCCTTTACCATAAGCCACCCCTAAACCATGTATATTACCTAATGGCAGTCGGCAGTAGGTAGTTATAGTTAGGACCATGTTTCCATAGGAAAAGCGTTTTTTGACTTGCCTATATCTTTAGCGCCGGTTGAAAAATCTTAATGAAATATTCCAAAAAAGTGCCAAGGTGATCCTTCCTGTGCATGGAAAGTTTCAGGGCGATCTGTCAATCGGGGGCTGATAAAAAGGCGGGGGGTAAAAAAACATGCATTTCCCATGTTAGTTCCCATAGGAGCTTTAGACAAGACAACAGCCCGCACCGCTGAACGGATTTACTACAAATTTGGCAGATGGGTAGATATGGGCCCAGGGAAGTGACTTTTTCTAATTTGGTGTAAATCAGTTGAGTAGTTTTGGAAATATTTAGGGATATCCAAATTTTTATATATTGGAACATGGTTCCTCTGAGGATCCGACAGTCCCCATGCTCAAATCTGATTGGCTGGCACACGTAAACCAGGAAGCGTTGGCAGACATATTTCAGACCCAACTTCAGCTGAGTCCCCCAAAAAAAAGTTACAAAAAAGAGAAGGGGGCAGGGTAAGAATACCTTGACCCACTAGGCCTTTTGGGGGGGGATACCACAGCGACCCCACCTGGGGCAGTAAAGCATTTTTTTAAAAAAAATTGACGAGTCGCGCTGGATCTGCAGCTCCCACCCAAAAGAAAAGAAGCGTGGGCTTCCGCACTTCTCTATTATATAGCCACTGAGTGGGCCAGATCCCGGGAGCATGCAGGCTTAAATGAAATGTACAGGAGGGTGGTGCACGGGCCCTCCTCCTTGTGCCCCAGGGACATCCACCTCCCTGGGGCTAATTGAAAAGAAATGGGGGTCTTGCTGACCCCCTGTGCCCTGGGGACCACCACCTCCCTGGGGCTAATTTCTTTGTAATGGGGGCTCATGGACACCGCCGGGCCCGAGGACCAAATGCTATTCTTAAAATAGGAGGGGGACACACAGCCCCCTTCCCGGCCATTCTCTGCCCTGGGGACCGCCACTTCCTACTAAATCAAAAGAAAGGGACTGCGTGCCCCCGCCAAGGGCTGGCTCCTGCTCTGTCCACCCCCGGGACATAGTTGTTTGCTGTGTTTTGGGGAAGCTTTAACCGCTCCCTCCAAGCCTCTGTAAACACTCCGCTTTCAGCAAGCGAGAACGGGGAAATGCTCCTGCATGCTGGAAGCAGAGCATTCATCTGTTTCAGGAAAACAGATGAATTGCTTTCATACAGAGGGAGCTGAGGGCCAGATGTATGACCATTTTTCATGAGCAAAATCGGTCGCAAATTGATTTGCGCATGCAAAAATGGCTGTTTCCAATGTACAAAAAAGCATTCGGAATTGCCCCAAATAATTTGCGAGTAAATACCGACTCGCAATATTAGTGCATGCATTTTGTGCTATCAAAATTGTGAATCACAATTAGCGACTCGCAAAATTGCATGAACTGAGTAGTCGGAAATTGCGAAAAAAGGTATATTTGCACATGCAATTTACCACTAAGCTGAAACAGGTGGTAATCAGGAACAACCTATAAAAACACACCCAGAATGCATCACAATCCTTTCCACAATGGCTGCCCTGTACGTGTTAGCAAGGAGGAGGTGGATAATGGCAGTATTGCAGAGGAAGAGATGACAGTAGAGGATATTCAGAGTCAGGCTGACATTGTTGGATATGACAGAAGACGAGATTTATGAGCAGTATATGCTAAGTAGCAGGGTTATACTAAAGCTCATTAACACCTTGAAGCCACAACTTGAGAGTAGAACCATGCACAGCAATGCAATTCCCACACATGTTCAGGTGTTGTGCTCCCTCCACCTCTTGGCCACTGGTAGTTACCGGGATGTCATTGCAGTGGGCGGTGGTGTGTCTCAGAGTGCGCTTTCGTGTTTTTCCCAACATTTTCTAGATGCCCTGCTATACCACATACATGAACACATATTCATGCTCCGAGATAATAAGGAAACCTTGCCTTTTGGATGACCAGAGCACTGTGTGGAGGCTCTTACCCTTCTTGACTTCGTCGCTGGATTTCTTCGCGGAAAACTCTACACCTTGCAGGACCCGCTGCGTGGGTCCCGCTGCGCCTGCACCTACTGAGAGGCTCGTGTGGGGAGCTGGAAACTTCCTGGACCATCTGCACTCCGGCAGGGCTGCGAGCAGCCTAGCAGGGAATCCATTGCCCAGGAGTCCCTGCGTGTCACACCTGTGGCCGCTCTCCCTGCCGGCCACGCCCCCCGCCCTACCCCAGCTCTATATTAAAGATAGGAGTTATCGCTGCGCGGTAGCGAGCGGGAGCGACCGGGGCGAAGACCGGGCAAAGAGCGGGTCGTTTGAGGCCGTTCGAGTACGTGAGAGTCCGGTCCGGGCCCCTCCTCTTTCATGCTCACATTTAGGCCGCTCAACCACCAGCGAAATGAGCACCAGGGAAACCAGAAGTAAAACATCTTCCCTAGCTGCGGCCGGAGCTGTCAAAGGACCTATTGACACCTACTTTGCTAAAGCTGGCTCTCTTCTGATCGAGGAAATCGAGGTGCTGGAGCGAAGAATCTCCCAAGAAATAGACTGGGTAAGGAGATCTTCAATGGGCCCACTGGCCCAAGCCAGAACCCCAGAAGTTGGATCCTGCCTATCAACTAGTGGTAGAATTGATCAAGCATCATGCTCACTCCCTGGCACCTCAACTACTAATCCAGAGTTCACTATTGAGGTGCTAAGTGACCTTGAGGATATGAGCCTAATGGCCCTACCTAGCACCCAAATTACCCTACCAACACTAACCGAGAACACTGAGGCAGTTAAAGCTATAGAACCTAACACAGATAGAGATAGGGGGGTGAGAGAAGGGGCAATACAAGAAAAGAAGAGGGGGCCCCAAAACAAAGAAAATAATAGGACAGAATCCCCCAAATCCAAACAACCGAGAGGCAAAGGGGGGAAAGGAGCCACCTCTGTCTCTATGCTAGAGAAGTTGGGAATGACAACTCCCCCTAGAATTAATAATACAATTCCATTACCACAGTCCACCAATACCGTGCCAGTGGATATTACCTCTGATGATATCACACTGGAGGACATAGGTACACTCCTAAGGTCCCTATTGAGTCCCCTTGAAGCTAGACTGATTAAAATCGAAGCTAGATTAGTTAGCATTGAGAAAGCCACTGTACAACTTGTTGACGCAAGGAAACTTGACAATAGTGGAATTAAAACTACAATAGAGGGTCTAGGACCAAAGCCCACTAAGGGTAATGGACCACCTATTGCCACAAATAATAAGCCTCCACTCACAAACCCCAAAACTACACAAGTTGTACTAAATAAGACCTTGCAACCCTTAAATGATAACAAGGACCCAACTCCAACCCAGCCTATAGTAACTGTCACTCCAAAAATAACCCCCCCGCTTAAAGCTACTGCTATACCCGCAACCAATAACAAGGGTGATTCGCCACCTATTGGCGAGAAACCATACCCTAACCGCAGACAAAAGCCTGTAAACCTCCCCCCAGAAGCAGCACCCTACACCTTAGTTCTGGTAGGGGTCCCGGAATTAAAATCCTCAACATTCGAATCCACTACCTCTCTTAGGAATAAAGTTATCAACTGGCTCTCTATTAATAGACCCCTTCCGAGAGGAACAACCAGTGATATCTCCATGGCCAGGAGGGCAACGTGGGTGGGTTACACCAGGAAATCTATTAGTGGGGACTGCATTCTGGTCACCTTTAGAGACCCGAATACAGTCGCATATATCTGCACGTGGGTTTCTGACGAGGACTTTGGCAGTAACATTCAATCACTTCCTCTTTCATTTTTCTACCCTTCGAGCCTCTATAATTCAGAGGACCAGAGATGGGGGCACCATCAAGAGTTGCTGGAGGATTGGGAAAACTGCCCCAGGGAGAGCAATGTGCCCCAATACCATAGGGGAAGACCTATACATCATTTCCACCAGTATGGGGGGAGGCTGGTTGGGAAACTGTTACACGGAGGAGGGGCGGGGGTGGAGGATATAGGAGAGGAATCCCAGGGCCACACAGAACACATTATCCAGCCTATTTACCCACCCACAATAGATACAGCAGTCTGGAAATGGTAGACTGACAGGTGGATGAAGTGGGGAGTTCTCTAATAGTATCTCCCAGGATGGAGATTAGTATACCCCCTGTCCCGGATATACATACTAGGGCAATTGACATAGTCGAACACAAGCCGGCTCTCGTATTAGGCATGACGGATTTCATCCTGTCTCCCATTAATATAACCTCTATCACAAATTATTCCCCCACTAGCCAAATGGCGCCCACTGAGCTTAACTCTAATAACTTTGTCTCCGCAGGCCTAGACACCACCCAATCGGCTCATATAACTGTGATCTCTTGGAATGTGGCAGGCCTAGCCAATAAAATAGACTCCATAGAGTGGGGCTCGTACATTAGCTCCAAAAATATACATCTTTTCCAGGAGACTTGGGCACGTGAGGAAATATTATTTCCGGGCTTTGCCTCCTTCTCTAAACCCGCAAAGTGGGGGGGAAGGGGCAGGCCGTCGGGGGGACCTACGACCTGGGTAGCAACTGACCTAGGTTGTCACGCCACTTGCCTAGAGACCGTCTCGGATGACATATTGGCTGTCTTACTCGAGTGGTCAGACTCCACTAAGCTGTTAGTCATTAACATATATTCAAGGCCTGTTCCTATGCTAAAAGAATCTTGCACTATAGATAAATTATCCGGGTTCCTAGAAGGCATTCCTTGTGAATTTGCCTGCTTGGTGGGAGGTGACTTTAATTCACAGTACGAACCACTTTCTGGACTACGTGACGGCCCTTCCTATGAGGAAGATTCATGTTGGTTTGTTCCAGAAACGGTGGCCCACCACTTAGGGCCTGGACTCCCTTGGCTTTGAAGATAACTGCCCTCACTCTTAATCAAGGCCTAAGGGCTTGCAATGGCCGCTGCAAATCGGACATCCCTAGCATGTATACCTATAATAAAACAGGTAGCGAATCCAGACTGGACTATATTTTGGTCAAATTGTTCATGTGGCCATTAATAGTCGATTTCAAAGTCACTGAAAGAATGGACAGTGACCATAACGCTTTGGAATTGACTTATTCCCTGCCAGGGGGCGAGGACACATCCTACGGACCGGATAAAGATAAAGCAGGGCTCTTACTTGAAAACAATCGGCGGAGAGTCAAGTGGGAGAAATTGGTCAATAGTCCAGATAGAATACCGCAGTTATATGCAAGGATCATCCCATTGCTGGAGAGGGCCTTTCAGATTGGAAAGGAGGTGCAAGATGATCCCAATAGAGGAAAGCTTGCACAAATTCATGCAGACATAATCATCACCTTAGAGCAGGATCTGTTTTCATCCTCAGGGAAATGGAAAGGCCCCCTGTCCAAAACATCCTGGTATAACGCCACTTGCAGGGAATCCAAGGCCCATCTGTTACTTGCTATAAAAGGACGCTATGGCAAGGAAGAAATCCAAGCTAGGAGAAGATCCTACAAAAGGCTCCTGGAAAATGTGCGGGCGGAATGGGACCAGGATTATTGGGAAAACCTTGTTAAAACACTAACTAACAGAGACTCGCGCAAATTTTGGCGCATAGTCGCCAATGGTACTGAGGATTTATCCTCGGCAATAGAGCCCAACAAAGCGCCCATGATATGGCAGCGCCACTTTGAGACGTTTTATGCTGAGGAAGGGGGGGAACAAAATACAGTTGGTGGCATAAAGACATCCAGTCATACGGGAGCTCCCTTTACTGAAAAAGAGGTGAGGGAGGCCATCAAGGGTCTAGCTGCGGGAAAAGCCCCGGGACTCGATGGGGTGCCTGGGGACTTGTTCAAACAGGAACCAGGGATATGGGTCCCATATCTTACACTAATATTTAATGCCATTCTGGGGGGTATGGAGGTCCCTGATACTAGGCTGGGAGCAGAGGTGGTTCCAATTTTCAAAAAGGGTTCCCCTCTGCTCCCAGCCAACTATCGTCCTATCAGTCTCATCGACATACCCCAAAAACTTTTCGGAAGACTGATTTTGGACAGGCTTCTGGCCTGGATAGAGGAGATGGATATCCTGTCCCCCTATCAGGCGGGCTTCAGACAGGGTGTATCGACAGTAGATCAAATTTTCCGGCTCAATCTCCTTTACTGGAGAACAGCCGTAATCGAGGGCGGTACTTTGTATACTATTTTTGTAGACTTACGTGCCGCCTTCGATTTGGTACCTAGGGCACGGCTGTGGAGAGTCATGGAAGAGCTAAACGTCCCTGGTGATATTCTGGCAATCCTGATGAGACTTCATTATAACAACTACGCCCGCGTAAGGTGCGGCAAAGATGGCAAGTTAACCGATAGTTTCCCCGTTCGCAGAGGGGTTAGACAGGGTTGTGTCCTTGCACCGACCCTGTTTTGCCTCTTTGTGAACGGGGTAGTTGCCCACCTGAACAGGATTGCCAACACCGATGCCCCTAAGTTGACAGGCAGCAGGGTGCCTGCAATCATGTTTGCAGATGACACCCTGCTGTTGTCTAAATCCCCTATGGGGATCCAACGCATCCTAGACGGTTTTTTAGAGTTCTGCTCTGAGCGTGGATTGGAAATTAATCCTCAAAAAACTAAATTTAGGATTTTGAATCCTAATACCCATAACCGAGCTCCACCTAGGTTAGGCACAGTCCAATTAGAACGTGTGCATAACATCGAATACTTGGGGATTACTATAAACGAACATCTAACGTGGACGTCACACCAGACTAAAGTGACTATCAAACTGGCTCAGTTGGCGGGTGGCACTATGCGTCTGGCGAACAAATCTTCCTATCGCCCACTAACCCCAATCATTCATATTTACAAAACTCAAGCCCGCGCGGGTGTCACATACGGGGGTGAGCTGTGGGGACACACCAATCTGTCTAAACTACAGTCAACGGAAAATAAATTTCTGAGACAGATCGTTGCCCTACCGCAGAGCACTCCACTACTGCCCCTAAGATTGGACATGGGAATTCGATCGATAACTGAGGAGCTAGGTCTTAAACCCTTGACATTTTGGAGACGCTTGTGGTGCAGCCCAGATCTCACAAACTACAGAGAGGAGTTACAGGAATTCCTGCACCTACGGAACGCCAAGCAAATTCCATGGATGATTTATGTTAAGGGAATGCTAGAGGAGATTGGTTATCCGGAACTATGGACGGATCCTACAAACGCCTGTCTAAAGACTCCAAAAAAGGTTCTTGTGAGAGCATACCAAGAACTAATGCTCACCAGAGCTATCGATGCCACACGAGAAGGATCTTTGACCCATTTGTTCCTAAAAGTAAAAGATTCTTACCATCTTGAAAGTACTCTAGGTGCCATGTCTCCTGTACTAACGAGGAAATTATTCTTACAATGGAGATACGGAACACTTCCCTTAGTATCGTTCACAGCGTCCTGGACATGCCGCTCCTCCATAGAAACTTGCCCAGTGTGCGCACATCCAAAGGAGAATGACGTTCACGTTGTTTTCTTCTGCAAGGGCTATGAGAGGAGCAGGAAATATTGGTTAGTCCCCCTACTTAAGAACTTGGGTTTTAGATCCTTTCAACCTGCTTATAGAGTTTTAAAGACAGACCTCTCCCCCACTGTAGTCTTTGCCCTCTCGAAATTTTTAACTTCCATGTGGTACACCCGAAGCCGTTGGGTAAAAAGACTCGTATAAAAAGACTCCTTGATAGCTACAGACTGAAGTTCATGCACCCTCTTTTAACACTGTTTTAACTACTGGATCACACTGTTGTTTAATTCGTTTTTAAAATTTTTTGTACTAATGTTATGCATCTTTTATGATCTGTGATCGAAATAAAGATTTCTGAAATGAAATGAAATGAATAAGGAATTAGACCAAACAAAAACGGATTTCTACAGATTAGCAAGGTTCCCACAGGTCATATGGTGCATAGATGGGACACATGTGCCCATATGTCCACCATCCCGCATTGAATACATTTTTCATAACCCAAAAAGCACACATTCCCTAAATATCCAAGTAGTGTGAGACGCTAAAAGCATAATTACAGATATTGTAGCCAAATACCCTGGCAGCACCCATGAAGCATTTATTTTCAGGCACACTGGTCTATATCAAATGTTAGAAAGAGGTGACTTTGAGGATAGATACCTCCTAGGTAATGTAATTGCTGGAGCAGGATTTTCTGATGAAAATCTATTGGGTTTTTAAGCTCTGGTTTGTCTATTTGTCATAATTAAATTACTAATTAATTACTAATTATTTGTTTTGTGTATATGTTTAAACTTACCAACGTACTAATGAGAAGAAAACTGACACGAGGGAATGCTTTTGTATTGCTATTTAATAAATGTGCATGTTTTATTAAATAAACGTTGCTGAGTGCTGTTTATTTTAAAGCACGAAACGCTTTTGAACTAATGCTTTCCTGTGTTGCAAAAGCTAGATAATTACATACACATAAGGGTATTAGTGGGGTTAACACTGTTTAATCATTATGCTGTGGTAACGTTGTTTTTGTCTCTTTCAATTAAGATGGTCTATTTTGGCATAACGAAAAATGGCTGCCGTTTGCAGCCTGGCCTCGAGTGAAAGATTTGTGATGAGAGGGCCTTGCTGAATATGATTGAATCATCTGACCACAGTCCTTGCCTGGTTAAAACTTTCCGTGAGGACAGCAGCAGTTCTGGGCGAGTTTCCAGATGTATCGGAACAGCCTTGGAGGATAAAGAAAGAACTCTGAGCTCATTGTGTCATCGCCGAGGAAATGTGGATGTTAAAAGTTACTTTTTTATTTTTGGTTCCTGTTCTGTCTTTTTATTTTTGTGATTTTCCTGAGCGGAGATTTTCCAAATGTAGCGATGCTACATCCTTTCCTGCTCGCTCTGCTCAGCGGTTCGGCGGACGTGTAGATCATTTAATGTTTCTTTAATATTGCAAGTTTCATTATAAATATTGTTAGCCTAGAGAGGGCGGGAGGCCACTTTGCCATTTTCTTCCCAAACCTGCGTTGGTGAGGATCGATGCTGTGAGGACGGTGACTCGGGAGATTTCTACTGAGAGACTTGTCCTGATGACCCATTCTGACATTTAGCTAGAATAGGTAATTATGAGAAAATGATTTATTCTGATTAATTTCTTTTGACTAATTTAGATAAAGAATCATAATTTTAAATACGGTGTTGGTGATTATTTCTTGTCGATTATTGAGTACTCTATTTGATTATTGTTGTATAGATTGTTTAGATTTGACAATTACAATAACTAGGTCTTATCGACCTCAGTGTAGATGTGGGGTGTTTAGGAGTTTTCTTTCCACAGGTTCAATGCTGGTGGAGTATTTGAGTGTATGTTAGTGAAATGGGCCCTAGTGTATGGTGAGTGTATGTGCGTGTAACTGTGGAAGTAGGGAGATTTTGTACACCCCAATCTGCATCAAGTTCCTGGTAGCAGAGTGAGGATGGTTATTAATGATTGTCTTGATCTGATTAGATTGCTTGTACATTAGCTTATTGATTATTGATTATTGATTGATGTTGGCATATGTACTAATACTATATGTTGGAGTCGTCATGTTGAGTTATATGTAGTGCTTCTGGAACTTGGGAGCTAGTAGCAGTTCCGTAGTAGGGCAGAGGGAAGTATATGCTGCTCTCGGGAAAGACGGGATTGTTGGTCCTGTATGTATGCAGGAAAAAGAAAACGTGTGACAATTGAAGTTGCGTGTCACATTGTCTGGATTCGGAATCGGTGACATTGTCATATGTTACTATTAGAAATAATTCTGGTATATAAGGAGTGCGTATGGTAGTGAAGGTTATCTGTGAAACTCTGGTTTTAAGTCCCAGGGATCCGTAAGGTTCGCCGTTAAAGCTTATTGCGGGAGAAGTAATAGGTATTCTCTGAGCTTGTTTGAGAAACTGGGTAGAAGTAAGCTGCTTGGTTAATGTGTGTTATAATTCTGTAGTGGAGCAGATTGTTCGCTGTTCTCGGGAAAAGCAGGATTTTGTGTGTATGTACTATATTTTCTTGTATGAATGTGCGTGAATGTTCATATATTTAGTTGATTGTAAGACTCTTTGGACAAGTCCTAGAGGAAACAATTAATGAATGTATGTTAGAAGGGCAGAGTAGAGGGATGTGCTACTGTGTCAACGGGATTCTTGTGAAATAGATTTTCTTTACTATTCTGTGGTTAGCGAAACAGACAATGGAGATGTTTATATGTTGTAACTAATAGATTTTGTAGAAATTTGACACGGAGTCTACTGAGAAATTTTGTAAAGGAGGGGTAGACGAGTGACAAGAGACAGGAGACAGAAGCGACTGCAGCGACTGCTGACGTCAAACAGACCGCGCTCTGATTGGATATTAGATCAGAATAGTGCTCGCGCTGAGATTGGTGCGTTGGTGTGAGCCGCGCAAGGATTGGTAGAGCTATTCTAGTGACGTAAACGTTCCAGGATTGGTGCGTTAGTGTGAGTCGCGCTGTTATTGGTTGGAAAAAATCATATTGTGCAGTTGTATTACGGAAGGGATTAGAAAGTTTTGGTAAGCGTTAAAATGTATTACCAAGAAGAGAAAAAGAAAAAATCTTTGTTCAGAAAGATTAAAAATTGGTTCGACAAGGATAAAGATGTTAAAACGAGAGAGGGTGAATTGTTACCTCCATCGAAAACGCCTGCATCCTTCATGGCTGCGAGATATGGGTATCATACCTGTATATGGTTGGAAAATTGGGTTAGGTATACCAAGGAAGATGGAGTTTTAGCATTTCCAGAACATGGTTCATTTAATCTGGCCGTGTTGAAAAATTTACGGGAAAAGATGTTATGTCTTGACCCAAGACCAAGGCCGACACAGTTCGAGGCTTTAGTGGAATGGGAAGAGGAAGTGCATGAGCGAGAGAAACAGAGGTCTGGAGGCAACTATAGGTATATGTTTGGGAGGAGACATGGTCGTGAAACTCATCATGATCGAATGACGAGATGGCGAGATGCTAGTATGTCAGAGGGATTATATCCTATGAGAACAGTTGAAGAAGGAACAGAAAGGGTTCCTGAGGCAGAAGTGAGAAGATATGGAGTTAATGAATATGAGGATGAGGTTTTAAATGACATGATTTACAAAAGACCACCTCCATATAGACCGGAACCAGAAGAGAGTACACCAGTTGTTTCTCCGATAAGAGATACAGTGCGTATCATTGAGACAGAAAATGTGACACCTGAGTTAAGAAGTGGTAATCCGTTCAGGGAAAGAGAGAATAGAAGCAGTGGCGAAAATACGAGAGAATTAGCCAGAACCACATCGGAATTGACTGAAAAGATCAAAGAACTGACAAAGAATCTAGACGCTGTTACGGTACCCGTAACCATAGGTCCGGTTATGCCTGTTTTTGATAAGCAGAGGACGGGTGAGAATGGTTTGGTTATTCCATATGTTGGGAATAGATTGACAAGTTTGGCTGGTCCTTCAGGAGATTCAGGAAAAAGGGCAGGAAAATTTAGACATGACACATGTAGTGAAGGATTAGAGGTACAGTCTAATTCAGGACTGGATGCTGGTGAAGCTAGTTGTTCAGGGATGCCAATTTTAGAACCGCAGAAGAAAGTGGTTCTAGTGAGAAAATCTACTGAAATAACAGCTGAAGATTTGAATGAATGGATGAAAGTTCTTCAAAAGAGGGATAAAGATTCACAAGCAATTGATGTTGCTAGGTTACGTGTAGAATTAGAAGAGCTTGTTGCAGGGACAGTTCCAACAGAAATTCTAAAAAATCATCATGATGGTGAATTATTGTTTATGTGTAAAAATATCACCTGGAGAGCGAGAAATACACATGACAGATTAAGAGCAATAGAAAATGAATATGGAGTTGACATTGATAAAGTGAAAGTTTTGCAGAAGTCTTACAGGATGGATTTCACAGATAAAGATATTGAAAATTTGAATGGTACTGGTAGAACAGGACAGATTAAAGAGATGATCGCCTTATTGCGAAAATGGGGTGATGTTGAGAAGTGGAAGGATAGGTGGTACAAAAAGAGAGAAGAATCAGGGGATAGGACTTATTCAGCATTTCCTGTGAGAGAAAAGGAAAAACCAGTGGATACTTATCCTATGAGAGAAATACCTGGAGGAGGATATGTACATGTTCCATGGACCAGACAGGATATTTTATCATTTACGAATGATTTCCCTCGATTGAGAGAAAAGCCCGTCGAGTGGTATAGGCAGGTAGACAGGTTTGTGAAATTGTCAAAAGTGCTGTGGATTGATCTGAATAGTCTGTTTGATATAATTGTTCCAGCAGACTTGTGGGCTGAGTGTAAAATAGTTGTGAGTTGGCCTACCGAGGAATATCCAAGAGATCAGAGAACAGGAGCACCAGATCCAGAAGTAATGAGAAAATATGAGCAGGTGATCGTATACCTGAAAAATAAAGTACCTCCAAAAGAAACAGACTGGGTTAAAATAGATCGAACACATCAGGAAGCAAAAGAATCAGTTCATGCTTTTTACGAGAGGCTGATACTGGCATTTAAACAATTCAGTGGAGATGAACACCTGGGTGACAAGGATTTGAGTCATTTTGTATACAGATTTGTATATGGCCTGAGACCTGAGATTAGTGAAAGAATTCGTGAGCATACTGTGGATTGGCAGAGTAAGAAAATAGATGAGATTCTGAGACATGCAAAATACTTCAGTGATGAGATTGAAGCAAAACAGAGAAAGCTGAAAGAGAAAGCAATGTGGGCACAAGTGAAAGTTGCGGAAAGACAGGAAGCACAGTTGGTGGAACAGGCGAATAATGCAGGAAATAATGCAGGGAATAGACCTAGGTATGCAGGGAAAGGAAAGGGGAATCTTGAAGAAGCTAAAAAAAAGTTCCCATGTCACAACTGTGGCCAACTGGGACATTGGAGATCTGAGTGTACCAATCCACCATTAGTGAATAATGAGGGAAAATCCTTAAATCAACAGGTGCAGAACGAGGGGAATAATCAACAGCAGCAACAGCAGAAAGTTGTGAGACAGCAGAGTCAAGAGCCAAAACCGCCCTTGCCGCAGAATAGAGGATCACAAAAGTATAATCCGGATTCGGGATTCTACAATGATGAGCAGGTAAACAAATCAAGACGTTCTAACCAGGTACAACAGTACTTGTTAAAGAATGAAGGGAGTGAGTCTGAGGGTGATTATTGACGGTGCCGAAGAGAGGAGGAAGAGTGCATACTTGGTGCAACTCTAGAAATAGACCAGGCAGGACCATTTGTGGATGGAAAAATAAATGAAGAAGGTGTTACTTTTTTAGTAGACACAGGTGCGACAAGATCAACTGTCAGGTCAACAGATATTAGAAATCTTCCTCTCTCGGATGAAGCAATCCAAGTAGTTGGTGTAGCTAATACACAAATCAGAACACGTCTTACTGAACCAGTAAGAGTACAAATAGGGAAATTTTCAGACATGCACAGATTTATCGTCTGTGACACAAATCCAGTGAACCTGTTAGGTAGGGATCTACTTTGTAAAATGAATTGTACAATTTTTTGTACACCAGATGGAATAGCTTTTGAAACACCAGATGAGGATGTTTTGTACCGAATGACTCTAGAAAATAGAGAGAGTGAGTTAATTGGTGCATATGCTGTGTTTGATCCGGAGGATTTGCCTCAAGAACTGAGAGACACAGTGAAAAGGACAGTTTGGGATTTTACTGGAGAGGATGTGGGATTGATGAATAATGTAGATCCTGTGAAAATTTCAGTGAAAGAGGGAATTACTTATCCTAACATTCCTCAGTACAAAATGACACCAGAAATAATTGAGGGAATAACTCCTATAATTGAGAAAATGATTCAGCAGGGAGTTCTGAGAGAACTACTGAGTAGTCCGTGTAATTCACCGATAATGGGGCTAAAGAAGCCTAATGGGAAGTTCAGGATTGTACAGGATTTGAGAAAAGGTAATCAAATTGTGGTGGCATGTTGTCCTATTGTGCCAAACCCATCAGTGATTTTGTATCAGATTCCACATGATGCTGAGTGGTATACAGTGATTGATTTGTGTCATGCTTTCTTTTCAATTCCATTGCATCATGACAGCCAACCGATTTTTGCATTTAGATTTGGCCAGCGTATTTTAGCATGGTGTCGTATCCCACAGGGGTATACAGAGAGTCCTTCAATATTCAATCAGTTATTGAAAAAGTCATTGGAGAGTTTGATAATGCCTGAAAACTCAGTACTAGTGCAGTATATTGATGACCTACTTGTGGCATAAAAGACACGTGAAGCTTGTGAAGTAGATACTATAGCTTTACTGATTAATCTGGCAGATGGAGGGTTAAAAGTATCTCCAGCCAAATTGCAATTCTGCAAGAAAGAGGTGCATTATCTTGGACACAATATTGAGAAAGGTCTGAGAAAAGTGACTGATGACAGGATCAAAATTTTCAGGGAAATGAAGGCCCCAAAGACCCAGAGAGAAGTGAGAATGTTCCTGGGAATGGTGGGTTATTGTCGTCAGTGGATAATTAATTTTTCGCTGATAGCAAAGCCACTGATTAAGCTGACAAAAAGTGAGATGACAGACCCATTGCAACTAGATGGAGAACAAATGGCAGCATTTGAAGAGTTAAAAAGTAGAATGTGTGAAGCCCCTGCTTTGGGTATGCCAGATTATGAAAAAGAATTTGAATTGTACTGCAGTGAGAGAAATGGATGTGCACTTTCAGTGTTAATTCAGAAGCATGGATTACTGAGAAGGCCTATTGCGTACTTCTCATCGACACTTGACCCTGTAGCTGTGGGTTTACCAGGTTGTCTGAAATCTGTGGCTGCAACATGCAGAAGCCTAGAACAGAGTGAGGGAATCATAATGGGATATCCTGTAAGGGTATTCGTACCTCATAATGTGGCAATTCTTTTGACAAGAAGCAGAACTCAATACATGTCACATAGCCGGTTGACTAAATATGAGAAAGTCATTCTGGGAGCATCAAATGTGACACTCGAGAGATGTGTGAATGTGAATCCAGCGACATTGTTGCCGGATATTGAAAATGTGGGTGTGAAAACAGAAGATGATCACAATTGTTTGGATGTGCTTGATTACTGTACAAAACCGAGACCAGACATAAGGGATCTTCCCTTGCATGAGAGTGATCATGTGTTGTTTGTGGATGGATCATGTCTGAGGAATGATGAGGATGTGCTATGTGCAGCATATGCAGTGTGTAAGGTTTCAGAAGTAATGGAAGCATCATCATTGAAAGGAGTGAAATTTGCGCAAGTTGCTGAATTAGTGGCATTGACAAAAGCTTGTGAAATTGGGAAAGATTTGAGAACGACTGTGATGACTGATAGTCAGTATGGATTTGGAGTTGTGCATGACTTTGGCCAACTTTGGCTACAAAGAGGTTTCTTGACGTCGAGTGGGACTCCAATAAAGAATGCTGAAGTGATTGGGAAATTACTTGAGGCGATACAGCTGCCTAAAGAATTAGCAGTTGTAAAATGTGCTGCTCATGGACAAGGAGATGATTTTGTGACAGTGGGCAACCGTTATGCAAATGACATTGCTCAATATTGCGCCAAAAATAACCAGTCCATTAATCGGGAACGAGAAGGTGAAATGTCTTTTTGTTCTGTGATGTTTACTAATGTCTTAGAGATGTGGGATGAAGTGAAACAGTTGCAGGATGAGGCAGAGGAGGAAGAAAAAAAAGATTGGATTAAGGCAGGTTGTGCCCCAAGAGAGACAGACCATGTTTGGGTCTATAGAGATGGCAGACCAGTAATGCCGAACTCCATGCTGTCAGCAATGGCAAGGATGTATCATGGCCAGGGACATTTGGGAAGGGATTCGATGATTAGGTCTTTTAAGCAAACCTGGTACAATGCAAAGTTCAGGACAATTGCAGAAAGTATCTGTCAAAGATGCTTGATTTGCCAGCAATTTAACACTGGGAAAAAGACAGTGGTGAGTCTGGGAACAATAGGCAGAGAAGGAGGTCCTTTTACAAGAATGCAGATTGATTTCATTGAAATGCCCCAAGTGAACAGACTGAGGTATGTACTAGTGGTAGTCTGTTTGTTTTCAAGATGGGTTGAGGCCTATCCGACTAGGAGAAATGATGGAGTAACAGTGGCAAAGTTACTGTTAAGAGAGTTGATTCCTAGGTACGGATTTCCGGTAACGATTGAGTCTGATAGAGGTGGACACTTCTATAATGAACTCATGAGTTTGATTTGTGAAGCATTGAGCATACAGCAGAAGCTACATTGTGCATACAGACCAGAGGCTTCTGGTGTTGTTGAGCAGATAAATGGCACAATCAAGAACAGGATTGGTAAGATGTGTTTAGCCACTGGTATGAAATGGCCGGATGTCTTGCCTCTAGTGCTAATGACTATTAGATCTACTCCAGATAGAACTACTGGTTTAAGTCCGCATGAAATCATAATGGGACGTGCAATGCGACATGCATATGTACCTGTCAATAAGTTGATGACAATAACTGATGACATGATTTTGGATTACTGTAAAGGCCTGGCTGACGCAGTTCATTCTGTGTTTCACCAGATTGGAGAAGAAGCTACTACACTTGAGAAGAAGCAAGCTCATGATCTGAGCCCAGGAGACTGGGTGAGGATTAAAGTTCACAGAAGAAGAAATTGCTTGGTTCCGAGGTGGGGAAGACCAAGACAAGTCATTCTAACTACGACGACTGCAGTGAAGTGTGCTGGTGTAAAAAACTGGGTGCATGCGAGTCATACTCTGAGAGTTCCAAACCCAAAGGATGGGACTGGTAGAGAGTATTTTGAAGAGTCAGATTCCAGTGATGATGAAGACCCAGAACCAGTGAGAAAAAATCAAAGTTCAGGAAAAGAAGCAGAAAAGGCTTCAAGAGAACCATTGAGAATCTCAGAAAGGAGATCAGATTCTGTAAGAGAGCCTGAAGTTCCAAAAAGCAGTGGAGGAAAGAGAAAAGAGCAGTTCCACAGAAATTACTCCTGAATCAGAAGAGGAGGAGATTTAAGAACCACTTGAGATTATACCTGAAGAAGTAGGGTCAGAAGAAGATAGAGAGGGACAGATTGCGGAAGACCCCCGAGGAGGTGTAGGGAACACTTCTAATAAGCTAGGTGAAGGGACAAGAAGACAGCAAGAAGATTGCGTGTCGGAGACCCGAGGAGGGACAGAAGTAGGGAAGTCTCAAATAGTGGTGAAAAAGACTGTGGAGCGAAAGAAAACTGCTGAAGAACAAGAGGCATTTGAAACAGAATCGGATGAAAGTGAGAATGGAAAATCAGAGGGTCGAGTTCTGAGAAAGAGAACTTGGATTGGAGAAAGAAATAATACAGAAACAAGACCGGAAAAGGTCGTAAGAGGAGATTTTTGGCCTAACAACAGAGTAAAGAGGCTGAGATACAGACTGATAAGAGGGAATACATCGAAAGCTGAACAAGTGAATGAAGTGTCGAGTCAAAACGAAGTAAAAAGGAAGGAGCAAAAGGAATCAAGAGAACCTGAGGAAATAAAGAGAATTAGAAGACCCAACCAAAAGTACAGATCACCGGAATGGTCTTATGTGGCACTGTCTGAAGAAGGAGAAGAAGAAACAGTGAATCGAGATAATCCGGAGGGGATCTTGAGAAAAGTGGTTGAGGAAAAGGAAGAATCTGTTGGAATCTTAAAAGTTATCCTGACTGACATTGGAGAAGAGTCAGATGCACAGGATGTTGTTGATGATCTGATACAATTTGATGTTGCTGAAGAAGGAGGAGTGAAAAGTGATGAATATCCAAATTGAGTGAACTGAAGAAATCACTTGGAGAAAGTGAAAAGGAGAAAGTCTGAAATTCAGCTGTCTGAAGTAATCCAAAGTTTGAGAAATTACAGTAGTGGAGTAGTAGAGGCTAAGTCAAAAGACAAGGACAAAGTAGTAAAATGGCTAACATAGAGAATAATCAAAGTAGATGTGCCTTCTTAAGAAGATGGTGTAGAATGTGCTGCTGCTGTACTGGATTATTAATGCTACTATGGGGTGTTTTAGCTTTATTAGTTACATTTAGAGTTTCAATAGGTTCATTTGAAATACATACTGAGAATGAGACAAATGTAGAAAAGAATTTGCAAAAAGTAGTTCCAACTAGAATTAGTAATACTTACATGCATAACGATAGGTCAATTAATGATTTTTCTAGTAATATTTTTTCAAAATTGCTATACGAATATGTGAAAACAATGGAAGTAAGGGATTGCTACGTTTGTATGCAATTACCTGCATCCGTTTCAGAGGGTGTTACTTATCACCATTTACCAGCTACGTATGGAATTTCTTGTAGTGTATTAAGTAGTGTTTTTTATTTGTTAGGGAAAATAGATTATAAGATGTCTAACAAAGATAGTATTTTTGGGCACTTGCCAATGAACAAAGAGCTGAATCCAGCTAAAGAAGCTAACATTTTTGGTGAGATTTTTATTGAGAAAGAAGAATTAACATTAGATTACATTTTTAAGAATAATTTAACTTGTAGTTTGGAAGAAGAGGAGAAAGCTTTCCTGAACATGGTGGAGGAAAGGAGATTGAGTATGCATGAAAAGGCAGGGAAATATAAAGTGAGTGAGACAATTTGGGATATTGAGATGGGAAAAGAATTGAGAAATGGAGCTAGTCCAACTTTAGCTTTAGATGCACCACAGAAGGGTAAGCTGTGCATTACAAGAGGGACATCCCAATATGATACATATTTTGTTGGGACTAGTGAATGTCATGATACATACTTCATTGCAACAGGATGGGGTTTCAGAGGTGGAGAAGATACAATTTTTCCAGGAGTGTATTATGTTTGTGGGAACAAGGCTTATTACAAGTTGCCTGACCATTGGTATGGCACGTGTTATGTGGGCCTGGTTTTTCCAAAGATTTTTCATATAGATAGAATAGAAGATGTAGAACATATTAATTTACTAATGCGCTTCAAGAGGGAAACTTGGTCTGAAATAGTGGGTGACATTTTTGGAGCTTTAATTCCAGCAGTGGGAATTTCTTTAAATGCTTATGGGATTCGGAAACTGTCAACAGTGGTGGATCGCTTATCGACAAATACCGCTGGAGGGTTTCTTTTGGTGAATACGGAACTAATTGCCGTACGTGCCATGTCTATGCAAAATAGACTTGCTCTTGATATTCTATTGGCTAAGGAGGGTGGAGTTTGTGGAATGCTGAAAGTTCAACATTGTTGCACTTACATTCCAGACGAAAGCAAAGACCTGAAGGTTTATATAAAAAATATTACTGATTTGCATGAAGAATTAGTACCACTTGAAGCTGAAAGTATCTGGACTAAAATAGCTAATAAAATAGTTGCTGTTAAGAGTTTTATTGCAAAAATAGGTAGTACTATTATAGGTAAGATATTGTTTCCTTTAACTTGTATAATTGTTGCTTTATTGATATTGAGATTGGTGTGTTTGTGTTGTAAAAACAGGGGAGGGAAAAAGAAATTAATCAAAAGAAATAATGAAAAGAGAAATAAAAGGTTGAAAAGAGAACCACAAGAAATTGAATTAGAAGAATTAAGGGAGAGTGTCTACTTAGAAACAAAGAGGGATGATGAAAGAGTGTCTGGTGTGTAGCGTTGTGTAAGGAGGAAAAAGACATTTCCAATTTCTCCTAAAATGGGACTAAATTTCACTAAAATTTGTTTTTTGGGTTATTTGGTGATAAAATCACCAAAGGGGGGATTGCTGGAGCAGGATTTTCTGATGAAAATCTATTGGGTTTTTAAGCTCTGGTTTGTCTATTTGTCATAATTAAATTACTAATTAATTACTAATTATTTGTTTTGTGTATATGTTTAAACTTACCAACGTACTAATGAGAAGAAAACCGACACGAGGGAATGCTTTTGTATTGCTATTTAATAAATGTGCATGTTTCATTAAATAAACGTTGCTGAGTGCTGTTTATTTTAAAGCACGAAACGCTTTTGAACTAATGCTTTCCTGTGTTGCAAAAGCTAGATAATTACATACACATAAGGGTATTAGTGGGGTTAACACTGTTTAATCATTATGCTGTGGTAACGTTGTTTTTGTCTCTTTCAATTAAGATGGTCTATTTTGGCCTAACGAAAAATGGCTGCCGTTTGCAGCCTGGCCTCGAGTGAAAGATTTGTGATGAGAGGGCCTTGCTGAATATGATTGAATCATCTGACCACAGTCCTTGCCTGGTTAAAACTTTCCGTGAGGACAGCAGCAGTTCTGGGCGAGTTTCCAGATGTATCGGAACAGCCTTGGAGGATAAAGAAAGAACTCTGAGCTCATTGTGTCATCGCCGAGGAAATGTGGATGTTAAAAGTTACTTTTTTATTTTTGGTTCCTGTTCTGTCTTTTTATTTTTGTGATTTTCCTGAGCGGAGATTTTCCAAATGTAGCGATGCTACATCCTTTCCTGCTCGCTCTGCTCAGCGGTTCGGCGGACGTGTAGAACATTTAATGTTTCTTTAATATTGCAAGTTTCATTATAAATATTGTTAGCCTAGAGAGGGTGGGAGGCCATTTTGCCATTTTCTTCCCAAACCTGCGTTGGTGAGGATCGATGCTGTGAGGACGGTGACTCGGGAGATTTCTACTGAGAGACTTGTCCTGATGACCCATTCTGACATTTAGCTAGAATAGGTAATTATGAGAAAATGATTTATTCTGATTAATTTCTTTTGACTAATTTAGATAAAGAATCATAATTTTAAATACGGTGTTGGTGATTATTTCTTGTCGATTATTGAGTACTCTATTTGATTATTGTTGTATAGATTGTTTAGATTATGACAATTACAATAACTAGGTCTTATCGACCTCAGTGTAGATGTGGGGTGTTTAGGAGTTTTCTTTCCACAGGTTCAATGCTGGTGGAGTATTTGAGTGTATGTTAGTGAAATGGGCCCTAGTGTATGGTGAGTGTATGTGCGTGTAACTGTGAAATTACTCTATCCGTGGAAGTAGGGAGATTTTGTACACCCCAATCTGCATCATAATCACCTGTCCCCAGACGAATGTTTATTCACTTGAATGTCTGTAAACATTTAACATCAACATCATACATCTCACAACAGGTGACAGTGCGTACGCCCTGCGTCCGTGGATCCTCACACCGTATCTGTTTCCCAACAACATACATGAAAGGCAGTACAACACTGCACACAGGCGCACAAGAACAGGGATTGAGCGTACTTTTGGAATATTGAAATCACGCTTCAGATGCCTGCATAAGAGTGGTGGAGCTCTGCAGCATGCACCAGACAGTCTGTAAAATCGTGGCAACATGTGCCATGCTGCACAACATGGCCTGCAGGGGTGGAATGCCCATGGATGTGTCTGACACAGATTCTGAGGATGATGACCCGGGACCACATGCCATACAACAAAGGGATGGTTGCGCTGCAGCAGAGGGTAGAAGGCGCAGGGCCCAAATGTTTCTGAAAGGTACGTACACACCAGTTAGACACTCAGCTGTACAAAAGACAGAAAAAATTGTGAATAGCAATGGGTGTTTTAATTTTAATGCATCCATTATCAAAGTAGGACAACATGTTCACCAGTAACTGTAGGAATAAGCCGTAAAATAAAATACAAATTGGGTTTCATCACCACAAATAATGATATTAAAAGGCATATGAAATCTTTTTGGTGAACATAAAAACTTCATTTCCTGCCCCTGCGTGTAGCCTGGCCAGAGCTGCCACTATCCAGCCCAAAGTGGCGGCTGCTGCTTCTGCGCATCATTGGTGTCTCCATGGCTGGACTGCTGCTCCGGCTTGACACTTCACTGTCAGTGCCACCAATGCCAACATCCCCAATGATTTGATTGGTCTGCAGTGTTTCCACTGCTGCTGTAATTTCTTCAAACCCACGTGCTATGTCCCCACTGTAGTGGCCCATCTCCACTTGCAGGTCAAGTGTGCACTGGCTATGTTTGTTAGTAGCATGCGCCGGCCTATGGATTGCGCTGCTCAAATTATAATGTTTTTGTCCCCTGCTGCGCTAAATGCACCTCTGATTTGCTCTTTCTGCAGACCACTCCTTTGTTAAGTCTGCCACAGTGTTGGTGAGGGCATCAAGTTTGGATTCTATCCTGGCCTGATTCTCTGCCAGTTTGTTTGTGACCATGCGAAACCCCTGGGACATCCTGACATTTCTATGCCTTTGTAATTGATTTTGCAGGCACTGTAATTGCACCATTTTGCGGTCTATTAGAGCAGACATGGCCTGAACGATTGACCCAGTGGGGGACAGACCGTGGGACCAACAAAGGGATTGTTGTGTTCTCCTTGAGAGACGCACACAAGTGGAGAGAGGGCACCGTGGTATTGTGTTCTACTGCACAGCAGAGGTGACACTGGATGTTGACACTGTAGTGGTTGCAGCCACAATAGATGGGACATCAGAAGACCTGTCCCCACTTGTTTCCCGAACATCCTGCCCTTCCTCCATCTGCTCTGGCTTGTGGCTATCCGGTGTGTCCTCATCAGTGTCGTCTGCTTCCAATGGTGTGTCTATGGGACAAAAGAGATGATATGACATAATAAACAATGTGTTTCACTGTTTCAGTGGTCTTATAATGTTTATCAGCTCAAGTCATTCCCTCACTACACTGATTTTGTCACAGACTACATCTCCCATGATGCAACACTAGTGTTGTTTGTTGTTTGTACATGGATATTTGCTTGAGGTTGGTTAGTATGCATGCACAGTACAGGCGTTAGTGGGTATTCACACATCACATGCACATTTTTCACCTACCAGGATTTCTGGATGGCTGGGATGTATCAAGGCTCCCAAAGCCTGCTACAGCTGCCCTCTCCAGGGTAGCTTCCACCATTGCTTCAGCTGGTGATGGCTCTGCTGAAGTGGATGGTCCCCCTTCAGTCTTTTAGCAGCTTCCAGCCATGCTGCCACCCTCTCCTTTGCCCTGGAGCGAAGATCATACCACCGTTTTTTAATATCATCTATGGAGCGATGTGCTACTCCTAGGGCATTTATCCTTTGCTGCATGCTGTGCCAGATCTTCCTCTTCTCATTCTCGGCAAGACGGTGTGAGGCTCTGCCGAATAGTTCATCATGGTGGTTGCAGCATTCCTCCGTGATGATATCCAGCTCTTTCTCTGAGAACTTCAGCTTTCTCAGCCGCTGCTTGCTTCACTTGTTGCTCTCCTTGCTGCCCATGTTTTCGCTCTCAGCAGTGTCTAACAGTGCTGCTGCACCTGCACATGTGCTTGATTTTTGGTCTGGAGTTGCTTTGGGCACCACTTCCTGTTTTGTGGGTCCTTCAACTCAACCAGGAAAGGTATCCTTTTTTATTTTTCAAATCGCTATTTGCTATTGCTTGATTGGCCTTTTTCATGCACACTCGCAAATAACACATGCAAAATCACTATTGCCACAGGACTCGCTATTTGCGAGACAATAGCGACTCGCAAATAGTGAGTGGACCAAATAGCGTTGCGAGTGTATACCGATTCGCAATCATGTTGTCTGTTGTGTTAGTGGATAGCGAATTGCTACTCGCTATTCGCAATTTTTCGCAAATAGCGAGTCGCTATTTTCACAGGTCGTTCAACTGGTCCTGAATGTTTAGCAGATCCCTGTGTGTGAATGCAATGCCACTCCCACAGGAGGTGGGGAGCCCGCAAGGACCGCGGGGCTTTGAGATTCCTCATACAGTCCCAATGCAGAGAACCATGGCTGGGCCCGGGGGGATGGGATCCCTAGGGCTGAAATTGGCCAGGGGAGGGAGGCACGTGGCCCCCACACCTATTAAAAAAATGTAAAGGCTGGGCCCCGGTGGATGGGGTCCCCGGGGCAAAAATTGACCGGGGGAGTGGGGCCGCACTGCCCCCTCCCCTATTAAACAAATTAAAAAAAAAAAGCTAGGCCCTAGGAGATTGGGTCCCCGGGCCGAAAGCATCGAGGGGAGGGGGTGCATGGCACTTTTCCCCATTTGGTAATTGCCAGACCCCAGGGGATGCGGTCCCCATTGCCAAAACCGGCCAGGGGATGGGGCAGAGCTGCCCCCTCCCCTATTAAAAAGACTAAAAAATAAAAAGCCGGGACCCAGGAGACCGGGTCTCTGGGACCAAAATTAGCCCGTGGAGGGGTCTGCACCCCCTACCTTATTTAAAAATTATTTAAAAGGCTGGGTCCTGTGGGATCGGGGTTCCCGTGGCCAAAATCAGCCCAGGAGGGGGACCGTGTGGCCCCTCCCCCATTAATTTATAGCCAGGCCCCCGGGTATGGGTTCCCCAGAGCCGAAATCGTCCGGGGGAGGGGAGCCACGCTCCCCCCTCCACTATTTAAATTTGTTTTAAACAAAGAGCCGGGCCCTGGGAGATGGGGTCCCCGGGGCCAAAATTGGTCAGGGGAGGGGGACCGTGTGGACCCCCTCTGCATTTAAGTAAGGTTGGGCCCTGGGAGATGGGGTCCCGAGGCCAAAATCAGCCTGGGGAGAGGGGCCACGCAGCTCCCCTCCTCCATTTAAATGTGGCCTGGCCGCTCACACTCACAGACCCACTTCCCCATTCACAGACCCAATCACAGACCCACAGAGACAGTCACACACCCACTCACAGACCCATTGAGACACTCTTGCACTATCTCAAACACTCATTTTCAATGGTTACAGGTTACAGTTGAGAAATACAATTTAAAAAAACCTTAGAAATTCACAGAAAAAAGGGTTACAGGGACGTTATACTATAACATACGCCCCATGCAATGCACTGCTTATGACCTTACATATTACAACACTCATTACATGGTCAGTCACATCACAGATTACATTTCAATTGATATCACTGATGACTTCATCCACAGAAGCAGTCACATCCACTAACATCCCTATACTACCTCTCATACACCCACTCACACACCCACACAACCACTCACAAACCCATTCACAGACCCATACAAGTACTCACACAACCACTCACTCATCCAGAGGCACTCAGACACCCACTAACTCACTCATTCATACAGGCACTCTCACAACCGCTCACTCAACAATAAAGCTACTCATACAACCACTTATCCCTTCAGCCACTCACAGAGCCACACACTCGCCCATAAAGCCTCTCAACACTACCCCTCACTCGCCCATACCAGCACTCACATACCCACACAACTACTGACATATCCATTCACACATCCATACAAACACTCCCATATCTGCTCACTAAAAAAACACAAATATTAAAGTAACATTATAGTTTGGTGAATTTCTCAGTGACAACATTTACCTTTTTGAGCTAAAAAAACACAGAAATTCAGCAGTAACCAGCACTAACCCAAGTCATGCCCTGCTTATGACCTCACATACAACATCACTCATGACATGTTATATATGGTATATTATTGAATAACTGAACGTGAAGTTCTTTCTTTAACACAGATGAAGACACCAGTTTCTTTCAGCTCCACATAAATTCACTTCTGCTGACAACAGCTCAAACAGACTTTCTTCTCCTACAAAGCACCAATAACAAACTGAAATAGCACTGGTCTCTACCCAATCACATCACAGCATTTCTCCAACCATGTAATAGAAACAATTGGTTGTCCCCTTTTTTTTACTTCTCCCCATACGATCTCACAAGACTCTTTCAGGATCGTAAAACACCTCGTGGCAGACCCAGTAATTTTCATGCAAGTCTCGCAAGTGGCTTACAGGATGGATCGCATGAGCCTCATGTAGCAAACCTCACTCCCAGAAACTTTCACTAGACTCTTAAGAGACTCTTGTGAGATCACAACATAATTGTAGAGCAACCGTAAGAAAGTGGGTGGGACTAGCCTCTTCACTGAGATCCATTTCTTACTTCCCCCTCCTTTCAAACCTCTTACTCTAATGACAAGTATGCATAGATTGGTATATAAAGGGACTGGCCTCTCCACTGAGACCTCTCTCTTGGATGACAGGTGTGCATAGTAGGTGTGGAGGAACTGCACTCGCCAATGAGACCGCTCTGTCATATCACAGGTATGCATAGTAGGGTGTGTGGTGGGACTAGCCTCCCTGCTGAGACCACTCTCTGTAATGATGGGTGTGCATAGTAGGGCGAGGGGAGAGACTGGCCTCTCCTGTCAGATCTCTCTCTCAGATGACTGGACGCGCTGAAGTTTTGCCGCATTACCGGAGCTGCCAGGAAGGAGGGGACTCCAACCCCCAGAGACACCCACGCCAAGAGGCGCTTTCCCGCCACGTCACCCCCGCTGCGCCGGAGGTCCCTAAAACCAGCACAGGGCCCACGCAGTGCGGGACGCGTGCGGGCGTGCCCGGACCGCGCCCAGGCAGAGCTCAGGCCAAGGGCGGGCCCATCTTCGCCCATCAGTGACTGACAGGGGCTGGGCAACCCCTCTGACGTGTGGAAGCCAGCATGGGTAAGCGTAAAACAACTTGCTTAAATGACTTGCCAAAGACTAAAGCTAAAATTCCCCGTAATTGTGCTTCTATAATGTCTTATTTATCCAGCGCTGTTGGGGCAATTACAACGGAGATCCACAATGTAGAAGCCCATTTGGGGATGGGTGAGGGGAACGAGGTTGTTAATATTCCCCCACTGGTAGTTCCTTGTACGTCAGGAACTGACTTTGTTTCGGATATCTCAGTGGGGGCCCATGATTCTACTCAAGGGAAAAAAACTATGCCGCATTTAATCCAGGAATCCTCCTTGGAGATTGCTAACAACACGTCCGTGACTTCTCCATCTGAACTGTTTTCAGCACCTATGAAGAAAAAAAGAAAGAAGCTAAGGGAGGAGCCAACAAAAACCTTTCCCCCCCCCCCCGGCTGTGCCTGGTAGTCACCTAAATGTTAGTGAAAGGCAACCCTCTCAATCTGGAGTTATACCCACGGATATTTCTATGAATATTATTCCGACCCATATTGACACTTTATTTGAGACATTGAGAGTGGAACTAATAAATTGTATGAAATATGGGGTGGATGGAATTATGAAGAAATTGTCAATTCTTGAAAACAATTGGGAGGGGGCGGCCTGTTTGAACACCATTCCAAAAGAGAAGGACAAGGGGGGAAATGGACGATGTGAATCATCCTGTAGGAATGGTAATATAAATATGGGCAAGAGAATTGTCGCAGATGAAGAATGTGCTAGTACCTCGGTTCTTGGCCCCCAGAAACCTATTGAGCTCCCCCAGGAAATTAGAAGAGATTCCAATCAGTTGGTTAATACAGAATCTCATGGGAGAGTCACTGCTCAATCTATGGTTAACTTGTCCAAGCCGAGTGGCTTTGTGAGTCATGTAAGGCTCCATCTGCCTCCGGAAGCTACACCTTTAGTTGCTATTCTTACTGGGGTACCCAACCTTAAGCTAAATACCAGGGAAACCGCAGAAGATTTAATACGCAAAGCTAAATTTTGGTGCTCCAGACACTCTGAGGGAGGTTCAAAGGCGTACCCTCATATCATAATGGCCAGACGCGTTGATTGGGTTGGCCATTGTCCTAAAAATATTGAGGGAGATTGTGTTGTGGTCAATTTTGATAGAAAGGATGTAGCAGGTTGGCTTTTTGGGGCAACATGGGAGAGTCAATACTCAATCTATGGTTAACTTGTCCAAGCCGAGTGGCTTTGTGAGTCATGTAAGGCTCCATCTGCCTCCAGAAGCTACACCTTTAGTTGCTATTCTTACTGGGGTACCCAACCTTAAGCTAAATACCAGGGAAACCACAGAAGATTTCATACGCAAAGCTAAATTTTGGTGCTCCAGACACTCTGAGGGAGGTTCAAAGGCGTCCCCTCATATCATAATGACCAGACGCGTTGATTGGGTTGGCCATTGTCCTAAAAATATTGAGAGAGATTGTGTTGTGGTCAATTTTGATAGAAAGGATGTAGCAGGTTGGCTTTTCGGGGCAACACAGCATGGTGAAAATGGGGGAATCAGAGCATTTCCATTGGGGGTGTTTTATCCACCTAAAACATCTGAAAGGGCTAACAGCTTACTGACCTTTTTAGGGCCATACCCAAGAGGGAATAGACAAACACCGGATAATAGGCCCCTGTTGATTGAGGATCGCCACTTAGCTAGCGGGATTCCTACAAACCCTTTAACCCCTTGGGGTACCAACGGAGCTGGCCCAGTCAGAAGTGGTGTGGGAACAGCAAACCGATTAGAATCTCTATTTAGGTTAGATGGTAATGATTGACTAACCATCATTCCCCTTACCCAGGTACAGGAGGAGGATATAGAGAGGGAGCCCATAATCGATTTTCCCCAACTACATATGTCATATGAAATTGGACTAGTAAAAATACTTAGCTGGAATATTGCTGGGTTAAGAAATAAAATGGAAGATGTTAATTGGACGCCTTTCCTAAAAGATTACGAAATTGTTGGGCTTCAGGAATCATGGGAAGTGGATAGTACATTTTGGTTAGATGGTTTTACAACTTACTTTGAACCTGCTAGACCATCAGTTATGGGCAGACCGAAAGGGGGTTTGATCACCTTGATCTCTTTAAAGGTTATAGGGAGTCATCATAAACTAGAAACAGTATTAGTAAACTGTCTAGTTGTTGAAATTATACCTGTAAACTCAATAAAAATTTTAATTGTCAATTTTTATTATTCATTCGATAGATTTACAGTCACGGAGCATTTGGTTAGCCTTAAAACCTACTTGGAGAGTTATAAGGAGAACCAATCCACATCTTATTTGGTTGTTATTTTAGGGGATTTTAATATACATTTATGCTGTAAGAGTTGCTGCATCTCTGTTAGTTTAGGGCCAGTTAGGTTCCCAGAGATACATTTTGAACATACATCACAGGGTGATTTATTGGAGCAAATCATAGCAGACCTGGGTCTTTCATATCCAACTAATCTATGTGATATGGACGTCATTCCATTCTATAAAGGAAGGGGAAACCATACGACCATTGATTATATTTTTATAAATACTGCCCTTGAACCATATGTTAAAGACTATACGGCTATGTGGTCACAATTTAGTGACCACAATCCCATACATCTGATTTTGAGGGGGGTATCTGCCTTAACTCGGAAGCCAATAAATGGGCACCTACAGCAGTAATCAAGAACACATATCAGGGCCGTAGACTGAAATGGTGTATGGTTATCCCGGAGGATTTCTGTAATGATCTAGTTACAAATGTAGGCCCAGAAATGGAGCTATGTTGCGACAGTGGGGCTAGACGAAATGGGATTTTAACTGCCTATGGCAAAATTTGCATACAGGTAGCAAAATACCTTTCGTATACCCGTAAGAAATACCCAAATAGAGGAGAGAGGTGGTTTGACCACAGGTGTTCAGTGGCACATCAACAATTAATGGCTGCTTTAAAAAACAGACCCCAAGATAAGAGTATGATAGCTGCCTGTAGGAAAGATTATAAATTGGCAATAAATATCCGTAAGACGGACATAAAAAATTATGCTTTTAATGAATTAATGTCAACTGACGTAATAAAGATCAGCGCCAAATAACTGGAATGTTGTCAACAGACCATTCTTCTCTGATAATAAGGGCACTTTACTGGAGTGTAATATCCCTGAAGAGGATTGGTTCAATCATTTCAAGGTCATATATGGGTATAAGGGGGAAACCGAACCCAGGAGTCCCACTCATGTGGGCAAGAAATATTCCTTAACTTTTATAGATAAGGAAATAGCGGTGGCCATGGCTCACATGTCAAGAAATGAAGCCCCCGGCCCGGACAGGGTTCCTGTAGATCTTTATATATCCAATATACCTCTCTGGTCTAAATTGCTAGCCAATGTTTTTAATAAAGCGTGTGAAGTTGGTTTACCACAATCCTGGTCACAATCAGTCATAGCTCCGGTTTTTAAAAAGGGGATCAGAAGTGACCCGCGTTGCTACAGCCCAATATCTTTGATAGATTCAGCCGTGAAGGTTTTAGGCAGAGTGGTTTTGGTCAAGCTTACAGAGTGGCTCAAAGACGCTAACATCCTCTCAAATCCACAGTATGGATTTAGGAAAGGGAGAGGTACAACGGACCAGTGCCTAAACTTGCTTCTATTATCTGGGAAATACACGATAGCGATTTGACATTCATGTATCTTTCATCAGCCTTCGACCGTGTTAATAGAACCAAGTTATGGCAACTGCTACTAAGGTTAGGATTGGATGAAAATATTGTAAACTGTTTGGCGGACCTGCATCAAGATCTCAGAGCCACAATGAGATTTGACCAGAAAGGCAACCTAACACGAAGCATCCATATTATCAAAGGAGTGAGACAGGGTTGCATATTAGCCCCTCTTTTATTCACCCTAAATATTAACAACCTTGAATCAGTTTTAGCGGGTGCTAGTTTGGACATTCCCCATGTAGGAGAGCGATTAATTCCGGCTCTCCTATACGTGGATGATGCTGCCTTATTAGCCTGAACGGTGAATGGCCTACAGCATCTTTTAACAACCTTTGCCACTTTTATAAAGTCCTTGGACTTAGATGTTAATTTCTCTAAGTCTCACATTATGATTATGGTGGTAAAGCCTAAGAAATGTAGCACCCATTACTGCGAAGGGCATGAACTAACACGGGTGGCGTCGTTTTTATATTTAGGAGTGTTATTTGACGAAATGGGCACATGGATCCCACAAATGAAAGCCAAAAGAAACGTAATGGCCAGATCAACTATAGCAGTCCTAGATTTTGCCCGCAGATTGGGATCGAAACCTATGTATGCTATGTTAAATATCTGCAGGGCTAAATGCCTTGCTGTAGCTAGCTATGGTTCTGATCTCTGGGGATACAGAGACGCCGGTGATGTCCAAATAGTGGAAAACAAGTTCTTAAGAAACTTGCTATCCGTGCTGCAATCGACATCTACCTATATCATACACCAAGAAATGGGTATAGGTTTTATGTCAGATGACATAGGAATGGCTCCTCTACTTAAATGGATTGGTATTTGGACTAACCCAGAGCTTGAGTTGAACCGCAAAATTATTCGCGATTGTTTAACTCTCGATTTAGCTAGCAGTATCCCGTGGTTTAATTATGTGAAAAGGATCGCATCTTATTTGGGGAGACCTGAGCTATTTAGCTCCCCAGAGAAACTCCTAAAGGAGGACATGTTCTGGGTTTAAAGCACGTACGTGCAGTTATCACAAATCGATAGAGAGTCCAGGGAATTAAGGAAACCTCTTGTGCGGGCACACCAGTTGTTATGTACATCACAAACGATTGAGCCATACTTAACTATACTTACAAACCAGCATCATCGTTTTCTTCTGGTGAGATTCAGATTGAATCAATTACATTTGCTCCTTGCTGAACCAATGCGATGGAAAAAACTGGAAGATTTGAATGTATGTACTTGCTGCGATAATTTTTCCACCCAGGACTCAATGCACTTTGTATTATTTTGTGACCATTTTTTGCACATCCGAAACAGGTTCATTTTTCCAATTTTAAAAGGCAAAGGATTTACCCGGGCTAGAACGGCTTTTATATATTTACAAATGCTGAATTACGTTTGGTAAATTTTTAATATAGCTAGCTTTTTGACCGCTGCTATCAGATTAAGGAGAAAAGGAAGAATTGTTAATAATGACCATTCCTTTTTTAGATTTTGCCATTGATATTCTGTGATGAATGTGATTTTGTAATAGTTTTTAAAATAATGTTTATTGTGTATTTTGGAGAATGTTTTTATGGTTTTAATTAACCAAATAAAGTGAATTCGACTGACTGACTGACTGTCTGGTGTGCATATTAAGATGTGTATATGGACTGGCCTCTCCTGACAGATCTTTCTCTTAGATGACGGATGTGTGTAGTCGGGAGTGGGCAGGAACTGGCCTCTCCTTTAGACCTCTCTGTAAGATGACGAGTGAGCATAGTAGTGAGAGGGGGAGGGATTAGCCTCTCCTGTCAGACCTCTTTCTCTCAGTTGAAGGGTGTGCATAGTAGGGTGTGTGCATGGACTTGCCTCTTTTTTTAGACCTCTCTCTCAGATGAGGGGTGCGTGTAGTAGGGTGTGCACATGGTCTACCTCTCTTTCGCAACCTCTCTCTCAGTTGATGGTATGCTTAGTAGTTTGGGTAGAGAGAGACTGGACTCTCCACTTAGACCTTTCTCTCAGAAGATGGGCGTGCTTAGTAGTGAGTGTAGAAGGACTGCCCCCTTCTTTCAGACCTCTCTCTCTAGGATGATGGGTGTGCATAGTAGGGTGTGGCAAGGGACTGGTATCTCCACCAAGACCCCTGTCACGGATGATGTGTGTGCTTAGTAAGGTGTGCGCATGGACTGCCCTCTGCTTTAAGACCTCTCTCTTAGGTGAGATGTGTGCAAAGTAGTGTGTGTGGAAAGAAACTGGCCTCCCCTGCTGAGACCTCTCTCTTGGATGACAAGAATGCGTAGTATCTTCTATACAGAGTCTGTCCTCCCTGCTAACACCCCCCTTTCTGGTAATAAGTGTGCATAGTGAGGTGTGGGAATAGACTTTACTCTACTCACAACTCTTATAAAGCCGATGGGCATAAATAGTACACTCTGATAAATACCATCTCCAGTAATACTCTTTCTTAAAGTAGCAAGTGTGCATACTACATTGTAGTCAAAGATCACCTACTCCTTTCTACTTATTATGATCACTCAAAAGTCTTATGAGATCGTAAAAATATTTGAAAATAAGAATTAACTGTTTACTCATGAAACAATAGCAAATGGTGCTCTCAACGAAACAGAATCCAAATGAGTCTAATGTGTGTAAAAAATTGTTTTTATTGTTCTTTTATTGTTTCATTGTGATAAAAAGGAAAACCACAGCCAACGCATTTCGTTTAAGGTCTGAACTTCTTCTGGGCTGTAAACACATACAAAAAATAAAACTATAATTGAACAATAACAGCACATACGTATTCAATAAAAACAATATTCATGATAGGGAACCCCCAACCCAAGGATAGGAATACCTAAAAACCCAAAGGTGCCATGTAGTGCAAATGTATATACAGAAAACCCATGATGGTTACGATGTAATCCATCATCACCACTTGTACCTTGGCCATAGCGCAAATTTTATCTTGTGAAAAAAAAAACAAATATAATAAACAAAAAAGAGTCTAATAGAAAGGGGGAATTCGGAAAAAACATTAAGTCACACAGTGGTATCAAGATGGTATCACCAAAAATCTCAACATGGGATCATGGACAAGCAAGGGAGTGTACTCATGATGATAAATGTATTCAAGTCTAGATCAACAGTTACATCTCCTTATAAGGGTAATCCAATATAAATGCAAGTTTGTAAAACAATACATGTTGTAAGAGGTTTTGAAAGATTGTGGTTCACATAATTTCATTAATCTTGAAGGACTTGTCCCTCCTATTAAGACTGTTCAGTCTAAGGTAAAACCCTGTGAAAGGAGACATTGGAGCACCCAATGGTGTCATCATGGTATTACCAAGATTGACAGTATGGACTCATGAACAAACAAAAGGGTGTACTCATGATAAATGTTTTGTAGATATCCACTTCTAAATCAAAGGTTATGTCTACGAATAGGGGTGATTCAATCTAAACAAAAGGTTATTAGACAACACATGCTATGAGAATTTTAAAAAGTAGTGTTTCACATGTTTCCATTAAACTTAAAGGACTTCTCCCTCCCACTGTCAACTGTTCCATCTAAAATAAAACAAGTGTGACACATACCTCTCAAATATCTCCATACGATCATTATGTAGAGTGAAAGGGCATGGCAATCCTCGTAATAAGATGGCCACAGTCTCCTATTGTCATGACATACAACAGAGATCCAAGTATTCATATGCGAGGTGAGGCAAGCCCAATAGAAACACCCAACGATAAAAGGGAATTTTGATCTTAAATAACAGTCCTTGCCACATCTCAGAGGTCAGCATAATTACCAATAATCCTATACTGTAATCATGTTGGTCCATAGAAATCTCAACCATATAGGACATCCTTATTCGGCACATAATTTTAAAAAGACTCCGTCTGGGCACTGCATATGATGGTAGAAGACTTTTCTTTCACCCAGTTTCTGAATAATGCAATCACACTTGTTCCATACTGGTATATATATCATGGGAATTCATCAAAAGACAAATATAGAGGGTGAAACGTGCCCAGCAAGAACACTTAACACAAATAAATAAAAGTACCTTATGTTAAAAGTGCTACCCGGTTTTAGCATGCGATTACATTACAATCCTCCAATGCACCAACTCGCAGGTGAATAAATCATACATTTGAAATCACGTGGAGGAGCATGTGGTCAAACCGCCTCCATTATACCACATACGTTATTGCAATCCAACATAGTTGGATGGGTTGTGCTTATCAAAATAGTATCACCACAACATATATTTCCAGCAATTTGAAAGGAGAAACTGATTAATAAAACAAATGTAAGCTGGAGTATATTTTATCAGATGATTTCCAACATGAGTATGCAGCGTATTACTGCTAACATTTGTTATCTAAAATCTATGCTGCATATTACTGTTTATACCCAAAGTGTACTATGAACCAAACCTACATTTTTCAAGATGAGGGGAGAAGTGCTAACACTTGCCACCCCGTGTGTATAACCACAAGAGACAGCATACATGTAACCCCCCTAAAGGGAGTTCAAGACTCGCATTAATGTATCAGCTCAATTCAAACATACCCAGAGCTGTTAAAGCAAATGAGTTCATACTCGCAATAATGTAACCGCTCATGTTCAAGTTTGAACTGAGCAGTTGCCGCGTGCGTGATGCAAATGTAACTATTTTACAACTTAAATGTGCTACCCCCTAATAACAAACAATGCTGCCACATGTGAATGGAACAGTGGTTGTCAATAGGCCTCCTGGTTTCGGGTATGTTATATATGTTATATATGGATTGCCGCTGTCATTATAAACAAATATTTTGTCTTGCAGGATGAAATATATATAGTTATACTACATATATTGTTATATATAAATAGTTATATATAAATAGTTTTATATATATATATATATATATATATATATATATATATATATATATATTTATCAAAAACGGAATCCCACTCGCGCTCTCGGATGGCAATTGGCAATAAGACAACGAACTTCAATCCAAACAAAAGGGAGTTTATTCACTTCATAAACTCGCCGTGACGCGTTTCGCCACTGTCGTGGCTTGTTCACACAGCGATACACCGTAAAAAACACCATTACATACTTTTGCCTTTCATAAACAAAGAAAGAGGACTGTAACCTCGCAACATCGCTGGGAAACTCCTGAACAAAACGGTCGCCATTTTAGCAAATGCAAAATATAATGTTACAAACAAAATATAAACGTTATATGGCACCATTATTTACGTAGCAAAGGGCATTTGATATAGAAACAGTTGTCATAAATTCTATGGTTATTCTATGGTACAAAAATAATTAGTACATAGAAAATTATGTCACAAAGTTGTAATTCGTTCGTATATACGAACAGGCTTCACTTAAATGAGATTGCCTAGAAATCTAATCGACATAGGAACGTTCCTGTCTTGTTATTGCAATGTGACTGAGAAACCATGTGAGCAGGAACTCTGTAATATCAGGTAGAACAAGGGTTTTTTTGTCATCAAGGTCAAAAGATAAATATATAGAATAACAAGACAGGAACGTTCCTATGTCGATTAGATTTCTAGGCAATCTCATTTAAGTGAAGCCTGTTCGTATATACGAACGAATTACAACTTTGTGACATAATTTTCTATGTACTAATTATTTTTGTACCATAGAATAACCATAGAATTTATGACAACTGTTTCTATATCAAATGCCCATTGCTACGTAAATAATGGTGCCATATAACGTTTATATTTTGTTTGTAACATTATATTTTGCACTTGCTAAAATGGCGACCGTTTTGTTCAGGAGTTTCCCAGCGATGTTGCGAGGTTACAGTCCTCTTTCTTTGTTTATGAAAGGCAAAAGTATGTAATGGTGTTTTTTACGGTGTATCGCTGTGTGAACAAGCCACGACAGTGGCGAAACGCGTCACGGCGAGTTTATGAAGTGAATAAACTCCCTTTTGTTTGGATTGAAGTTCGTTGTCTTATTGCCAATTGCCATCCGAGAGCGCGAGTGGGATTCCGTTTTTGATAAATATTGAAGTGCCGGTTTTGCTCCGCCGGTCTCGCGCCACCCTGCAATAGATTGAGAATACGAAAGGAGGATCTTGTTTTACATTGAATGCAGTATTCTTTCGATCGGCTGAGAGGAATATTTTGCCATGAGGAAGGACTTCACGATCACGCTGCTTTGAACGAGAGAGACCGCACGCTATCCCACAAGGACCGGGATACACCGTGCAGGTAAGAGTTGTATACGTTCATGTCATTGATGCGTGGAAAAGTGCAGTGATTATATGCGAAAGTAATCGATGAATATTATTGGTATATAATGGCTGTTTTGTCATGAAATCTATCTAATACGTGACATCCTCTGGCAGTGTGTATTACCACTTTGAAGACACACATATTCCCTTAGACCTGGGGAACTTTGTATCACAAAGGGAACGGCATTGGCATAGGCAGCGAATGGTTCTTTCCAAAATCGCTAAATTTTGAACATTACTCTCACCTTGGGAAAGTCGGATGGATGAGGAAAAAGAACGCAGAGATGCAGCCCAAGCACTCTTTGCGAGGGCACCTGGTGTTGCTAGAACTGTTCAGACAAGGGCAATAAGTGATGACACGATCAGCGGCATACTGAAAAGATTTGAAAAACTTAGCAAACAGGAAATCTCCAAGTGGTGGGAGGCGACATCACTTCAGGATTACATTGACAAATCCATGATACCCAGAGGATTACGAATATATATAACCCCCTCGTATGATTCTCCTGACTCTAAAATGCTGGAAGAGTGGTCAGCAAACTCAGCCTGCAGCTCGAGGAATATGCTAACAATATTGGTCAAATATGCCTGGTCAGACAGGGATAAAATCAAACAAGAAATGGAAGAAATCAAGAAAAAGTTAGACAGCCATGATGACAAGACACAATTAGCAAATTCCTGGAAGAAATGAAAAAACGCCTAAAAATAATGGAGGAAGATATCAAGATGCGGAAACAACGGAAATTGCACAGAGACTGTGGGGACTATGAGTCTGGTAGACTTCTTACATACAGTCGAAAGTATGACTATTTGTATGAGAAGAGGAATACAGTTGAAACCAACGTTAACATCAATCAACAACAGAGCGTACAAGTAGATGACATTGCTGAAGTCAGTGATACCAATACAGAAGAATCACTTGTAAGAACATCAGAAAGCTCGACCTCGGACACAGAAAGAACAACCTACCCAAAACCCACTTTTTTAGACGAGTACCGGTTGATGAAGGAGAACCGGCATACAACAAGATCAGCAACAAACCAAATGGAGAACTCACCGAAACCGAGAGGAAGGGGCAGAGGAAGAGGAAGGGGTACCAGAGGAAGAGGAGGAAGAGGACAAGGCAAAGAAGGAAGAGAGGAGAGAACTACGGAGTACATGGGAAAAAGACAAACTCGCTCCAAGAAGAACTAATGATGGATGATCTAATGGTAAATCAGACTATAGTTAACCTTAGTGCTAGAACCATCAGTGACAAAGTTAAACGAACTTTGTGTTTAGGACTATCCTTCTGTCCTTCAGTTCCCATGAACTACACTGAAAGTAAAATTGATGTGTTTAAATTCTGTAGGAAAATGAAATTAAAAAAGTGGCACAAACTGAAACCCTCTAAAAGTAAAGAGATAGTTCCAACATTGTGTAATACACAGGAAGAGGTGTTAACCATTGGTGACATAGATACCATGATAATTTTACATGAGCTCCAGAATAATCCAGATGGGACAGGTATGAGCTCAGATTCTCTAACTATCCTTAATGAATTGGAAGTACAACATGATAAATTAGCATGTAGTAACTTCAAACCCCAATCCACTTTTGTCCCTAGAATGGGCCATGACAACATCGACACATTTCAGGAGCTAGTTAGTGCAGACATGCTGAAACTCAGAATGAATAATTGGACGAAAAAAATGAAAACATTTAAACACAACCTCACGGCAACCCAGAAGAAAGCAATTGAAGATCTAGCCTCTGATGATAGTATTATAATCAGACCTGCCGATAAAGGCGGGAACATCGTGATTTTACCTAAAGACATGTACATCAATGAGGCCGTAAGACAATTGAATGATGATAAAACATATACCAATGTAACACGGGCTGAATATAATGAGAGTGTTAACAAAGGGTGGGAACTGCTGAATGATTGGAAAGATAAAGGCCTGATAGAGTGGGAGGAATTTTGTTTCTTGAAAAAAGATTGTCCGATTTTACCGGTTATGTACCTACTCCCGAAAGTTCACAAGAATAGGAACAATCCACCAGGCAGGCCAATCATTTCATCAAGAGGGAGTGCCCTTGAAAATATCTCACGATATGTAGACCATTTTTTACGAGAATTTGTTTTCACGCTCCCCTCCTACGTCAAAGACACAAAAGATTTCTTAAATAGAATCTCAAATCTTGTATGGCAGGAAGATTACATCCTTATAACTTTGGATGTAAACTCACTATACATGATAATTGACCACGAACAAGGGATTCAATCATGTGCAGAATTCCTGAAACGTAGGAGTCTGGATCTATTGGAACACACAGGCATGATCTTAGACATGATCAGATTCTGTCTTATGAACAATTTTTTTATGTTCAATGGCAGGATCTATAAACAAGAACACGGGACCGCGATGGGTACGTGTTTCGCGCCCAGTTACGTGAATCTATTCATGGGGGCATGGGAGAAAGAGACCAAGGCCAGGGTAGATCTACAACAGGAGTTTACCAGGGTCATATTGTGGCTTAGATATATCGACGATATATTTTTTGTATGGCAGGGAGAGGAGAAAGAAGCTGTACTTTTCGTCGATAAACTAAACCACAATAACAAGAACATTGTCCTTACCAGCACGATTAGCAGAGAAAAAGTGGAATACCTTGACACATGTGTCCAAGTGAAGAACAATAGTGTACATACGGTTTTATATCGCAAATGTACAGCTGGGAATACCCTGCTTCATGCTTTGAGTAGTCATCCTGACAGTTTGAAGTGGAGTATCCCTTATGGGGAATTACTCAGAGCCAAAAGGAACTGCAGCCTAACATCAGACTACCAAAATGAAGAAAAAATAATGATTGAAAGATTCAAAGCAAGAGGGTATCCATCATGGGTTCTCAAAAAAGCAACAGAAAGAGTCAAATCTGTTGAAAGATCCAGTACCTTAGCACCTCCAGAAATGATCACAACACAAAAGGAAGAGGAGGGAACAGCTAGGCTGATCATGACATTTAATGGACACTCTACCCAAGTCCGCAAGATTGTACAACGACATTGGGAAATCCTAAAAAGTGATTCCGTCATAGGTAAAACTTTACCAACATATCCAATGATCACGTACAGAAGAGGACGTAGCTTCAGGGACGCACTAGTCCACAGTGATCTCAAATCTAATTTTGAGAATAGAGGCATTGATTTACCAGGTTTTTACCCGTGTGGCCATTGTAAGGCCTGTGGCAATAGTAAAATGGTTAAAACATATTTTTACACTAGCACGGGAACAATGATGAACATCTCACAATTCTTGACATGCACCAGCACTTTTGTTATCTATGTATTGGAGTGCCCCTGTAAGCTACGATATGTGGGTAGTACCACGCATATGGCAAAAAAACGAGTTCTTGAACATATGCATGCGATTACCAACCAGGATAGACAATATCCCATTGCCTGACATTTTGCAAGCCACCATTTCTCAGACCCCACTAAACTAACATACTATGCTATTGAACAGATCACACCCAAAGTCAGAGGGGGCAACAGGGTTCTAAGACTCAGACAACGGGAGTCGAAACACATAATAGGGATGTGTACCCTTTTTCCGAATGGCCATAATCTTGATGAAGAAATGGCAATACATCTTCAAAATGAATGAGTGTGTATATTGTTTTAATGTGAGATTTTCCCTATGACTTAATCACATCTGTATCTTCTTAACAGGAAGGAAGAAAGGGTGATATGGCTGATCCAGTTTGAGATCTCTGCTCATTCTCCTCAGATCATCCGACGGTCCCCTTTGCGTGAGATAAGACCAATTGGCTCATGATTTTAATATATGGGTGATATAAGGGAAGAAGACACCATGCTTAGATAGCCTTACATACATTTAAACACCCACTAACAAGGGTTGAATTGCAATGTGACTGAGAAACCATGTGAGCAGGAACTCTGTAATATCAGGTAGAACAAGGGGTTTTTTGTCATCAAGGTCAAAAGATAAATATATAGAATAACAAGACAGGAACGTTCCTATGTCGATTAGATTTCTAGGCAATCTCATTTAAGTGAAGCCTGTTCGTATATACGAACGAATTACAACTTTGTGACATAATTTTCTATGTACTAATTATTTTTGTACCATAGAATAACCATAGAATTTATGACAACTGTTTCTATATCAAATGCCCTTTGCTACGTAAATAATGGTGCCATATAACGTTTATATTTTGTTTGTAACATTATATTTTGCACTTGCTAAAATGGCGACCGTTTTGTTCAGGAGTTTCCCAGCGATGTTGCGAGGTTACAGTCCTCTTTCTTTGTTTATGAAAGGCAAAAGTATGTAATGGTGTTTTTTACGGTGTATCGCTGTGTGAACAAGCCACGACAGTGGCGAAACGCGTCACGGCGAGTTTATGAAGTGAATAAACTCCCTTTTGTTTGGATTGAAGTTCGTTGTCTTATTGCCAATTGCCATCCGAGAGCGCGAGTGGGATTCCGTTTTTGATAAATATTGAAGTGCCGGTTTTGCTCCGCCGGTCTCGCGCCACCCTGCAATAGATTGAGAATACGAAAGGAGGATCTTGTTTTACATATATCATGTGACCAAGGCCTCCAGTAGGTCGAAACGCGTCATGGCGGTGGTGCAGGTTACGGAGTAAAATAAAGAACTAACAGCACCTATTTCTGGGTCCGTGTTCGTCAATACAGCGCATTCTGCGAGACGATTCCTTGTGGCATATATATATATATATATATATATATGTATGTGTGTGTATATGTATGTGTATATATATATATATTCCTTAACAATACTATGTGTGGGAAAGGCATGCCTGCTAAAGGTTGCGCGATAAAGGCATTGCATGGTAAAGAGAGCTTTGTAAAGGCTGTTTCCCAGCCTTTGCAGACACAGTGGTGAAAGAATTACCTGTCTTACAACTTTCACGCCCCAAGCAAACCAGCTCAAGAAGTCTATTAATATATATTGGAATGTGTGGAATTACAACACAAACAACTATGCCATACTCCTGTCTGCAGCTTTTAACTGTAGAACCAACTTGTGCATGTGAAAGCCACTAGGGATACAAGCAGAGTCACTCATTTTACTTGTGTGTAGCCCCTGGATTACAGGGAATTTTTTTGCAGCTATTCCCTGTATGTTTTCAAACAAAGGTATCAAAATATTAGATTTAGATTTAGGGATACACATTCCATTGCACCAAATATCATTCACCAACTGCAAATCTGGTTATATGATCTATATATTGACTGACCATTGTGGCTGGGAATTGTAGGGATGGCGGCACATTCAGGGCATGATTCACAAAGCTAAATGTACATGTTTGTGTAAGTTTACTCTATTTCACTATTCACAAAACTGCAATTTAATAGTACGTTTACAAGTGCAGAGACTCTGCAGTTGGGTCAGAGAACTCCGTGTTCTGTCTATTGACACATAAGAAGGGACTTAATGATGAAATAGAATGGAACCACACTTCATCTCCAGTTATAGTGCAAAAAACATAATACCTGAACGAGTAGCCCTGACATACAATGAGACACTCACCACCCTGACAATAGAACAATTAAAAATATCTAAGTGCCTCTCTGACTCTAAACATTAGGGGTACAGACACTTTCGCATTGGACACATAATATTGTGGGCAGCTAGAGCTTACTACTATAGGACAAGGAGTAGGTAAACTAGCTCTTGTATATGGATGTTTTCTAAACTACAGATGGTAAATTCAACTTCAGATAGGACCAGCCCACTTGACCATCACAAGGAAAATAATAACAAATATATAAAGTTACAAACTCAAGACAACCTCCCAATGGCATTATGGGGCACTTGAACCTATGCAGGTGGCTCGACTTCACATAGACTACTATTGTCGATTTAGTCGTCACATTGTGAGCAGAGTTACTAAAATGACAGTCTGAAACATGCAAATAGTTTTGCAAATAGTCAATTAAATATGATGCACAAACAGATATTTTAATAGGGGTTGCTGCTTGTTGTTGGCTGGCCATTGTCTGAACTTTGACATTGGTCAGTATGGACACTGCTTGTCATTACATCATACTAGCAAATGTTGGATAAGTGCTATTGGAAAAGGGTGTCACCAGTAAGTATGGGCATCATCCCACATAGAGCCTCTCCATTGTGAGATGTGATTGTATTTTTCCCAGTGTAGTTAAGGTGTGGGGCATGGGTTGCAGAGAAATCCAACCTATTGTTTTTCTTTAAAGTTTTATATAGTGCAAACTCGACCTAAAGGTATTGGAGCGCTTTACACAAACACCAGTTGCGTTACACAGGGACACAATATTTTTTTCAGGCACATGGAGATTAAGTGATTTGCCCAGAACAAAAGCATATTGAGCCAACAGTGAGACTTAAACCTGGTGTCCCGGTTCCAAAGTTCTGTCGGGTATGGGAAGAATTATTTCACAACATTATGCAATTTTTCAATTTTTCAGAAGTACCATATAATTTAGTAGTTCTTGAAAAGAACACATGCAAAACCCACTTCATGTATTTTGAATTCAATCAGAATATTTATTTAAACTAAATTTTTAGAATAATCAGGCTGTCAACAATAAAACAGTGACATGTGAAATTTGTGCTCAGTGACTGTGATAAAGTGAATGCAATATATACAAGTGAAGGTAAAATATATACAGGTATTCAGGTATTCACAGTAGATAGAACTCTTTGATTGATCATAGAGGGGGTCAGTACAAGTCTAATCGATATCTCCAGTGGTGTGCAAAGGTACACTACATTCGAAAGCCAGGAGATTCAATGATACTGAGCCAGCAGGTTACGCCGACGTTTTGACCCTGAAGACAGCTTAATTCTTAGGTGTCATGGCGGGTCTTCCTCAAGGCAATGGAAAGGATGTGGACAGCCAAAGTCTGGGGTCTGACTTAGCCAGGGGAGCTCTTCTTCTTGGGTCTGATGCGAATCAGGGACCGGAATATTCCTTGTACGAATTAAGGTGGAAGACTGGGAACTCAGTTATTCATTTCTTTGCTGATTTATAACAGCGTGATGATTCTACTTTCACGTCCTCCGCTGCGACAGTCGCATCAGACCCAAGAAGAAGAGCTCCCCTGGCTAAGTCAGACCCCAGACTTTGGCTGTCCACATCCTTTCCATAGCCTTGAGGAAGACCCGCCATGACACCTAAGAATTAAGCTGTCTTCAGGGTCGAAGCATCAGCGTAACCTGCTGGCTCAGTATCATTGAATCTCCTGGCTTTCGAACGTAGTGTACCTTTGCACACCACTGGAGATATCGATTAGACTTGTACTGCCCCCCTCTGTGATCAAAGAGTTCTATCTACTGTGAATACCTGTATATATTTTACCTGCACTTGTATATATTGCATTCACTTTATCACAGTCACTGAGCACAAATTTCACATGTCACTGTTTTATTGTTGACAGCCTGATTATTCTATAAATTTAGTTTAAATAAATATTCTGATTGAATTCAATATACATGAAGTGGGTTTTGCATGTGTTCGTTTCAAGTACTACTAAATTATATGGTACTTCTGAAAAATTGAAAAATTGCATAATGTTGTGAAATAATTCTTCCCATACCCGACAGAACCACTGTAGCTTTGTTGTTTGATACCCAGGTTCTGAGGGACACAGGGTTTCTCCATTGTTTTTGTGAACCAGTTCCAAAGTTGGCAGCTCTGGCCATAACACCACTAGCTCTCACACTTTGAATGTAACTCAGACATGCAGACTGCAGTCAGCTAGCACCATGCTCATCTCAGGTGTACAGAGGCTTGCATACAGTGTTGAACCGTGGCCGTGCCCAATGCGATCTCTGTGGCCGGCTTGCGTGGGAGTCGCAGGGAGCTCTGGTGGGCCTCCGCGCTCCTCTTGTGTTCTTACCTCGCGATGGTTGGCCTGCCTCTAGGCCTGCACTCTGACCCTGGGAGACTTGCAGCTGTGAGGAGCCATACTTTTTTTTTTTTTACTATTTATTTGATTCAGACCTCGCCTGCGGTCAACAAATACAGATACATAAAATTAGTATTGTTAGATTATAATAATAAAACTTTTCAAATGCTTTATAAGATGAATAAGTAGTGATTTTTTCTGATCCACATGTACAACATACTTAATAAAAATGCTAAGATTGTACACTTTTACTTTAAAATAACTTCAAGAAACGTATACAAGTTATGACAAACAAATTCATTAGCGGGAGAGAAACACAACATGATTAAATCTTGAGCTAAAATAGCATTATGTCTTAAGTGAATTGGTAATATATATCGTTGTTGGGCCTCTACTAATCTCTGGTTAGGTTAAATTAATAAAACATGATGCAGATCTTGTTGTCCACCTTTGCACAGATCACATATGCCTTTAGAGTTATTTGTGCCATCCCATCTAGCTGTGAATGTTGTTAATGGGAGGATACCCAGGCGTAATAGAAGTATACAACGCCTTACCCTATGCTCTAACTGAAACCGTAAGTAAGGAGTAGGGGTTTTAAATGCTATGTTTTCTGAAAAAGTTTTATAGTGCTTTAGTTGGATACAGTATTCTTTATCCCTTTCATAGCCGATTCTTGGGACCATATGTTTTAGAAAGAGCTTAAGATGCGCTGGAGACCAAACCTGGAAAAGTACTACAGTGCATTGTGATACCTCAAGGAGCCTTACGTACCTCCATTCCTTCAACATTTGCTCTTCACAGAATCCTTAGTGAGGATTCTTGGAATACTTTATTTGCCCAATCCAAGATAGTAGCAACTCATATTAATTCTTATAGTCTTCTCAATCCCTCATGGCTTTCCATTTCCTGATGTAATTTCCTGGGGTTTAGGTATCTAAGGAGTTCAGAACTGACTTGCCTGTGCAGCGGAACAATCCATCAGTTCTGTCGAGAGTTCTTCTCTCTTTACCTGATTCCTTACTCCTGGTTCCAGTTTGCTGTTTCTACGTTGAGTTCTCTTAGTTCTTGTTCTGCTCCAGGTGCTGTTTTCTCCTGGATCCAGTACTTCGCTCATGTTTGTCAACTGTCATATGGGTGTTTTTTGCCATCTTGGCTTTTTCCCTAAAGAGGGGCTTTTTATGGAAGGCCCTATTTGTTTGCCTCTTTTCTAGCATCCGTGGCATTGTAGCTACTGGGATGGGTCGCCCATACCTTTGGCAGACCAAGACCATGAAGACCTGGACTTCCCGCTAACTTCATACTCAAAGGTCCTCAGCAAACATCTCTGGAACCTGGCATACATCCATTAGTCAGTAGAAGATGGTCGCTGCTAGTCAGAGTTCCCACAGTCTCCCATTTGAGCACCTAGCACCCCACGAAAGGCACTCGAACACTGTAACACCATGAACCCTAGCTGTGGGACGTTGGCACACCATTACTCGAAAACAGGCTTTGTTAAACAACTGCTTTGTGATATTTTCTGTTTATAGTCACACCAAACATCTCTTGCTCACCGGACAGGTAGAAACGTGAGTTCTAGATAAGTTCTCCATTTGGGGCCAAACTGCCTGCCATAATATGGTAACATAAAATTCCTCTGGGCTAACTGAAATTTTTTTAGGATACTAAAAGTGTTTTGTCAGATTTTTTCCATAACATATGGAATTGCACAGGCTATTAGCAACATTCACTTTGGCAGCAATAACTGGGAAATGAAGCTGACAAGAAGAATCAGAACAAATTAACCGGCACGGCTTATGCTTGGTGACACATTAATACCAGCAGTTTTGATGTTGTCACATGTCAAATGCATTGCGTTCTGATTGCGGACTAGCAGAATACACTTAATGAAACTGCTTTGCTGGTATTGAAGCATGAGCTTGCTCACTAGGGTGGTAGTGCATGCTCTTGATTTCACAAATTTTACGCGTGTGAGGAAATCCCAAGGCCAAATATATTTATGAGGCAGCATCACATTGCTGCACAAAAGTACTAACATTTTGTGTTGATTTTTACAGGAACAGCCAAGGGAGCACAAAATCCAGTTGCAGAGTCAATGCAGTTCATGTATTCTTTGTTTTCTTAATAAATGCACTTTTTTTTAAAGGAAAATGTTCTAAATATTTGATGGAAGACACCGGGATATCTGGCCCTGATGAAGACACCTGACCGCATAAAGGAACTGTATGAGCACCAAAACATGTTAAAAGAAAAATCGTATAGTACGCATATTCTTCCTCTTTAGGTCTCGCCACGCCTTCTCAGACCGCTATACACGGCGACTCATTAAGTTACCCTCTAGACATATTAATTACAAAGATCCCGCCCATGTGAGCTCTGGAATGGGTTGTACGTTTCAACGCTCCTCGGCGCAGCACCCTACTGCATGCCGCACCAGGGCAATGAACACCCCGACTTTCATGCGCCCATCAGCTTCCCTACACCTTGCTCTTCCACAGAAAATCATCCATGAGTGGCACGAACTTTGAAGAAGCTTCAGTAATGTGTTATTATTTCAATTTTAGTTGTACAATATGGAAGTTGGAAGTCTTTCTTGACGGTCTGACTACATAGTGTCTGTGTCTACATTATTTTGATCCAGGTAGCGTAGCATACTGTACGCGCTCTTGTCCAACATGGCAATTGGACAATCCCGTTACAAGTCCCTTCTTTATGTCGCTTGCTCTCAATGCTGTCTTCGAAGTGCCTCCTGATCTGCGAGAAGCTGATCCGGTCTCTTTCTGCACTTCCCACACTGAGGTGTCGGAACTACCCATTCCTGTTGGTTGTATCCACACGTACGGCCAAAAAGCTCCTTTCTTGAAATGGGACAAACCCATGAGCTCTTCAGCCTCAAGATGGCATCTGTGATCGAGGTAGAATCATGGGGCTGCAGTGTAGGCTCTTGAAGCTTGAGCCGCAAGTGTAGGTGCTCAAATTGTCATCGTTGATTTACATCTCCCTGGGAAGTGAAACTAAAAGCCCATTCAAACTTGAAAGATCATGTGAGATACTCGATTTGACTGCTGTGACACATGTAGGCATGAACTGTGAACAGTGCCCGAGGTTGCCACTATTAATGTCGGCCCACTGAAAACCAAGAGAGTGCATCCTCTATAATGTGGCAGGCAAGGGAGAGCACCAAAGCAGCTGGAGCTCTAGGGCTGTCCCCTGAGCTTGCCTTCACTTTCAGAACACAGGCGGCAGTGTATCTTCTTTGCCACATCTCCCCCCTGCTTCATGTCCTAAGCTGCACTCCCACCCTCTCTCTTCCTTCGACTACCCACAGCACCATGCACAGAACAGGATGGCTTTCATGCAATGAGAGGTGTGGCGCAGAGGCCAGGGCGGCTGACTCTGGAGCACGGGGCTCACGGTTCGATCGCCAGCGACAGCTCAGCCCTGCACCATGTGACTCTGGGAAATAGCTCTCTTAGTCTTCCTGATGGCCCCCAGAGCCTTGAAACCCATGGGGGTGATTAGTTCACATTTTACAAAAATACCGGGTTTATGCTGCCAGCGTCTGATTCTCCTACGTATCACTTATGATTCAGGACAGTCACTCAGTCCTGAACCTTACCTATTTTAAAAAAATGCTTCTGTGATTGTGTGCTTGTTTCCAGTTATTTGCTAAGAGATGTTGTACAGGAACTGCATGCAAACCTTGTTGAGGGACATGCAGTGCTTAGTGGCCAGTTTAATTTACAAACATAAGCCAACAGTCACCCAAGTGCCAGGGAAGAAGCAAAGTGTGAGATTTAGAAGAACACAGAGTGTTATATTTCATATCGGTACCCTAATATAGGTTCAGGGAACATCGTACACTTTCCCTACATCATCTCCCCTTCATTTAATATGAACAAGCCTTATAAGGACATAACTCCAAATAAGGACAGAATGCCTTATAGGGACATAGCGCCTTATAAGGACTGACGCCTTTTAAGGACTAACCCTTTCACCTAGTTCTGTGCCAAGGGTGGGCTTTTCCCAATCGATATTGCTAAGACATCATCCTTAGCACATATGAATAATTTATGAGAACACTGTCCATGGGGACTAATTTACCTCTCCTATCTACGCAAAAGGTTTAATCCCCAACGTCACCCTCATACTGAATAATGGCTAACACATGCACATGGACTATATAAATACAGCACCTCTTGCTATCAGTAGGCAGGAGGGAACCAAGACTTCAAGGCTGACACACTGACCAGAGACGCTGCGGCTCCGACATGCAATCGCTCCAGCTGACAGTGGTCTGACTATCCCTTGTGGGGTGTCCAAATCAAGTCCAGGGCGAAGTCCCACACTCTCCCTTTTCTAGGTAATGGGGTTCAACTAAATCCCAGCGGGATTCTTGGCTCTTAGACTCTTAGGTTTAGGCTCTTTCGCACCTACTCACATGCTAGGTACACTTGGGTACATCTAGACAGGCATCGTATTATATTTTATATATTTTATAAATGCATTTTATATTCATGTATATGTTCATGACTGTTGCAAAATGGTAGAACTGTACTATTCCTTTTTATTCACTGTACTGCTGATTCTATATCTCTGCTACTGTGTAACAGTTGTAGCAGCTCATATATTTTACATGAGAAGAACAACGGTACGATAAATTCTTATTGTAAACATGCCCGACTGTTTCTTCTGTGTACCTCTCTGAGGTAATGGGCAAAGTGCCCACAAAACGTGAACAAATTCCTTTCTGGGTAGCTCAGAAAATAACCCAGTTAGAAGCAGTATTCCCAAACACCACACCATTTGAAAAACACAGAATGTTAACAATCTGCTTGCCCATGGGGATTACACCATAGTTAGAGGATTGTACCTCTTGGGGTACAGTTTTTTCTGCCATATATGCCAGAACTCATGGTATTCCTTCATTAGCAGTAGTACCAGATGTATTAAGACAAATACAAAATGAGTACGGAGCAGAGCCTGCCCTAAACTTAGGGATGAAGTTATTAAATAACTTCGACCAGGTATCAGCCATAATACTAGCTAACATTAAAGGGGAAGCAGCATCAGTGTCAATCCGCCAACTTCTACGGGAGTTCTCTCCACTAGAACAGGTGAATGAACTACCCAAAATAATTGAAACTGGGTATGCAGAATTAGGCAGGGATAGTTAGGGGGGAAGAGCTTTAAAACCTCAACTACAGGACAGTCCCAAAAAGGACACTTCTAAGCAGACACCTACTTCTTCTAAAAAAGACATGGGATGATAAAAAAGAAAACTCTAAAGACAAGAGATCTCAGTCCCGAGGTAGGTCTCCTCAACAATAGCCCTCTGAAAAGAGGAACAACCTTAGGAACAGGGATAATATTAGGAAAACTGACAGGCATCAGGATACTGATACACCTAACTCTCGTTCCAATCAGGGTTCGAAGAAAATCTCTGAAAGAGAAGGACGGTCAGAAAATAGAGAGGAGCGCACACAGTCCAGAGACAAGCAGCGCGCTCAAGACTTTACTTCTAAAAAAGAAGATAAACAAAACTCAAAACCTCCATTTAAGAAAAAGAAAGTTGCTGGTCTGAAAATCAGACATGCCCAGAATTCTGAGGACACAACTTCTGAACGGGGAATGGGCTCTGCCAATGCTAGACAGTGCGGCAGAAGTAACAATAGCTCGCCAGAACCTGAAGGAATTTCTGGTGACAGCGGAGTTGAATGATTACGTCACGGTGGAAACAACAGACACCAGGGTGATCCTCCCACATCAGTTATATGCAATAACACTCCGGTTGGACGGGGACAAGCCCAGGAAAGTAAAAGGTATTTTTAGGAAGAACTTATCAGCTGGTTATGACATCCTGTTTGCAGAACAAGATTGACCGCCTGCATTCGTAATGGAGTACCCCAGGAGAGAAAGTATAAATATTCCTGCATTTTCCAACCACGTTCCCATTCACCTTAAACATACATATGCACAGGAGTGGGCAGTAGCCCAAGCTCCAGCATTGTCCACAAATCAGGCTGGGAGGGTTGAGAACTCAACCTACCACGTGATTCCATTAAAAGTTTCACCTAATGCTCAGAGGCAAAATCCAATAAAGCAAGAAGCTAAAAAACAGGTCAGGGAGATCTTAGATCACCTTGAATACCTGGGGGGTCATTGAAAAATGTACCTCTCCAATGAACAATCCTTTGTTTCCCGTCTCTAAACCTGACAATACATATTGTCTAGTTTTAGATTACAGACATTTAAACTCATGCTCAAAGACATTTGCTGTCCAAAATGCACATAGTGCCGCATTAATGAATAACATTGTGCACAAAAAATACAAAACCACACTTGATATCTCAAATGGATTTTTCTGTCAAAATATACCACCTGAAAGAAGGTATCTGACCACATTCAGTCCGTTAGGGTCCCAACGACAATTTTGTCGACTAGCCCAAGGGTATAAGAATAGCCCCGGTGTATTTTCAGCAAGAGTAACAGAGTTACTTCAAAAATGTGATGAAGAAGCAGTGTCCTATGTGGATGATATTTATCTGACAGACAACGACTTAGAGAGGCACTTGACCAGGGTAAGCACCATTAATATGGGATTTGCCACAGAGGGCTACAAATGTAACTTTAATAAATCGAAAATAGGGGTCGTTGCCAAGACCCGAAACAAAATGGCTGCCTGAGATAGTTGCTCCGTGAGCCTTTTTGCTCCCCCGGCTATCCTGAAGATCAATCCTGGATCCCAGTAGTTGGTGAGTGCACCGGAGCGATAGCGGTGCCTCCACAGTTGTCGCCCGCTGCTCACAGCCTCTTGCCCCCAGTGTATTTAGCCCCGGAAGCGACGGGCCTACGTAATCAGCGAAGCCGCGGGCTCGATTTGATGACCTCGCTGCAGCGCGGCCGGAGACTCCGGCGGACGCCGTAGCAGTGAAGCTCTGTGAGCAGTGAACCGGTCCGCGGAGCACTGTTGAAACCCCTGCAGCTGCGCCAGCCCAGCTGCTCCCTTCATAGCGCTGCCTCGGTGCTCGGCACTCAAACGCTGACGCCGACGTGACTGCGATACCCGACTGTGGCAACAGCGAGAAATTGGTGAGGTGGAATCACAGGGGGGAGCCAGAGTGCGACTACACTAGCCCCCCCTGACACTAGACTCAATGAGGGAGCTCTAATCCCCCACGGAGGCCCAACGAGACTTTGGGACAAAAACTAACCCACGCAGCACACATCATTACAGCAGTGGGCAGCGGGGGGTGGTTGACTACTGGCAGCCCCATTGCTCTGTGGACCTGCTGATGGGGAAATAAACCACTCCTGGCCGTCGGGCCTCTCACAGCCTTCTGGGTGGCCATATTGAATGTTGGAGGAGGACTCCTAAATGCCTTCTGTAAATACCGAAAGTCTTAAAATTAGGATTTTATTCAATTTAGTAGTAGTAAAGTTAGGACTCCTAACTTTAGGACTCCTAAATGCCTTCTGTGAATACCTAAAGTCGTAAAGTTAGGATTTTTCTCAGTTTAGGAGTAGTAAAGTTAGGAGTCCTAACTTTACTACTCCTAAACTGAGAAAAATCCTAATTTTAAGACTTTTGGTATTCACAGAAGGCATTTAGGAGTCCTAAAGTTAGGACTCCTAACTTCTGTGAATACCAAAATGAGTAGGTGCCTTCTGTGAATACCAAAATGAGTAAGAGCCTTCTGTGAATACCAAACTGGTAGTAAGTTTAGGATTTTGTCTTAAATTAGTTCTGTGAATCGGGCCCAAAGTAATGAGTAAACCCTTGGGGTAAAGGGTGGGAGGGATAATGTTAGCCTCCGAGTCTTTAATGAAATCCAGATTCTCTAGTAATGTTAATAGGAGAATCGCAATTTCATTACAAGACCAGAGGCTACCATTATGCATGTTGGTAGCCATGTAACATGACATCAGACATATGACCAATTGGTTTACAGTAATGCTGAGCAAAAGTACTAGCATTAGACCAGTCTGCGGCCTTTAGAATATCTTCCAACTTACCTCCAGACCAAAAGGATTTGCTGGCCATAGCGCTTCGGATAGAATGAGCTTGGAACAACTTCAAGTCAATGCCAGCTAGCCTCATAGCTATTTTGACCCATCTAGAGATAGAAGGAGAGGAAATGGCTTTGTGTGGTTTAACGAAAGAGATAAGTAGTTGGTTAGTACCTGGAAGGCGAAGAGGATTTATTCTGCGTTCATATTTTTTCATACAGTTGACTATGCAAAGTTTTTTGCATGAGTCGAAGCATGGATAGAAAATGGAGTCGGACATAGTCTTAGTTCTTTTAAAGAGTTCGAATTTAACTCCAAACATGTTATAGGATCTAAATGAGATTTTGAGGGCTTTAACGTCAGAAACTCTCCGACAGGAAATTAGGCAATGTAGAGTGGCCAGCTTGATAGAGAGGTTTTTCCTATTAAGGTGAATGTTGTCTGGCCAGTTAGAAAAGAGATCAAGGATTAGATTAACATCCCAGAGAGACTGGTATCTGGGTTTTGGAGGATTCCTGATTCTGATGCTTTTGAGGACTCTACAGATAATGGGGTTCTTACCAACCATCTTACCATTGACGAGAGAATGACCTGCGGAGATAGCGGACCTGTAACAATTAATAGATCTATAGCTGAGGCCTCGATCGAATTGTTCGACGAGAAAGTTAACTATGTCAGCGATAGGTGCTTCCACAGGATCCAGGTTCCATTCCATGCACCAACGTGACCATGATTTTCAAATGCTGTTATATCTGTAATGTGTGCCGGGGACCCATGATTCTCCAAGGAGAGTTGCCGCAGATGACGAAAGTTTTGAGAGTAGGTTGGATCTCCTGACACTTCTGAAGAACTCTCTGGATCATTGAGATGGGGGGAAAGGCATATGCGTTGCTTCCCTTCCAACACTGAAGAAAGGCGTTGACCGCTAGAGCACCTGGATCGGGCATCCAGCTGAAGTAGTTCTTCAATTGGAAAGTCAATCTGCTGGCAAAGAGATCTAAATGAAAAGGACCCCAAATATTGTTGAGGGATTTGAATACTGAAACATTTAGTTTCCAGTCGCTGCGGTCTAAGAGGAATCTCGAATTCCAATCTGCAGAAATATTTGTTTTCCCTGGAAGATATTCGGCTTTCAGGGTGATCTGCCTGAATTCCTGGACACTATGGGGTTGGTTGATGCTTGGCAGGTCCACCACCCAGGCCAGATACAACACACCTTTCACTCGGCGCCCACAATAGCTTGTCCCGCCTAGACAATTGTTTGATTCCGGCAGCCCAAATTGCTCACATACACGAAATCATACACTTAGCCAGATGCATCTCGGATCACTCTCCGGTTTGGACACACATAGTACTCAGTCAAGCTTCAATGGGTAGGTTGGCCCCCATCAATCCCTGGTATCTTAAAAACCTGAAGCTTTGCTCAGAGCTTCTCAAAGCCATAGACAATTATTGTACCAAGAATGTGGGGTCGTATCCTCGTCCCAGTCCCTATGGGAGGCTTTCAAGACTGTGATTCGAGGTCAAGCTCTGTCCTTAATCTGTGGGGCAAAGAGAGAAAAACAAAAATAAATCCTGGACATAGAGGCCGAAGTCTACCAGCTTGAGAGCTTGAAGCCGGTGTGACACCGGAGAAACTACACCTCCTGAGCCTGAAACAACAGGACTATAAATCCCTAGTCACTGCCAGAACCAAACTCCTGAGCAGAGAACGTCAGGGTAGGATATACGAACTGGGCAACAAAGCAGGGAAATTAATAGCCTGGCTAGATAAGAAAGACTGGGCAAGCAGACTAGTCCCCGAGCTAAAAGATGAGGGCTCCTCTCTGACTGAACCCCAAGACATAGTCGACAGATTTGCCACCCATTTCCGACGGGTATATTCTACTGTGACTCCTCACACTGAGGAAGACTCGCGGGACCTCTTACGTGACATTAGGCTTCCTTGCCTCCCCACGGCCGACTGCGATTTTATGGACAGTGATCTGACCACGGATGAGATTGTGCAATCAATACGTGCACTAAAAACAGGCAAGGCTCTTGGACCAAACGGTATTCCTATTGAGCTATATAAACTGCAACCTGAAAAATTCTCTCCGCACCTGAAATCGATGTTTGAGGAGTCATTGGAACACGGGGCCTTGCCGAGGGACCAGAGAATCGCCACTATAGTCACTATACACAAAGAGGGGAAACCCCCTTATGACTGTGCCTCGTATAGACCGATTTCCCTCCTCAACATCGAACCTAAAATCCTGGCCAAACTCCTGACTATCCGCCTGCTTAAGGTGATAGGCACCCTCGTGCACCCGGACCAATCTGGCTTTATGCCGCACAGAAACACGGCCCTGAACTTACGCAGGATTCACGGTGTGCTGGATAGAGCTCCAACCTTACAAGAGTCAGTGGTGATTGCATCACTTGACGCGGCCATGGCATTCGATACGGTGGAATGGCCCTATCTCTGGGCCGTACTGGTAAAACTGGGATTTGGACCTAAATACATTCAGTGGGTACGTCGTCTGTATCGTGAACCCCTGGCGCAGGTTGTAGTTAATAACAAAATGTCTGCAGCGTTCCCACTTACCCGTGGAACACGTCAGGGCTGCCCGCTCTCTCCCCTTTTGTTTGCCCTCGCCCTGGAGCCACTCGCGGCCTGGATCTGACAGGACCAAATGATACAAGGGTTCAGATGGTCACTCAGATGGGAAGACCGTATTTCACTCTATGCGGATGACATTTTACTCTATCTGGCTTCCCCGTCAAAATCCCTGATAGTGGTTCTGGATATCCTGGCAGTGTTTGGCAGATTCTCCGGATTCGCGGTAAATTGGGGTAAATCGTTGGTATTCCCCCTATGGGGGGGATCCCCCTATTCCCCCTGGAAATTGCCCAATCCAGGTCAACACGACGGGATTCACATACCTTGGCATCTTTTTCTCTCATGATTCCTCGGTCCGATATGCCCAAAATCTCCTCCCGCCCCTGCACAGACTCAAAAAAGACATCAGAAGCTGGAAAGCGCTTCCCCTCTCCCTCCTGGGTAGAGCAGCATTGTTTAAAATGATGTCTCTGCCCCGTTTACTCTATGTCCTGCAAAATGCTCTAGACCCGGTACCCGCACAATACTTCAAGGAAATAGAGGGCCTACAGAGAGAATTACTCTGGGGTGGTAAACCACGCATCGCCTTGAATAAATTGACCCTGAATTGGTATGATGGAGATATAAGCCTTCCAGATATTAAAAAATATTACTGGGCCGCGCAAATAGCCACCATAAACCAAGGCACTTATGGACGGGGTGATGACCCACGCTACGCCATGGACAAATGGCTGCTCCCCGGAGGAAATTAGAGCACTCTATTCGCGGTCCAACAGATATACTGTGATGGGCCCCACCAGACACTCGATTCGGGTGTGGCATGATGCAAGCAATTCTCTTGGGTGGGGACGTAAACCAACATTGGCGACCCCCCTCTGGGACTCTGAATCTCTGGGCAGCCTATGGAAAACAAAAGGCTTCGACAGATGAGACCGCATTGGCATTACGTAAATCTAGGGGCATATCATCAATGAGGCGATAAAAGATTATCGCCACTTTTGCGGCCGTTTTCGGGCGAAAAGCGGCGATAATTTTATTGCCTAATCAGCAAGGTCATGCTATCGTGTGAAACTTTGCATTAGCGCCTGAAATCTGAACGCCCAGCTTTGCATCTCTAATGAGATACAAAGTGGGTGTTCCTGCCCTGACATGACTGGAGAAATGTCGCTAAGCGACATTTCTTCTATCATCAAGCCCCACGCTATGAAGCATAGCGGCAGGAAAAGTAGCGATAACCCCTGTTATCGCTACTTTCCTTACACCTGCTTCAAGACTGACTTAGCCATGATATCCAATGGAAGGTGGATATCATGGCTCAGTTTGCCTTGCCCTATCATCAAGCTAACGCCAAACTTTGTGAGATTATCGCTGGATTTCCAGCGATAATCTCACGTTTGGCAGTTAGCGCTAGGATTTTTATCGCTTTTGAAATAAGTGTTGCTAATAGCACGCTATCTCAGCGATACAAAATCCACGTTAGCCGGCGATAATTATCCTAGCGCTAAGTGCGCTTAGCGATAATTATCGCCCGTCCTTGATGATATGCCCCCAAAGACCTCTGGGGGTAGGGGGGAGTTAAATCCTTCAACACTCTACAGGTTGAATATGAACTAGCAGATACGGAATACTTTCGCTATGCCCAAATCCTACACTCACTCTGAAGGCTCCTGCCGGCGGACACAACCCCGCCTGAGGCCACACCCTTAGAGGACAGAATCCTGGCTGGCCACCTCCAAAAAAAGACGATTTCCTTAATATACAAAAAATTAATAAACAATATGACCGACCCCCTTCAGGTATTAAGGGAGAAGTGGACGGGAGACGGGATTGAGATTGATGATGAAATCTGGCAGGAGGCGGTGTCATCTCCTAAAATGGTCGACATTCCGGCACGCCTTAGACTGGTACAGCTAAAAATCCTTCACCGTGTGTACTCCAGGCCGCGCTTGGTCCACATGGGAGTCACTGACAAAAGGGACCTTTTTACACATCATTTGGGAATGCAAATTTGTTAGCACTTTGTGGCACAAGATACATGAGGTAATATCAGAAGTATTACATATCCGTCTTTCACCGGAGGCAAGACGCTGCCTCCTCAACATTTGGGAACCCACAGACCTTAACACTCACCAAATGTAGTGGGCCACCCTGGGATTCATGATAGCAAAAAGAAACATCTCTCAACTGAGGGGAGCGGCTAAACCACCTACGTTAGAAGTCTGGGAGAGAGATCTCGATTGGTGTATGTTTAGGAAGAAGACTGTGTATGTCGCTAGGGGTTGCTCCAAAAAGCTGGCACGTATCTGGAGCCATTGGAATAGCTATCAAGGTGAAATTTGTACACCGCCCGAATGTCCTGATCCATGTGCCCCCCCCCCACCACCCCGTGATGTTCCCTTCTTATGATGTAAGGTAATCCTTGTCTTCCAAATGTCGTTATTGTTTCTTTCAGTTATGGTGTCCTCTGTATTGTCTATGTGAACTGATGCTTGTTTCAATAAAAAGAATTATAAAAAAAAAAAATCGAAAATAGCCCACCTCAATGTCCTATTTTCGGGATATGAGCTGTTAAGGGAAGACAAATGTCTGGCAGCTAACTTTTTAGAAAAGTGTGGGCTGCTCCAGCCTCCAAAATCATTAAAAAATTTACAATCAATACTTGGATTCCTACATTTCGGCAGGACATGCATTTTAGATTACGCACAAAGGGTCAAACCTTTAAATTACTTAATAAAACCTGACTTTTCAGCCAGAGATTTGACACAAGAACATACTAATATTCTTCGTTTACTCCAGAAAGATATGATTGCTTCCAAACATTTACAAACACGCGTAAATGTACGCCACTTGGTGATCCGAATAATTGCGGGTCAATGCGGGTACACTCATTTGACCTTCAATGAAGGAAAAACTGTACCAATCGCTTACAAATCACACCTGTACACAAATGCAGAAATGCGTTTCACTTCAACAGAAAAGATCCTGACAGCCGTTCAGACTGCGGTAGCAAGAGAAAGAGCACTGGCTCAGGGGAAACGCATTATTGTCGTAACCCGGGTACCGGCTTTAGAAGCTGCTACAAAGGCCAGCATCCCAAATGCGAAAGCGTTACATCCAAGATGGATACAATGGGCTAATTCTCTTACTGCAACAGACGTTGAATACAGATTTGATCCAAGTTTAAAGACACAGGCATTCCTGCAATACGAACAAGAATATCTTCTGCCAAATGAAATCTTGCCTCTCGATCAGTATGAATATATTATTTATACTGACGGATCTGCTCAACCGGCGATAGGAAGTAAGCAGCAATATTTTTTGGCATGTGCTATTGATGGAGCAGGGTTTTTACTTCAAAACCGAATACCTGTTTCCTTTTCGCATGTTATAATTAAAAGTACTACTGATTAATTAGTAACTACTAAAAGTTTGTCGAGTCTGGTTTAATCAATCTTATTAACAGAAGAATTACACGTGGGAACGCTATTGCATGGCTAAATTAATAAATGAACTAAGTTGGTAAGTAAATTGACGAAATAGGTGTTGCTTATGTGATGTTATTGTGTTTTGCGCTTATAATTAATATGCATTAATGGCTTTTGATGTCGCAAATGGCTAGATAAATACATACACATAAGAGTATTAGCAGGGGAATAACACTGTATAATCATTTCCGTGCAGTAATTCTGTTTTATGTCTTATTTCACTTAAAGTTGACCAATGTGGCCTACCAAAAGATGGCTACCACCCGCAGCCTGCATTCGAGTTGATGGAAAATTTTGCAAGGAGGCTTCGCGCTGCCTGTGACCTTGCCCTCTCGACAAAACTGAAAAGCCATGATCATGATGACAAACCCAGGACGGATGCCAAGAGCCTCTGAACATGATATTTGTTGCAAAACCGAATACTGAACTTATGAACTGATGATCCCACGACTGGGATACAAATTATCCAAAAGAGACATCCGTAGAAGTAACGAATTAGTTATGGACCCCTTATTTTTCTATTCATTATTTGGAACGATCTAAGTGTGAGAAAATCTCGCACAGTATCTCAAATGTACCAAGATGACATTATTTCGGCCATTCACCCGTTATGAACAATAATTGTAACATTTCAGAATGTAAATTTTTAGTATAAATATTAGTAGACTAGAGAGGTCTAGCGCCACTTCTTCCCGAACTGATGATCCGAGGTCCCGATGCTGACGGAGAGGACGGTGACTCTACATGACGGCTAGAAACTCTGATTGAATTACTGAGGACCGGTTCTGACTTAGGATCTGACATTTAGCCAGAATAGGTAAATATAAGAGAAATGAATTTGCATTTAATTGGCTTTTCTTACAATTTTAGATAAACAAATATTCTGTTTGAATCTCTGTGTCGGGTGGTTATTTTATTGTCATGATTACTGAATTTATTTGCATATTATTTGAAATGTTTTCGCCAGATCTATAGCAACTAGTAGATGCCATTGACCTCAGGGTACATGCAGATTGGTTAGGTACCGAAAGTGTTTCTCCTTATACAGGGCACGGATAGAGTGGTAGGATGAATGTTGGTGTAATGGGCCCCACCAGCGTGTGATGTGTGTGTGCGTGTGTGACTGTGAGATCACTCCGTCCGTGGAAGTAGAGGAGATTCGGAAGCTCCGATCTGCATCAGTTTCTTGGTAGCAGAATGATGGTTAACTATTGTCTTGATCTGGCGAATTTGCGTGTATATAGGCTTGTTGATTATTGATTGATATTTGTACTAACACTATGTGTCGAAGTTGTATTGAGTTTTATGTATTGTGCACGGCTTCTGGGACGTAGGGAGTCGGTGACAGTTCCGTAGTAGGGCAGAGGGAGTGCTGCTCTCGGAAAAAGGCGGGATTGTTGGCCCTGTATGCAGACAGGGGAAAAACGTGTGACAATTGAAGTTGCGCGTCGCATTGTCTGGGTTCGATGAGGTAGCATCGCCGTGTGTTGCCATTAGAAACGTATTTTCTGTGTGAGAGAAGTGTATATGATAGCGAAGGTTATCTGTGAAGTTCTGGTCTTAGGTCTCAGGGATCCGTATGGCATTCCGTTAAAGCTTATCACTAGAAAGGTAATAGGTATTTACTGAGCTTGGTAGAAGGACAGAGCAGAGGTAAGCGCTGCTTTGTTAACGTGTGATATAATTCTGTAGTAGGACAGACTGTTCGCTGTTCTCGGGAAAGACAGAATTCTGTGTGAATGTACTACATTTTCTGGTGTGAAAGTGCGTGAATGAGAAGGCATTCTGGTTAATTGTGAAACTCTTAGGAGCATTCCGCAGAAAACAGTTAATTGGTTCTTGTTAGAAGGGTAGAGTAGAGGGATGTGCTACTTTATCAACGGAAGTAACGATTCTGTAGTAGGGCAGAGGTAAGCGCTGCTCTCGGGAAAGGCAGAATTCTCGTGGGAAAGGTCTTTTGCTGTTCTGTGGCTAGCGAAGCAGACAATGGAGATGTTTGTATGTTGTAACTAACAGACTCGTAGAAGTTGAAACAAAGTCTACCAAGTAGTCTTGTAAAGGAGGGGTAGACGCGAGAGACAGGAGACAGGAGCAGAAGCTGCTGCAGCAACTGCTGACGTCAGGAGACCGTGCTGTGATTGGACAGTGGGTTGGAACGGTGGAAACACGGTGATTGGTGTGCTAGTGTACGCCGCGTAAGGATTGGGAGACATACAGGGTGACGTAGACGCTCCAGGATTGGTGCGTTGGTGTGAGTCGCGCTGCAATTGGACAGGAGATCGTACAGTTGTAGAAAGACAAAAGGGTTGCGGAAAATAAGAAAATGTATTACCATGCTGAGGAAAAGAAAAATAAATCCTTGCTTAGTAAGGTTAAGTACTGGTTTGACAAGGATAAAGATATTGTGACTAGGGAAGGACAGTTACTTCCTCCGATAAGAACCCCCGCATCCTTCATGGTTGCAAAGTATGGGTATCATACCTGTATTTGGTTGGATAACTGGGTGAAGTATACGAAAGAGGATGGGGTTTTAGCTTTCCCGGAACATGGCTCATTTAATCTGGCCATATTGAGAAACTTACGGGAGCGGATGATGTGTCTAGAGCCTCAGCCTAGGCGGACGCAATTTGAGGCATTAACTGAATGGGAAGATGAAATGCATGAACGAGAAAAGCAGAGGGGTGGAGGGAGTTACCGCTATATGTTCGGGCGAAAGTATGATCGCGAAACCCATCATGACCGGATGAGACGATGGCGAGATGCTAGTATGACTGAGGGATTGTATCCTATGAGAACAGCAGAAGAGACAGAAGGGAGAAAGTGTACAGAGAAAGAACATAATGTAGAAACCAGGAGATATGGGGCGAATGAGTCTAATGACGATGTCTTAGAGGACATGCTCTATAAAAGACCACCCCGTATAGACGAGAACCAGAGGTAGGAACAGCAGTGACCCCGATGAGAGATACCTTGCGGATTATTAAAACAGAGGGTACCACCCCTGGGTTGAAAAGCAGTTGTTCTCTGGCGGAAAGAGAAAGAGAGAGAGATAGAGAGAGAGAGAGAAAGAGAGAGAGAAAGAGAGAGAGAGAGAAAGAGAGAGAGAGAGAGAGAGAGAAAGAGAGAGAGAGAGAGAGAGAAAGAGAGATAGAAAGGGAGAATTAAATTGAGGATGAAAAGACCAGAGAACTAGCAGGAACTACCTTTGAACTGACAGAGAACATCAGAGAACTGACTAAAAATCTTGAGGCAGTTACAGTGCCTGTGACAATAGGCCCGGTTATGCCGATTTTTGACAAGCAGAGGACGGGCGAAAGTGGTTTGACAGTACCATATGTGGGCAATAGATTGATTGTTCCTCCGGAGCAGGCAGTAATGAGAGCAGAAGAAACACAGTGGAGAACGGGAGAAAATCAGTGGAGACATACCATGTGTGGAGGAGAATTGAGTGTGCAGACTAACTCAAGTTTGAACTCTGGATGTGTGGAAGGAAACAGGGGATCAATCCTAGAGCCACAAAGAGTGTCAGAACCAGGGGGTGCAGAAAAATCCGTGGGAATAACTGCTGAAGATTTGAATGATTGGCTGAAGGCTTTGCAGAGGAAAGAAAAAGAATCCCAGGGAATTGATGTAGCTAGGCTACGTATGGAAATGGAGGAGATGATTGTAGGAACAATCCCTACAGAAACGCTGAAAAATTATCAGGAAGGGGAGATTCTCTTCCTGTGTAAGAGCATCACATGGAGAGCAAAGAACATACATGACAGGTTGAAAGGAATAGCCAGTGAATTGGGAATTGACATGGACAAGGTTAAAACTTTACAAAAGACTTACCGAGTAGATTTTTCAGATAAGGACATTGAGAATCTGAACAATGCAGGCCGGACAGCACAGATTAAGGAGATGGTTGCTTTGCTGAGAAAATGGGGAGATGTGGAGAGATGGAAAGACAGATGGTACAGAAAGCGAGAGGATGGGACAGATAGAACTTACTCGACATTCCCTTTGAAAGAAAAGGAGAAAGCAGTGACAGTCTACCCTATGAGGGAGATTCCAGGAGGTGGGTATGTACATGTCCCATGGACCAGTCAGGATATCTTGTCATTTACAAATGATTTTCCTCGACTAAGGGAGAAGCCCGTCGAGTGGTATAGACAGGTCGACAGATTTGTGAAGTTGTCAAAAGTGCTGTGGATTGACCTGAATAGTCTGTTTGATATAATTGTACCAGCAGACCTGTGGGCAGAATGTAAAATAGTCATAGACTGGCCCACTAAGGAATACCCGAGAGATCCAAAGACAGGAGCTCCAGATCCGGAGGTCATGAAAAAGTACGAGCAGGTTATGGCCTTCTTGAAAAATAAGGTACCCCCCAAGGAAACAGATTGGGTTAAAATAGATCGAACACATCAAGAATTGAAAGAATCAGTCCATGCATATTATGAAAGACTAATATTAGCTTTCAAACAGTTCAGTGGAGATGAACATCTGGGTGACAAGGACCTGAGCCATTTTGTATATAGATATGTGTATGGTTTGCGGCCGGAAATCAGTGAAATGATAAGGCAGCATACCGTAGACTGGCAGAGCAAGAAGATTGATGAGATCCTGAGACATGCAAAATACTTCAGTGATGAGATTGAGGCAAAGCAGAGGAAACTAAAAGAAAAGGCAATGTGGGCACGGATGGAAGTTGCAGAAAGACAGGACGTTCAGTTGGTTGAACAAGCAAATAACCCAGGAAATAAACCCAGGTTTGGTCCAGGAAAAGGGAAAGGAAATATAGAGGAAGCCAAGAAGAAATTGCCATGCCACAACTGTGGAAAATTAGGGCACTGGAAATCCGAGTGTAAGAATCCACCGTCTACTAATGATGACAATCCATCATTGAATTCACAGGTGCAGAGTGAGGGGTGTGGTCAGCATCAGCAACAGCAGAAGGCTGCTAAGCAGCAGAATCAGGTGCCAAAACCACCCTTGCCACAGAGAAGAGGATCCCAGAAGTACAGCCAAGAGTCGGGGTTCTACGATGAAGAGCAGGTAATCAAGCCAAAACGCGCAAGCGCTGTATCTCAATACTGGCTGAAAAATGAGGGAAGTGACTCTGAGGGGGACTTCTGACGGTGACGAAGAGAGGAGGAGGAGTGCGTACTTGGCGCAACTCTAGAAATAGACCAGGCAGGGCCTTTTGTAGATGGAAAAATTAATGGTGAAAGTGTTACTTTTCTAGTTGACACAGGAGCCACGAGGTCGACTGTCAGGTCAGCTGATATAAAGAATCTTCCTTTCTCGGATGAAGCAATCCAAGTAGTTGGTGTGTCCAACACACAGATTAAAACTCATCTTACTGAACCAGTAAGGGTTAGAATAGGGAAATTTTCAGACATGCACCGATTTGTGGTGTGTGACACTAGTCCTGTGAACTTGCTAGGCAGGGATCTGCTGTGCAAGATGAATTGCACTATTTTCTGTACTCCAGATGGAATAACCTTTGAAACACCAGATGAGGATGTCCTATACAGAATGACCATGGATAACAGGGAATGTGAGACTTTGGGGACATATGCTGTATTTAATCCAGATGCATTACCCCCAGAATTGAAACAGACAGTGAAAGCAGCAGTTTGGAATTTTACTGGAGAAGATGTGGGCCTGATGAGAAATGTAGATCCAGTGAAAATTACTGTAAAAGAGGGAGTGGTTTACCCAAACATTCCGCAATACCGACTGACACCAGAAATAATTGAAGGAATAACACCCATAATTGAGAAAATGATTCAGCAGGGGGTGTTAAGGGAAATATTGAGCAGCCCATGTAACTCACCAATAATGGGACTGAAGAAACCTAATGGAAAGTTCAGAATAGTACAGGATTTGAGAAAAATTAACAAGATTGTTGTGTCATGCTGTCCCATTGTGCCAAATCCATCAGTGATTTTGTATCAGATTCCCCATGATGCAGAATGGTATACTGTAATTGATTTGTGTCATGATCTCACCTCATCATTGCCAGCGCCTTGAACTGGCCAATCAGCCTTACTTTCTTCCTTATACTTGTCCTAGTTGCTCTTTTGTCACTAATAATTACCGTCGTCTACCAACAAGTACCACTGGCAGGAATAAGATGTTGCCTAAACCTTGTGTGGCAGCACTAATAAATGCACGTTCCCTGCCCAAGCACAAATATGAGATTTCTAACTTCATTGAGGACTGTAAGCTCGATCTTCTCTTCATTACAGAAACTTGGGGTGATCTCTCTTGTGGACCTGACTTTGTCATTGCAACCCCCGAAGGATTCTCGAATATTAGATTGGACAGACCACACCCTAAAAAAGGTGGTGGACTAGCCATTATATATCGCAGCAATCTAACAGTGCGAACTGAGGCCGTCCCCATTACAAGCTGTGAAGCCATTTCTTTTACAATTTCCATTCCTCATGCCCCCCCTTTTAAAGGCACACTTATTTACCGTCCTCCAGGACCTCGCAGTCCTTTTCTTGCCAATCTACCCATTCTATTAGAACCATTGGCAGGTGAAAACCAGTACACCATCCTGGGCGATTTTAATTTTCACCTCGAATTACCGGATAACCCTGACACCGCAGCCCTTCTTTCCGAATTGGATGCAATAGGACTCCCTCAATTAGTTACCGGTCCCACACATACTGCGGGCCACCTTTTGGACGGTCTTTTCTCTAGTGATACATCACTCACGATGAAGGATGTTCTCCCTCTCACTTGGACTGATCACTTGGCCATTCTTTTTGATTTTCTTTTAAAATCTACTCCCCCCCTGGCCATAACTCCCTCACCCACTAATCAATTTAGAGCATGGAAAAGCATTGACATCCCCGCTTCTCAGTCATCATTATTAACTTCTCTGCCACCTACTGTGATTGATCCTGAATTAGGAGCCAACAATTATACCAACTGGATACAAAACACTGTCAATATGACAGTTCCCTTAAAGAAACAATCTACTAACAGGGCTTCTAAATCTTCACCCTGGTACAGTGACACTCTCAGACAGGAAAAGCAAAAATGTAGACGACAGGAACGGAGATGGAGACGAGATTACGACCCAGATCAAAAATCCTGTTACAAAGCCATGATGTTTAACTACAAGCAACTTATCATCTCGGAAAAAAGTAAATTCTATAGCACCCAAATCAATCTTGCACATGACTCTACTAAACAACTGTTTCAGGTAGTAACACGTCTCTCTGGGCAAGCAGTAACCACTCCCATCATAGCTACGCAGGAGCTCTGTGACTCCTTGGCGAATCACTTCCAAATGAAAGTGACTGATATCTTTACCCAATTCAAGGCTCACACAACCAGTACTGGACACCCGTCTTCCACTCCTAATGATCATAAGCCCCTTTCCCGGGCACGCTCCAACCCGCCTCACCCAGCCCCCCTTCGTTCCTTTCAGGAATTTACTCAGGTTCCGTTGGAACTGGTATCTCATCTTATTTCTACCACGAACTCTGGCTCACCGGAAGATCCATTTCCCCCTTCCATTCTCAAAAATTTTCCAGATATCATAGGCCCAAAACTCACAGAAAGTTTTAATGCCATGTTTTCGTCCAACATCTTTCCTTCCATCTGGAAGAAAGCGACTATCAAACCTCTTATCAAGAAGAGTTCCTTAGACCCTTCTATAGTCGCTAATTATCGCCCTATCGCCTGCCTTCCTCTTCCCGCCAAAATTGTGGAAAAGATTATGAGCATCCAAATCTCCGATTTCATAGACCAGAACAACTGTCTAGATAATTCACAATTTGGTTTCCGAAAGGGACACGGAACTGAAACCGCGCTTATTAAGGCTACTGATGAAATCAGGAGGACACTTGATGGTGGAGGATCAGCAGTGCTCATTCTGTTGGACCTGTCGGCAGCTTTTGACACGGTCGGTCACTCTATCTTGATCGACCGTGTCACAGCGGCAGGGATTACAAGTGGTGCTAAAGATCTTATTTCCTCTTTTCTCACTGATCGAGTACAATCAGTCGCCTTCGGCAATTTTAAGTCACCTCCTTTTACTCTCCCCTGTGGTGTCCCCCAGGGATCCTCGCTAAGTCCGACACTATTTAACATCTATGTGTCGGACTTGGCGAGGATCATAAAAATCCATCACCTGGCGGTAACATCCTACGCTGATGACACCCAGATTGTCTTAGCCATTAATAAAAATGGAGATGAAGTGGCGTCCAATTTTAATCAGGGAATGTTAGCAATATGTGATTGGAAGTCCACAAACTGCTTAACTCCGACAAAACGGAGGTGATGGTGTTTGGCAATCTCTCCCCAGCTTGGTCACCTACTTGGTGGCCGGCCGCTCTGGGACCACCCCCTTCCCCAGTGACTAAGGCAAGAAATTTGGGAGTTTTACTGGATACTAAACTCACTCTTATGCACCATGTTAATGCGGTAGTATCATCCTCATTTTACACCATGAGAATGATCAAAAAACTCCTACCCTATCTTCCTATGAGCATGGCCAGAACCTTGGTCAGTGCATTAGTGATATCTCGCATAGACTATTGTAATGCGCTTCTGGTCAATGCTCAGGAAGGAGTTTTAAAAAAGCTACAGTTGGTGCAGAATGCTGCGGCCAGATTGATCACGGCTACCCCCAAGTATACTTCCATCTCTGGCACTATTGAACAGCTTCATTGGTTGCCAGTGAAGAAAAGAACCAAATTTAAAGCACTTTGCATTGCGTATAAGGCAATTCACTCTCAAGGCCCTGCCTTTTTAAAGGACGCACTCTGCCCCTATAATCCTGTCAGATCCCTCCGATCTTCTACTGCCGGTCTTATGCAGGTTCCCAGGACTAGGAAGGTCTCCTGGGGAGACAGGTCCTTTATAGTGACCACTATCAAACTATGGAACAGTCTTCCAAGCCACATCAAAACCTGTATCTCTCTTCTTTCTTTCCGTAAACAGATAAAGACCTGGCTGTTTAAACAATAACTACTCATGGATTAGCATAGTGGACACTCAGCGCCGAGACACCCTCGGGTATTTGTGCACTCAACAAATTTCCTAAAATAAATAAATAAAAAATTCTTTTCAATTCCATTGCATCATGACAGCCAGCCAATATTTTCTTTTAGATTTGGAGAGCGGATTTTGGCATGGTGCCGAATTCCACAGGGGTATACAGAGAGCCCTTCAATATTTAATCAATTGCTAAAGAAATCTCTGGAAAGTCTAACAATGCCTGAAAATTCAGTCTTGGTCCAGTATATTGATGACCTGCTTGTGGCATCAAAAACCCGTGAAGCTTGTGAAGTAGACACCATTACTTTACTGAATCACTTGGCAGATGGAGGATTAAAGGTATCTCCAGCCAAATTGCAATTCTGCAAGAGAGAAGTCCAGTATCTGGGACATAACATTGAGAAAGGCCTGAGGAAAGTGACCATTGACAGGATTAAAATCATTAGAGGAATGAGAGCCCCAATGACACAAAGAGAAGTGAGAATGTTCTTGGGAATGGTGGGTTACTGTTGTCAGTGGATAAGTAACTTTTCCCTGATTGCCAAGCCATTGATTAAATTGACCAAAAGTGAGGTGAAAGACCCATTAGAACTAAACCCAGAAGAAATGGCTGCATTTAGAGAGTTAAAGGACAGACTATGTGAAGCTCCTGCTCTAGGAATGCCAGATTACGAAAAAGAATTTGAGCTGTATTGTAGTGAGAGAAATGGATGTCCACTTTCAGTGTTAATCCAGAAACATGGACGCCTGAGAAGGCCAATTGCCTACTTCTCATCAACACCTGACCCAGTAGCTGTGGGTTTACCAGGTTGCCTAAAAGCAGTAGCTGCTACCTGTAAAAGTCTGGAACAAAGTGAGGGAAGCATAATGGGATATCCTGTACGGGTATTCGTACTTCATGATGTGGCAATCCTTTTAACAAGGAGCCGGACACAGTTCATGTCTCATAGTCGGCTGACTAAATATGAGAAAGTCATTCTTGGTGCAACTAATGTGAGCCTGGAGAGATGTGTGAATGTGAATTCAGCGACACTGTTGCCTGATGCTGAATGTGTGGGAATAAGAAATGAAGTTGATCATGACTGCCTGGATGTGCTTGATAACTGTACAAAACCAAGACCAGACATAAGAGATCTACCACTGCCTGAGAGTGATCATGTGTTGTTTGTGGATGGATCTTGTTTAAGAACGGATGAAGGAACACTGAGTGCTGCATATGCTGTATGTACAGTTTCAGGAGTTGTGGAAGCATCACCTTTGAAAGGAGTTAAATCCGCTCAGGTGGCAGAATTGGTGGCACTAACAAAAGCCTGTAAAATTGGAAGAAGTGTGAGAGTGACTGTGATGACTGACAGCCAGTATGGCTTCGGAGTTGTCCATGATTTTGGCCAGCTATGGCTACAAAGAGGTTTCCTGACCTCAAGTGGAACTCCTATAAAGAATGCTGAAGTGGTTGGAAAACTGCTAGAGGCGATACAGCTGCCTAAAGAACTAGCAGTGGTAAAATGTGCTGCTCATGGTCAAGGTGATGATTTTGTCACCGTTGGGAATAAATTTGCAAATGACATAGCACAATACTGTGCAAGAAACAATCATTCCATTAACCGGAGTAAAGAAAGAGAAATATCTTCTTGTTCCTTGATGTTTACTAATGAGGTGGGAACATGGGAGGAAGTGAAACAGTTGCAGGATGAGGCAGGAGAAGAGGAAATGAAAGATTGGGTGAAAGCAGGGTGTGCACCAAGGGAAAAAGATCATGTATGGGTCTTAGGGATGGAAGACCAGTCATGCCAAATAGCATGTTGTCAACAATGGCAAGGATGTATCATAGCCAAGGACATCTGGGGAGGGATGCTATGATAAGGGCCTTTAAGCAAACCTGGTATAGTCCAAAGTTCAGGCTGATAGCAGAAAGTCTCTGTCAGAGATGTCTGATATGTCAGCAATTCAATCCTGGAAAGAAAACAGTGGTGAGGCTAGGAACAATAGGCAGAGAGGGAGGACCCTTCACAAGAATGCAGATAGACTTCATTGAAATGCCCCAAGTCAACAGATTGAGGTATGTCCTGGTGGTGGTCTGTTTGTTCTCCAGGTGGGTGGAGGCATATCCAACAAGAAGAAACGATGGGATAACAGTAGCTAAGCTACTGTTAAGAGAGTTCATCCCAAGGTACGGGTTCCCAGTAACCATTGAATCAGACAGAGGAGGACATTTTTATAATGAAATCATGGGTCTGATCTGTGAAGCATTGAGTGTACAGCAGAAGCTACATTGTGCTTACCGACCAGAAGCTTCTGGTGTGGTTGAACAAATGAATGGTACCATCAAAAACAGAATTGGCAAAATGTGCTTAGCCACAGGAATGAAATGGCCCGATGTCTTGCCTCTAGTCCTGATGACCATTAGGTCTACTCCAGACAGAACAACAGGTTTGAGTCCACATGAAATTATCATGGGACGTGCTATGAGACATGCATTTGTACCAGTCAACAAGCTGATGACTATAACTGATGACATGATTTTGGATTACTGTAAAGGCCTGGCTGACGCAGTTCATTCTGTGTTTCACCAGGTTGGAGAAGACGCCACCACACTTGAAAAGAAACCAGCCCATGATCTGAGCCCAGGGGACTGGGTAAGGATAAAAGTCCACAGAAGAAGGAATTGCCTGGTTCCAAGGTGGGGAAGGCCAAGACAAGTCATTTTGACCACAACGACTGCTGTGAAGTGTGCTGGAGTGAAAAATTGGATACATGCAAGTCACACACTGAGAGTTCCAAATCCAAGAGACGGCACTGGAAAAGAATACTTTGAAGAATCAGATTCCAGTGATGATGCAGACAGCGAGACAGTAAGAAGGAAAAAGAATCCTGAAAGTGGGGAAAGTGAGTCAAGAGAAATTTTCATCCCACCAGAAGAGGTTCTGAAAAGAACAGTGCAAACCGCAGAGGCGAGTTCAGATTCTGAAGAAGTTCCTGAGGTTCTAACTAACAGTAACCAACACAAAAAGACAGAAAGGAAAGAAAAGAACATTCCAACAGAAGTGAGACCTGAATCAAATGAGGAAATTGGACAAGTTCCACCTGAGATAAATATTGAAGAAGAAGGGACAGACAAAGACAGAGAGGGACAGATTGCGGAAAAACCCCGAGGAGGTGTAGGGAACATCAACAACAAGCTAGGTGAAGGGACAAGTAGACAGCAAGAAGATTGCGTGTCGGAGACCCGAGGAGGGACAGAAGTAGGGAAATCTCAATTGGTGGAAAAAGAGACTGTTGGAGAAAAGGAAGTTGTTGGAGAAAAGAAAGCTGTTGATGAACAAGAGGCAACTGAAACAGAGTCTGATGAAAGTGACAATGAGATACATGGAGGACGAGTTCTGAGAAAGAGAACTTGGCTTGGAGAAAGAAACAATCAAGAAGGAAGACAAAAGAGAAATGCTAGAGGAGATCTTTGGCCGAATAAGATAAAGAGACTGAGGTATAGACTGACACGAGTTAACTCTTCGAAAGCTGAACAAGTGAACGAAGTGTCAAGTCAAAATCCCACTAAAGAAGAAGAAACAAAGATACCTGAGAGAACTAAAAGAATAAGGAAACCAAACCAGAGGTACAAGTCACCGGAATGGACGTATGTGGCGCTGCCTGAACAAGGAGAAGAGGCAGACAGTCAAGGAAGTCCAGAGGAGGCTTTACTGAAAGAGGTTGCTGAAGAAGAGGCTGTAGGAACCCCGAGAGTTATCTTGTCTGACATTGGAGAAGAGACGGATGTTCAGGACCTGATACAGTTTGATGATGATGAAGAAACAGTGAAAAGTGATGAAAACCCAAATTGAGTAAAATCCAAGGAAGTCACTTGAAGAAGTAAAATTAAGAACTAATAGATTGTAATAATCTGGTGGGTACTTGCTGCCCTAAAAGGTTCGGTGGAGGAGTAGAAGAGGCTAAGTCAAAAGTCACGGTCAAATTAACAAAATGGCTAACACTGAGAATAATAAAAGTAGATGTACCTTTCTGAAAAGATGGTGCAAGATGTGCTGCTGCTGTACAGGTTTATTAATGCTGCTTTGGAGCGTGCTTGCTCTACTGATTTCTTTTAGAGTCACTATAGACACTTTAGAAGGTCATACTGAGAACAGAACTAATATAGGGAAGAGTTCACAGAAGATAGTACCAACTAGAACTAGCAATGTACATATACAAAAGGATAGGTCAATTAATGATTTTTCTAGCAATGTTTTTTCTAAATTGTTGTATGAATACGTAAAGACAATGGAAGTAAGAGATTGCTACGTTTGCATGCAATTACCTGCCTCTGTTTCGGAAGGAGTGACTTATCATCATCTTCCGGCTACGTATGGAATTTCATGTAGTGTGTTGATTAGTATATTTTATCAGTTAGGGAGATTAGATTATAATATGTCTAATATAGATAATATTCTTGGGCAATTGCCTATGAATAAAGCACTGAATCCTGCAAAATAAGCTAACACTTTAGGTGAGATTTTTTTAGAAACTAAAGAATTAACCTTAGAATATGTTTTTAGAAACAATTTAACTTGCAGTTTGAAGGGAGAAGAGAAGAATTTTCTAGACATGGTTGAGAGAAGAAGGTTGAACATGCACAAGAAAGCAGAAGGGCATAAATTGAGTGAAACAATGTGGGATATTGAGAAAGAAAAGTAGTTGAAAAATGGAGCCAGTCCAACTATGGCTATAGATGCCCCACAGAAAGGCAAACTGTGCATTACTAGGAAGAGATCCCAGTATGATTATTATTTCATAGGGACTAGTGAGTGCCATGATACATACTTTATTGCAACCGGATGGGGATTTAGAGGAGGAGAAGATCCAGTTTTCCCGGTAGTGTATTATATTTGTGGGAACAAGGCTTATTACCGTTTGCCTGACCATTGGTTTGGCACATGTTATGTTGGCCTGGTCTTTCCAAAGATTTTTCACATGGATAGAGTAGATGATGCTGAACATACTAATCCATTAACACGCTATAGAAGAGAAACATGGACAGAAATTGTAGGAGATATTTTTGGAGCTTTAATTCCAGCAGTGGGAATTTCTTTGAATGCATTTGGCATTCGGAAGCTGTCAACAGTGGTGGATCGCTTGTCGACAAGCACCGCTGGAGGCTTTCTTTTGGTTAATAAAGAAATGGTTGCTTTGCGTGCTATGGCGGTCCAAAATCGACTTGCCCTTGACATTCTTTTGGCAAAAGAGGGTGGAGTCTGTGGAATGCTGAAAGTTCAACATTGTTGCACTTACATTCCTGACGAAAGCAAAGACCTAAAAGTTTATATCAAAAATATTACTGATTTACATGAAGAATTAGTACCACTGGAAGCTGAAAGTATCTGGACTAAAATGGCTAATAATATGATTGCTATTAAGAATTTTGTAGCTAAAATAGGTAGTACCATTTTTGGTAAGATATTATTTCCATTAACGTGTGTAATTGTTGCATTGTTGATTCTTAGATTAGGGTGTATGTGTTGTAGATATAGAAGAAATAAAAAGAAGATTACAAAAGAAAATGTTAAAAGAAGACAAAAGAAACCAGAAAGAGATCCACAAGAAATAGAATTAGAAGAGCTAAGAGAAAGCATGTATATAGAAACTAAGAAAGAAGATGAGATGGAAACAGGGGTTTGAAAGGAATGAACAAGAAGATATTTTGAATTCTTCAAAAAGGGGAATTAAATTGATTTTTGGATTTTTGATTTTTGTGGTGATAAGATATCACCAAAGGGGGGATTGATGGAGCAGGGTTTTTACTTCAAAACCGAATACCTGTTTCATTTTCGCATGTTATAATTAAAAGTACTACTGATTAATTAGTAACTACTAAAAGTTTGTCGAGTCTGGTTTAATCAATCTTATTAACAGAAGAATTACACGTGGGAACGCTATTGCATGGCTAAATTAATAAATGAACTAAGTTGGTAAGCAAATTGACGAAATAGGTGTTGCTTATGTGATGTTATTGTGTTTTGCGCTTATAATTAATATGCATTAATGGCTTTTGATGTCGCAAATGGCTAGATAAATACATACACATAAGGGTATTAGCAGGGGAATAACACTGTATAATCATTTCCGTGCAGTAATTCTGTTTTATGTCTTATTTCACTTAAAGTTGACCAATGTGGCCTACCAAAAGATGGCTACCACCCGCAGCCTGCATTCGAGTTGATGGAAAATTTTGCGAGGAGGCTTCGCGCTGCCTGTGACCTTGCCCTCTCGCCAAAACTGAAAAGCCATGATCATGATGACAAACCCAGGACGGATGCCAAGAGCCTCTGAACATGATATTTGTTGCAAAACCGAATACTGAACTTATGAACTGATGATCCCACGACTGGGATACAAATTATCCAAAAGAGACATCCGTAGAAGTAACGAATTAGTTATGGAGCCCTTATTTTTCTATTCATTATTTGGAACGATCTAAGCGTGAGAAAATCTCGCACAGTATCTCAAATGTACCAAGATGACATTATTTCCGCCATTCATCCATTATGAACAATAATTGTAACATTTCAGAATGTAAATTTTTAGTATAAATATTAGTAGACTAGAGAGGTCTAGCGCCACTTCTTCCCGAACTGATGATCCGAGGTCCCGATGCTGACGGAGAGGACGGTGACTCTACATGACGGCTAGAAACTCTGATTGAATTACTGAGGACCAGTTCTGACTTAGGATCTGACATTTAGCCAGAATAGGTAAATATGAGAGAAATGAATTTGCATTTAATTGGCTTTTCTTACAATTTTAGATAAACAAATATTCTGTTTGAATCTCTGTGTCGGGTGGTTATTTTATTGTCATGTTTATTGAATTTATTTGCATATCATTTGAAATGTTTTCGCCAGATCTATAGCAACTAGTAGATGCCATTGACCTCAGGGAACATGCAGATTGGTTAGGTATCGAAAGTGTTTCTCCTTATACAGGGCACGGATAGAGTAGTAGGATGAATGTTGGTGTAATGGGCCCCACCAGCGTGTGATGTGTGTGTGCGTGTGTGACTATGAGATCACTCCGTCCGTGGAAGTAGAGGAGATTCGGAAGCTCCGATCTGCAACACTATCATTAAAGGTCGCATGCGTGATGGCAAGTTTCATCCTAGTTGCACAAAAACGCAATCTCTAGGACACTGCACGGCTTAGTTGGCAGAATTAAAAGCACTGATTCTGGCACTCGTAAATACGGATCACGAATTTCCCACACTAATCGTGTGTGATTCCTTTTACTGTGTACAGTCGTACAATGAGTACTTACAGCATTAGGAACAAAACGGGTTTAAGGACACAAAAGGTGGCACAATTAAGCACAAAATGCTATGGGAACAGGTAGCAGAGTTGAAAGCCGAGCTACCGAGGACTCACATGATCCATACACTGAGTCATCAACGTGATGGTGTTCACGTTGCAGGGAATTCTTTGGCTGATGAAGCCGCAAAGGGGGCTGTTCGCGCGGCTTCCGTAGCTGCGCTGACTCGTTCAAAAACGAGAATAGATGGAGATATTATGGTAGCTGTCATCACTTCACGCAAAGGCAGCTCAGCAGTACCTAAAAAAAATTCCACTCAAATAGTCCTACAAGTTAGATGCACAAAACATTCGATATGCTCAGACTCCTGGAGTGGGGGATAGAGTAATACTAAATATGGATCGTAGGCAAGGTTTAATACTAGCTGCACACGAGGGTTTAGGCTCTGCGCACACAGGCATTACAGCGACTATTTCTTTACTGATACAGTGCTATTGGTGGCCAAGGTTAACTAAGCAAACTAAAGACTATGGGCCATATGTAGGTAGCTAAATACCGGTCGGTAATGGCCGAAATTCGGTAAATATCCCGTTACCGACCGGTATTTAGTCAATTGAGAAGTAGGAGGCCAAAAAGGAGGTTTCGGTAAATATGAATCGGTAAATACCGATTCATATTTACCGAATTCTAAATTACCGATTCATATTTACCGAATACATATTTTCCGATTCGGTAAATATGAAGTGGTAAAACGAGAAAAGAGATGTAGGTAAATTCGGTATTTAAGAAATCCATGAAATTCGGTATTTAAGAGTCGGTAATTAACACAGATTGAAAGCAGGTGGTAATCAGCAACAGTGCATATAAGCAATCCCAAAATGCAACAGCGTGGACACCATGGCTGCTCTGTATGTGATTGCAAGGCGGCTACGTCTACAGGCAGCAGGTCTGAGGATTTGGAGACGGGAGGAACTCATTTACAGACAGCGCATCACACTCTTTCAACAGACTGAGGCTGAGATACATGAAAGGTGCAGGCTACACCCACAAACCATCATGGACCTGATAAGGGACCTGCACCCACTCCTGGACCAGCCAACAACAAGGGCGCATGCCATACCACCACATGTGCAGGTTCTCTGTAGCCTACATCGACTTGCATCTGGCAGTTACCAGGGGGTGATAGCTGCGGTAGGTGGGGTATCCCAGAGTTGCCTGTCCCGTTTCTTCAGGAAGTTCCTGGATGCCATGATGCAGAGAATGCAACACTACATCAGCTTCCCAAACACACAGGCTGAACTGCAGAAAACCAAGACAGACTTTTACCAGATGGCACAGTTCCCGCATGTCATAGGCTGTATTGATGGCACACACATTCCAATCTGCCCACCAGCAGCCACTGAGCACATCTACAGGAACAGAAAGTCCACCCACTCCATTAATGTGCAGGTAATCTGCGATGCAGGCAACATAATCACTGATATCGTGGCTAAGTTTCCTGGGAGCACCCACGACTCCTACATCTTCCAGAACAGTGGGATCTACACACGCCTGGTTGCCGGAGAATTTGGAGAAGGATACCTGCTAGGTAATACACTGTGACGCTCCCTAATACTGATTGCAAATGATTGTGTATTGAGGCATGTGACTAATGCTACTCTCTTACTCACCTAGGCGACAGTGCATATGCCGTGCGGTCATTCATCCTCACTCCCTACCTGCACCCATCAACCCTTAGTGAGAGACGATATAATGTGGCACACAAATCAACACGCAATGTGGTGGAGCGCACGTTTGGACTATTGAAAAGCAGGTTCCGCTGCCTCCACAAAAGCGGAGGCGCACGCCAGTACTCACCCATCATCTGCTGCAAAATCATTGCCACTTGTGCAATGATGCACAACCTTGCCACGAAGAGAGGTACAGAGGTGGAGCTAACTGATTATGTGGACAATGATGATGAGTCTGCACAGCCAGAGGCCAATGCAGCTGGAGTGGCAACAGCAACAGATGGGAGAGAGAGATGGGCAGAGATCACATGCAACTATTTCTGAGTAATAAGGGGACACAGCCAGTAGTTGGATGGCATGACGTAGTTTAATTATGCGGCACTACGCCACAACACAAAGAAAAACCTGTGCTCTCAATATTGTGCAATAACCAGTTGCAAATCAAGGGTTACTTCACCCAAATGTCTCATACTATACTGGGCAACATTAGTGTCTGCGCCCACGCACTACAGTGCGGGATGCCATTGATTGTGCATCCTCGCTAGTGGCAGCCCCATGCCGCCTGCTGCTCCTTCGTGTATCTGGGACAGGGGGGTATTGCTGCTCCTGCTGGTGGTTTCTACGCTGTCCACAGCATCCCCAGCACCAGTTGTGGCTGACTGGCTTGTCAGTAGCACTTCCAGTGCACTGGTGACCCTCACCATCCCCCTTGAGACGTCATTGCTGCAGTGCGTCAGGCCCTCCTGCATTGCCACAGAGCGCCTGCAGAGCAGCGAAGTGCCAGTTGCCAGCCGGTTGACTGCCCGTGTATGATTGTCTCTTCTCTGTCGTTCCCGGCGCCGTGCAGCTCTGTCTGCATCAAACTTACTGCACAGCAGCATGACGGACTGGGACATGTCCCGCATGCCCGCAGCCATCTCACTCATTCCCTCAGCCATAGCGCTGATACCCCTGTCCATATTTACAAATGTATCTTGGAGTCCCCGCATTTGCCGCTGCACTGACATCATTGCCCTTGCCTGTAGGCGCTGTAACTTTACCTTGGTGGCCTCCAGCCCCGAGAACACTCCATGGCTCTCACCCTGTGGTGGTGGACTCTGCACCCGAGCCCTGCGGCGACGTCTGGCACCTGTGTGTGCTCCCTCAGAGGCGGAGGGCACACTGGCATGGCTGCCATCCAGGGGCACAGTGGATGGTTCAGGCCCCCTGCAGTCTTCGGATGAGGACTCCGACACTTGCAACCTGGAAGCAGCACGCCTCCTCGACCTGAGCAATGCAGGCGGTGATGATGCCGGTGACTCCAGCATGAGTGGCGATGCTGGCTGTGGTGGTGATGCTGGCTGTGGTGGTGATGCTGGCTGTGGTGGTGAGGCTGCATGTGGTGCTGATCTCTGGCCAGAACTGTTGGTGGCCTTCCCTGAGCTGTCTTTCCGGTGTGCCCTCTCTCCCGTCTCATGTGCAGTCCTGCGCAATGTATCTATCGTCTGTGGACAGAAATGCAACATCAGCTCAGTGTACCTGAAGCCCTGCATTGCTAGCATCACAATACAATTCTGAAACACTCTCACATTGTCCTCTGCCTGCTTTTCGCTAATGTGTGTAACATGCCTTGTTGTTCTGTGCTATTCAGTTCATGGTTGGGGTTTCCCGGACTACATCTCCCATAATGCATTGCTAGTATGCACTAACACATGGACTGGAGTGGGATACTCATTGCCCACTTGGGGAGTTGGGATAGGGGTAGGGGGGGCCACATTCCTGTGCATGCGTCTTACCTTGTTTGGTGGCGGCTCTGGCAGAGCTGTCGGCATCCCCAATCCCCACGACACTCTCGGGCTCTATTGTGGACTCCACCAGCTCCTCCAGTTCTGTAAGGGCAGGTGCCCTGTTCCTTCCCCCTCCTGTCCGGCTGGCCTCCTTCTGCAGTTCCCCAATCTTCCTCTTGGTGACGATGCGTAGGTCATACCACTGCTTTTTCAGCACGTCTATGTCCCTGGGGGTCACTCCGATTGCATTCACCTGCGCCTGGATTCCCAGCCAGATTTTCCTCTTCTCCGACTCAGGCACTTGCAGGGACTGCTTTCCAAACAGCTTCTGGTGCTGCTTGACCACCTCCTCCACTAGTACCTGCAGTTCCTTTGGGCTACATTTTTGTTTCCTCCTCCTTTCCCCTCCATCTCTCTCTGTCTCCTGGCTGGACATTGTCAGTTTGAGGCTCACAATCAGGCACTGGCTCCCTTGCTCTGCTCTGCACTCCCAGCCTCTCCAGAGTCTGTTGATTGTGTGCACCTGCCTGGTTGTGGCCACTTCCTGGTTGGGTGGGGTTGGCCTTGCACTGGATTGGCTGATTCATCAAGTGATGTATATTTGAATTACCGATTCGGTAAACTCCGATTCGGTATTTACCGATTCGGTAAATACCACCTCGGTATTTACCGATTCGGTAAATACCGAATCCTGATTACACCCGGTATTTTGGATTCGGTATTCATTTACCGAATTTTACCGAATCGGTAATTTTTTCCGATTGTTTACCTACATACTATTTACCGATTCATAATTACCGATTCGGTAAAATTCGGTATTTATGAATCGGTATATTGTATGTTACCTACATATGGCCCTATGTCTTGAGATGCGACATCTGCCAGCAGATGAAAGGCTCCACCGTTGCACACCCGGCACAGACACCATTATTAAAATCAGACAAACCTCTCGCATGTGTGTACTTGGACCACTGAGGCCCCTTACAAATGGATGGGGCTTACAAATATATTATGGTTGCAGTGGATTCCTGCTCGAGATTCCTATTTGTATGGCCTCAGTGCTCAGTGCTTGGCTGACGCTCGAACTGTTATAAAAGATTTGCGAGTCTGTATCGGCACATACGCAGTTAGCACGTTACATTTGACCTGCGTTTAGCTCTCGGGCTTACAAAGAGGTCATGGAAGGAATGGGCGTAGCATTGTGCTTCTCATCTCCGTACCATCCCAAGAGAAAAGAACGGGACTAAAAGCAATCTTTAACAGCTAGGGTAATAGTCAAGGGCGGTGGTCGGTTCGCACACCTTTATGGGGTACAACGGGCATTAAATACCAGCCAAGAAACTCTCTACGGGTTGTCACGCCATATGAAGTCCTCTGTGGGACATGAATGTGGGTACCTGTTCTTGATTGTGAAGGCGCCGATATCCATGATCGTTTAGCTGTTTTACAGGATCTAAATGAATCCAAGGCAAAACACAGCAATGTCCATCTAAAGCAGACCGCCACTGAGGAAGTCAAGACCTGTCTGGATCCCAAAAGTCAGGGATCTGGTCAGAGAGAAAATTGTGGACAAAAAGGAATTTGGACCTTCATACAGAAAACCTGTACCTGTCCTTGCAGTACACGGAACAGAACTGTGCTGCTCCCGCCTCTTGCCGGAAAAAAGGAGAAAAGATTTGTCTCAATCGACTTAATCAAACCACACTATGTGGCCGATACTAAACAGTAGGCCTAGTGGACTCCACTGTAGCAGACGCTCTCCTCTAGCTACAATCCAAGAAGTTCAAACAGAAAGACTCATCACGTTTGAAGAGCCACCTGTAAGGAATGAAGGGCTAAGCAACAATGTTATGGAACTTGTTCCACTTGAATCAGACATTCAAATTCAAAATGAAAATCAGAATAATTCACAAGTTGCAATTAGACCTAATGCAGATGTCTACATGATGAACATGCATCGTCGAGAGGAAAATAACGTTTCAACTACTCCCGATGCGACTCCTACAATTGATCAAACTGATTCTGGCTTTTTCATTAACTTTGATACGTTTTCTCTGGATCCAAGCGAGCCGGAAACGACACCAGCCAAAACACTATTCAAGCAACATTCAAGCAACAATTAAAGAACTTTCTTCACTCTCTTCAAAAGACATACCTGGTATCACCTTGGATTGAACTCTGGGTAATTTCTGGGAGATTGTTTTTTCTTTTCGGGCTACGCTTAGTATTGACTTTTAGTATGCTTATCAATGGACACTATCTTCAACAAAGTTCCACAGCCCAAAAGGTCAACATCCTACTGAAGCCACATACATCATCACATTGTGAACAAATAGACTTGTCATCTGTGTACATTACAGCAGTTCCTATACCGGATGGTATAGTATGGGACAAGGTTGATTTTAACATATTCGGCCCGACCGAACTTCTAAAAATTAATCATGTTTTTAAAATCTCATTAAGTGATTTCATTACCTCCAGTACATTTTCTGATGATTGGGACACTGAAACAGTAAATAACATGCTGTCTGATTTATAGAAAACTGCTGCATTTTCTAATAATGAAATGTTTTAGGGTTCATCAGACTATGACAAATTGTACTGTTACCAACATTATGGTCATCATTTCCTGCACAAATCCATTTCAGCTAGGAATGTTTTTGAATACCATCAGTGGGAACATTGCCCAACACCACCAAAAAGTAGTTCACAAGCGTTTGCATAGAACTTTTCATACTTTTCAGGGTTTAACAGAGCAGATCCAGCCTCATTTTACAATAAAGTTGCACCAACATCAGCACTGAACATTATGTTGACAAACACTAAACAGATTTACTCTGCTTCCTTTTTGGCCCTATTGTCTGAACAGGGTTTCAACCTATGGAAAGACGAAATTGACTCAAAATCAAGTTGGGGTTCAAGGGACTGGCAAGTCCAGGGTACAGAGGCACTATTTAGAGCATGCCTCATTCCACATCAGATGACCTTTTTAAATGATACTGTGCAACAGACATCCTCTCATGGACTAGGCAAGATAAAGGACCTGAACACTCCAAGGTTTCCTACACCAACGCAGGGGTGGGAGAATTCTTCTACAACAGAAGGGGCAACAGTTGATGACATACTAAAGTACAATAGATCAGACCCAAATTGGAAGGAGTGGGTGGTTTGGCCCTTAGACACAAACACGTCATAAACGGTTCCTGAACATTACCAAGGGACTCAGGATAGGCCAGACCCACATTATGTACAGAGAGAACATCCAGGGGTAGTGACATCCTATAGTGTTGGGAAGTTGTGCCTAGAGTGGCTAGAAACCTCAACGCTTGTAGAAGTGAAACAACACTTATCTTTACTCTCACAAGACATGGATCTTAGGGACTTTTTACTAGGACCTAGGAAACAACGTAAAAAACGTTTAATATATGCAGGCAGTTATGCTGCCTATAATGAAAACTGGAAGATTTCCCAACAAGAAGCCGCAGAGAGAATGGGAAATAGACCGTATAAGCTTAGAAAAAGCTTTTGCTGTTCTGGATAATGGGTTAACAACTTTGACCTTCAGGATATATTCATTGCGCAACATTGTATCTTCTGCTATTGACATACTGGAACAGGATTTAGCCATATTACAACACGGCCAATCACAGTTACGTTCTATTATGTTATTGAGATGGACGCTGCAATCTTTGCGTGCAGGTCTTGTGCCTTGGCGTTTTATAAACAGGAGGTCTCTGTTTTCAGAATACAATCTACCTGATACACTGATAGAAATGGCACTAAGGGGAGGTAAATATACAATGCTGCAAATTGAAAAACTGGATAGGCTACCATTCACAGTGGCTGAATTACCATCAACAGAATGGTTAATTCATAGCCAAATCACTCTCCCGGTCACGACCTTTCAGTTTCACTATTGCCTTGAGCAAAAGCAGGCAGGCAGATATGAAAAATTGGGTAATGAATACATTAAGAAATCCTGGGATTTACCATATAGATTTCGATGCCGGAGTGGGGATCAGGAAGTGTTTCTTAGTGGTATAAACTGCAAGAATGCTTTACGAGGTTCTCTCATGTGCCAAGATATCGTTTTGCACGGAGCTTGTAATGGTTCAATAGCAAATCTGTCTTGCCACATGAAAGAAACTCCAGCTGCTGTGATCACGCCAGCGTTTGAGTTACTTTCGAATGGGAGTTACTTGATGCAGCATGATCAGGGTTGTTGTGGGATGCACCTGGGCATTGCCTATCTAGTCACTGTGAACACCAGGGTTACTTGCTGTATGCAAGTATTGTTTCCTCCGACAAATACAGTCAGGGAGGCGCCACTATGGCCTTCACTGAATGTTTCTTTTATACAGTTTGATGCTTTGAGCATAATGAAAGCCATGCTTTTACAGCAGACTGTGCCCTTGACCTCCGCTTGAGAAACCTTTGAACTTCAAGTTGCAAGGACCTCGACAGAGATACAGACGTTAATACGTACTAAATGCCCCCGACATTTCGTAGAAATGGTAGGTTGTATCGTCAATATGTCAGATATGAGCGGCATTATACACCTATTTAAGACCATAGGGTCAGGATTCCTTAGCACCTTCCAAACAATCCTCGGAGTTATTCCTAACTTTATACACTCCGTATTTGGAAGCATTTTCGTGGGTCTACCTCTGATTCTGCTCACAATAGCTGGAATCCTGATTTTCGTTTACCTGCTACGCAATGGATGGACCATCCGCCAGCGGGATTGCAAAAGCTCTCCTGGAGAGATATTACCGTGAGCGCATGGTTCAACATCTGGGTGAATCTCGCCTTTGAGAACTAAGTGCTTCTTGGTTCCTATCGTTCAGACCAGTCTTCGAAGACTGCATGGTACCTGTTTTCCCGATGCCTGTTTTGCGGAGAAGAATGCGAATTGGACATCTGTCTGACACCTCTAATGGAGACGCCGGCGGACTTAGACTCCAGGCTGGAACCACTGCGGTCCCATGCTCGACTCTGTCCTCAGCGTATTCCCATCTTGACAAATGTATTCCTCGAGGATCCGCAGTTGCCCTTTTCGACTGAATTGGATATCAGCTCCAGCATTGGCACCGAGATATCGAATTCAGCACCGGCTGCCTCCCAACAGCTGTTGGCAGCGCAGAATTTCATCTATGCACCCTTAACGTGCTATGCAAGGTATTACAATGTTTGTCCCCTTCGGCAGCAGGCAGCGATAATGTTATGTCTCCAAGCCAGGACATGTAACCTGAATCTGGCTCACCGTGTGCTGGGAACAAATCAGTTTTATTTTCCCCTTTTTCTCAAAAGAACTTTTTTAAATTGACCCTTTCCATAACATGGCCTTCTAAGTACGCTTGCAGTAGTTTAGCTTTTCTGATCGAACTCATTTAGAAGTGTGATTTGCGGAACTTTACAACAAAAGTCAAACTTTAACAAAGAACATTTTTTTTCCTCGGTTTGTAAACTGTTTTTAAATGATTTTTTAACATTTTTAGAAACATTTTAAATTACTTATTGATAATTTTATGCACTGACACCGTTATAAATGTGTATCTCAATTGTGTATTATTATTGTTTAGTAATAGGTGGAGTGGATGTTATATTTCATATCGGTACCCTAATATATGTCCAGGGAACATCGTACACTTTCCCTACATCATCTCCCCTTCATTTCATATGAACGAGCCTTATAAGGACAGAACGCCTTATAGGGACATAGCGCATTATAAGGACTGATGCCTTCTAAGGAATAAACCTTTTACCTAGTTCTGTGCCGAGGGTGGGTTTTTCCCAATCGATATTGCTAAGACATCATCCTTAGCACATATGACTAATTTATGAGAACACTGTCCATGGGGAATACTTCACCTCTCCTATCTACGCACAAGGTTTAATACCCAACGTCATGCTCATACTGAACAATGGCTAACACCCGCACATGGACTGTATAAATAGAACACCTCTTGCTATCAGTAGGCAGGAGGGAACCGAGACTTCAAGGCCGACACACTGACCAGAGACGCTGCAGCTCCGACATGCAATTGCTCCAGCTGACAGTGGTCTGACTATCCCTTGCGGGGTGTCCAACTCAAGTCCAGGACGAAGTACCACACTCTCGCTATTCCAGGAAATGGGGTTCGCACCTACTCACATTCTAGGTACACTTAGGTACATCTAGACAGGCACCATAGGAGTATGCACTATATTTTATAAATGTATTTTATATTCATGTATATGTTCATGACTATTGCAAAATGGTAGAACTGTACTATTCCTTTTTATTCACTGTACTGCTGATTCTATATCTCTGCTACTGTGTAACAACAGATGTAGCATCGCATATATTTTACATGAGAAGAACAACGGTACAATAAATTCTTATTGTAAACCCACCCGACTGTTTCTTCTGTGTATCTCTCTGAGAGAAAACGAGCAAGCACGAGTGGCTGGGTGAAAAGAAGTATATTGTTTCCACGAGTCTGAGGAATCAGGGTTTATTGTATTCTTAGGTTGCCAAAAACTAATCTCTCTGATAGAAGGAGATTCTAGTGGCACTGTGAGCTAGCTAATGCAAAAACAAGGCTAACATACTCGGCGGGGGTGTACAGAGGCAGTCTGCCACCAGACCCACAGTGTATGTTATCCAACAAAAGCGCAGGTCCTGCATGAAGAGTACTATAGGAACTACACTACAAGAGGAATCCTAACCCATGGAGACTATGAAAAAACACAGGAGTTAATCTGATATTCCTTCAAATTAGTTTGGTCTGTATTTACATCTTCCGATTTGCCCTCCACACTGCTGCACCATGGCACAGGTGGGCTAATATTCCTTAAGACTTTAAAGCCATGTATTTTGGGTTTGTAAGCACAGTAGACCTGAGGCATAGGGACCCTGGGAGGCTGGGTCTGCTAAAGATGTCATGGCTGGTGCTAGAACACACCCAGATCAGCATTAAGAGGGTGCATCCTTCTATTGGTCGTACCCAGGCAGCCTACTGGACAGTGCAGTTCAGTGGCAAGAAAAAATGCCAGTGCTGGCTTTCTGCGGGATGTTTCTGTATGTTGAAGGTTGCCATTATTTCTAGCACTGCTACATATATAACTAAATGCAGTTTTCTTTAAGGTAAAGTGCATACAGCAGTCTTTCCAGCAAGCATCAGCAGCTCATTCTGTACACCAAGAAGTGAAACAAGCATTTGCAATGCAATAGGTCTCGCATTTTAGAAACTTTGAGCTATTGTTATTGTAAATAACAATGCCTTTTATTATTGCTGGTTTTTTAAACATAAATAAATGGCATTGTCATTTACAATGCAGATGGGTCAAAATCTTTCAATTGAGAGCCCTACTGCATTGCAAATGCATGTTTACTTTTCCCACGAGGATGCAGAGAGTACCCCATATCTTTATGTGCGCTTGAGACTAATTTTGCTATACTATTCACCTCACCACAGCAGTAAGAAAATTGCCCTTCCCATTAGAATTTGCAGGGAGGTTTGAGAGGTCTCTCCTTACATATACAGCTGACACACTCGCAAGGGCAGGGGACAAGCAGAAGTGGGGTTTGAGCAGCCTTTAGAATGAGGATCTGAAGCTTGTTTAGGACGGTCTCCAAAAACAGTTTAAAAATGCAATTCGTTAGCTAAGAGTGAACTTTTTCTTGAGTTTTACCTCCTCTTTTCAGTTTGTGGTTTTATTTGGGGCAAAATTCTACAAACTTTGTGACGTTCACTGAGATTGCAAAGTTTGCAAAAAACTTCACAAAGTAGTAAGGAAAATCTTCTCAAATATTCACAGCACTAGCGAAACCTAGTGAGTACTTGTGACAGACACCATCTGTTAAAGGCTGGAACTTAGGCCTTTGGGGGTGGGGGGGAGAACAGCACGAGAACCAATGATTTTGGTGAGCCATGGGGAAGAGGAAGGGATACAGGGCTGATATATGTGTTTAAGGTTTGATGAGAGTCTGCATGGTGCCTGTAAGTCTGTCTCGGTGGGACCACCCTCACGCGGACAGCAGGCCGCAAGACCCCTGTCGCCTGTGTCCTTATATATAGCAAATGCACTGAATACATGCTTACATACATCTCACACGGTGGTATAAATACTGCATCTGTGCTGTGCAATCCTAACATAGCTCCTGAAGTGTTAAAACAAGCAGGGAAGCACTAGCTATTGACAGCTGTTCATTACAGCATTAGTTAATCTTTCTCGGTGCTGGGTACGAGGCCAGCACCCATGCAGCAGCTACTAGCACAGATCAGAATGTGTCTGCCAGGGGCTGTAAGCCAAGGAAGTGGCAGCAGCCTGCTGGGCGAACCCCAGCACAGGGCGTGGGGTGGGGGGAAGAGAGGGGAGTGGTGAGCCTGAGGGGAGAGGGAGAGTCGGAGGGTAGAGGGAGAGTAAAGAGGTGTGGGGTAGGACGTTAAGAGGGAGCAAGGGTGTGGCTAACGCGCCAAACAAGATGGCCGCGTAGCTGAAGAGCTCCGCTACGTCGATCCAGACAAGTTCTCAGTTTGGGAGGAATTCCTTCACTGCTGGCAACATGGGCGCTGGAATCCGATCCCTTACATCGCGGTGAGCTTTCAAACAGCTTTTCATGCTGTTTTCATCGTTTTTGGAGCATGTCTGACGGCGAGACTCGGTCCGCGTTTTCATGGCCGCCATTTTGTCTCTCTGCTCATTGAGCACATTGTACCTCAAAATGTTACCTTCTGTATCAGAATAATGAGGTTGGGATACGCGCTACAACCTTGTTGACTGAGGGTTGCTTTTAATTTGTTAATTTTTGTGTGTGCTCCAGGGGTGGCGTCTTCATTCAGGCGTCAGTATGCAATTAGTGAGTAGCACTTCCCATATGGGTTGTGTCCCCCTTGGGCACTACTGTAGGACAGTTTATCGTTTTTTCCTTCTTAAAATGAACAAGCTTTAAGGTGCAGTTGTATGTATTTATTCTTCATACATTTTTTTTCCATTTGTTTTCAATTCATGAAAAAAGGACTATAGTTATCCAATGCATTTCGGGTTGTTCAAAAGTACCCTTCATCAGGGATTAGTCCTAGGATTAATATTGAATAATGTCATGAGTACTAATCATTCATTTTGTTTTAAACAACACTGAGTATTTAACATCATACATGCATGCCAAGGAATCAATCAAAAAAACTTCATTGGTACAAATCATGGTCTCATATGATCATTTTTAACAAAGCTCGGTGTGAAAATTAAAGTGAGACTTTCCAATTATTACGTAATGGTGATAAGACGTTGGTGGCCGGTATTAAAAGAGAACGCTTTTGGGTTTGAGTACAGAAGGCAACTTTAAATGCATGCGGGGTGAACAATACGCTTAAAATGCTTTGGTTGTGCACGTGAGTGGGTTAAAGGGATTTGAACCAGCGGGGTGAAAATAGTCGTGAGCGCGGCTGGGCTAAATGTTCAATAAAGAAATAAAGAAATAAATTGTGCTCGAGTGACAGTTGTGCTTAAAACAAACGCGGTAAAAAGCAGGTAGCAGTTGAAATTGATTTGCTCGCGTTAGTGAACAAACATCGACCGATGTTGTTGAATGCTCATACCTTTCTTAGTTTCGGTCATCTGATGTGCCGCTTAAGCAGGGTTTCACATATTAGCGGTGCGAACGAAGTTAACGCTTGTGCTTTTCAGGTTGCAATCATTCGGTGTACCGCTTAGCTAATGGTTGATTACTTTGTAAGCATTTCGCGCAGTGTTAGTTTTTACGTGGTGTGAATAAAGTTAAAAATCAACATAGGACTATGTAGAGATTAGGAAAAAGGTGTAAACCAGGGTGGCCATTTTGTAATGAACATGTGCGTAAGAATACACAGTTAAAGCATGCTTGTGGACCTGTAAAAAAATGTGAACTCGATTTATAAGTAACAAGATAATTCGATTTGTTCATTCATCCCATAAGGGTCGGTGCTGTCCAATCTTTTGATCCAATAATTCTCACGTTGAAGTAAATGTTTCTTGTGGTCTTGGCCTTCTTTTGGTGTAACCACTTCGAGGATTAAGAATTTAAGTTGACTGATGTGGTGGTTGTTTGCAGTAAAATGGTTAGCCACAGTTGACCTGATGTTTTTGGTACGAATGTTTGATTTGTGTTCATTGATTCTGGTCTTAATTTTTCTTTCAGTTTTTCCCACGTAGACTATGCCACATGGGCATTTTAGTAGATAAACCACGTTCATCGTGTCACATGTGGCTGTGACCTTAAGTTTGATGTTGTAACTAGGGGTGGGCGGAATTTGCGGAATTAACCTCCGCAAATTATCGCGAGATTGCAGAAAATCTCCGCAAACACGCCGGAAATATCGCGAAGATGCGGAAGTTTTTTGCCGCCTGTTCGCGGTATTTTTTGCGTGTTCGCGGGTCGCCAACTTACCCATGCGGTCGCTCACGGGCGCGGCCATCTTGTTTTCACTTGTCCCGCCCTCTGGCGTTGTTTACTTCCTGTTCCGGGTCGCGCAATGCATGTTCGCGGTCGATATTTCCTGTTCGCGATCGCTTTTACTTGATCGCGTTGCTTTTTGCTTGCTCAGGGAGAAAATATCGCGCGAACTTGCGCACGTGGTCGCAACGGGCGCGGCCATCTTGTTTTCCACTCTATTGCATGGTTCTGGGGCCTGATTTTCAATCCTCCCTAAATCTTTTCAATCCTTTGTTTATAGCCACTTTTTTCGGATCTTTATTACTTATTATTTCTCTAACTATTTTCCTGCCTCTATATTTTTGGTTTTTGTGTACCTTTTTTTTTGTTTTTTAGCTACTTTTTCTCTTTGTATTGCCTGCTATTTATTTCCTTTACTCCTTTATTTATTTTACCTTTTCTTTCCCGCCCCGTCCCCAGAACCATGTCCAAGGGCAGGGCTGTTCGCCGGCGCAGCCAGAGCCGCGACCGCCTTCCTTGCGGAAGGCGGCGCCCACAAGGGGTGCATGCACGGGCCTTATTTGGGGAGGCGGAGTTGGCTGCACTAATTTTCTTTGTGCAGCGCCACCTCCCCTCAACCCTGGCAGCAGGTGGCAGGCCTGGGTCCGGGTACGGCCTCCGGGAGCGTCGGCAGCGGTGGGGGAAGGTGCGCCGGGCAGTGTCTCGCATCTCTGGGGTCCGGCGCACCCAGGCACAGCTGACGCACCGGTGGTCCGACATCCTGGACCGTGAGCAGGACCTGCTGGACCTGCTAGGAGTGGAGGTCCCGGGGCTTGGTGAGTACCTATTTAATTATTACAACTTTGTGTCTGTTCTTCTGCTCTATGTTATATATTGCGAATATCTTTTTTTCCTTCCAACCAGATAGAATGTTGCTGCTTGCAATACATTCCAGGTTAATAATGTTTAAAAGTCTTCTGTGATTATGACACAGGTGCTCTTCTGCGCTACTACTAATCTTACTTGTTTGCAGCTTTGCGTTTGCGCTTGCTTAGCGTGATTCTTTACGAGTTTATTTTAGAGAAATTAAGTTACGTAATGCTACAGTGACTCATGTCCACTCCTTACTTTGTCCTGTCACTAATAGATAGGGGCGGATTGATACATAGGTTTAGGTACTTTGTATGAGCTTCTAATTGGTTAGTGGTATGCGTGATGCCCCCTCACTCAGTTACGTGACGTGCTGCTAGTACGCCAGTCTTTAGAACCTTTCTAGTTTGTTCAATGAGTGGAGGTAGGCTTTGCAGTTACTTAGCAGTAGCAGATGAGCATCAATCAAACCAAAATTGTGTATATACAAAAAATGTAGTCATGTTAATGTGTCCTCCATGATTGGATCATACACATTGTTGAGGAATACAGTCGAAATGCATACTTAATGTACAATTGGCATGCCTGGAATAGGTGGGCTAGGTTGGGTGGTAGGTTGTACTAATACTTAGGCTTACTTGTAACTTAGTTTTCTGGAATCAGAATGGAAGAATGGATTACTGTTGATAAATAGTAACTTAAGTAGTCGAACTGCGAATCCCCCGATATTACATGTTGACCAGATGAGATCGGTCAATGTAGTTATTGCAATTGTTTACATAAGTGTTTTTTGACCGTTGTTGAAAAAAATTGTATTTGCTTAAGTTGACACCATCCATCAATGTTTGTCTTTCTTATATCTTTCCTGTTCATCAGCACCCAGGGGCAGACGGGCAGGGACTGGGCAGTCGGCGGGACAGGAACACCACGAGGAGGACACCGCTGAGGGCTCCTCTGCTGGCCCCAGTAAGTCTTCTTGTTTTTAATAATATTTCTTATTCCATAACTTTTACTGCCCCATTTCTCCCGAACTATAGTGTGTTTCCAAATGCTATTTTTTACCACCAATTATCCTTCGATCTGTACGGTTTCAAAAAGCTTATCCCTGCCTCCGCTATGATGACTGAGTACTACTACATACTATCAGTCTGTCTGTCTGTACTGTAGTAGCTAGTCTTGCCCAGTGCCACTCTTTGTGAAAGGTTGTAATATAAAACTCATATTCACCAGTAGCTCGTACAATCCGTTGGGTCGTTGTCTTGTACTACTTTTTACTCTTGTTGATGTTTAGGCTTTGAAAATTCACAGCAACAGCCCTACCAGATTTCTTAATATTTTGATATGATACCCTATAGGACATACAACTGTTGTAGGGATCTTGCACATACATTTGCACCAGAAAATAGGATGTTGGTGATGGTAGGTTGGACCTTCCTTGCACACCTCAATCAGAAATTCCGCACCCACCACAATTCCACTGCTTGACTATAGTACTGTCTTGTCATACCTATTAGGTCTCGGAACCCTCCCCCCAAGACAACCAACAAGTAGACAACCCAGAACATTAACACACCCAACCTCTGTCGTGGAAGCAATTCACATGCACACCCTTACTTTAATTTGCTCAATCGTGTAAGTTAGTCCACTCCACACCAAATACCACAAAGTCTATGTAAGTTTAAAATTTTTATTTCAATTTGAGAAGGTCTGTACACTGTTATCTTAGCAGCACCAACCGGCAAATCAATAACATTAAAACAAAATACATTGTTACACTAATACAGTTGGGAATTAAATCATGATAACTGAAGTGGTGGAAGGCAGCACCACCATCCCATAGCAATTTAGTTTATATACATTTATAAATGAAGATGTGAGTGAAGGGACCCCTCACCTCAGAAGAACCTAGTACTGGTAGTTGGTGCATCGTTCAGAAGCTCTGGTTCGTAGAAGCGAATCTTGCGTCTGTAATGCGAAAAAAGGAAATGGTGTGCGTTAGTATATTGCAACTTGCAAGCATTTCTCAGCCGTGCCAAAAAGTGTAGCATCTATGGATAAGCAATATGGACTAACAGTAACAGTAGTACACCAGTTCTTCCTAAAAAAGTGGCTTGTTAATGTTTGTTGACCGCCTGTACGCAGCGCGTAGACTAGACAGTAGCAGTGTGAGGCAGGTCATGTGGGCTCAAAGGTGTCTTAAGAAGCTGCAAGGTAAAGGTAACGTCACATGTGCATGGCTAGGGCTAATCAAGCAAATGCTACAATGATCATATAACTTAGTGTCTACTCTACTACTACCTGATTTGTACTAGTGATTTATGTTAGTATTAACTCATTTTTCAACCTTGCTACTGATCAATAGGGGGGAGGTGTATATGTTGCCTAATAAATGTGTAATGTTTTCTAGGCGCACTACCGACCACCATTGCTGGGGCCAGCGAAGGCGACGCAGAGGGCGAGGATGCGGCAGTTGCAGATAGCAACGGAGGGGGAGTGGCAGCACCAGTGGCAGGCGGTGGTAAGTTAGATTCATAATCTTTAACTATTGTTGAACTTGACAGCACACTCACTGCAAAGGTGTACTGTATGTATATGTATACTGTAAAGTTGTGAATTAGGGCCCCATTAGGATGGTGGGCGTATTGCCCCCGCCGGGCTGGCTGGAATTCACTGCCGTCACAGCAGGGGCAAACCTCCCGCCATCCCTGTAGAAAATATTCAGACATGTCTAGGCGGAAAAGGGTTCAATATGGCGGTGGTGTCTCTCTCACCACACCGGCAGCCATATAATCTGCATTTTGGAATGCCTTTGCGTGGCGGCATTCCCGTCCGCCACGGAAAGGCATGCACACATTGCAGAGTATGCTTGGGGGCCCCCATGGAGGGTACCTACCGATGCTATGGTACCCCCCGACTTTCAAAGCAAAACGTGACAGGCTCCGTGCGAGGCCCGTCATGTTGTGCTTGGAAAAGCAGCACAACATTTTAGCATTGCTTTCAGCAAAGCCAACCAGAATTTAAATTTAAAATAACAGGGTGCGCCCGCCACTGTGCCGGGCGCATCATCCTAATTAATTGTCCCCACGGGACCCCCACCCTTTTTAGCAGTCGGATGGCGGGCGGACAAAGTCCGCCCGCTATCCGATGTCGTAAGTAAGTATGAGTTCTTGGGGACGTTTGAAGAGTAAACTAGAAGACTAGAATTCCCTTTAATTGGTATAGGACTAGGAGCCAGAGTATTGAGTAACCAATGGCCTCATCTATCTGATTTCAACTCCGCTTTGAAAGTTTTATGGAGAAGAGCACCTGGTGCACTGTTCAACTAAAAAGTGTAAGACAGGTGGAAGGAAGAAGGACGGGCGACATTTAAAATGTTATGTACTACTGTGCTTTATTTTATAGTGCTACTCTACCATGCCACTATGTGTATAAATAATTACCTTGTCCTACTGTTTTATTAAGACTATATTTTACAATTGTCTTGTTTTTTTCTTTTTGATACACAGCTACTCCGAAAATCAACCGGAAGGAGTTGGCCGCCAAGGCACGGCGCCGGAAGCTGGAGGCAATCCAGCAGGAATACCGGCGGCTGGTGGTCCTAGCCGAGGAGGAGGAGGAGAGTGCAGCAGCAATTGAAGCCTCCTCCAGTGCCCCGGGCCCCAGCCACCGCCCTCCAGCGGTACGGCGCCACCGTCTGGCGGCTGCCCGCCGCCACCGTGCCATCTCCGGTGCCCCCCCCCACTGTGGTTGCAACTGCCGCGGCCTTAGACGCCGCGTCGCCCATTTAGAGGACCAGATTCGTGTCCTCCTCCAGTCCCGCCCCACCAGTTAGTCCCTGTCACTGCCCCTTTTTTAATTCCTGTTTGTTTCCTCACTCGTTTGGGCGTTCTCTATTTCTATGGACAGTCGTTGGGGTTAGGGAGGGGGGTGGGTCAGCTTTTGTGGGTTTAGTTTATTTGTTAGGGTCAATTAAATATATTTTTCTATGTTACATGCAATGTTGTTAATGTTTTGTAGGTGGGGTAACTGTTTTACATCACACTGTTTCTTTGCTGGTGCATGGCCGCCCATAGCGTGTGTTTGATTTCAATAATTTGCTGACTGTATAAGACACAAACAGATAGATGCGACACACCTCACTCATTGACTGGTCCTACTATGCATTCTTTGGAGTGGTGTTTGAAACTGACATCATTGACAACATGTCCATTATTGATTCTGCCTCCCCCAAACTTCTCTCTTACCGGTGCTTGATGTTTATGTCCAACTGTGGCACAGCACTGGCTGCATGGTGAAGATGGTTTCCTTTTTCATACATGCCATGATTGGGGTGGTGGTGGTAGTATAGTAGTAGTATACACTGGCAGGGTAGCAGCATTTCCAAAAAAAGAAAAGGAGATAGTCAATCGCCTTTGAGAGACTGTTAGAGGAGTAGTTGAATGAAGTACATCACAGAATTTACCGAGCAACAATTATATGCTCAAATATTTGACAAAAAAAATGAATGCTGGATATTATGAGGATAGCCTACTAGACAGAGTTACAAACTATAGTTTTGTCGACTTGGCTATGCCTACAGTCTAACAGTTAGTGCTGTATATGAGGAATGACAACAAACAAATCAAATCAATGCCGGCAATTCATGCTGAGGTATATGTTCCTTTGTTAAATAAAATAACCTGTGAAATATCCTACTCATGGGTGGGCAAGCAGAAGAAGATCATCGCTCTGCATTGAAATTGAAGTAGTGTTGCTTTCACCACATCCGCCCCAGCAAGTGTGTGATTAAGTATTGGTGTACATTTAATTTAGTTACACCTCGACAATAAGTCACACAGCCCGGGGGAAGAGGGTTAGGGTCCGTTGATTGGATGGGAAGGGGGATTTTGGGAAAGGTTTGACATAGAAAAACAGTATGCATACATAGACAAACAAACGACAATCATTGAAGACTACCATACCATATCCATTCCATATGTTAAGGTATAAAAAAGGAAATGCATGCATGATGAGACCCGGATTACATACACTTCTATTTCTTGTTCTGTTCCGGCCTTAAAACTTTAACAGATAGCAAATAGAAATTTTAAATATTGGTAGTGAAGAATCGTAAACACAGAGCAAACGTAATGATGATTGAGAATAACAACTCCAAGAACACACTGTTGTAAAGAATGTATACAAGATATTAATCAAATTATTTAAAAGAAGTGAAAAGTGGATACTGTTACTGTCTTATCCTGGTCAAAAATGTGGACTGGTTTTTTGCATCTCGGCATTCCTCTTGCTCCTCTCGTCCATCAATCTTGGGTGTGTCGCCTCACCACTCGCCACTGCCCGGCTGGAATAAAAAGGTGATTGATTGGTAAGGTAATTAATATGCATTGTAATGTTTTACAAAGTTTTGGACAAGGCCCGGCCTGTAATTTTAGATTGAAAACCAAAGGGGATATTCAGAAAGAAAGTGAAAACAAATGCACAATTGATGGTGTAGTGCAACAAGAACACTTTCCGAGGTGGCATGTATGCATATGCATCATCTCTACTGTAGTCTGTTTCCAGCATAGACCTTCAACAGTAACAGGAGAGATCAGGCCCACAGTGCTTACCATTAGCACATCCTACGTTAACACTTTAGAGTCCTTTTTTTTTTTCTCTCAAAGAGTTGGACAAACGCAAAGCACATTATCCATTCCAGACATAGCATTTTACAGTTAAAGTTAGTAAAATCAATGCACTGCAGTCATCCCACCGCTACACTCTATTCAACTTCTACACAGACATTTGGGTGTGCTGTGGTTGTGGTTCACGTGTTTACCTTTAGGCTTTTCCGTTTTATGCCACTCATGAAACATCCTCCTGACTTCATCATCAGCTCTGATACTTCTACTGACTGAAGATCGGCCTGCAGTACAAGTGTAATTTTTAGAACACAACAAGAGTAGAAATATAAATATTACTGACTTGAGTCATTCTTTATTGTGTACAGAAAGATAGATTAACACTAGTACACTTTGACATCATTCACTTTGTGCACAACAAACAACGCAAACACAAAGATCAATAGCTCAGAGTCAGGTGTCCAATGCATGCCATTAATTATCATCATTTATTACCTGTTACTTCTCATCTTAAGTTAACGGGCCGTCTCTTTCGCCATCATCATGACGGACGGTGCTGTTTAAGTCACAGTCATTTGCATTGCGCAGCAGATTGAGTGAGTCCCCTTCCTGTATTGAATTAAAAGCAATGTATCACCAAGATGCAGGAGAAGTACACATTTCTTGTTTGCCAGAAGAGGAAAATTAGTAATTACTAGTGTGTTCTGTAGAAAGTTGATTAGTGGCAGTGCACAATTACATCAATTCATGCGAAACACACCACAAAATCTACATCATTCAGTCTGCTATTCTGCGGCCAATGCATGGCATCAATCATTACCTGTTGCATCTCATCTCGTTAACGCTGCAGGCCGTCTCTTTCGCCATCATCATGATGGACGGTGCTGTTAAGTCACAGTCATTTGCATTGCGCAGATTGAGTGAGTGCCCTTCCTGTATTGAATTAAAAGCAATGTATCACCAAGATGCAGGAGAGAAGTACACATTTCTTGTTTGCCAGAAGAGGAAAATTAGTAATTACTAGTGTGTTCTGTAGAAAGTTGATTAGTGGCAGTGCACAATTACATCAATTCATTCATGCGCAACACACACAACAAAATCTACATCACTCAGTCTGCTTTTCTGCGGACAATGCATGGCATCAATCATTACCTGTTGCATCTTATTTTCAGTTAATGGCCAGTCTCTCTCGGCTCTGAAGGAGGATAGCTATAGAAGTCATCAGATTCATGGTCCACTTGTTTTGGAAGGACGAGGAAAGTTTGAATTTGTTGTTACCATCATCCAATCATCATTCATGAGGGAAATGGAATTGACCAGGAGATGCAGTATGATCGAGCGGAGGAGCTGGATTCTGAGGACTGTAGTGTCAAATGGCAGACACCTGAAACTTGTATCTTAAATTAGAAGATTAGAAGACGGTGATAATGCATTGGTTGCGATTCACAAGTTTATAACCGGAACAACAGACACAAACAAAGGGGGAAAAAAGGGAGGAAGACAGTAAGTGCGAGCCTAATTGTCAGGGAAGTATAGCTCGTCCTCAAACTCTGGGGGATCGTCCAGTAGTAGGTAATCATCTGACACAATACTTCCGTCACCTGAGCCGCTGTCCTCATCTTCCTCTGTTGATTCATGCATTGTGTAATTCGGTGGTATGAAGTGCTGATTCAATAATTGTTAACCTCTCCACGTTTTTGGGAGATAGACTGGTCCTTCTCAAGGTTACAATGGAACCAGCAGCACTGAAAACACGTTCGGAAGAGACACTTGCGACAGGGCAAGCCAGATAGCTTATTGCCAGCCTGCTGAGCTGTGGCCATTCAGACCTTTTCCTATACCAATACTGCACTGGGTTTTGATCAACGTACACCTCTGTTGGGTCGTCCAGATAGGCCTGGACCATCCGCTCAATGTTCAGGGTTGCTGCTGGTAAGCTTTTGTGCTGTTTTTTCTGTGCATCAGCACTGTGCTTACGGCCCATCTTTACATACCAATCTGATAATGATTGTACTCGGCTGAATGATCCAGTTATTGTTTTTGTAGTCGATGGTGATGGTGAGTGTTGCGATTGTGAGCCAACCGCACTGCCCTCAGCCGACGAAGTTGCACTTGATTCTGCATGGCCTGCTTCAGTATCAGTACTTGTTGTGGGTTGATGTGGCGGGCTTTTAATTAGCAGCCCTTCGTTTTCAAACTTGATGGCTGCTTCAGCTATACAACTTTTGTAGCGGGCAACATCAGTGTCGGAAAAAGAAAGGAATAGTCCTAATTTTGCACGTGGATCCAGAATTGTGGCACAAATGTAATGGTCTTGTGACAAAATTTTATTTTGTATCCTTACATTTTCTGATAAGCGCCTGGATAAGCTCTCCACCAAGTCATGGGCTTGCCTTCTGTCCTCTACACCTTTGTAGGATTCAGACACATTATTCAGCTCATGCTCTAGCATTTGCAACAATGGGATCGCTTGGCCCATTGTACAGTCCTCCTTGCTGACTTCACGTGTGAAGACCTCAAAAGGAGACAGCATCTCAGTCAGGCATTGAATTAGGGTCCATTGCTCCCTCTGAAGGGTCATGCCTTTAACACTAGCATCACTGCTTCTGTACCAGACATAATCATTGAGTGACCTGTGCTGTTCGTACAGACGATCAAGCATGTAATACGTTGAGTTCCAACGTGTTGCCACCTCCTGGATGAGTGCCTTGACTGGCACCCTACGCTCACGTTGGAGGATCCTCAGCTGCTTCCGAGCTTTAAAAGAATGGCTGAAATGAGTGCATATTCTTCGGCAGATGGACAGTAAATTGCTTACTATGGGTTCTTTTTTCAGAAAGTCTTGCACTATAATGTTTATGCAGTGTGCCAAACACGGAACCCTGAAATAGGAACCAAGTTCCATGGCCTTAAGTACATTACTGCCATTGTCTGTGGCAACAAAACCAATACCAAGCCCTCTGGGCTGCAGCCATTCCAAAACCTTGGTGCGAAACTCTTCTAAAATGTTTTCAGCCGTATGAGATTTCTCCATGGCGAACATGGCTACAGTTGCATGTTTCCGAGTACCTTCAAAAATCGCAGCTGTGTCAACAACACCTCGTGCAGATAGTTGATCTTTAACCCCCACAAAAGAGATCCAGTGTGCAGTGATACACATGTAATCTGTGGCTTGGCAACTGGTCCACATGTCTGTTGTCAGGTGGATATTGTGCACAGCACTCTTCTGCAAAGCTTGTCCAACCAATTCCAGCACATCATGATGTAGTGCCGGAACAGCAATTCTTGCGAAATAGGACCGGCTTGGAACTTTCCATTTCGGGCAGATGGCAGACACAAATTCAAGGAAACCCACCCCTTCCACAAATGAAAAAGGAAGAAGGTCCAGCGCTAACATTTTAGCCAGCTTCGCATTGTACAATCGTGCCGTTGGGTGGTTGCGTTGGAACTGCCCCTCCAACCTAAACATGCTGTCAATGGTAGGCTGGCTTACTTTCCTTAGTGGTGCCATTAACCCACTAAGGCTCAACGACACAGATTGTCTCATTGAGGTACTCGCCGCCGGTCGCCTTGGTGTCTCACCCACACTCTGAGTATGGCTCTTACTGCGGTGCCACTCTGATGTTACTGAGGAGGATGTGGGCGTTACCACTGCAGTGACTGCACTACTGGAGACAGGGCTAGAAATGCCTCCCTGTTCTTCACCTGCCACCACAATAATATCGCTCCCTGATTCCTGACCAACTTCAAAGGGTTTAGTTTTCCTACTTTCTTTTAACTTAAGTAGGTGATCCTCCCACACAATAGTGTGGTGTATTCTGAGATGACTTGCTTGTCCTCCGGGACCATAGTTTGTACCAAGCTTACCACGCCGAACACCTTGCCGACAAATTGCGCATATAGCAATGTTCTCCTCCTTGGCGCTAACAGAAAAGAAGTCCCAAACTGGGGAGGAGAACTTTCTGGCACTGCTGGATGTGCCACTTTCAACACCAGATGAACTTGAGGGGGTCCTTGAAAATATGTGACCCTGTCCACCTACACTGTGACTTTTACTACCACTTCCTACTGAGGTGGTTGAGCTGGATGTAGGTCCCTGCCGGGCCTTGGAAAATATGGCAGCTGGAGGTAGTGGTGGTGTAACCTGTGTTGGTGAGATCCGTGCTGCATCCCACTCAGTAGCAGCCTTTCTGGATAGGGTTAGAATGTCGGTCTCCAATCCCTTTGGGGCGGGAGTAATGTGCGTGATGACTGGCTCGTCTTCATCAACATCATCACCCCCCTCTTCTACATCTACCTCCATAACTCTAAGTTTTTCTGGGACCTTCCTTTTCAGAAGCAATGTCTTGTGGCGTACTTCACTCTCAGACCGAGCTGGTGGGACCCAAGTGTCATCACGATCATCAGAAGCGGGGCTTGAAGAAGAAGATGATGGACTAAGCCTCCTTTTCCTTGCTGGTGGTCTGGAAGACAATAGATGTTCTGAAACAGTGGTTTGACTTCGCTCCGCTTTGTCTGCAGGAAGCTCGATTTCCTGAAATGCCCCTACGTCAGGAGAAACAACTACTATGGTGGGCTGTTGTGGCGGCTGCTGCTGTTCTGGTTGCGGCGGCTGCTGCTGCTGTTCTGGTTGCGGCGGCTGCTGCTGGTCTGGTTGCGGCGGCTGCTGCTGTTCTGGTTGCGGCGGCTGCTGCTGCTGTTCTGGTTGCGCCGGCTGCTGCTGCTGTTCTGGTTGCGCCGGCTGCTGCTGCTGTTCTGGTTGCGCCGGCTGCTGCTGCTGTTCTGGTTGCGCCGGCTGCTGCTGCTGTTCTGGTTGCGCCGGCTGCTGCTGCTGTTCTGGTTGCGCCGGCTGCTGCTGCTGTTCTGGTTGCGCCGGCTGCTGCTGCTGTTCTTGTTGCGGCGGCTGCACACTGATCTGCTGAGTTTGCACCTGCGTTGAACTTGATTGTGTACTACTTTGCGGTAATGACATTTCTTCAACATCGCTGCCCGTTAGTAGACTGGCTACCTCTGCGACAGTAAAGCCCTTGGGCCTAGGTTGGTGGGGTTGCTGGACCGCTGTGCTGCTCCCAGCTTGGTTCCCGGACAACGCTTTGGTGCCAAAAAAAACCTTGGCCGGCACACCACCAGTCGTGGTTAATGGCACTTCCTTTTTCTGTTCCTTCTTCTCACCAGCAACTTTCTTGGTACTGGACCTGGTACCTTTCTTTGGGGCCATCTTATTCCGACGTCAGGCAGGAGGCAGATGCACAACAAGTTCTGGTCACACGTGGGCGTGATGCGCAGCAGGACTTCTGTCTGGCTGGCAGTACAACGGGTAGCCAGGTGATGCCGATGACACCTCCTACTCTGTCTTTTGTGCACCTAAAAGCAAAGAAGACAGGAGAAGAACATCAGTGAAATGTTGCATTTGTTTTTGTGGTTCAGTTACTTAGTACTGTACTAGTGCAAACAAAAGATAGTCTAGCCATTTATGAATTTTTTTTAACTAGAGCTATGTTATACTACTAGTACTGTGTACAGCCACACTACACTCTCAGGAAGGTGATGTCTAAAAATTCAACAGATCACATAGAAAACACTTGATCAATAAAGCTGTGGCTACCTGCTCTGGTAGCAGTGGATGAAAGCAGGCCTGCTGGCAGACAAGGCCAGGCAAGCTTGCAGGCCTAGGCCTCAAAATGGCCACCAGCCACATGGCGAGCCCCAACAACATCAGCAAGGCCACCCCAAAATACACACTTCCCCAACTCAATCCAATGCCATCCATGCCCAAAATGATGTCTAAAATCAACAGAACACACAGAAAACAGTAGATTACTAAAGCTGTGGCTACCTGCTCTGGTAGCAGTGGATGAAAGCAGGCCTGCTGGCAGACAAGGCCAGGCAAGCTTGCAGGCCTAGGCCTCAAAATGGCCACCAGCCACATGGAGAGCCCCAACAACATCAGCAAGGCCACCCCAAAATACACACTTCCCCAACTCAATCCAATGGCATCCATGCCCAAAATGATGTCTAAAATCAACAGAACACACAGAAAACAGTAGATTACTAAAGCTGTGGCTACCTGCTCTGGTAGCAGTGGATGAAAGCAGGCCTGCTGGCAGACAAGGCCAGGCAAGCTTGCAGGCCTAGGCCTCAAAATGGCCACCAGCCACATGGCGAGCCCCAACAACATCAGCAAGGCCACCCCAAAATACACACTTCCCCAACTCAATCCAATGCCATCCATGCCCAAAATGATGTCTAAAATCAACAGAACACACAGAAAACAGTAGATTACTAAAGCTGTGGCTACCTGCTCTGGTAGCAGTGGATGAAAGCAGGCCTGCTGGCAGACAAGGCCAGGCAAGCTTGCAGGCCTAGGCCTCAAAATGGCCACCAGCCACATGGAGAGCCCCAACAACATCAGCAAGGCCACCCCAAAATACACACTTCCCCAACTCAATCCAATGGCATCCATGCCCAAAATGATGTCTAAAATCAACAGAACACACAGAAAACAGTAGATTACTAAAGCTGTGGCTACCTGCTCTGGTAGCAGTGGATGAAAGCAGGCCTGCTGGCAGACAAGGCCAGGCAAGCTTGCAGGCCTAGGCCTCAAAATGGCCACCAGCCACATGGCGAGCCCCAACAACATCAGCAAGGCCACCCCAAAATACACACTTCCCCAACTCAATCCAATGCCATCCATGCCCAAAATGATGTCTAAAATCAACAGAACACACAGAAAACAGTAGATTACTAAAGCTGTGGCTACCTGCTCTGGTAGCAGTGGATGAAAGCAGGCCTGCTGGCAGACAAGGCCAGGCAAGCTTGCAGGCCTAGGCCTCAAAATGGCCACCAGCCACATGGAGAGCCCCAACAACATCAGCAAGGCCACCCCAAAATACACACTTCCCCAACTCAATCCAATGGCATCCATGCCCAAAATGATGTCTAAAATCAACAGAACACACAGAAAACAGTAGATTACTAAAGCTGTGGCTACCTGCTCTGGTAGCAGTGGATGAAAGCAGGCCTGCTGGCAGACAAGGCCAGGCAAGCTTGCAGGCCTAGGCCTCAAAATGGCCACCAGCCACATGGCGAGCCCCAACAACATCAGCAAGGCCACCCCAAAATACACACTTCCCCAACTCAATCCAATGCCATCCATGCCCAAAATGATGTCTAAAATCAACAGAACACACAGAAAACAGTAGATTACTAAAGCTGTGGCTACGTGCTCTGGTAGCAGTGGATGAAAGCAGGCCTGCTGGCAGACAAGGCCAGGCAAGCTTGCAGGCCTAGGCCTCAAAATGGCCACCAGCCACATGTCCAGGCCCAACAACATCAGCAAGGCCACCCCAAAAAACACACTTCCCCAACTCAATCCAATGCCATCCATGCCCTAAATGTGATTGAAAATGAAATATATTCAAAAAACAAAAGGAACAGTTGCTTCATCATGCACACACACACCCATGAGGCCATGCCCATGGCTAGCTCGGGCCTACTACTACAACCCACAAAATTAAAATAAATTAAAAAAAAAAAAAGGAATGATGATAATTAATTATCAAAAATAAATTGTAGTTACACAACAACTGCAATGCCCACAATCAAACACAACAACCACTTACTTGTAAAATATCCTATTCCAAAAATCCTGAAATCCAATTGCAATGATGCAGCAGACAAAAAGAGAGATCTTTCCAGCTCCAAATCCAAAGGCAGAATGAGCAGGAGATGGACAAAGCACTGGGAGGAGCCTGCTGGACAGGAACAGGAAGTTGGAGAATCTGTGTCACTTCCTCCCTCTCTCCACTTTGTAAAAAAAAAATGACTCCTGGAGTCCTTGCACAAAAAAGGAAAGCCAAATGTGAATGTAAGGAGTTCTTTTCATCCAAAATCAGTATTTGCAGATGGTTTCATGCTGCTAGAGCCGATATTCCTCTCCAAATTGTAAATTTTACATTGTTGAGTTCTCCAGCTTCACATTACTTCCGCCGGCGTGTCGAAAACGATATGATCGCGTTCTCTTCTTTGTCCCTGTCGCGTTGGATATGACGTGTTCGCGGTCTCTTTCTCCTGTTCGCGTTCGATTTCATGTGCCCGCGTCCTCATTCTCTGGCTCGCGATGTAGAATGACATGTTCGAGATCTCAATCTTCTCATACTCGCGCGGTGCATGATCGCGAGAAGAAAGACCTGATCGCGCGACAAATGACGTGATCGCGTGAAAAATGACTTGAATGCGGCCGCGAACTCTCGCGAGACAGCGCAAAATGGCTACCAAAATCCAACATCTCGTGGAGAACGCGACCGGGTCAAGAAAACTTGTCGGAGAACGCAGGGATTCAGGTAAGGCGATCGCGCGCGCGCGAGAATGTATTGTTTTACAGCGCGAGCAAGAAAAAAATTATCGCTAAGCTGCGGAATGCGGAAATTTTGACATTTTCGCGCTTTCCGCGGAACGCGAGAATGCCAAAATATCGCAACTTCCGCGAACGGAACGGAATTTTGGCCCAGGCCTAGTTGTAACCCTTTCTTGGGTGTGTTATGTTGGTTCCGGGAATGATGTTGTGGCAATTGTTACAGTTTTTGCACTCAATTGTTCCTTTGTATGTTTGTGTGTCTTCAATCATCTTATGTTTTAACATTTCGCCCAAGTTCTTGCTCCTGGTGTATGCAAAGATTGGTAAGTTTTTAAAGAGATCTTTGAAATCCGGTTCAATCATTAACATTGACCAGTGACGTTTAATGATTCGTTTAACTCTGGAGCTGGCCATGGAAAATTTAGACACCATCGTGATGCGATTTTCTTTGATCGTTGTGGTTTTGGATAGTAGTTGTTGTCTGTTTCTCTGTGAGCATCTTTTTTGTGCTTCGTCGAGTACTTGTTTGGGGTAACCTCTTTGTTGAAAGCGTTCCTTTACTTCATCTAATCTGGCGATTGATGTTTGTGGGTCAGATACAATTCGTTTAGCTCGTAACATTTGTGAGTAGGGTAAATGCCTTTTTAAGGATTCCTGATGAAAGCTTGCATAGTGTAAAGTGTTGTTTCGGTCTGTTGGTTTCCTGTAAATGTCTGTTGTAAAGACGTTGTTAGTCAAATTTATTAATACATCCAAGAATGTGATTTGTTGTTTTTGCACATCATGTGTGAATTGTATTCTGTTGTCTATGTAATTTAGGTTGTTTAGTGCTTCCATTAATGTGATTTCAGTGCCACTCCATAATATAAAGATGTCATCAATATACCTCAAGAACAGTTTGCAGTTTTTTTGCCATAGATCCTTGTTTAGAATGTGGTCCTGTTCGAATTTGTCCATGAAGAGGTTCGCATACGCCGGGGCGGCGCAATTTCCCATGGAAGTGCCTGTTGTCTGTAAAAACCATTGGTTTTTCCAAGTGAAGTAGCTTTGGTATAACGTAAAGTGCAGTAATTCCATTAGGAAGACTTGCATTTCTAAGTTTATTTCTGACTGTAATAGTGCCATTTCTACTGCTTCTATGCCTAAGTTATGGGGTATTGAGGTGTACAGTGCCTTTACATCTATAGTGCACATGAGTAGTGTTTCTTCTTGGTCAAGATTGAGGTTGTGTAGTTTGTTCAAGAAGTCTGTTGTATCTTTCACGAATGATTGGATTTTGAATACAAGTGGTTGTAAATATTTGTCAATGAATTGTCCAACCGGTTCATGCAAGCTTCCTTTGGTCGAAACTATTGGCCTGAATGGTGGATTTAACAAGTCTTTATGTATTTTTGGAACCATGTAAATGGTGGGGCTTCTTGGATAATCTTTAATCAGGAACCTTTTAGTCCTATCGTTAATGACTCCTTTTTCAAAGGCTTGATTCACAAGTGATTTGAATGTAGTTTTATAGTTTTCGGTGGGATTAGTGTCCATTTTGATGTGTGTTGTTTCATCAAGGAGGTGTTTGGTTACTTCTTTTTCATATTGACTCGTGTTGAGTATAACGAGGGCTCCCCCTTTGTCAGCCTTTTGGCATATGATGTTAGGATTGTTGGAAATGCTTTTTATGATGCCAAGTTCTTTTTGAGTGAGGTTGGTTTTTTTGCTTTTTTTTTGCTAGGTTGAGTTTGGTTAGGTCTTGTTTTACCAGGTTTTCAAACATATCCAGAGTTTTATGGCTGATGGGTGCCATATATGTGCTTGGAGGTGATAATCCTTTGAGTTGGTCGGGTTCAGTTGATATTTGTGGTGTTAGAATATTTTCAAAATAATTTAAAAAAGCTTACTTCAAGTTCCAGGTGGTTGGTATTGTTTGTGTGGACATATGATGTCCCTTTTTGTAATGTTTGTAATTCCGTTTTACTGAATATTTGATCAGAGATGTTGATGACCAAGTTCACGTCATTGGTTATTTCTTGCCCTTGTCTTTCTTTCCACCCGCTGTGGATCTTGTGTATGGTGTTTCCTTGTCTCTTCCTTTGGCTCCTCCTGGGTCGCCTTTTTGAGAATGGCCTTCCTCTAAAAAAGATTGTCCTGATGTATGAGCTTGTGCTTCTGTTTGTAATGGTCTTTGTTCTGGGATTTGTTCTGATTCCGTAGATGATGTTGTTTGTTTGGATCTAGTTGGGGTTCTTGTGATATCACTGTCTGAAGATGACGTGTCAGTATTTTGTGAATATGGTTTGTTTTGTCGTCTTTTGGCATAGATTTCGGCCCAACTGTAAACTTCTCCAAGTTTGTAGTCCACCGTATCCCGGCGGAACTTCCGTATTTTCCTTTCGTTTATTTCTTGAGAATGTTTGGTAAGTTGTTCATTAATGTCCTCTAGAACTTTCGACCATTCTTCTGTGGACATTGAATTGGTGAGTTCATTGGTGACGGTGACTATTTCTTTGGATAGCTCCTCAAGTATTGTAGATAGTTCCTCTATAATCAGTAAAATTAAATCTAATGAACATTTATTGAGGATCGCATACCAGCGGTACTTGAATTTTTGAGTATTTTTACAGAGAGATGGTTTTAATGGTATTCTTAATCCTCGTGGTATCCGTTGTGCTCGATGGTATTTAATGAGAGTGCTTGCATGTAATCTTTGGTTTATCTCACGTTTCGATAAGTAAATGAGTTGTCGTATGTTTTGTTGTTTACTTCGGTTGTTGGTGGCTTGTGATGTTTTCTTATGTATTAGTGAATAAATCCTAGATGCTTCGTCCTCTTTGAAAGCGAAAGTTTCTGCTCGTAGATCCGTCATGTTAGATATTTCGTCGTAAGCCATGCTGTTTGTGGGGTGTGCTGCGTATCGTAGGAATGAAAGGTTTGTATGATAATGAGGTTGGGATACGCGCTACAACCTTGTTGACTGAGGGTTGCTTTTAATTTGTTAATTTTTGTGTGTGCTCCAGGGGTGGCGTCTTCATTCAGGCGTCAGTATGCAATTAGTGAGTAGCACTTCCCATATGGGTTGTGTCCCCCTTGGGCACTACTGTAGGACAGTTTATCGTTTTTTCCTTCTTAAAATGAACAAGCTTTAAGGTGCAGTTGTATGTATTTATTCTTCATACATTTTTTTTCCATTTGTTTTCAATTCATGAAAAAAGGACTATAGTTATCCAATGCATTTCGGGTTGTTCAAAAGTACCCTTCATCAGGGATTAGTCCTAGGATTAATTTTGAATAATGTCATGAGTACTAATCATTCATTTTGTTTTAAACAACACTAAGTATTTAACATCATACATGCATGCCAAGGAATCAATCAAAAAAACTTCATTGGTACAAATCATGGTCTCATATGATCATTTTTAACAAAGCTCGGTGTGAAAATTAAAGTGAGACTTTCCAATTATTACGTAATGGTGATAAGACGTTGGTGGCCGGTATTAAAAGAGAACGCTTTTGGGTTTGAGTACAGAAGGCAACTTTAAATGCATGCGGGGTGAACAATACGCTTAAAATGCTTTGGTTGTGCACGTGAGTGGGTTAAAGGGATTTGAACCAGCGGGGTGAAAATAGTCGTGAGCGCGGCTGGGCTAAATGTTCAATAAAGAAATAAAGAAAAAAATTGTGCTCAAGTGACAGTTATGCTTAAAACAAACGCGGTAAAAAGCAGGTAGCAGTTGAAATTGATTTGCTCGCGTTAGTGAACAAACATCGACCGATGTTGTTGAATGCTCATACCTTTCTTAGTTTCGGTCATCTGATGTGCCGCTTAAGCAGGGTTTCACATATTAGCGGTGCGAACGAAGTTAACGCTTGTGCTTTTCAGGTTGCAATCATTCGCTTAGCTAATGGTTGATTACTTTGTAAGCATTTCGCGCAGTGTTAGTTTTTACGTGGTGTGAATAAAGTTAAAAATCAACATAGGACTATGTAGAGATTAGGAAAAAGGTGTAAACCGGGGTGGCCATTTTGTAATGAACATGTGCGTAAGAATACACAGTTAAAGCATGCTTGTGGACCTGTAAAAAAATGTGAACTCGATTTATAAGTAACAAGATCATTCGATTCGTTCATTCATCCCATAAGGGTCGGTGCTGTCCAATCTTTTGATCCAATAATTCTCACGTTGAAGTAAATGTTTCTTGTGGTCTTGGCCTTCTTTTGGTGTAACCACTTCGAGGATTAAGAATTTAAGTTGACTGATGTGGTGGTTGTTTGCAGTAAAATGGTTGGCCACAGTTGACCTGATGTTTTTGGTACGAATGTTTGATTTGTGTTCATTGATTCTGGTCTTAATTTTCCTTCTGTATCAGCTCATAGCCTCTGTATTACTATTTGAGCCTTTGTTTTTGGGTAACTAAATTTTTTCTTCTTGTTCTGGAGACAATGTTGTTGTTCCTTTGACTTTCCTGGCATATATTGGAGCTGTTTTCTTTACTATGTTGCAGGGTGGCAACCATTTTGTCTCCTGCCTGTTTTTTCTTTATGAGGTGAATACTTAACCTCTTCATGGTGGTTTTTCCTGGCTTTTGTCTCATATTGCCTATCATTGAAGGAATCTGGATTTTGCAGGCTGCAACTAGTAATTAATTATTTTGCAATTAATTCTTTATGGATTTTAATTATTGACCACAAGAGTTTAGTGTCAACCACTGAATACCATCGCACTTTTTATGGGGAGGCTGAGGAATCTTAAGCTTACTGCGTCTTCTAAAGTTCCTACGCGTTCAGATTCCAAATTCCAACTGTACTGAAATGGAGGACCTCCCCTCTCAGAAACCTGATAATTCTTCAGGCACCATACCAAAAGCGCAGTTCTCAAGTAAATTACCTGCAATCTCTACCAAAAGACCTACAAAAGATCGTCCTTCTCCAGAAAAATCCTCCCCGTTAGCCATGAATGTTATTCTTGAGGAGATTCGAGCTCTGAAACCCTTCATAGAAGAAACTAATAAAACTTGACAATTTGTGCACGATAAATGGTCTTTGGACTCACGAGTGCTCATTGTGGAACAGCGAACAGAGTCTCTTGAAACTTCGTGCTCACTCATCTCATCTCTGGAGTCTGAAGTGATTCTTCCTAAAAAGCAGGCGGAAGACTTGGAAAACAGGAACCATAGGAACAATCTCAGACTTTATGGCCTTCCTGAAAATATTGAAGGCTCCAACCCAACCGCGTTTTTTCAATCCTTTCTGCCCAAGCTCCTGGATTCACCTCCTACTACTTCTCTCAACATACAAAGGGCTCACAGACTTGGACCGAATATTTCTTTGAAACCTCGTGGTGTCATCATGCTTTTTCTGCAATACACTGACCTTCAAGTCCTATCAGCTGTCAAGACCAAGAAACACATTTTTTGGGAAAGTTACAGTCTCTCTTTTCTCAAGATGTAGCTAAAATCACAGCAGATTCGTCCTCAATTACGTTCAATCAACACCAGATATGGTCTTCTTCATCCATGTCTCTTCAAGGTTATGTATAAAGACAAGTCTACAACATTTGATGACCCTGTGGTGCTACAAGAATTCCTGGAGCTAATACTATGGATACTTTGAGACCTTCATGACCATCATCTGTACCTCGTGTTATGTAGATGTTTTTCTTTTTTCTGGTTCCAAGTTTTATACAGTGAATATTGTTTTGCTTATTCTTTGTATGCCTATATAATGTTGGCTCTCTAACGTTATTCCCTTTTGCTTTTCCTACTAATTTCTTTTATCTCACTCACAGGTGTTTTACTTTAATAATTTTTGTTACCTCCTGATCCTCCTGTAATGTTGAAGTTTATGATCGTGGTCCTTTTGGATTCGGTGGAGCTTCAATGCTGTCATTGTCATCTTCTGGTGTAGTCACTCCCTAGTCGTGTTATATTTGTAGGTAGGTTGTTCAGTCATCTTTGTATGACATGTACTGTCTCTTTGTTCTTTATCCTCTCCCTCTTTCTGTTTTGTTTCTTTCTACTCACCTTCCCTGTCCTTTCTTCTTTCTCGTCTTCTTTATCTTTCTTACTTACCTTTTACATTTCCCCTGTTCTTTTTTCTAAAATAAGTCCCTTTTCCTTTTCTTACACCTTACACACTTCTAAATTCTCCTTCCTAATACAACTCCTTTTCTCCCCTCATTTTGTTTCCTTCTACACATTAACAGCAAATTTAGCTTTGTTTCTCGGAAGCATACTGTTTATTCATACTTTTCTCATTAAAGTACATTTTGAGTTACTACCTGGAATATTAAAGGATTAAATAATCCTATTAAAAGGCAACGGGTGTTATCTCACCTGGCAAAGTTGAAGACTGACATTGCTTTACTCCAGGAATCTCACATTTCTGAAAATGAAGCTTCCAATTTAAAAAGATGCTGGGTGGGGCATGTGTTTAATTCTCCTGCCCTAGGTAAGAAAAATTGTGTTTTGATTTTAGGTCACAAGAAATTTAATGTTTCAAGAAGCTGATGTTGAAGGACGTTGGGTTATTGTTAAGCTGCTTATAGATAAGATTCCTATAGCTATTTTTAATGTATATGGTCCTACTTCGATTGATAAACTCTTCTGGTCTAATGTATCTGATAAATTACTTACATTTGATGATGATTACGTTATATTTGGTGGTGATTGCAATCAAATTCTCAATCCCATTCTCGATAGGCACTCTAATGTTAAGTTCACACCTTCCAAATTGCAAGCTCAATTTGTCTCCACAGTGCGGCGGAAAGCACTAGTTGATATTTGGAGACTTTGTCATCCTGACCTTAGAGAGTATAGTTTTTACTCAGCTGCCCACCATTCTCAATCCCGTATTGACTACCTTTTCTTAAGTAAACCCCTGTCCAAACATTCCATTCACTCTGAAATCGGTTCAATCCTAATATCAGACCACGCCCCTGTTTTCGTTGACATTGATTTGGTCCCTTTTTCCCCTCGTTTGGAAGAAGGCGTTTTAACAACTCCCTATTACTTGACCCTAATTTTTGTCAGAAGTTTAATTCGTTTGCCTTGGAATTTTTCATCATCAACAATACCCCAGAGTCTCCTTTTGTGATGGTATGGGATTCCTTTAAAGCAACTGCCAGAGGTTTTATTATGAATTTTGTATCACAAAAGAAGAAGTCTTTAGAAGCTCAGTCCTCTCAGTTATTTAATAAAATTAAACAACTGGAATACACGTATTATCATTCTAATAATGAGTCTGCTTTGAAAAACCTCATTGACGCCAAAATTACTTTTAATAAATGATCCACTGATGCAACTTCCAACTACCTATTAAAAATTAGTTCTCGCTATTATGGTGACCAAAACAAGATGGGTAAACTATTGGCTATCTATTTAAAGGTAAGAAAAGATAGAGCTAAAATAGAATCTTTGCAAGGTCCTGCTAGCACCTCTATCTATAAAAATAAAGATATCTTAAATGAATTTGTTTCCTTCTATAAAATCGTTATACTCCTGAATCTTTACCAGATAACTCTGACCTTCTTTCCTATTTTCGATCCATTCCCTCTCCTTCATCTAATCACATTGATTTCGAACCTTTGGGAGCTGATATTTCCCTAGCAGACATCTCAGGCTGTTTCAGTACTACGTCATGGAAAGGCGCCCGGGCCCAATGGATTTACCATTGAATTCTACTCTCACTTTGCAAATATTCTTCTTCCCAAGCTTTTGCTTCTATTCGAATCCTTTGGGGATGCTGGTGCCTCTAGTGGTACGTTTCAAGAAGCACTGATCTGCTTAATTCCCAAAGATGATAAAGATCACTCTCTTTGCAAGAACTATCGGCCTATCTCGTTAGTTAACACAGATTTTAAAATCTTTGCAAAAATTCTGGCACTCCGTATTGATCTCATTTTGCCTGATCACATTGGTCCTGATCAAGCAGGTTTTGTTAAAGGACGACTTGCATCTGACAATTCTCGAGTCTTTTTTAATATCATAAGCAAAGCCTCTTCCCTGGATCATCCGATTGCAGCATTTACGCTAAATGCTAATTCGACAGAAGTGGATGGGACTCTATGTTTCAAGCTCTGAAATGGGCTGGTTTTCCCTCTAACTAATAACTTTAATTTCTTTATTATACTCAGACACCGAGCTTCTGTATTTGCTAACTGTAAGGCTTCCGATTACTTATCATTACGTAGGGGGGGGGGGGGGATACAAGATTGCCCTTTATCTCCATTATTAATTATCATAGCCCTAGAACCTTTCCTAACAAAAATTAGACAGGATGACCGTATTACAGGCTTCCAATTTGGCCCTCATCAAGTTAAGATGTCAGTTTATGCTGATGATATTCTTTGATATTGCTCAAATCCTGAAACCTCTCCCTCTCCTTTTCTTCAGAAAGTATCTTGTTTTCTAAACTCTTGGGTTATCGTCTAAACGCTGATAAATGTGAAAATTTGCCTTTAAATTTTCTTTGTCAAAAACATCTCTTTGATTCCTCTGGTTTTACCAGGCAGCCCATTAAAATAAAATGTTTATGATTATGGTATGCACCTTTATTATCTGACACACTAAAATTAAATTTTGATTACATTATTAAACAATTAAGTGATACTATTAGTCGTTGGCATCCCCTTTTTCTATCCTGGTGTGGCCGGTTAGACTCTATTAAGATGATGCTGTCTCCTCTGGTGCTATATATTATTTCAATGATTCCTATTCATATCCCTCAATATTATTTCAAAAGAATTGATTCCACTCTGATAAAATTCTTATGGAAAGGTAAATCCCGTATAGCCTTATCTTCTCTCAAGAAGGATAGACCTAACGGAGGCTTTAAGTTCCCCGACTTTAAAACTTATCATTCTGCTTTCTCACTAAAACAAGCTCCTAAGTGGATCTCTACATATCTTCCCTTACATCCACCTCTCTGGTTACAATTAGAAAAAGTTCTTATTGTTCCTTTTGACTTTCAAGAGATTTTAACTTTTACTGCCAATATTGCTTCTTTACGCTCCCCGGTCATGTCTCATTCTTGTAAACTCTCATCTCCCCTACTAATTTTGTCATATCCTTCCATTAATTCCCTTCATAATCAGCCTATATGGCAAAATAAATTAATACGGATTCGGGATTGTCTTATATACTGGAAAACATGGCATTTTATGGGCTTACACTGGCTTTCTCAACCTATATTTGATGACAAACCCCTTCATTTTTCTGATCTCCAACTTAAATTTTCTTTACCGCCATCCTCCAGATCTCAATATAATCTGCACCTTTCCCTCACACAGTTTCTTCAGAGTCTACCAGCTTCTACTGATCTTCCTGTAACTTATGAATCCTTACTCTCAATTTTAGAAGGTTCTCCTTCAGCATCCAATATCTACAGATCTTTACTATTCTCCTCAGAAAGGCACAAATCAAAAACTGAGACATGGGAAAAATACTTTTCTCAAGAGTGGCCAATTACTACTTGGGATAAAATTTGATCTAAACTCCATAAGACCTCTCTTTTTCATCGGATTCATCCCCTACTTGTTGGTCCTGTCCCTGCCCTGCCGCAGATCTAAAACATATGTGCCCCCCAATTCGTCAATTCTGGCAATTAGTCTGGACCCAAATTGAGACACTTTTTAAGGTCCAAATCCCTTTTTCTCTCCCAAATATATTTTAGGTACTCTATCTCCCCGACGGCCTCAAACACTGCTGAGTTTTTAACTTTTAGACTTATTATTAGCTATTGCATTTCATTTAATAACTTCGAATTGGAAACAAGCTGATAAGGTCACCTATAGAGCTTGGTGGAATGCTGTCTGTTTTCATCCCTGACTAGATACTAACTAAGTTTCTACCATATCCCTAGCAATCAAAAAAGATCTCTTATGGCTCCCCATAACAACTTATGTATCTCAATCTGCCTCTTCTTTTGTCACCTCTAAAAATGTATCAGATGAAGTAAGGAAACTACCTTAATTTTCTCCCTTTGCCTTTTTTTGCATGGTTGTTTAGTTGGTTCTTCATTATCGAATGTTTATTACCGTATTTTTTTTTACTTTTCTTTCATTGTTATGCTTACAATGTTACACTAGTAGTACAAAATGTATGATGTTTTAGCTGCTCTATATTAATTACTTTTGTTCCCTTCACCTTTGGTCCCCACCTTTTTCCTTTATTTGCTTTTTCTATAATGCTTTTCTTCTTCTTATATACAGTTACAAAGTTTAATCCCTATACCTTCTTTTCACTTTACTTACTTACTTTATTGTCAAATAGGATTGATCATATCCACTTTATTGTTGTTTATATTTTTTGCGGTGGGCTATGAAAGCATTAAACTTAACCCCTGAAGCCACACACACGAACGCACGGGCAGGCACACACCGTACCATGGCCCCAGGGCGAGTGGGCAGGGGAATCTCTCTGCTGTTTGTTTTGGCTGTCCAAACATTTGCCGTTTGCTGGCAGCCTAGGCATCCCCTGTGAGAGCCCTGGCAGCGTGTGCCAGGCGTGGGAAAGCACTGGTCACAGCAACCTTTGCAGGCTCCTTCACTTGGGCAGAAATTCAATAATGGGTAGTAAAGGGGGTGGGGTTGAGATAATGCCGGGTGCCCGGGTTAAAGTGAGGGCGGGTGCCCGTGTGCTGCCTTCAGTAAGAGAAGCTCATTAATGATAGTGGTTGTCTCAGACAGGGCTTTAAGTGGAATGAAAAAACTACATTTACAATGCACTAGGTCTCACATTTACGCGAGACCTATTGCATTGTAAATGGTTGGCATTACATACAACGAGAGTGAGGGAGGGTGAGCGGGAGGTGTGGGGAGAGAAGGCACGGACAAAGGGAGAGAAGGCAGGCGGGCAAATGTTCTTTGAATGAACGGACAACAGGAGGGGGGGGGGATTAAAGAAGGCACCAAAGCATGTTGTGCCGGAGGAGGAGAACCTCCTTAAAGAAAATAGTGCTTAGAGTCTAAAAATATAACGTACCGTGTAACAAACGAAGCAAAGGGGCAAGCTGCCATGCGAGGTGACAAATGAAGAGGAGGAGGTACTAAGGAGGGACTAACAAGCTGGTTGACGAATCAGAAGCCAGCATTCAGGACAGACATGACACAAGCCAATGGCAAATATGGGCGGAGAGTGGGCAGGGCTTCTATTTGCTACGCCTAAGCTGAGCGTATACAAGAAGTCTCGCAGAGCAGCGCATGCGCACTGGCTCACGCGCGACCTAAAAAGTGAAATATTGCGATTCCTGCTCCAAGCTCCTCTGTAAACATGCTTGTAAATCATGTTCTTATCTGGTCACATTTGCTGTGTCTTCAAAGAAGAGGTCAAATGGCAAACGCTGTTTTCCAAGGGGCCTGTTTACTTTCATTCTGTGACTTGAAAGGGAAATGCGTTTATGGAAGCTTCACTTTTGTTTGTCCTCATGCTTTTGGGGCACTTGAACAACAGCTGGACCCTTAAATGGCAATAATGTTGTATTGTTTTTAAAAGTTTAATGGCCATTACACGTTTGTAAAAATAATGTATTAATTAAATAAAATATGCAGGTTTGCTATTGCTAACTCTTCAATTCCTGATGGCACAGCACCCAGGATAATGTGCTGCATGGCTAAACACTTATAAGGTCCAAAAGGCGAGACCTATTGGCTATGCCAATGCTTGTTTAATTTTGTGTTACTGAGGCAAAGAGGAAAAATGGTTTTAGCCCACCCACATACAATGTTATGATAGGTCTAATGGTTTACAAAAGAAAAACATACGTCAATGCAGGGTACAGAACCCCACCCAAACTAGTGATCCTCAACTAAAATGCTGCTTAGCAATAGGAAAGTAGCACACTCAGATACTTCTGAGTGCTAGATGGGAAATCTATTGATAAACATATCACACTACGTGGGCAGGGGTGCATCAACCTATGCGGGTAGATGAAGGCATGATAATTCTGGCATTATACTCTGCATATCTATGTTTTGTGTTGGGAGGATATGCAATAGCCATTTAACTCGTTTCACTCCATTTTCAGAATGTTACAATTTAAGAGCATCGGATCAGTTGCTTGAGATTTACCTAATATTGGATGAGACATCTTTCCAACTGGAGTGCACCAGTAACTAAGGAATGCCCCAGGGTAGGATCTCTACAACTGGACTCCTTGCTGACTGTTGTTCTATTTGCTACACTTTACTAACAAACTGCCTGATGTAGTGTCTTGCAAAATAGAAATGATGGAACCGTTTTGGCTCCAGATGGACTCCACAGAACTGTGACATAATTGTTAGAGCGGAATGCAATCAAGGCTGTTTTAGATTGTTGAATTCGCAGTTACACGCAGACGGATTAAGACGTGTAATACTGAGCTCCGTGGGTGGTGTGGTACTTACGGGTACACAGCCTGGGGAGGAAGCTACAACTGGTGACGAGTTAGGGCATAAGCAACCCAAAGATCGACAGTTTCTCCCAGAGAGTTTGCCGTGGTCCAAGCAAACTGCTTTTGCGTGCCACGTGTGTTGCAGTTGAAGTGAGGAACCAACGCTTAACGCCTGTGAAGTGAAAGCACAACTCCAGACCGCCATATAGAAGTAAAAAATTATCAAAGCATTGCAAAGAAATCTTCGTATCGATGACCGAGAACCTGCTGGTCAAATTATATGTAAAGGTGCCACGCTGCTATGCAATATATAGTTATATGTAATTCGGAACAATTGAATGAGAACGACATCCAGGTCCAAACATTGCTTTCATGATAACGAAATTAAATGTTGCAAAAGTCTTCTCTCATCTTGATTGAAATAAAGGTTATCATAATTAAGAACGTGAAGAAGATCGCAGGTAAATTACAACCTTTTCTATAGATGTTGGTCTGTTTTGATACAAAAGACTATGTTTTGGTGTGTTATCTACTGCAGAACTGTTTCAAGATGTCATTCAACGTATCATACAGCCTGTCATGAATGCGTTCAATTACAGAGATGAAATATTGGTTTTCTGATCTGCAGAAAAACAACAAGATAAAGCTCTTACACAAGTATGTAGTTTACTTGCTCAAGCAGGTTTGACTTTGAAAGCAGACAAGTGTGAGTTCCATATAACAAAGCTGAAATTTGTTGTCAATATCTTTTCTGATGGAGGTATGACACCAGATCCTGCTAAAGTAAAAGCGCTGTCAAATGCTGATCCCCGCAAGATGTTTCCTTTGTGCGTTCATTTATTAGAATGGCCAGTTACTGTTCCAGATACGTACAAGACTTTGCCATTGTAAATTCTCCATTGACAGACTTGATGAAAAAGAATGTTTTATTTCATTGGTCACATGAATGTGAGAAGAGTATGAAGAAAATCAAACAAGCCATTGAGAATGCTACTGAAATGGCATACTTGAATCTAAAGCTTCATTCAGAGGTTGTTATTGACACAAGGGTTAGGTGCTATCCTTGACCAGCCCAGCAGACACCCGATTGCTCAAAGGCACATGGGGCATATGCAAGAAGAAGCTTGTCCCAAACAGAACATCCTTACTCACAAGCAGAAAAAGAAAGTTCAGCCCTGGTATGGGCTTGTGAACATTTCCCTGTGTTCCTCTATGGAAAACCTTTTTTGTTGGTAACTGATCCTCACGCTTTACTGAAAATATTTGGCAATCCAAAGGACAAACTGCCTCCTTGCATTGAACTATGGGAACTACGGTTACAAGAGTTTAATTATACCATTGTACATCATCCAGGGAGGGTCAGAACCCTGCTGACTACTATTCCAGAGTGCCTAGACAAGGTCACAGTACTCCATCCAAGATGGCTGAGGCCTATATAAACTTCACTGCAAAATCAAACACACCAGGTGCCATTTCATTAGCTAAGAATATCACTGCCATTAGCCATGATAGTGACATGTTAAAGCTGAAGGATTTAATTCTACATCTGTCATAGAACCAAAACACTCAACCGCTCACCAGTGATTGTGAATATCAAAAGTACAAAAATGTCAAGGATGAACTGTTGATAACTCAGGAAGGAGTTATATTGTAAGGGTTGAGAATCCTGAATCTGGAGTCTGAGACAGCAAATAATTGAGCTAGCCCATGAAGGACATTAGGAAATTGTTGCAACAAAACAAGCTCTCCGAGACAGAGTTTGGCTTCCTTACTTTGATGACAGAATTGAAAGGGAATTAAAGGCCTGTCATTTATGCAACTGCCTTTCTACATAAAATATTCACCACACCTTGAACATGTCAGAATGAAAAATTTCCTAGTAATCATGACAGAAAGTTTTAATTCTATTTAGGATACAGAGGCGATGATTATGCTCATCTTTCTTTATTATCCATTCTCAGCAACTTCAACTTAACAATCAAAAATCTTCAAGTCCCATGAGCACTGTAGTTCAGGGTTTATGCACAGTCCACCAATCAGTAGATCCTATGGGTCACAGGGGTGTGCTGCTGCCAACACCTTTCCTCTTTCTTGACTGCGACCTTGAAAACATCAAGGCTTGTCATTCAATCTTGGAACCCTCAACCCCTAGGAGAAACAGCAGAAAATCATGGTAAAACAAATACTTATCCCATACGAGGAGAAAACACATCTTGAGGAATCTCATGTAATTTTATGATTCGGATGGGTATAGGTCTCCTTGAGCCTCAGGTCGGGAATAATCCTCGCCTCCGTGTCCTTAATAGAATTTAAACTTTCTGTCATGATTACTAGGAAATTTTTCATTTTATGTCAGGACCGGAGGCGAGGATTATGCTTGTTCAAAGCTTATCCACCACCAACGACGCCATATTCACGACTGGTTTAAAATAGAATCTTTTAAATATCGAATCCGAAGACCAGTCTGTGGCGTTTAAGATGTCCTCCAGTCTGGCGCCCCTCTCACGGAATGTGCACCAAATTGCGAAGTATTAATACCCGCTTCCTGCATCACCCATCTGATCCAACGGGCTATGGTTGGTGGCGAAACCACTTTGAAGGGCTTCCATAAGGAAATTAATAACTGACACTCCCCAGGAGGACGAGTCTCTTCCGTCATACTTTTGTATTCTTTGAGGCATCTAACTACGCACAGCTTCGGGGATTTATCGAAAGCTAGGTAGGACACAGTTCTAGAATCCGACTTAGTCCGGCGCATAATATGAACGGTGACCCCTTCGGGTGTAAAAACTCTACCCGAAATGTCCAGTGCTCAGGCATCAGAGACTCTACGGCAAGACATCAAGAATAAAAGCATAGCCAGTTTGGCCGAAACCTCCTTGTGAGATAGGTACTTATTGGGCTGCCAAGATTGGAACAGATGTAGCACCATATTAACATCCCATAAGGAAGAACACGGCGCTCCAGGAGGAAGCAAAAGGCGAATCCCTCGCAACGATAGGCCTGAGACTCTCCAACGATGCTCGAAATCTGCCAAGCTTCTAAGGGCATCCGGCTTTGCTGGAGAAGGGGGTGTGGACTGCAGTGGGGTTCCCTCAGAAGATAAGGATCTTGGGGTAGAAGGATTGGAGAATCCCAGGAAAGTTCCAGAAGAACTGTAAACTACACTTCGAGACCTCCAATATGGGGTGATCAGGACTACCCTCGTCTTTTGTCTGCGGACTTGGTTCATGAGCCTCATTATCATGGCAAACGGGGGAAAAGCGTACCCAGTTTCCTTGGACCAATCTTGGAGGAAAGCATCCGTTGCTGTCGCCAGAGGGTTTGGTTTCCAACTAAAAATCATGGAAGCTGATGGTCCAGCCAGGATGCGAAGAGGTCCACCGAGAACGGGCCCCACATGTCATGGAGTCTCAGAAAGAGCGGCGGGTGTAACTGCCACAGGCTCATGTCCACCCAACTCCTGGAGCACCAATCCGCTATTACATTGAAAGCTCCTGGAAGATACTCCACTGTCACCGAGACATTGTAGGACAGGCAGAACGTCAAGAAATTCTTGGCTAGGTCCATTAAGGCCTTTGATTTCGTTTCCCAGAGATGGTTGATGTACCGGACCGCCAATACATTGTCCATCTTCAAGAGTACACTGCACAACGCTTTCTCTTTCGTCCAACATTGGATCGTAAAAAACCCTGCCACTAGTTCCAGGCAATTGATATGGAGTTGAGCTTCGTCTGCCGACCACTTTCCTCTGGTAAAGGAGTCCCCACACCGAGCCCCCAGCCTGACTTGCTGGAGTCGAACTCTATCACTGAGTCCGGTTCGCAACCGAATATGGCTCTGCCGTTCCAGACGTCCATATGGTCCAGCCACCACCTCATCTCCGTACGCACTTCCTCCGTCAGGGACACCTGATTGAAGTATTGTAAACCCCTGCGGAGATGCAAGGCTTTCAGGCGCTGCAACGCCCGGGAAAATCGCCTGAATCGAGGAGGCGAGAAGGCCCTCCAGACAGGCGATAGATAATAAGGTGAAAGCCTTTCGCTCGCAACGTTTCCACCACCGGTTTGAGAACTTTGGTGAAACACCAAGGGGCAGAGGACAGCCGGAAAGGGAGTGAGACAAATACGAACATCTGGTCTTTCCACAGAAACTGTAGGAAGCAACGGAGCGTGGAAAAATAGGGACTAAAAAATATGCGTCCTTTAGATCTGGTTGAAGGAGATCTCTGAGCAGATGTATGCCCTCCATTTTGCAATGGCGGTAAATCAGCCATTGATTGAACTCTTTCAGGTTTATGACTGGACGTTGGCCGCTGTCCGTCTTGTTTACGAGGAAGACATTGCTGAGGAATCCTCTGGGGTGAAGATGTGTGGGGACCACCGCTCCTTTTTGCAACAAATCCGCTACCTCCTGATCTATGAGGTCTGCATGATCTTGTGCAAAAACCAGCGGTCGAGGGCGAATTTCCTGAACGGGGGAATCGTAGAACTCTATATGGAATCCTTGAACGGTCTGTAACACCCATGCATCTGAGGTAATAGCCTTCCAATTGTGTACGAAAACCGCCAACCTGCCACCCACCGTGAGAAGTGGAAGGGGAGAAAGGTTCACCTGAGTTAAGCATAGACTGGCCTCTGGGTGCTCCTCTGCCGCCGCGCCCTCTGAACCCCCGACGGGATTGGAAGAACTCTTGACAGCCCGGATCCTGGGCTTTTTTGCCGGTACCTCATTGAGGGCCTTGGGTGTAGAAGCGGCCGGTCCGACGCCCCCTACCATGACGGGCCCTGACCAAAAACTCTCGGGTGGAAGACCCTCTTTATGGAGGACTGCACCTTATCTAATGATGTGAATGTGGCGACAAACTTAGTGTGTTCCTTAATGAACGGGTCTCCAAAGAGACCTCCTTGCGCCACCGCACCTGCCTGAGACGCAGAGAGGTCTCCCAACTTGGGGTCGACTTTCAGGAGGAAAGAGCGCCGCCTTTCGGTAGAAAAGGCACAATTAGCGTTGCCTAAAAAGACATTCGCGCACTGGGCCCAGTTAGAAACCCTTTCTGGGGAAAGTGGAGTATCTGTCCGCTTGAATCAAACAACATGAGAGGGTCCCTGGGCCACCTATTGTAAGGAGAGGAAGGCAGGGTACAAATGAACAGTAACAACAAAAGGCCTCCCCTTAACATTCAATTAGTATACAGGTGTTACATCCATCATCAGAAAATATACATTGTCCCACTACTGCATTGAATGTTCAATATTTTATTTATGAAAAATATTTTTTCTTTTTGTTTTTTACATAAGTATAAAATTATATTGGTTATTTTCCTTATTAATAGCTTACATCATCGTAGCAACGTTTTGAGCCCCAAGAGCATATTAAATAAACATCTCAAGACACAGTCAAGCACCACCAAACACACAACTAACACTCATACACAACACAATCATACTATATGACTCAATGACTCAATACAAATCATAGTACAATTCATAAACACATAATGAGTTTAAAGAAGAGCAAAGGCACCGACGGGCGTTTCAGAGTGGACTCTGAAACCACAATTCCTTCGTCAGAGCGCAGTAAGTAAATAGCTCATTAGGTGGTCAATCATCATCCAACAAATCAGGGAAGTTTCTTATATGTGGTGAAGAGGGCTCTAAATCACAATTACTTAAAAAAAAAAACAATTGTAAAATGGTGAGGACTAAGTCTCACATTTGATCATGAATTTCAGCCCCAAAGACATAGTTTCTATCCTCCTAAGGGGCGTTACCAGGGATTAAGTAATTCCTTCCCTAAGATATAAAGGGTTAAAATGTAGGGAGCCGATTATCGTCTCAGTCACAAGATTTGTGGGTTCGGCGTCAGGGTACTTTGCAGATATTAAGGTAAAATAATATTTTAAATTTAGGGTCCAGAAACTGGTTATCGTGCGGCCCCCTATGATATCATAAACATTTCCGCTGGTATAAATTGCGGTCCCGCACCGCTTAAATAAATAAGTCACAAATCCACATCATAAGGCACTAACCAGACACTGTGGTAATCTTTTAAGTTAGCAGAAGAGATGAAGCCTCCAAGTCTTCCCGGTGTGGGCACACAAAAGATCTGTCGCTTGGCCTCTTCTACTAACTCTAGGACTTTGGGGATGGGACCCGCTATGTCAAGTAATTTATCCTGACATGATTTCCAGGATCGGTTGTTCCTTTTTTTCGGGTAGCAGATATATTTCTGCAAGAAGGTTGCCATTTTGGTGTCAACCTTAGGAGTCATTGCCACTTTGCCTGGTAAGGCAGGGCGTGGGCTCTCCGCCCTGAGGCAAGCTCTAACTTCTTTCTCAAAAGCTTTACGCAAGTGTCCGGCTACGGACGCCGAAACCTTGGGCGAAGGGGTCCACTCTGAGGTGCGGGGGTGGACTAGGTCCTCAGGGACCAACATGTTCGAGTCTTCTTCCTTGGTGTCAGTGGCTGGGGACTCTACAGGGCACCAAGGTCTGGATGGGCCTGCCCGTCTGCAGATTCCTCCATGGATTCCCCCTCTTCTTGATAAACAGAGAGAGAGGGCTCTGGGACCTCTGGGACAGTACTCTGGAGTCCCCCATCTGGCCTGGGCAGAAACGCTTTTTTGAGGTGGTCAAAGGCGCCTAAATCTATGCCTGACGTGCTCTTGCTCTTCGGCGGGCTCTGAGAATGACATGCATAGGTAAACTGCATGATGTGACGCTCAAAGGGCCCCATGGCAGCTGAGAGTGCCTGGTGGATGGATGCATTCACAGCGTCGCAAAACTCGTTGTCGAGGGGAATAACCTCAAGGGAGTCCACTTCGGAATATTCCTCTTCCATGACGAATGGGAGGTAGGATGTCATGAAGACAAACTGATAATTACCGCAGGTGCTCTAAGCCCTTGCAGTGATGTCACAAGACTTTTGAGAGGGAGGGGGGTGAGATGAATTTAGTGTGACTAAACAATCACAGGGTTTGGGTACCCCAAGTGTAATATTTTCTGCTAGGGTGCAGATTGGCTTGAGTAGGAATCACTGATTTTGGGCACCCCCAAGAGTGCTATAACTTGGACTGATCAGGTCCCCAGGGGGCGACTCACCCTATCTTCTAGCGGGTATCTAACGCTCTGGGCCCGCCCCGATCAGCGCTCCCCACCGCAGCCACAAACAAACCTGCAAACTCGCCTCACGGCGTTTATCACAGACCCGCTTGAACACGGCCGTCAGGGGAGACTGGTCTGAGTTACAGACCCACGTGTGTGGGCGTCAGATCTTCCGAGAGCTCCGAGGCGGTGTAAAGGTAGTGAGGGCGTCCGTCCTGTTCTTGTTGTTTCTGCTGCGTATTTTCCAGCATGCGACTCGAACCAACGAGACGGACACGCACCCCCTACCAGAAACAGTGCTTACCGCACCTCTCACCTCCAGGAGGGCCGCGAGTGGAGCGGGAAAGCTCCCACGGTCCCAAACAAAAACCACAGCGTATAAATGAATCACCAGGCACTCGCGCACCCCAGTACAAAGCGCCGCAATGCGCGATACAAAACAGAGTTAATTTAAGTGAAAAAACAATGTGCAATAACGGTAACATTTTCCTCACCCTGACGAGCGAGCGAGGGAAACAAGACTTATCTTTTGCTGAGAGCAGTAAAGAAAGCGGAAAGGTGTTGGCAGCAGCAAGCCCTTGTGACCCATAGGATCTACTGATTGGTGGACTGTGCATAACCCCTGAACTACAGAGCTCATGGGACTTGAAGTTTTTTGATTGTTAAGTTGAAGTTGCTGAGAATGGATAATAAAGAAACATGAGCATAATCTTCGCCTCCGGTCCTGACATAGAATTCCTGAAGCAGGCAAGGGAGAGAATGGCCATTGACATTTTCATTCCACTTGAAAATGGACATCATCTATTGGTGATTATGGATGAATATTCATGATTTCCACGTTCATCTACAACTCAAGAACAAGTAATTGAAAGACTAGATGGCATGGGGTGTGTCAGTCATAGTGTAGTCTGACAAGGGCCTGCCTTTCAATAATCACGAGCTCAGAGATTTCTTGGGTCATTTGAAAATAAAGCATCAAAAGAGCACACCTCTGTGGCCAATCAATCAATCAATCAATGCATTTATATAGCGCGCTACTCACCCGGAGGGTCTCAAGGCGCTTGGGGAGGGGGGGGTCCACTACTGCTCGAACAGCCACAAGCCAATGGATTTGTTGAGCATTTTATGAGTATGCTAAAGAAAGCAGTGAAGCGTGCCACTCTTGTGAAGCTTAATTTGAGAACTGTTTTGAATTCTACCTTAGGAGCCTATCATTCAACACCCCACTTCACTAGGCCTGGGCTGTGAACTTCGCTCCATTTATAGAGTTTGTAGAGTGTTCCGCACTCCGTGGAGCATGCAGCGTTCTGAAAGACTCCTATCGAGGTAGAGGACAGAGTTTTTTCCTCGCTCGCCAACGTCAATTTGGTGAGCCCTAGCAAGGCAAATACACCTCCCGGCGAGATTTCTCAATGCGGGCGGTCACATTTCTCAACGTGGGTAGTCGCAGGTGGTCACGACCACTCGTGTTGAGAAATCTTCCATTCACATTGAGAAAGCTGATGCTCGGGTAGACAATCTACTCGAGCGGCCAGAAAAGAAGCAGCGTCCATTTTTGCTGCACATGGTGAGGTTCGTGCTGATTTTACAGTGCGGGACAATCCCTCGGCACTGAAAATCAACGCGAACAGCAATGCCAACCGCACTCCGACGTTTTAATGTCCTGCGACACTGATGTTCAAGAGAGTAATGAATACCAAGTTACCTAAATGGACCAATCAGAGAAAGAAAAAGGAGACGACAACTTTTGAGAAGGACTTGGTTGACCAACAAAAGATGAAAGTGTATGCTGACAAAAGACGACATACAAAGAACATCGTCCTTAAGAGAGGAGATACAGTGCTCCTATGACAAATGCAGAAACGAAAATCTGATACTCCTTTTGATGCAGAGTATTTCCGAGTCTACTAAGAGACACATGGTGACAGCCCAGCACCCCTGGGAATTCTATTACCCACGGCCCTTCTCATATCAGGCACTTGACTAATCGTTCATCAGATCTAATAGTTGAGAGAGAGACGGGGTGTTAGACATGGGGTCTATAGTTGGCAGTGGTTTGCACCCTGTCCAAGTAGGAACCCTCACTCTAGTCAGGGTAAGGGAGACACACAGTTAGGATAACCCCTTCTTACACTCTTGGTAGCTAAGCATAAGCAGTCAGGCTTATCTCAGAGGCAATGTGCAAAGCATTTGTATACACACACACACACAGACACACACACAGAGTAACACAGTGAAAATACTAAAAAAGGAGTCCACACAACTTTAGAAACATAGCCAATAGTTAAATGAATAAAACAAGACCTAAATGACAAAATTCCAACATACTCAAGTCAAAAGATCACTTTGCAAAGATTAAGAAAGTTCAGTCCATAGAAATAAATGGATGTGTTTCTTTTAGCACAAAGTTCCTTGGATGCGTCAAAAATCAGAGACGAAGCAGGTGCAAGGGAGGTGAGGCGCCGGAAAAGCAAAGCAATGTATCAGTTCCTTACTTTACAGAGGAGGTGATATGTTGGTTCCTTACTGCCAGGGTAGGTGAGGCATCGGTTCCTTACTGCTAGGCAGAGTCAATCTTCTGCAGTGATGCGTCAAGAAAACAGGCGCTGGGAGTCGATACATGGATTTTCTCCTTAGATCACCAGATTCTGGATTTGGCACCACTTGGCAAGTCAGGACTCTCACCAGAAGTGTTCTGATTTTGGGGTGTCAGAGGTCCAATACTTACATCCCTTTCTGCCTTTGAAGTAGGCATACTTCAAAGGAAAGTCTTTGTAGTGCACAAGACCCTGCCTTTCCCTGAACTGGCTCTAGACACACTACAGGGGGTGGAGACAGCTTTGTGTGAGGACAGGCACATCCCTATTCAGGTGTCAGTGACAACTCCTCTCGCCACTCTAGCTCAGGAAGGCCCATCAGCCTGGTGATGGCCTATCAGGATATGCAAGGCACACCTCAGCTCTCTTTGTGTGACTGCCTAGAGTGAATGCACAAGAGCCCAACTGTCAGTAAACCAAGTTGTGTATTCCACAGACAGGCAGAGGCACAGAATGGTTAAGCAAAAAAATGCCCACTTTCTAAAAGTGCCATTTTCAAAAACACAATTTAAAACCAACTTCACCAAAAGATGTATTTTTAAATTGGGAGTTCAGAGACCCTAGACTCCAGATCTCCATCACTTCCCAATGGGATATTACACTTAAAAGATATTTCAAGGCAAGTCTCATGATACCCTATGGGAGAGATAGCCCTTGCAATAGTGAAAAACGAAATTAGCAGTATTTCAAAATTAGACCATGTAAAACACACCAGCACATGTCCTAACTTTTAAATACACTGCGCCCTTCCCATGGGACTGCCTTGAGCCTACCTTAGGGGTGATGTACATGTAGTAAAAGGGAATGTTTAGGACTGGCAAGTGAGTGCACTTGATAGGTTGAAATGGCAGTTTAAAACTGCACACATAGATGCTACAGTGGTAGGTCTGAGACATCTTTACAGGGCTACTCATGTGGGTGGCACCATCAGTACTGCAGGCCTTCTAGTAGCATTTGATGTGCAGGCCCTGGACACACCTTCTGCACTTTACTAGGGACTTACTAGTATCAAATATGCCAATCATCGAGAAACCAATTACCAATACAAATTAGACAGAGAGCATATGCACTTTAACACTGGTTAGCAATGGTAAGGTGCCTACAGTCCTAAAGCCAACAGAAGCAGGTCAGAAAAAAATAGGAGGAAGAATGCAAAAAGTTAGAAGATAACCCTGTGAAAAGGGCCAGGTCCAACACTGGGTCTGAAACATCACCAACTGCTGTTGCTTCTACAACGTAGATCCTGGACATTTGGGACGACACCTCCCATTTTCCCAGAACAAGATCAGGTCGAACAATTAAAGAGCCAAGAAAATGGATGGAAGAGTTTTGAATGTATATGCCTATCTACATAGATTGTTTGTAAACATTTTTTGCAGAGAGGGAGATGTAGTATCTTGCAAATTAGAAAAGATAGAACCCTTATAGCTCTATATGGACCCAGTGGAACTGTGATGTAAGTGTTCGAACGGAATGAACTGAAGGCTGTTTCAGAATGTTGAGTTTGCAGTTACACGCAATTGAATAAACGCTTGGAATACTGAGCTCTGTTTTTGGTGTAGTCCTTTGTGGGTACTCAGGCTGGGAAGGACTCTACACCCTCTTCACCCTACCTGGCATGGCCGAAGACAACTCTCTAGCCTATGGTGATGTGATTATGGAGGAAATTGCAACTGCTTCATCACTATTTGGTGACACAAGCCTCCCACAGGTTCTGAGTAACATCAATATGTGGGAGGTCCCTTCGCAGCTTACAAAAAACTGTTAAGACCGCCCTTTGAAACAATGATGCGGGAATATCTACAAGCTAAGGCTACCCTGTAGGGTTTCATTGTAACCAGTGTGACATGCATCTTCCTTAGCAAGGTGTTTTATTATTTATTAAAGGTTTGGAGCCACATCGCATGTAATCGCAGGAGGAGTTAGGTAATACTAATCATAAATTACACAATAAGGGCCCGATTCACAGAACTAACTTAAGACAAAATCCTAAACTTACTACCATTTTGGTATTCACAGAAGGCACTTACTCATTTTGGTATTCACAGAAGGCACTTACTCATTTCGGTATTCACAGAAGTTAGGAGTCCTAACTTTAGGACTCCTAAATGCCTTCTGTGAATACCGAAAGTCTTAAAATTAGGATTTTCCTCAGTTTAGTAGTAGTATAGTTAGGACTCCCAACTTTAGGATTCCTAAATGCCTTCTGTGAATACCGTAAGTCTTAAAACTAGGATTTTTCTCAATTTAGTAGTAGTAAAGTTAGGACTCCTAACTTTAGGACTCCTAAATGCCTTCTGTGAATACCGAAAGCCTTAAAATTAGGATTTTTCTCAGTTTAGGAGTAGTAAAGTTAGGACTCCTAACTTTAAGACTCCTAAACTGAGAAAAATCCTAACTTTAAGACTTTCGGTATTCACAGAAGGCATTTAGGAGTCCTAAAGTTAGGACTCCTAACTTCTGTGAATACCGAAATGAGTAAGTGCCTTCTGTGAATACCAAAATGAGTAAGTGCCTTCTGTGAATACCAAAATGGTAGTAAGTTTAGGATTTTGTCTTAAGTTAGTTCTGTGAATCGGGCCCTAAAAGTCTTGGATGTTGTTAGAAATGGGGGTCTCTAGTTGGCAATTGCTGGCCACTGTCCAAGTAGGGACCCTTCTTTCTAAGTCAGAGTAAGAGGGCTACACCCTTTGATAACCCCTGCTCAACCCTGGGGTAACGTAGCACGAGCAGCTAGGCTTATCTCAGAGGCAGTGTGTGAAGCATATATGACCATACACAGTAACACAGTGAAGAACACTACAAAGGGACACCACACAAGTAGTTATAAAAAATAAGTATCTTTATATATAGACTTAACACAAGACCAATAACGGTAAAAAGCCACAATACTAAAAAAAAAAAAATTACTCTTGAAATGCTGCAAAAATAAGTCAAAGTGTGCAAAGAGGAGTTCAGTTCAAAGCAGTGGTCTCTGCGACCCTTTTATTTACAAAGTATCTGGATTTTGTAGCAAAACAACCAAAATGTCGCAAAGGAACTGCAGCGATGATTTTCTGCATGCGAGGCCGGCGATGCGTTGAATCCTTGTCGCTAGGGAGGATGAGCACCGATCTGCTGAAGCGTGCGGGGACCATGCAATAAACTTCTGCATGCTAGGCCGTTGATGCGATGACTGTTTGCCACGAGGGAGGAGACGATGCGACGATCCTGTTGCGTGTGCGACCAGGTTGCAATGCGAAGAAATGGCGCTCCGCGAGGGAGCGACGATCCTGATGCGATGCGATGAAAATGGCGGACGCCCGGCGTCCGCGCTGCGATGTTGTGATGCAATGATCTCGATGCGATGATCTTTGGTTAGCGAGCACTTGGCAGCCCGCAAACGTGCGATGCGATGAACTTTGGTGGCGAGCACTCAGCAGCAGCAGCGCAATGATTTTCCGTGCGCTTTCAGCTGCGTAGGCTCGCAAACGGGCGTTAGCGACGATTTCAGCACTCTCTTCTCTGTAGTAGAACTAGAGGCCCTGGAACTCACAGGAGCCTCACCTGCAGATAGAAATCCTCGCTGGAAGGAAACAGGAGGCTGGTGGTGAAGTCTGATGTGCCTGAGACTTCAACAGGAGGCTAGCTCTCTTCTCGCCCTTGGGTGATTGCTTTAGCAAGATTCATTACAAGTTCCTTTTAAAGTCCTTTGCCATCTTCTTCCAAGTCTAATGGTAACTACTGCAGGCGAATCCAAGAAACAGCACACAAGCACAAGGACAGTCATCTCCTGCCGATTCCTTCAGTTACACGGACAGAGGTTCCTCTTGTTGTCCAGGAGCAATACAAATTGTAGGGGTTTCAGCACAGATATTTATACCCCAAAAGTCTTTGTTCTCAGAAGCTACAAGTCACTGAACCCAGCCAGAACCAGTTCTGTCCAGTCCTGGAGCACTTTATTTACCAGGCTGCATCCTTCCTTTTAGAAAGAGGGGGTCTGCCATCAGACGCACAGTAGGAGGTGGAGCCAGCATTCACCTTGCCAGGTACAGCCCTATTCAGGTCAAGGAGCTACCCCTCCCCATACTCCAAATGCAGATCTCTCTATTCAACCCAGGTCTGACTCAGCCTGCACTGTCCCTCCAAAACCAGACAGTCAATACACATAACAGCAGAGCACACTGGAAGGCTTAGGCAAGAAAGTACCTACTTTCTAAAAGTGGTATTTTCAAACACAGAATATAAAAATAAACTTCACTAAAAGATATATTTTAACAATCTGAGCTCCGGCATACTAAATTTGTTTTTATACCATGTTCCTTGGGTCAGTTAGGATTATAGAATGTAATAATCAAAACTGCCCATTCTGGCCTATGGGGAACAGGTATCCTTGCAGTAGTGAAAAACGACATTGGGTGTAATTCACTACCAGGACATGCTACACACACCAAGGCATGCCCTACCTTACACATACAATGCACCCTACCATAGGGGTGACTTACATGATGCCAAGGGAAGGTTCAGGGGCTGGGAAGTGGGTGCACTTCACAGCCAAGATGGCAGTTCTGGACTGCACCCAGACTCTGCGGTGGCAGGTCTGAGACACACTTTACAAGCTGTTTCTGTGGGTGGCGCAAACCAGCGCTGCAGGCCCACCAGCAGCATTTGGTTTACCAGCCCTGGGCACACACAGGCCACGCTACTAGGGACTAACAGGTAAACCAAATAAGTAAATCACGGATATACCAATTCACATGTCATATTTCCAAAGGGAGAGCATAAGCACTTTAGCACTGATCAGCAGTGGTAAAGTGCCCAGAGTCATAAAACCAACACAAACAGGTCAGAAAAAAACAGGAGAAGGCAAAAAGTTTAGGGATGACCCTGCAAAAAGGGCCATTTCCAACAGATGTCATCTTCATAGAACCCCTGGAGAAGTAATCCAAATTAAAAGACATGGTTTTCATTACAGTTTACAAAAAATACTTGAAAAAATCAGTTCTGGTAATAACTAATGTAGAAAGTACCTGGCAAATGTCATACCCCGTTTTAAAGATGTATTTTTTACTTTATCTCAACCTAAACCTAATAAATTTAAATAATTACAAAAGAGAGCTATGCTTCAGAACTGTACATTCTCCTTTGGAAGTAGCGAGGCGGATGAGTCCACCAACATCTCCAGTTTTGTCAAAGCAAGAAGCAAAAAAGGGGACAACACAACCTGAGTGGAAGGAGGCATTTTTAGACAGAGGCAACGGGTGGGGCAGAGTGAAAACATAGGGCCGTTATCAGTACCAGGAACAGTGGAACACTGTTAGACCTGGCACCTTGGCGTGAGTCTCCCTTCCTCTTTTTGTCGCTGTGCCTCATGTGTTTTTATGGTGCTGGCCGCTCAGCGCGCTGTGCCACTACCAACCAGTGTCGCGGCGCCAGTGCTCCCTATGTAAATTGTATATGTTGGTTGGATTCCATGATTGGATTGTTTTGTTTACTGTCAGACCCCAGTAAAGTGCGCCAGGAGCGCCAGGGCATGTAAATGCAAACACCGCTGGTGGGCTTGCAGCACTGGTTGTGCCACCCACAGAAGCGGCCGGTAAAATATGTCTAAGGTCTGCCATCGCAGAACCTGCGTGCAGTCTGGTACTGACATGCTGACTGGCAAGTGCCCACACTTGCCGGTCCCTAAACCTTCCCTTAAACTTCATGTTAGTCACCCCTCTGGTAGGCCCACGGGCAGGGTGCGTTGTAAGCATAAGGTAGGACAAGCCTGGATGCGTGGCATGTCCTAGTAGTGAATTACCGCCATCTTGTTGTTCACTACTGTAAGGCTACCCTGTTCTCATAGGCCAGCATGGGCGGCTAGGATTGTTACATCCTATGATCCTAACCGACCCAGGGAACATGGTAGAAGATCGAGTTTAGTATGCCTGAACTCGGAATAATAGGGTACATCTTTTCCCAAGGTTTATTTTAATATTCCGCGTTTGCAAATGCCGCTTTTAGAAAGCTGACCTTTGCTTGCCTAAACATTTCAGCCCGCCTCTGCGTAATGTGTATCTGATGTCTGGCTGGTGTGAGTGACAGGGCTGGGGGAACCCAGATGGGCAGGGCTAGGTAGCCTGGTGGTGAATAGGACGATCGACAGTGGGTGGGAGGAGTACTTCTAAGCTCTGAATAGGACAGTGCTCTCCCACCACAATGCCAGCTCCGCCCCCTGTGGAGCGTCTGATGACTCTGCCCTGCACTCTGTAAGGAGAAGCCTGCATCGCGTAAACAAAGTGCTCAGAAACCGGACTGGACTAGGCAAGGGCCCCCCTGGCCTGGGAGAACAAAAGATTTGTGGTATAAATGTAGGAGCCCTGCTCCTAAGAAACTAGATCCGCTTTTGACCAAGAAGAATCTCTGCCTGAGGAGGAGGCACCGGGAAAGCTGTAGGAGGAAGACTGTCCCTATCCTGGGGGACTGGCCTGCAGTGGTGACCTTGCTGCCAAAGGAGAGAAAAGGAACCTTTTGCTGAAGACTTTGCTTTATTTTTACTTTCAAGACTTGTGCTTTTCCAAAACGATCTCCAAGGGCTTGGAACTGAGCTTGCCCCCTGAACTGAGCCCCAGGACCATTGGGCTCTACCTGATCTTCACTCGCCTGCCGCTGGACTGTGGTGTCCTTTCCCTCGCCGGAGCTGTGACCCTCGTGCCCCAGTCCCTCCTTGAGCCGTGACCAGGACTGCTTAGCCGCCCCCGCCTTGGGAAGAGCCTCGCTCGCACTGAGCCGCTCCCCCTACGCTGTGCTGGGCTGCCCCTGTCACCTCGCTCGCCGGAGGCTCGTTGCGCACCTTCACCCTCCCGCCGGAATCGGAGTTGTGAGCATCTCCAAGCCTCGGACGGCCCAGACGTAACCTGCGTGCCCGGCTGCCCCGCTTTGTTCACTCGCCACCTGCAACACCCCGCTCTTGTCGTGAGCCTGAAGATCAGACCCCCATCGTGAAGTGTGGGAGCCCCGGAGGCCGCCTCGCCCTTCTGTCGAAGAGCCGCTGAAATCCCGCACCCGCCTTCGCGTCAAGAAACAAGGTACTGTACTTACGAACTCGACCACGAGCTCGCATCGGATCCAGGGTCCGCAACGTTCTGATTTCCCTGTCATCTGCCTTGTGCTTCCCGGTCGCCGCCTCAGCACGAAGTGCGCTGAGGCCCACAGTTACCTTGTGCCCGCCTAAGAACTTTCCGTAACAAATAGAACTTTACCGTATTTCCAAGAGTTGTGGCCCCATCAGTTTAACGTTACTGGGCCTTGTATTTGTATCTGCTGAATCTACATAAAAGCTTATTTTCATATACTTCCTGATTGGTGTCCGTTTGTGGTGCATGCAAGGGGTTTACTGTATGTGTAATTGCATTTGCTTAACCGTGTACGCCTGAGACTTAGCCTAGACTGCTCGCGCCACGCACCTAGAGGGTGAGCAGGGGTTATTCTGGGGAGTCATCCTTCGCCCTGACAAGAAGTAAAGGGTCCCTGCTTGTTGTGGGTACACACCTGCATCAACCAGAGCCCCCTCACTTCTAACAAACACAGACCCTCCTCATATCACAAAGAGGTGTGGAAAGACACAATTTATTTATTTATTTAAGGAGTTTTATATAGCGCTGGCAGGACCCGGGGGTATCGGAGCGCTATACAGCAGTTTTTCGCAAGAGTCATATAATAGAGCCTGTTATCTTGTTATACATATTGGTTCGAAAGTCCAAGTGTGCTGTGCAGTATTGAGGTAGTACGTGAGTCCTGAGATAGCCTCGATTAGTGCACGTTATCTTGGGTTGAACCACAGCAGTTTTTCACAAGAGTCATATAATAGAGCAGTGTTATATATATAGGTTCGGAGATCCAAGTGTGCTGTGCAGTATTGAGGTAGTACGTGAGTCCTGGGATAACCTCGATTGGTGCACTTTGTCTTGGGATGAACCTTTAGGGGGGGGGGGGGAGGAACAGTAGGAGGTCAGAAAGCAGTGTTATACATGTAGGATTGGGAAGTCCAAGTGTGCTGTGTAGTATTGAGGTAGTACGTGTGACCTTAGATATCCTCGATTAGTGCACTTTGTCTTGGGATGACACCTTAGGGGGGGAGGAACAGGAGGTGGTCAGAGAGCAGGTAGGAGGTAGGTCTTTGTGATACAATGTCAGGAAGCAACAGCAAGTAGGGATTTGCGTTGAGGCGGCGGCTATCCCTTCAGGAGGAAGCGGTTGAGGAAAAGGACTTTTAGGTGTTTTTTTAATTTTGTGAAAGAAGAGCTAGTTCTGATATCTGCTGGGATTGCATTGTGCGTGAGGCAGGCAGTTCTGAAGCTGGCACGCAGTTCGACTGTGAGCCCTTTTAGTTCTATGAGTGCTGGTGAAATGTGATCGTATTTCTTAATTCCAGTGACCATTCTGGCTGCTGCGTTGAGTGTTGTTTTGAGGGGAGGTAGGTGGGATTTTGTTGTACCAGTGAGGGTTGCATTCCCATAGTCAAGTCTGGATAGTACCAGTGATTGGATGGCTTGTTTGAGACCTTTGGTAGGGATGAATGGTTTAATTTTGTTGAGTAGCTTCAGATTGAGGAAGGCACTCTTGTCGGAGTTTTTGATGTGTTTGGCCATGTCGAGTATTGGGTCTAGGGTGATTTCTAGTGATTTTACGGAGTTTGCCAGAATGAGATTCCCATTGAGAGCATCCATTACTTTTAGCTGTTATGCAATTTGAGGGTTATCTTCTTTGTTGGAGATGAGGAGGATCTCGGTTTTGTCTTGATTTAGTTTTAAGTGATTTAGAGACAGCCAATGTTGGATTTCTTTTAGAGTGTCATTTAGTCTGTGGATGTCATCTAAGGATGAGGTTTCTAGATAGATATGGGTGTCATTCGCATAAAGGTGAAAAGGGATGTTGGCATTTGTTAAGAATGGTGGTGAAGGGTTCCATCTATATGATGAACAGTTGTGTTGAGAGCACTGAGCCTTGGGGGAAGCCTCTGCTGATGGGGTGTAGGTCAGAAGTAAAGTTTTTTATTTTTATCCTTTGCGAGCGGCTGTGGAAGAATGAGGAGAACCAGCATAGGACCACCTCATCAGCACCTACCCTTTCTTGTAGAGCCTTGATGAGTAGTTGGTGATCAACCATGTCAAAGGCTGCCAATAGGTCCAGGAGAATGAGTAGGCAGCATTGATCGGTATCGAGGGATTTGTGGATATCGTCTGTGATGTTAAGGATCTCGGTGCTATAGCCTTTTCTGAACCCCAATTGGTAGGGGTCCAGAAGGTTGATGTTGTCCATGTGCTGAGTCAGTTGCAAGAGGATGCATTTTTCAAGGATTTTGGACAGGAGGGGGTGATTGGAGACAGGTCTGAAGTTATTCAGGTTCTTGGAGTCAAGGCCTGTTTTTTTTAGTAGTGGCGTGACTTGGCCAACTTTGAGGCATTCAGGTATAATGCCGGTCTCCAAGGAGCTGTTTATGATTCTGCACCAGAAAGGGGCTATGGAGAGTTTTTTGGTCAGTTGGGTGGGTATAGGGTCAAGGACGTGGGAGGTGGGTTTGGAGGTGGATATCAGCTTGAGGATCTCGGCTTCCGGGATGGGGTCGAAGGACTTCCATGTTTTCATGGGGTGCATGCACGTGCTGTCTTTTGTCACTGGAGGCAAGCTTTTGCAGGCGGGGTTGGCGTTGATGTCTAGTGAGAGCTCAATCTTGGTGATTTTTTCTTCAAAGAAGTCAGCGAAGATTTCGCACAATTCTTTGGAGGTCTGCATTGAGGATTCGAGGAGCTTGGAGGTTTGTTGCTTGATGATTTTAAACAGTTCAATACAACAACCAGCCCTAAAACTAAGCCTTTGTGTGAACTTATCAAACATCAACCTGACTACAAGGAGGAAAATATTTTTCAGACTTATTTTTCAGACTGATTCAGGTTTCGTTCCCATTCTAAAATACAACACGTTTTAAACAGGGGAACTCAATATAATTCCTTTATGATCAAGTCAAGCTTCTTATTTGATGAGAGTCCCTCAGAATATCAAGAATAAAATGGAGACGTGAAGTTGAAATATAAATCTAACTTTACCCGACCTCCACATTCTATAGTCCGGTAGGTTGCAACCTTTAAGGAGTATGTACTAAAAGACCTACCAGTATTTGAAAAGAGCCTCATTGGAATTATAAGAGCACATCCAAACTGCAATGCAGAGCCACTAAATCCCTAGGAACCAGATCAAGCATCATATTCACACCTGTCGATAAGGAAGGGACTATTCTGATAGAGAACAGAAAATATTTTCATCAAGTAGGTTTAGGGCTACCCGCAGCCACCATTAAGCATGTGATGCTCAGCAGGAACCCTACACCTGACATAAGTGGATAACACCCAGACCTTGGTAACCAATTGTAAAGAGGCCGTATAGATAACTAAGATGGAGACAGAATTCCCCATAAGGGAAAATCAAAGGATTTGCTGTTTTATCCCAAACTTTCTTTATTGACTTTTATAAGCCACATATCAATACATTGACAGTAATACAGGTATAGGATAACATAGATATACATCGAGATTGCTAGTGAAACACTCAGCTTCAAACATTAAGTAGTCTCCTAGGTACAAACAAATAACCTTGGTGAGGTACTACCGGCAAGTCTGCAATGGAATCCAATAGTATCATTACCCAACTTAATCCCCCTCCCCGATTAACCCAAAACTAAAGAACATGAGTATGCATGCTGAAGCAGAGCACGACGTGGAGGGAACAAAGCTTACCAATATTAGGGGAGGCATTGGAGTAGAGTATTGATTATACCAAGGTTAGCTAATGCCTCCTTCTAACTTGGAAGCTGGAAGAGGTGCAGCGCCCACATAGGTGGAACTCATAAAGAGCAGAAGGCCAATCTATACGAACCGTACCAAAGGGCCCCAGGTATATTTACATTTTCTGAATTTTTTAAAAAGTATATCAGCCTCTGTTCCAAAGTCATGGCCTTCCAAAGACGCGCATGCCACTGATATATTGAGGGAGCCTATGTTGTTTTTTTATGTGCTGCCTAAAATACACAAGGGGAAAGTGGCACCAAGGGAAGACCTATAGTGTCAGGCATTAAGCCCATGTTGGCACTGTTTTCACACTGTTGTGATCTCTTCCTATGAAATGTGGTGAGAAAAATGCAGATGTATTGAAAAGATACTAAAAGTGTTTATGAAGTCCAACTACTTATGAGTCTTGACTTAAAATATTTGTACACAATTATGCCCCACAGAGCTACCCTAGACACAATAGTGAATTCTACGTATCACAGACTGACTTTACAATGCAGCTTTTTTGATGGAATGTGCTGAATGGTCCTTGTCAAAGAACTGTGCCTATACTAGAGTATGCATGATAATTCAATTATACATTTGTGCTGAGCCTTAGGTATCTCTACGTGTATCTTTTTGGGAAAAAACATAGTGTTCGACTATCGGACGTCTACAGTTCCAGATAATTTTGATTGTCCAATGCTTTAAGTCAATGGATTGTGGTATTTGGTCAGTCTAGCTTCTGACTGCACAGGAGACACCTGTAGTATGGAAACAGCTTTATTTCAAGTTACACAGGATACACATCATCCACAGCTGTCACTTCACCAACCGTCGCTCCTGTATTTCCTCAGGGCGAGCTCAACATAGAACACCCTGGCACCAACATTCTATCTACATCATAAGGCCCTTACAACAATGGGCAAGATGGCAAAACCTTTATGACCAAGGGGAGGGAGGGCCGGACTGGCCTTAGCAGGCACCGGGCGTTTCCCCGATGGGCCGCCAGGGTGGGGGCCTTTTTTGGGCCTCTGGGGGACATTTTTGTTACCGGAGGCCGGCAATATAGCCCTCCTGTGACAAAATCGTCCGAAACCGGCCATTGCAAACAGCTTGGCCGCACCCCCTCAGCCCCCCCCAAGGGAGACGGCCGAGCAGTTTGCCAGGGCCAGTTTTGGTTCCCAGTCTGACCCTGGGGAGGGGGGAGGGAGAATGGTGGGTAGAAGGGACACATATTGAGGGATATACCACAGAGGACCTAACTCCCGTTTGGAAGAAGATGGATTGTCTTTTTTGGCCAGTCAATGCTTTCAGAGTTGGGAGTAACAGGTTAAAACATTTCTATTCAACTGGAGCTGTAGCCCTCTGACTGCAACTATTCGTGACCGCCAATGTTAGAAAATGGCGCTAGCGCACTCCACGCCTCGCTTGCATTTCTGGAGCCTCGCTGTAAATATTTCCACCACACAGTGATTGGCAGAATTTGGCAGGAACCCCATGATCGAGGAGTCACCAAATTCTGCAGGCTCCGCAAGTGAAATGAAATATTCCAGCCCCGACTGGTGCTTAACCCTCTGGCAGCTTAGCACAAAATCAGTTGGGTGTAACTTAGAGGCAATTTGTAAAGTATTTATGCATCAAAAAGACAGTAATAAAGTGAAACACAATACAAGAAAAATCCCAAACCAATTAAAAAAAATAGAGTACATTTTAATAAATAAAATGACATCAAACAAAATTAAATACAATTAGTAAAACCGGAGTAATGCATTTGAAAGGTTTTTGCGAAATGTAGTGCCTAAAAAATAAAATGCCAATAGTGGGTATCTGATCACGTGAGACCGGATCAAAGTTAAGAGTTAAGCCACGAGTACTCATAGTACGGCCCGTGGGCCGCCAGCGGCCCGGCAAGCCTTCCTTGGCGGCCCGAGGACCTTCGAGACATCGTACCTGTTTTTTTTAGGTTTTTTTAAAGAGTGTCAGCAAACACCGCCAGTTGCAGCAGTGCGGACTCCGAGAGACTCTGCACTATGGGGGCCGGGCGATTCCAGAGATAGTCAGAGTGGAGACGCAGGGGCGCTTAGAAGAGGTGAAATACAACAAAGCCTCATTAATAAGTAAATGGTCTTTTAAAGATCTGTGAAGTAATCGGGTGTGTGTGTGCCTGGTAAGCTGTCTCAGCCTGGCTAACACACACAACGGGGGCAGGGGCGAAGCCCTTTGAACTCAATGGGCGTTGCGCGCCTGTATGTGGCACATATATTTCCTGCAGGGCTTTGGCCTGGCACGCAGGTTTCTGGTGGTCACATACATAAGCTTGCTTGCCCCTGGCTGACGGCAGGGCCTTGGGAAGCATCTGACCAGTAGCTCCTTTGGCTCTGTGACTCAGGGGCCACCCCTGCGGTTGCGGGGAGCAGTCCTCCCACTTCGCTTCTTTCTCTGCTCTCTTGTAATCCCGGAATTGTTGCACAATTACAGTGACCAGGACTCAAAGAGAAACCCCATGACTGATTGAACCGAGCATGAACTCGGAGATCACTCTGCGCAGCTCGAGCTCCCCTGAGTGGCATTTGCTTTATCGACACTGAAGGGATGAAAGTCTGAGTCGGCCCAGCCTTACTTGGAATCTCTACCCTCCGGATTACACCTGATTTCTGGTGCGGCGGTCCAGCCAGCTTTCGTGCACCCTCTACATTAGGGTGTCATTAATAACGTGCTGCAGATTTTGGGAAGGCTGGGGAAGGTGGTTCGATGTGTGCAGCAAAGGGCTCTTGCTCTTCGAGATATTTCTAATAGATTTATTACACCTCGCCTATCATTGATTTTTGCAATATTTTAATAACCAACGCCTGTTTTTTTTTTTAGCAAAATAAAATCGATGACAATGTCGTAAGGGATATACGAAGTGTCCATTCAAATGTGATGTGGATATACAGATGTCTCTCAAGGGTCTTCAACAATAATAGATCAAAACAATGAGAAATACCCCTCAAACCAAGGGAACAACAGGGTACAAACTAAAAACCACAAACTTTCCCTCCCTGGATAAAAAACGAATTTTCCGAGCAATCGCTCACTCATCAATCACACGGGGTAAGGTGACAGAGGGTGACAGAGGACAGCAGGGTGGGAAGTGCAGCAGGGAGTGAGAGCCGGGTGAGGTGGCAGAGGGCAGCAGGGAGTGAGAGCCGGGTGAGGTGACAGAGGGCAGCAGGGACTGAGAGTCGGGTGAGGTAGCAGAGGGCAGCAGGGAGTGAGAGACGGGTGAGGTGACTGGGGGCAGCAGGGACTGAGAACTGGGTGAGGTGACAGAGGGCAGCAGGGAGTGAGAGCCGGTGAGGTGGCAGAGGGCAGCAGGATCTGAGAGCTCGTTGAGAGCCGGGTGAAGTGACAGAGGGCAGCAGGGGCTGAGAGCCAGGTGAGGCGACAGAGGGCAGCAGGGACTGAAAGCCGGGTGAGGTGACAGAGAGCAGCAGGAAGTGAGAGCAGGGTGAGGTGACAGAGGGTTGCAGGGAGTGTGAGCCGGATGAGGTGACAGAGGGTTGCAGGGAGTGAGAGCCGGGTGAGGTGATAGAGGGTGACAGAGGGCATAGGGAGTGAGAGCCGGGTGAGGTGTGCATTAAGAGCCAGTGATGTGATGTTTCCCACCAGCCTGTAGTCAGAGGGTTGAGCCAAGGCCAGGGAGCTCAGGCCTGGTCTCCGCTCTCGCAGCACAGCACACAAATGCACCTCACCCTGCTCTCACTTCCTGCTGCTCTCTGTCACCTCACCCGGCTTTCAGTCCCTGCTGCCCTCTGTCGCCTCACTAAGAATTTGTTTGAAAAAGTTCTTGAGAAAGTTGAGTCTCAGCGGGGCAAGGCACCAGGCTGCATTCGAAGATGAGTCATTGATGAAGGAGAGCCACTGGACAAGGTCTCGGTGAACCCGTCAACGAAGGTGGGAATAGATCTGAGTGGGAGAAGCTGGATTTCCAAGCAGATGAAGTCGTAGTCATCGATGAGGTGCTAGTCGTCTTCGAAACCGGTGAAGATTTCTATCTTCAGACTTAGAAGTTTTTCTGGAGCTTGAATTCACCCAGCAGGATGAGACTGCAGGCTGTAGACACAGAAGGCTTTATGAGGAGGGATACCATTGCCAGGTGGTCCAGCTCAAAGAGATTTTCTGGTGTGGAGAGGAACGAAGCAGGAGCTGCATCTAATTCAATAGCACCGGCAATGCTCCTTTGTCAGATGGGCTTGCAGGTAGGTCCCAGTCTTCTGTCGGTTCTCAGAGCAGATTTTTCTGAAAACTTTCAAAGTCCCAGAGTTTGGATTTTGGTAGGTAGAGGCCACTTTAACATCACTGCAATGGTCCAGGAAATATGTGGGAGGGTACCACTTGTGGTCTAGGACTTACCCTACTAGCAGGAAACAACAGCTGCAGGGAAGTAAATTACATGATCTTTGGAGCATATAGTCCCTGTAGCTCACACAGGAGGTCAGCCAGCTAGCTCTTGGATTCACTCTAATGGTCCTGGGTTAAAGAAGCAGGTCCAATATTCCTTACTCAGGCAGCAGGACAGTCCTTCCAGCAGCAAGGCAATCCATCCTCTGAGTCTTCCACAGGTCCAGAGATTATCTGATATGGGGTCTGAGAATGCCACCTTTTATCCCCAGTGACAGTCTTTTTGTGGGGGCAACACCTGCCCACTGCCCTGCACTTCCTTGGTTTGGCACCCAGATGTCTGAGTTGAACAAAGGCTAGTGTCAGGTTCCTTTATATCTGCTGTAGACAAGCTCCTTTGAAGTATTAGAGGGGCTGGGTACAGCTCTGCCCACTGCCATTTTGTCAGGATGGCCCATCCTGCCAATACCCAGGCTCTTTTGTCTCACTGTCAGCAGCAATACACACCCACAAAAGCAGAGTCATGTGACCAGGCTACTGGCAGAAAGGCACAGTAGATCTGGACACAAAAAATCCAACTTTCTAAAAGTGCCATTTGAACAATTGTAACTTTAAATCCAACTTTACCATTAAATAGGGTTTTAAATTACAATTCAAAAGAGACGAAAAAGTATTTTTCAACCAGTTCCCAATCAAAAGTTACCATTTATTAAATGTAATAGGGCAATCCAATGTAGGCCTATGAGAGAGGGAGGCCTTAAAATAGTAAAAACAGTTAGGAACGTTTCAATACCAGTACATGTAAAACTTAAACCCACTTGTCCTCCTTTTTAATTACCACGTAGTCTGCCATAGGAGATTCTTGGGTGTAACTTAGGGGTGGCTTATAAGTATTAAAACTGAAGGTTTAGGCCTGGCAAAAGGTTTATTTTGTCTGGTCGAAATGTCAGTTTAAAACTGCACTACAGGCTGCTGTGTGCAGGCCTGAGATATGTTTAAGGGGCTACCTTAATAGGTGGCTCAATTAGTGCTGCAGGCCCAAAAGTAGCATTTAATTACAGGCCTTGGGTACTTGTAGTACCATTTGCTAGGGACTTTCAAGTAAATTACATGTGCCTAGCAGCTGTAGGCCAATTTTACCATGTTTTAGGGAGAGAGCACAAGCACGGGTCCAAAAGCCAACAAAAACGAGTTGAGCAACACACAAGGGGTGAAGGTCCAACATGGCACATGGGCGTTTTCAATAAAATGTAAAGTTTACTAACATGAACTTCCTTTGCTCCCCTTCCAAAGACACATGCCCCCTGTTAGACCTAACACCCTTGGCATGGTTTCCCCTGTTTTTTTGCCTCTACCTCCTGTATGTTTTTTGCTTTGTGCTGGACTGCGATTTTGCTGGTCTAGGTACTCTGGGCACGTTACAATTGCTTAAGTGCAAGTGCTCCCTGTGCAAATTGTGATTTTCATTGATTATCCATGATTGGCATATTGGATTTACTGGTGAGTCCCTAGTTAAGTGCACTGTGTGTGCCCAGGGCCTGTAAATCAAATGCTACTAGTGGGCCTGCAGCACTGGTTGTGCCACCCACATAGGTAGTAGTGTAAACTTGTCTCAGGTCTGTCATTGCAGTGCCTGTGAGTGCAGTTTTAAACTGCCATAATGGCGTGGCAAGTGCACCCAGGCATATCCTGATGCCCATCACCAGGCTGATGGGTCTTCCTGTGCAAGTGTGGTTGGAGGAGTTGTCACTGACACCTGAATGGGGCTGTGCCTGTCCTTTCACAATGCTATATCCACCCCCTGGAGTGTGTCTGAAGCCAAGGGAGGGCAAGGTAGGAACTTGTGAACAACAAAGACTTTCTTTTGAAGTATGCAAACTTCTAAGACGAAAGGAGTATATGTATTTCTGAATCATGAGGAACATCTGCCAAGGAGAAGAGCTGAAGAACTGAGAGGAAGAGTACTGCCCCATTGATGTGTGTTGCTTTGCTGGGTTGGCTTATAGTTGCTGCTTCTGCTTAGGAGAGGAAAAGGACTGGACTTTGCTGTGTATTGTGCTTGTGAAGTTTCTCAAAGGGCTTGTTTGTGCTTGCCTCCTGCTAAGAAGTCTCAGGGCCATCAGAGACTTTATCTGCATCATCCTTAAACTCTGCTGCTGGCTGTTCTGACCTGCCTTGTTGTGTCAGTTCCAGTTCTGGGCCCTTAGAGGTTGTTTTCCTGCTTGAAACCATCAAAATCGTATTGCCCTTCCAGCGCCTGTTCTTCCAACGCAGCACCGCTGTGCAGGAGAAATTTCCATGCACCGCTGCTGTGTGGCTGTGCTGCAGGCAAAATTGAGGCAGCGCCTGCCCACGGCCGAAGAAACCACTGCAGCCCGAGTTCAGCGCGCTGTCTTTAAAGTTCAAGACCACCGCACTGACTCTGACACAGGCCCTGCTGTGTGGCTAAACAAATCGACGCATCGTAAACCGACTCAGTGCCTGTTTGCCACCACCGCCTCGACCTTCAGTGCATCCGGATTTCCACACATCTCACCTGTGCTCCAAGTTTTCAGGCGCATCACTCGCAGACCAGAACCGTCTTGAATTACGATGCACCGCTTCCCCTTACATTCCGGATTCGACACAACACTTCTCCTGCGTACAGCAGAACTGACACATTGCCTCCCCAGGGACTCAAGAACCGATGCATTGCTGTGTTTTCTGACGCTTCCCTCCTCCTCAGATGTTTCCCTTATGAGCTGTAACGCATCTAAAGGTATTTTGTGTAAAATCACTGCATCAATAGAGTTCTATAGACAGAATTACTAAAAGCTTCTAAAAGTAATATTTTGAGTTGTGTATGTTGGATTTTTTTTTTAAATAAAAACCTAACCATGGGGAAGAACAGGGTTTTCACTGAACATGTATGAAAATCCTCTTTCCAGAAATAAACATTATTTTTCTAGAGTCCCCTCACCCACCAGGGTTTCCCCTAGGTGGCATGCTTCATCATTGGGGTCCTTTCAATCTGCTGCAGATTGAGGCGTGCTGCAACTTGCGGAACTACGTAGGAGCACTAAGTTGTGGAAAATGTGTAGTGCAGTGAAAGGGGAGTGGAAAAAGAAAAAGGGGACTCTAGAAAATAATTTTTCTTTCTGGAAAGAGGATTTTCGTACATGTTCAGTGAAAACCCTATTCTTCCCAACAGTTAGGTTTTTATTTCTGGTATTCCAGATTTTGTGAAACTTCATACAGTTAGGAGGGTGAACCTGACCTCAACCTCTATCTCCCCCCATCTTTTGATTGCATTATGTTTTTTTTTTGTCGTTTTGGTCTTGTTTGGTTTAGTTAAAGGTACTTTATTTTTCTAAACTTGTGTGGTGTCAATTTGTAGTGTTTTCACTGTGTTACTGTGTGTGTTACGTTCAAATACTTTACACGTTGCCTCAGAGATAAGCCTGAATGCTCGTGCCAAGCCACCAAGGGGGTGAGCAGGGGTTATCTTAGGTGTATAATCCCCTTACCTTGCCTAGAAGCAAGGATTCCTACTTGAACAGGGTACAAACCTGCCAACTAGAGACTCCCATTCCTAACATCTCCTCGTTCTTCGTACTGATGAAATACCTTAAAACGACGGAGTCGAATTACATAAACTCTGAGAAAGTCACCTCCTTCCTAGTTTCACATCCATAAGTTCACTGTGGGTGGACTACTGAACATGCTACCATTTTAACATAGTTTTAAATGCAGCTCAGAACAGACGCAGTCATCCAACAAAGAATCCTTGTTCTCAACCAATAAAGCTGCTCATAATAAGGCGCTGCACCCTAAATTCATGAGAAAAAAGGATACCTTGGCGTTTCCCATGGCACACACTTGTGGTCGGATCATGAATTTTTTTTCTTTCTTAGTTTTATATAGCATGAACTTGACCCGAAAGTATCTGCTATCAGAGCGTTTTACATGAGCATCAGTTGTGCTACACAAGGACATATTCATTTTTTTGTTAGACACAGGGAGATTAAGTGATTTGCTTAGAATCACAGGATGTTGAGTGTCATTGCCGAGACTTGAGATCGACTGCCCTAGCGGTTAGGCTACATCCTCTCCCCAGTGAATTGGATTTGGCATTGGCAAAAAAGGGTGGGATGATGCAGCCACAGTGAATGTGTTGTTTTGTAGGAGCGTGCATGTATTATTACACGTGTGTGTACAAAATGATGCTGCCACCATTTTATTTATTTGCCAATCCTAGATGGAGCAGTAAAAAAAGAAAAATGAAATAGAAGTAGCGCAAAAGTGCTTTTGAAGGCGGATGTGCCGTCAGCATTTTGCTGGCTCGTCCTCTCCTCCTCCTCTAGCCCCAGAAAATGAATAAATAAAAAATAACATTTTAAAAAAATAAAATAAAATAAAAAATAGACAGTGAATGTGGGGGAAATGGAAGAGTGGGTGCGGGAGGCAAAGGGGATTGGGCAGAGTTGGAAAAGCAGCACATGATGGGCAGTAACACAGGAGGCAGTGGAAGAAGCACACAAGGGAGAAAGCAACACAGAGCGCGGGGAGGGAGTTTAGTGGAGGAAGAATGCAATGAGAGAAAGCTTGCAACACAAGGGAGACAGCAACAGTTTGGTGTGGGAGAAGCACACAAAGGAGATAGCTGGAAAACATGCCCTGTCATGGAGTGCTGAAGTGAAAAAAAAGAAGTGGATCTCTAAAAGTAAGCAGTGGAAGATAGAAGCATGCAAATCAGAGAGATGGCAAATAGGTTGTATTCAAGGGGAGGAACAAACACAAGATGGACAAGCTGACCCCCCATTAAAGTCCAACAACTTCTTTAAAGGGGAACGTTTTCCATGCGTTTGAATGCAGTGTATGTGACGAGATAGTGAAGATGTTTCTGTCAACAACACAGCAAAACCAAAGGGGATGATGGACGGAGTGTTGAACATTGCAAGAACTCACCCCTAGTCAACTGATCTGGGTTTAATCTTTCATCATTGATTAGCTCACTCCACCACCCCAGTTCAGATATGGCCATATGCAAATCAGTCTGACCCTGTGCCTCATGGGAACAGTCCGGCCCGAACTGCTAAGCCATGTCATCCCTGGACCGGAAACAAGCATCCTGGGACCGGTTTCCGGCTAATCAGCCGTCATCAGCCAGGCTAGCTTGAATCCAGTGGCAAAGTGAGCAAGGGACCCACGTATGGGCATACCCTGCCAACTTAGGGCGAACAAAGCAAAACCAAAGGGGATGATGGAGGGAGTGTTGAGCATTGCAAGCACTCACCCCCAGTCAACTGATCTGGGTTTAATCCATCATCATTCTTTAGCTCACTTCTCCACCCCAGTTCAGACATGGCCATATGCAAATTAATCAACAGTCACAACACACCCATCTTCCGATTCCTACTTATTTCATTTTATTTATAAAGTTTTATATAGCATAGACGTGACCTAAACAGAGTTGCAGGTCAAAAACAACAACAGTGAAAAGCAAGATACTGGAGTAGAAAGAAGAGCAATATAATAAGCCAATGCAAAAGGAAATAGAAGAGCATATAAGTGCAACAGACAAATATAGAGGTTGAGCACAGTCAGAAGTCACAGACATAGTCAAAAGCTTCGGAACACCTACGAAAAACAATGTATTAGCGTTACTCAGGGTGAGTCAGTCCATGGAGGAGGAGATAAGCCAACAACGAGAGGTACCTGGTGGGGGTAGGTGCAGTCAAACAAGGGTGTTCATCCATAGTGCTTTCACTTCTTTTTTTAAAGCTGCCGTAGAGGGAATCAGTCTGATGTGCGGGGAAAGGGAGTTTCAGATTCTCGGACCAATACCTGAGAATGCCCGATTATAGGTTGTCTTTTTTTGGAATTTTTGAGGTTTCAGCAGCAGGGTGCTGGAAGTCTTGGAGGATCGGCTCCCACCAGAAAGCTACGTCTCCTTCTTGCTGTTTTATCTGGTGGAATCCATAAACTTTCCACCAGGCAAGCATTGAAAAGCAGCCCATAAATTCTGTCCATCAAAAATATCTGTGACAACCCTCACACCATGCTGGGACCACATCACACCTTCTTGTGCTTAGCAACTTAATATTTCTGCTCAAGAAGTCCAGCGTGTGATTCTGAAATGAACATATGACCTCCAGTGATGGGATTAAACTCACAAGAAGTAAGCTAGCCTGAATGGCTGCCAACCCTTTTGAATGATGCAGTCAACCTGATTGGCAGTGAAATGTTGTCGATCTGCTGCAAACGGAGATTATACAATGGTGCTTCAGCCCAGCACTTTGCAGAATTACCCTGAATGGAACCTGCATGTGCTGTTCGTTTGTCCGGTCTCCCAAGGCTGGGACACAGTTTGAAACTCTGCCCAAGGCCTGACGAGTTGAAGATCTGCCTGAAAGAAGACTCGCCCCTTTCCAAGTTCCCAACACCCCCTACCTCCGGTATAGGACCCTAACATGCAAAATGCTATATAAATACCAGTACAGTACAACAACAATTAGAATTCCTGCAAAACCTCATAAACAAAGTGGACCAAGAGACTTGAGACTACCTCCATTATTTCTCATTTTTACTGAAGTGTACTTTAAAATTATAATTAGAGTGCCTTTAGTAAATTGTGATATACATTGCATGACTCAATCAATCCATCATTTTTTATTCGGCTAAGAATGAGCAATAAAAAAAACTGAAAAAAACAATAACTACAAAAAAATATTATAATAAAAACAGTCAAAGATTTGTACAGGAACAATTCACAATGATGCCTCAATTACATGATCACAGTACATTCCCATAACTTTTTCTAACCTTCAGAGAAACTCAGATAACATATAAAACTTCCATGAATATATACTCAGATGAAAGCTGTTGAATTAAGAGCAATGCCTCCTTATGGGAGCGGATATTAAAATTGTAAAAACCTGGCTAGAAAAAACATTTCCGCTGCGATGTATATGAAGTACAAAACAGCAAAACGTGTAAAGTGCTTTGTGCTGGTACATTTTTGCAAGGGCAAGGGGACAATGTTGTCATCCATGAGTCAGTAAATGGGAATGCAACGAGAAAGTGCCAAAGGTTCAGCCTTAATCAGGTTAAATAAAATCTAAAATGGGGGTTTATGACATTTAGTAGGTAGGGTTCAGTTGCTTTCGCTGAAAACAGGGACAAATAATCCCTTTCCACTGGCGAGCCTAACACCTTAGCCATCCACGCTTTCTCATAGTACTTATAAAGCTTATCCACTGTTTTACATTTCACTGCCCCATCTATGCCATCTAGATTTTCATCAATCTTTAGCTCACTTCGCCACCCCAGCTCTGACCCAGCTAGACCTTGGGGTGGCAAAGTGAGCTAAAGAACGATATTGGATTCAACCCAGATCTGTGACTGGAGGTGAGTGTCTGAAAAGTTTCAGCACTCCGTCCATCATCTCCTTGTGTTTGCTTTGTTCGCCTTAAGTTGGCAGGATATGCCCAGACGTGCGTCCATTGCTCTCTATGCCACTGGATTCAAGCTAGCCTGGCTGATGAGAGGTGTTGCTTGTTTCCGGTCCAGGAGAGACCTGGCTTGCCAGTTCAGGCTTGGCTGCTCCCATGAGGAATAGGGTCAAGATGGATTTGCATATGGGTGGGTCTAAACTGGGGTGGCGAAGTGAGCTAAAGAATGATGATGGATTCAACCCAGATCAGTGACTTGGGGTGAGTGTCTGAGAAGTTACAGAGCTCCGTCCATCCTCTTGTGTTTGCTTTAATAAGAAGTAATTACCATTCAATTTAAATAATTTAAATTTTAATTAACTTCCCATCCCATTCTCCTACAAACCCAACAATCCCCTACTACACTATAAATTGCTAATTAAATTGTTTTTTTTAAATTCCTAAAACACTTAAAATTACAAATCATATTAAAAAAACATAACTTATACGAACTATACTAACACCTAAAAAGAACATATTAACTAAAACAGATTACAATACAATATTTTTTACGACTATATTAAAGAAAACAATATTAAAAACAAACATATACTTGAAAACGATATTATACCAAAAAACAATATTCTTTCCAACTTTATTCTCTCCCATATTTTGGTAGTAACAATATTTTATTATCAATATTATTGCCCCATGATTTTTAAAACACTTTATTTTATCCAAACACCTTTGTGCTGCCATAATCAAATCCTTCTCATGTTATTGCATTTTTGTGCCATCTCATTCTAGACCAACATATTTGCTTTCTGAAGCATTTTCTTTAAAGGTTCTATTAATAAGGCATATCCCCTTACAAGTCTTGAATCATAATCACTAAGAGCATGATTACGAGTTTGGCGGTCTTGGAGCACGCCACCATGCCATCACCCCACTTCAAGACCACCAAACCAGTAGTCTGGCTGCGTGCCATATTACGATTGATATACAGATCAGGCGGTCCTGAGGTGGCGGTACCAAGGTGGTGCCTTTAAAAGGCTTATATCTCTGCCTTAGAAGGGCACCGCAATGGGAACGTCACAGCATGTTCTTGCATGCCGTGGACTGTTAGGTCCATGACGTGCAGGAACTGGGGGTGCATGCATACGGGGAGCACAACATGTGCCCCACTGCATGCATCCCCTGGCCCTGAGGCAACAGGGGGCCCTGTAGGGCCCTCTCAGTTTCCTCACCACCACACTTTTCATGGCAGGCTCACAGCCATGCAAACTGAGCCGGTGAGGAAACTTTTAATATGATTGGCTGTACTGCAGCGGCACGCCAGCATATTGCAGGCCTGAGACCGTTGCAAGACTGCCAGGGAACGTGGATCCCTGGCAGTAGCAGCAGTCCTATGGCAATTCAGCTGCCCAACTCAGAATACTGCAGGTTTGGTGGTCCATCATAATTGGCCTCTAAGTCCTATGAATGATCTATATTGATCCTTGTCAGTAAGACTAGGTGCATCAGTTATCACTTTCAGATCAGATCACACTTCGGTTTTATACCTTCAGGGGTAATGTTGTTCATGAGATACTGCACAGATGTCGAAAACCTGCACTTCTCTTTGGCCATGATCATTACCCTATCTTTCAACACTCAAGAACTCCTTTTAAAATGCAACTCTATGCCTCAACGCTTTATGTAATATATCAAAATATCTTCATGAAAAACCTGTACACACTGGACATTCTTAAACAGTGAGAACATGCCTTTTTGAAAAAAAAGCTAGTTGTGTTTGCCTGTGTGAATGGCATACGGAAACACTTATAAGCTCCAAAATACACAACATAGGTAGCAAAAATGTAAATTTGGCTGGTATTTTGCCTTAAGATGTATGGTAGTAAAGTGCATTGCTTCACATGGCCTGGCTAGCAAGTCCTAATTTTGGGAAGTGTATGACATTCAACGAATATATTCTACCTGAGTGGTGCAAATCTGTATACAATCTTATTTGTCCTCATTTCTTTCTTATGAGACACACAGCAGAAATCCTCTCTGCGGCATCAACAGGCTTGCGCACACTAATCAGCCAACAGCACCATCAATTTACCTCAAATGCTGAGAAGCACATTTTCCACCTAACGTGTGGTAGAGATGGAACTTTTCTAATGCTGTCTTTATGCTCAAACCCTTTCATACAACTGATTGGCAGTGAAAACCTCACAGAAATGACAAAAAATGCAATTCACAGCGACATGCACTTGCTCCACCAACATTACAGGGGTATCTGTTCCTGGCCTCAATGTCAGCCCTAACCTTTCTTGATGAACCCATCCCATTATATCTTTCCCATCATCTGCCATAAAATGTTTAGTGTAAATACACCTATCCGTCAACTCTAAATGGTCTACGAAGTAGCCCAGCATATTAATGGTATGCTCACCGAATGCTACAGCCATAATATCTGAAGTCTTCAGGACCATAATAATTCAATTTTGTTTTTGTATGCCCTCTCTCATGGAATAGTTACAGGTGATCCTGAAACAACCATAATGGTAATCCTCTACTTGGGGGCGTGGCTTGATCGCGGAAGTTGGCAGACGCGAATTGATCTCGCTCCGACAACCGCCCGTTTTATCCGACATTTATCGTCCAAACAGAGCAACATCTGAGCACCTGATCTCCCCCTGACGTACCTGGTGTACTGCCCGGAGCGTTTGTAGTCAGTAAGAATCGGAACCGTCGCTGGGTCCGGCGTAATCGGAGGGAGCCGTGCGGGCTGCAGAACTAGGCCGAGGACCCGGCTGAACCTCGCTCGGATCCCGGCGATACGGAAGCTGTCCCCTGCAGGAGGAGCGTTATCACGTAGAAGTTGCCTCAGCTGAAGTGGTAAAGTGCCTGAGTTGAGCGCAGAAAATACCAACCAAGGAGTGGGGAGGAGGAGAGAAGTGGGACAGAGGAAGTGATCGAAGCGGGGAGGGAACCCTGTACATCCCCGGTGATACGTGGGGGCCTGGGTGCCCTTTGCTCCTTCCCCTTTGAAGCCGATGGCTCGTCGGACGGTGGCGTAAGGCCCTCTCCTAGCGACGAGGCATTTGCTGGCACTGTAGTGCCTGGAACTGTTGCAGGGATTCTGCTCATGCACAAAACTATGCGCAGGAAACCAGGACCTCGGTGTATTGTTATGCACCAAAAAAGCTACCTCAGTGCCCAGAACCCCAATCCGACTAGCATTAGTGTCTCATTCGTTCTCCGTACTTCAGCAAAGCTACCAATGATTAGACAACCTAGAACATGCAACTTAAACTCTCAGGAATAGTGGGAAACAAGAACACTCTTTCGTTCACACTCATACTTGTCCACAACGTGAGTAAACAGCGACACTGTATAGTTTAAAGTGTTTATTTTTAACTAAGGTGCTCTAAGTTGCAGTACTCTAGCCAATACGAACAGCATAATGCATAAAAACAATATAATTAGCATTGTTATAATTCCATAAAGCACAAAAGAGTAAATCATATTATAATGATATTGGAAACAGGACTATAGCTCCTTTTACCACTCTCCCCGTGCTCATGAGCTAGTTTAGAATAATTATAGAAGACCTCTGGGCTTTGTCAGCAAGACCCCATACCTATGAGATCAGATACAGAGATTTAATCTCAGGATCAGCACAGCTCTTCTATGTTGGAAAGGTTTTCTCCAAGTGCCTTCTCATGCATGTAATGCCATATTAAAAGCACCCGAGTTTCAGTTGGGCCGCTGTGCTTCATGTTATGTCTATGTGCGTGGGACTGACCAAAGTGAATCAACAGCATACATTGTTATTCAACCTTGAACAGGCTGTACAGGCAGAGATCGCGGTGGCCCGCTGGATATGTGAAAGGTAGACAGTTCTCACGTGAAGCAGCGCCAGCAAAGTATTTCACGAGAACAGAGCCATGTAGTGTAGTGTTCAAAAGTGGCAGAATGGCATCCAAACATATACTATCATCAGAAAAGAGAGTAGCCATCCATTCCAGCAAAGAAAATGAACATACATGTTCAACAATGAGAGCTTCTAGCACCATCAATGGACAACTTGCATGTTCCTCAAGATAACTTTGTTGTAGGAAATCATGTGCAGCTGCACAGACATCCAATTCTGCTACGTGAATGGTAAAGACCACACCTAGAAATGCAGTACCTAAAGGTTCATAGCGGCCCAAGGGATAATATTTCATACATGAACTAAATTTAAACAAGTAAAATGGCAGAGGTATTACCCCATGGATGAGCCACAATGCAGAATTAGTTTCAGCAACTGAAAAAGGCAAAGGTTCAAATTTTTCAATATGTAACATAGTGTATGTGGAATCCTTCATGGACATAAACTGTTGTCTATCTGTCAAGTTAAATGGCATAAATAACGATGAAGTGTTCATGTAATCCCATGGAACTTTTCCCATTTTCAAATTTCGGAATGTCCAGGCAAACTTCATAATAGAACACAATTGATTTTGACCATGATACAAAACAGACACCTCATCATGAACAATATCCACAACAGATGAAACAATATTGTCCAATGTGTAAATACGGGAAGAAAGAGTGTTAATACTATTATCAACAACAGCAAGCGCTTTTTCTAAATTAGCTTGGTCTATTGCCCTTAGACGTGAAGCAGCTTCAATTTGTGACAGCTTCCAGATTTCGTTGTATGTGGCATAAATAAATCTTTTTGATCTAGGACATGTAGGTCCTTTTATAAAATCAGTCACATCGACGTCACCTGATAACTATGACAAATGGCGTTTAACTGACGCAAGGGTTGAGTGTTGCAACCAATTTTGACATAATTTTCCTACTGAATAGGTAGTAACTGAATGGGAGTCAGACAAACGTGGATCCGGTCGATCCTGAATGTATCCTGGGGCCTTGCCTAGAAAACAGCGTTGGCAAGAATCTGAACTTGTTTGCCAAACCAACCAACCCTGGGGGTCCAGACTAGAGATATAAAAGGTATTATTGGTAAGCAACAACTGCAAATCCTCAATGGCCAAATCAGTATGATTATCCCAGGTGTCATAAGGAGCCAGTGTAGGTATTTTAGGTGCATTCATTTGTTTTGCAGTGGCCAGATCTAAACAGGTTGTTTGATAAATCAAACTATTAAAAATTAGGATTTGTTTTGGGATAAGGCATGCACAATGCAAAGCTTCAGAGCCTTGCACCTGCCAGAATCTAGAACCCCGAACAGCCTTAAGGTCCTTCCATAGCTCATAGCACACACTGCCAGTTGATCAATAAAGAATTTGGAACACACTAATTTAGTGTGGGTGAGCATTACCTTAGAAGTGGACGTAGTATTCAATTTAAAACAAAATGAATCCGGGTTGGAAATATTGAAATCAGTGAAACATATACATTTTTTCAAAAGAGGTTTTGAACTGCCTTCAATAGGAGCTGGGCAATGTTCCCATTGTGTGTAATTAAAAAACATTTCTAAATGTATTAGCTTTATGCAGGTAATGATGGCCAAAATGCTGGTAACAAAATAAATCAGCATAATTTGCAGTATTTAAGCACAAATCCTCAGCATCAAATGCAGCATAATACTTTAAATCAGAAAACAAAGATTCAACGGCTTGTACGTCCCAATCATCAGAGCGTATATTCTGTTTCACTACATCCCCCATAGAAACACGAAGTACATTGGGAACATTAACCACCTCTGTGGGGCCATGAATTTGGAAGTTCACTGCATCCCACACTATTCCATCCGCAATTGGCCAGTCAGAGATGTTGATAAAAGTCTGGTCCCTTTTCATGATGTGTGATGAGGAGTGTGGTGCCAAAGTTCCATCAATTATTTTAACTGCAGAGCGTTCAGTGAGGCAGTGACCATGTATTAAAAGGAAGAAAAATGTCACAAATCCAATCGACATGAACAAAACAAGCATTGGCATAACCACTCGGTCTCGCTTTTGGGACCTTATAAGTATTTAGTTATGCAGCACAATATCCTTGGTGCAACAACATCAACTGTTGCATGGCTAAACACTTATAAGGTCCCAAAGGCAAGACCTATTGGCTATGCCAATGCTTGTTGTTTAAAGAATCTGGTCACTGAATTCATAAGTAAACACCATACACAATGTGTTATACAATAGCACCACACCCAGACAGGGCCTCTCTCAGTCTAGCAGTGTCCCCAGGGCCAGAAGGGTCTTCAACCCATGCTGTCTGCTCTGGACATCATGCTTGGTGACTGCAGCGCTCTCATGCAAAAAAAAGAAATATATAAATATTAAAGGATTTATGAAGTCACCTGCAGGCGCCCAGACTAACAGTGTGTTTCAATAAAAGAGCCTGCGGCATGCTGAATTGGTTTCTATAGGTGGTCTTCCTAATAATAGCTGACTGGCGTCCTCCCTCCGTCCCCGCCTAAACCCAGAAGCCCCTCTTCATCCGCTAAGGAAGTGGTGACAAATAGCTGGGCGTAAGTGCGTGATAATGCGGCCCAGCCCCTGTCCAGTGACTAGAACAAATACAGCACTTAATGGTCCGCAATGAGGTGAGAGTGGCCAAGCTTCACTCTGAGGGACGTGGGAGGGAAGAAAGGAGCGCACGCGAAATGAGAACGGCAGACAGTTGTCAACGAGAAGAAAAGCGAGAGAAGAGGGAATGATAGAGGCCCTAGGAAAATAGTAAAACTGGGGGGTTGTGGGGGGTGGCGGGCGTAGGCGAGAGTGTCTGGTAAAAACGGAGGCAAGCACCAAGAAGGGAGAATGTACAAAGTGTGCAGAAATAAAAGAGAGAGAAGGGACGACGAACCGCAGAACGAAATGTAAGGGTAAGAGAAGGTGAGATGGTGAAGCAGAAACCTGAAGCGCAGTTCTGAGGGGAGCCCTGAGATAAGGAATAGTAGAGAAGTGGATAGAGGGAAAGTGCACGTAGAACGGGATTGAAGTAATGAGGAAAGTGGAAAAATGTGTATGCAAAGCGGTGTGGGCGGAATCGAGAAGAAAAGGTATAGCTGAAGTAATGAGGAAAGTGGAAAAATGTGTATGCAAAGAGGTGTGGGCGGAATCGAGAAGAAAAGGTAAAGCTGAAGTAACGAGGAAAGTGGAAAAATGTGTATGCAAAGAGGTGTGGGCGGAATCGAGAAGAAAAGGTAAAGCGATTGGCGAAACACAGGTAACTAAGGAAACAAGACGGCAAAAGTGAAAGCAGGGGTGCACGCATGCGCCGGCAAACACGCGAGTGGTGCGTGCGCAGCAGTGCCAAAAGTTAAAGTAATCATGCTCCAGATGGTGCCTCGGGCGCTGAAAGCTGGCACCTGTGCACGTTCACGCGGGCCGACAGGCACGCTTGAGGCCAGCAAAATCCGGTGGGTAGCACTTTGAAAACCCACTTACTAAATGTCTCGCAGAGCAGCGCATGCACTGGCTCAGGCGAGACCTAAAAATGTCGATGAGCGCCAATCAAATGTATGTCCAAGGAGGAACCAAACAATTTCTTCTAAACCAGGTGACAAAAATAGAAAATTTGGAGGGGGGACTCGATGATGTGGTGTTAGAGTCAAAGGAAAAACGCGACTGGTTCAGTGTGTTGTCTTGCAAACCAGGCAATGACTCTGTAGCGGAATATGTATATTCAGTTTCTTTATGAAGACTGCAAGCCGGATCAGCAAAGGATTAGTAACAGCGGTCATCTCTATGGCAGTGTCAGGCCTGATGTTGCTGGAATTGGCCAAGACTGTATTCCTGGATATGGTTGGACAGGAAACAGCAGGTGTCATACTATGTAGAATCGGCCAGGCGTTGTAGTTTGACATTGTCCACTGAGATGTATCTGTTATCTTTGCGACCAGGAAGTGGTGGTAAAATGACTGTACGAGTACCCTTCATGCCAAGCACTGGGACAGGTGCACGATAAGAGGGGCTAAACTCTTTCTTGATTTCCACCTTCTCACGAACCAGGTCTCCGATCTTAGGTAGCCAGCCGACTACTGGAATCTGCAGCACCGCTTCAGTTGTGGAGGGTAAATGTTCCTTTGCAAGACTCAAGCCTCTTGTAGTTTCTGTAACACATCAGAATGATTATCTATGTCAAAGGACGTGGCTGTAGCCGCCATGTCTAGACCATCAAGGTCCGGAACAAACATCTTCATGCCAAAGAGCATTTCATATGGAGTCCGCCCACCCAGAGATCTGCTAGGGAGATTATTTAGTGCACGTTGTACGCTATACAAATGGGCGAACTAGTTCCTGCCAGTACCTATAACTCTAGCTGTCAAGGATTGCTTTAAGTCACGGTTCATTCGCTCCACAACTGAGTTGCCTTCAGACCTGTATGGAGACGAAAAATTTGACTTGCACCCCCAAAGACCTCATGGCATCCTTGTACGCCTTAGAGGCGCATGCGGGACCCTGGTCAGAAAGAAAGGTGCCACATGCAAAAATTCCCACAAAGACACGCAAATCCCTGATGACAGTTCGTGCGTCAGCACTGCGTTGTGGCCAAATCCAAAGAAAACGTGTGCACGAATCCACTGCAACCAAAATAAACTTATATGCAGCATCAGAAGAAAATGGACCGCAGTGATCCAAATAAACACAACTGAAGGGTTTATTAGAAATGTACAGCTGTGTTTGTGGCGGGCGTGCTGCCGTTGAAGGTTTAATCTGTTGACAAATGTCATATGAAAGCACATAATTACGGGTTTGTATATATAACCCACGCCACCAGTAACGTTGCTGTAAGATAGAGACAGTCGCCAAAATGTTTGCATGAGCCGAGGCCATGCCTTTGTGCGCGGCTGTTATCAAAGCTTGTCTGCGGTCCTGGTTGGGAATCAACCTGTCACCAACGTCATTAATTCTCACATAGGGAACTTTATAGGGACTTAAATGATAAGAGTATTGTGAAGGGAAACCCTGCCGGTACTTACTTCCCTTCTCTGTAGCAGCTATAGCTGCCAGGATGTCATCATTAACCCTGGACGTAGTTCGCGAAGTAGCCCTTCGCGAAGCTACGCAAAGTGCAGTTCGCACTACGCGAGCTACGCGTAGCACTTCGCGAACTGCGTAGTACCTTGTTCGCACTGTGCCAGATGTCGTTTTCAATGATTGCACAGTGCGGACAAGCAACCGGCACTGTGCAATCATTGAAAGTGGCATCTTGCACAGTGCGAGCAGTAGTTTTCTGCTGCTCGAGTAGATTTTTACTCGAGCGGCAGCTTTCTCAACGCGAACTGGTAGTTTCTCATCGCGAGCGGTCACGAGCATACGCGACCACTCGCAATGAGAAACCTGACCTCCTCGCGTTGGGAATCTCGCTGGGAGGTTTATTTTCCATGCTCGCGATCGCCAACTTGATGTTGCTGATCGCGAACAAGGAAAAAGTCTCGCCGGGATGTCATTTTGCTTGCTCGTGGTCGCCAACTTGACGTTGAGGACCGCGAGCAAGCAAAAAATGACCGCAGCACTACGCAACACTACGCTACGCGTGTTCGCACTGTGCTACGTGCAGTTCGCGTAGTGCGAAGTAGCGTGAACTTCGCAAACTACGCGAGCGTAGCGTAGTGCTTTGCCCAGGCTTAGTCGTCATCAGTCTTAGTCATGGATCTTGTAACTGCTGCTACTGAGTAAGTGGCTACTGCCGTTTTAGCTGCTTCGTCAGCCAAACTGTTACTGACCACGTGTACTCCTACGCGCTGGTGGCCAAGAGTGTATATTACTTGTGTGAGAGGCAGACGTTCTTTAAGCTCTGCGACTCGAATCCAAAGCATTTTATGCTTAATTGCTCTGCCTTCAGAATCACGATAGTCATTCTGAGACCAAAAGGATACGTTTTTTTCCCCTCTGTTGTGGCCACCAGATTGTCTGAGAGATAACAGGTATCTATCCTCGAGAAGGTGTTAGCCGCCGGAGTAAAACAGGATAACTCCTGTTGTACCGGGTTACGGAGCCGCCATACATCCTGCAGCCGCAGGCCCTGCAGAACACCACGAAGAGCTTCCACCATTCGCGGTTTGGTGTTATCTCTGGGGGGCTCCCTATCTAGGAACCCATCTAGTAAACAGTTAAAATCCCCCATAAGAAGTATCTCAGCTCCCAAGAACGGAGTCACCGCCTTCAGCACCTCTCTGAAAAAATCGGGACAATCAATGTTGAGTGCGTACACATTAATAATACATAATTCTGTGCCTTCCCTTTTCCCAAACAGAATAACATATCGCCCGTCTCGATCCAGTACATGATGGAGATGTTGGAATAACACTCCAAGTGCCACCCAGATCAACGCCCCCGGGCGCAGCCCGAATAGGATGTGGCCTATATTTGCCCCCTCCAACGCTTACGTAGGCTTTTAATGGAGTCCCCCCATATATGTGTCTCCTGGAGGACGGCAACTGCAACACCGTACCGTTTTAAAAAGGCAAATATTCTGCGGCGTTTAGCAATATTACCCAACCCGCGGACGTTCCAACTAAGGAACTTCAGTGTTTGGACTGTCATGGTAGAGCGATATGGAAGGTGGAGCCCCGAGCCACTCCTGTCTCAGGCCCTTGGCCCTGCACAACCCACACCGGTTCAATACGGTGCATCCCTTGGTGACCCTGAAAAATCCCCAACAACAAACCAAACATGCACAAATCAAAACTTGCATGCCCCTTCCACCCACCCCCCGGGCAGTCATGTGAATGAACATATATATTGCTATACAAGCCGTCCTACAAACCGCCCCACACCTCCCCCTCCCCCTTACCCATTACAACCAGAAATTGCTGTACAAGAGAGTCGGTGACCCCTGGGCGTGAGATCACTCTCAAGCCTCCCCGGAGAACCGAGTCTCTGTAGGGGGGTGCTGCTACACCGCCGGCAGCAGTCATAACAGTGACCAAACCTGAGACACTGAACCCAGGCCGAGGAGGGGGTACAGAAATCCACAGTGATATCACACACCCAAAACCCCAAACATCCCACTTTTATTCGCATTGGTATCTCCCATCAACCTCTCCTCCCCCACCAAACAAATCTTCCTCAGAGGTTACCCGTTAGTCCCGGATCCCACAATTTCAACTTAACAATATAAAAGATACATTACAGCTTCTCGGCATCAGTCCTTTCCACTGCCAGAGCCTCCCGTGTCAGGGATGAGTTCTGGTGTAACCTCCGCAGAATCCGAAACGAGCTCTGTGTCTGAGGCCCGTAAGGTGCCATCTCGCTGCACCATGATCCGGCCCAAACTCATTGTTCGCCGATCAGATTTGTGTTGTGGAGTTTGCCGTCTATTCCTGACTGGCGATCTGTCGTACCTGACACGGAGACCAGTCTTCGGCCTTCCGGAGCTTTAGTGTCCAGTCTCGCCTCCTCTTCAGAAAAAAGAACAAGATCCGACCCTCACCCACCACCCTGAGTTTCACCGGGAACATGAGAATGTATTTCAGATTTAAGTCTCTGAGTCGACGCTTGGCGGATATAAAGGTCTTCCTCTGTTCTTGGACTCTCTGTGTGTAGTCAGGATAGATCGCAATGGAATGTCCCTCAAAGAAGAAACGCTGTCCGCTACGGGAGAGCTGAAGCAGGAGGTCTCTATCCCTAAAATTGAACAGTTTAGCGATTATGGCCCGAGGAGGGGCCCCAGCAACGCTCTATGAGCCCTTTCCACACTAAAGAATTTTGACAACTGTTTGGGCGCCATTTCAGTGGTAATCCAGTTCCCCAAGAAGAGATCCGTGGCATCCCCTTCCGCCCTTTCCGGAAAACCTACGAATCGGAGGTTCCCTCTTCTGGACTGTCCTTCAGAATCTTCAGCCCGATCCTCGAGCTTAATTACCTTCCGCTTTAGGTCTACCACCGTGGCACTAAGACTCTTAACCTCACTCTTCAGAGTCTCCGAATCCTTTTCAGCGATCGTCACCCGATCCGAGACCTTACGGAGGTCACATCATAACAAGTTGACATCAATAGCCACGGCGTCTATTTTCCAGATCATGTCGTCCCTAGTCGCTTGCACAGCTCGGATCACATCCATGAGGGTCAGAGTATCTTCTCCCGCCGCTTCAGCTGCCTCCCTCTTCGATGCATTACCATTTCCACGATCTTCCGGGCCATGTGTAACCGGCTGGGCATAGTTCAGTATTTTATTCGCTTGTGATTTTGGAGGGTTACCCTTGCCTATATTCCTTGGCTAACAAGTGGATACTGCTAACAGACTTTAACGCGGCACTTGGGCTGTCACTCAGTGACATCGCCTTCCTCACCGAAACATGGCTCAATGATCACTCAACACCCATCCTTGACCTACTCTGTCCCCCTGGTTACTCTATCATCGGAAAGGACAGACTAGTGGGGAAAGGAGGTGGAATAGCTATTATTTTTAAAAACAAACTTCAACTCTCTCTTGCTAAGAATACTGACTACGCAACTTTCGAATACCTCGGTGCCGAACTTAAAGTTCAAGGGGCTCCCCCGATTCGCCTACACAATATCTACCACCCTCCTGGTGACACTCCTCACTTTGTAGAAGAATTAGCCAACCTTCTTACTCAATCCTCTCTCTCTAACTCCAAAAATCTCTTCCTTGGGGATCTCAATCTCCACTGGAATGAATCAGAGAACCCCTCAGTTAACCTTCTCTCTAATCTTCTAGAGATAAATGACTTCAAACAACTCTGCCTTTCCCCAACTCACTCTAAAGGCGCCATTCTTGATGTCATCATCTCTAACCATGACTTGGCCTCCATTTCCAACATCATCCCTATTGACTAGTCAGATCATCACCTCATTCTGTTCACAATTTTCCCCCCAACTCCTATCCTCCCACTTAAAAACACTAAAACTGTGAAATTAACTAGAAACCTTCATCTTATCCCCCCAGGAGTATTAGAGTCCAAACTCCAAGCTCAACGTCGTTTCACCTCTCTTTCTCTTAACACCAATGAGCTCACTGAGCATTTAAATAAATTGGTCTCCGAGGTTTTAGATTTAATTACCCCATCTAAACTAAAAACTAAAAAATAATCCCCTTCAAACCTTGGTTCAACTCTGACCTCAATAAAGAAAGGCGTGCTCTTAGAATGACTGAAAGAACCTGGAGACTACACCCTTCTCCCTCCCATCTCGCCCTCCTCAAAGCTGCCAGATCAGCCTACAAGAAACACATTTTTAACGAAAAGGCATCTTTCTTCCGTTTGCAACTCTCCAGTGCTAAAAATAGGACCAGAGAACTGTTCAACATTGTTAGAAAACAAACCTCCGCTACCCCCCTTCAGCTTACGGCCTCCACTATCAAATGTGAAGAAATTGCCAACTTCTTCTCTGAAAAAATTGCCAAGATAGATCAATCTTTCTCACAAACCCGGACCCCCCTCAACCGCCAAGATTCCCCTGAAACTACTCCTGTACTTCCGTCCTCACTCTTCATTCTCCCTGTTTCCCTCCCACACCCTCCCTCCGTAATCGCACCTGAAATCAACCCCACCCACCAACAACTTAAAAATAAAGCCTCGTGGCATAACTTCCACCCCATCTCTGAACTTGAAGTCTCTAATATCTTGTCTAAACTAAAACCGTCATCCCACACTAAAGACCCTCTCCCTGCTAACCTTGTCCAAGATCTTAAACATGTCATTGTCCCTTACTGGAACAATATTATCAACTCCTCCCTTACCTCGGGGTGTGTCCCTGTCTCCCTCCAACTCGGACAAATCAATCCCATTCTCAAAAACCCTAAAGCTGATCCTGACGACCCTAACAACCTCCGCCCCATCTCTAACCTCCCCCTTCTTTCCAAAGCCCTAGAAAAATGCGCCCCTCTCCAATTTGACAAATACATTGACACTTTCAACCTTCTTGACCCTCTACAATCCGGCTTACGTAAAGGCTGTAGCACTGAAACTGCATTGCTAGAAATTGTGGATGACATTCACCACGCCCTGGATAAGGGTGAGTCCTGCCTACTCATTCTCCTCGACCTCTCTGCCGCATTCGATACAGTCAACCACACAAACTTACTTAGCACACTCAATTGTCGGTTCGGCCTTAATGGCCCTGTCCTTAACTGGTTCACCTCCTATTTTCAACATAGAACCCAACAAATCAAAACCCAAAATTGTCTCTCTAACCCCTCTCCTGTTTCTCTCGGTGTCCCCCAAGGCTCTATTCTCTCTTCAGCACTTTTCAACCTCTTTAAAGAACCCCTCACTGCCATACTAAAACAATCCGGAATTAACTACCACCTATACGCCAATGACACCCAACTATACTATAGAATCAAATCCCATTCTGATGTCTTGCACCTAAACAACACCTTGACTAAGATCCAATCCTGGATCCACTCCAACCATCTCAAACTTAACCCTAATAAAACTGAAATTCTTCTGTTCTCACCTAAAAACAATTCACTCCCTATCCAATCTTGGATCTCTGACCATAATGCCCTCAACTGCCCACTCTCCTTATCCAAATCAGTTAAATCTCTGGGCATTACCTTTGACAATAAGCTTATGCTCAATTCCCATATAAAAAATGTGGCTAAAGGACCACTTTTCACGCTCCACCAACTCAAAAAAATAAAGCCATTCATCCCTGCTGAAGTTTTCAAATCAGTAGTCCAATCTCTAGTCCTCTCGAAAATTGACTACGGCAACGCTATCCTCTCTGGAACCCCCAAAGTTCACCTTGCCCCCCTCAAAACTATACTCAACCTAGCTGCAAAGCTTATAACAGACACTAGGAGCTTCGACCGCATCTCTCCTGCCCTTAAAGCCCTTAAATGGCTTCCTCTTGAAGGCAGATCTGCCTACAAAATTGCCTGCATTACACACAAAGCCCTTCACTTAAAGTCCCCAATCTACCTCACAAGTAAACTCAAACTTGCGGGTTGCTCCCGTCCGATGAGAAGCACCAACACTCTCCTCCTCGTCCCCACTCTGCTAAAAAAGAAATCCTCGCAATCTCGTTCCTTCTCTGGTAATGCATCTGGAACGCCCTCCCTTTAGACTTACGCTGTATCCCTTCATACTTCAGCTTCAAAAAAGACCTCGAACTTAACCTGCTTAACAAATATTGGGGCCCTTAAATATTCTTTCCTCTCACCTGCTTTTACCCTCTCCATATCCCCCCACCTTTTCCTCCCCGCCACCCGCCCCTTTTTTTACTTTTCTTGCCCTCCTTCTTCCCTACCCTTTCTTCCCCCACCTCCTCTCCCTTTCCCCTTCCCTCCATTCCGCCACCCCTCCTTACACTCCAAACCTACTCCCTTTATACCTTGACCACTTAGCTATCCTCCTGTTGCTGTTTAAATTGTGTTTACTCCTGTTACTTTTGTCTGCAATCCAACACCTCCGCCACTCATTTATCAACGCAATCCATATGCTCATTGTGTTCTATATATTTATCTTGCCTGAATGCTGCATTTTCTTTAATTGTTTTTCACTATATTATGTGTATTGCTTATAATACTTTTTAGCGCTCTGACACTCATGGGTGTAGCCAGCGCTATATAAAACCTTTTTAAATAAAAAAATAACATAATAAATAAATAAATATCCACAGTGGGGAAAAGTAACTAACACGGAACGGAAAATAATGTCAGCGCTGGATATTCACTCCTCCATATATAACAGGGTCGGGTATCCCAAGTTATGCGGCTGATGTAGCAATGTCTCTCCCTGGAGCAGTGTAGGGTTCAGAAAGCTTCAGGATCCGTTAGCCAACCAGTCCAGTGCTGCCGTCTAGATCGTTTTTGCTGAGTGCAGACTGTTCTTACAGAGTGTCAGTCCCGCAAATATGCTCTATACCCTGGGGTACCATCACCACCAATCCATCTGGCAATAACTTTTATATGTGTGTCGTGGTGCCTCGTGGGGCATGCCAGGATGGCTACTCTCACGCCCCAGGGCCGTGCACAGTGACCTGCGCTACGCTGTGCAACCCCGATTCTACGGGCCACGGGACACGCAGCAGAACTCACAAGGGCTCCTTACTTGGGTAGTGACTCGCGGGTGTTCCTCTAGTCTCGCAACTTGCCTCCTGATTGATCCGCCGGCGAAAAAGAAGTACCCTCAGTAGCACCGATCGCCGTCACCCCTCTCACACTTCAGTACCTCGATGCACTCTATCTCTGGTCAGGACCCAGGCATCGGAGAGCCGCAGCGCTCGCGTTAGCAGAACGCCGACGGTCCAAACAGACGGGAACAGGGACTCGGTGCGCTCGCCGGCCGATGTGTCCTCTCTTCGCTTGGCGGCGCTCCACCAGCAGACCTGGCGCGCTCAAGCAGGGGCTGTGAATCCGCAACCCAGACAGCAGTGACTATCCCCATCGCCCAGCAGTGGGCTCTGCTCGCAGCACGGTGTGGGTCCTGACCTGGACAAAATGGCAGGCCTCTCCGCCACCAGAGTCAAGCTACTTCATCCGCTGTAGCTTCCCACAGAGAGCGGCTGTCCGCTTCAGGATCGACCAGCACGCTTCTCAGGCTATCCTCCTTCACTGTAAGTCCTCCTTTTAACAGTAGTCGCTCATTGGAGGCAGGATATCACAGGATTTATTAGGCTGCCGCCAGAGCTCACTCAAAGTACGACCATTCACGAGCTAGGCAAGCCACGACCCCCGACCAAAAGAATAAGTTGTCATTAAAAGACTGGACACAGTAGTAAGAGTCACTTATGATTAAATTAGTCACATTAGGATCAGCAAACTCCAGTGCTAGCACCAAACCCGCAGCTCCGCCAACTGGGCGGTACAGTCCCCTATTGCCTGCGTGTGCACGACACTGGACTTGAACTCACCGTTCACCATGGTACCTGCCTCTATTGTGCATGCTGCCGAGTAAGAATGTTTTGATCCTGTTGCAGGTTGCGCAGAACCGTCGGTATAAATGATACAATGGTAGTCCTCCAGCGGGCGCATAGACAGAGGAGCAGGATGAACAAATTCATACTGTAAGAACTCCTGAGTTTGCAATGAGGAGTCAAAGATATAGGTGACATCAGATGATGTCAACGAAGTAACCCATTGCATCCAACACGGATGTAAGGCTTTTGCGTTTGGTACACTGGCTCTCATTACAGCATCAAGAGCAGGACATGGTGTTATAACCATCATGGGTTTTCCTTGCGCCAGTTTACGTTCCTTTAGGATCGCCATCTGAACTGCGGTCAATACTTTTTCAACTGTCGAAAAACACAGCTCAGCCAAAGTGTGCAAATGTGACTTGTAAGCAATAGGTACTGTGTCACCTTCATTAAATGTCAAGTAGGTGAATCCCACTGCCCCTGGCACTATTCTTATGACCAGGTTTGTGTGGTTATCACATGTCAACGAGTATTTAGATTCAATAGGATCAGACTGCAAGGATTGCAGGATAGCTGAATGTTCTGGGAGCCAACAGGCTTTTGTAAAGGTAGGTTGCATCAAGGCATACAGCGGCTTGATACGCTGGGCATAATCCGGAATGTAAGCTCGTCTGAAGTTTAAAAATCCCAGCAAAGACTGTAATTTTTTCAGGGTTGTAGGAGAGCGCAAACGTGCGCATTTCTACAAGAAGTGAGGTGCCAGGCCTCTTCCTTCATTACTGAGCTCATAGCCCCGGAACAACACTCTGTACTCTGCAATGTGTGATTTTGCAAAGTTAAATTTGTAACCGTAGTCCCCAAACAAAACTATGATGCGGTCCACGCGACAAAGATGCGGCCATAATTCGTCGTCCGTGAGATAAGTATCATCAACGTACGCATCAGGATCTATGTCGTCTAACAGAGAGACAGCACGTGCGGCAAAGGCACCCGGGCTGCTTTTGTAGCCCATGGCCAATCTTCTAAATTGTTTTTGTTTACCACCCAGGGTGAAGGCTGTCCATTGACTACTTATAGAGGACAGATTGTGGCTAAAAAAGCCATTGGAAATGTCAAGTGTAGTTTTATATTTTTTACGCACAAGACTGTCTACAAGTCCTGAGCTATGGGTATTCTGAACTGCACAGTTACGACAATTAGAGTTCAAATGTCGGTAATCCAAAACTAAGCGGTACGACCCATGTGGTTTGGTTACTGTAAAAAGAGCTTATTCATCAGTGACACACATGCCTCAATTACTCCTTGATACTCTAATTGTTCAAGAATTTCAGAAACAGGAGCTTTTACTTCCCGCCGGAGTGGATATTGGGGTTGTGGCTGTGGCATAGACCGCAATGGTATCTCATGAGGAGGAGAGGTCTTATCCTAACCCACCTGAGTACGGTACAGAGCCAGTGCAAGCACCAAAGCCCACTCTTCTGCAAAAGCCATTGCTTGCTCCTTCGCCACGTTGTGTGAAAAACTAGGGAGGATCACCTCCTCACCCCTCGGAGCGGCTAAAACAAAAGGCAGGGGCCAGTCTGCCTCAGCTAACAAGATGTCATACGACGAAGTCAGATTTTCCCCAAAAATCCCTTTAATAACACGTTGTATATCACCTTCAATTAAAAGTACAATTTCATATAATCTATCAGGGGGAGCCACTCAGGTGTCAGCAGGTTCTACTGTGATGAAAGTGTCAGTTGCTGTGGCCTCCAGAAATGGATGCAGTGCTTGCCGCACTACGGTAACATCCGCTGCGCTGTCTAGCAGCGTTACTGCCCAAGTTAGATTCCAAAGGCGGGTTCTCACCGTCCGTGGCATATCTCGCTGTTAAAGCAGGGACTTTATTTTTCTGAAACAGTGGGCGTTGACAAGAAAAATTGTCCTGCCTCCCTTTACCGTCAGTCTTACGAGGTTGCTCGAGTCCTTGCGGGGCACCTCGACATCTGCCGCAATCCTGGCGATCACCTCCACCGGCTTGTGAGCCTGATGTTTCCTGTGAAGAACGAGGAGAACGCTGGTCAGGGACCTGAAACCTGTCAGGAGACCTAATTTTCACGCGGTCGCGCAAATCATAAGTGCGCTCAGAGGTTTCGGCTACTGGTGACGCTGCACGTGACCCCTGTTTCTGTTGTTGCTTCCCCTGTTTTTTATTTTTCCAATTCTTTTTAGGAAAAATTGGACGGTCGTCTTTATTAGACTGCACCATCTGAGTTTGCTGGTGTGCCGGTATTTTAGCAAAAGACTTAAAACCCAAACTATTGCGTCCAATGGTCTTATAGGCATCGGCAATCGTTTTTGGTAACTCTGGGGGTTTCTCTTCTTCCGGGTCAAGACGCGAAGCATTAGACATTTGAAAGTTAACCGCATCCCCCTTGACGTTTGCAAGTATGAGATCAGCAATTACGTCAAACACTCCGACTAGCCTCATTCCCAGCTCAACTGCCACCTCCAGGCCGTGTTCATCCTAAACACGCTTAATCATGGAGGGTAGCACAGTCCTAGAAGGTGTGCCAAAACACATTGCATACACTGCTGCAAACACCTTGCCCCAATTCTCACAATCGGTTACCTCTGGAACTAAGTCTTTCTGCAAACTTATCGTTAAAATCCTGTGTTTCTCCACAGGATTGGTATTAGGAAATACCGCTTCCAGCTGGTCAAATTTCTCAGCAAGCCAGTAAGGTAAATTATCCTTATTCTGTGGTTGCTTGCCCATAACCGAATTAACCATGACGGGACTAATAGACATCCCGGCTGGGCCAGCTGGTTGCGCCGCAACCCCAGGTGCTCCCAGCTTGAGAATGCGGGATACGTATTGTACTAGAGCCCTATGCACCTCAATCAGGAAGGTGTGCAAGACACGCAATTCGGCTACAGTGGCTGCTAGATAACGTGAATATGGTGTGTACCTGGCCAAAATTGGCCAAGTGGCCCCTTGAATGGACAAAGGGCCTAACCGGACCGGAGTCACGGCGTGGGGGTGAGTGTCATAAAACCAAATACGGTGTTGCAATGTCAAAATCGGAACTTCGAGAGTCGTATATGGCCAATACTCTACAGGTACTGCAGTGGGAGTGTATGTATGGAACAAATTATCATCACTGTTCACTGCCGGAAACGTTACCCAAGAGTAAAATACCTCAAAGTGGAAAGCCAGATTGGCTCCGACCACAAAGATTAGTGCAACACCAGCGTCTGGCACTCCATATGCCGCCAAATGTTGACGGACCAGGGTGCGGCTACGCGCCACAATATCGACATCAGCCATATGGACTAAGAAAAGGAAAACAGCTTAAAAGCATGGCAGCACAATAGGTTTGTAATTCATATGAATGAAAAAACCTTTTTATATTATCAAGCTTGAAAGGACCTATAAAGTTTTAAAACAGGTAGGTTATGCCGTCACCACTGTTTACCGGAAAACACGAGTGAGGTAATGTGGACAAGTAGAAGCACTACTAAAGCGTCTCGTAAATAAGTACCAGACCAAACATTAAGGGTGCCATGTTGCAGGGATTCTGCTCATGCACAGAACTATGCACAGGAAACCAGGGCCTTGGTGTATTGTTGTGTACCAAAAAAGCCACCGCAGTGCCCAGAACCCCAATCTGACTAGCATTGGTGTCTCATTCGTTCTCCGTACTACAGCGAAGCTACCAATGATTAGACAACCTAGAACATGCAACTTAGTAAACTTAGTAAACTCTCAGGACTAGTGGGAAACAAGAACTCTCTTTCGTTCACACTCATACTTGTCCACAACGTGAGTTAACAGAGACACTGTATAGTTTAAAGTGTTTATTTTGAACTAACGTGCTCTAAGTTGCAGTGCTGTAGCAAATACGAGCAGCATAATGCATAAAAACAATATAATTAGCATTGTTACAATTCCATAAAGCACAAAAGAGGAAATCATATTATAATGACAGTGGAAACAGGACTATATCTCCTTTTACCACCCTCCTCGTGCTCATGAGCTAGTTTAGAATAATTATAGAAGACCTCTGGGCTTTGTCAGCGAGACCCCATACCTACGAGATCAGATGCAGTGATTTACATCTCAGGATCAGCAGAGCTCTCCTATGTTAGAACGGTTTTCTCCAAGTGCCTTCTCATGCATGTAATGCCATATTAAAAGCACCCGAGTTTCAGTTGGGTTGCTGTGCTTCATGTTATGTCTATGTGCATAGGACTGACCAAAGTGAATCAACAGCATACATTGTTATTCGACCTTGAACAGGCTGTACAGGCAGAAATCGCGGTGCCCCGCTGGATATGTGAAAGGTAGACAATTCTCATGTGAAGCAGCGCCAGCAAAGTATTTCACGAGAACAGAGCCATGTAGTGTAGTGTGCAAAAACGGCAGAATGGCATCCAAACATATACTACTTATGGCAACTTAGCAATGTCTACTGTTAGCCCCATTTCCTCCCTACAGGACGAAGCGGCGCCGTACACAATACTCATGTGGCTGGGAGAGGAGTGTTGTTAGTCCCGGCAACAAAATAGGAGCAGCGGCTCGTGTGGAGAGCAGCCTAAGGCAGTGCTGAGCAGCGCTGTGAGGACCGGGAGGATTCTCCACCCTCCATCCCCACCTCCATTGACCAAAAGGGAAGCCTCTGCGGGGAGCCCACGGGCCAGTGGGGATACAGAGCAACAAGAAGAAGCAAGCACCTGCAAGAAACAGACTGGGGCCTACAGGCATGGGAGGACACCTCATTAACCACTAGACCCGACCTCAATGAAAAGAGAGGCATAATCGTGAGGGAGTTGGCAGACCCCAGACACGTTGGGGCTAAGACCACGCTGTGGTGAAGGATCGGGAGAGCAAGTGGGCTGTACGGTGCTTGTGAACTACAAGCCTGGTTTCAGGTGGTCATGGGAACCGTGCGACGTGTTCCTGGACCTAGAGGAGGGGCGCCAGAGAGCAGAGATACTGTAGAGAGCCTACAACTATCAGAGGGATCGCCCTGCAGCAAGACAAGACTCCTGGTCTGGTAGGTGCTGTTATACAGATCTGCTGAAATAAAGGGGGAATAGCTGTGGTTCGTCTGGAAGGAGAAGGCCATATAAGAAGTCAGCAGCACTATTGTGAGAAGACTGCGGAACCGGCATTGACAGCAAGTGCAGTGAATTGGCACTGATCAATGGGACACGATGGGATACTCGAGGGGAGCGGGCTCCTGGACCCCTTCCCGGGCTTCCTCGGCAGCTGACAGAGAAACACGACCCCCCACCATTCACGGAATCCATCGCAAGATAATAGATCAGATGCCATCTTGCAAGGCATTGAACGCTCCAGATTATCAATGGAATCTAAAATTGACACTATTGCCACAGAACTCATGGCCGTCCAGCAGACCATAGAAAACGTACGGATCGGATCACGTCGGTGGAAGGTACCATAGTGGAAATGCAGGCGGCCTCAGATCTTAAGGAGAAACAAATTAAGGACCATGAAACACAAATCAGACAACTTGAACAAAGGGCGGAGGACGCCAAAGGCCACTCTAGAAGAAACAAGTCAGCCTAATAGGCCTGCCTGAGGGAAAGGAAGGCCAAATGTCAGTGGAATGCATCGAAAAGTGGCTGAGGGATATAGTACCAGATGGGGCACTATCCCCCTTCTCCTCAATAGAAAGAGCACACCGGGTTCCAGCTCGAAGACCACCACCCCCACGTAATCAATCCCTAGGCCTTTCCTCTTTAAAAATTGCATTAGCAGGATAGAGAAACTATTTTGAGGGAAATCAGGAAGATACAAGAAATTATAGTGAACAGTACCAAGGTAATGTTCTACCTGGATTATACACTGGGAGTACAAAAACAACATAGCTCCTTTCTGGCAGTAAAGCAACATCTTCAAAAGCTGGACATTCAATACTCGCTGTTTTTCCTGGCAAAGCTAAGGGTCATGGCAGATGGCAAAACCCACTTCTTTGATGCACCACAGGATGGATGGGACTGGTTGGAATTTAGTGGTCGTTTCTCGGGCCTTAGGCCAACTAGAATGGGCATCAAGCAAGTGGCTGATACGACCAAAGCTAAGAGACAACAGCATCTACGTAAATCTCAGATGTCATAATTATCATCGGTCCTCAATTTGGAACAGATAATCAAAGAACGGCGTCAGGCACTTCAAGAAGTGGAAAAGGTTTCAGATGCTGCCAGAGACTCGGACAGAGAACCTTTATCCCTTCATATATCCTTGATGGAGCCTCTTCGATGCTTGGCCCCTCAGAAACTAACTCTCTGATCCTGCTGGAGATTGCGATGCAGACATCTGAAGGATTCATATGAAGGCTCAGTGTTAACTTTCCGTCCGGTATGGCGGGATCTATCTTGTGACACATGTGGTGAATCTGGTGCCAGACAAGCCGGATGTTGACAGATAAGTGGAGAAATGGGTTGGGGGCGTGGTGGGGAGGTGGAGGAGGACTATATCGTGCACGACGTAGGGGATGTATCAGGGGTCAAGGATGTGATTTCTGATGAAATGAGCGATTGAAAGAAAGGGAACTGCATTTACTATGTATTTGGGCGGGCAGGCCATATTGGCGGGTCACTGAAGGTCACGCTCCCCCGTTCAACCATGACCCCAGGGTTAGTTCACTGAGCTGGTATTGCTGTTACGTTTGGGCAGGCCTACACTGCTGCAAGATCCGCTCTCTTGGTATTACATGTTTGCAATGTTATTGTATTGTTGTGTAAGTAGATTGCTCAGGTGTTGTTACGCTCATTCACAGACACTCCATGTGACACTAAATATCTGGTTACTGCTCAGGCACACCAATTCTCTCAAAGCTCATACGTACATACACCTAGACTATGAAGTCACAACTAATTATTACATGGAATGTGAGAGGCCTCCGCACGCCCTCCTGTAAATACGCGGTCTACTCATATCTTAAGAGACAAAACATGCAGATAGCTTTACTATAAGAATCTCACTTGACACACCTCACCTAGAATCCACTAGGCTACAGCGTAGATGGAAGGGCCTAGTCATCACAACTTATTCAGCATTTGCGCGAGGGGTGCTGTTGTGGGTGCGACCTGGGGCTCCTCTACTCATAGAAGATTCAGAGATAGACGCAGAGGGAAGGTATATATTCCTAAAGGGTTATCTAGATGGGAGGTGTCTGATAATTGGGAACATATATGCTGCCAACACGAAGCAAGGTCCAGTCTGGAATAAGTTAAATAGAGTGCTTTCCAGATGGTGTCACATGCCCTGGTTGATAGGTGGAGATTTTAATAATGTACTGGATGTAGCATTTGACCATCCTTCCGGCCTCTCAGGGGTACTGCAGCAGCTAATGGGGCTTCACTATTAAGAAACTGGGCAAACAGCTGGGGAGTAGTAGATATATGGAGGCACCGCAACCCTGCCACACAAGTATATTCATTCTACTCAGCTCCGCATGCCCTTCACGTTCAGCTTGATAGATTCCTAAGCACGACGAATGTACATACAGCCTTATGTGAAGCAAGTAGATTATCTGGGTAGAACTCACTCGAAGCATAATCCCCATTATGTTGGCAGAGCCTGGGACATGCTAGGACCTACTCCATTGTTTTGGAAATTACAGCCTTCCATGCTGGAGGATCCACCCTTCTGGGCCTCCATTCGCACTTATGTAGAGAGTTACTTTACATTAAATACTGGCACGGTGGAGTCAGTACTTCTGGAGTGGGACGCCTTTAAGACGACGCTCAGGGGAGATTGTATGGGACTGGATGGCGGTATGCGGAAACAGGTGGAAAAAGAACTCAGGTGATCTGGAAAGAGCACTGTTGTTACTGGAGTCTAAATCGGTTTTGGACCCCACTCGCACGCCAGACCTATTAACGTTGAGAGAATAACACACCAGGCTACTAGAGAGACTGCGCTGTATTAACTATGCGGCTCACTCTGCCAGTACCCATGCGTTGGTAGACAAATTGGGATCCATGCTCGCTTGGCTGATAAAACAATATCAATCATGTGACCCTAGCACTGCACTTTATTCCACTGAGGGGAAATTACATTACACTCAACATGAGATACTAATGACTTAGTGTTCCTAGACACGCTCGCCTTTCCACAGCTCACTCCCGATCAACGCGCTGAACTTAATGTACCCATAACCGTTGAGGAGATTCAAGGCGCAATAAGAGCCCTGGCATCGGGGAAAGTACCGGGACCAGATGGCTTACCAACTGACATGTATAACCCCCATGCAGATGTATTAACCCCTAATCTTCTACGGGTGTTTGAGGAAGCATTGCAGATGTCTCAATTACCAAATACCACGGGGGAGGCCACACTGATTACCCTTTTGAAACCAGACAGAGATCCCACTAGACAAGGTTCATATCGCCCACTGGCTCTGTTGAACGTAGATTACAAAGTGTTGGCTAACATATTAGCCGTGAGGCTGGCGAAAGTACTACCTCAGTTAATACACGAAGACCAGAATGGTTTTGTCCCAGATCGGTCTACCTCCCTTAATTTACGGTGACTGTTTGGAATCATGAGATACGCTCCATTGACCTGGCCCAGATCTGCCTGTATGGTGCTGGATCTGGAGAAAGCATTTGATACAGTGAAATGGCCTTATGTATTTAATGTCCTGCCTCGATTTGGCCTGGGTCCATGCTTTATATCATAGGTTAAACTGTTATATTAGAGGCCGGTGGTTAGGGTGAGGATGGGTCGGTTACTATCGTGACTCATATCGGTGTGCAGGGGCACTCGTCAGGGATTCCCCTCCTCCCCTCTTCTTTTTGCTCTGACAGTGGAACCTCTGGCATTAGCTATACCTGCATCCGCTGTGCAATGGGGCATCCGTATGGGTGACTCGATTCATGCAATATCTCTGTATGCGGGTGATCTCCTCCTATATATAAGGGACATGGGCAGGATTCCTGACACTATACCAGATATACTTAATCAATTTGGCCATCTATCGGGGCTGTGGGTTAACTGGGAGAAGTCCTGTCTTTTTCTGTTTAAACCTGACCCAATGTTCACTATTGGTGACACCTTAGTCACGTGACAGTCATCCATGTTCCGATATCTGGGAATTTGGATATACCATAATGATCAAGACCTTCTGCATGGTAACCTTAACAGAGCTCTCACACCTTTGACATCGCAGGCGACCTTTTGGAAATCACTCCCTATTTCGGTGGCTGGGAGGATCTCTCTTTTTAAAATGGTGGTGCTCCCCGCCTTCTTTATTAATTCGCAAATCTGCCACTATACCTATAACCCTTCTTCTTCAAACCAATAGAACACATGATACGGGGCTTATCTGGCACACATCTCGCTGTAGAGTGGCGCTCACAAAGCTGTTTCTCCCAACAGGACAAGGTGGGCTTGCAGTGCCGAATCTAGAGCATTATTATTTAGCGTCCCAATTGCAATGGTTTGCACGGTCGGTGGAGGGTAGGCAACTGTCGGACACTGAGGGAGGGAAGAATCCCTTGGCAGTACATACTATTCTCTCTATTTTTCACCATTGCAAAAGGAACAATAATTCACTCCCACTTTTGCTTCAAGTAGCCTATTGGTGTTTTCGCAGAGTACTGTTCCCCACCAGGCATGTAAACCCTATGTGCCGGCGCTCCCCCTGATGGGATGCCTAAGGGGTCAGGTCACATCACCCCTGCTGATCTGATGAACTGGCATACGGTGGGGCTGCACACACTTGGCGACTTATATAACGACGACAGGCTGATACCATTCAACCTATTGGTACAAGAGGAGGGTATACACCCAGGACACTTTCTATTACATACTTCCTGCATCAGGCTTTAACAAAGCAAATGGAGAGATATCACGCAAGAACTTCAAACGAACATGGTGATCCAATATCTTCATGTAATGGGAAATGGTAGCCATTTGATTCGCTGGTTTGCAGATGCCCTTCGTCATCATACAGCAGTAGATTTAACTCCACTACGTATGAAATGGGAGAACGATATGGATCGCCCAGATACAGATACAGATACAGAATGGAATATGGTATGAATGAGCCCCACACAAGTTCCACGTAACACGAGGTTTCAATTGATACAATATTATATAGTGCATCTCACCCCTGAAAACTCAATCGGTACTTCTTCCACAGGGTAGACTCGCACTATCCCCGCTGCACTCTTTCAAACGCAGACATTGTACATATGTTATGGACTTGTCACAAGCTTCACCATTTGATGGTCAAGATGATTGAGCATCTGGAGGAGTGTTCAGACAGGCAATTCCAACACTCTTTGGAAGCTTGATTACTGGGATTTATCCCATGGGGCAAGACACACAGTGCCACAAGTAGGTTTATAGATTCGGGCTTTGGTGTGGCAAAATGACTTATCACGAGACGCTGGAAATCAGGGGAGCGAGCCCCCGTGTTCCTGGCCTGGGCTCGCTCAATGCTAAATTGGGCGACGGCCGAGGGAGTGTCCCTCAAGAGGGAAGACACATTGGGATTACGGAAATTTCGGCTCTCGGATAGCTGGGACACAATTCTCACAACACTACGGCTCAACTTGCAGCCCAAATTCAACATATCATCCTCGCAACAAAACGAACCAGAGGCTTGACAGACTGTCAAGCTGGAATACCCGCGGGGAAGTTGATTCCAATTCACTTGAAAATGACACGGTCGTGACCAGGAAGGTATAAAATACATGAATATATGTGTTCACAGAATGATTGTCAATGGGGTTAGCTCTGGAGCTTTTTTGTAACCTGAGAAAGTTTAAATTTTGATATAATGTCCATAGTGATCTAAAAAAATACTTCTGGGGAAATGTTATGACGCCTTGGTAAAGTGTGAAAAGAGCAAAAGTCATTGCGAATTTAACGGAAATACGAAGAAATGTAAATTCATTATATGATATCAATCGAGGGAATGTACTTTACAATTGTTATGGATGTATATAACTATTGATAATTGTGCTATGCACCTGGTGGAAATTACTGTTATATTGAATATCTCTGTAATAGAAAAAACAAAATGGCAATAAACAGATCAAACAAAAAATAATGGTAATCCTCTCCTTACCAATACTCACATTATAAAAACTCTCTTTTTCCATGCTAATGGGCCCGCTTCATGTGGGATTACTTCCCACATGCTTCCCTGAACCTCATCCAAAACACCGTTTTGCCCCCACTCTCCTTTCCTTTCTATGGCTTTTATCTTTCCTTACCAACAACATTGACACTAACATGCATCCTATTATCCGCCTCCCCAGCTATAGCACTTGCTCATCACATTGATCTCCCAACCTCCATGGCTATTCTAATAGTTTTCTCAAGGGCTGGATTTTTGCAGTTCCAGAAGACTAATCCTTCTTGTACTTTTTAACAACAGTCACAATTTGATCTCCCAGATATTGGTCTATACAGTTTTCCAATTCACATGTCTTCCAGAATCCTCAAAGCGGCCACAGATCCAGACTGCAACAAACTAGCACATGCATCAAAAATGCCATTTGCGATTCCTTATTAGCGAAAAATAAGGATTCGCTAATAAGGAATCGCAAAAGCCTATGCATGTAGAAATCGCTTACAAAATAGCGATTACTAAATATTTCTTAATTGCCAGTCGCAAATTGCGAGTCGCAATTAAGGAATACCTCCCCATTCATTCCTATGGGCCTAGAGGCCCACAGGAATGAATGGGAGGAAGTTCTCAATTTGCGATTCTCAATTAGAGAATCGCAAATTGAGAATGCAATTTCAAGGGTGCAAGGGTGTCAAAACGACACCCTGTTGCACCCCTGAAATCGATCTGTGTACAAATGTATTTTCAAATTGCCATGAAGTTCAACTTCATGGTAATTTGCGCCCCCTAATAGCGAAATCGCGAATTATTTTACTTTAATGCATTGCATTTAAGGAATCTCAATTTGCGATTCCTTAAATGCAATCGCAATTTGAGAACTCACAATTAATTGCGAATTCTCAAATTGCGCGTGCCTTGACCCTTCATGCATCGCAAAAGCCCTTTTTGCGGGCGCAAACGGCCGATTTTTGCGAATCGCACCGTTTGCGCTCGCAAAAATGGTTGATGCATGTGCCCCAAACTGCCTTAAACAGAATTAGGAACATGCACATCATTCAGCTTAAGGTCCAAGCACTCGAATGTAAAACAAGTTACAATCACATTAGTCAATACCCCATAGTGCAAAGTCAGAAATTCGACAGAAGAGGACACAACAGGGCGGAGGAGTTGGTAGCAAAAATGTGGCGTGTAATTTCCAGTCCGATCAGCAGCAGGGATATGCTTTGTACTTGGGAAACCATGCAAGAATAACACAGGTACTGTCCAGCCAGTCTGATCCAGTGCAGCATATGGCAGGGTCTCAAATCCTTCCAGCTTATTCAAGCATATGGGTGCATTTTAGACAAAAAAGACTCCCCAGCCACTATGCATTCCATTCCTTTTTAAGTAGAATGCCAGGTCAGCAGATAACATGAGAGGAGAAGCAAATAGAATCTCAGCCATTTCAGGCTCGCTCTCAAAAGGTTGTTGTCATAAGAGCGGCTCTGCAGCATCCCACAGCATCAACACATGAACTGGTTTATAGTTTGGAACATTAAGAGGATCCATCATCCAACAAGCTCATGTGTAACTTTCAATGTACTCTCCATAAGAAAGGTCATAGTTTGCATGAGAATTTCTGCAGTGTTTTGGAAAATTAAATAACTATTCCTTCCCCTTGATTTTTTACATTTCATAGCTCATGTCATATTTTTCCATTCACTTGAGGATTTCAAATCCTAAAGCACTGCAAATGATGATGTCACCAGCTTCTACTTTTACCTAGGCAGCCACTGCAGAGATGATTACTGTTCTCTAGCTGGTGGAAGCAAAATGTACTGTTCATTACTCTTGTAGTCTATTGGTGCAATTATTCTGTAATAGTGCCATTGTGGTATGTTTTTTTCTCTCTGTGGTGTGATTGTGTGAATTTGTGTGCTGTGGTTCTAGCTAAGCTTGGTTTCTGATAGGAATGGAATAGGGCTAGCGGACCCAAATGCCTTTTTCAGTTTCAAGATATCACATTTCTTGGTGTTGTGCATATGGAGGCAGGTAGTTGAAGGGAGGAGCCATAGAGGAACATGGGCAATTCCAAAAGAAAGCCCTTATAGCAGAAATCTGCCCATTTTATAGGCTACAGTATTTCACTTGATAGGGAATGTGACTCACGGATCAGTGAATAGGGGCAGAAGACAACATTGTGAAGGCTAACTTTGGAAACCTTACCCTACGTTGAAGCAGGTTGAGTTTCACAACTTTGGGGCCGATTACGATCTCGTCCAGAAAACATTCCGACCGAATCGGTCCCTGAATGCCTTCCAGATGAGTCGGATCTGGGGAGTTCGACCGAGCGATTTTGATGTATCTGGCTACAATTCGGTTGGATTCCCGTTGACTTCAATGGGCGCCTGTGTTTCGAACGGGAACACAGGCTCCCATTGAAGAAAGGGGTGGCTGGGGAAAACCTTGCACCCTGTGGCAGGCACCTCAAGGTGCCTGGCACACTGTGCATTGTTGGTAAGGGGGGGTCCCTTGGGTACCCCCACTAACTCAATTCAGAAGGCCCTGGGTGGAGGGGGGTCCCCTATGGGCCCCCAAAGACAGATGCCGGCAGCCGATTTGTTCCAGAGAAACCGAATTGGAACAGCTGTCCGATCGGTCATCATAATCGCTCGCTCGGAAAGCGAGTCCACAGAGCTGTACGATTCAGCTCCGAAAGACGTGCCCTGTCTCAATGCGTTTTGGAACCGATTTGGACAGCCCTACCGGGTTACATGCATCGTAATCGGTCGTTGGGAACTCTGTACGATTCAGTCAGAGCTCTTACGAACGGCATCGTAATCAACACCTTTGTGTGGGATCATGTTTAATCCACCAAATGTGATCATTTCTAGTCACAAAATGTAGTGCTACAAAGGAGGAAGACATCTCTTGCAACTGGAAATGGTAATCAGCTATGGAGCGGTGGAAATTGAGGAGGTGAGGGCTTGAGGCTGCAAAGGGGTGTATTCAAGCTTCGGACAGGGGAACTTGAAGAGGCTCAAGACAAAGGAAATGGGCCAGATAGAAAGCGAGGCTCTGAGCAAAGGATGGGGCAGGTTATAGTGTGGGGCTGGGGTTTGGGTTTTGAGCAGGTTAAATGCCAGTGGTGGAGGCTTCAACAGGGTTCTGGTAGGGGAGAACAGCTGCTATGTGGTGGTAGTCAACCCACTGCCTTGAGAGGTCCTAAACAAAATGGTAAATAGTTTACCACTAGAGGTGATCTATTTTTCCAAACTCTGCAAGCTTTGGACTTTGCCAAAAGAAACCAAAATTGCAAATGGGCTCGCTGGGCAACTTTCCACACCTCTGTTGGTGAATTCATAATAGGAATTTCCTCCATCCTACACATTTCTCAGCATTTAATTTTATTTTATCGCCACATGGAAAATAATTTTCCCACTAGAGAAACCCCTCCGTGCAACTCATTATGTATGGGGATGTTCTACCCAGGAAACAGACCTATTTCAAGTACGTGTGATTTCGAGCTTGGGAAATTACCTGCAAGAGGTACAAGAATCAGTGGCCGCTCCTCCACTAAGGCACAAAAGAAAAAGAAAATGAACAAAAGCAGGGCGTTATTATCATTTTATTATTCTATGCGGTACTCAGAGCCAGATTTGGGACGGGGCTTGGCTCCATAACACCATGCAGAGTGAGGAGTGGTTTGCAGTCCTCTAAGTGAACCTGATAGTTTGGCCGGCCCGGCCAAAATGACATGCGCACTTGGCATGTTTTCCATTGGTCTGTGTTGCACAGCCCAGTGGAGAATATGCCCAGCCTCCCCAGACACTGCCTGAACAGGACACTCAGACCAATCAGGACATTGCTTCTGCAGCGTCATGATTGGCCAGGCGAGCCTGGAAGCCTGAGTACTTCCGGTACTGGAGCAGACCAGAAGAGGACGGAGGAGAGGCGGCGGCGAAGGAAAAGGTACATTTATTTTATTAATATTATTTTAATACATTTCCACCCCCACCTGCCCCACCATACCAGTTACGAGGCAGCTACCACTGACAAGAATACCTACAATTTACACGTCTGGATGTCAGCAACTCTGGCAAGTACCCGTGGCAGGGTTGATAAAGTAAGATTATATTGAGTACAGAGCTATCCAAGATCACGTAGGGAGTCAGAGGAGGACAAGGATCCAACAGAGTATCTCTGCACAAGGGAACAAGAAAGTCAAAGCTTAGAGTGAATAGGCACTCAAGAGCCAATTTTGCATTCAGAATAACTAACAAATAGGAGGTGTAAAACATGCATATAACAACATTTCCAATAGAGAGAATGTGTGGTAAAGCACTCGGGAGCCTCACACTGTAAGACTGAACCTCAGTAAGTTCCTCACCCGCAATTGCTGCTACAGATAATGACTACAAATAGCCACAAATAGGATATACATGCAAAGGCAGGGTCTGTGAAGCTGGAACCTTCGGTGATGACATAAAATTAACATAAAGACAATATTTACAGTAGACCAGAAATGACTAGGGTATCAGCTGTAGTAGCGAATCCTGGTGATCAAACAGGAAAACGTGTGGCAGTCACAGGGAAACTAAAGTACACATACATGTAGACAAGGATCTAACTAGGAGAAGTGATTAACAAGAAATGAGAGAAAACAAAGGGCACACTTGTCATAAAGCAAGTAACAAACCACACAAAGGAAATGGAAACTAAGACAGCAAAAATATGAATTAAACTAGAACTAAGTTAAATGGAAAGAAATGCATGGACTGGGAAAAAGGAAACCACTGGAAGAGAGAATGTTCAAGGATCAAGAAAGCATTTCAATGCTGCTGGATAATGAATCAAAAAGTCTGGTAGCACTACAGGCAGTACCAGTTCTAGAACGAAGAATAAGGTAAGGCTCATGAATCTTTTTGAAACAAGGATTAGGAAAAGATCAGAAACTTGGGAAACAAGGGGTCGATCAACAAGAAACTCTGCTACAAAAGACCAATGCTGGACTGAAGGAAACAGGGCTTAAAAGAGCTCAAATTGATGACATGCTGCAGTTATGAGCAGGCTAGCACCTGCCAGCCTCAGGTGGGCTTAATTCCTCCACCCATCCTTGGCCTGCAGGGGAGGAGAGGAAGCCGTCAGAAGGGAATTCTAAGTATTGGAGTTTTTAGCAAAAGCAGACTGGCTTCCACAAAATACGACATGGATCTAGAATGACTATGAGGGGATCATACCTTGCGGAGCAAACATCGCGTCGCACATCGCGCCACGCCAAATCTCTTTCTTGGCTCCAGGGCTCCAGGACAGAGAGTCGCCAGTAGTCTCCCTCGCCGCCTCCCACCACATCGAGGCCGCAGTGGAGGAGGACTACAGTCCCCAGCAGCCCTCCAGTACCCGCCCACATCCGCCGGAAAGCGCGCCGGAGGCGCTACTTCAGTAGAGGTTCCCCCGGTGGAGCGGGGGGATCATACCTTGCGGAGCAAACATCGCGTCGCACATCGCGCCACGCCAAATCTCTTTCTTGGCTCCAGGGCTCCAGGACAGAGAGTCGCCAGTAGTCTCCCTCGCCGCCTCCCACCACATCGAGGCCGCAGTGGAGGAGGACTACAGTCCCCAGCAGCCCTCCAGTACCCGCCCACATCCGCCGGAAAGCGCGCCGGAGGCGCTACTTCAGTAGAGGTTCCCCCCGCGTCGCGGGACGCGCGCGGGCGTCGCCGGGCTGAGCCCGGGCAGAGGGCGGGCCGTCTGTGGCCGTCCGGGGCAGGACGAGGCCGGGCTGGGCCCCCCCCCTTTGCATCGCCAAGCCGTACAGGTATTCACATAAACTATGGGGAAACGCACGATGAAGCCTATAGCTGTTAATACTGCTACCCCTATCGAGCTGCCATCATCGATTGATGTATTACTGGCTAATGCCCTTACCATGGTTACCAACGAGATTGCGGACACCGAACGCAGGATGTCCTTTGGACTTCCTACTACTACTACCTTGTCATGCTCCCAGCCCCTTAATGAATCACCTACTTTGGGTCTCCCCCTCTCCCCTACAGTAACAGTTATTAAACCATCAGCCCAATCTGACATTGTAACTTCTATTACTGATACAACCAGCTTGGTGACTGTACCTGTAACTGTCCAATTAGCGGAATCCGCACCAGACAAAACAACACGTCCCATCACAATAACAAGGGAGAAACGTAAGAGAGGCCCAGTGAAATGTTCCATAAACAAAAGGAAGCAACCAAATCACTGTAGAAACCAACCAACCCCACAAAGTTTATGGAACAAAAATAAAGGAGATGACTGTGAAATAGTGTTATCAGGCTCCATTGTGGACTTATCATCGCAACTGTCACCATCGGATGAAGGAGCGGGAAGACCCACCGTCTCTGTTTGTAGACTAGAGTCTCCTGCCCGGGATAAAGGTATATGTGAGGCCCCTAGACTATGCGATGAGATCTTTGACAATTCGGTCAGTACCCAGACCGAGCATACTGACCGTAATAACCAATTCAATGTCAATGGCAATCTGATTGAGACTATCGTTGATACCATTTTTAAGCAAGTTGAAATTCAAATAGCTAAGCAATTTAATCTTGTTTTTAAAAGATTGGACAAAATCGAAACCCTTGTAAAAAAAGAGGAAATTAAAAGGAAAGGCACTATGAGTGTGGATGTCGCCCGGGGTGAAAAAATTATGAACAAATTAGAATCATTATGTAATGATCTGAGGGAGGGAGGTTTGGCCACTATTGATGACTCTGGCCACAGTTACACTAAAAGCTTAACAGCGGTTAAAGCCGTCCCATCTAGCAGTACCTTAACCAATATCCAACCCGCACTGACTAAGGGCCCAAATCATGACTCTTTTGGAGCAGCAGGAAGAGCTACTACTAATATTGTGAGCTCGGACGCTAATCCTACTATCACTCCATCAGTAACCCGAAAAGATAGGACAGGCAATAAATCGGAGAGTGTAAGCGCAAGCAGAGGTGCGACAGTAAGAAATAGCACCACTAACAATCTAGGACCATCACTCCATTTACCCCCAGAAGCCTGCCCATATGTTCTTGTGCTAGCTGGTGTACCAGCCCTTAATGAAAACCAAAGCGAGTCATGGCAACAATTGCACAATAAATGCATCGATTGGCTGACTAAACATAAAGGGGCAAGATGGAACATATCTAATGAGATTATATCAACCCGTCGGGTAAGCTGGGTGGGCCCACAACACAAAAATATCAGTGGGGACTGCATAGTGATTAACTTCCGACACCCGAGCTCAGTAAGATTCTTTTTAGACACACACAATACCTATGCCAGTACATCGACTGTCATAACTCTTCACCCACTGGGCCATTTTTATAGGCCCCCACACAGAATATTTCAAACGGCCCCTAACACAATTCCTTTATTCAACAGATTCTCCGCTCTATCTGAATTAGGTAGCTTAGATTGACCACTATTAACTTCCTCCACTACACCGGATAAGGTTACTAGTACAATGTCTTTGGAAAGGGCAAAATTTATAAACACTCCTGAGCCCTGTCCAGATGGATTAACTTCACCCCTTGTAGTATGCCCCGACCTTCCCATTGCCCACTCTTCTCGCACCACTATTCCACCAATTGACACTCTTAGTATCATTAGTTGGAACATTGCTGGGCTCTCAAGCAAGATGAAAATTAAAGAGTGGGTTACATGGATAAGTCACTTTGATGTGGTAATGCTGCAGGAAACATGGTGCACATGTCCTCAATTACTGGAGGGTTTTTTCGCCCATAATCTTACTGCTTTGCCCTCCGTTTCGGGGCGACCAAGTGGTGGTTTATCCATCTGGGCAAAAGTTTCTAAAGACGTGAAAATTGAACCTTTACATGTGGTCAGTAAACACCTGATAGCTGTGAAATATGTTGCAAGGTTAAGAATTTGTCTTATAAACTTTTATAATAATGATTTTATTAACCATCCAAATCCTACTTTTTTGGAATTGTTTAATTTTATTGATGAAGTTGCAAACGGGGAAAAGTTTGGCCAATTTGATGGCATTTGTGTTGGTGGAGATTTTAATGCCCACATCCACCATACATCCCCGCCCTGTAGACGAGGTGTTGAATTATTGGATTTATTACATAGCAGGGATCTAGATGATGTAATGAGCCTATGTGGATCCCCTGAGGGAATTGAGCCGGCCCCTACTTACATTGGCCGTGGTAGTTCAACTACGATTGACTATATGTTTACCTCTTCCCTCCTTAGTGAAGTGTTATTTAGCTCTGAGGTTGTTAGTAGCCCATATAGCGATCATCTGCCCATAGTAATCCAACTTAAATCTATTAATAAACCTATAGGCCCTTATGAGACAGGAGCCCAAAATATTACTGTTTCTACAGATGGGCTCAGGATTGTCTGGAGAGGGATCGACAACCAAGAGATCCTATCTACTGTGATCAGGAATAATCCTCTGTTGATCTATAAATGTTTAGCATTCGGTGGCCCCGACATAATTAAGTCTTTTTGTGATTTATGCACAGTTATAAAAAGGGCAATATCTAGACCGTCAAAAGAACACAATGTAACCGATCAAAGATGGTTTGATACCAATTGCTCGAGGGCCAATAGGGAACTCAGAAAGGCCTTGGCAGTAAAACCTCGAGATGTGTCCCTTGTCAGTTCACTACGCTTTAAATATAAACACGCACTAAAAGTTAGAACTGAGGAGCTTTTAATAAGCCACTGGGATAATCTAACTAAATCTGCTGCCCTAAAAGATTCAACTGGGTTTTGGAGAAACGTAAAGAATTTGAGAGCCCTGGGAAGTAACATCACCCCGATTAACTGCAATATCACAGGAGACTCTTGGGTCACCCACTTTTCGAAATTATATGCGGAAGTTGGAGACCATACCGAGGATAGTTTCCCAGATAGCACCATAGCTATAACACTAGAGGAGGTAGAGGAAGCTATTGGAAATAGTGCCGGTAACAAGGCACCAGGCCCGGATGGTCTGTCTATCGACCAGATTAAATCCAACATAAGCTTCTGGGCCCCCTTACTCTGTAATCTTTTTAACAACTTGAGTAAGAAATCTATCCCCTCGACTTGGTCCAGTAGTACTATCGTACCTATTTTCAAAAAGGGAAATAGGTTGGACCCGGGGTGTTATCGACCAATATCATTGATCGATAATACCCTGAAGGTCCTTGGCAGGGTCTTATTTGATAGAATTAGCACATGGGCAGATGACAACTCTATCATCCACCGCTGCCAGTTAGGCTTTAGGAGCAAACTTGGCACGGTGGAACAATGTCTGAACCTCAACCTTATAATGGCTAAATACACAAGAGCTAAACAATCCCCTCTGTATTTTGGGTTCATGGACCTAAGCTCGGCATTTGATTTTGTAAATCGTTCCCGCTTATGGTCCATTCTTTTAAATTACGGCTTAGATGAACCATTAGTCCACTTTTTGGCCAACCTCCATTGCAACCTGAAGGCCCGCGTCCGAATAAATAATGAAGGCGAGGTCTCAAATGAAATTTTAATAGGCAAGGGGGTCAGACAGGGCTGCGTTCTGGCCCCCTTGCTTTTTATATTATACATCAATGAATTAACCCACTCTTTATGTAACCTGACAAAAGACGTCCCTATGATTAACAAGAAACCAATCCCGGCGTTACTTTACGCGGATGATGCGGTACTTATAGGCCGCACCCCGAACGCCCTACGTATTTTAATCTCGGGATTTGTTGACTACATGTCTGACTTAGGTTTGTGCACTAATTACAGTAAATCTTTTATAATGACCTGTGGTCCTAAAAACTACAAAATCCCAAAGATTGTGATAGGCCAAAACTCCCTAAAAAGCACTTGCACTTTCCCATATTTGGGCCTGCTATTTTCTAATAGCGGCTCGTGGCAACCCCACGTTGCAGTGGGGAGAAATAAACTCTCAAAATCGATTAACTCTGTTATCTCTCTCCGTCAACCGCGCCAGGCGGACGTGGTTTCCAGCTTATTACAAATTTATCGAAGCCAATGTCTCCCAACTGGCACATACGGGGCTGAAGTTTGGGGGTTTTCGAACTGTTCCGAACTACAGAGAGAAGAGAACAGATTTTGCCGGAAAATTTTGGGGGGAGTCATTAGTGCACCAACTACTGTATGCCATAATGAATTAAAACTACATTATGTTGAGGATTTTATAAGAGCAAGACCCGCACTGTTCTGGTTAAGGGTCTGGAAAAACCCGGCAGCTTCCCTGTCCCGCGAGATTATTTTGGACTGTCTGAATTGCGAGAATGTCGACTTAATTCCCTGGATTAATGCGGTAGAAAAGAGCCTCATGAGTGTTAATTATGGTCATCTTTTTACATACCCCGACCAGATTGATGGCTCCCACAAAAATGTAGTGAGAAGGGCACTCTATCAGCATTACCACAAAGAGAGGGAAAGAGTAGATTTTGTGAAACCATCTATTATCAATTATTTACAAATCCAGGAATCATCTCTTGAATTCTCGACGTTACCTCAGCCCTATTTACGTAAAAAATTGGGCAGATGGAAGAGGACCTTACTCTTCAGATTCAGGGACCGGAGTATTATTAATCTTATCTGTTTTCCATTGGGTTACATTAAAAATCTGGAAAAATTAAATTGCCCATGTGACCATGGTGGAACCCAGAGTATGTTACACTTTATCTTTGGCTGTGGTTTTTACATGAAGTTTACAAGGCACTATTTAATCCCCTATTGTAGAAAACATGATTTGACCGACCTCAATCATGCTTATAGACATTTTTTAATGTTGGGATCTGATGAATTAATTTTTAGAGTTAGCAATTTTCTTAATGCTATTGTATGCTCACGCAGGTCCTTGAGAATTGATTAATTTTATACCAAGATATGCACTTTGCACTTTAAAACATGATCTGCACTAACCTAATGTGTTATAACGTATTTGTCTTGTTTTCATAATACCTATGTTTATCCTTTGCTATACACTGCTATATATTGTATCTAAGGTGGTTTTATGCATTGTACAGTATAAAGGTCATTTGAGTTTTCATTGCTGTTTTTATAAATTATATTTGTAAATGATAAGTTGTGGCCCAAAATTGCAGTATTATATGTGTATTTTTAAAATTTATTTTGTGCTTTTATGGATGGTTTTTGAAATCCGAATAAAGTCTATTTGAATTGAAATTGAATTGACTATGAGTTTCAGAATGGTGTCCAAGAGGCTGCAAATCAGTATCTGGATATAGTGGAAGGTCTAGAATCTTACTTGAACACCGTAAAATCTGACAGGTAAACCCCCTGGTGGTGGGTATGTGAGAGCAGGGGAGTGAATTGTGACAGTAGGTGGCAAACAAATGTTGCAAGTAGACCCAACCAGCAAGCAACAGATATTATATATGCATTCCTCTTTGCTCTTGTTTCTAAGCATTTTCAATGTTTGTATGTTTGTGCCTATTAGGAAGTACTTGTTCAGAGCCCACCTTCCCTTCAGGGCATGGGTTGCTTGCAACAAATGTGAAACTAATAACAAAATAATAACAAACGTAATAACTTTTAAACTACATTCATATACCTGCCAACAGATTCTCGCACATTGCATCGACACCAAGCGCACAAAATACCCACACCGTGTTTCTCCAATAAACGTTTGCATAGCTGTCAATAGGCCATCAAATGTCTTTAGATAAACCCCAACATAGCTCTCAACTGACCTTCACATAACTTCCCCATAAACACTCATACAGCTCTCAAGTGACCTTCTCATTGATCCCAAAGTCCCACACATTGCTCAGGAGATCAAATGTAGGCTCCAATAGACCCTCACAGTTCCGAATAAACTTTCACGCACCTCCCAACTGATCCTCACATTCCTCCCTCAATATTATCACATAGTTCTCAGCAAACCTTCCAATGCATCCCAAAACCCCTCACAGAGCTTCCAATAGACGCCATACAGCTCCCAATGTTTTTTAGGTCTCGCCTGACCCAGCGCATGCGCTGGTCTGGCGAGACTTATTGAGAGGGCTCCAAAAAGTGCTACCAGGCCAGCCTAGAGCTACAGTACATGTGCGCGGGCGCGCACGCCGCGCTTTACCGCGATTACTTTCACTTTTGCGGCCGCACGGGCACTTTGATGTTTGATCGCGATCACTTTCACTTTCATGGCCGCTTGGCATAGCCAATAGGTCTCGCTTTTGGGACCTTTATAAGTATTTAGTTATGCCACTGTTGCATGGCTAAACACTTATAAGGTCCCAAAGGCGAGACCTATTAGCTATGCCAATGCTTGTTTACATAGCACCCAAAAGACCACATCCATGCTACAAAATGATCCTTGATTAACTCCAGTGAAGTCTCCCAACATGAAGGAACAAAGCCTCCACCCATACACACATAGATTTCTACATACATTCACATAGACCTTAACACGCTTTATATTAGCTGCCAACAATCACAGAAATCCAACAGACCCTCACATAACTCAGGCACACTATCACATCACTCTTAGTTGACTCCGATATAGCTCACAATAGAAAGACTATCATAAAGGTCCCGGAAGACCTTAACAAGACCTTGACATAGCTTACACTGTACCATGAAATATCGTGCAAAAGATCTGAACAGAAGTGACACAGGCCCACACTTAGCGCCCAACAAATCCTAACATAGCTCCAGCAGACCCTCACAAACGTCCCGAAAGACTCACACAAAGCCACCAAAGATCCATACATAGACCCAAAAGACTGATATACCCAAAAGGCATCTCACAGTTCTCTGGGAGATCCCATTTTCGTATATTATTGTGCAACTGTGATTGTGAAACCTGGGAGGCTCTTCAGCCATCAAGTTCTAACTATGGTGCACAGAACAGAATCCCCGTATCTTGGTGAGGCTTAAAGTTAAGTAACAACTCCTGTACTGACTTAGAGTGATTTAGAGAAATATGGAAATGTGTTTTAATGTACATTTGCCTTCATATAACACATAATAACGCAACAAGGAAGTTTCACTCAACTCTGGAGAGATGGGAAGTTCTATCAGGAGGGGGCCGGTTGAGGTCTAATGACAGCAGTGCTTGCTGCTCAGGTGGGATAAGCTGCTCCCCCCCCAATTCAGCAGCCTGTAGAGTTAGCTTACTCTGCATAGCTCTTTCATACCCTTGCACTGACCTTGCCATCCCTGATGAGGCAACAGATTGTTCAGAACGTACCCAGGGCTGTAAGAGCTGTATTTGAGTTTTATATTAAAAAAAAAAAAAAAACTTTCACTATTAGCTGCAAACAGGAGGCTGATGGGGGAGGATGGGTAGAACAAGGGCAGGGGCCAACTCTGTGATTTTACAGGTCAAAGGGTGCGTGATGCTATTTCCTGTTACACCCTCCCACCCTAATAATTGTATTATTTAATAAATAATTGGGTACAGGAGCTTTCAGTTGGGTATAGTAAGATGTCTGTTTAATTTCACCTGCAATACATAAAAAAACTTACTCAGACAAAAACACATACACATTCTCGTCTCTGTTGTGAAGATCTTAAAACACGGGTATTTCCCCCCATTTGCGCTGCTTCCCAAATAATGCTTGGCATGAGATGCCAGCGCGATTATCGGAAAATCTGAAGCTCACACCTCTGTCTACCTCCTCTTAATGAACAAGTAACCCCCCCCCCCCCACCCCCACCTCCCCCGCAACCCCGCAATATAGGGCGAATCAACCTGCATGGAGTTAACTCGCTAGTCAAGCGAGTCAGCCAGTATGTAGAACAAAGGTCTCAAATTCAAGACTTTGCGAATTTCAGGGCACGTGGGCCATCGGGCAAGGGTTGATACTGAAATTGTAGACGCAATTAAGTTTGAGGCTGTAAAGCTTTAGTACTGGGGGGGGGGGGGGGGGCTGAATCTTTTAAGCCATAGGCAGAGTGGAGCTGCAGGGGCTCTTAGAAGGGGTGAAACAACAGCGAGGCCTCATTAACATGCAAATGATCTTTTAAAGACCTGTGAAGTGCTCGGGTGCGGGTGCGTGTGCTCCGCGAGGCTGTCTCATCCCGGGAGCCACACACAAGGGGGGGGGGGGGGGGGTGCTGAAGCCCTGTGAGTCTAATGGGTGTTGCGCGCCTGGCGGTTATGGAGTATCTTGGGAGTTGCAGTCCATATAATTGTTAAAAGGACACACAAAAAACGAACGAAATTGTGCAACGAAGGAGACATTTACTGTGAAACCATTTGGGAGTTAAATGGATAACCTGAAGCATAAAAGAGGGACTTCCCACTAGACCGCCCGAGGATTCCAAGTCCCACTCCCTCCTCAAAGACTGCTCACACTCCGCAGGTAAAATAGAAAGGCCGTGTCTGAGTAGTGTGGAAAATGTTACTTGCAAAGAAAGTATGCAGACACCTTGTGATTCCACAGAGTAGCAACTAGAACCTTGAGCTCAACAAAGATAATGCATAGAAAGTGTATCCTATTGATACAAAAATAAACAAGCATTGGCAAGGCCAATAGTTCTCGTCTATGTGAGATCTATTGGCTTTGGTGGAGTGGGATGGCATTGTGGGGAGTGGAGTAGAAAGGCATTGTGTGGCGTGAAGTGGCACTGTGTAGCGTAAAGTTGCATTGTGTAGCATGGCATTGTGTGGCGGCAGTGCCATTCTTTGGGGTGTAATGGCACTGTGTGGCATGAAGTGGAGTGGCATTGGGAGGCGTGGAGTGAAGTGGCATTGTGTGTAAGGGGAGTAGAGTCATACTGAGTGGAGTGGCATTGAGTGGCATGGATAATAGAGGAGTGGAGTGGCATTGTGTGGAGTGGAGCGGATTTTAATTGTGTGGAGTGAAATTGTGTGTCATGGGGTGGAATGGACTTGTGTGTCATTATGTGGCATGAGGTGGAATGGAATTGTGTGGCATGGTATGGTATCAGGTGAAATGGTGTGGCATTTTGTGGGGGGAGTGGAGTTGTATGGCATAGTATGCCACTAAGTGGGGTGAAGTGGAATTGTGTGGCACGGAGTGGAGTTGAGTAGGAGTTGAGTAGAATTGTGTGGCATTGGGTGAAGTGGAGTGGAATCTGCTGTTCATAATACATAGCAGTGATGTTTAGAAAACAGAACAGGCTTGTCTTTAAATACTGCCCATATCACTGGTGTCAGCGTATTTCCTTGCTATCCCCAACCCTTGCTCTCCTACAAACAAAACAGATGAAGAAAAATAAAACTATTGTAGGGAAGTTTTCTGTTGTTTAGTAAGTAATGTTTTGGGATCACTATCTACTCTGCCTCTCATTTCGCAGGACATCAACAATGACGGGCACTTATTTCCAATCAAGAGCAACTTATCATCAAATTAGTGCGATGCTTCAAAGGAACTGGCAAGGGCCTGACTTTTGTATCCAAAAGACAAAGCTTATTAGTACAGAATGTGTCTTATCAGGACACATGGTGCCCCTTCAGATGCCACCAAAATACGGGATGCTTCACCATAGGTTTTAACCAGAAAGCCCACACGGTCTTCAGAGGTGTTAGAGAAGGTGGGAGAAGAGTTCTAATTTGTTGTCTTGTTGGAGAAGGGATGAAAGAAAGAGGTGAAGGAAAAACGAATAGAACAAGCACTGAGATGAAGGAAAATATAAGCATTGGCAAAGCCAACAGGTCGCACCTTTGCAAGAGCTATTAATAAGTTTTAGCCATGTTGTACACCAGCGTGACTGTTGTTCAGCGTGGCTAAAAGTTAGTGAGTGGAGGAAAGTGGAGTGTCGTAAAGTGGAGTGCTGTGAAGTAGAGTTCTGTGTTATGAAGTGACAGAGTGGCATGGAGTGACATAGGGTGGCATAGAGTAGAATTGAGTGGTGTGGACTGTCGTAGAGGGCACAAAGTATTGTAGAGAGGAAGGATGTAGTGTGTTGCAGAGTTGAGTGTCAGAGAGCAGTGTGGAATGACATAGAAGGTGTTGCGTAGGGTGTAGTGTCAGAGTGGAGTAGAGTGTCGTTGAGTGAAGTGGCATAGAGTGTTGTAGAGTGGAGTGGCACAGATCAGCATGGAGTGGCATAGAGGGTGTTTCGTAGAGTGAAGTTCAGATTTGTAGAGTGGCATAGAACGAAGTAGATGGTCATAGAGTGGTGTGGCATAGAGTGGAGTAGTATAATAAAGTGGAATGGCATAGAGTAGATTGTTGTACAATGTCATAGAGTGGAGGAGCGTAGAGTGGAGTAGAGTGTCGTAGAGTGGAGTGGCATAGAGGGGAGTAGTGGAGTGGAGTAGTCAGGTGGAGTAGTGTGCTGTAGAATAGAGTGGAGTAAAGTGGCATGAAGTGGCATAGTGGGAGTTGCGTAGAGCATCGTAGATGGAGTAGTGTCGTAGAGTGTCATAGAGTGGAGTAAAGTTTAATGGAGTAGAGCATCATACAGTGGAGTATCATGGAGTGGAGTGCCGTAGAGGTGAGTGTCCTAGAGGAGCCTAGAGTGAAGTGAAGTGGCGTAAAGTACAGGGTAGACTGACATAGAGTGCAGCAGCATCGAGTTCATTGGTTTTGACTACAGTGGTGTAGAGTGTAGTGATGTAGAGTACAATGGCATAGAGTGCAGTGGCATAGAGTGGTAAAGAGCAGAGCAGCGTAGAGTAGAGTGCCGCAGTGTAGAGTACAGTTGCGTAGAGTGCAGTGGCGCAGAGTGGGTGGTGCAGATTGGAGTGGCGCAGGGTGGAGTAGAGTAGAGTGCAGTAGCATTGAGTAGATTATTTCAGAGTAGAGTGATGTGGTGTACAGTTGAGTGGTGCAGGGTAGAGTGCAGAGCAGTGTAGAGTGCAGTGATACAGAGTAGATTAGAGTGACATAGAGTGCAGTCACATAGAGTGGAGTGATGCAGAGTAGAGTGGTGTAGAGTGTACTGGTGTAGAGTGTATTGACGTAGAGTACATTGGCGTAGAGTCCAGTAAAGTTGCATAGAGTTCAGTGGCGGAGAGTGCATTCTTGTAGAGTAGAGTGTCCTAGAGTGTAGTGGTGTGGTGCAGAGTAGAATGGTATAGAGTGCAGTGGTGTAGAGTTGAGTGGTGCAGAGTAGAGTGGTATAGAGGGCAATGGAGCAGAGTAGAGTACAGTGATACATAACAGACTAGAGTGGAGTTGAGTGCAGTGACATAGAGTGCAATAGTGTAGAGTGGCGTATAGTGCAGTGGCATAGAGTGTTGTAGAGTAGAGAATAGTGGCGTAGAGTGTTATGTTATGTTAAATGTTTCATAGAGCGCACAGCTACCTAAGAAGGGCTTCCTGGCTCTGACAGGACCAGTAGGATAATGCACAGAGTTATCTAAAAAGATGAGTTTTTAATTGCTTCTTAAAACTAGCAGATTCTTGTTTGATCCGAGCTGCTCAGGGAAAGAATTCCAAAGTTTAGAGGAGAAATAAGCAAATAAGCAACCCGACTTCTCGTTCTCCTAATTCTAGGAACAACAAGAAGAGAGAGGCAGTTCAATTTCAAAGCTCTAGGAGCTGTGTATGGAGTGATGAGGTATTGCCGGATATGTGGACCAGGTGAATGTTAGATCTTCTTTGCGATGCATAGGGCTTTGAACTCTATCCTTTTACTAACAGGTAGCCTATGAAGTTGAGCAAGGGCAGGGCATGCTGAATACATTTCGGGAAGGCCCAGTAAAGCTTGCCCTGAGGCATTCTGACTAACCTGCAGCTTTTTAACGACATAAGACAGACTACCCAGGTAAATAGAGTTACCATAGTCAAGGCGGAAAAGTATGAGGCCTTGAAATACAGTCCTCTGGCAGTGCAGAGGAAGCCATTTGAGCGTTTTCCTGAGGGATCTCAGAAGACCTAAGCTAGTCCCTGCCACCTTCTTCGCCTGGGAATCCATGGTTATGTCTTTGTCGAAGGTGACTCGAAGGCTTTTCACTTCTTATTTTGTAATGGGGGACTCTCCCAAGCATGAGGGCCAAAGGAATTGATTCCAGAGCAATAGATTTTGCCAACTAAAATTACTTCTATTTTGTCCCCATTTAGCTTGAGACAGCTAGCGGTCATCCAACTAGTCACCTGTTACAGATAAATGGTTAGTCTTTCCGAAGTAGAGTTAATATTGGGTGACAGGGAATCAACTTTCTGTTTGTCGCCCACGTAGGATACCATAGTAAAACCTAGGGCACAAATGATGTCTGATAAAGGTCGGACATATATGTTGAAAAGAATAGGGCTCAAGGAGGAGCCTCGCAGCACTCCACATTCCAGCCTATGTGTCTCCAAAAAAGCGGTCCTTCGCTGACTTGGAAGCTTCGGTTAGCCAAAAATGAGGTTAGCCATTTTAGCGATTTTCGTGTCATCCCAGTTGCTTCCAGCTTGTCACACAATATTGTATGGATGACAGTATCAGAGGCTGCGCTGAAATCAAGAAGAATGAGTGCAGCTGACCCGCCTTGGTCCAGATTAATTTTTAGTCTTCTGTGGCCAACAAGAGAGCTGTCTCTGTGCTGCACCCGGAAAGAAAGCCTGTTTGTGTCTGGTGCACAAATTGGTGGTGTCTAGAAAGCAAGAGAGAAAGCCATTTAGTAGTTTTTCCAGGATTTTGCTAATCTCTGGAAGTAATGATATGGGTCTGTAGTTTTCCGACCTGTCAGGGTCTAAGGAGTCTTTCTTTAGCAATGGATGAATCATTGCACGTTTCCACATATCTGGATCCCATCCTTTTTCCAGCAATGAGTTATAAATGGCAGTTAAGGCGGATGATATAGCTTCTCCTCCTTTCAGCAGGATATCTATCGGGGCAGGGTTCAGGGGCAAGTCTGACTTCATTGTGTTTGCTCCTGTTAGGATGTCATTTTTGCTCAATTTTAGAAATGTTGAGAGCTCTGCTGCATGCTTTACGACTATACTTTTGTCTTTAATTGTAGTCCAGGGATCTGGCATCCCTGACAGTGAGTCATACATCAGTCTAACCTTTCCCAGGAAATAGTTAGCCAACTGCTCACATCGTTCCAAGGAGGGAACTGCTATATTAGGGTTTAGGAAAGAATAGATTATGGCATATATTTCTTTGGCAAACTGTGAGGAGTGACTAATCTGGTCTGCAAAATCTCTCAGCCTAACCTTACAGACTGCATGCTGATACTTTTTTTAGAGCTTTCTTATAGACTTCCTAACTTTCCTCATCATATTGGCATCTCCATTTCCTTTCCTGTTTTTTACATTCTTTCTTCGGTTCCCTTAATTCAGAAGAGAACCAACTAACACTGGTTCTAGCTTGCGATGATCTACAAGTTCGTCTAGGAATTGAGTTTCAAGTGGTCAGACCATAACACTGGCAGAGGAGCATCCACCTTCATGGATGCTATGTTTGAGAAGATGGGGTCTACAATGTGGCCCTTGGAGTGAGTAAGGAATGCAACTAATTGTGTGAGCTGTATTGCTATTAAATCTTGTTGAAGTTATTAGCTTATTAGGTTATTAGTTATTAGAGGTATACAGGTGTTTGCATCAAAGTGGACATTTAAGTCCCCTAACAATGTGAAATTGGCTGCCTAGAGGCTGTGTGCTGTTATAATTTCTTGCAGATCCTGAACAAATCTTGTGGCCGGACCTTGTGGGCAATAAGTTAACCTGAGAAGGTAAATATGTGTGAAAGTTTGAAAAAGTCAAAGTTTCTCAACCTGCGATGTCAACACATTCAAGGTGCTCTTTAAAAACAATAGCTACGCCTCCGCCTTTGATCCCAGACCGGTCATTTCTAACAAATGCGTAACCAGGTGGGAAGGCTGCTGCAAAATCTGGTCAGATATCCTTATGTAACCAAGTTTCAGTTGAAAAGAGGACTTCAGGATTTTTTTCACCAACAAGGTAAATAGCTCAAGGGCCGAGTGTAGTGGTGCAGAGTAGTTGGCTTAGAATGCAGTGGCACAGAGCGCATTGGTTGTGAGTAAAACAGTGTAGAGTGCATTTACAAAGAGTGCAGTGGTTTAGAATAGAGTGGCATAAAGTGCAGGGCATAGAGTAGAAGGGTACAAAGTGAAGTAGTGTGGACCAGCATGGAATGTAGAGCGTAAAGTGCATTGGTTTTGAGTAAAGTGTTGTAGAGTGCATTGGTAGAAAGTGCAGTGGTTTAGAGTAGAGTGGCAAAGAGCGCAGTAGTGTAGAGTAGAATGGTGAAAGGTGAAATAGAGTGGAGCAGCGTATAGAGTGCAGCGGCATAGAGTGCAATGGCATAGAGTGCATTGGTTTTGAGTAAAGTGGTGTAGAGTGCATTGGCAGAGAGTGCAGTGGTTTAGAGTTGAGTGGTTTAGAGCGCAGTGGTGTACAGTAGAATGGTGCAAGTAAAGTTGTGTGGAGCAGCACAGAGTACAGTGGTGCAGAGTGCAGTGGCATAGAGTGCAGTGGCGTTGAGTAGATTGATTCAGAGTAGAGTGAAGTGGTGTGGAATGGAGTGGTGCAGGGTAGAGTGGAGTGCTGCAGAGTAGAGTGCAGTAGCATATAGTAGTGGCTTAGAGTGCACTTGTATGGAGTGGTACAGAGCAGAGTGTGCTGCATAGAGCGCAGTGGCACATAGTGCAGTGTTGTAGAGTGGAGTAGATTGGTGTGGTGTAGGGTAGAGTGGAGTGGCCTAGACTAGAGTGGTGTAGAGTGTAGTGGCAAAGAGTGCAATCGTGCACAGTAGGGTAGAGTGCATTGGCATAGAGTAGAATGGAGCAGAGCAGAGAGGCGTAGGGTGATGTGGCGCAGAGTGCAACGGTGCAGTGTGGAGTTCAGTGATGCAGTGTGGAGTGGCATAGAGCAAAACGGTGTAGTGTGGAGTGGTGCAGAGTAGGATGCAGTGGCGTGGAGTGGTGCACAGTAAAGTAGAGTGGGGTAAAGTGGTGTATGCATGCGGTAGCGCACTGCCCTTACAGACAACACAATTTCAACTGAAATGACTGCTGCATCTACACAGACATACAGTTTTACTGAAAAAAGTATGCAGTGCAGAAATGATGAGTGGAACTGTCATCTTTTTGATCATATTAAAATATTTGTTTTGACCACATTTAAGAATTACAAAAAGCACTCAATTTGTGCTTTCCTAATTCTGATATATTCTGAAATATCTGCGCCGTTAATTTACAGACATTTATATTTTGCTCTGTGATATAAACAAATAACATTGTACAATGTTCTGTGCAGCACACCCCCCGCAGCCAGTATGATTTTCACATAAATCCTCTCACTTTGAAGTCAGAGAAAGAAAAGTAAACACCAAGCTTCCTGGGAAGACAGAGCCTGACATTTGACCTCTGTTTTTGAATGCACAGTGTTGGAAAACCACTCCCACACTAGAAGGGGTGGTGGTGGTCTTCCGGACACACTGTGGTAGCTTGGCTCGAGTGGTCAGGAATCAGGCTCCGTGCTAAGCATACAACATACCCAAACAATAACCATGCGTGCATCCGTTCCAAAAACGACTCTACACCGTAAAAATTATGAAAATAACTTTCTTTATCTGCTTTTTCTCTTAGTTGCTGATTGGAGAAAATAAATAACAATCACAATATACAAACTTTTTAGAAAGTGCAGGACAAATAAATACTGGCTTACTGATTCAATAAATAGGGGTGATCATAAATCCTGAAGGCATAAATAAAAGTGCAATACAGACAGGCAATTAAATATTCTGAGGCAATAAATACTGTAACCAATAAATATTGTGCATCAATAAATACTGTGGACCAATAAATACAGTGGAACAATAAATAGGTTAAATACAATAAATACAGTGCCCCTAATAAATACTTAAAAGCTGACAGTGACACTCATGGATTCAGATCACTTTTGAATTCCTAAGGGCTGATTTGGCCCAGGCACAGCTTGTGGGGATGTGGAAGGCTTGGGGGTGTCTACTCCCTGGCTTGGTCAAGGCTGAGGCCTAAACTGAGGTAGATAAAGGGGGGAAATACCAGAGACCTGGCTCTCTCTCTCCACACAACTTCTCTAGATTAGTCCCAGTTCACCCCTGGCACAGTCAGGTTGGTTCCAGCACCTCCCTAGCCCCTTAGAGCAGTCTCTCAGGTCTCCACAGGGCCTTAGGCGCCCTCTACTCCACTTACTGCCCTTTTTCTGATGCTCCGACGCCGCTGGGGTCGTATCGATGCCGTGAGGCGGTTCCGGTTCGATGTCGGCGGCCTCGGCACAATGTCAGTTCTTTGACGACGCCGGCAGGCGGATCCGGTCTCGATGTCAGCGGCCTCGGTTCGATCTCGACCTCCGATTCGATGGCGTCGGGCAGTCTTACTCGATGTCGACTTCGGGCGGCTCCGGTCCGATGGCGACCTCGGCTTCGATGACGTCGGCCGGCCTTGCCTCGATGTCGACTTCCGGCGGCTCCGGAGTGCGATCCTCACTCCCGACCTCCGGTGCTCCTCACAGGTTTCCGGCGACTCCGGAGTGCGACCTCCACTCCCGACCTCCGGCACGATTCTCACAGGTTCCGGCGACTCCGGAGTGCGATCCTCACTCCCGACCTCCGTTACCCTTCACCTCGGTCTCCGACGACTCCGGAGGGCGGACTCCACTCCTCCGATGACGCCGCTCACTCGACCTCGGGTGACTTCCTCCTCGACCTCTGGTATTCCTCACGACCTCTGACGGCGCCCTCTCTCGACCTCTGGCGGCTCCGGGTACGACGTCTGCTTTTCCAGTCAGCGCCGCTTCTCCACCTCGGGCTCCAGGTCTTAGGCTACTCGACGTCGGACTTCAGGGAAACCAGCTTCCAGGTCAGGATTTTGCTGTTCTCTTGTCTCTAAGGCCTGTTCCTGCTGTCCAGGTCCTCAGGATGGTTTTTCTGACTTCTTCCCACACAGGGCTCTAGGCTGGGCTCCGTCAGTAGGGACTAGTATCAAGGGTGGGTTTATGGACCCCACTCCAGGCACAAGTTTCCACCCCTGCTGCTTCACTCCTTCCTCCTTCACGTTTTTGCTGCTCACTCCTCACCAGTCAGGTGCCAACTGCCAGCTCCAACTGCCAACTCTCTCTCTTAGCTTCCCAACATTCTAACCGCCTCCAACTGTCACAGGGTTCTGGAATGTTCTGGAAGGTGCTGGTAGGTTCCAGTGGATGCTGGTGATGTCACAGGTGGCCACCATTTTGTGCTTCAGGCCTCCAGACAGAAGTTTCAGGGGTAGCTAAAATGGCTCCCTGAATCTGCAGCAACACGAAAAAGTCTGGTGGTTCCCAAAAAGGAAAAATTCAAACAGGGTTTGAGGCAAAAGTGGGACAAAATAAATAATGATGAGGAGGGACCACCCAAAGGGCTCACAGGTCTAACACGCGTCCCCCCCAGCTGAAAGTGGGGAGAGCTACCCAACCCCTTGGGAGTTCTCATCACTAAGGCGGAAATACCTTGAGAGACCGTCTGCATTGGCGTGGTCCACTCCAGGCCGATGTTCCACCTGAAAGTCCATTCCCTGTAGGGAGATAGACCACCTCAACAACTTGGGATTCTCCCCCTTCATTTGCATCAGCCAACGAAGGGGTCTGTGGTCGGTCTGAACTAGGAAGTGCGAGCCAAACAGGTATGGCCGCAACTTCTTCAGAGCCCATACCACTGCAAAGGCTTCACGCTCTATTGCACTCCACTTCTGTTCCCTGGGAAGTAGTCTCCGGGATAGGAAGACCACGGGTTGATCCAGACCCTCTTCGTTGAGTTGCGATAACACTGCCCCAATGCCATGTTCTGATGCATCTGTCTGGACAATGAACTCCTTGGAAAAGTCTGGGGCCCTTAAGACCGGGGCCTCGCACATGGCTTTCTTCAATCTCTCAAAGGCTTGCTGACAAGCCTCCGTCCAGACTACCCGTCGAGGTTGTTTCTTGGACGTGAGCTCCGTGAGGGGGGCTACGATGGTACCGTATCCCTTCACGAAGCGGCGGTAGTATCCCGTGAGGCCCAAAAATGCTCGGACCTCAGTCTGTGTCTTGGGGGGTTCCCAGGCCATGATGGCCTCGATCTTCGCCTGGAGGGGTTGCACCGCTCCCCTACCCACCAAGTGTCCAAGGTACACTACCGACCCCTGCCCGATCTGGCACTTGCTGGCCTTGATCGTCAATCCAGCTTGTCTCAGGGCCTGGAGAACAGCTTGCAGGTGACGCAAGTGATCCTCCCAGCTGTTACTGAAGACGGCTATGTCATCCAGATAAGCAGCAGAGAAACTCTCCATTCCGGTGAGGATCTGGTTTACCAGGCGCTGAAACGTGGCAGGTGCGTTCTTGAGCCCAAAGGGCATCACACAGAACTGGTAGTGGCCATTGGGCGTGGAGAAGGCTGACCTTTCCCTTGCTCCATCAGTCAAAGAGATCTGCCAGTACCCTGAAGTAAGGTCAAAGGTACTTAGATATTGGGCAGCTCCAAGCCGGTCAATCAATTCATCCGCCCTAGGGATCGGATGAGCATCAGTTTTGGTCACTGAATTCAGTCCCCGATAGTCCACACAGAACCTCAGTTCTGGTTGGGCACCCGGTGGTGCAGCTTTTGGTACTAACACCACCGGACTGGACCAGGGGCTGCTAGAAGGTTCGATCACTCCTAGCTCCAGCATCTTAGTGACTTCACTATGAATGCTGGCCTTCACCTTGTCTGACATCCGGTAGATCTTGGACTTCACAGGTGGGCTGTCTCCTGTGTCCACGTCATGGACGCACAGGTGAGTCCTACCCGGGACAAGGGAGAACAACGAGGAGTACTGCCCCAGGACCTGGCGACAGTCCTCCTGCTGTTCAGGAGTTAGAGATGGGGAGAGAATCACTCCCTCCACCGACCCATCCTTCTCTTGAGACGCAAACAAATCAGGGAGAGGCTCGCTTTCCACGTCCTCTCCTCCGTCAGTCACCATCATCAAGATGACTTCGGGCCTCTCGTGGTGGGGTTTGAGGCGGTTAGCATGCAGCACCCGCAGGGGCTGACGAGGGGTCTTCAGGTCCACCAAGTAGGTAGCCTTACCCTTCTTCTCCAACACCTCAAAGGGTCCTGACCAGCGATCCTGAAGGGCACTAAGCTCTCCTGGTTCGATCACCCACACCTTCTGGCCAGGCTCCAACTCCACCGGGTGAGCATTGTGGTCATACCACGCCTTCATCACTGCTTGGCTGGCTTCCAAGTTGTCAGAAGCTTGCTTCCACAACTTAGCCATTTGGCTCCGGAAGGCCAGCATGTAGCTCACCACATCCTGGGGAAGCTTTCTGGGAGTTCTTTCCCATCCGTCTCTCACCAGGTTGAGAGGTCCACGTACAGGGTGCCCATACAGAAGCTCGAAGGGGCTGAAGCCCACTCCCTTCTGTGGCACTTCCCTGTAGGAAAAAAGTAAGCAGGGTAGGAGGACGTCCCATTTCCTCCGCAGGCTTTCAGGCAGACTTCTGATCATGCCCTTCAAGGTTTTATTAAACCTCTCCACCAGACCATTTGTCTGGGGGTGGTAAGGAGTGGTGAACCGGTATGTCACTCCACACTCCTTCCACATCGCCCGCATATACGCTGACATGAAGTTGGTCCCCCTGTCGGACACAACTTCCTTGGGAAAACCCACTCGGGTAAAGATTCCCATCAGGGCCCTTGCCACAACAGGTGCTGTTATGGTCCTCAGAGGTATTGCCTCTGGGTACCGTGTGGCATGATCCACCAGAACCAGGATAAACCTGTGACCAGCTGTAGTCGGCGGATCTAATGGACCCACAATGTCGATGCCCACCCTTTCAAAGGGGGTGCTAACGACAGGAAGTGGTTCCAGGGGAGCTTTCAGCTTCACCCCTGTTTTCCCACTGGCTTGGCAAGACACACATGTCCGGCAGTAGGTATCGGACGACACTTTCATTTGAGGCCAATAAAAGTGTGGGACAAGACGGGCGAAGGTCTGGTCTTGCCCCAGGTGTCCTGCCAATGGGATCTCGTGAGCCAACTCCAGAAGGAAGGCTCGATAACGTTGAGGGACTACCAAGGCTCGTGACGATCCGTGTAGGGGTGCTGTGGTAAATAATTTAATTACCGGAACTTAATTTGATGCGGAAAATCTATAACAATAGCTCAGTAAAATAAGAGGCAGAATCCGTGGTATTAGAGGTTCGGAACGGGCTTTATTCCAGAATCAATTTAAATTGGCGCTCCATATTCCATCACCACGAAGGTTCAGGAAGTGAAGACGTTACTTTATTGACAAGTAATCATTTTTATACAATAAGCATTACAGTGAAGCAAATGCAGGAGGCGTAACAATTGATAGTAAAGATAAAACATACATGCGTAGCTAGAGTGGGTGTAACTGGGCGTAACTAAAGAACGTCATCAGGTATGATGTCATAATAGGGTGGTTCCATGAAAGAATTTCGCAATGTCAGCAGAAATACTTGGCAGAAATGCGCGCGCAGCAGCATGACGTGTGATTGACGTGCAACTAGGGGGTGAAGGGGACTTGACATTTAGCTCTACATGTGGCGACAGAAGTCTGGAGGGTCAAGTCAACCTAATCCCGAATCATATCTAACATCCTATGTTTAAAGAACTATGTTATCCAAAAGAGAGGTCTCTTAGAGTAGAATCTTATTCTATACTGACTATACTGACTGTTAGTGCGTGTACAAGCGTCTAAGTGTCTACACTAGATGCGAGGGCCGAAATCTTCCATAGTAACAGGGCTATGAATCACTTGCAAAATGACAGAGAAGCCGGGCCTTTTGCTCGGTAGCTGGAAGAATGTTTACTTAAACTACTAGACAGGAATGCATTGGGTAGGGAGCGGAGCAGATAATTTCGAAGGTGAAATACAGTTTTTGGCAGGCAACAGGCTGATGTCAGGCACCGTTAGCCGCGCAGAGAATAGGACAAAGTTCATGGATACAGATGCGAGCTCAGACTGGAGCTTTCAGAGGCAGAAGGCAGGAAAAGCTTGATGGCAGAATCAGGGCCTACTTGCCTGGACTGTAAAATGGCATAAGTGAACCATATAAAGGCGGTGGCCTTTCATACTTAGGAATGGAATATCCAGCCCATTCATGGCGGATCTGAAAGAGGACATGTTGGCGGTGGACGCACATGTGTTTGCGTCTTCATAACTGGAACTGGAGGGAACATACATGTACTTGTGATTTATACATGAAACCGTTGGGGTCCAAGATAGGGGACATAACTGACCAGAAAAATCCATATTTCCACATTCCCTCCTTGTCCCCTACTTGCCCGTCAAGAGATATCAATCTTCATTAATCCATCGATCTGTTCATATAGCATCATTTGTTCTTCTTTCTTCTTCCGTGATGAATGAAATCTTGGTGGTGGAATACACGATGTGGCACACAGACCACAGATCGCTGGTCCACATTGTAGGCATAGACAGCAACTGAATAATATGAGGAAGCCAATACCTAGGAAGGATAGGACCTTCCATCCAAAGGTAGATAATACACTCCAAAACCAACCGGACCAAGTCCAGGTGCCTGGATTCTGGTGTATCTGGCTTACAATCTTATGAAGGCGGGTTATGGCTTTATATACAGATGGCGAATTTTCTGGTATGAAAATGCAACAACTTGATCCGATGACCCTACAAGCTCCGCCCCTATCGGCCAGGATGACGTCAAGGACAAGACGATTTTGAAGCACAACAATCCGCATAGCTCTTCTGTTAAATTGCCTAAAGCGGAAATAGTTTCATTCACTACTGCTTCAAGGGTTCTGGTTAATCTACGTATCAGCTTACTATTGGTAACTGTACCTATATAGGGAAAGAGACCTTTATTGAAATCTGTGTATTTTTCCCATGCTGTCTCAGTGTAATCGACTATTGGGAGATCTCTCCTTTCTCTATTGTGTACTAAATGAGTATTTCTGTGATAATCAGGAGGAGCTAGGAAAACAGGTGGCAAAAGGAATCCGATGTAGCAGGTACCATCCCAATCTAGTGGCAAACGTATGTATGCCGTCTGACCACATATGAAGTAGGAATGGCGGGAAGCTCTAAATGTAGACTTGCCTTGATCACTAAATTCTATTACAGTGGTGCATCTACTATGGCCCATATGTATGGAACCATTCTTTCTTACACATAATTCACCTTTAACTGGAAATACTGACATGGCGGGCAAAATTGGAGTAGCTTCGGATTCGACATTCAGGATCATGAGATTAAGCGTAAAATTACCTAATCCATACACTTCATTTTCTAGATCAGTTCCTGTTCTTTTGGGAAGTCCCTCCTTGTTGGGGTGGCAGACTTTGAGTAAAACTAAGTTCAGATTTCCCCATACCCAGTTATTCTGGTAAACTGCAGAATTCGAATCTAGGGAATTAATTAAACTAAACCATGCTCCACAGGAGCCGTTGTGTGTGAACGGGTATGGAAAGAGAGGTAGAATTCCTTTATAGTTCTGATAGGGAGGGAGTCGACCACATATCCAACAATTTGTAGCATTGCTAACCTGATGGGAATGATGTAACATACTAATAAAAGTGTTATTGCGCAGCGCAAATCTATAAGACAATTCATGCGGAGGTAATTCACTAAAAGAATGTTCAGCAGTAATATTGTAAACATGTCTAGAAATAGGATAATATGTGTGCAACAATATACTTGCAGTAGTTATTAAAAGATTTAGGAAAAACAAAATTAATAACGTCACTGTGCAATGACTACGCAGTGATTTACAGTACGCATGTCGTTTCAACTTTATCCTTCTGTTTCTTTCTCTATACAGGTCTAAGGGATACATGTCAGAGACAAATTCGACCGATTCACCTTGGAGAGGACTTAAACAATCAAATTGCCTGACTTGTTAGACCTAAGTTTTAGTTTGTATTGTTCATGGTTATTCAATTCAACCAAAGGAAGTTTAGAGTCACTCGGGGAAGACACGCAAGGTGTGTCGTTTACATCTGACGGTAGTCCATGAAATTTCTTGATATGACTTGAATGTATCCAGCCTTTTCGTCCTTCGATCTTTACAGCTGTCCTCGTCGTTAGCAATACGAGTTGAGGCGACTTCCACCTAGGATCCAGCTGAGACTTCCGATCAAAGTTCCTCACTAGAACTAAATCCCCTGGAATTACGTCATGGGGTTTCACCTCGGTGTTGTCGGGAAAGGCTGCAGCTACCTGTGAACGACAAGATTGTAGTGCAGACATCAAGGAAGCCAAGTAATCTGTCAGCATATTACAGTCAATATCAGTTATTTTGCATGGTATAGGCGTCCCCCACATATTTGGTGGTCTACCGAAGATCACTTCATAAGGGGATAGCCCTGTTCGAGAGTGTGCTACCATTCTCATGTAAAAAAGTGCAACGGGTAAGGCTACTACCCAGTCGACACCTTTCTCTCTGCATATTTTGGACAATCTAATTTTCAGGGTCTGGTTATGTCTTTCCACGAGACCTGCTGCCTCGGGGTGTCGGACACAGTGAAATTTCCACTGATAGCCTAACAAAAGTGAAACGTGTTTCATTAATTCGGATGCGAACGGCTGGCCGTTATCTGAGTAGACAACACGTGGTAAACCGTACCGTGGGAAGAATTCTCGAACTAACTGTTTGGCAGTAGTCGGGGCAGTGTAATCTGAAACCGGGTATGCCTCTGTCCAACGGGAAAGAGCACAGACAACTACGAGAACATATTTGAATCCTCGACATCGTTCCATCTGGATATAATCCATCTGGAGGACTTCAAAAGGGTGATCAGGAGGCTGAAATCCACCCTGTTCTACGGGAATGCTTTTACCTGGGTTAAACTGACAACAGATCATACAGGTACGAACTTTTTGTTTAGCTGCTGCTCGTAAATGTTTGTTGAACCAAATGTGTTGAATGCTGTCTAGCATAGCTTTTTCTCCTAGATGTGCTGGACTATGTACAGTGTTAATAACGACTTGGACCATTGAATCAGGAAGGAACCACACAGATTTTTCCTTCGTCATCCATCCTTGATCCGTTTGGATCCCTCCTAATTCAGTCCATTTCCTTCTTTCGTCTGGTGTAGCATGTGTCTGTATGTCGATTACGTCAAGAGCGGGATCCTTAACCATCATACAATGTGTTGGTGTCGGGACTATTGTCTTTGTCATGTCGGATGTTTGAGTTTGAGCAGTCTGTTTAGCTGTTCTGTCAGCTAGATCATTGCCTTGAGAAATGATATCAGTAACTTTCGTATGAGCTTTACATTTCATAATTGATATTGCAGTGGGTAGATGTATTGCATCTAATAAGGCATGAATAAGGGGTCCGTGCTGAATGTGGGCACCGTGAGAAGTTAAAATAACCTCTCTCTCGCCACAGCACGCCGAAGTCATGTACAACTCCGAATGCATAACGTGAATCAGTGTATATGTTGACTTTTTTATTTGTGGCTTGAATACAGGCTTGTGTCAGAGCGATGAGCTCTGCTGCTTGAGCGGACAAGGTATTTATGCAATTTGTTTCAATGATTTCAGTGTCTGTTGTGACTGCGTAAGCGGCCACTAGCTCTCCTGTACCTGTTCTCATACATGAACCATCTACATACAACGTCAGGTCTGGGTCTGACAATGGGACGTCTGTCAAATCTTGTCTGGGTTTCGTCGTGATAGTGATAACTTCAATACAATCATGTGCTAGTGGGTCTGTTCCATTTACAGGTAACAGTGTGGCAGGATTCAATGTACTACAACGTCTGATTTCTATATGTGGCTGAAACAATGTTAATTCGTAACCAGTAAGTCGTGCTATAGTCAAGTGTTGTGTTTGTGTGCGGTTCAAGAGAACCTCTACTGCATGTGGTACTTGTACTGTCAATGGATGTCCTAATACTATGGCATCGCTTTGTCTGATTGCTAAAGCTGTTGCTGCCACCGATTTCAGGCACGCAGGCAAAGCCTGAGCTACGGGATCTAATGTACTAGAAAAATAAGCACATGGTTTGTGTGAACCTGCTTGTTCCTGTGTGAGTACTGACAAGGCAGTACCTTCGCGTTCTGTAACGAAGAGTGTAAACTGTTTATTGTAACATGGTGTTGCTAAAACAGGTGCTTGGCATAAGGCTTTCTTTAGGCTTTCAAAAGCTTGTGTATGTTCCTGAGTCCAAGGGAGAACAGTCGATGTGGCTGCCTCCTGTGTTGTCAATTGAATGAGGGGTTTTGCTAGAAATGCATACTGAGGGATCCACTGCCTACAATATGAAGTGAGGCCTATGAAAGCCCGCACCTCCTTTTGTGTCTTGGGTATCGGCATATTTGCAATTAGCTGGATGCGATCTGGTGTAAGCTGCCTTCCCTCCTTGGACAGCGAGTGACCAAGGTAAACAACTCGCTGGACACAGAATTGCAGCTTAGAAGGGGACACCTTGTGCCCCTTTTCGGCCAAAAATTGTAATACCGTCAGTGAGGCTTTCTCACATTCAGGTTCGCTCCTAGCGGTGATCAGCAGATCATCGACATATTGAAGCAGGGCAGTGTTGACTGGCATGTGGATACTGTTGAGTTCTCGTTTCAGTGCTTGGCTATAAATGCTGGGGCTTTCTGTAAATCCTTGAGGTGCGCGTGTGAATTTAAAGCTTCGTCCATTTAAACTAAATCCGAACAAGTATTGGCTTTCCGGATCTATTGGGACGCTGAAGAAGGCATTCTTGAGATCAATTACAGTAAAGAATGTTGCTTCGGAATCAATGGCTGTCAGTAATGAAGAAATGTCTGGGACTACGGGGTATTGTGGTACTATGCATTTATTTAATTCGCGCAGATCAATAACCAATCGATATACTGGCGGGGCTGTTGGATCGGTTCGTTTAAGAATCGGGATTATCGGGGAATTACATACATTGGAGTCAGTTTCCACAACCACTCCTTGGGTAATAAGCTCGTCAATGATTTGTAGTAAAGCCACTACAGCATCTGGGGGTAACTTGTATTGTCGCATTCGTGGAAGTACCACTCCTGCCTTTAGTGTGACTCGATATGGTGTAATGTTCATGCAACCAACATCTGTAGGGCCTTGTGCCCATAAATGTGTCGGTAAAGTCTGTAGTCGGTGATCCATGTCTCGGGACACGTAGTGCCCTTTGAAATCACGTAAAAACAATCTTACTCCTTCCGGAGAACAACATATAATAGCTCCTAGAGCTTTCAAAGTTTTTATGCCTAACAAGTTTTCTGGACATGATTTAGTAAGTAATAAATCTGTAGTTCGTGTCAAGGGACCAATCGTAAGTGGAAGAGGCTGTGTTACTTCGTTAATGATAGGTTTTCCTGAAAAACCAAGGGAAATATTCTGTGAGCCTGAGAGGGGTGCCCCTGGAACTTCACTACGTTTTATTGTTGTTCGGCTTGCCCCTGTATCAAGTAAGAATTTTCTATCTTGACCTAATAGTTCACTGTGTACATAAGGTCCTTCTTGATCTACAGGGACCTCAATGAGCGGTAAGCCAACTTCCCTCTCTAGGCTGTTTCATGAGTATCGTTGATAATCAGGATAGTCATACTGTGCGGTCTGATACATCTGTCGGGTCGTTGTTTGTGTGGCAGCAATAGGCTGCGGTGGTGGAGCTGGCATAGACTGTTGCGGAGCTGGCATGGACTGTGCATGCTGCGGAGTTCCTTGTTCATTCTGATCCTGTCTAAGTGGTCTTGGTCTTTCTTTTGTGTTACCTATGGCGATATTATGTTTTAAAACGGGACAATCGTGTACATAATGACCTGGCTGTTTACAATAGTTGCACGTCCCTTTAACAGGACCTGTTGAAACACTGGACTGTGTTATACCCTTCTTATGACCGTCAACTGGCACTGTCTGGGAAACTAGCATTTTCATTTTCGTGTCTTTCATGCGTCTATGTTCATGTTCTTGTTCTTCTCTAATTCTATTGTGATGGTACTGTAGCATTTGTAACATTTGTGACGGAGTGTTACCTTGCCAGGTACTCTCGAACTTCAATACTCTATTCTTAACTTGGGGCAAGGCATTTTCAACCAATTTTGTCACAAACAGATGTGGATACGACTCGCTACTTGCTTTTATTCCACTATTTATACCAAAACATTTCTCAAATCGGGAATAGAAATCACTAGTGTCTTCGTCTGATTTTTGTTTACAGGCTGAGATTGCACCCCAGTCTTCCTTTTTCGTAGTTAATAAACGTGGCAGTACCTGTACTAGTAGACCTGGTAGTGCTTTGATCTTGTCCCCGAGCCCTGAACCTGGACCTCGAGCTTTTTCTTCGTTTTCTAATGCTGTCCAATCTATCTTCTGGTCTCCCACCTCCCAATCCTTTTCCTTGAGTTTTTCGTAAATACCCGCAGGCATTAATACCTTCAATATTGTCATAATGTCGGGGTAGGTATATTCTCCCATGAGTAACATATCTTTAATTTCACGATGGAAACCTGCTGGGTCTTTATCATGACTGGGTACCACTTTCTTCATTTCTAATAGTTCTATTTTAGATATGGGTGTGTATACAAACACACGTTTAAACTCATTGTCATCACCCTTTATCGGGTGCACTTCGCGTAAGGGATTCTGTCTATCCATGTAATGCGTCGTTCTTTCCTTGATGGGCAGTGAGACATGTTCAGGACATACAAAAAGGATGTACTGCTTTCTGGATTCTAGTATTTCTCTAATTAACTTAGTACCGGAACCTCTCCATTTATTCGTGAGTAATTCAGTCAATATATCAGGTAAGGGACCAGGATCGGAGTGTTGGCTTTTATATAATATAAGGAGTTGTTGAATCATGTAGATACCAGCTAAACGCTGTTCATCTGGGGCGAGGTTCAAAAACGTATGTACTAGTGTATCATCACCATATTTTCCAGGACTATCAACCCAGTGAACGGCTGACCTGGCTAATTCTTGTTCGTCCATAGAATCGAGTATATGATAACCCCTTCGTTCTCGGAGTAATTTGTCAGCGGCTTGGAATGAATGTTCGGGGGACCTTATATTTATTATAGGAGTTTGGAATTTTCTATTATTATCTGGACGTATCGGACATATCGGATCAGTAAAGCATCTAGTATTATTGCAAGATCTTCCTCTACCTACATAGGCCATGGTTTCTAACTGTCCTGTGGGCAGTTCTAGTTCTTCCTCGTCCTCGATTTGTTCTGGTTCGTCTACTGCTAATCTTTCCTCGTGTATTCGTTCTATTTCTTTGCGGATCTTTCGGCTCATAGCTACTATGCATGATCGTTTATCATGTCTCCCCTCTGATATATTTTTACCCCATGTGGTAAGAATCTGCATTTCTTCCGGATTTACCCCTGGTTGATCTTGATTTCTGATCACACAGTTTATGAGGAAACGTAACAGTTCCCCCTGTATTTCCACCTTTTGGTACTCCATGGCTCTGTTAATACTCTCAGGGTCTCGCCCTGACTGAACAAAATGATATATATTTTCTAAATGTGCAGTCATTCCTGGTAGCTTCCCTAAATATATTGCAGCTCGTCGGATACGTAATGATGCCAGCATCATTTCGTCCCCTTTTCCGGGCACAGGGTCATATCTACAGTCTATTAGAAGTTCCTTGAGCGTGTTGGGAGTTACCAGTTTGGGCGTACGTTGGTGGGCTAATTCTTGAAAGGAAAGTTTATTTGTTCTGGGTGGCGTAGAAAAAATGCTTGATGTACCTCCGGTAGCACCACCTGGGGTGCTGGATGTGAAAGGATTCGTTGAACGGGATATAGCAACCATAGGTGTGGATGCGGATGTAGAAACAGATGTGCTTGCCGGAACTTGTGTCGGAGTTTGCTGTTGCAGAGGTACAGACGAAGGAGGGTCTTGGCGTTGAACCCCCTCGGCAGGCGGTCTATGTGGCGCAGCATTAGCATACGCGGGAGCTGCGTCGTCTAAATAAGAGGAAAGAAAAACATCTTCTGCGGTTCTGGGATGCCCTTTGGGATGTGCTTTTATCGGAAACAATGGGGGTGGCAAGTCTCTTGGTATCTCCGGGGTAGCCTTAGGTAGTCCTTCGGCCAGAAGAGGATACATACCATTCACAAGGGCATTTCTTTGTCTGTCTGTTTGTTCTGACTTTACTCGAGTACCTTCTTCAATTAATACACTTTCTCGAACTTTATTTGAATTCTCCTTACTTTTCTCTTCCTGTCTGAGCGCTTTTTCTGTACGTCTATATGATTCTTTACGCCATAATTCAATGGCATCTTTCTGTGACTGTCTAGCTTTCCTTTTCCACAATTCTTCTTCTACTTTCATAATGCAATCTGCATCCCAGGTCCCAGCTGCGGGCCACCTCTGACTTTCTGGTAATTCCTTGGTGTAGTCTACCCATAGATCAAGAAATAATATGGCGTCTAGGCCATGTTTATGATACATGAAGTACCCTGGAGTGTCCCTAGGAGGAATGGGAACAGCTTCTTCGAGTACCCCTTTTCTGGTTTTGATCTGTCTTAATTTCGAAAAGAGCGGCATATTGAGAACTGATCTGATACCTAATTTTTAAAACACAATAATGAACAGTCATTCACACCACAATATACAGAACGTATTTAAAACATTTTAACATTTAACATTTAATGAATAAACAATGATGGTCATTTAGGGAACTAGTCACTAAGCATAATACTCGATACTAACTAGGTAAATCTGAATTATATACTAGACATACTTGATATACTGCTAAACAGTACAGATACACTGCTGAAACAGTGCAGACCGGATTTGTGTACCCAAACCCGTCTTGACCGGCACAACCTATGTGCACGTCAGAACGCCTCCCCGATAATGGTACTCACCGGGTAGCTCGGAACGGAAGGCCTCGGAACTGAACTGAACTTGAACCGGACGGGACTCGACTCGGAACTTCGGAAACTTCGGAAACTGGTGGGCCTCTGTATACCTCGGATCTTGCTCTCTCAGCTAGGCTCTGGTCGGGATACTTCGCACTTCTCACCGCCTCGTCTGGGTGTTGATCGCAGCCTCAGTTACCCCCGCTCGGCAGGAGGGAGATACAGGAAATCCTGTGGGTACGCGTTGTTGTCCGTCCAGCTGTGACAGGAGACCGGGCCTGCAACGCACCGCCGGCGCGTGAGATGAGAAAGTGTCCCTATTCGGGCGCCATTTATGTGGTAAATAATTTAATTACCGGAACTTTATTTGATGCGGAAAATCTATAACAATAGCTCAGTAAAATAAGAGGCAGAATCCGTGGTATTAGAGGTTCGGAACGGGCTTTATTCCAGAATCAATTTAAATTGGCGCTCCATATTCCATCACCACGAAGGTTCAGGAAGTGAAGACGTTACTTTATTGACAAGTAATCATTTTTATACAATAAGCATTACAGTGAAGCAAATGCAGGAGGCGTAACAATTGATAGTAAAGATAAAACATACATGCGTAGCTAGAGTGGGTGTAACTGGGCGTAACTAAAGAACGTCATCAGGTATGATGTCATAATAGGGTGGTTCCATGAAAGAATTTCGCAATGTCAGCAGAAATACTTGGCAGAAATGCGCGCGCAGCAGCATGACGTGTGATTGACGTGCAACTAGGGGGTGAAGGGGACTTGACATTTAGCTCTACATGTGGCGACAGAAGTCTGGAGGGTCAAGTCAACCTAATCCCGAATCATATCTAACATCCTATGTTTAAAGAACTATGTTATCCAAAAGAGAGGTCTCTTAGAGTAGAATCCTATTCTATACTGACTATACTGACTGTTAGTGCGTGTACAAGCGTCTAAGTGTCTACACTAGATGCGAGGGCCGAAATCTTCCATAGTAACAGGGCTATGAATCACTTGCAAAATGACAGAGAAGCCGGGCCTTTTGCTCGGTAGCTGGAAGAATGTTTACTTAAACTACTAGACAGGAATGCATTGGGTAGGGAGCGGAGCAGATAATTTCGAAGGTGAAATACAGTTTTTGGCAGGCAACAGGCTGATGTCAGGCACCGTTAGCCGCGCAGAGAATAGGACAAAGTTCATGGATACAGATGTGAGCTCAGACTGGAGCTTTCAGAGGCAGAAGGCAGGAAAAGCTTGATGGCAGAATCAGGGCCTACTTGCCTGGACTGTAAAATGGCATAAGTGAACCATATAAAGGCGGTGGCCTTTCATACTTAGGAATGGAATATCCAGCCCATTCATGGCGGATCTGAAAGAGGACATGTTGGCGGTGGACGCACATGTGTTTGCGTCTTCATAACTGGAACTGGAGGGAACATACATGTACTTGTGATTTATACATGAAACCGTTGGGGTCCAAGATAGGGGACATAACTGACCAGAAAAATCCATATTTCCACAGTGCCTTGGGCTCACTGTAGAGGAGGCCATCCTCCCAGTAAACACTGTAGTTCCCTTCAACGTTCCCTGCTGCCTGGGCTTCGGCCTGCCGCCTCAGCCCCTCAAGGGTAGGGCACTCCCTCTGGCCCTGGCAGAATTCCTCCCTGGACGGGCCTCCCTCCACGTGCCACTCGGCCGGGATGGGTAGGTCCTCCAGGTTGGTAACGTCCCCCACCGCAGACTCCTGGTCCACCACCTCCGGTGGCCTATCCGTCCTACGGGGTGGGGACGCCGAGGCAGGCTCCTCCTGTCCTCGGTTCTTCCCTTGACTGGCAGCTGGCTGGGCCTTTGTTCCAGGCTCCAGCCGAAATGAACTCCCTCTTCGGGTAGTCGTGGACCTTGTGCTAACACAGGCCCAGTCAGGTGTACCCAGCATCTCGGTGTGAGTCCGGTATTCCACCTCCTTCCAAGCGTTGTGCTCCATGTCATTCCCCAGCAGACAATCGACTGGCACGGCAGGGCTTACGGCAACTCGAAGTGAACCTGCAACCCCCCCCCCATTCAAAGGGAACCTCGGCCACTGGATAGTGGCCTGTTCTGCCGTCAGCCATCGCGGCTGGGTGGAGTACATCGGGAATTACCTGCTCTGGAGACACCAGTTGGCTACGCACCATAGTCATACTGGCTCCTGTGTCTCTCAGAGCCTCCCCTCTTTGGCCGTTGATGGTGACCCATTGCCCATACTTTGCGGTATTTGCGGGCACCTGGATCTTAGGAACCATCTCCCGTTCTCCCAGGGACACTAAAGTGACACCCGCCCACTCCCTTCCCTTAGTTAAGGGCATCTCCTCCCCGAGCACTACACTAGCTACTCCGGGGGTCTTTCCTCCAGTGGGAGGGGGTGGTCGTTTCAAGCACTTCGGATCTCCTTTATAGTGTCCAACGCCACCACACTCATAGCAATGGACAACCCTTGGCTGCTGACTCTGGCCAGGATTAGGGTTTCTGGGCGGGTTAGCCTTAGGGGTGAATCCTGTTCCCTTCCCTTGGAAGTTATTTTGGGGGCCTTTGGAGAACTCCTTTTTCTTTTCCCCTCCCTCTTTCTTCTGGGGGGCGCCCTGTCCGGCCTTTTGAGTATCCCCTCCAGTCCCCCTTGTGGACACCCGGGTACTAGCCCAAATGTCCGCCTCCTCAGCAAGCTTCCGGGGACTGGTCAGCTTGCTATCCACCAGGTGTTGCCGCAGTCCAGGGAAACATTTCTCGAGCAGGTGTTCCTTTAGTACCAGGTCAAACAACCCCTCGTAGTTCCTCACTTCACTGCCCTGAATCCAACCTTCCAGTGCCTTCTTTGCATAGTCCAGGAAGTCCACCCAATTCTGCGTGCCCAGTTTGTGACTACCCCTGAACTTCTGTCTGTACTTTTCAGGTGTTAGTCCAAACTTTCTGATGAGCGCCAGTTTCATGGTGGGGTAGTGGGTCTGCTCATCCTCCTCGAGGGCCAATAAAGCATCCCTACCAGCTGGAGGCATGTACTTGTACAATCCCCTCCCCAGTACTTCTCTGGAACCCCATGGGCCCTCAACGAGACCTCATAGGCCGCTAGCCACTTGGCGATGTCGTCGCCCACTCCATAGCTAGCTACTATGTCCTTTGGCAGGTATGGTTTAGGTTCCCTGGTGATCCCTTGGGTTTGGCTGCCACCATTAGGAACAGGTTGTGCCCCGATTCTCAAGATCTGAAGATCTATTTCTTTCAGTCGCAATTCATGGGCCATCCTCTGCTCCTCCTTCTCCTTCTCCAGCCTTGCTAAGTCCCATGTGAGCTGTCTTTTCTCCCTCCGGTCTGTTAACTCCACTTCAGACAAGCCACCGCTAGAGGCACTGCTGCCCTTCCTAGAAATGGCCCCGCTGACAGGTTCCCCACCTCAGGTTGGTACATCTCAGCCCCCTCGGTGTCAGGCTCTCTATCCCTGTCCTCCTCCTCAGCCTTGCTTTCTCGGCGTGCCTCCCCCCAAGCCCTTAAGCTGGTTTGGAGTGCACCCTTCTTTGCTCCTGGGGGACAGTACACCCCTTCCCGCTGGCAAAACTCCCTGAGTTGGGCCACAGTGTACGTTTCTAGATTTTCTAGGACAAACTCCATCTTGCCCACTCAGGTTAGAGGACAGGTTTTTGTGCAGTAACTATGCAGGGGGGTACCTTTAATAATACCTCCTCCCACCACCAGAGTAAATTTGGAAAAAACAAAAACCCACAATTAGGAAGGCCGCTCTTGAGAAAACTCCCGGTGTAGGCCTATGGACTACCCACAGTTATTGTTGAGTATGCGTAGGCACAGCTCTATCCCACCACTGAACACCAATTTATGTTGGAAAACCACTCCCACACTAGAAGGGGTGGTGGTGGTCTTCCGGACACACTGTGGTAGCTTGGCTCGAGTGGTCAGGAATCAGGCTCCGTGCTAAGCATACAACATACCCAAACAATAACCATGCGTGCATCCGTTCCAAAAACGACTCTACACCGTAAAAATTATGAAAATAACTTTCTTTATCTGCTTTTTCTCTTAGTTGCTGATTGGAGAAAATAAATAACAATCACAATATACAAACTTTTTAGAAAGTGCAGGACAAATAAATACTGGCTTACTGATTCAATAAATAGGGGTGATCATAAATCCTGAAGGCATAAATAAAAGTGCAATACAGACAGGCAATTAAATATTCTGAGGCAATAAATACTGTAACCAATAAATATTGTGCATCAATAAATACTGTGGACCAATAAATACAGTGGAACAATAAATAGGTTAAATACAATAAATACAGTGCCCCTAATAAATGCTTAAAAGCTGACAGTGACACTCATGGATTCAGATCACTTTTGAATTCCTAAGGGCTGATTTGGCCCAGGCACAGCTTGTGGGGATGTGGAAGGCTTGGGGGTGTCTACTCCCTGGCTTGGTCAAGGCTGAGGCCTAAACTGAGGTAGATAAAGGGGGGAAATACCAGAGACCTGGCTCTCTCTCTCCACACAACTTCTCTAGATTAGTCCCAGTTCACCCCTGGCACAGTCAGGTTGGTTCCAGCACCTCCCTAGCCCCTTAGAGCAGTCTCTCAGGTCTCCACAGGGCCTTAGGCGCCCTCTACTCCACTTACTGCCCTTTTTCTGATGCTCCGACGCCGCTGGGGTCGTATCGATGCCGTGAGGCGGTTCCGGTTCGATGTCGGCGGCCTCGGCACAATGTCAGTTCTTTGACGACGCCGGCAGGCGGATCCGGTCTCGATGTCAGCGGCCTCGGTTCGATCTCGACCTCCGATTCGATGGCGTCGGGCAGTCTTACTCGATGTCGACTTCGGGCGGCTCCGGTCCGATGGCGACCTCGGCTTCGATGACGTCGGCCGGCCTTGCCTCGATGTCGACTTCCGGCGGCTCCGGAGTGCGATCCTCACTCCCGACCTCCGGTGCTCCTCACAGGTTTCCGGCGACTCCGGAGTGCGACCTCCACTCCCGACCTCCGGCACGATTCTCACAGGTTCCGGCGACTCCGGAGTGCGATCCTCACTCCCGACCTCCGTTACCCTTCACCTCGGTCTCCGACGACTACGGAGGGCGGACTCCACTCCTCCGATGACGCCGCTCACTCGACCTCGGGTGACTTCCTCCTCGACCTCTGGTATTCCTCACGACCTCTGACGGCGCCCTCTCTCGACCTCTGGCGGCTCCGGGTACGACGTCTGCTTCTCCAGTCAGCGCCGCTTCTCCACCTCGGGCTCCAGGTCTTAGGCTACTCGACGTCGGACTTCAGGGAAACCAGCTTCCAGGTCAGGATTTTGCTGTTCTCTTGTCTCTAAGGCCTGTTCCTGCTGTCCAGGTCCTCAGGATGGTTTTTCTGACTTCTTCCCACACAGGGCTCTAGGCTGGGCTCCGTCAGTAGGGACTAGTATCAAGGGTGGGTTTATGGACCCCACTCCAGGCACAAGTTTCCACCCCTGCTGCTTCACTCCTTCCTCCTTCACGTTTTTGCTGCTCACTCCTCACCAGTCAGGTGCCAACTGCAAGCTCCAACTGCCAACTCTCTCTCTTAGCTTCCCAACATTCTAACCGCCTCCAACTGTCACAGGGTTCTGGAATGTTCTGGAAGGTGCTGGTAGGTTCCAGTGGATGCTGGTGATGTCACAGGTGGCCACCATTTTGTGCTTCAGGCCTCCAGACAGAAGTTTCAGGGGTAGCTAAAATGGCTCCCTGAATCTGCAGCAACACGAAAAAGTCTGGTGGTTCCCAAAAAGGAAAAATTCAAACAGGGTTTGAGGCAAAAGTGGGACAAAATAAATAATGATGAGGAGGGACCACCCAAAGGGCTGACAGGTCTAACACGCGTCCCCCCCAGCTGAAAGTGGGGAGAGCTACCCAACCCCTTGGGAGTTCTCATCACTAAGGCGGAAATACCTTGAGAGACCGTCTGCATTGGCGTGGTCCACTCCAGGCCGATGTTCCACCTGAAAGTCCATTCCCTGTAGGGAGATAGACCACCTCAACAACTTGGGATTCTCCCCCTTCATTTGCATCAGCCAACGAAGGGGTCTGTGGTCGGTCTGAACTAGGAAGTGCGAGCCAAACAGGTATGGCCGCAACTTCTTCAGAGCCCATACCACTGCAAAGGCTTCACGCTCTATTGCACTCCACTTCTGTTCCCTGGGAAGTAGTCTCCGGGATAGGAAGACCACGGGTTGATCCAGACCCTCTTCGTTGAGTTGCGATAACACTGCCCCAATGCCATGTTCTGATGCATCTGTCTGGACAATGAACTCCTTGGAAAAGTCTGGGGCCCTTAAGACCGGGGCCTCGCACATGGCTTTCTTCAATCTCTCAAAGGCTTGCTGACAAGCCTCCGTCCAGACTACCCGTCGAGGTTGTTTCTTGGACGTGAGCTCCGTGAGGGGGGCTACGATGGTACCGTATCCCTTCACGAAGCGGCGGTAGTATCCCGTGAGGCCCAAAAATGCTCGGACCTCAGTCTGTGTCTTGGGGGGTTCCCAGGCCATGATGGCCTCGATCTTCGCCTGGAGGGGTTGCACCGCTCCCCTACCCACCAAGTGTCCAAGGTACACTACCGACCCCTGCCCGATCTGGCACTTGCTGGCCTTGATCGTCAATCCAGCTTGTCTCAGGGCCTGGAGAACAGCTTGCAGGTGACGCAAGTGATCCTCCCAGCTGTTACTGAAGACGGCTATGTCATCCAGATAAGCAGCAGAGAAACTCTCCATTCCGGTGAGGATCTGGTTTACCAGGCGCTGAAACGTGGCAGGTGCGTTCTTGAGCCCAAAGGGCATCACACAGAACTGGTAGTGGCCATTGGGCGTGGAGAAGGCTGACCTTTCCCTTGCTCCATCAGTCAAAGAGATCTGCCAGTACCCTGAAGTAAGGTCAAAGGTACTTAGATATTGGGCAGCTCCAAGCCGGTCAATCAATTCATCCGCCCTAGGGATCGGATGAGCATCAGTTTTGGTCACTGAATTCAGTCCCCGATAGTCCACACAGAACCTCAGTTCTGGTTGGGCACCCGGTGGTGCAGCTTTTGGTACTAACACCACCGGACTGGACCAGGGGCTGCTAGAAGGTTCGATCACTCCTAGCTCCAGCATCTTAGTGACTTCACTATGAATGCTGGCCTTCACCTTGTCTGACATCCGGTAGATCTTGGACTTCACAGGTGGGCTGTCTCCTGTGTCCACGTCATGGACGCACAGGTGAGTCCTACCCGGGACAAGGGAGAACAACGAGGAGTACTGCCCCAGGACCTGGCGACAGTCCTCCTGCTGTTCAGGAGTTAGAGATGGGGAGAGAATCACTCCCTCCACCGACCCATCCTTCTCTTGAGACGCAAACAAATCAGGGAGAGGCTCGCTTTCCACGTCCTCTCCTCCGTCAGTCACCATCATCAAGATGACTTCGGGCCTCTCGTGGTGGGGTTTGAGGCGGTTAGCATGCAGCACCCGCAGGGGCTGACGAGGGGTCTTCAGGTCCACCAAGTAGGTAGCCTTACCCTTCTTCTCCAACACCTCAAAGGGTCCTGACCAGCGATCCTGGAGGGCACTAAGCTCTCCTGGTTCGATCACCCACACCTTCTGGCCAGGCTCCAACTCCACCGGGTGAGCATTGTGGTCATACCACGCCTTCATCACTGCTTGGCTGGCTTCCAAGTTGTCAGAAGCTTGCTTCCACAACTTAGCCATTTGGCTCCGGAAGGCCAGCATGTAGCTCACCACATCCTGGGGAAGCTTTCTGGGAGTTCTTTCCCATCCGTCTCTCACCAGGTTGAGAGGTCCACGTACAGGGTGCCCATACAGAAGCTCGAAGGGGCTGAAGCCCACTCCCTTCTGTGGCACTTCCCTGTAGGAAAAAAGTAAGCAGGGTAGGAGGACGTCCCATTTCCTCCGCAGGCTTTCAGGCAGACTTCTGATCATGCCCTTCAAGGTTTTATTAAACCTCTCCACCAGACCATTTGTCTGGGGGTGGTAAGGAGTGGTGAACCGGTATGTCACTCCACACTCCTTCCACATCGCCCGCATATACGCTGACATGAAGTTGGTCCCCCTGTCGGACACAACTTCCTTGGGAAAACCCACTCGGGTAAAGATTCCCATCAGGGCCCTTGCCACAACAGGTGCTGTTATGGTCCTCAGAGGTATTGCCTCTGGGTACCGTGTGGCATGATCCACCAGAACCAGGATAAACCTGTGACCAGCTGTAGTCGGCGGATCTAATGGACCCACAATGTCGATGCCCACCCTTTCAAAGGGGGTGCTAACGACAGGAAGTGGTTCCAGGGGAGCTTTCAGCTTCACCCCTGTTTTCCCACTGGCTTGGCAAGACACACATGTCCGGCAGTAGGTATCGGACGACACTTTCATTTGAGGCCAATAAAAGTGTGGGACAAGACGGGCGAAGGTCTTGTCTTGCCCCAGGTGTCCTGCCAATGGGATCTCGTGAGCCAACTCCAGAAGGAAGGCTCGATAACGTTGAGGGACTACCAAGGCTCGTGACGATCCGTGTAGGGGTGCTGTGGTAAATAATTTAATTACCGGAACTTAATTTGATGCGGAAAATCTATAACAATAGCTCAGTAAAATAAGAGGCAGAATCCGTGGTATTAGAGGTTCGGAACGGGCTTTATTCCAGAATCAATTTAAATTGGCGCTCCATATTCCATCACCACGAAGGTTCAGGAAGTGAAGACGTTACTTTATTGACAAGTAATCATTTTTATACAATAAGCATTACAGTGAAGCAAATGCAGGAGGCGTAACAATTGATAGTAAAGATAAAACATACATGCGTAGCTAGAGTGGGTGTAACTGGGCGTAACTAAAGAACGTCATCAGGTATGATGTCATAATAGGGTGGTTCCATGAAAGAATTTCGCAATGTCAGCAGAAATACTTGGCAGAAATGCGCGCGCAGCAGCATGACGTGTGATTGACGTGCAACTAGGGGGTGAAGGGGACTTGACATTTAGCTCTACATGTGGCGACAGAAGTCTGGAGGGTCAAGTCAACCTAATCCCGAATCATATCTAACATCCTATGTTTAAAGAACTATGTTATCCAAAAGAGAGGTCTCTTAGAGTAGAATCTTATTCTATACTGACTATACTGACTGTTAGTGCGTGTACAAGCGTCTAAGTGTCTACACTAGATGCGAGGGCCGAAATCTTCCATAGTAACAGGGCTATGAATCACTTGCAAAATGACAGAGAAGCCGGGCCTTTTGCTCGGTAGCTGGAAGAATGTTTACTTAAACTACTAGACAGGAATGCATTGGGTAGGGAGCGGAGCAGATAATTTCGAAGGTGAAATACAGTTTTTGGCAGGCAACAGGCTGATGTCAGGCACCGTTAGCCGCGCAGAGAATAGGACAAAGTTCATGGATACAGATGCGAGCTCAGACTGGAGCTTTCAGAGGCAGAAGGCAGGAAAAGCTTGATGGCAGAATCAGGGCCTACTTGCCTGGACTGTAAAATGGCATAAGTGAACCATATAAAGGCGGTGGCCTTTCATACTTAGGAATGGAATATCCAGCCCATTCATGGCGGATCTGAAAGAGGACATGTTGGCGGTGGACGCACATGTGTTTGCGTCTTCATAACTGGAACTGGAGGGAACATACATGTACTTGTGATTTATACATGAAACCGTTGGGGTCCAAGATAGGGGACATAACTGACCAGAAAAATCCATATTTCCACATTCCCTCCTTGTCCCCTACTTGCCCGTCAAGAGATATCAATCTTCATTAATCCATCGATCTGTTCATATAGCATCATTTGTTCTTCTTTCTTCTTCCGTGATGAATGAAATCTTGGTGGTGGAATACACGATGTGGCACACAGACCACAGATCGCTGGTCCACATTGTAGGCATAGACAGCAACTGAATAATATGAGGAAGCCAATACCTAGGAAGGATAGGACCTTCCATCCAAAGGTAGATAATACACTCCAAAACCAACCGGACCAAGTCCAGGTGCCTGGATTCTGGTGTATCTGGCTTACAATCTTATGAAGGCGGGTTATGGCTTTATATACAGATGGCGAATTTTCTGGTATGAAAATGCAACAACTTGATCCGATGACCCTACAAGCTCCGCCCCTATCGGCCAGGATGACGTCAAGGACAAGACGATTTTGAAGCACAACAATCCGCATAGCAGACTGCTCTTTTGTTAAATTGCCTAAAGCGGAAATAGTTTCATTCACTACTGCTTCAAGGGTTCTGGTTAATCTACGTATCAGCTTACTATTGGTAACTGTACCTATATAGGGAAAGAGACCTTTATTGAAATCTGTGTATTTTTCCCATGCTGTCTCAGTGTAATCGACTATTGGGAGATCTCTCCTTTCTCTATTGTGTACTAAATGAGTATTTCTGTGATAATCAGGAGGAGCTAGGAAAACAGGTGGCAAAAGGAATCCGATGTAGCAGGTACCATCCCAATCTAGTGGCAAACGTATGTATGCCGTCTGACCACATATGAAGTAGGAATGGCGGAAGCTCTAAATGTAGACTTGCCTTGATCACTAAATTCTATTACAGTGGTGCATCTACTATGGCCCATATGTATGGAACCATTCTTTCTTACACATAATTCACCTTTAACTGGAAATACTGACATGGCGGGCAAAATTGGAGTAGCTTCGGATTCGACATTCAGGATCATGAGATTAAGCGTAAAATTACCTAATCCATACACTTCATTTTCTAGATCAGTTCCTGTTCTTTTGGGAAGTCCCTCCTTGTTGGGGTGGCAGACTTTGAGTAAAACTAAGTTCAGATTTCCCCATACCCAGTTATTCTGGTAAACTGCAGAATTCGAATCTAGGGAATTAATTAAACTAAACCATGCTCCACAGGAGCCGTTGTGTGTGAACGGGTATGGAAAGAGAGGTAGAATTCCTTTATAGTTCTGATAGGGAGGGAGTCGACCACATATCCAACAATTTGTAGCATTGCTAACCTGATGGGAATGATGTAACATACTAATAAAAGTGTTATTGCGCAGCGCAAATCTATAAGACAATTCATGCGGAGGTAATTCACTAAAAGAATGTTCAGCAGTAATATTGTAAACATGTCTAGAAATAGGATAATATGTGTGCAACAATATACTTGCAGTAGTTATTAAAAGATTTAGGAAAAACAAAATTAATAACGTCACTGTGCAATGACTACGCAGTGATTTACAGTACGCATGTCGTTTCAACTTTATCCTTCTGTTTCTTTCTCTATACAGGTCTAAGGGATACATGTCAGAGACAAATTCGACCGATTCACCTTGGAGAGGACTTAAACAATCAAATTGCCTGACTTGTTAGACCTAAGTTTTAGTTTGTATTGTTCATGGTTATTCAATTCAACCAAAGGAAGTTTAGAGTCACTCGGGGAAGACACGCAAGGTGTGTCGTTTACGTCTGACGGTAGTCCATGAAATTTCTTGATATGACTTGAATGTATCCAGCCTTTTCGTCCTTCGATCTTTACAGCTGTCCTCGTCGTTAGCAATACGAGTTGAGGCGACTTCCACCTAGGATCCAGCTGAGACTTCCGATCAAAGTTCCTCACTAGAACTAAATCCCCTGGAATTACGTCATGGGGTTTCACCTCGGTGTTGTCGGGAAAGGCTGCAGCTACCTGTGAACGACAAGATTGTAGTGCAGACATCAAGGAAGCCAAGTAATCTGTCAGCATATTACAGTCAATATCAGTTATTTTGCGTGGTATAGGCGTCCCCCACATATTTGGTGGTCTACCGAAGATCACTTCATAAGGGGATAGCCCTGTTCGAGAGTGTGCTACCATTCTCATGTAAAAAAGTGCAACGGGTAAGGCTACTACCCAGTCGACACCTTTCTCTCTGCATATTTTGGACAATCTAATTTTCAGGGTCTGGTTATGTCTTTCCACGAGACCTGCTGCCTCGGGGTGTCGGACACAGTGAAATTTCCACTGATAGCCTAACAAAAGTGAAACGTGTTTCATTAATTCGGATGCGAACGGCTGGCCGTTATCTGAGTAGACAACACGTGGTAAACCGTACCGTGGGAAGAATTCTCGAACTAACTGTTTGGCAGTAGTCGGGGCAGTGTAATCTGAAACCGGGTATGCCTCTGTCCAACGGGAAAGAGCACAGACAACTACGAGAACATATTTGAATCCTCGACATCGTTCCATCTGGATATAATCCATCTGGAGGACTTCAAAAGGGTGATCAGGAGGCTGAAATCCACCCTGTTCTACGGGAATGCTTTTACCTGGGTTAAACTGACAACAGATCATACAGGTACGAACTTTTTGTTTAGCTGCTGCTCGTAAATGTTTGTTGAACCAAATGTGTTGAATGCTGTCTAGCATAGCTTTTTCTCCTAGATGTGCTGGACTATGTACAGTGTTAATAACGACTTGGACCATTGAATCAGGAAGGAACCACACAGATTTTTCCTTCGTCATCCATCCTTGATCCGTTTGGATCCCTCCTAATTCAGTCCATTTCCTTCTTTCGTCTGGTGTAGCATGTGTCTGTATGTCGATTACGTCAAGAGCGGGATCCTTAACCATCATACAATGTGTTGGTGTCGGGACTATTGTCTTTGTCATGTCGGATGTTTGAGTTTGAGCAGTCTGTTTAGCTGTTCTGTCAGCTAGATCATTGCCTTGAGAAATGATATCAGTAACTTTCGTATGAGCTTTACATTTCATAATTGATATTGCAGTGGGTAGATGTATTGCATCTAATAAGGCATGAATAAGGGGTCCGTGCTGAATGTGGGCACCGTGAGAAGTTAAATAACCTCTCTCTCGCCACAGCACGCCGAAGTCATGTACAACTCCGAATGCATAACGTGAATCAGTGTATATGTTGACTTTTTTATTTGTGGCTTGAATACAGGCTTGTGTCAGAGCGATGAGCTCTGCTGCTTGAGCGGACAAGGTATTTATGCAATTTGTTTCAATGATTTCAGTGTCTGTTGTGACTGCGTAAGCGGCCACTAGCTCTCCTGTACCTGTTCTCATACATGAACCATCTACATACAACGTCAGGTCTGGGTCTGACAATGGGACGTCTGTCAAATCTTGTCTGGGTTTCGTCGTGATAGTGATAACTTCAATACAATCATGTGCTAGTGGGTCTGTTCCATTTACAGGTAACAGTGTGGCAGGATTCAATGTACTACAACGTCTGATTTCTATATGTGGCTGAAACAATGTTAATTCGTAACCAGTAAGTCGTGCTATAGTCAAGTGTTGTGTTTGTGTGCGGTTCAAGAGAACCTCTACTGCATGTGGTACTTGTACTGTCAATGGATGTCCTAATACTATGGCATCGCTTTGTCTGATTGCTAAAGCTGTTGCTGCCACCGATTTCAGGCACGCAGGCAAAGCCTGAGCTACGGGATCTAATGTACTAGAAAAATAAGCACATGGTTTGTGTGAACCTGCTTGTTCCTGTGTGAGTACTGACAAGGCAGTACCTTCGCGTTCTGTAACGAAGAGTGTAAACTGTTTATTGTAACATGGTGTTGCTAAAACAGGTGCTTGGCATAAGGCTTTCTTTAGGCTTTCAAAAGCTTGTGTATGTTCCTGAGTCCAAGGGAGAACAGTCGATGTGGCTGCCTCCTGTGTTGTCAATTGAATGAGGGGTTTTGCTAGAAATGCATACTGAGGGATCCACTGCCTACAATATGAAGTGAGGCCTATGAAAGCCCGCACCTCCTTTTGTGTCTTGGGTATCGGCATATTTGCAATTAGCTGGATGCGATCTGGTGTAAGCTGCCTTCCCTCCTTGGACAGCGAGTGACCAAGGTAAACAACTCGCTGGACACAGAATTGCAGCTTAGAAGGGGACACCTTGTGCCCCTTTTCGGCCAAAAATTGTAATACCGTCAGTGAGGCTTTCTCACATTCAGGTTCGCTCCTAGCGGTGATCAGCAGATCATCGACATATTGAAGCAGGGCAGTGTTGACTGGCATGTTGATACTGTTGAGTTCTCGTTTCAGTGCTTGGCTATAAATGCTGGGGCTTTCTGTAAATCCTTGAGGTGCGCGTGTGAATTTAAAGCTTCGTCCATTTAAACTAAATCCGAACAAGTATTGGCTTTCCGGATCTATTGGGACGCTGAAGAAGGCATTCTTGAGATCAATTACAGTAAAGAATGTTGCTTCGGAATCAATGGCTGTCAGTAATGAAGAAATGTCTGGGACTACGGGGTATTGTGGTACTATGCATTTATTTAATTCGCGCAGATCAATAACCAATCGATATACTGGCGGGGCTGTTGGATCGGTTCGTTTAAGAATCGGGATTATCGGGGAATTACATACATTGGAGTCAGTTTCCACAACCACTCCTTGGGTAATAAGCTCGTCAATGATTTGTAGTAAAGCCACTACAGCATCTGGGGGTAACTTGTATTGTCGCATTCGTGGAAGTACCACTCCTGCCTTTAGTGTGACTCGATATGGTGTAATGTTCATGCAACCAACATCTGTAGGGCCTTGTGCCCATAAATGTGTCGGTAAAGTCTGTAGTCGGTGATCCATGTCTCGGGACACGTAGTGCCCTTTGAAATCACGTAAAAACAATCTTACTCCTTCCGGAGAACAACATATAATAGCTCCTAGAGCTTTCAAAGTTTTTATGCCTAACAAGTTTTCTGGACATGATTTAGTAAGTAATAAATCTGTAGTTCGTGTCAAGGGACCAATCGTAAGTGGAAGAGGCTGTGTTACTTCGTTAATGATAGGTTTTCCTGAAAAACCAAGGGAAATATTCTGTGAGCCTGAGAGGGGTGCCCCTGGAACTTCACTACGTTTTATTGTTGTTCGGCTTGCCCCTGTATCAAGTAAGAATTTTCTATCTTGACCTAATAGTTCACTGTGTACATAAGGTCCTTCTTGATCTACAGGGACCTCAATGAGCGGTAAGCCAACTTCCCTCTCTAGGCTGTTTCATGAGTATCGTTGATAATCAGGATAGTCATACTGTGCGGTCTGATACATCTGTCGGGTCGTTGTTTGTGTGGCAGCAATAGGCTGCGGTGGTGGAGCTGGCATAGACTGTTGCGGAGCTGGCATGGACTGTGCATGCTGCGGAGTTCCTTGTTCATTCTGATCCTGTCTAAGTGGTCTTGGTCTTTCTTTTGTGTTACCTATGGCGATATTATGTTTTAAAACGGGACAATCGTGTACATAATGACCTGGCTGTTTACAATAGTTGCACGTCCCTTTAACAGGACCTGTTGAAACACTGGACTGTGTTATACCCTTCTTATGACCGTCAACTGGCACTGTCTGGGAAACTAGCATTTTCATTTTCGTGTCTTTCATGCGTCTATGTTCATGTTCTTGTTCTTCTCTAATTCTATTGTGATGGTACTGTAGCATTTGTAACATTTGTGACGGAGTGTTACCTTGCCAGGTACTCTCGAACTTCAATACTCTATTCTTAACTTGGGGCAAGGCATTTTCAACCAATTTTGTCACAAACAGATGTGGATACGACTCGCTACTTGCTTTTATTCCACTATTTATACCAAAACATTTCTCAAATCGGGAATAGAAATCACTAGTGTCTTCGTCTGATTTTTGTTTACAGGCTGAGATTGCACCCCAGTCTTCCTTTTTCGTAGTTAATAAACGTGGCAGTACCTGTACTAGTAGACCTGGTAGTGCTTTGATCTTGTCCCCGAGCCCTGAACCTGGACCTCGAGCTTTTTCTTCGTTTTCTAATGCTGTCCAATCTATCTTCTGGTCTCCCACCTCCCAATCCTTTTCCTTGAGTTTTTCGTAAATGCCCGCAGGCATTAATACCTTCAATATTGTCATAATGTCGGGGTAGGTATATTCTCCCATGAGTAACATATCTTTAATTTCACGATGGAAACCTGCTGGGTCTTTATCATGACTGGGTACCACTTTCTTCATTTCTAATAGTTCTATTTTAGATATGGGTGTGTATACAAACACACGTTTAAACTCATTGTCATCACCCTTTATCGGGTGCACTTCGCGTAAGGGATTCTGTCTATCCATGTAATGCGTCGTTCTTTCCTTGATGGGCAGTGAGACATGTTCAGGACATACAAAAAGGATGTACTGCTTTCTGGATTCTAGTATTTCTCTAATTAACTTAGTACCGGAACCTCTCCATTTATTCGTGAGTAATTCAGTCAATATATCAGGTAAGGGACCAGGATCGGAGTGTTGGCTTTTATATAATATAAGGAGTTGTTGAATCATGTAGATACCAGCTAAACGCTGTTCATCTGGGGCGAGGTTCAAAAACGTATGTACTAGTGTATCATCACCATATTTTCCAGGACTATCAACCCAGTGAACGGCTGACCTGGCTAATTCTTGTTCGTCCATAGAATCGAGTATATGATAACCCCTTCGTTCTCGGAGTAATTTGTCAGCGGCTTGGAATGAATGTTCGGGGGACCTTATATTTATTATAGGAGTTTGGAATTTTCTATTATTATCTGGACGTATCGGACATATCGGATCAGTAAAGCATCTAGTATTATTGCAAGATCTTCCTCTACCTACATAGGCCATGGTTTCTAACTGTCCTGTGGGCAGTTCTAGTTCTTCCTCGTCCTCGATTTGTTCTGGTTCGTCTACTGCTAATCTTTCCTCGTGTATTCGTTCTATTTCTTTGCGGATCTTTCGGCTCATAGCTACTATGCATGATCGTTTATCATGTCTCCCCTCTGATATATTTTTACCCCATGTGGTAAGAATCTGCATTTCTTCCGGATTTACCCCTGGTTGATCTTGATTTCTGATCACACAGTTTATGAGGAAACGTAACAGTTCCCCCTGTATTTCCACCTTTTGGTACTCCATGGCTCTGTTAATACTCTCAGGGTCTCGCCCTGACTGAACAAAATGATATATATTTTCTAAATGTGCAGTCATTCCTGGTAGCTTCCCTAAATATATTGCAGCTCGTCGGATACGTAATGATGCCAGCATCATTTCGTCCCCTTTTCCGGGCACAGGGTCATATCTACAGTCTATTAGAAGTTCCTTGAGCGTGTTGGGAGTTACCAGTTTGGGCGTACGTTGGTGGGCTAATTCTTGAAAGGAAAGTTTATTTGTTCTGGGTGGCGTAGAAAAAATGCTTGATGTACCTCCGGTAGCACCACCTGGGGTGCTGGATGTGAAAGGATTCGTTGAACGGGATATAGCAACCATAGGTGTGGATGCGGATGTAGAAACAGATGTGCTTGCCGGAACTTGTGTCGGAGTTTGCTGTTGCAGAGGTACAGACGAAGGAGGGTCTTGGCGTTGAACCCCCTCGGCAGGCGGTCTATGTGGCGCAGCATTAGCATACGCGGGAGCTGCGTCGTCTAAATAAGAGGAAAGAAAAACATCTTCTGCGGTTCTGGGATGCCCTTTGGGATGTGCTTTTATCGGAAACAATGGGGGTGGCAAGTCTCTTGGTATCTCCGGGGTAGCCTTAGGTAGTCCTTCGGCCAGAAGAGGATACATACCATTCACAAGGGCATTTCTTTGTCTGTCTGTTTGTTCTGACTTTACTCGAGTACCTTCTTCAATTAATACACTTTCTCGAACTTTATTTGAATTCTCCTTACTTTTCTCTTCCTGTCTGAGCGCTTTTTCTGTACGTCTATATGATTCTTTACGCCATAATTCAATGGCATCTTTCTGTGACTGTCTAGCTTTCCTTTTCCACAATTCTTCTTCTACTTTCATAATGCAATCTGCATCCCAGGTCCCAGCTGCGGGCCACCTCTGACTTTCTGGTAATTCCTTGGTGTAGTCTACCCATAGATCAAGAAATAATATGGCGTCTAGGCCATGTTTATGATACATGAAGTACCCTGGAGTGTCCCTAGGAGGAATGGGAACAGCTTCTTCGAGTACCCCTTTTCTGGTTTTGATCTGTCTTAATTTCGAAAAGAGCGGCATATTGAGAACTGATCTGATACCTAATTTTTAAAACACAATAATGAACAGTCATTCACACCACAATATACAGAACGTATTTAAAACATTTTAACATTTAACATTTAATGAATAAACAATGATGGTCATTTAGGGAACTAGTCACTAAGCATAATACTCGATACTAACTAGGTAAATCTGAATTATATACTAGACATACTTGATATACTGCTAAACAGTACAGATACACTGCTGAAACAGTGCAGACCGGATTTGTGTACCCAAACCCGTCTTGACCGGCACAACCTATGTGCACGTCAGAACGCCTCCCCGATAATGGTACTCACCGGGTAGCTCGGAACGGAAGGCCTCGGAACTGAACTGAACTTGAACCGGACGGGACTCGACTCGGAACTTCGGAAACTGGTGGGCCTCTGTATACCTCGGATCTTGCTCTCTCAGCTAGGCTCTGGTCGGGATACTTCGCACTTCTCACCGCCTCGTCTGGGTGTTGATCGCAGCCTCAGTTACCCCCGCTCGGCAGGAGGGAGATACAGGAAATCCTGTGGGTACGCGTTGTTGTCCGTCCAGCTGTGACAGGAGACCGGGCCTGCAACGCACCGCCGGCGCGTGAGATGAGAAAGTGTCCCTATTCGGGCGCCATTTATGTGGTAAATAATTTAATTACCGGAACTTAATTTGATGCGGAAAATCTATAACAATAGCTCAGTAAAATAAGAGGCAGAATCCGTGGTATTAGAGGTTCGGAACGGGCTTTATTCCAGAATCAATTTAAATTGGCGCTCCATATTCCATCACCACGAAGGTTCAGGAAGTGAAGACGTTACTTTATTGACAAGTAATCATTTTTATACAATAAGCATTACAGTGAAGCAAATGCAGGAGGCGTAACAATTGATAGTAAAGATAAAACATACATGCGTAGCTAGAGTGGGTGTAACTGGGCGTAACTAAAGAACGTCATCAGGTATGATGTCATAATAGGGTGGTTCCATGAAAGAATTTCGCAATGTCAGCAGAAATACTTGGCAGAAATGCGCGCGCAGCAGCATGACGTGTGATTGACGTGCAACTAGGGGGTGAAGGGGACTTGACATTTAGCTCTACATGTGGCGACAGAAGTCTGGAGGGTCAAGTCAACCTAATCCCGAATCATATCTAACATCCTATGTTTAAAGAACTATGTTATCCAAAAGAGAGGTCTCTTAGAGTAGAATCTTATTCTATACTGACTATACTGACTGTTAGTGCGTGTACAAGCGTCTAAGTGTCCACACTAGATGCGAGGGCCGAAATCTTCCATAGTAACAGGGCTATGAATCAGTTGCAAAATGACAGAGAAGCCGGGCCTTTTGCTCGGTAGCTGGAAGAATGTTTACTTAAACTACTAGACAGGAATGCATTGGGTAGGGAGCGGAGCAGATAATTTCGAAGGTGAAATACAGTTTTTGGCAGGCAACAGGCTGATGTCAGGCACCGTTAGCCGCGCAGAGAATAGGACAAAGTTCATGGATACAGATGCGAGCTCAGACTGGAGCTTTCAGAGGCAGAAGGCAGGAAAAGCTTGATGGCAGAATCAGGGCCTACTTGCCTGGACTGTAAAATGGCATAAGTGAACCATATAAAGGCGGTGGCCTTTCATACTTAGGAATGGAATATCCAGCCCATTCATGGCGGATCTGAAAGAGGACATGTTGGCGGTGGACGCACATGTGTTTGCGTCTTCATAACTGGAACTGGAGGGAACATACATGTACTTGTGATTTATACATGAAACCGTTGGGGTCCAAGATAGGGGACATAACTGACCAGAAAAATCCATATTTCCACAGTGCCTTGGGCTCACTGTAGAGGAGGCCATCCTCCCAGTAAACACTGTAGTTCCCTTCAACGTTCCCTGCTGCCTGGGCTTCGGCCTGCCGCCTCAGCCCCTCAAGGGTAGGGCACTCCCTCTGGCCCTGGCAGAATTCCTCCCTGGACGGGCCTCCCTCCACGTGCCACTCGGCCGGGATGGGTAGGTCCTCCAGGTTGGTAACGTCCCCCACCGCAGACTCCTGGTCCACCACCTCCGGTGGCCTATCCGTCCTACGGGGTGGGGACGCCGAGGCAGGCTCCTCCTGTCCTCGGTTCTTCCCTTGACTGGCAGCTGGCTGGGCCTTTGTTCCAGGCTCCAGCCGAAATGAACTCCCTCTTCGGGTAGTCGTGGACCTTGTGCTAACACAGGCCCAGTCAGGTGTACCCAGCATCTCGGTGTGAGTCCGGTATTCCACCTCCTTCCAAGCGTTGTGCTCCATGTCATTCCCCAGCAGACAATCGACTGGCACGGCAGGGCTTACGGCAACTCGAAGTGAACCTGCAACCCCCCCCCCATTCAAAGGGAACCTCGGCCACTGGATAGTGGCCTGTTCTGCCGTCAGCCATCGCGGCTGGGTGGAGTACATCGGGAATTACCTGCTCTGGAGACACCAGTTGGCTATGCACCATAGTCATACTGGCTCCTGTGTCTCTCAGAGCCTCCCCTCTTTGGCCGTTGATGGTGACCCATTGCCCATACTTTGCGGTATTTGCGGGCACCTGGATCTTAGGAACCATCTCCCGTTCTCCCAGGGACACTAAAGTGACACCCGCCCACTCCCTTCCCTTAGTTAAGGGCATCTCCTCCCCGAGCACTACACTAGCTACTCCGGGGGTCTTTCCTCCAGTGGGAGGGGGTGGTCGTTTCAAGCACTTCGGATCTCCTTTATAGTGTCCAACGCCACCGCACTCATAGCAATGGACAACCCTTGGCTGCTGACTCTGGCCAGGATTAGGGTTTCTGGGCGGGTTAGCCTTAGGGGTGAATCCTGTTCCCTTCCCTTGGAAGTTATTTTGGGGGCCTTTGGAGAACTCCTTTTTCTTTTCCCCTCCCTCTTTCTTCTGGGGGGCGCCCTGTCCGGCCTTTTGAGTATCCCCTCCAGTCCCCCTTGTGGACACCCGGGTACTAGCCCAAATGTCCGCCTCCTCAGCAAGCTTCCGGGGACTGGTCAGCTTGCTATCCACCAGGTGTTGCCGCAGTTCAGGGAAACATTTCTCGAGCAGGTGTTCCTTTAGTACCAGGTCAAACAACCCCTCGTAGTTCCTCACTTCACTGCCCTGAATCCAACCTTCCAGTGCCTTCTTTGCATAGTCCAGGAAGTCCACCCAATTCTGCGTGCCCAGTTTGTGACTACCCCTGAACTTCTGTCTGTACTTTTCAGGTGTTAGTCCAAACTTTCTGATGAGCGCCAGTTTCATGGTGGGGTAGTGGGTCTGCTCATCCTCCTCGAGGGCCAATAAAGCATCCCTACCAGCTGGAGGCATGTACTTGTACAATCCCCTCCCCAGTACTTCTCTGGAACCCCATGGGCCCTCAACGAGACCTCATAGGCCGCTAGCCACTTGGCGATGTCGTCGCCCACTCCATAGCTAGCTACTATGTCCTTTGGCAGGTATGGTTTAGGTTCCCTGGTGATCCCTTGGGTTTGGCTGCCACCATTAGGAACAGGTTGTGCCCCGATTCTCAAGATCTGAAGATCTATTTCTTTCAGTCGCAATTCATGGGCCATCCTCTGCTCCTCCTTCTCCTTCTCCAGCCTTGCTAAGTCCCATGTGAGCTGTCTTTTCTCCCTCCGGTCTGTTAACTCCACTTCAGACAAGCCACCGCTAGAGGCACTGCTGCCCTTCCTAGAAATGGCCCCGCTGACAGGTTCCCCACCTCAGGTTGGTACATCTCAGCCCCCTCGGTGTCAGGCTCTCTATCCCTGTCCTCCTCCTCAGCCTTGCTTTCTCGGCGTGCCTCCCCCCAAGCCCTTAAGCTGGTTTGGAGTGCACCCTTCTTTGCTCCTGGGGGACAGTACACCCCTTCCCGCTGGCAAAACTCCCTGAGTTGGGCCACAGTGTACGTTTCTAGATTTTCTAGGACAAACTCCATCTTGCCCACTCAGGTTAGAGGACAGGTTTTTGTGCAGTAACTATGCAGGGGGGTACCTTTAATAATACCTCCTCCCACCACCAGAGTAAATTTGGAAAAAACAAAAACCCACAATTAGGAAGGCCGCTCTTGAGAAAACTCCCGGTGTAGGCCTATGGACTACCCACAGTTATTGTTGAGTATGCGTAGGCACAGCTCTATCCCACCACTGAACACCAATTTATGTTGGAAAACCACTCCCACACTAGAAGGGGTGGTGGTGGTCTTCCGGACACACTGTGGTAGCTTGGCTCGAGTGGTCAGGAATCAGGCTCCGTGCTAAGCATACAACATACCCAAACAATAACCATGCGTGCATCCGTTCCAAAAACGACTCTACACCGTAAAAATTATGAAAATAACTTTCTTTATCTGCTTTTTCTCTTAGTTGCTGATTGGAGAAAATAAATAACAATCACAATATACAAACTTTTTAGAAAGTGCAGGACAAATAAATACTGGCTTACTGATTCAATAAATAGGGGTGATCATAAATCCTGAAGGCATAAATAAAAGTGCAATACAGACAGGCAATTAAATATTCTGAGGCAATAAATACTGTAACCAATAAATATTGTGCATCAATAAATACTGTGGACCAATAAATACAGTGGAACAATAAATAGGTTAAATACAATAAATACAGTGCCCCTAATAAATACTTAAAAGCTGACAGTGACACTCATGGATTCAGATCACTTTTGAATTCCTAAGGGCTGATTTGGCCCAGGCACAGCTTGTGGGGATGTGGAAGGCTTGGGGGTGTCTACTCCCTGGCTTGGTCAAGGCTGAGGCCTAAACTGAGGTAGATAAAGGGGGGAAATACCAGAGACCTGGCTCTCTCTCTCCACACAACTTCTCTAGATTAGTCCCAGTTCACCCCTGGCACAGTCAGGTTGGTTCCAGCACCTCCCTAGCCCCTTAGAGCAGTCTCTCAGGTCTCCACAGGGCCTTAGGCGCCCTCTACTCCACTTACTGCCCTTTTTCTGATGCTCCGACGCCGCTGGGGTCGTATCGATGCCGTGAGGCGGTTCCGGTTCGATGTCGGCGGCCTCGGCACAATGTCAGTTCTTTGACTAACGCCGGCAGGCGGATCCGGTCTCGATGTCAGCGGCCTCGGTTCGATCTCGACCTCCGATTCGATGGCGTCGGGCAGTCTTACTCGATGTCGACTTCGGGCGGCTCCGGTCCGATGGCGACCTCGGCTTCGATGACGTCGGCCGGCCTTGCCTCGATGTCGACTTCCGGCGGCTCCGGAGTGCGATCCTCACTCCCGACCTCCGGTGCTCCTCACAGGTTTCCGGCGACTCCGGAGTGCGACCTCCACTCCCGACCTCCGGCACGATTCTCACAGGTTCCGGCGACTCCGGAGTGCGATCCTCACTCCCGACCTCCGTTACCCTTCACCTCGGTCTCCGACGACTCCGGAGGGCGGACTCCACTCCTCCGATGACGCCGCTCACTCGACCTCGGGTGACTTCCTCCTCGACCTCTGGTATTCCTCACGACCTCTGACGGCGCCCTCTCTCGACCTCTGGCGGCTCCGGGTACGACGTCTGCTTTTCCAGTCAGCGCCGCTTCTCCACCTCGGGCTCCAGGTCTTAGGCTACTCGACGTCGGACTTCAGGGAAACCAGCTTCCAGGTCAGGATTTTGCTGTTCTCTTGTCTCTAAGGCCTGTTCCTGCTGTCCAGGTCCTCAGGATGGTTTTTCTGACTTCTTCCCACACAGGGCTCTAGGCTGGGCTCCGTCAGTAGGGACTAGTATCAAGGGTGGGTTTATGGACCCCACTCCAGGCACAAGTTTCCACCCCTGCTGCTTCACTCCTTCCTCCTTCACGTTTTTGCTGCTCACTCCTCACCAGTCAGGTGCCAACTGCCAGCTCCAACTGCCAACTCTCTCTCTTAGCTTCCCAACATTCTAACCGCCTCCAACTGTCACAGGGTTCTGGAATGTTCTGGAAGGTGCTGGTAGGTTCCAGTGGATGCTGGTGATGTCACAGGTGGCCACCATTTTGTGCTTCAGGCCTCCAGACAGAAGTTTCAGGGGTAGCTAAAATGGCTCCCTGAATCTGCAGCAACACGAAAAAGTCTGGTGGTTCCCAAAAAGGAAAAATTCAAACAGGGTTTGAGGCAAAAGTGGGACAAAATAAATAATGATGAGGAGGGACCACCCAAAGGGCTGACAGGTCTAACACACAGCAAATGTGAAAAGATAAGAACAAAGTTTAAAGACCTGTTTGCAGAAATTGAGCACTGGTGGAAGGATACCTTAAATAGGGTCTGGGCCCCGGAATTGACTAAGTCAAGCTGGCCAGCTTAAAACAAATAAAGCTAGCAAACAGAAAGCAAGCAAACATGAGTTAATAAAACACAAAGCCAGCAATTGGCGGGATGCATTCCCAAGAAAGCTTTCCAAATGCTCCCAAGATGTAGTCAGCAAACAACTTCGACTTAAAAAGCAGTAGCAAGAGTGGTGTGTGAGGCGACCGGAGGCTGCTAATTGGAGAAAGGGGCTACAGTGTCGCTATCACTAGAATTAGCTCACAGCTTTTGTTAGAAGGCAGCTCCCCCAGGAGTCCCTCTGTAAAGGAATCGCTGCCCTAGATAAGTGCCCTGTCGCAGACATAGGAGAACACTCCAATACATCCACCAGCTTGGAATCTCTTTGAGCGCTTTATTCCTCACTGAAGACTACTTTGCACTGTAAACCTGCATAATACAAGATACTGCAGAAGTCCATTAGAAAAGGCATAGCAGAAATATGGGTCTTAGACAGTGGCCGAAGTGGGCGGGATCGGCATGGCACGCATGCCCCTACTTGTTTAATTTCATAGAGTCCGCTCCCCTACTTTCTTATTTTAAACATAGCAGAAATCGCCAAGGCCGTTAGTTAAGGCTCAGCTTTTGGGGACAGGCAGAGAAGGAATAGGACTGTGTTTTCCTTCTTGCCCATAGAAGACAAGGACAGTGTCCTGTTCTCCTGTAGCTGGCAACTGCCCCCCCCCACTCTTTGTTCCCCTTCTTCCCTCTCTATCTGTCTTGCTCCTCCTCATTTATTGAAAACCGACACTTCAAGAAATGGGTATTTCCTTCTCTTTCTCTCTTGCCTCCTTTCGATTATTTGCTCCCTTGTGAAATGGATCCAAAAAAGAAAAACACTTTTGCTGGAAACGTTGTCTTTTGCTGACATTTTTCAATTTCTAAGTGCAGCCTCAGGGTGGAGAGAAATAAAACATTAAAAATATGAAAAATAAGTAACTAACTAACTAAAGCAAGAGAGAGTGGTTGCGAGGTGGCCAGATGGATTTGTTCACACCTAAACACATAAGTGCCACTTTACAGTGTTTACCAGTGAAGTGCTACTTTTGTTTTCTCGTCTCTCTTTGAACATTGTTTTCCCTGGGCTGGAAAGTGCACTATTCCTGGAGGTACTGAAATACCTGTTTGATGGGTGAATTGGAAAACAAAGCCAGATGTGATACCATTTGAAATTGCGACTTGCAAATTGCACTCTATTGCGAGTCGCAATTTGCCAGTCGCAATTTCAAATGTACAACAGTGTCTGAGACAAAACGCGAGCCTCATGAATATTATTGAGGCACTCGCAATTTGCGTACACATTGGGAATGGCTGGCCCTCACAGGGATGGTGGCCTGCTGGGGTCAGCAGACCTCCATGTCTGGGACTGCTTTTAAAATAAAACAGTTTTTTTTAAAATGCAGCCCGTTTTTCTTAAAGGAAAACGGGATGCATTTAATTTTAAAAAATTAAACATTTTCGTTTCATTTTTTAAGGGCAGGTAGTGCTCCCTGGGACCTCTGCCTGCCCCTAAAAAATATTTTCCCCTGCATTTACAAAGGGGAAGGGGATCCCTGGGGACCCCTTCCCTTTTGCGATTGCATTACCACCCTCTTGAGGAGGGCGGTAAATTGAGAGTGTTATGCAACCGCAGTTGCGGTCGCAAAACATTCGTACATGGTTTGTGAGACGCTATTAGGAAGGGAACGCCCCTTCCTAATACCCAGTCGCAAAACACTATTTTGTGAGTCGCAAATTATTTGCGAGTCGCAAAATAGTGTTAGTACATGGCCCAGAGGAAAATTGCATGCGCAAACACGTTTGCGCATGGAATTTTCAGTCGTACATCTAGCCCAAAATGTGTGCAGCGGCTGTGTGTTCACGAATTTGGTCTTTTTTAAACCATACTGCTTATGTTTTGTAAGGATATAAGCAATGTGCATTGAAACGGGTTCCTTTTAGGCCCTGCTGTCATGGCCTTAACTTTTCAGGCAAAAGCACTCACTAGTTTCTGACTAATGAGTGTAAAAGGAAAAAGGGAACCATGTTGTTCCTGCTTACATTTGACATTCTTTACTTAATCTTGCATTCCTTATGAGTGTTTGCTTTTTATAGGATGTACATTTTTTTTAGGTAGCATATTTCTCTTGTCCAGTGCATAATTTGAATTGAGTCACAGCCAGGTGTTTATAGCGGGTCAGTGCAGTGCAAGTTTCTCTCAGTGGGACAGTATGGCGTTCAGTGGAGGAGAGGATGTGACACTATGGTCAGAGCTGCTGAATTTCGAACTGGGGAACCAGGTTCAGCCTTCATCACCAGTCCCCCAGACCACTCCCGGTGAGGAAGCACATTCCAATGCTAGACCTTAGAAGGGCCGCAAGATCTTAAAGGCCTTGGTGTCTTAGCACCAGCAGGTGGACCCTAACAGTGGCAAATGTGGGTTTGACCTTGAAGGCCTGTCCGCCACAATTCATTCTCAGTTGCCAGTCTTGCAGGCAGGCCTATGAATCAGCACACCAAAGAGTGACAGTGACTCTGTCCCTGAGGTCACAGGGCTCTTGAGCAGGGTGGCTCTAGGGCAGTGCGACCGCACCAGGCGCTGACCAGCCATGGTCTGTGCAGGTAACAGCGTTGGGGCAGAGGGGCAGAGTAAGGGGGGATTTCAAGGGACGATGCCGAGATAAACTCAATTAATAGTTAATTTTCCCTGGGCATCAGCCCTTCTAAATCCCCCCTTACACGGCCCCACCGCTCCAACACTGTTACCTGCACGGACTGCGTTGTTGCAGGATTCAGGTGTGAGCATTGTGTTTGCAAGTGTAATATGGTTTTAAAAGCACTTGCTGCCTCCTTCCTGGCCTCCAACAATCTTCGGCAACAATAAAAATGTAACGATAACTCTAGTGAATAATGTTCTTAGTGGAGAGAGGTGGTGTTTTGTCTAGTGGACGTTTTGACTCATGGAAAGGAAGCGCAGAGGGTTAATGTGCCTGCTGCTAAGAACATGTACCATGCAGATCAATACCAATCACTATTAAACTAGGCTGCCTACTAGTATGGTGGTCATGTGACTCCTGACCTGTCGTCAGACCTCCCGAGGCGTCTCCGGGAGCAACGCTAGTTTTATTAAAATCTCCTGACTTTTACCTGCTGCCTACCTGCACTGCCTCAGAGCGCCTCGGACCCGGCGCCCTGATCCTCGCTGGCTGCCCTCTCTCCTGCACGCGACCAGACCGCCTCCGCTGACCGCCCCCTCCTCGCCTGACTCTCGGAGAGGGACGGGCGGCTCCTCCATCTTGGGCGGGTCTGGCCTCGGCGTTGCAGTTCTTTGGCTCCTCCCCCCCTGGCTGACTCTTAAGGCGCTTACCTGGCTGCACTTCCTGACCTGTCGTCAGACCTCCCGAGGCTTCTCCGGGAGCAACGCTAGTTTTATTAAAATCTCCTGACTTTTACCTGCTGCCTACCTGCACTGCCTCAGAGCGCCTCGGACCCGGCACCCTGATCCTCGCTGGCTGCCCTCTCTCCGGCACGCGACCAGACCGCCTCCGCTGACCGCCCCCTCCTCGCCTGACTCTCGGAGAGGGACGGGCGGCTCCTCCATCTTGGGCGGGTCTGGCCTCGGCGTTGCAGTTCTTTGGCTCCTCCCCCCCTGGCTGACTCTTAAGGCGCTTACCTGGCTGCACTTCCTGACCTGTCGTCAGACCTCCCGAGGCTTCTCCGGGAGCAACGCTAGTTTTATTAAAATCTCCTGACTTTTACCTGCTGCCTACCTGCACTGCCTCAGAGCGCCTCGGACCCGGCGCCCTGATCCTCGCTGGCTGCCCTCTCTCCTGCACGCGACCAGACCGCCTCCGCTGACCGCCCCCTCCTCGCCTGACTCTCGGAGAGGGACGGGCGGCTCCTCCATCTTGGGCGGGTCTGGCCTCGGCGTTGCAGTTCTTTGGCTCCTCCCCCCCTGGCTGACTCTTAAGGCGCTTACCTGGCTGCACTTCCTGACCTGTCGTCAGACCTCCCGAGGCTTCTCCGGGAGCAACGCTAGTTTTATTAAAATCTCCTGACTTTTACCTGCTGCCTACCTGCACTGCCTCAGAGCGCCTCGGACCCGGCGCCCTAATCCTCGCTGGCTGCCCTCTCTCCTGCACGCGACCAGACCGCCTCCGCTGACCGCCCCCTCCTCGCCTGACTCTCGGAGAGGGACGGGCGGCTCCTCCATCTTGGGCGGGTCTGGCCTCGGCGTTGCAGTTCTTTGGCTCCTCCCCCCCTGCCACGCCCCTTTGACCCTCCTCCCTCATGTGTCGTCCCTATATAATGGCTCCTGTCTTCCGGAGGCGCAGCGGACGGGCGCAGCGGGCGCCACGAAGGCGCGCCGAAGTTGCGCCTAAGTTAAGCCCGTCTGCGCCCGTCCACGACGGGCCAGGACCAGGGGCCACACATCTTGCTCCTCACTTGGTCTATTCCTCCGCTCAACTTATAGCACTATCTGCCTTTCCTTCTCCCCCCCTTTTTTCCTTACATCATTTACACTCACTTGGTATCCTTTCCTCCCCTTTGTCTCATTCGATACCCACCTCTCTCAACTCTTCCTTTTGTCCCACTACATTACCCCCGGTTTCTCGTCCCCCCCCTGCTCCCACTGTTGCCTCTGCCTACTTATTGAATACCCGGTCTGCAGTCAAACACCAGACAGCACTCTTTAATCTTCTGACTACTGATTCTCCTGATTTTTTATTTCTGACTGAAACCTGGTTCACTGCCGACTCTCTTCCTGATCTTTTAGCCATCCTTCCCGATACCTATTATGCCCTCCGAGCTGATCGCTCGGATGGCAGGGCCGGTGGAGGGGTAGCGATGATCGTCCGGTCATCATTTAAATTTCAACTCCTCTCTCACTCCCTCATATCCAACGTGGACTGCCTTGTGGCCCGTTCTCTTAATTTTCCCTCTCCTCTCGCTGTTGTCCTTGTTTACCGTCCCCCCCCAATCGATGCCTTCTTTTGTAGCCTCTATACAAGATCTTTTAGCCACCTTGGTGGTCAACAACTCCTCCGTACTATTTCTCGGAGATTTCAATTTCTGGCCAGGAGATCCAAAGGAAGATCTCCCTTCCAAAGACTTTTCTGCCACTCTCCACTGTTTGAATCTTATTTCCCATGTCACAGCCTCTACCCACGCACAAGGTCATACTCTTGACCAAATCTGGTCTTCTCGTCCCCTTGCTTCACCCCCCTTTATCTCCCCTTGTGTTTGGTCGGATCACCATATTATTTCCTTTTCTATTCACTTGGGTGTGGTTGATAAGCCCTCTCTTCCCAAGAATCGCCTTGCCCGTAATTGGAATCATACCGACCTTGACTCTCTCTCACTTTCTCTGGCTTCCTCTGCTCCTGATCTTACTAACCTCCCCCTTGAGTCCCAGGCCAATGCCATCAGCTCATGGCTTTCCTCTTCGTGCGATCGAGTGGCACCGCTTAAAAAGATCAAGGCGGTCCGCCCTTACGATGCGCACAAATGGTTTTCTCCGGAGCTTAAAGCTTTAAAACTCGACCACAGGCGGTCGGAACGTCTCTGGAGACGGCAGTACTCTCCCTCTCTGCGCGTTAAATATAAAACTCTCCTCACTGAGTATAAACAAGCTATCCTTGTGGCCAAAACATCCTATTTTACTGAGAGAGTAGCTCTCTCTGCAAACAAATCTCGCGAAATTTTTTCCCTGGTTCACAATCTTGCCACCTCTGATCGTTCTGCCCCCGGTTTGGTCCCCTCTCAGTCCCTCTGCTTGTCACTCAATTACTTTTTTATAGACAAGATTGTGAAGATTAAAGCTAACATTCCGACTGTCCCTCAACCTATTTCTATGTGCTATGCTACCCCCTCACCTTCTTCCCTCGCCACTTTCCCCCCTATCTCTCCTGATCTATTCCACAACTACCTGATCAAGGTTAAATCTGGTTCCCCTGCAGACTGTGCTCCGGCGCGCATCCTTAAAACTCTTTTTACCGCCTCTCCTGTTCCCCCGCTCACTCTACTCAATTCTTCTTTGGCTGCTGGCTCTGTCCCTTTATCATTTAAATCTGCCGTTGTTCTTCCCATCCTAAAAAAACCTGGTCTGGATCCCTCCCTCCCTGCTCATTTCCGACCTATCTCCCTTCTCCCCTATTTAGCTAAGATCCTCGAGACCCATGTCACCTCTTGCATCTCCTCGTACATCGAGGATTATGGCCTCCTCGCTTCCCATCAGGCGGGCTTTCGCTCAGGTCATTCAACGGAGGCAGTGGTTCTCGCGGTCTTGGATGAACTCAAGGGGAAGGCTGATTCCAACCTCCCCCAAGCCCTGGTCCTTCTCGATCTGTCCGCTGCGTTCTACACGGTTGACCATTCCATTCTTCTCGCCCGTGTCAGCGCAGCGGGCATTCGGGGGGCGGCCTTTTCCTGGCTGGCATCCTTCCTTCGAGATAGGTACCAGGCGGTTCATCTCTCCGGTTTCTCTGCCCCTCCCCACCCGGTCACTTGTGGTGTTCCCCAGGGTTCCTCTCTTTCCCCCCTTCTCTTTAATCTTTATATCTGTCCCCTCGTCACCTCTCTTCTTGAGCGGGGGGTCTCTGTGTATAACTACGCAGATGACCTCTAGCTCGTCTTTGATCTTTCTTCTTCTTCTGACTCTCTTTCTAAGTTCAGTTCCACCTTAATCTTCATTTCGGAATGGATGAGTGCCAACCATCTTAAGCTCAACCCCGATAAGACGGAACTTGTTCTCACGGGTGGTCCATCTAACCCCTGGTCCCCTGCACACTGGCCCCTCTCTTTTGGCTCCCCTCCTACGCCTTCCCCTTCTGTTCGCACCCTTGGCATCAAAGTTAGTTCCGACTTAACAATGCATAGTCAGATTAGCTCTGTTGTGTCTTCCTGCTTTCTTTCCCTTCGTCTTATCCGGAAAATCTCACGTTTTTTCACCACTGAGGCACTCAAAACCATAGTCCTGGCTTTAGTCATCTCTCGCCTCGACTATGGGAATGGCTTGTACGTGGGCATTCCTGCCTACGAGTCTCGACGCTTACAGGCCATTCAAAATCAAGCTGCCCGCCTTATTTTCTCCCTTCCCAAATTCTCTCACATTACTCCCGTTCTTAAATCTCTTCACTGGCTCCCTATCCGTTTCAGATCTCTTTTCAAACTAGCCTGCTTCGCTTTTCGAGCTCACTCCCGCTCTGCCCCTCCCTACATCAACTCCCTTATTTCATCCCATGTCACCAGTCATACCCTTCGTTCTTCTTCTCTTTCTCTTCTGCACATCCCCCGTTTCCGCAAACTTAGAACTGGTGGTACTCGCCTCTCCGTTTTGGCCCCCCAGTTCTGGAATAGCCTTCCACTTCACATCCGTTCCATCCCCATCTACACCCACTTTCGAAAAGCCCTCAAAACTTTTCTTTTCACTCAGGCTTTCTCTCCATAGGCTCCTCGGATTCCCTCTGTGAGCTTTGACCAGGTCCCCAGCGCCAGGAAGCCGCTTGGCCGCAGTGCGCTTTATTAAATACTTTTTTCATTTCATTTCATTTCATTTCATTTCACTCCTAGTCCTTGTAGTCCTTTGTCTTATGTAACATTTCCTATACAGTGATTTCCACACGTATGATTGATTGTCTCTGTGTAATATGTGTGATGTAAAGTGCTGTGACACCCTACACTGGTATTAGTGGTGCTGTAAATTTTCTGATACTTTATTATTTTGACATTTTTACACATGCTAACAGTCTATGCAAAGATTTGTCCTTATTAGTACCAGTGGAACATACAACTGCAGCTGTGAGAAAGGTGACCAGTCAACCTTTGCAAAGGGCCCTTCACTTCACAGCAGCACAAGTCACATTTGATCCGTTTGAGCTATTAACAATTTATTGGTTAAAATCGTCAGATTATGCAGCACATGATGTATTATGTGGCAAATATGGCAGAGCCATAATTATGTGGAACACATTTGCAAACTAGGATATTTTGCCATTCATGTTTGAACTGCTCTTGTGGAAAAAGGAAGAAGAAGTGCCGATGACAGAAACTCCATGGCTGGGAGACAAATAGCTTGCGGTTCCACTTTTAAGGATATTTGGGACATTCTGTGATTGGAAACGTATCCGACTTTGTGAATGTATTTCAATGACAATAACTCATATTAAAGATTAAATCAACCTTTGTGTCCATTGGTTAAATTAAATAACATAATAAGCTGTAACCGGTTAGTGAAATGGGAAACAAATACTACAGATTGGGATATTTTGCTGTTTCTGCCACACCTCTGACTCCGCCCACTGACCCAATCCACAGGTTACCTTTGGACCCTCTATAGGGCCTTTTTGAATTATCCTGGCAGGTACTTCTTTTCTTTGCCAATCCACAAGTTATTCCTGCCCCCTGATTCTCCGCCCACAGTTCCCCTACTATTTTTTACCCCCACTTCGACCACTGGTCTTAGACTAGTCCTAAGAAGCAAAATGGAGAAAGAGTGGGTGGGAGGGGGAAGAAGGGTGCGTCATTACTGCCAGTGATGCTGACATTTATGTGCCGGTTTGAAGTTGATTCCAATAAACCTGTGATCTCAACCTACGGCACAATCTCAACTCCAACTAACTAACATTACTCCACCAATAATGTATAATGGCACCGATGTGATTTCCCATCCAGAGCATGCCGTGCCCATGTGTGATTCAACAGCTGACTCCTGTAAACGCAGTTCAAGCCAGACAATATACTACTTCAACCACCTAACCAAGCCACCACTGTTGTATAATGATCTTTATGGCACCAATGTGATTTCGATTACTTAATGTGTGAATATTTCTGCTTACTATGTAAATGTGATTTTATTTTGACTCACTTAAATATTGCATAGTGTGACTATCATGTAAAAAAAACATGACTACTGTAGTCTCCGGAGTTTATCTTGACATTTATGCAGTAATCTTCTACATTACCTTTTCTATTACCCTATGTAGACATGTTTTTTCAAGCTTAGCCATTTTTTTTAATATGCCACTTCCTGACTCTCGCCATTTCTTAATACCACACTGGCCAGCAGCGATTCAACTAGAACACTCACTTGATAACTAGGGCACGTCACGGCAACCTCCCGTTGGTAATACAGCGTGCGAATAAACGTGCTCGCTTACGCTACGCACTCTATTTACCCACAGTTGTGGGTACTTCCCCTTCACCCTACTCAAGCGACAGGCATGGACGGATGCCATTTCAAGGTAATCTATGTCCCCACCAGACTTCCCTACATGTTCCTTTCTGAACTCTGGATAACCGTTGGATTTTGCTTCCCCATTTAGGACATTGGTGTTTAAGTTACCCGTTCCCAGAAATATCTTTATATATCATATTCAAGCAGACTCAAGGGCAGATGCAGTTGCACCGCCTCTTTAAGGTAATTACTGGCCCTGCTTACCACGAATGTTGCCCATTGCCTTTTATCTTCTAACGGGCAATCACTGTTGCCCTCTGCAGGAAATCGAGTCCACATTACACCCTTACTGTAATATTCACTAAGTTAACTCCTACCCATTATAACATTGTAATCACCAATGCACTCATCCCTGGTTACCCAACAGGTGATCCTCAGATTGTGGGGGTCACTGCTACGGGATCCTTCACCATAAATTTTATCACTCATCGCATGAGATGCAAGCTGTCACAGCCAGCACTGTAGACAGGGTTTCACTATTTCCTGCTGGTATCACTATCATTCCCAGATAACCACTCAGGCACCCTGAACCGACCCATTCTTGGGCCAACGGTCCTTGGGATGTGTGCTGTGTAGGCCAGCACTGTAACAGGGATTTAGCATTATTTATTGTTGTCTATAGGTACTATCAATCCCGGATGACCACTCTGGCACCCTGAGCAGACCCAATATTGGGCTCCACAACTCACAGAGCCATTAATTAAATAGACCGCTTTCACACAGGTGAGAAGTAATTCCCTCTCACGGTTGTGATTCATTCACCAGATTTTGACATTCGGTACCTTACAATCCTGTTCTTTACCATACTTTCCTAGTCCTGAAGAAGACCCGTGGAGATGTTTTCCACTCACACTCCTATTTTAAGGGTTGAAACGTCTATATACTGAACAAGACATCCCACACCAACCTTTCACATAGTGATGCCTAACCTTAAGGCTACATGCGCTAAATAATGGGCCAAGTTATTGTGGATGCTTATTGAAGATTCTTTTTCTCTTTTTCCTTTTTTTGTTTTTTTCCTCCCTGTGTATTGTAAATGTTCAGCTTTAATTTGTGTATACAGCACGGCACATGCCTATCTATGTAAATGTTTTATGTATGTTTTCTTTTCACCTGTTCACTATTGTACACATAATGTGAGATAAGGTATATGACTAATAATATATTGTCCCCTTTCTGGAATTTATTGTGTCAATTTCAGTTTGTCCGTTTGCCTGTATTGTGTGTTTAGTGTATACAATTGATTGGTCTTTTTTACTGATCAGGGCCAATCCATACACTAAAGAAATTATGTCTTGCTCGACAGAACCATCTATTAGTTTATACTGTCATAATACCCCCGGTTCTGTGAGATACTGGGCCGCCCTATTCATTTTTATTGACCTTGGAATTGGGGCGCCATGCTCGATCGCTGATCCCTGTGATTCGAATCATGTAATCTCCCCCTGGCCAAGAGTTTGTGCGATAATAAAAATGCAAAAAATAGTACCTCAATCACAACGCAAGCAACAGATGGGCACTAATTAAAATTAATCAATCTGTGCTTGGTCCGTTTGCCACAAACACACAGGACAATTAGGAGGCTGCAATGGAGAGTAACAACGATGCCAATGAATGGTAATCAACTGCTGGACTGTAAGCCTTTTATTATCAACAAAACCCTTCCCCTATGGATAGCACATGAGCTGTCGGCAGGCAAGACCTAAATATCAGATGTCTTACTTTTACTATAGATAATTCACAAATATCACCAAAAGCCATAGAGACACTGAGGATCACTTAAAAATCTTTAAACCTCTACATTTCCAATGGGATGAGGTGCAAATGTTACATACCTAAAACAGAATTTAAAAAACCTTGGATTTACTGTAGGACATTTGTAGGAATAATTCCATGTCTTGTGTAGAACACTATTGCTCAAATAAAAGGCTTTATGCCACACGTGAATATCCTGCACTCCCACGTAAGTGTCCGCTTTCATGTAATGACTGAAATGCTCAACCTCACTACTCATACACCAATGAGTAGCTACAAAAGAAAAGTGGTTTGCACAGTGATGGGACACAAGCATAAACATGCATACATCTTCATTTTTAAGTACACTGACATTATTTATTTGTGGTTTTCCCTTGGCTAGTACTTCTTTTACTTTATCTGCCCTTTTTAAGGTCAAATATTATTTTATAAAGTGACGATGTATCTGTCCACAAGGACAAGTAAGCACAAGGTTGTCAAGTTCAGCATCCAAGCCAGTCGAGTACTTGACTCTTTACACTTCAAGCCACTTTTTTCAGCACAGGGTGCCAATAAGCAAGCAATGAGCCTTTGCTTACTGTTATCCAAATGGAGGCTTGCGGGTACTAAAAATGTTATACTGGTGGGTTCATACAAAGTGAATTAGGGAGGGTTGTTGGTTCAGGAGACTCATCAGCATTTGTAGAGTAGGTGCTTGAGAGACATTACCTGATCTTTAGAGACAAGTTGGAAGAAGGTTTTGGAGGTATGTTCACTGGATTAATTGGGCAGTCTGGGGCTTTCACCCAGGCATGATAGCAGCAGAAGTATGATGGCATTCTAGCAGAAGTTTAGCTGTAATCCAACTAGTTAATCTTAGGCTTTAAGAGGTGGTCAAGTTGGAGCTCCAATGTTTTGAAAACACCTCAGCAGGGTCCACAAAGGCTTACTGATGATGTAGAGTTCTCCTGAGCTGTTGGACAACCCATGCTTACATTTACAGCCAAAGGTAGGCGGGCAACTGCCCTCCACACGTCACAGTCATACTTAAATGTTGAAACTCCAACCAGTCAGGTTGGGGCAGGCTTTCCATTTCCTAGGGAGATACAGTTGGGTTTGGGCAGAGCAGGCGGGGAATAGCCATTACAACGCGGTTATTACCACGCTGTGCAGTTACATCGCATGCGTTACAACGCATGCGATGTTACAACGCTATGCCATTAGAACGCAAGTCTGTACATCGACTTGCGCTAGATGGCGTGCTAACATTACAAATAGTGTAGTTTACTATCCCAACACCTTCCCTACTGTTAAGTGGACTGGAGTTGGAATAGTAAATTACACTTTTTTAATGCCAGCACGCCATCTAGCGCAGGTCGATGTAAAGACTTGCGTTCTAATGGCATAGCGTTGTAACATCGCATGCGTTGTAACGCATGCGATGTAACTGCACGCGTGGTAAAAACCCGCGTTGTAATATCATACATCCAGGGCAGGCATGTCTTGCTTCTAGCATAAATTGTAGGAGCTAGTAGCTATGCACCACTAGTCAAAGATAGACTACCTGATTACTGCTTTGTGGGAAATCAATATTTCTCCTTAAGTTTATATTTTACACAAATGATACTTGTGATCCCTTTGTGGTTACTCTAATAAAAGATAGTACAAAGGGTTATCACAGTCAGTCCTATTTATCCCATAACTCATCTGCACAGGAAGTGGCATCACCAAATTTCCTATCATGCATCTGCACAGGAAGTGACATATCTGGTTTCCCACTAAAACCGCCTTTAAAAGAAGAAGCCAAGCAAGAGGACTTCATTTCCAGTCACTCATCTGCACAGGATGTGACACCACTGTATTTTCCATCATTCGTCTGCACAGGAAGAGACATCCCTGGTTTCCTGCCAAAACCGTCTTTAAAAGTAAAACCAAGCTAGAGGACTTAATTCCCCTTTACGCACTCTGCACAGAAAGTGACATCACTGCTTTTACAATAATCCATCTACACAGGAAGAGACATCACTGTATTTCCCATCATTCATCTGCACAGAAAGTGGCATCACTGTTTTCCCACGCACTGCCCCCCACACTCCTCTGTCCTCCACCGACACTCCTAATGGTAGCTGCTGTGTGGACACTAAGTTGGCGCACCAAAGATGTGCACAGGACAAGCCTGGTCCGTGCCAGGATCCCTGGTCTTTCCCGTACCCACCACTACCCTTCTGTGCTCCTCCATGCTCTCAACATTGGTCTCTGCAATGCTGCATTGGCATCACACCACACAACAGAAGGTCACATGCACCTCTGCTCAAGAAACCATCCACTGACTTGGCCACGCTTTCCAACTACACATGTCCCACCTACCATATCTTGCAACATTCTTAGAGAGCCTAGTCAACTGATGCCTCACCAACCACCCCAATAACGACCAGCTCCTCAATGTGATGCTATCTGGAGTCAGGTCCAACCACAGTACAGAAACAGCACTTGTTACCGCCACAGAGGACATCTGCATGATCCTTGACAGAGGAGATATGGCAGCCCTTATTCTCCTGGACCTCTCTGCAGGATCTGACACAGTCTCAAACCCTATCCTCATTAGGCTTCTGCATAAAATTGGCATCCCTTCTCCCCCTGGATGTAGTTCTTCTTAACAAATAGAACACAAGCTGGCAGGCTCTCACTTTACACCCCGGAAGCCTGCAAACGTATCTGCGGAGTGCCTCAAGGGTGATTGCTCAATCTCACCTTCTGAAATGTATACATGATCCCTCTGGCCAATGTCATTTACACATCAACATCCTCTTCAATGCCTGTGACATGCAACCCATCCCTCTCTGATAAGACTTCCAACACAAGAAACATATTCATCTCTTTCATGATAGAAGTCACTAACTGGATGAAAGACAACTGTCTCGAGCTCAACACTGACAAGACAGTATTGATCTTCGGCAAGAACACCTAACCATGGGACTCCAACTGGTGGCCAGTCACATAGTTACCGCTGTCACACCATCTTGCTTCCACGCCCTGAAAATGCTGAGGAAGATCTTCACATGCCCTGCAAGCAACACTAGAAAAACTGTCACTCACACCCTGGTCACCAGCAAGTTGGACTTAGGGAACACCCTCTATGTCGGGATCACCAAGCAACTCACCAGAAGACTACAAAACATCCAGAGCTCGGCGGCCAGACTCATTCTCAACCTCTTACATAGAACTGACATCACACCACATATCAGGGAGCTTCACTGGCTCCCAATAGAGAAACCCCCACATTTAGAACTCCTCACATATGCTTTCATGGCACTACATGAACAGTTGCATCTCTTTCCACCAACAACTCCGACACCACCGCTCTGCAAAGCTCCTACTCGCACATATTCCACGTATACACAGAACCAGATCAGGAGGATGGGTGCTCTCTTACATCGTTCCTAAAGAATGGAACGGCTTCCTACTCCACAACAGAGTGTCCTTGCCTCTTCTTGAATCCAGCAAGAAGCTGAATACCTGGCTTTTAATTAACTAACCTAACACAAGTAGGGCTAGGCACACACACCTGTTCAGTGCCAGGATACCCTCGCAGTGTTGTGTAGTTCCTACAAATCTATATAGGATCTGTGCATTGAGACAACATAAACTAAGGGACTGATTCCGAACATCCCCAAAGGATATGTTAGTCTGTAGATCAGCCAGCTCACAGTGCCACTAGAAGCCCCCAACCTTATCAAGGAGTGAATTGTTTCTAGCAACTATGGAACATGACAACCCTGACCCCTCAGGGATCGTGGAAACAGTAAAGTACGTTTTGCTCAGTCACTCGTGCTCACTCTGTCTCAGAGATATACACAGAAAAACGGTGGGGATGCTTTCAAAAAGCTTTTTTTGAGCCAGCATCATTCTAGTATAAAAATATGTGTGCTGCAACAATCATGAGACAGAAACAGATATATACGGTTACAGCAGAGTAAAGAAAAGGTAGAATTCTACCATTGTGCTAAAAACAGTGAATATATGCAGGCATATAGATACATTACAGTAATAATGCATACTCCTACAATGCAAACCCTAACTAAGTGTACCTAGCATGTATGTATGTGTATAGCCAAGAATCCCCTTAAGATAAAGCCAACCCCATTACCTGATGTGGCAGAGCAGAGAACCCCGTCTTGGTCTCGAGATGGACACCCCGCGAGGGATGTCAGACCACTGCGTGCTGGAGTGTCTGCGTGCAGGGACCGCAGCGTCTCATGTTAGCGTGTCAGCATGGAAGTCTTTTATCCTCACCCAGCAAAGATGTAGTGCTTATATAACCGAAAGGTACCCTCAGGGGTTCTACCTAGAGGTGTACTATGGGCATGTTGGGCAAGGATGAAGATAGTGGTGACCCTTATACAGAGTTATTATGCAGAAGATGGTAATCTTCTGCATAATAAATGAGGTTAGTTTTCAGAGACAGCCACACGACATTTATGTAACACCTAACTAGGTAAAAGGTCAGCGTCAGAGCCGTTATGTAGAACAATGTATGGACAGATGGAGGTAAAGGGTCGTGCAACTATCTAGGCCTATATTGTGGTACACTGGGGTTCATAACAGTGGATGATAGTGCACTTTAAACATTCACATTTGTTCCCATTAAATCCAATGCTTCAATTGAGTATTCCATTTGCAATCAAACTAATGCCTGCAAGCACTTTTTGGACACAAAAACTACATCATTAACAGAGGTAAGTAAAATTAACTTCATCTGGGGATGAAGGCCTATCTTCCCTAGGTATAGGTACTGCACCCCAAAAGTATGGAATTACAGTAGTTGGCTAGGACCTGGGGTAGGGAGGTTGTGTGGGGGCGATCCCTTAAAGACGTATGGGATCAGTTTTAGAGTCTGATCTGCTCCAAGGGTCAGTAAGATTATTTTGTGGAGCTCTAGAGTTGCTGACTGGACATATTTTATTTTAGAGGCCTCTTAAGTAGATGCAAAGAAATAAAAATTCACAGGAACTTCAGAAATGTCGCAGGGTGAGAGATTGCACCACAGCCCCTAAACATGATTAAGCTGCTTTAGCGATGGCTTTCTATTCCAAAGGGTTTGCCTATGGAACATAAACTTGAGGAATGTTCACTGCATTGAAATAATGGTGTCTCAATGACAATCAGCTGAGATCTATGGAACATAAAAATATATTGACTGCTCCACGGGAAGCAAAAAAAAAAAATAACGGCAATGTTACCCATAGAGATCTTTAGAGAATACACTAAAATCTTCAGTTGTCTTTAGGAGGTATACAGAATTTTAAGTCGTCTAAATAGATATCCGAGGTTTGGGACAGGCTCTGGCTCAGGGAAGCTAGTAGGGCTGGGGCTAGGTCATCCACGTGTTGTGACAAGAGGCCAGCCCGATTTTAAAACAAATATGGAAATCTGCTCTCGCACAAATGCAGATTTACAACCTTTTTGGAATTTGAAAGCTTTCCCAGAAAAGCCTGCAAACCAGCATCACAGGTGTCCTGGCAAATATCCAGAAAACCTGTGAATTAAACTTACATTTCGAAAATATGGTACATTATACTGTCAAACACAAAAAAAGAGCAATTGGAAATTCACGTATTTATTCCTTTTCCATTATTTTTCCCTATGAACGAACCCATTTCCTTACATCCCCACCAGTTTTTGTGTGCTCCCTTCATCTTTCCACCGTAGAAAAGGATTGGTTCCTCCCACTCACAGGATGGGAAAGGGTTGGAGAAAAGTGTGTGAATACCCACAGATGTGTACGTTTGTGGGTGTTGACAAGGTTACTTGGCGATCCTGTCCTGCTGAAACACCCACTCCCCGCCTTTACTCTACTCATAGATCTTTCTGTGAGTAAATCACTTCTCAAGTGTAAAACCACATTTTGACGATAACAAAAGTGGTTTTGCCCCTGGAAGAAAGCGTATTTGTTCATAGAAGTCAAAAGTACAAGATGAACAGTTTTGATGATTATCCGTGTATTAAGGTAGAACGCATGCGAACATGTCAATTCTTCCGCTCGTTTGCATGTCAGTTGCCCTCCAAATGTGGGGTGGGTGCCCTGGAGGGGCTCCAGAGGACGTCAGTTTGGTGGTAGTGGTCACCAGATCCACTTCCGAAAACCCATGGTGTGTGAGATGCCTTTCACGTGAAACAGAAATAGTAACTAGTGAAAGAAATGAGAGTGCATCCCCACTAAGCCTTTAGTCCCCACCAGGCCGCATCTCTCTTTCAGTGCAGCCAATACCTGCCTTTCCTTATGCTCAAGTAGGTATCAAAGGGAACCTAATTGTGACAATCACTACAGGCTGCCAGATTATGCACTGTACATAAAGTAAAACAACACACACACACAACACACACACACCTGTACTGCTGATATTGAAGGGTGCTCTATACAGGAGCTTCTCTCCTCCTAAACTTGGGAACTACCCAGAGTTCTGTGCATCTATTTTGCATAATTTGTGCAGCACTGCAGACCTGAAAGGGTATTGTTTTGATATGTACGTGATAAAGGCATGCTTGGCAAAGGCATGCATGACACTGGGTGGTAAAGGCATTGGGTGGTAAAGGCTGCGTGGTAAAGGCTATCTCCCATCCTCCACATTCATCCATGAGAGAGCATCTGTCACATTTTGGATCAACACAGAGGAGTATACATCCCTCATCTCTTGCTATTGACGGTTTAGTACACCATTCCACCTCCTAGGAAGTGATTTCATTACAGTGCACAAGGGGTTATTTTACATCTGGATTTTTTACATCTGAAAAATCCCAAAAGTAGACTCAATAATCACACTTTTTGTCACATTCAATTCTTTATCTCATTCATGCATTAAATGCAATAGGCAACCTTGTACTGTGCAGCAAAACAAATGAATTGTTGGGGACTCCAAACGACTATTCCTCTTATGTTCTCCGTTACAGAAATCACTCTAGTAAACTTATTTCCTCATAACTGGGCACCTCAATTAATTGAGCACATTCAGGAGCCTGCCTTGATCAAGGCAGCTACTTTATGTGCAGTAATAGTGTACCAGATTCTCCTGTACCGTGACTTGAGCATTGGGTAGGAAATAACCTCTTGTAATTTTGCTAAATTTAAAAGGATAATTTGTAGGGCACTGAGCCTAAACTGTCTTGCCAGCAGTTGTGGCTCCCGTAACCCATTAGTCCATGAGTGTCAAAATCAGTTCCAGGAGAGCTGGATCCATGCCAGAATTTCAGGAAAACCGCTGACTAGGTCAACTATTTCTTTTTACTCAAATATATCTTATATGGATATCCTGACAACCTGGCGTCAATTCGGCACTCCTGAACGAAAGTTGCATGCCACTGGAATTGTAAATACTCATTAACGTAGGCTGTCTAGATCCATGACCACAAATCCCCAGTTCATATGGTAACGCGAGAGTCACACAATTTAGTCTGAGGGGACGCATCTGAAGGGGGCTCGAGTCTGGCTTTTTCCCCGACGCCGTGAGGGCAACGGCAGTCTTCACCTGGACACAGAAGGGCCCCGAACGCAGGGAAAACTCACCTGCCAACAGTCTACCAGGCCTGCGGTGAGGGCAGCGGCTCCACCAACTACATTTCCCAGGTTCCCCTGAGCGGCGCAGCAGGTGACGTCAGTGGCAGGCGTCACCTGCCTACATCTTGGCTGCACGCCTCCCGCAGCGCGGGACGCATCTGAAGGGGGCTCGAGTCTGGCTTTTTCCCCGACGCCGTGAGGGCAACGGCAGTCTTCACCTGGACACAGAAGGGCCCCGAACGCAGGGAGAACTCACCTGCCAACAGTCTACCAGGCCTGCTGTGAGGGCAACGGCTCCACCAACTACATTTCCCAGGTTCCCCTGAGCGGCGCAGCAGGTGACGTCAGTGGCAGGCGTCACCTGCCTACATCTTGGCTGCACGCCTCCCGTAGCGCGGGACGCATCTGAAGGGGGCTCGAGTCTGGCTTTTTCCCCGACGCCATGAGGGCAACGGCAGTCTTCACCTGGACACAGAAGGGCCCCGAACGCAGGGAGAACTCACCTGCCAACAGTCTACCAGGCCTGCCGTGAGGGCAACGGCTCCACCAACTACATTTCCCAGGTTCCCCTGAGCGGCGCAGCAGGTGACGTCAGTGGCAGGCGTCACCTGCCTACATCTTGGCTGCACGCCTCCCGCAGCGCGGGACGCATCTGAAGGGGGCTCGAGTCTGGCTTTTTCCCCGACGCCGTGAGGGCAACGGCAGTCTTCACCTGGACACAGAAGGGCCCCGAACGCAGGGAGAACTCACCTGCCAACAGTCTACCAGGCCTGCTGTGAGGGCAACGGCTCCACCAACTACATTTCCCAGGTTCCCCTGAGCGGCGCAGCAGGTGACGTCAGTGGCAGGCGTCACCTGCCTACATCTTGGCTGCACGCCTCCCGCAGCGCGGGACGCATCTGAAGGGGGCTCGAGTCTGGCTTTTTCCCCGACGCCGTGAGGGCAACGGCAGTCTTCACCTGGACACAGAAGGGCCCCGAACGCAGGGAGAACTCACCTGCCAACAGTCTACCAGGCCTGCCGTGAGGGCAACGGCTCCACCAACTACATTTCCCAGGTTCCCCTGAGCGGCGCAGCAGGTGACGTCAGTGGCAGGCGTCACCTGCCTACATCTTGGCTGCATGCCTCCCGCAGCGCGGGACGCATCTGAAGGGGGATCGAGTCTGGCTTTTTCCCCGACGCCGTGAGGGCAACGGTAGTCTTCACCTGGACACAGAAGGGCCCCGAACGCAGGGAGAACTCACCTGCCAACAGTCTACCAGGCCTGCCGTGAGGGCAACCGCTCCACCAACTACATTTCCCAGGTTCCCCTGAGGGGCGCAGCAGGTGACGTCAGTGGCAGGCGTCACCTGCCTACATCTTGGCTGCACGCCTCCCGCAGCGCGGGACGCATCTGAAGGGGGCTCGAGTCTGGCTTTTTCCCCGACGTCGTGAGGGCAACGGCAGTCTTCACCTGGACACAGAAGGGCCCCGAACGCAGGGAGAACTCACCTGCCAACAGTCTACCAGGCCTGCGGTGAGGGCAGCGGCTCCACCAACTACATTTCCCAGGTTCCCCTGAGCGGCGCAGCAGGTGACGTCAGTGGCAGGCGTCACCTGCCTACATCTTGGCTGCACGCCTCCCGCAGCGCGGGACGCATCTGAAGGGGGCTCGAGTCTGGCTTTTTCCCCGACGACGTGAGGGCAACGGCAGTCTTCACCTGGACACAGAAGGGCCCCGAACGCAGGGAGAACTCACCTGCCAACAGTCTACCAGGCCTGCCGTGAGGGCAACGGCTCCACCAACTACATTTCCCAGGTTCCCCTGAGCGGCGCAGCAGGTGACGTCAGTGGCAGGCGTCACCTGCCTACATCTTGGCTGCACGCCTCCCGCAGCGCGGGACGCATCTGAAGGGGGCTCGAGTCCGGCTTTTTCCCCGACGCCGTGAGGGCAACGGCAGTCTTCACCTGGACACAAAAGGGCCCCGAACGCAGGGAGAACTCACCTGCCAACAGTCTACCAGGCCTGCCGTGAGGGCAACGGCTCCACCAACTACATTTCCCAGGTTCCCCTGAGCGGCGCAGCAGGTGACGTCAGTGGCAGGCGTCACCTGCCTACATCTTGGCTGGACGCCTCCCGCAGCGCGGGACGCGCGCGGGCTGCGCCCGGGCGAAGCCCGGGCCAAGGGCGGGTCCGTCCTTGCCCGTCTGTGCCCGTGTGAGACCGGACCGGGCACTCCCTCGTGGCCTTGCTGCATCGTCTCCGCAAGCTACATTGACCCTTAAAGTCGCACTAGAGGAATCCTGAAGGTAACTTCTGGTATCGAGAGAAACAGCTCCGGAGTCCAATCCCTAAGACCTGTATTATTGTAAATTGTTTGAAAGAGGGCAAATAAGTCGATATTCCCTACTGTCCCCACTAACCAACAAGATCCTTTAAGTATGGGCAAAAGGAAAGCACTGAGTAGTGACCTACACGAGGGGAAGGACATCAAGAAGCCCAAAAAGCAAAAGCAAACACTTTTAACATACTTGACTGGGGCTATGGGGGCGATAGAGAAACAAATCTCCACAGTGGAACAAACTTTAGCAGCAGGGTCACTGATGACTGGAGAAGTCGGAGTGACGGTTGACCAAGCTACTCCTATTCAAGACTCTGTTTCTAATGCGGATCACGTCACCGGATCTCTAGCTAATGGCTGTATTCAACTAAATGTATGTGACATTACAGTGCATAGCAATCATGGAGATACAATTCCCCCACAAACAAATAGGAAAAAAAAGATAGCTAGGAAACAGACTGTAAAGCCAGGAAAGGGCACAAGAGATTCGGGTAAATCAAGTATACATAGTGATAGGGATAGTATAGCAAGGAAAAACGACCATGATAACCATCATAGTACACCTATACCTCATACCCCTACAACAACTGCCATAACAGTCATCTGAGCCAGAGACTCTCTCAGAAGGTCGAGATAACAATTTATATAGACATGCGCAGAATAAATCAATTCCTGTAGAAATTCCCGCCATTATTTTAAACAGAGAGAAACCTACGATTTTTATTTTATCCAACCCAGATTTATCAGGATTAGATTCCCAGTCATCATTAACACCCTGGAAAAAGGAAGGGCAGATTAACATTACTTTTTGGAACATAGCGGGCTTACATTCCAAACTTCATAATGATCTCTTTCTTGATTTTACTAAGAATATGGATATCCTTTGTCTCCAAGAGACTTGGTCTCAAAATGAAATTCACATTGACGGTTTTAAAACCTTTCATACTCCAGCCTGTCCCTCCAGTTATGGTAGATCAAAGGGAGGATTATGTATATATGTTTCCAACTTGGTGATAGCGGAAAAAATCACGCTCGAAATATCTGATTCTTATTATCAAATCCTTACCCTTTCAACGGACAGGAAAGATTTTATAACGCTTGTGAACTTCTACAATAACATCCCTAAAGAGAAAGAGACCGAAGTAATAGATCAATTCAGACAAATAATGTACAATATTCACATTCTTGGTTCAGGGAACGCCCAGATTGTCTGGGGAGGAGATTTTAATGTTAACTTGTGCTCCAATAATAACAACCAGTTATGTGGTTTGAGTGACGAGGAAAACAGCAATCTAACCCACTTCTCCCACAACATCTTTGGTAGAGCTCTGAACGAGACCATATTTACGCTTGACCTGTCCTTCGCCACCGAAATGGTAACTCCTCCCATTTCTCTTTTTACCAACATATAATGGGAGAGGCGTAGGTTCGGTAAAAGACTACATTCTGGTCTCAAACAATCTTGGCAGTAGGGTAAAACAATTTATAAAGCATAAGATTGCTATTAGTGACCATTTTCCACAAACAGTAAGAGTGACAGGTAAAAACCCTAATTTGTATAATAAAAGTAATTTGGAAAAACGCCAACATACCTGTGCTAATTTGGCCATTGATAGCATGAATGGTTACTCTTTGAAATGGGAACTTGCAGACCCTGATACTGTTACATCTTCTGTAGTGGTTAGTGCACTAGGTCACATTTTGACAACCTTAAATGAGAATTCCCCCCCTTCGTTGGTTCTAGAAAGTTTTAAACACATCACGGCAACAATAAAAAACTGTTTGTTTATAGAGAAAAAAAGGGGAGATCAAAAGAAATTTAGATGGTTTGATACCAATTGCACGAAAGCCCATCGTGCATTAAAAAAAGCAATTCATAATACGGAAAGGGATAAACATGTGGTCCAACAAGCAAGAAAACTATATAATCAGGCTATTAAGAATAGAAAAAAGACAATGAAAAATTCTTTGTGGAAAGATTTACACAGGGCCAGTACTCAAAAAGATAGCAAAGCATTTTGGAAAGTAATTAGATCACCGTTTCTCCTACCTGATAATTCTCCCTCTGTAGAGGTAACGATAGATGAATCCCAATGGGTGAGCCACTTTACAAAAATTTGTGGCTCTCCGGAGGTGAATACAATTATGAATAGCTCAACACTCCCTCTCTCTGAACATACTGTGGTCCACCCAATTGAGATATCCTTTTCATTAAAAGAAGTGTTAGCAGCATTGAATGAAAGTAAAGGTTCTAAGGCCCCAGGACCCGATGGGGTCCCTGTCGATATTTATAAACACAATACAGACTTGTGGGCGCCGCTATTAACACGTGTTCTTAATGCAACCTCTTCGCAGGGCCTAATTAAAAGCTGGACTGAATCTATCATGGTCCCTATCTATAAGAAAGGCAACAGACAGGATCCTTCCTGCTACAGACCTATTTCACTTTTAGATTCATTAGGAAAAGTAGCAGGAAGGATACTCCTCACGAGGTTGCAAACATGGGCCGTAGAAAAGAACATACTATCTGACCTACAGTTTGGCTTCAGGGAAGGCCGGGGGACAATTGATCAGAGCCTTAATCTCGCTATCCTGATGGGTAAATACACGAAGGCGAGGAGAGGAAAACTACACTTAGCATTTGTGGATCTCTCCTCGGCCTTCGATTGTGTTTCCCACAGGAAATTATGGAGTATTCTAAAAGAAATGCAGGTAGAGGAACCCTTAATTGATTTTCTGAAAGCTCTGTATAGTAACGCCTCAGCGTGCGTCCGATTTGGTTCAGCGGGCGAATGCACATCGCCATTTAGGGTGCACAGAGGGGTAAGACAGGGGTGCGTCCTGGCTCCCTTTCTTTTTACCCTATACACTAACGGACTTGAGAAGGCCTTACTGAAAGGAAGCCAGGACGTTCCCCAAGTGCAACACAATTCGGCTACCAGACGCATACCAGCATTGCTCTATGCGGACGATGCCGTTATTTTAGCGAGGACACCATTGGCTCTTCAGCAGGCATTGGAGTCCTACAATAATTTTATGCAAGACATTGACCTGAAGATAAATGTCTCAAAGACTTATGTGATGAATTGTGGTAAGGGTAATAAAAAGGGAAAGGATATATATCTAAATGGGAGCAAATTGGCAACCACTCCTACCTATTCATACTTGGGGATTTTAATAGATGACAAGGGCTCCTGGACCCAAGCAATTATATCAAGAAAACTTCTTTTTATGAGAGCTACTTCCGCCCTTGTTAATTTCTTACAAAAATTAGGAAAAAGAGCTCCTCCGGAATTAATTAAAATATATAACGCAAAATGCATGAGTGTAGTAACGTATGGGGCAGGGATTTGGGGCCATTGCAACGTTTCTGAATTACAGAAAGTGGAAAATGCATTTTTTAGATATTTATTGGCGGTTCCGGGTTCTACATCCACCTATGTCTGCCATGCTGAGTTAGGAGTCCCCTACCTAATAGATATCATAAAAATCCAACCTGCGATCCTCTGGCATCGTATTTGGAAATCAGAGACTAACTATTTCAATCAGCTAGTGCTTCAGGATGCTCTTAAGTTGGACCATTCCCTCGACATAGAATGGATCAGATATGTGAGGGACTTCATGACAGACATTGGTAAACCTGAATATTTTAATAAACCACTTTCTATGTTAGCTGTTTCAAGAAAAGATTTTAAGAAATGTTGTCTGAACCACATGGAGAGGTTGAGATTTACGAGTGAAGCCCCAAAACTGACTGTCACCTATAATCTTATGATTTTATCCTCATTTGGTATGCAACTCTATCTACAAAAAATTGAAAATGGATATGATAGATTTGTTCTCACCAGATTTCGGTTAAACATCTTCCATAGGCTGGTGACTTTTCCAACTGTTAATAACTGGTCTAAAAAACTACCAAACTGCCCATGTGACTCTGTTTTCGAACAATCAACAATCCACGTTATTTTATTCTGTAAATTTTATAAAGACCTGAGAAGGAAATGGATAATTCCAATTTTGAAAATCTGGGGCCACCGACAATGTCGTCCAGCATACATGGCTCTCCAATGTCTTGATAACGATTGCATAAATTTAAATATTACTTTCTTTTTAAAAAATCTTATTAAATGTCGAAATAGCATAGATCTAGACTCTTTCAACGGCGAAAGTGCCTAAATATCACCAAAGATAGAGAAAGATGTTACTTATAGATATTAAGACGGAGTATTGTAACTATTAGATACCAAACGTTGTTTTGGGTATATCCCCCAATGCATCCTAATACTGCAGCTGGGGGCTATCTTTTCCTTTTCTCCGTTTCAAAGTGGTATAAAATTTCACTATCCCTGATTTACAAACACATCACGAGATTATCTGATTATGTATTTTTTTTTTTTAAGTATGTGGTTTTGTATGTACATTTATTGCACTGTACTTATTGTTTTATATTACCTCTGAATCTATTTTTATATATTACAGAATCAAATAGAGAGCTGAACGTACGTATCGATAAACTGGAAATGATATTTAACCTTGTCTCCTTTAAATATTGCCATTTTGCACATATTCTAAATAGTATTGCTCACATGAGAACCTTCTTTTAATGTATAAGTGTTGAAATATAATATTTTACTTGCTTTTATGGACTGAAATTAACTTTCCGAATGAAGCTTATTTTGATTTGATTAGTCTGAGGTTTCTTCTTCCCCTTACCAGTCTGATAGGCAAGGAGCTCAACTTTGCAAAGAAATGTTTGCTGAGGGGAACTGGGGTGCTGTTGAACAAATGTGGGCAGCGCCATCACTTTTACCAGAGCAATTCTGAAAAACAGCAACATATAGAATAGCTTAAGATGTATTAATATCTACTACTTTCTTCCAGGCATTATAAATCAAGCCATATAAATCTGTCCCAACAAACTCCTCTCCCAGGAGAAAGTGCAATTAAGATAAGTACATATGTAATGGCTCCCAGAATCTTCATCTCATCCAAACTCATTCTGGCAAGAGATCGAAGTGCGCATGACGGTTTGGCCAGCCTTAGACAACCGGCCAAAGCGTCATTCACACTTACAGTGTGCACTACTCTCCCGCCTGCTCTCGTTATGGCCCCTCCCCGCCAAGATTTCACTCGCTGGCTGTAGTGAACAAAGAAAAATAAAATGATAATAACATGGTTTTATTACCATTTTATTTATTCCACCTTCAGCTAACTCACAGCAGGGGGGGTCGACGCTCCTCTGCCGTAGCGGAGGAGCCACCGCTGAGGAGTGCTCTTCTGAGGATGCAAACCTGGTTCGCAGTAGTGAAGATAGTTAAGAAGTGCTGATTCCACATTTATTGTTGCTTGTAAAACGACCCCAAAAGGTAACTTTTGATTGTGACATCAGACAGTCTATTATCTTCTGTAATAAAAATAGAGTTTACCTGTGGACCGCTCTTAGTTGTATGACACAGGCTATCCTCCTGTCTAAAAATACAGCGGGAAGGTCGTCCTTCAATACCTGTACTCGCATATATAATCACTGAACCTGTTGGGCCTGATTATTGATCGGCCAAACCTTCCTTTATTTGTGGGCACTTTCTTAAATCCAGATACATGAGGAGGAGGAATACTTGATTGGTTAAAAGGTTCCAGTGAAATACCGTCCTCACACAAAGTTGTACGTTCAACCCAGGTAAAAGAAATATTGATAGAAAATACTTTCTCCCACAACTGTCCCTCTCTCCCAACGTATTACTCCACCCTCATATTCTCATGACTCATATGACCGGAGTTGACCCCCACTTCATTCACAGCAACATCAAGCACATCTCCAATAAGTTTACATATAAATAACCTTGGAGCATGTCACATTTTACCATCACTGCACATAAGTTATGCAACTCGTAGGTGAAGAAAACATATTAACTACTTTATTTAGTAATCCACGTTACTATACTTTAACAAAATCACCCACTGTCAAGTTAACTGCATCATGTTTTTGCTTGTTCTTCTATATAATGACAATGACATCTTGGAAAAACATAACATTTTTAAGCACTTTAAAAAGATTATTGATTAGTCTCTGGAACATAGCCACAGTTGATGCTAAACCAAAATGTTCTCTATGGAAACAGTAACAACCGACAGGGGTAATGAATGAGAATTGGTTCAGTTTTCGCTTTCTGGGTGCAAGGAGACTAGTTGAATCTCCGAAACAGAAGTTTCTTCATCTATGATAGTTGAAGAGCTGTTGTGCAATGCTGCATGGTTGAGTGACTGTAAAGTGTGGCATGCTTCAAAATGATCTAAATGTACACTTAGTGGAGATGTGGTTGATGTTGTAGTCTCATCAGCTAAACAACTCTATGAGAGTCTGTCTTAAATCAGCACTAACCAACACGCCACAGAAAAAGCCCAGGCACCAAGCCTATGTCGAAGTCGGGAACTCCAATAATGAAGGCTGATTATTCGCTCATGGGTAGCCTTGCATCATGGTGAAAAATGATGGGCACCAAATTGTATAGACACTTCCAATGCTGTAAGCAGTTGAGAAGTATTTATTAGACCAAGTAGCAACAGCACCAGATCCTCCACGTCCACCTCTCAGGTCAACTGTCTCTTCACTGCCCTCCAGAACCTAGCATTCTGGAAATCAGCAAGGAACAGTGGCTGCACAAGTAATGGAATGACTAAAGAGAAGCAACACAACTTGTTGTAACACAGAACTAGCTCCAATAAGCAGGTTCAGAGTTTACATCTAAGGCCTCAGATATAAATGGAATGGCACTGTGTTATCTGTTAATGCACAGAGATCTTGACCTGTGTTTTGGCTTAGTCAAGTAACTCTGGATCCTAATATGCGCACTATAGGTGTGCGATGCTGGGATGATTGTGTTGAAACTGGGTTGGCAGTTATGCTCTGGATTGGAGAGTAGCTGGATTATGGAGAAGTCCTGAGCTGCTACGTCCAGGGCTATAATAACATGCGCTCAAAAGCTAGCTGCTACCATTCATAGAATTTGGCTTAAATCGGATTACAAGATTGAGAATTTCATAGATAGGATAGTGGGAACATCTAATCAGGATACGTCTAGACAGCACACTACGGGTCTAAGTTTGCATTACCGATAATCGCATTAGACGTAGTTATATTACATTACTCATGCATGCAGTTTCAGGCGTAGTCATTTGTTCAGTCTCATAATTTTTGGCCATGTGATGAAGCAAGAATTTGGCTCATGTTTCCACAGTCTCTGCATTTGGCGGGCTGCCAAGATCTTCTGCCACACTCAGGCCTGCAAATGTCCTTTTAAAAGCATTGAGACTATTTGGCAAAGCACATCTTGTCTTTCATAACATGCCATATATTTGTGTGATATGCAACTTTACTGGTCTCTTTTGTTTAGGCGGTAACACATAATAGGGGGTTTACATGCCAAAATTCTTTCGGCATTTCTGTGGAAAATGCTACTTTGTCGCAGTCCCATGGTATAGTCCTTACAATCTTGTTCCACATGGCAAACTGTGTTTAATTCAGGATAAAAGTCAAAAAATTATTTGTACTGTATTACAGGTTTAACGACCTCCTTTCTTAAATGTATGCATATCTAATTTTTTTAATATTGTATTTGTAATGCTTTTGCTTTACATAAGAACAATATCCATATAATCGCGATGAGTTCAATTGTTCATGGAACAGGGACAGGCTGACCTATTGATAAATATTATCTATAATTGAAAGACAGGGGTGCTTCTATGACATAATATCTTGATACAATAATATTGAGGCAAAAATATCATGGCAAAACTATTGTCGACAATAAAAAATAACCAGTAGGGAAGATGTTGGACGTTCGAGAAGCCAGATTTACTGTTTGACTGAAAAATAATAATTATAAATAAATGTTCAACACAATATAATTAAAGTATTAATTAACACAAATAGTGAAATATGCACATTTTTTCAAAACAACCAAATATTTGTAAAACGTTCAAAACGTATTGCAATAATTTGCATAGTTATTAAACAGAATAACCTTTAAAAAACAAAAAAATAATACATTTAGATATATATTTATTAATTAATTATAATGACAACGTTTTGTGATTTGTTGACACCCCTGAAGAAGTCCAGTTCTTCCTGGGGTGAAATGGTTTTGTTGTGTTTTACATTAACATTATAAGATCGAGACAAAGACTATCATACCTTCTATGAATTGTCTTCATATATTTAGATGACATAGATCTATTATCCAACACATTTAGAATTCCATTTTTCAAGTTTTGACTTTGAAGCCTATCTGAAATTTGGAGCAATTGAGGGATAATTACATTCTACGATGTGCCTCTCTCACTTTGTGTAACAAATGGCAATAAAACAAGGTCAACTTTATTTTGAAAATGCAACAATTTGGATTTTTTCCTGACTTTACTTTGCTGGTTCCAAAAACAATGGCGTAGTTTGAGGCCAATAAATTGATTGCCCGTGGATTCCAATATATGGTGTTGTCCCCAGTGAAATTAAGATTAATGAGCAAAATCAAGACGTGAAACTTCCAAACAGTGGAAGAAAAATTGGACTGGTTGGAGGGTTGGTGATTGGCCTCATAGCGAGCATGGAGAGTCATGGCGGTAGATCTACATCTCCAGAGAGCAGGAAACTTGACGGGCAACCGACACAAGAGAACTAGTGGATGAAACAACAAGGAGTCAGATCAAAGCCCACTCATGGCACAGAATTTACACGACAATTGGCAAACGACAGACATGCAGGAAGAGTTTGAGACCTGAGGAGGGGAAAATGGGCATGGGTTTCTAACAATAGACTTGCTCGGATATTAACAGTGGCTGTTGGTGGGTGGAGGGGCACCAGTGGATGCTGAGATGACTTATCCATGCAACAGCGCAACTGAAAGAGGGAGTGGCATATGCATTTCTGTCATTAAACGAGGGTAAGCGGCCACCAAATACCTCGTATGGGACACTATTAAGAAGGCTGACCACATAGAAGACACAGATCTTGTACTAACAACAGAGGCGGTTCAAAAAGGGGAGGGTAAGTGAATCGTGGGAAATAAAGCACACTAATGGACAGAGGGGTACAAATTTGTATAGGAAGATCTACAAGGGTGAGTAATAAGTGCCTTGCATGGCGGGAATCCCATCTCTTAAGCCAAAGTATGCTCACCTAAACATAATATCCTGGAACATTAACGGGCTAGGCAATAAAGTTCAAAAGGGGGGTGGTACGCAGGTATTTTCAACGTAATGGTCCAGCCATTGTTATGCTGCAAGAGACACACCTAAAAGGGAACCACTGTAAACACACAGGTATTTTAGGCAGAATTGCCGAGATATTGTTATGCTGCAAGAGACGTACCAAAAAGGGAACCACTATAAAATGTTAAATGGGGGCGTCTATAGGGTTCTGGACCTCTCAGACATGGGTGTAGGAAGTGTGGGGGATGTGGGAGATATACCCCCCCCAGATTTTGGAGTGGAGGGATAGTGGGGGCAAGGAGGCGTGGGTGACCATGGCTAAACTTCTATGTTAAAAAAAAAAATGAGTACAGTGTGATCATCCCAACAGAGGATGCACTTGGGTGCAGCACTGGAGAGTGCAGCAAGGGCCCATTTTTGCAACCACATTACAAGCACTTGACACTGAAGGTGAGCGCCACTTGTTTGTCCAGTGTTTTCTGCCTGGTTTGCATTGAAATTAAACCTTCATTATTGACATGAGTAGGTAGGCCTATTGATTCACATATACGGCTGAATTGCACTGAAATATTTGTTCTCTTCTTCCACAATTTTGCAGTGGACATTAAACTTAGAAGAGGACCATTAAAATATGCCCAGCTTGTTCGTTGCCAAACCAGCCCATTACCTGGCAGCAAGATAGTTTTTCCGTGCCAGGATCCCCCATGGGCAGCTTGCCCCCTTAATTGAAAACAAATGGGAGCTATGTGTCTTCATAGAGCTTTGATCACCCAGGGCATTTAGTTACAGATATGTAGTGAGTAATATTTTCAAATCCCCTAGCTGCTGCATTAGGAAAGCGCAAGACAGAGAAACATCTGATGTACACGGGGAGTGATCTGGGCAAGTTGGTTAAATGCACATTTTGGATCTTTAGTATGTTATTAAGTTATAGGAATAATAACATTATTGAAGGGAACCTCAAAAAAATCCTGGGGAGGTTAACATCAGCAGACAGGCCTTGGTTTTTTGCGCAATGTCGTTCAAAGTGGGTGTAATTTATGTTGCTGACTCCTCCCTGGCCTACCAGCCTACTCGGAGACTACGCTCTGAAAGCAGCAGGAAGGGGGTTTGGGAAAGTACAGTATTTGCCGAGGATCACACTGTTGGTGAAACAGGGAAGACAAGATTGGTCCCTGATTTTACTGTTTCAAACTGAGCAATTCAGTTACTCAAAGGCTATCTCTAAAGGTTAATGTTTTCTAGAAAGCTTTATTTGGATTAGTTTAAACTAGCGTGAATTTAGGCCCCAAATATAAGAGCACATAGTAACAGACAGACTATGCAACCTAAAATCAACTCAGCACTTTTTATGGGGACTGTTCTGCTGCGCCATAGGTGGTTCACCTTTGGTGTTATTATTCATTGATTCTTCTTTGTGTAGGGTCAAAACTACATGTTTTTCACCAGCATTCAGTTATCTGCACGGTTCAGAAGATGTGATATGTTTGTTTCAAAACAACACAGTGTTTAGTGTGACAGCTCCTCCTCAGACTCACGTTTTAGTTACTCGCTTGCAAGACAAAGGAAGTTGTTTCCCCTCATGCTTTTGTCAGTTTCCCTCTCTCGTTGCAATTTGTATCTGAATATTGCCGTGTTTAATGAGCGGAGAAGGTCTTCACTACAGCCAGTGGGGGCGAAATGTTTCCGTTCCGATTCTTTCTGTCCCTGCATCTCCACTCAATGTAGTGTGATCCTGGACATGTCGTTCAGTCTAATTTAGCTTCAGGCACTGGTAATCTCTTAGAAAGTGGCTACTAAGAGGCACACATAACGTTGTGTAAACCTTTACACTGCACAAACCCCCAACATTGTAACCTATTATTTACTACTATGCAGGCCACAGGTGAAGGCGACACGTCTCTCACATGCCTCCTGCTGTTTGATGGCCAGTCCCGGGTTTGTCAGTATAGTTTGACTTCACTGGTCTTAGGATCATATGTGTCACTGCGGGGTGGAGGGCTGAGCGGGAGGGGGTATGCTCCTCTCCTGGGTGCAGGAATGTAACTATCTACATACCAGAAGACAAGTATTCTTTTTATTTTCGTGAGTTTTATACAGCACGGACATGGCCACGAGGCATCAGAGTCCTGCACGTGATAACACAAAACAGTCATCCCGAGTATCTCTGCAGATACAATCTAGGAAGAACCACATGCTCTTTCTTGTTTTTTATTGGACGCTTGCCCTAATGCTATGCGTGACGCACGTGATCTGGCTTTAATCTTGCATCTTTGAACTTGCATTGATGCTGCTCCTGTTTTGAGCAAAACGCAGCGTGACACGGAAGTGGCCCCCTCTTTCTATGCTCTGTTGGTGGGGGGTACTTGCACAGGCGAGAACTGTCTGTTCCAGATTTCACAAGCAGGCCAGTCCAGACTGCTTTACTGGGACCTCAGAGCAATGGCATCACTCAATCCAAAAACCAACGGAAATGATGGACGGAGTGTTGAACATTGCAAGCACTCACCCCCAGTCAACTGATCTGGGTTTAATCCATCACCGTTCTTTAGCCCACTCTGCCACCCCAGTTCAAACATGGCCATATGCAAATCAGTCTGACCCTGTGCCTGATGGGAACAGTCCAGCCCGAACTGCCAATCCATGTCTTCCCTGGACTGGAAACAAGCTTCCTAGGACCGGTTTCTGGCATTTCAGCCGTCTTCAGCCAGGCTTGCTTGAATCCAGTGGCAAAGTGAGCAAGGGACTCACGACTGAGCATACCCTGCCAATTTATGGCTAACAAAGCAAAAACCAAAGGAAACGATGGACGGAGTGTTGAACGTTGCAAGCACACACCCCCAGTCAACTGATCTGGGTTTAATCCATCACCGTTCTTTAGCCCACTCTGCCACCCCAGTTCAGACATGGCCATATGCAATCCCCCACATCTCTGCCTCTACGTCCCTCTCTAACTTGTAAATTTGATGTGATTCCCCTAAACTGGCTTATTGCAGATCATTCATTATACATCCCTCGTCAGTAGAGAGAGTTGTAGGACTGTGAGGGGGTGCCCCTCTGTACTACATAATCCTACTATTTTATTCATGCATCAGGGTTGCGTACACCCTATATAGACTGTATGAATTATACAGGAGATTTTCTGTACTTAAGCAGTGTTTTTGTACACAGATAACACTTTGCATCACAAATTAAGATTAACACATCATTAAGTGGTATAGTGGAATGTTGCAAGCGATTTTGTACCAACCGGAAATAAGTCAGTTTATGATGCACACAGTGGAACTGTTGACAGTTTGCTGTTGTACTGTCAGGGGCACATCTGCAGCCAGGCATTGCCCGGGCAGCTCCCTATTGATAGGGCAATACCGCAACCTGCAATTTCATTGGAAATATTGGAGTCAGGACCATAAAATATTAAGGATCATTGCAGGGAAAAACACTGACTAGATACTGTGTTTTATTCATGTGATGTTCTATTCATGAGGCTTTTTTCAGTTTCAAATTTACGCACATAGGTTTTATTTAAGATAGTGTTATTAAATTCTGCAGAGTATTCCTAACCTTGAGAAATGTCAGAACAGAGTTCTTCTGGGTGATGTCTGCTTGAGGTGCATCAGCTGAACTGTATGGGCACAAGCAGTGATCCAGCTGGGGGTGATGTGGGCAAGACTTGGGTGGGATGGAGAGGCTTCAGTTAGCAGTGAAGGGCACATGGCTGGATGGGACGCCTCAGATAAGATGAAGATGCTCAGGGAATGGTGGATGCACACAGGGCAGGATAGGGGCTCTGGGGGTAGGATAGAGATACCCAGGGCAGAATGGGCATGCCACATGCTGTTGCAAAGTGCAGCGAGAAGGGAGACAGCAGAAGTAAAGTGCACATGGCATTGTGGAGGAGCAAAGGACAGCTGTGATGAGCTGCGGACAGAGCCTCTTTCCCTATGCTTTATAAAGAAATGTGACCTTGTCCAATGAAACAGGTGCTCATGCAAAAACACTTTATGCTTGCACTGTATAAAACTGCAGAACAATACAGTGGGATTGAGATGGAACCAACTGCTCTCACTATTGTTCTACTGGATGAGAAAGTCAAAGTTTGCAACCTTAGATAATTGTTAGTCAGGGAAATGCTCTGAATGGCGTAAATTGCTCTATATGGCTCTTTGCTTTTCTACCAAAAAAACACTCTTAAAAGTAGCTTTTAGTCCCCCATGACCTACCATTGGTTGGCTTCAATGTCACTCTTATTTTCTTCCTTTTCATTGGTGAGCACATGTCTACGCATGCCGGCTTGACTTTGTCTCCATGTTTTTGTTTTCTTCCATGGAGCATGGACCAAGTACTGATTGACTTCTTGATTAGTATTCTTCCACACTGCTTGTGCTTGGATTGTGGCACTTTTTTGTGGGTGTCTATTGTTTCTTTCTATGTTCTTTTTATACACCCTATGCAACTCTTTTACTGTCTTGGATCTGCCGCTCCTCTATCTTGTTGTTTGCTTTCCAGATTTTTCAAAGCGTCACTTTCCAGTAAGCCACTTTTCTCTGGCCAGTCTTGCCGAAGCTGCATAACAAAAGAACAGCACAGTTTATTAAATTGGCAGCATTTACTTGGGGTGCATTTGTTTATGGCTCGTCTTCGCTTTGGTCAAATACAATGTAATGCTGACTTTCTTCCAGGAGCGGCCCATGCAGGTTATAAGCGGTGAGGCATGGTGGGGTGGGAGTCGACGGACGATGACATGTTAAAATTGTATTTAAAAAAAAGAAAAACACTTACCTTGCGCTTGCTGCATGGCCAACTTGGCGAAGCGGCGAGCGCAAGATAAGTGGGTTTGGGAAGACTGCTTCTGCTTCCTTCCCAATTTAGGAAAGGAAATGTAAGCTATATGTTTTTAAACTGTACCAATTGGTGATAATGATAAATGCATGTGTATACGTGCTGTTAGCAGTTCATAGGTTGTATCCCTCAATAACCTGCTATTCCATACTAATTCCATATTATATTATACACTACCAAACGTAACATAGCATACCATGCTATACTATACAATACAATAGCAAGCCATACAATTGACATACCATGACAATCCATACCATATTATACCATATTCTACAATAAAAAGTCATACCATTCGATAACAGCTCATGCCATACTATAAAATGCCGGGCCATATAAAACCATACCATACTATGCTGTACAATGATAGGACGTACCATATTATACTATTTAATCACGTCACCCTCACCTCCTTTCATCTATGCCCACCCTTGAACATTAAAGTCACTCTCATATGCCTTTAACCATCCCTGAACACCAAAGGCACACTCACCTCCCTTTACCTATACCCACCTCTGCACCCTCAAGTCACCTTCAACTCCCCTTACCTCTACCCACCCTTGATTCATCAAGCAACCCTTACCTCCCTTTACCTCTACCTACCCCATAATCATCAAGTCATCCTTACCTCTCATCAACTCTCCCCAGTTCTAAACACTAAATTCACATTTATTTTTCTAAATAACATGAAAAGTATGTTGTTTAAAGAAAAAAAACGTACCTTTGTGATCAAGACTGTGTGGTAAAGACTGTGTGGTAAAGGCTGTTTCCCCCCCAGGCAAGTCACAAATGTTTAGGAGGCACAGTCAATTGTTCTATGTCCTTGAGTATATTTGGCAGGAACATTTGCCTCTTTTACAGTTTGCCCCGTCCCTCCACCCACACCTATACTTTAGGTCTCACCAGAGACAGCACAGGCGCTATTACTTGCAAGACATTTTGTTTACCTAGAGGGCTCAGAGTCCGCCTATTGGTTGGTTTCATCGTCACTCATTTCCTTGCTTCACTTTGGTCATCAAGTTCTGACTTTACTTCCTCTTAGTGTGTTTGTCCCGTTCCTGTAGAATGGTCCAAGTACTGTCTCTCAATGTCTTTTCTATCCCACTTCCCCCCACCAAAAATGTTAATTGCTGCAAAGCTGGTCTAAAGACAAATATAATTTGCTCTTTTCCTGCTGCTGGATCTCCCTCTTCTTACTTCCCAAATGTTGTGGGATTACATATATGTGATATTTACTCATAATAAACTCAATGTACATTATTCTGCACACGAGACACAAATCATCAGCCTAAGTGGAGCACACACAGTTCTAGAAAAGGCGGTTAAATACACGAGGCCATGAAGCACTACAGCCACAAATTAGAAGTCATTTGGTTGTATCTATAATGCACTACTCTAAAAAAAATGGGAAATAGTGTTTCTCAATGGCATAGTGAATCATTAACTCCTCCACATCTCATTGTTTTCAGTCTACCACATCAAGGGCATCTTCAGTGAAGCTTCTCCAACCAAGCAAAATAGGCACCTCTACATTCTGTAACCTTTGGGTGAATATTGTCCTCAAAGAGGCCAGAGAACCATTAGTCCTCCCCCTTACGTCCCAATTTGGTCCATGTTGTCACAGAAAGGGGGGGTGTTCCTCTGAGCTTCTTAACATAAATCCAAATACATCAACATACACAGGCTTTAAGAAAGCGATCTCTGTATTAGAACTACCAAACCAGGTCACCGCTTTTCTTGGTAGCAATAAGTATCCCCCAAAGATCCCTTCACTGTTAATATGCAACTCTCCAAAGTCACTTGTAAATATCTCATCATCATAATCTTGAGGAAGGCCTCCATACCTTCGATCATTGTTTCAATTCAATGCTGAATATTTTGGCTTGAATAATCCTAGCACGATGCATATTATCTAGTTTTGAGCATTTTATATTACATGCTGATGGTCTTTGCGAGACTCCGATGCAACAAAGTTTTTGTGCTTTAGTGCATACCATTACTCATTTGTGGCCTTCCACCGACTGTATTAATTTGTAAGCTTTACACACAAACATTGTTTTTGGTGTGCATCACTAACACCTTATATCCGAGCTTGGCCCACACAGCTCATTCTGCATATTTCACTATACATATCTTCTGTGAGCATCTGAAGTGTCTCGTACAGGAGGCTTTTTTTACATTGGTAAGCATCTCTCTTCTACACAAACACTGCCCATCTCATTTTTGCGAGCATCCCACACACGGCTTATTCTTATTGTAAATGTATCTCATAGGGCTTCCTTTATTTTTGTGCAAGATAATGCGGTTAGAGTGCACTCTGCACTCATATTATCCATCAGCAATAACTCTTACCATAGATCTGATAACAAAGGTTTTTGTATTGTGGCATATACTTTGTTATGCATTAAGGGTTTCTCCACCCTACAGCCACAGGAATCCAGGCGATAAACATTTAATATTTGTAAAGCTATTATCGCACGCCATCTTGTGCCCTGCTAAATCAGGGGCTCCTAAAAGTGATCCAACTGACTTTAATAGTCAGACACACACACAGAATTATACACCATACATGTGTCACATTCCCTCTCCCTTTCCCTCTCCCTCTTTCCCTCTCTCATCCTCCCTCCCTATCTCTCTCCCTCCAGGTGCATCGGATGTTGCTTCCTGGTTCTGTGTTTCACCAAACTCAATTGCCCTTGAAAGTCTGTGGAGTTTTAAACCTGATGGTGGTTTGGCCCAGGATACTGCTGTTGAAGATTAGGTGTCATGCCCCTCAGTTTCATGTACTTACGCCACAATTTTAATAACTGAGCAGGACAATCTCTGTGCCTCCCTCGAGTAACCAGTGCCTCTTCCAACTCCAAGTCCAAAAGCTGAGTTCCCGTTCATCTGAACTATTATGTGGTGGTAAGTCTACAGAGTCCCTGAGCAGAAGGAAATGCAGCACCACCAGCCACCAAAATCCAGTCCAGCAACTTACAGCCAGTGAGTGGATCAAGAAAATCACATAAGAGGTCTTCTACTACTACTACTGCTAATTCGTAAGTGTACTATAGGGTTGTGTCTAGTGTAAAAAATAAAAAATGAATAATTTATTGCCCAATCTGTTTGGATACTCTTTTGGTCAAATTGCGATAATGCACTCCCTTTCTCAGCATCACATCCTTTGTGCATTTTTCTTTCTATGCTGAGTACTGAACAATTCAGTAGCACTGTACATGTATTACTGTGGCCAAAATCAAAAGCCTTACAATGTCATATGATGTTCCCCAACAGATTCCTTTTTGCCACAAGTACAAAAATACTTTGCTTTTGGAGACCTGCTTGACCACATTGGCTGTCATCTTCAGCAAAATGAGATCTTTCAGGTAGGTTCCTCTGCCACTGTAAAATATATGCTGCAGTTTCATATGTATTGCTAACGCACTCTTGTCACATGCTCTTCTTACTATGGAAACAGTGTTATAAAGCGCCTGATAGATCTTCTAGGAAGCCGTTGCACACACTCGCTGTCACACTACATTGGGAGTGGATCCTTAAGCTGGAGCCAGGTTTTGGCCTTAACACTCGCTGTGCTAATTACGTGAGGGTGCAAAAACTTGGACAAAAAAAACACATCAAAAATACGCTCTATCCTTAAGCTGGAGTCAGGTGCATATAAAGGCCACATAATCACATAAACCAAATGTACATAAATTTATATCTCCAATTTGTTTATAGTAATTTATTAACTAAATTGTCCAATTAATACAGATATTTAGTCAAGCACATATTTTTCACAAAGGCATATATTTGTTTTTATATATATAATAGCCTCCCACCCAAGTGAACCTTTATTCAGACAACTCAGAAACTAATATGATTCATCGCCGTGATATGCCATTGCTGCAGTATGCAATTTAATACAGAGTTGGGGCAGCAGATTTATAATATCAAATGATTACACGCCAGCCCCAGAAACATTTTGTGGAGTGATCACTGTCTCAGACCAATCAAGAAACAGTTCTTCTGCAACAACAACCAGTCTTCAGGATAACGAGGGAACACTTGGACGGTAGTGGCACCAAACCAACCTCACGACAGCACTGTGCCCATTCAAATCATTGCAAGACAGTAACAAACTAAGAAAAAGCACATTCTGCATATTCAAGGAAGATGGTTCCAGTATTTTCCCTGGCTGCATTTCAGCATTAGAATGGCAGGAGTGATATGCTTTCACTGTGAAAAAGTAAAGTCACAGAAATGTAAAGCTCTGGCACATTAAGATGTTTGACTTGGTTGCACCGAGTTGTGGTGTTGTATGTTTAGTGTCTTGAGCACGTTAAGGTAAGATTTTAGGCACAAGTAGTATGAAGCATATTAACGGAGTGACAGTTATAAGTGTGAGGGTATATCAGGAGTTTTCATTTTTGTGTAGTTGTTTTTCTTTGGGAGCGAGTTGTTTGAGGAAGTTGGGTTATTGATTATGAGTCAAGAACACACTGGTGTGGGTAGAGATTTTGTACACTTTGGTAGATTTATGCACATAAGAACTGTTTAAGGGTTGACTGGTGACATGTGGTTCTCATTTTGACTTTGTAGTGACCCCTGAGGAAGGGCAGATTTTGCCCGAAATGCATTGGGACGATAATTTTCAACGCTGAATTATGAGGAATTTTTAACCTCGCAGTGTCTATGAGCAAAGCCAATATTGGCAGTCGTTGAACTTTTGTAAAAATGTGAAGCATGAAAACGTCTGGTTGAAAATAAATGGATTACCACTGATAACTTTTGGAATAATTTGGACAGCATATAGAAGATAATGTTTCAACTTCTTTGGATTGTTTGAACACTCATACAGCAGTGCATCCTGGGTTGGGGAACCTGACGAGGCTCCAGCTGTTTTGCAGATATCCGTCAGTGTCATACACCACAAGCTCACACATAAACAAGCATATTTCTGGAGAACACCCTTTTAGCTGGACATAGACATTCAAGAGCAGTAGCATAAATGATACAGTCTCCTAGAGTACATTTATAAAGTCAATCACAGACTTGAAGCAATGATAATATGAAAATGCACATCATGTGACAATGTACTCATAGCATCCACTAGTGGCCACAACCCCCCCCCCCCTTTCTTCATAAAGTTGAATGGGCAGCCACAACCACTATACCCCACCCTTCCACCATAGTGCACCAGTCCTCATTTGTACACAGGGAATCAAATGCCGGAGTTAGGCGCAAGCCCCCTAACTTAGCAGTGTTGTGTCTTGCTACCATCAGACTAATGTCATCAAAAGTCCTGCACTATTTAGGCAGTCTGGGATTGGCACAAATGCCTGGTAGGACCACTTTTGGAGTCACTTCATAGGGATCTCCATTATTTCCAGCAAGTGAACTCTGACCTTGTCTCCTAAGGGTTTAATCAGGGAAAAACTGTCATATAATATATATTAATGTGTCCTCCTGCACACAAGCCATCAAGCAGAGGCTGCTGAAGGTGGGTCCAAATGTCCTGAATTGTGATCATGTACATTGGATACAATGGAGAAACTTCGATTGAGGCCGAACTGCTTGGCCCCTTCTGTAGGATACCAAAGTGCTTTGTCCCACCTCACTGGGTCCTACGTTACTCTCACCCTTTTCTTCAACTTATCAAAGGAGTCATGTGCATTGTTAGCAAGAGTGATGCATGTCCTTCAGACCACCTGCCTAGGTTTGTACCACTTTTGATTACCCGCTCACTGACCCAAGTAAATAACAGTCACACATGGCATTTTATCTTTCTATAACCAATACAGCCTAAGGAAACTATTATATCATGTAAATACCACATTCTTATTTTATTAGGTTTATCTGGTTGGAATTATTGATATTTTCTAAGTAATGCCACTTTTGCTCAGACGGCTTTGTAGGCCCTTTTCAGCGATCAGTCTTGTTCCCCATGCCTTCCCTCATCTCATTTTCTTCTACACCTGTGGGTGATACAAATATAGTTTTTGTACAGCGCTAACATTCACCAACAAGTGGTGTCCTGGCGCTATTGCTGCAGGTGCAAACACAGAGCTCTCTAATGGTGCAGCACTCTACTTGGTAAAAAGAAAGGTTTTGAATCTTAGTCGAAACTGTGTCCAAAGTCAGACAAAAAATGCTGGTAGGGTATGCTGTGCTGCTCCACACCATGACACTAGAAGCCAGCAAAGGGGCACGCGGCCCCTCCATGTAGGTGAACTAGGAGGTCGCCTGGAGCACCAAGTTAAGCAGGTTGACATATCTGTGACATACAAATAATTAATTTTTTTAATTTTTGATCTGGAGGTGCTTATTATCTAGGGCGACCCCAGCATGAAGCTCTCTTACTACAAGCACAATCTGATCCCACAAATCTACTATCGATTGAGATCTTGCTGATGCCAGCTTTGTTAAATATATCGCAAGCCATTGATAAATGCAATAGGTAACATCTGATTGAACAATAGCTAGGAATAGTTGAGTGACTGTATTCACAGAGGTTGCTCTCAGTCATGAAAGCATTATTCAGCGCTTTGATGGACCCTTTTCTCTGAATTGCTTGAGGAAGCCTCAGAAGAGCTCAACACCCGACTGACATCATCAAAGGACACATTCTTTTTCCCTGTTGTTGGTGATGGAAGACTGTGTCGAGAAATGCAATTTTTCACTGGACAGGATATCACCTTTAAACAGTGTACTCTATGACACAGAGGTGGTGATGACATGCAAGGTTTCCATTCCTTTAACTGCTCATACACTCCTGTCCTACAGGTTGAGATCGAAACAATGAAACTGTTTTTGCATACATATTGTGCACACTTTGCCCTAAATTCTGGTCATACCTTTGTTCCACCAGCCGCTCACTTTCAAAAGTCTAACATGCAACATAAATGTAAATACTAATCGGGCTCTCATCACCTTTCCACTCTAACAGGAAGAGAGAATGAAAGACCCTTCATGCGAGTACTTGTTGTTACACCTAAATTCACTGTAAAGGAGCCTGGCTGCGTGGATGAGAGAGAGGGACGAGTCTCTCCCCTTTGCAAGAATTGTGACTTGTAGCACAAAGGGTGAGAGGAGCTAGAAAGCTGCAGCTTTGCATCAGTGGCCCACCTTAAATGAGATGGTGGAGTACAAAATATAAGCAACTCAGGCCTATTCTGCTAAAGGACCTGTGTTCATGGGCCATGGAACCCAATTTGGTGCTTGCAGTGTTATTTTACCATTGAAGGGAACAAATGAAAATGGACTACCATAGGGACATCACATTTTTACCATTAAGATTAATATTTTAAAAAGCTTTAAACTGACCACAATATATGTTTAGCTGTCAGGGAGAATCCTGTAGCAAACTAGGCAGTGGCTATGAATGGAGATGACCGTAGAAACACCCCCTCTCCTACCTCGGCTAGATATAATATCCCTGATAGTGTATGAAGTCATAACTTCAGAGGACGTCTGCCATCTACACATGCTGTGAAGCCTGCCCTGGTTAAGGGCAAAAGCTAAGCGCAGATCCCACCAGAAAGAACCGGTTGGAGTTTGTGTGTGACCTTTCAACTCCCCAGCCAACAGTTTTGTGTGTTTTCAAAAAAGAAGACACCTGGACTCTTCATCTATCGTGGAGTCTTGTCGGGACAGGTAGAACCCAGCGGCCCAGGGGGCTGAGCTAGATGGACTCTGTGTGATGGCTGACCTGCTGCACACATCTTCAGGACATGTGTGTATATCTAAAAGAGGATCCAAGTGACCTGATATCCTAGTGGTCTCCAGGAACACCTAAAGAGCTTTGGAAAGTCCTTTTCATGTGAAGCAGACAAGTAGACCAGTTGTAATTGTATTTGTGACACTTCTTTGTTCAAATTTGGTAGTGATTAATGAAGTCACTCATTCAATATACTTTATTCGGCTATTATAGCCATAATGGACAACAACACAATAAAAACATACAGTTAAAAATACGAGCAATGCAAATAGTCCATCGAAAAAATAGTACAAAGCACAATAAAACCCAATAAAACTTGCAATACAAATAGGAGTAGTGCCACTCTATACAAAATAGGTCTAAACTCATGACTAGTATGGAAATATTTAGAATAGAAGTCAAATTTACATAGCTGTATACATACAGGGACATCAAAGTGGCACCAAATAATGGGAGAAATCTCATTTCAACCCCCTGGGCCATTTTAAATTATATTAGCAGCTCTTTTAAAGACTCCTGTGTTGCGATAAAAAATCTTCCTATTAATGAAATTAGATTCCACCCACTATCAGCTGGTACTTAGAAGGAGAAATGGGAGATTCTGGTGTTGTCACCAATGACTGAACTTATATCTGGAAAAGCGGGGCACCACCCATTCTCCTAGGTGGACCAGAGGAAAATGTGTTAGTGATGGACCCGCACACCAAGGACACCCCCAATGGAACTCTGTGGAGTTTTGCAGCTAAAAACTGGGCCCGCTGGCAAAATGTGACTGATCCAGTCTCTGCGTGTCAGGAAGCACGACTGACCATTCCTCTCGTTGTTCTGTGTGGCTCATGTGCATGAAGGCGGTACTCCAAATCTACTACGACTGGATTCCATTCAGTAAAGAAAAAGCTGGCAGTCATCATGGAGTTCTGGTGCTGGATACACTAAAGCTGCAAACGCAAAAAAGATGAGCTGCACGGCTGCATCCTAGCAGTGAACTACTACTCTCAGCAGACCACAAACCCTTTCTTTTTCCAGACAGGCAACATCTATTTTGTATCACTGGGTTTATCTTTTCTTCTGGCTTATGGCAACCTTTGGTAGACTAAAATGTTGCTCCAACTAGGACCTTGCTACATGGATTCTGGATTTCCCTTAGACACCCATTGCTTCCTAAAGGACACTTTGCATGAACCAATGGATCAAGGAAAAAAATCTAAAATTGGGGTGTTGATGCAAACAAACTTAGAAGAATATTTATTTCAAAGGTTTACAACTGAGGCTATACTTTGCAAACTAATTAGAGGGAAATATTCTGAAGTTGTGCTGTTGCTGAAATGAACTTTGAGCTATTCTTTAATACTTTTGCTGAAATGTAATAACTGGTTTTATAGTCTACTAAGGAGCCCTACGAAGAAAGTGGGAGGTCTCCTAAAGTGGATCTTTGCATATGTGTTTACAAATTTTATGTTAAGGTATTATATTTATAGCAAGTGTATACTACTGCTAAGATGAGAGCACAACAGGAGATTACCAACATAATTCACCTTTCTAGTTTTACAGAAGTTAATTAGAAACAATAACTAATCTTCCAAAGGAGAGTGTATGGTGACAATGTTTGAGGTAGTTATCCACAGCATAGGGAAGAATATTGGTGCACATGTATGTTTGAAATCATGTTTTCTTGTATGCTTAGTTTTCAAGAATTACCTGTTCAGTAGTGAAGTGCATTGAGTTGGTTACACAGTTACAGAGTTTTGGTACATCACTACACAATTGTGGTTAGGCTTAGTTCTCTTAACAACCAGGCACTAAATATATCTTATTTTCCTTGTAAGGATTCTCTACATTTTGCAGACCTCATTAGCAAGCACATTTTGCGAAACAATCTTCCTTTTCAGTCCCACTGCACTAAGGGGAAGACAAACATGTCTTAACTGTTTATGTATGACTGGGAGCTAGTTGTGCACTACATTGGGAGAAAAGTCCCTATGTGAAGCTATGTTAAGGCTAACAGGAGGAGGTTTTAGTATGAAGAGGTGACATGGGTCAATGCAACATGTGTAGGGAGCCGTGCGAGAGTAGTGAGTGCTGGGTAAAAATGCTCTTATGGAGGTGCAAGGATCTATTGAGACCTATGTGAATGGACTGATGAGAGCTAATGGTGTTTTAGCGGGATATGTGATGGTCTCATGAAGCTCTGCGAGATTTTCTATTGGGAACTATTTAAGAACACAGAGTCCTCTGCAGTGGTCTCTTGGGACTGTGGGAGGAGTCTTGTAGGGTGTGTGAAGATCTGTTGGGAGTTATACAGTGCTGTTTTTGGTTGAAATGTGATAATATAAGAAGGCTCCATGAGATAATGTGTTGGGAGCTATGTAAAAGTCTTTCGCACACTGTGGAAGGTTTTGGGCAGCATAAAGGGTCCCGATGGTTCTGAGAGGGTCTTTTGGGGCAGGGTGATGGCCATGTGATAGTCTGATTATCGCAAATTTTAAATTGAGAGTCTATTGATTTGTTTTGTATTTGTGTGAGGAGTCTGTGACGTGAGGGTCTGTTGGCGGCTGTGTGAGTGTAGGGTATGTGAGGTATTTTGTCAGCCAGAGTGGATTCACTCTCAGCAATATTTAGGTCGCATCGCCTCAAAAAATTAGGCAAGATAATCCTGACGAGGGAAGGCATAGTATTAAAAGAAACCACACTGTTCCTTTTGATAGTAGGGTGACGGTAGGGCAACTCGTTAGGAAACACATGATTGGTTAACTTACATAAAGTTTACACTCAATTACACAAAACGAAGAACAACCATTGTCCAGATTTTGTACTTTAAAAAGTGAGTAAATATTTTTGATCAATCTACTCCTATAAACACAAAGAACATGACCAGAAGACTTTAAAATAACTGTTCCCACATTGATAACTGACAATTTAAGGGCAAGATAATTTCATTTCCAGAGGTGTCGAGAAATTTTATACAGGTGTGGGCTAATGTTGCACTGATATTACCACAGTCCTATGGTGCAAAATGTTATTTTTGCATTTATTTGTGATGCCAATTTAGTTTTTGCGCTGGTTGGTGCAAATGTTTATGACGAATTGCAATCGAGAGGTGAAATATAGTTGGCCTCAGTGTAAATTAGGTAATCTGACAAACATGGATAAAGTGAAGTAAGGTCAAGGAAACACAAGCATTGACAAAGCCAATAGGTCTCCCTATGCAAGAGCTATTGGCTTTGCCAATGTGTTTTAGAGATGTTGAACACCAGCGTGGCTACTATTCAGCATGGTAAAAAGTTAGTGGTATATGGGAGAGTAGCGTGGCGTAGAGTGGCATAGAGTGGAGTAGCATAGAGTGGAGTGGCACAGAGTGGAAAGAGTGGAGTAGAGTAGAGTGGAATAAAGTGTCGCAGATTAGATTGTCATAGAGTGGAGGGTCATAAAGTGGCATAGAGTAGAGTGTTGTGGAGTAGAGTCATAGAGTGGAGTGGCATAGAATGGAGTAGAGTAGAGTGGCAAAGAGTGCAGTGCCGTAGAGTGAAGTGGAGAGGAGAGGAGTGGCATAAAGTGAAGTAAAGTGACATGGATTGACGTTGAGGGGAGTGGCGTGGCATAGCGTAGCATAGCATAGAGTGGAGTAAAGTGGAATAGAGTGGCGTAGAGTGTGATGGAGTGGAGTAGTGTGTTGTGCTGTGGTCTAGAGTGGATTGGAGTGGGGTGGCTTACAGTGGAGGGTCATAGAATGGAGTAGAGCTTTGAAGAGTGGAGTGGTGTATTGTGGAGTATGCATGGTGTGGTAGTGCACTGCAATTACAGACAACACATTTTCAATTGAAATGGCAATTACATTTGCACATACAGTTTTACTGATTAAACTATACTGCTTACAAATGATAATGTGTGAAAATGGCATGATCTGTTGTACTGATTTGTTTTGATCGTATTAAAATATTTGTTTTCACTACACTTCAGAATTACCAAAAAATATGCTTCATTTGTGCTTTGTTAATTCTGGTATATTCTGGAATATTTATACAGTTCAGTTACTAACATTTAAATTTTGTTGTGTGCTAGTGTAACAATGACGATCAATGCCCTCAGGATCGGTTCGATGCACAATAGGGTCCACCTCTCGATATCCTCAATTCCGTCTGCTATTACAGCACAGACGTTTGAGGTGATCAAGTTAGGGAACGAAAGGGAAGGGAACAAATAGGAAGGAGACCTGGAATAAGCAAAACATCCATTAATCACTCCACAGATTGTTTAACATAATAAATATGTTCCCTATACCTTACGCTTTACCTGTAACAAAACAAAATAATATGTCAGCTCTTGTAATTCCAAGATGAGGAAGGGGATGTTTCAAAAATAGTATGTGTGTCCTTATGCTTGTCTAATGACCAAGCTAAAGAAATAAGTAGTAGATGTCATTTATTTATACTACTCACACTCAACACATAGTATGAGGAAATGTATACCCACCAGAAACTGTGCCTCACAGGGGAAGAACCAAACTTCCTGGACTCCACTTGACCAACTGTTTTTTTTGTAAAACAAAAGAAACCAAATGTGAAAATCTGCCTGAAAGAACACGTTTTTCAAGCACAGCTCTTCTTCCAAAATAATGAATAACTTCTGGTAAACAATCCATGTATATTTCACCACAGATGGATGAACATAAGAAATAGTTTTTGCTCAATTAATGTTCCAATAATATGACGCCTTGATCAAGAAAAATAGATAAAGACCTGTTATAGAACGATTTTATAGAATACAAAATGGTCAACTCTTGATTAAATTAAGCAGTAACTTTCACATACTTGCAGTTTAAGCAAGCTAGCAAATAATTAACTCTTCCAATATTTACGATCTCTTATGGTGACCTCCACACCAATTATAGCTTTATCTGATTTCAAATTGAGGATCTCAGAAATGTAAAAGAAAACACTGTGTTAAACTGAATATAATTAAATCCAGCTTTTCATAAAACCAGCACTGTTATTGAAAGCACTCTGTGGAAAAATCTTTACTCTAATATCATGGAGAAAGCACAGACTTAGACCTTTATAATGTATGAAGAGGAATCGGTGTAAGCACCCTTACCACCTCACAAGTACAAAGATTTTCCAGGAAAACAGTGAGATGTATGGGATAGAATCCAGAGACAGAATAATCTGCCTGGTTCCTCAAATGGAAGTTATTTTTATAGCTCTTCCAGGTCAACAGTCAGCAGAAACACCAATTCATAGCAGCATAAGACCCTAAAACAACTAAAATTACCACAAAATACATGCGTAAAAGAATTCTCCTTAAAAAAAATATATATATATCTATATATATATATCTATTAAAAGGACTCTTAAAAGGCACTTTACGGGAAAAAGAACCAGGGGTAATACGTACATTATATGCTGAGTAGAAGTAGTTATACATAAGATTACACAATGACTATAATTGATTGCTTAATAAAGACCTTTGTGCCATATATTGGCCTTGCTTCATTCTCCTTTTTAAACAGGCCCACAAAAATGTGGCTACCGAAAAACAGACAAAAGGATCGGGCAAAGTTTTTAAGAAGTAGAGTGCCACCCTGCATTGCCTGAAATTATGGCACCTTAAAATTGGTGAAATCAGATCATCTCTTTCTTTCTTGTATAGCCCACAAAACAGGACAAGGTGCAAGTCTGTTTGAGAGGAATGTTTGTCGCAGGGGCACAAAGTCAGATCAGAGTGTTTGAACCTTCTCTCAGGGTATCCTAACATCAATGGTATAAGGTTCAAACGAGATCTCAGTAATATGTATCTGTGCTGTACTTTTGTGATGCGTGCTAAGTAGGAATATCCTCCCTCTAGCCTAGGCGGCACCTGGTGGAATGCAAGAACTGCTTGTTTGATGTGGTTCCTTTGACGACAAAGGCGCCTACTGACTCCATTCAAATACTTCAAGATGGCTTTTTTAAGTCCTTAGTGTCCCTCCCATCCTCTTACTCTAATTATATTTTACATATTAGATTGGATTGGGGCTACGCTACATGTTAGACACCATCAGATTAGCGCCGATCCTATGCTGGTTCTCCATATGGCGTAGGCAATTTTGATGTCGCCTCAATATGTTTTGGGCCCTTGACGGTACTTGGGCCTCCCACACGAGTGAGGCACCATTTTTATCGAGAGACCTGAGGTAACGCTGGGTGGTAGGAAATTAGTGTCAGCCAGGTGATGCCACAACTTTCCCACATAAAAATGTGTGGAAAAAGTGATTTTTTTCAGCAAATTTCAGGTGTGCAGGGGATTCTGGTTAAGAAAAAGTTGGGGGATCCACGCAAGCCATACCTCACTGGAATCCCCCAGGTGTCTAGTTTTCAGAAATGTGTGGGTTTGGTAGGTTTCCCTAGGTGGCCGCCGAGCACTGGGCCAAAAACCCAGGTGACCCCCCTTGCAAGACCAGGTCGTTTTGTGCTAGGCAATTTTGATGCTGCCTCAATACGTTTTGGGCCCTTGCCAGTCGCAGGTACTTGGGCCTCCCACAAGAGTGAGGGACCATTTTAATCGGGAGACCTGGGGGAACGCTGGGTGGTAGGACATTTGTGTCAGCCCGGTGATGCCACATCTTTCCGAAACAAAAATGTGTGGAAAATGTGATTTTTCAGCTACATTTGAGGTTTGCAGAGGATTGTGGTTAAGAAAACTTTGGGGGATTCATGCAAGCCATACCTCCCTAGAATCGCCCTGGTGCCTAGCTTTCAAAAATGTATAGGTTTGCTAGGTTTCCCTAGGTGCCGGCAGAGCTAGGGTTCAATATCTACAGCTAGGCACTTTGCAAAAAAAGGGTCAGTTTTCACTTTGAAAATGTGGTGTGTCCACGTTGCGTTTTGGGCCGTTTCCTTTCACGGGCACTAAGCCTACCACACAAGTGAGGTACCATTTTTCTCTGAAGACTTTGGGGAACGCGGGGTGGGTGGAATTTTGTGGATCCACGCAGATTTCTCAATTTTCCACCACAGAAATGTGAGGAAAATGTGTTTTGTTTGACAAATTTTGAGGTTTGCAAGGGAAACAGAACATGATGAGAGCTAGTCAAGTCACCCTATCCTGTATTCTCCTGGGTGTCTAATTTTCAAAAATGTATAAGTTTGCTAGGTTTCCCTAGGTGCCGGCAGAGCTAGGGTTAAAAATCTACAGCTAGGCACTTTTCAAAAAAAGGGTCAGTTTTCTCTGTAAAAATAAAGTGGGTCCACGTTGAGTTTTGCACCGTTTCCTCTTGCAGGCACTAGGCCTACCCACACAAGTAAGGTCCCAATATTATCGGGAGACTTAGGGTAACACATAATTGTAGAGCAACTGTTATTACCTATTGACTTTTGATGCATTTCTGCCTTCCAAATGAAAGACTGTGTAAAAAATAAGTCATTTTGAAAAATGACCTATAAGTCTCTTGCTAGTATGGGTACAATTTCGGAAATGTGCAAATATCTACTGTTTCTAAACTCTATATTTTGTTCCAATTTCAGAAATACATAGGTGCCTTTCATACCGATTTTTCCATGTATATATTTTCCTAGATTAATTGCTATATACCCGGAACATAATGAAAAACATTGCAAGACGCTGCTCAGTTATTGGCTCTGGGTTCGTCGGGTTCTTGGTGAACCTACAAGTCCTATATATCCCCACAACCAGAAAAGTCTAGAAAATGTAACAGTGTATTGCTTTCAAACAGTTGTCGCAATTAGAAGAAGTTACAGGTGAAACCATTGGCACAAATGGCTGTTTTTTTCAACTAATTTTCAATTTGTCCTATATTTAACTCTTAGTTTCTATAAAGAAACCTTGAAGGATCTACACAAATGACCCCTTGCTAAATTCAGAATTTTGTCTACTTTTCTAAAATGTATAGCTTTTTAGGATCCATTAATGCTTTCATACCCATTTCTACCATTAACTGGAAGGAGGATGAAAGCACAAAAAATAGCAAAAATATGCTATGTCCCAGCAAAATGCCCAAACTGTGTAAAATATTTTGGTTTTCTGACAAAAGTATGCTTGTTCCTGAAAGTTGGGAAGATGGTGATTTCAGCACCACAACTCCTTTTTTGATATCATTTGCAGGGGAAAAAACAGACACTTTCATCTGTAACCCTTTTTTCCCATTTAAAAAAAAAAAAAAACCATTTAGCTGTATTTTGGCTAATTTCTAGGTCCCATCCAGGGGAATCCAAAAACCCTGGGTACATTTAGAATCCCCATGATGCTGGAAAAAAGGACACAAATTCAAAAAGTTACAGGGGCCTAAGCGCGAACTACCCCATATAGCCAAAAAAAAGGCTTAGCACAGGGGGGGAAAGGCCTAGCAGCAAAGGGGTTAAAGAAAGTATCTATCTCACTATCCACGTCAGCTACCACTGAGTCCATATTTCCTCCAAACTCATTATTATAATAATTAATTAGGAGCCAGTCACCATCGTTGGTATTCTCTAGGTAAAGCAGGTGGAAGTGGGTATTCGGGCATTCAACCATCCTTACTTTAAATGAAAGGGTATTAGAGATTACTGTTAGATGGCCTCCTTTTGCTCTACCTTACGCTGATGGTATTGCTGCAGTCTGGAATGAGCGGTAGCCTTCAACAAAGACAGGATCTGTGGCCCGGGTTTCCTGTAGGCATATGATGTTCTGGGGTTGTCACAGTTTTTGGCACTGTTCACTACCTAACTTGGAGGCAATGCCAGCCACATTCCAGGATGCTATACTAATTATATATTTAAGTGCCTCACTCGTGGTATTGGAACCTTCCCTGGCCTCTTGGGCAACAGAGCGTAATCTAACTAGACTGTCGGCCCCTCAGCAGGGTTTGTGCCACCTAGGGGTAGTCAGTCACAAGCTTCCAGGTCCGTCAGGGCGGCATATCTATTTTCCAAGCTCACCCCTGGATAGTTAATAGTTCCCACTCTGCAATTCCATTTTTGGCCTCCTGTTGGACTTGGCCCTTTTTCCCTGAAATTTTTCGCTTTTGTGGGAAATCGCATGTTATGTGAATGCAAATATTGAATACTGTTCAAAGATGTACGCAGACTGAGTTTTCCCATTTCCACCTAAAGCTTTTAAAATGGATGCCATAGCTGTGTGGTTGCGCCGTCTGACTGAGCTGGGTTAACAGTCTAGTGGTTATTTCCCAGCAACCCCAGCTTTTGGAGAGAAGCCTGGCACCCAGGGTGCTCTACTCCTCCCCCTAGGCCAGTTAGAACCAGTTTCCCCAGACGCTTCTAGAAGCTTTTGGCACTGTCTGGTAGGTGGGGTGAGGGGCGTATAAAGGGCGGAGCTGGGCTGCCATGTGCTCAGTCAGAGGGTGGACCTGAGAGAGAGGGGACCTGTTGCCAGGGGTTACTGCCACATGGGCCTTTGTGCTGGGCCCTGAGCTTACCTACACCCCTCTACTGTCCACAGGGCGAGGGAAAACTATAGTTGGGGGCGATGCTGACCTGGAGGGAACTCCGCACGAGTTTTAGGCAGTAGGGCCTAGACAGGAACCAATGCCACTGGAAGTGACAGGGCCTAGGCGCTGCCTTTTAAGCTGAGTGAGGGATCCTGAACTAACCCACTGATCTGGCCCGGCGGGAGGAGAACCCAGGGACGACCGGCAGAGACTAATTAGTCCGCCTTCAGCCACCAACTCAACTCCCCCCCTCAAGAGACCCTCAACCAAGAGCGCAGGAACCAGCAAGCGCCTCGTGGGACCCTGACTGCAGTCTCGGCGGAAAGAGAGCACGATATTCCAGCTGCCTGCGGAAGGAGAGCGCTAAATTTGGTGGGCGCTACATTTTACTGGACTGTGCTCTGCTGGTGAGTGCTGCAATCCAAGCTGCCGGCCCCCCTCTAGCTTGTTCTGCTACTGGCGTGTGGCCTGCCACCTCCCAGCCTCCCTGCCCCGAGCTGGGGCGTCATTGTGGGAGTAGGGGGCGCTGGGCGCCAAACCAATCGCCACCCCCCAAGCTGCGGGCCAACCCTTAATTTCTACCACCCCCGCTGGGGGTGCCCGACCGGAATCACTCACTGCTGCGGCCAGGGGCCAGGGCGACGATCCCCGTTATCTCCAGGGCCCGCGGGGAAGACCGGGGCCCGACGCTGTTGCCGCCGACCTTGCGACGCGGCCCTCCGCAAGGAGAGGGCCGCCAGAATCCCCGGGAAGGCCTCGTTAGGCCGAGCCAGCTTGTCGAGGCCGCGTAGGCCTGAAGCCAACGACTCCTATCACCTGATGGGGGCGGTCTGCCAAACGCCGCCCCCACCGCTGTGCCATTCGCCGAGAGGGCCGCGCCCCGCAGGCCGCACTGTCATTGGCGGCTGCGGGCGCACCCGGCCCGGACCTCCGGCGGAGAAATTTCCCGAGCCCCAAGCAGCCTTCGGCCCGGGCGCCGCCGGGCGGCACGCGCGGCTGGCGGAGGAGGCTCTGAAGCCAGTGAGCCCCCGCCCAGCCAAAGATCGACGGGAGTGACCCGCGAAGGGTCGAAGATCCAGGTAACCCCTGGGGGAGGCGGGCGGAAGGCCGAGGAGAAGCCCGGGACTCGCCCCTCCCCCGGGGACGACTCGTGTGCAGGCTGGTGGGCCTCGTTGACCCCAAAAAGGGAGAATTTAACCCGCCATGGCACCCTCAACTCCCCGCCCTGTGCAGGGCGACGTGAGCACCACGCGGGAGGAGTGAACTGGGCCTCCAGAGAGTCAGGGTACCCCCCTACCATACCGAAGGCCTCATACCGGCTGCATCGCAGATAATTGCCTCCCACGGCATAGAGGGATGCTGTAGGAGGTGGACACATTGGTGGCCCCACTGACATGCCCGGATGAAATGCAATGTATAACGCTTTGAGAGAGATACAGGGTTAGCGCTACAGTGAACTGCAATGCCAGATGCAATGTTCTGATTCAGTGCTAGATTTAATACCCTGATTGAAGGCTCTGATTTGAAGCGCTATGTTTATATGCCATGTTCTGGGCGCTATTGAATTGCTATGTGCGGCGCTATGCTTGAATGCCATGTTTTGAAGTGCTACGGATATGCTATGTGCAGCGCTATGTTAAAATGCCCTATTTGAGCGCTAATGATTGGCTATGTGCAGTGCTATGTTAAAATGCCATATGTGAAGCGCTATTGAGCTGCTATGTGCAGCGCTATGTTTATATGCCATGTTTTGAAGCGCTAATGCATTGCTATGTGCAGCGCTATGTTTATATGACATGTTCTGAGCGCTATTGAATTGCTATGTGCAGCGCTATGTTAAAATGCTCCATTTGAAGCGCTATTGAATTGCTATGTGCAGCGCTATGTTAAAATGCTCCATTTGAAGCGCTATTGAATTGCTATGTGCAGCGCTATGTTAAAATGCTCTATTTGAAGCGCTAATAATTTGCTATGTGCAGCGCCATGTTAAATATGCTCTATTTGAAGCGCTAATAATTTGCTATGTGCAGTGCTATGTTAAAATGCTCCATTTGAAGCACTAATAATTTGCTATGTGCAGCACTTTGCATAAATGCTGTGTTTGACGCTCCCCCGGATCGCCAGGTGCCGCGCTTTGATGCCATGCCAGGTTTTGATGTGTTAATGCTTTTGATCCTGATGTTGACCTAGATAAAACTGATTGGTTTTATTGAACCTACTGGTGTGGTGTCAATTATTGCGTGCGTTTCCTGTCTCAGTGGATGTGTGTGCTGTATGGTCACTTTACACGTAAACCTTTGGATGCCTACCTGCTCGCGCCACGCTACCCCCATAGGGCCTGGTGACCCCCGGTCCTACACCTCCCCTCACTTGGCCGCTCTGTTCGTTTCCATACGGTGCACAGTGGTTGTAGGAAAACTCCAGCGAAAGGCAGGGGCGGCTCTAGGCTCATGGTGGCCCTGTGCAGGGAGCGCAGGTAGGGGGCCCCGGAAGAGGGGGTCCGGGCGGGGCGGAGCTCAGAAAGGTGTTTTAATAAAGCGTCCAGAAAAGGCGTTAGATGACCAGTAACATGGTAACAGAAAAGCGACGTTTACTTTTTGAGTGCTCATCACTTGGATACTTTGTTTTAGAATCTGGGTCTCTGGAGGGACCCCTTTCAACAAGAAAAACACGTTGCGCGTCCGTAAGAGTTCGGCCACAAAGTAGGATCCCTCCAATCACATAAATCATATTCAGAACACGGGTCTGTAACATGGTCTTGCTCTTTGGCTTCCTTTTCAATACCAGAATCATCCGTCTGTAAACTATCAACCTCCTTCAGAATGCCAGATGTTGATGGACCGATGAATGATGTTTCCGTTTCTCTGTCTGGGGGTCTTTTGTAATAATCCTCATCCTGAGTTGGTAATTGCTGCATGTTTGTATCAATTTCAGAGTCACCTTGTTCATTTTCATTGGTCGGCTCATGAGTATCATTCTGCTCATGGATATCATCATTGTTTTGTTCTTCTTTATGGTCGTCAGCGCCTGTTTTACCGAGTGCATCAGCAGTACTCTGGCCAGAGGATTCTCCATCTTTAGGTTTCCCTTGGGTGATAAAGTTCAGGATTGCTCCTTCCTGTGACACTACGAAAGCCTGCTGAGCCACCTTTCTCTTTCTTTTCGAATAACCAGATTTGTGTACTCAAATTCTCTTCATTTTGCTTGCAATGAAGCGGGCGAGGCTAGCAGTGGGTAGGGAAAAAAAGAAGACAATCAGCAGTGGCGGCTGCTGAAAGATTTTGATGTGTCATTTTTATTTTCTTGCAAAAACAACAGTTGATGGACAGAATGCAGAACAATGTCATACATAAACCCCAGTACAGAGATCTGGGCCTAAATCCATCGTTTTTTTGCTCACCACACCACCCCAGGTCAGACATGGCCATATGCAAATCAGCCTTGACCCTGTGCCTCATGGGAACAGTCCAGCCCGAACTGCCAAGCCATGTCTTCCCTGGACTACACAATGAAGGACCAGCATACCTTAATGAACGAGTGAATTTCCACCAACCTACCAGGAAAATATGTTCCAGAACCATCTCCCTAGCAGCCACCCAATGCAGCCGCTGATAAAACAGTGGAGGCCGCTACTTCTCCCACCTGGCAGTGAAGACCTGAAAACCCTCCCCCTGCACCTCAGAGCCTCACCATCGCTCCAGCAGTTCAGGAAGGACCACAAGACCTCGCTGTTCAACCAACAAGCAGCATGATCCAGCAGCATGAATCCCATACCGCCTCGAGACCCTTATGTGTGAAGCAGCTGAGCTTTACAAACCCTGACTGATTGATAGTAATTACCCTTCCCACTACATGTATGACACATTATGAGGACTAGCCACATATGGAAGGTTTATTTGAAGAGTGTTATAAAACTATAGGGTAGATCATGTGACTTGGCATACAATGTCTGTTTTCTCAGTCCACTGAGAACAGTAGAGCCTGGAGAATAGTTCATGATCTATTTGGGAAGTGACCTTAGCAGGAAGAGAGTAAGCTACCTTGAAATCATGGCACACAGAGACCTGTCTCAGTACGTCACTAACTGATCCTGAAGACAGCCTACAGGTAACCAAAGACTCGTCCACTTTACCACATTGTCAAAAGACAAAATACAATATATTTCATTAAGGTTTCTTGTATAGTGCCATATTCCAGCAACCAGTTCTGCTTGCTTTCAGAGCACCTATTAAACAAGGATTAATTACAGTGAGTCCTAAGGCTATGAAAAGGCACCAGAGGTTCACTGAAGCAAAATTAATGTGCAAGGAACGTCCAGTCAGGAGACAACTTTCAAGCAGACGTACGAATCACTAGCACAGCGTACCAACGACCCCATGGGCCGTGGCATAAGCAAGGAAAATGGCCCCTTTGGCTGCTGCTCAGGAAGTAAAATATAGCAATTATCAGGGTTCAATGGGCCCCTAAGGGTTTTGGGTCTCAGTACCACTGTACTTGCTGAACCAATGGTAACTATGCCCCTAGTATGGACAGAGAAGGCTGCTTCACCAATTGCAAACTGAGGACTAGTTAAACTAGTTTTCTCTGCTAGTCACATGACAAGCACTGGAATGTAATTAAAGAAATGATCAAGAAGCCAGTCTCCTACGAAGGTCTCTGCAAAAGGGCATTAGATTGAGTTAACATGGGTAGGCACTGCCATCCTATTCCAGGCGTCCATCCATAGGTGCTTGCATTTCATGTCTGCCTCAACACCATATAAACAGACATAACCAAATGCCAAGTACATTCGAACACTCGATGTTTTAAAAGATTTGTGCAGGCAGATCCACTCATTAGATCACAAGTATCAGCTTCATACTCTGTTTTCATGATTGTTGATAAGTAATTGTAATCATTTTAATTAAGCCTTAACATTACGTCTAACACCTCGTACCCTGCTCTCCTCTTCCCCCCAATACGACAGTGCCTCCCAAGTTACACCTCCAAAAGTCACCATGCCTCCCCTCAGCCACAAGTAAACACCGCCCCTGCACTCCTGACTCACTCTTCCCTCAACATACAGCGCCGATCTGTACCACTCCCTACCCCTGGCGCACGGTGACCACCTCTCCGACCCGCACCCTCTCAGAGATGAATTGTGAGAGAGAGGCTCTCTCTCACGATTCATCATGCCCTCCCTTCCCATGACCACCAGAATACCTCCAGCTCGCCACCTCACATGGCTTACCTCCACCCAGACCCAAAGCACACACCATCTACAATAACATCCTCACCCAACGTTCCCCACGCCCCCGGCTCCTCACCCCCACGGGCTGGGATACATTCCTACGCCTGATCTGCCCTCCTCCCCAGGGCTCCCCACACCCTCGTCCAATGGCTCACCTTCCCTCAGGTTCACTCTGCAGTGGCACACGCTGACCTCCTCACTCCCCCTCCCCATGCCCTGACCCTCGGGCTGCTCACCTCGCAGCTGGCACCAAAGGTTGCACACTGGCATGCTATCCTCTGCAAGGCGGCCTTGCTTGCCCAGGGTCTCTAGGCGCGCCGGTGCATGGCCTCGGCCGGTCTCGGTGCTGCTCGCTGCACGCCGGGCATGGGTGCTGCCACCCCTCCTGCCGCCAGTGATGCGTGGTGGTTCTGTAACCCCTTCGCTGCAGGACTCGCGGGCACTGCACATGCGCGCGCATGCGAGCCTCCGGAGGTGCCAGATCTGGACTATTAAAACAAGCTCGATTCTCCTGGAAAAAAAGTTCTAAACAAGCACAAGACCTGCCAGAAGAGCTCGAAACAAGGCCGACCCCACACAAAGACGAGACTGGGTTAGAAAGGAAAAGAGTATTCAGCGTGCATCACATTGGATTTAGCACGCCTCAGTCGTTCATGCGCCAAATCCCTGCCAGGGGCCGCACGAATATGTATTGTATCCGATTCCTCGTGGTGGCCCCTGGGGTTTGGTGGCCCTGTGCAGGTGCACAGCTTGCACATGCCTAAGGCCGCCCCCAACTATCTGAGTACCGTCTGGGAGAAAATTGTGTAGATGGGTTAAAAGGGACCTGCCCACGTGTGTGTTATTAGAGTTTATGGCCACACAGTCACCTGGGAAAGTTTTACTAGATGTGCCCAACCATCCCACTCTCCTTGCCATGATAATTTGATTAGGCAAAGGCCCACTACCCACTCCCAAGTCAATTAAGTGACGTGAAAACCAGTGGAGGCATTTGTCCATTAGTTGAATTGTTGTTGTTTCGTGTTGGTCCTCCTGCAAAATTTGTACATTTGCCAAGACCAGTAGAAGTGAAGAAGCCGCTGGAGGGAGGTGCAGAGCCTGATGTAGGTAAAAATGTGTTCCCGCCTTAGGTCTTTCTGAGTTCCGAGGGTTGACCCCCCCCTCCACTGTTGCCTTCTCCAGGGGTGCCTTTGTTTGGGAAGGAAGTGCATATGGCCGTGGTAGGGTCCACTTTCAGGACAGGGATTTGAAGGTGGATTTAAAGGTGGAACTAAACCCGAGCTATCAGATGGGGGAAGTTGGTTAGGTTCCACAGCGAGCAGAGCACGCCTGGGGGACGAAATCTCTGCAGGGCATAAGCTCCCTGTTCCATGTGCCTCAGTGCGAGATAGTCTCTCCTCGATCTGTATCAGTTTTAGTAGGAGTGGGGTCAATAAGGTAGATATCATTTTTTCTAGCCTGCCCCACATGGGATCATCGGTTTGCCGTGGTGTCCAGGTTGGTAAAGAGGTTGAGGGGGTAACATTTCCTGTAGTTGTATCCCCTTGTAGTTTTGTTGCCCATGTGGTTCTTATATCTTTTGGCTTCAAAGCCCCGCCACCCCTACTTCTTTATACCGGCAGTTTGGTGTTCGTGTCCTTATTAGAGTCCTTTGAGGGGCAAAGATCCAGGGCCCTGGTAGGTGTTTCGGGAAGGTCAGGTTCTCGGCCTGGGAGAGGTACTATCTGGGTAGTTGCTGGCTAGTCAGATGGATCTATTAGGGATTGAAGTGTGGTAAAATTGTCAGCACCAATACCCCAAGAGAGGACTGCTTCTGAGATAGGAAGGGTTCCAGTGATAAGCGCTGTTCTGTCAGCTCACTTTTGTGTGAGATGACACTTGCCACCCTGGTCAAAAATGCATCAAGGGTGGTTACTGTCCCTCCACTCACTTGCTCACTGAGTTCCTTCCGCTTCACCATTTCACAATAGGAGTTGCCCAAAACAGTCACTTCAGGATAAACAACTAATGTTAACACAGTACCTTATGAGGATTCCGAGTCATTAGAGGGGTTGCCCAGCCTCCTCCGGGCTCCGACGGGCGTGAATTTAGTGGCCTGCTTACAGAAAGCAAAGACTGGTGGAAGAATACAAAGAGTGATGGTGAACAAGGTTTGCTCCACAGAAGTGACAAAGACATGCTGGACAGCCTGACACAAACATAGCTCGCAAATAGAAAGCTTCTATTAGATAAAAAGCATCAGAAAGGACGTCAAAGCTGTATGGAGCAAATTACAGGTTACTATTACACAGGTACCTTGAATCAGGAACCCGGTGAACAGGCATGAAGTTCTCTACTCTGGTTTTCCATGAAGGGAAAAGCTGCAAGTCCTGGCACTAGGTGGGGAAGCCAGTTTGGGATCTGTGATCTAGAGACTGGAGCCAGCACTCAGATGCACAGGGATCATGTGGGAGGCCTTCTCCAACCACGAAGCTCTTCAGTGATGGATCTTAGCCGTATCAGCATGAGACAGAACAACAAGTTCACATTTCAAAGTGATCAGAAACTGCCACCAGGAATCAACCCAAATGCTTTATGCAGGAGGCAATTATTTTCAAGGCGTAGGAAGACCCTTGAGGCTTTTGAGCATCTATTCAAAACTTGCACTGGGTGAAAACGTTACTGAAGGAGCAGGAGTTTTACCTTTGTGATTGTTTTCCTATCTTTCTCTTCTTCTTTCCTTCTCCATTTCCAGCCTTCATTTCTCTTGCTTAAAATCTGATTGTTAGAAATTGGGTTCCTGAACTGCACCATCTTCAAGCAGGAACCGCGATCCTAGTCAGGGTAAGTCAGATACACTCTCTAAATTAACCTGTGCTCACCCTCTGGTAACTTGGCACAGAGCAGTCAGGCTTTAGCTGAAGAGGCAATGTGTAAAGTATTTTTGCAACACTTCAAACAGTAAAACAGTGAAAGCACTACATAAAAAGATACCACACCAAGTTAGAAAAGTAGAGCTTCATTCTTTAACAAAACAAGACCAAAACAACAAAATTCCAAAATGTATAACCGGAATTAGGAATTTTTAATGAATACATTGAATACATTGAAATGTAGTGTTTAAAAGCATTAAGCGCCACCTGGGGCTATCTGGTTATTCTAGACCGAATCAAATCCAAATGTTCAGGCCGACCGAGATGGAGCAAGGTTCGGATACATGGACCAGCCTTGGCCCGCTGAAACAGTACCTTTGTTCGTGGTTGCATCGATGACGAGATGCAGGAGCACAGGAGACGATGCATCACCGTCAATCCCTTCGGATGTAAGTGATGCATTGTTCCAATCCAAGCAAATCGAGATGCTTCGTCGTCGAACCCCAAGATGCAGATGATGCATCATTGTCGAGACACGCAAGTCGAGGATGTTTCAAGAACTGGAGGCGATGTGCCAATCAGTCGCCGATGTCTTTGGTCCTTACTACAGCTGCATCGAGGGAGATGTACTGGTTCCGAGCTGTGCAATGACAACGATACGTGGGTTTTTACTGGCGCAGCACTCTATTCCCACTTCCAAGGCACATCGGCTAGATTGGCACCACTTGGCAGGGCAAGACTCCCAGATGGTAGAGCCCAGGGTGGCACAATCAGTGTTGTAGGCCCACTAGTAGTGTTTAATGTACAGGCCCTGGGCACAAACAGTGCACTTTACTAGTGACTTATAAGTAGACTTTCCTGTTTTCAGTTTCTGTGGGGTTTTTTCAGTGTTTTCAATACCTTAAAAAAACAGTGGTTATCAGTGGTTACACATTTTCGCGACATTAAAAACAACAGAAACAGTGTTTTTCCGGTGTTTATGGAATGTTTTCCTTTTAATTAATGCTTGCTTTCAACACTGATATTGCATGTGTATAAACAGCGCGTGTACAGGGTATATGTGGTCCAAAAACATTTTTACAGATCAAACTTATTGTAGTACACCATACAATACTTCTTTAGTGAGTCTTTGATCATGTGTGCTAGCTCATGTAAACGTTTATCAGTAAAAAGGCCTTCTCAACATTGGCACTTAAGACGGGCAACACTAAAATAGCCAGTACACAATTTACTAACTCTGCCCAATAACATAGCTTTCCATGCCAATGTGGAGCACCTGAAGATTGTGATTCTCTAGGACATGTTCTCCAACATATGCATTGAATTAGGCACACATGCCCTCAGTTATTTAAACGGTCAAAAATGAATCAGTACTTTTCAAAGTCTGGAGAAAATTCAGAAGGGATCTAGAACTTCTGAAAAGTACCCCAGTGAGGCTTCATTAACTTCAAATTCCATGGTTGGTGAAGGGACATTTCTATGCATCATTGCAAGCCATTTCCCATAGACTGTAAAATTAAATTTCCTGAATTGTTCCTCAACATTTCTTTGCTTACCAAGTGGCAAGGATTCTAACATGGAGCACGTTGCAGTGCCAAAGTGACTAAAGGTGTCGCCCAGCCTACTTTCAAGGAGATGTTTCACATCTACACCAATTACACTGTAAACTTGGTAAACAACAAAACTCAAGCAGACTATTGTTAGCCCAGTATTTCTTGCTGCTGCCTTATATAGCAAAGTTACATCATATTAGCCCCTTCAGGAAGAAATAAAAATTACTCTTTCACTCATCTTTTCCTTTCTTTGAATGTCACTTAGTTTGTGATTGTGAAGGTGTTTTTTCAGTGTTTATATGTTTACACTGGTGAGGGCTATTTTCCTTTTGGTGGGGTTTTATCAGTTAATATAGGTTTAAACCTAAAACCAGATAGCCTACTTATAAGTAAATTAAATATGCCAATTGTGGATAAGCCAATGTTACCATGTTTTAAGCAGAGAGCACATGCACTTTTGCACTGGTTAGCAGTGATAAAGTGCCCAGAGTCCTAAAGCCAGCAAAACAGGAGGTCTGAGGCATGAAGTCAGGGGAAATCACGCAAAGGATGCCAGGTCCAACACTGGTGATGAAAAATAACCCTAGTCCCCAAAAATGTGTACCGGTGCCCACCTTCTGCAAATGCCTGCACAAATGAGCACTGCCAAAAGGTCACAAATCACCGCTGTACAGCCAGCTCCAAAATTCCAAAGAACCAAACAGGATTGACCTATTTCACATCCTCTATATCCTTTGTAACAAACATATTGGAAAAGCCCTACCTCTCTTGCACTGGCTCTAAAATAGTAGTACTGGTCAGAAAGAGTGTTATTGTGCGCCATAATCAGTGATGGAAAAGAGGGGACCCAGACAGGTTCTCGATCTGGACACTACTAGTCAGCATAATCCGGTCTAGCCCAAGTGAAATGTACAGACTGTATCTAGGTGCAGCTTGCCATGTTCAGCGGCACTGCACTTTGTGTGTTTTTAGTGTAGAGCAGCAACTTGCAGCAAGTGAGAGAAGATTATTTTAATCAGGTATGCTAGGCCAAACACAAACGATTCACCCAAAGAGCCATCAGCACTCCTTTTATTGGAGTGTCATCCTGGCTGGAATCCAGTTGTAGCATAACACCTTGATGGCAATGTCATCAAGGTAACAAGGATCCTCAGTCTTTCACTATACAAGTACTTAAAACATCAACTATAATTTGGTGGCAGCTTTTTCACTTTCCAACGTGGCATGTAAGAGATAGGTATGCACTGCTACAATGTCAGATCTATCTGGCTATATGAATAACTAGATTAACAATCATTTATATAGCACTTACCTATGAGTGATTACTACTATCCAAATGAACCCTTTGCAGCAACTTTATAACGAAAGTTTGAGAGCATCACAAGGATCTTCTCAACTAAAGTATTAAACAACTCAGACATCTACATAAAACATAAGTCTAAATCTGTGGCCTGCCTATAACAAGCGGTGCTTTGCAGAAGGCACATTAAACCACATTAAACCACTGTGCTATTTTATGATGAGGCAAACCTGTAACTGGACTGCACATAAATCTGTCAAACAAGTGTATTAACTACTAGAGTTATCTTACTGTTGTTATGCCCTGGAACTTACTGTGTACACACAGATCTCTGCCACATGTGTCTTAACCTAGTAAGATATTTAAAGATGTAGTGACTGGCCAAATAAGCAATCCAAAAAAAATACTATCACATTTGCCCTTGCTGCCAATTTTTGTGGGGCAGAGTTTAAACATTTGAAAAGCTGACTACCAAACTATGCTCTTCATAACTCCTACCCCTCTCTGCTGTCACTCCTTGATCCCCAGTTTAGAGGATCCTGCAATCATTGTTGTCCCATTTCAGCAATGGCCGTAATGGCATACTTGGACTGGGCTGAAAGTATGTTTGTATTTTGTCTTAATGTGCTGTGTTGCATGATGTGTCGAGAGGGTTTTACCCATGGGAGTAGTTTCACTGCAGGTGTTCCCATTCCTTGTTCTAAGCATCAGTAAGAAAGTGCTAGATTATACCAGGACGTTTTCTGGTTTGCAGTCTTTCCCTTCTATTTGATCAAATAACTGCTGCCCTCTCAGATTATATTGCATATAGTCACCAAAGGGACATCTAGTCCATACAGAGTGAGGAGTCACTTGGTTCGCCCATGGCTGCACCAAGTCATTTGCACATATCCTACAATGCTTTTGCTTCCTCTTTGCTTCCCAACTCATGCAGATGATAAATTCTGTTTGTTCCATTTATGCTTTTTCTATTTGGTTCCTCCCATGTGTCTTGCTCTGCTGGTTTTTTATACAGGTAGTGTTGGAAAGTAGGGGGATTGTGAATAGATTCAGATTCCAGCAATTATTTTTGGGCCAGAACTGGAATCTGGCAGACCCAGGGAAATATACTGAATTTGTCCAAGTATCATTTTCCGACACTGGAATATAATTCTGCAGTGCCCGCACATTGTCTGCATTCTGTTTGATGCAGCAACCTTCAGGCAGTAAGGATCTTTCCTAAATTCACTTCCATCCGAGCACTAATAAAGGCCTGATTTAAAAGCCTTCAGCCCTTCTTTTGTTCAAGTATCATCCTGGCTGGGAGCCATCTGAAGCCTAACACCTAGATGCCACTGTAGAGGAAGGAAAAAAAAGTCACATAGCTTATCACTTCATAAGTACTTTAGAAAAACCATTGCTTGGAGGCAGGTTTTTGACTTGGTCATCCCCCCGATGTAAGAGATGTGCATGCGCTGTAAGAATGCAAGATTTATCTGTATGAGTATTTACACTAATAATGATTTAAATGGCACCTACTAATTTATTTTGTATTCAGTTCTTTTTGTAGCACTACGAAACCCAGTGTATGGTGTCAGAGCACTTTACATCACACATAAAGACTCAATCAATCACACAAGTGTGTAAACCAATGTATAGGAAATGGTACTTAAGACAATGAAGGTTATAAGGTGTAGAAATCACATATTGTCCATACTTATAAACATATATGTTAGGAGTGAACGTTCAAGAGAAACACAAAGTTCGGATAAAACACAACGCAGTGATTGAGTTTGTCTGTACTAACAAGACTTTATTAATTCCTAGAGGAGCTCTTCTTTGCAACCTTAGCATAACAACAGATTGCGTAAAAAAACAATAAGGATCTAAACCCATGACTTACAACTTGCATGCAGCTCCCTGATGCCGGTAAATATATCACAATGTTATATTGAAAAGAGTGCAACTTATGAACTGAAAGTAACAACTTGATCTCAGTGTCAAAAGCAGTAGGCAACTTATCTATCTACATCAGTGCTTTAAATGGAAATTTAAAAGAGCACGCACTCACTCTGTCTGCCCCATTTAAAACACTGAACTACATAAAATACAAATCTGAGGTCCACAGGCAGGGCCGGCTTTAGTGCGGTGCGACTGGTGCCACCGCACCGGGTGCTGGCTTCCTGGGGGTGCCGTGTTTGAAAGTTAATTATGCTTTTGAAGCACCTGCTGCAGCGTTTCTTTCCCCCGGCAATTACCAGGCCTCACATAAATGTCAAGATAACTCGTGTGATTCATTATCTTCCTGGAGAGAGATCAGCATTTTGTATAATTGAGGTTTTGACTTAGGTGAAGTTAGTGCAGAGGGTTAATATGCCTGCTGCAAAGAACGTGTGCCAAGTAGATTACAGAGTGCGTATGATGTATACAGATCAGCAGGTTACTGCTTTCAAAAGAGACATCCTTTTGTTACTTGAAATTTATAACTTAAAGTCCTAATATAGAATAGTGAGCTATTACCTTTCATCTTTGAACTGCATACAGACTGCAAAGTATACATTATTAGAACATTGATTAACGTTGCAAAAAGGGTTAATTTGGCTAGAAATCAATTCTTATTATTAAAGAAAACTCCCAACTATGCTGTTTCTTTTTCGACTCTGAGTTTGTGCTTCTCCACATCAAGCACTCTTAAACTATACTGCCTACCAGTATGGATGACATGTGACTCCTACACTTTTAGTCCTTTGGCTTATGTAACATTTCCTATACACTGATTTACACAGGTATTATTCATTGTGTCTGTGTAATGTGTGTGTGATGCAAAGTGCTCGGACACCCTACACTGGTATGAGTGGCGCTATATAACTAATTCAATGCATCTGAGAGAGTGTGGTTATGGAGACTTGGTCACTGTTAAAGGGTGCTAGTGAGAGAATCCGTGGTGGAGGTGGTGATTGGGGGGGCGCCAACAAACATTGTTGCACAGGGCGCCACCAGCACTAAGGCCGGCCCTGTCCACAGGTCTCATGATATGCTTTGCAGCAGGCACATTAACTGTTACTTTATGAGTAAATAAATGTGTTTTGACAAAATACAGAACTCTCACAGAGCTGTATTATCCATCAGAGTTATCTCACCGCGGTTATAAATTATAATAGCGGTAAGATAGCTCTGGTGGATAATGTAGCTCTGGATAAATACAGACAGAAATGTTTTTTTTTTAAACATAACATAAAACCAGGAGCCCAAATGTATCATACCACTAAAATTGCTGAGCACACAGATCTCTACAGTAGGTGTCTTTGTTGTAAGATTTCAACAGGCCCGAGCACAGAATCGCCATTTTAGTTACACGTTTAAACTTGACATCTTTTCTAAACAGTGACTTTCTACATGCTTTGCACATACATGATAGCATACTTTAAAATGGTTCTGCAGGCAATACATTTCTTAGTAGGCACATTATCAAGTTGTCTAGTACACTCCGTCCAAGGCAAGGAACATTGAGAACGACGCCCTTGTTTTGGACAGCTCTGAGTCGAGAAGACAAATAATCACATCAGTGTTGCACCTCTGACACCGTGTGATTGCAACAATGATTTTATTATACAAGCCACCTCTGAGCTATATGCGCCAGAGGAGCTCTTCTGAGAATTATACTGGACGCTGTGTCTCAGATGCAGCCCTGCTGATTCCAATCTCTATCCTGCAAAGGCCGGCACCCTCTTTTACACCAGACTGGATTTCTGATACATCATACACAGGAATGGGGAGTTTGGTTGTCCCAAGAGATATGGCAGAGGATACTCTTACTATGCTCTCGATAGTGTAGGTATTGTTAGGTAGGAGTATCAATATATGAATTAACACATAATCATATAATCACATGAACTATTTCTCTTTTTCACCTTCTTATAATGCTGGTAACAATACTTTGTTTCCTCCTACTAATATTTGCAGCTCATGTTTTTTTACACAAGAATAAATTGCTTCAATAAATGTTTGAAAAGCCAATTCATACATTTTCTGTGTTTCCCTCTGGGCATGCCTGACTAACAATGAAAAGATAGATCTGTTTCCACAATTTCCATGTGGAATGAGAGTGCTAATGTTTTGAGATTGCAGATACCATCTCGTACCCTGTTATGATTAGGGGGTCTGGATAGGACTCTATGAGCAAGCTAGGAAGTAGGTCAACATACTCTTATGATATGGATGGACTCAGTTCCCATATTCTGACAGTTATGTTGTCTTGATACACTGTCATAGGAACCATATGACATGGTGCCACCAATATTCTAGGTCAGGTACTATTTAATGGGTCTCCCAAGTAGCTCTTATGTGTGCCAAGAGCCCCTAGTCACCTTATACAGAGACGTCTGTGGTGGTAGGGATTATTTCTCCTCAGCTAAATAGGAAACCCCTATTTTTGTCTGGAGGTTGTTTAAGCTTGAACCTTAAAAAGGATCACCCCACTATAGCTTTTCCCTTCTGTAAATTCCATTCATTAAATATGGTGCAAGTACCAGTGGTCATTCTGCTCAATTGCAGACATGCACTAACACAAATGTTACAACAGCAAGAGCTCCCTCTTACATGGGAGATGTTGCCTTCGTGGTTGGGGCCCTCAAAGTGTACTAAACAGAGTTATTCTATTCATGGGCCACTTATCCTGTGGCAATACATGCACATTTAACACATGCACTGAAGCTGTAACACCAGGCCAATACAGAGCCTATGAAGATTTAGAAATACCATTAACATTTCAGGAACATATAAATTGGTTCCAAGGTGCCCTACAACATGTACTACACAATGTAAGACTGGGCCCTCTTAGTAATGAGGGAGCAACCTGACTAGCCCTAACCAGCTACACACCTACTCAACATTAGGACCATTAACATCTGCAGAGCTCCTTGCTATATACTCCGGTCTTCTCAGGCTATGCAGATTTCTAACATAGTTTGTTATGTGAACAATAAAAGCAACCCCAGCGAGGGTTGTTCAAGCTGTGCATATATAGCAGGGCCAGTAATTAGTCCAGTGACTATTAACACATTTGTGGTGAAGGCTCCCACCAGTTGGGCAGAAATTCAGTTCTGGATTGCAAAGTAAACAAACCAGCTTCAAGCAGTATTTCCGGATACAGGACCCCAAGATAAACATAGAATTCTCACAATGTGCCTATCACTTAGGATGGTTCCCCTGGTAGATGATGTGCCACCTGGGGCACAGGTTTTGCTGCAATAAATACCATAACACATAGTACACAATCTATCGCTGTTTTGCCTGAAGTGCTGAAACAGATTTAGAATGAATATGGGGCTGCCCATCCTGGACTTGGTGATCTATGCCACAGTCTTCTCAATTATGTTAAGTAACTTTAAAGGGGAAGCAGCAGCTTTGTCAGTAAGCCAGTGCCTCGCGTAGGTTACGTTAGCGGTCCAAGAGCACGAATTATCAAACAGTATTGCTAAAACTTATACATTTATAGGTCGCGATAATTTCGGAGCCAGACCTAACAAACCACAGCTTAACAGTAATTCCGATAAGAATCCCTTGAAACAGGCACCTTTGTCTTCTAAAAAATGCCGGGATAAACATAAAAACAAAGAACAAACAAAAACACTGGGTGGATCTCCCCAACCGAAGTCTACTGAAAAGTGCTACAACTTGCATATTCGTGATACACTTAAACAGCCTGATAGGTATCAGTATCCTGATCACGTCCTTCTCGTTCCTTTCAGGACTCAAACGAGAAACGCTCAGAGAGAGGAGGTCAATCAGAGGGCAGACCAGAGGAGTTTGTGAAACCAAGAGAGTACTCACAACACTCAGCTGACATCATCATAAAAAAGAAGAGAAACTTCCATAGCAAAAACATCAATTCTAAAAAGAAGAAAGTGACAGGTATTTCTGTTAAATTTGCCACATGTATTGGGGACACTTCTTTAGAACAAGGAGTCAGCACTGACACTGCTCTACAGTGTGGCAGAGGTCACAATAGTTTGCCAGACTCTACAAGAGTTTCTGGTGGCAAGAGCAACTAAAGATTTTATTCAGGTCGAAACACCAGATCAGCGGGTTAGCTCTCCAGACATATTGTTTTATTTGGACATTCAAATTGAGGGTGATGTACCTCATACCACTAAAGTAATTTTTTGTGAAAATGTAACACTTACCTATGACATTCTTTTGACTAAAAGGGATTGGCCATCTGAGTTTGTTCAGAAAGTCCCACAAGGGAAAGATATAATTAAATCCACTTTTTCCATCCTCATTCCTGAAGCTGTAAAACAAGTGTATGCCATGGAGTGAGCTCATGCACAAGCCCCGACATTGTACTGCAATTAAATAGGCTGGGATAAAGACTCACCTTATCATATTATACCTATAAAGTCCTGGTCTATCCTCTGCCTGAGTAACATCAATTATATATGAAATTGACTCACAATCATTGTCCTATGTCAATGACATGTACCTCATGGATGATAATTTAAACACACATCCAGCCAAAGTAGATCACATAGTCATGGGATTAGCTAGACAAGGCTACAAATTCAGCTTCCAAAAGCAAAAATTACTTGTCGCAGTGTCCTATTCTTGGGATACAAGTTGTCAAATGAAGAAAAAAAGCTTAGCTCCACATTTCTTACAGAAATGTGCACTCTTACAACCACCAAATACAATTAAAAAGCTACAATCACTTTTGGGCCTTCTCAACGTTGGTAGAACGTACATACCAGATTATGCACAATGGGTAAAAGGATTTGTTGATTTAATATGCCCAGACTTCTCAAGCACACATTGGACACCAGAACATACACAAATTCTGAGAACACTGCAAACAGACTTGCTTGCATCCAGACACTTACACACGCGTCATCACCACTGTTAGAATCCCCGGATCCCTGGTTGGCTGAGGTAGGTACCTTAGGCCAAACAGGGACCCACGAGCCCCAATGTTAGGGTCTCTAGAGATAGCCCCCGCTCCACCCCCTTGGTAGCTTGGCACAAGTAGCCAGGCTTATCTTCAGGGCCAATGTGTAAAGTATTTGCAATTACGCTCACAGCAACCCAATGATGACACCACAAATAGACTCCACACGAGTTTCATAGAAAAACAAGTATATGTGTAGATATACGATGCGACCACACAATATTAAACCAACACATGCGTCGTGGTAATGCTCCCCCTGGCCTATTATTATTGAGCTAAACTAAACAATCCTATGTAATCCTAATGTCGTAATATGCAGTTCGTTATGCAACAATCAGGTAGAATAATGCAGATCGTAATACGGCTATCTTGCGATTTGTACTGTCACTGTAATGCAGTGCGTAATGCAACAACGTTGTAAACTGTTATGCCCCCGTAATGCAATGCGTACGGTCCCCTTCAGATACTCTGTTAGGAGAAAGTAATGCAACCTGTAATACAGATATCAGGCAGTTTGTTATGCAAAACTAATGCAATGCGGAACACATGTATCAGGCAGTTCGGTATGCAACACTAATGCAATGTGTAATATGACAATCCAGCAGTTCGTGATGCAGGACTAAGACAAGGCGTAACAGATCTATCAGGCAGCTCGTTATGCAAACCTAGTGCAATGCGTAACACACCTATTAGGCAGTTCCTTATACAAAACTAATGCAATGGGCAATACGACAAACAGGCAGTTCATTGCGCAAAAATAAGGCAATGCTTCATACAATCATTAGATACTCCGTTATGCAGGAATAATGCAATACGTAATTTACTCCAGCATCGTTCACGGTGCCTCCGGTGGTCTCTCCGCCACTTGTGCTGGCTTGCGGTTAGTCTCCTGCCACAGTTGCCCCCCCACACGGGTAAGATATAACACAGTAAATGCAGCTTCGCACTCCAGCCCCGGTGCTGCCACTCCCTTGGCACTCGGGCTCACGCTGCAGGACGGAGAAAGAGGCTGAGAGCGTCTCCCTCCGAGCCCGAGCCCCGCCCCAGGAGTCGACACACGTTACCTGGGGGCGCAAACCCACTCTCCTCTGCTCGTCCAGCGACTTGGGCCTCCGATGCAATCTCTCTGAATTTCCGGGCAATGGGAAGATCCCAGACTGCGCACTACACCCGCACTCAGAGCCAATGGGACTCACTGGACTCCGGGTGCACGATAACCAGAAAACTCCTCACAAGGGTCTCAGGCTGCACACGACACACACATGCAGCGTCGCTGAGACACACTTGATCTTCTGGTGCCCAAGATCACAGGGCACAGCTTGCGCAGGTCTCAGGCTGGAGAAAGCACGCTCACTCCACGATGCTGAGACACACTTTATCTTCTGGTGCCCAAGATCACAGGGCACAACTTGCGCAGGTCTCCGGCGGTAGAAAGCACACGCATTCCACGTCGTGGAGACACACTTTATCTTCTGGTGCCCCCAATCACAGGGCACCTCTGGCAAGAGTCTCAGGCTGCAAACAGCACATGCACACAGCATCGCTGAGACACACTTGCCCTTCTAGTGTGCACGATCAGGGGCCAATCCATGCGAAAGTCTCAGGCTGCACCATGCACACGCACACTGCATCGCTGAGACTTACTTGGCTTCTCGGTGCACACGTTCACAGGACGATCCTCCCAAGAGACTCAGGCTGCACCAAGCACACGCACACTGCATCGCTGAGTCTCGTTTGGAACTCCAGGTGCCCAAGATCACAGGCCACAACTTACGAAGGTCTCAGGCTAGACAGAGCACACTCACACAGCATCTCTGAGAGTCTTCTTTAGAAACTTTTGTTTTCCTGTGTTTCCGAACAGGGAGCCAGCTCACCACGGGCCCTTGGGGATCAGTTACTTCAGGACACAGCATAGCAAAGCCCTTTCAATCAGGGGGACACAGCACACAGAAAAGTCCCTACAGCCTTTCCTTAGTTAAAACAGCAAACTGCAGACCAGCCCCCAGACATACAGCAAGGGACCGTCCTTCCCTTCAGTCCATTCAGTTGTTTCTTCCTTGGCAAAGGTTCCTCTTGAACCACGAAGTAGCTCCAGTCTTGTCCAATCGTGACCAAGCCATTATCCAAAGTTCAGGGGCATCAGCTTGCATAGTTATACCCCTCAATGGCTTTGAAGTCTTTGTGTTACAGGGGGCACTGACCCCTGCTCAAACCAGTTCTGGGTGGCTCCCTACTAGTGACACCTTCTTCCTTTGATTAGTGGGGGTCTGGATTCTCAATCACTTAGCAGGAGATGGGACAATTGTTTTATAGCACCAGCCCAGGCCTCTTCACCTCTAGGGCTACTCCTCCCCCTACATTCCAGATGCAGGTCAGCCTGTGCTGTCTCACCTCCTACCCTGGGTCAAGACTAAGGCTGGGCGTAGTGGGCGTAGTGAGGCAACGTGAAGCATTGCGGAATGGGGGCAAATCTACGCCCACCCGCACACTTCGCGTAGCCCCACTACGCGCCGCCCACCTCCCTCCCGCCCTCATTTTACAATTACTTAGAACATTACATATAAAAAAAATTACATACCTGAGCTGCCGCGTCCCGGGGCTCCATCTTGCTGCTTCCTGGCTAGCTTCTTCCTCACGAATGCGCATGCGCGGGCGCCAGTGCATGCGCATTCGTGAGGAAGAAGCTAGCCAGGAAGTAGCAAGATGGAGCCCCGGGACACGGCGGGACGCGGCAGCTCAGGTAAGTAATTTTCTTTATATGTAATGTTTTAAGTAATTGTAAAATGAGGGCGGGAGGGAGGCGGGTGGCGGGCAACTCTGCTCCGCTGCGGCGTGTGCGTAGTCTGCCCCTGCTACGCCTACTTTGCGAAGCGCGAAGTGGGCAGTACTACGCACACTCCGCGGGCGGAGCGGAGCACTGCGCCCACCCTTAGTCAAGACATTTCCCAGATCCTATCGCTTTCATTTCCAGCCAGTCAATCCACAACCAGGCAGAGACACACAGAAATATTTAAAGCACAAAAACCCAGCCACTTCTGAAAGAGTGGCTTACAAACACATAATGCAAAAACCATCTTCATAAAAAGATGTGGTATTGCAGGGTGAGTTCGGGCATACTAAACTTCACCTTTCCATCTTAAGCCTTTGGGAAGATAGGCTGGAAAACATATTACACAGCCTTCCCATTCTATTCTAATGGGCAAGATGACCTTTCAACAGTGAAGACGAAATGGAGATTATTTCACTGCCAGGACATGGTACACATCTTGATACATGTCCCACCTTTCCCATGCACTGCGCCCTGTCCAGGGGGTACCCTAGACCTAACATGGGGTGCCTGATGTGTATGGGAAGTGAAGGGCAGGGTCTGGTAAGTGTGTGCACTTACCAGAACAACATGGCTGTTTAGGAAACTGCGTGCAGACCCTGCAATGGCAGGCCTGAGTTCCCTTTTCAAGGCTACTGGAGTGGGTGGCACAATAAGTGCTGCAGGCCCACAAGTAGCATTTGCATTACTAGCTCTGGCACACATAGTGCATTTTACTAGGGACTTCACTAGTAATACAACATATCAATCATGGACAACCAATTGCCATTACACTGTACACAGGGAGCACTTGCACTTTGCCACTGTTTAGCAGTGGCAAAGTGTCCAAAGCATCTAAGTTGGCAAAACATGTCAGAAAATAGGTCTAGGGGAAAAGCAAAACGTTTAAGGAACTTTAGCCAAACAGGGCCAAGTCCCACAATCACAAATTTGGTAATCCACATAATTGTGGGAGCTACTGGCTACACGTCACGTTCATCAAAGGAGATACTGTACTGATTACATATAAATCGCATTTATATTTAAATAGGGAAATGCGTTTTGCACCTACAGAGAAAATACAGTCTGCAGTTCAGACAGCAGTTATAAAGGAAAGATTGTTGGCTCAGGGGAAATGCATAATTGTGATTACTTTTATTCCAGCCTAGAGGCTGACACAAATGCTAGTGTTCCTAGCACAAAAGCCTTACATCCTAGATGGATACAGTGGACATCCCCCTTAACAGCTACTGATGTAGACCATGTCTTTGACCCTACACTTCAAACACAAGAATTCCTCCAAGATGAACAAGAATACCCTGTGCCCAGTTTTGCCTCTTGATCAGTATGACTTCAATGTCTGTACTGATAGTTCAGCCCAGTCCGCTGATGAAACTAAACAACAACCCTCTGCCACTTGCTCAGCAGTGTGTGGAGTCATGAGGAACAGAGAAGTCCACCCTCTAGAACCTTTACACAATCTCTAGGGGATTGTACTGCCTAGCTTGCAAACTGAATGCTCTAATTCTGGCACTCAAAAATACAGATCCTGAATGTTCCACACTCATAGTGTATGATTTGTATTATTGTGTCCAGTCTTGTAATGAGCATCTACACTGCTGGTGCTTGAATGGATTTAGAAACTCAAAAGGGAATACTATCAAGCATAAATTGTGATGGGGAAAGGTCACCAATGTGTAGGAATACATGTTTTAGGAATTAAGTGGGTAATGAAGGAGCAAAATCAACAGTCCAGACTGCTGTGGTAGCTGCAATTACATGTTCTCATACGAGAGTGGATGGAGGCAATATCGTAGCTGTCAATGCTTCACACACTGGCACACCATTACCTAAAATATTTCCAGCAAAATACTCCTACCCACTGACTGCCCAGAACCTACCTTTTGCATGTATTACAGGAGTGGGGAATCAACTTATACCAAATTCAGACCGTAGGCTAGAAATAATCATACCTGCTCTTAAGGGGTTAGCATCTTCCCATGCTGGTGTGGTGGCTACAGTTTTACTAATACAGCAACGCTATTGGTGGCATGGTCTATGCAAACAGACAAAACAATATATCCTCAGCTGTGACATTTATCAACAAATTAAAAGTTCCACAGCAGCTCGCCCACTGCCGACACCTCTCTTAGTTAAAAGCAAACCATTGGCTTGTGTTTAATTTGACCACTGCAGACCTCCAAACTCAGATGGTTCATTTAAATTAATTCTTTCGGCAGTGGATTCATGTTCGAGATTTTTATGTGTGTGGCCACAACTATCACTTGATGCTCGAACTGTTATAAAAGATCTGCAAATCTTTATCATGGCATATGCCGTAGCTGCATTCCACTCGGACCAGGGGCCAGCGTTTGCCACTAGGGCTTACCAGGATACCAATTTGCACCCTGGGTGTGGCTGTGCATTATTCCTCTCCCCATCATTCAAAGGGAAATTCAGTAGTAGAGAGGAAAAACTGTGACTTAATGTAGTCTTTAATAGGTAGGCTATTAGATTCAAGTAATTGTTGGATTTATCACTTGTATAGAGACAAGTGAGCTTTAAATAATCTGCCTAGAAGATCCTTAGGCGGCTGGTTCCCTATGAAGTTCTGTTCTGCATGCAGATGTACGTTCTAGACCTTGATAATCCCGGCGCAGTGGCGGCAGATATGCCTTTTGACATCAATGAACATTTCAGGGTCTTACAGGAGCTACAACAATTCTGGATGAGCAGCTCTCCAATGAAATTACTGAAAATTCTGCCACTGAAGAAGTGACGGTGTAACCAGCAACTCCTGTCTGGATTCCAAAGATTGGGGATCTAGTTCAAAAAAAGATTGCGAATAAAAAGGAGTTTGACCCATCATTCATAGAACCGGTACCATTCCTTGGCATTTTGTGTACCAGAACTGTGATTTTGCCACCGCGTGCTGATTGTAAATAGAAACAGTTTGTGTCTATTGAGTTAATCCAATCACACCATGTAGCCATTCCTACACAGTAGGCCACAAGGGTTCCTGGGTAGTTACCGGTCTCCTCTCAATCCCATCCAGTTTTTCCCACTTCCCGGCTGGGGACGTCATATACTGAAGTTTTGCTACTTACTGTTACTACTGCTAACACCGTAAACACCCCTTATGTGAATTCACAGTCTTTGACTGCTACTCCTAGCAACAAAGTTGTTTATTATTAACCACTATTAAAGGTACCAACCAGGTCCAATTTGCCCTGTGAGGTCCCTGTTTTTGCATAGACTGATCGTAACTGATTTTGACCATGATATAACACACATACATCATTCAGAACAACATCAATAACAGAAGAAACAATATTATCCAATGTACAAATGTGTGAAGAAAGTGTATTAATGCTATTGTCGACCACGGCAAGGACGTTTTCTAAATTTGCTTGATCAATTTGGCGCAGACGAAGCGCTGCCTCAATCTGTGAAAGTTTTCAAACTTCATTCTAAGCTGCTTATATAAACCTCTTAGATCTAGAAATCCTAGGTCTCAAGATAAAATCAGCCAAATTAATGTCACTCGACAAGAGAGTGAGGTGTTGTTTCACTGATAATAAGGTGGAATGTTCCAAACATTGTTGGCATAATTTACTCACCGAGTATGTGGTAACCGAATGTGAATGTGGATAACGAGGATCCAGTCTATTCTGTGTGAAACCAGGTGTTACATTATAAAAACATAGTTGACATGCATTTGAATTCATTTGCCACAATTTCAGAGACATTAAAAGTGTCATTTCGAAACAAAGCCTGCAAAGCATCAATAGTATAATTTGTTTGCGCATGTCAGTTGTCATATTCCACTAATGACCGAATGGATGGGCTATTCACATTTTTTACAGTTGCCAAGCCAAAGCAAGTGGTTTGGTGCACTGTATCATTTAAAAATAAAATTTGAGTCGGGATTAGGCAGGCACGATGCAAAGCCTCAATTCCCTGAACCTGATTATTCCCTGAACCTGATTTTAAATTAATGATTTCTTTCCAGTGATCATAACCCTGTGTGGCCAATATAGTCCTAAAAGAGTTGGAGTAAATCAATTTAGTGTGGGTCACGATAAATTTGGATTGAGATGATAGGTGCAAATTTAAAAAGTAGGATTCCGGATTAGACATGTCATAATCTGTAAAATATGTGAATTCATCTCTAAGAGGTTTAGAATTCCCCTGTACGGGAGTAGGACAATGATCCCATTGTATGTAATTAAAAACAGGTCTTAACATATTAGTTTTATGCAATAAATGATGCCCATAGTGTTGGTAACAGAATAAAACAGCATAATTGACAGAATTTAAATACAAATCATCAGCATCAAAAGCAGCATAATACTTTAAGTCAGAAAACAATAAATGTACTGCTTGCACATCCCAATCATCAGAATGTATATTCTGTGTTACCACATCTCCTAATGAGACGCAAAACACGTATGGCACCCTGAGCACCTCCGTCGGGCCATGAATTTCGAAAGCTACTTTATCCCAAACGATGCCATCTACAACTGGGAAAGCTGAAATGTTCACAAGAGTCCGATCACGTTTCATGATATGGGACGATGTGTGTGGGGCCAGAAATCCATTGACCGAATTCACAGCAGAGTGTTCTGGCACATAATGACCATTGATGAGTAAAAAGAATACTGTTACAAATCCAATTGACATGAAGAGGAAAATCAGGATAAGCACCAACCAGATGTAGGTCCATGGGGGGACCTATTAAGTCTTTTTGAACCAAGAGATGAAAACACTTACCTTAGTCGGTGGACTTGCCAAACTGGAAGACGAGGAGGATGAGTCATAAGAGAAGCTGGCATGGTCCCCAAAATAACTGCTTGCACCCATCGGAACTAGAGGTGGGTGGGATGTCTCAGCGTGATGTTGTCGAGGACTGATTGGCGCTTCCCTGTGGGACACATCTGTGGGATACGTATACTCGACATCTGCGGTGGAAGAAGATGAAGGCAGAACAGGCAAAAGGTCAATAGCAGTTTGCATCTCACCCTCACCGGTATTAGCTTTAGTCGTAGAGGTTGAGGGTACCGGATTCAAAGAAATAATGTGTAAGAAACTGCAGGCATTACAATATTCAGATTCGGCCAGAGAGTGTTACTTGACATTGTCCACTGGGATGTATCTGTTGGCTTTGCGACCAGGTAAAGGTGGTAAAATGACTGTACGAGTACCCTTCAATCCAAGTACTGGAACTGGTGCACGATAAGAGGGACAAAATTATTTTTTGTTCTCTAGCTTTTCTCGTACCAGATCTCCAATCTTAGGAAGCCAGCTGGCAACCGGAATTAGCAGTGCAGCATCATTGGAAGAGGGTAAATATTCAGTTGTGTAGCTGTCACAGGTCTTTCATAGATCCTGTAACACAGTAGAATGTTTATGTACGTCAAAGGTTGCGGCCGCCGCCACAACGTCGAGACCATCAAGGTCTGTCACAAACAGTTTAATGCCAAAGAGCATTTCATATGGGGTCCGCCCACCCAAAGATCTTCTAAGGAGATTATTGGGTGCACGTTGAACACCATACAAATGGGCCAGCCCAGTTCCTGCCCGTATCTAAGACCCCAGCTGTCATAGATTGCTTAAAGTCACGGTTCATTCGTTCCACAAATGAATTGCCCTCAGGCCTGTATGGAGATGAAAACTGCTCCAGCACCCCCATTGACTTTATCGCGTCCTTGTACGCTTTAGAGGCGAACGCTGGACCTTGGTCTGAATGGAAGGTGCCACAGGCAAACATCCAGACGAAAACATGCAAATCCCTGATGACATTTCGAGCATCAGCACTGCGTTGTGGCCAAACCCAAAGGAATCTAGTGCACAAATCCACTGCAAAAAATATATATTAATACGCAGTATCAGAAGAGAATGGACCGCAGTAGTCAAGATATACACAGCCAAATGGTTGATTAGAAATACATAGTTGTGTTTGAGGTGGGTGTGTGAACGTAGATGGTTTAATTTGTTGACAAATGTCACAAGAAAGTACATAATTACGGGTTTGTTTATATAAACAACACCACCAATAACGTTGCTGTAAAATGGAGACTGTCGCAGACACTCTGGCATGTGCAGAATCCATTCCCTTGTGTGCGGCTTTGATCAAAGCATGTCTGCAGTCCATGTTGCCAATCAGCCAATCCCCAACAGATGGAATCTTAGCATAAGGAACTTGTTTGTGAGATATATGATAAGGGTATTTTGAAGGGAAACCCTTAGGATAAGCAGTTACCTCCCTTGTAGCAGCCACAACTGCCAACATATAATTATCTATTTTAGTCATGGACCTTGTAACTGCTGCTACGGAACCCGTGGCTACTGCAGATTTGGCTGCTTCATCAGCTAAAGAATTACCAAGAGCATGTGCTCCCACACGCTGATGACCAAGATTATGTATAACTTGTGTGAGGGGCAGACGTTGTTTAAGGTTGAACTCAAACCCAGAGCATTTTATGTTTAATTGTGCTGCCTTTAGAGTTTTGAGACCAAAAGAATAAGTTGTCATTAAAATATTGAACACAGTAATAAGAATTGCATACAATGAGAGTATTCACATTAGGGCCGGCAAACTCAAGGGCTAGAACAAGGGCACACAGCTCCTCCAATTGTGCTGTACAGTACCCAAGTGCCTGAGTATGCACTTTGGAAGACTTAAATACTCCATGGACAATCGAACCAGCCACAATTGCGCAAGCCGCCGAATAAACATGTTTAGAGCCGGTGGCCGGTTGAGCCGAGCCATCGGTATAGATGATACATTTGTACTCATCTAAAGTAAGCAACGACAGCGATGGAGAATGAACGTGTTCATACTGTAAAAACTCCTGTGTCTGAAGTGCAGGGTCAAAGATAAACGTGACATCAGATGATGTCAAAGAAGTAGCCCATTGTATCCAACGGGGATGTAGTGCCTTAGAGTTGGGTACACTTGCCTTAGTCATGGCCTCCCAAGCAGGGAAATGCATGACCAGAAGAATGCATTTCCCCTGAGCCAGCGAGCATCTTCAGAATTGACATTTGGACAGCTGTAAAAAAAAATTAAACATTTGAAAAACGCATTTCAGCTGCTGTGTACAAATGTGGTTTATATGCAATAGGTACTGTGTCCCCCTCATTGAATGTCAAGTAAGTGAAACCCACCTTCACTGGCACTATACGTATCACCAGGTTTGTGGTGTTATCACGCGTCAGCAAGTAGCTAGTTGCAAGCATGTCAGATTGCAAAGATTGTAGGATATTGGTATGTTCCGGAAGCCAGCTGGCAAAAGAATATGTTGGTTGTATCAGCGCATAAAGCGGATTGAAAAGCAGGGCATAATCAGGAATATATGTCCTCCTGAAATTCAAAAATCTCAGCAAAGACTGAAGTTTCTTTAGCGTAGAGGGAGGTTGCAATTGTGCACATTTCTCCAGGAAGTGGGGGGCTAACCCCTTACCTTCATTATTGAGCTCATAGCCCAAAAAGAGTACTGCCAAATGAGCGATGTATGATTTTGCAAAATTGAATTTATATCCATAGTAGGCAAACGATAAAATGATGCTGTTGACTCGGACAAGATGCGGCATAAGTTCGTCGTCCGTCAGATAAATGTCATCAACGTACGAGAACTCATCTGGATCTATGTCATGCAACAAAGACACAACACGTGCAGCAAATTCCCCGGGGACGTTTTTATACCCCACAGGCAAACGCGTAATTTTTTTCTGATTTTTTACGGCGGTAAATGCTGTCAAGTCACTGCTCTAAGGAGCCAGATTATGACTGTAGAAACCCTTGGAAATGTCCAGCGTAGTTTTGTATTTTTTGCGAATAAAGTAGTTCACCAGCGCAGACCTGTGTGTGTTTTGTACTGCAAAAGTGCGACAAGGACTATTCAAATTTCGGTAATCCAAAACAATGCGATATGAACCGTCAGGTTTTGATACCGGAAAAAGAGGATTATTCATCGGTGATATACAGGATTCAATCACAACTTGATACTCCAAATGTGTTAGAAAGTCACAAACGTGAGCCTTAGCTTCACATTTGATTGGATATTGTGGTTGCGGCATAGACCGTAAAGGTAACTCATGTGCCGGTAAATCAATATCCCAGCCAACTTGATTACGGTGCAATGCTGGGGCTAATGCCAAAGCCCACTCAGCTGTATAAGCCTTTGCATGTTCCTCAGGGACGTAAAGCGAAAAACTCAGAAGGATCACATCCTCCCCTCTAGAAGCGGCTAGCACAAAGGGTAGAGGCAAATCTGCCTCCGCCAACAAAATGTCATATGAGGAGGTCAGATTTTCCAGGCAAACCGCTCTGATTGGATGCTGTATATCACCTTCAATTTAGAAGACAATATCATAGCGCCTATCCGGTGTTGCAACCCGGGTATCTGCAGTTTCTACTGTAATTAATGTATCAGTTGCTGTCACCTCCAGACAAGGACGGAGTGCCTCCCGCACTATGGTAACCTCCGCTGCGCTGTCTAGTAGAGTCACTGCTCAAGTCCAATTTAGAAGTTGTGTTCTCACCGTCTGAGGCATATTTCACTGTTAAAGTGGCAACTCTCTTCTTCTGATACAGGGGTCTAAAACGAGGCAGATCCTCTTGTTTGGCTTTAATGTCAAACTGTCGAGGTTGCTCCTATCCATGTTGTGTGGCCGAGCCTTTGCCACGATCCTGGAAATCCCCACCACCGACTTGAGCGTCCAATGTGTCCTGTAAAGAACAAGGAGAGCGTTGATCAGATCTTGAAACCTATCAGGAGTCTTAATTTTTACGCGGTCGCGCAAGTCATAAGTACGCTCAGAAGACTGAACCAGCATGCAAACCTTGCTTCTGCTGTTACTGCCTCTGTTTCTTTTAGGAAAAAACAGGCACCCGTCTTTATCAGGCTGGGCTCTTTGTTACGTTTGAAATTGCGTCTGCGTTTGGGTAAAAGGCTTAACTCCCAGACTATTGCGGCCCATGGTTTTATATGCCTTTGCAATAATCTTCGGTAATTCGCGCAGCTTTTCTGCGTCTGCCACAGCCTCCAAGTGGTTAGCCACTTGTAAGCTTACAGCCTCACCCTTAACATTAGCAAGGATCATATCAGCAACTACGTCGAACACCCCCACCAGTCTCATTCCCAATTCCAGAGCCGCTTCGGCTCTGTGCTAATCCTGAACACGTTTTATCACGGAAGGGAGTACGGTCATGGAAGGGGTGCCGAAACACATCGAATATACCGCTGCAAAGACTTTACCCCACGTGTTACAATCATCTAATTCGGTAACTAAGTCTTCAGGCAAACTTATGGTCAAGATCCTGTGTTTCTCCACAGGAGTGATATTCAGAAAATCAGTCTCGATTTGTCCAAAATTTCATCAAGCCAACAAGGGAATTAATCCTTATTCTGTGGACGCTTGCCCATCACTGAAGTAACCATAAGAGGTCTGATGGTTACACCACCAGGTCCAGCTGGTTGCGCAGCAACGCCAGGTGGACCCACCTGAAAGTTGCGTGACATGAACTGTATAACAGCCTTATGCACACGTATCAAGGAAGTATGTAACACATGGAGTTCTGCAATCGTTGCAGTTGAGAGATGTGTGTGGGGTGGGGTATAACCAAACAAAACAGGCCACGTAGCCCCAGCGATCGATAAAGGGCCACAACGGACCGGCATTATTGGGTGAGGAAGGGTGCCATTAAACCATATTTGGTGCTGCCAAGCTGTGAGCTGAACCTCAAGATTTCTACATGGTCTATATTCCCGCAGAGTCGCGGTGGTAGTATACTCGTGAAACAAATTGTCTGTTCCATCGACTGCCGGTAAGGTGACTTAAGAATAAAATACCTTAAAGCGGAAAGCTGGATCCGCCTCTGCAACAAGGAAAGCTCAACACGTGCATCAGGTACTCCTTATTGATTTAAATAAGCCCTGAGCGGTGCGCGGTTAGGAGCTGTTATGGAAACTGTCATAATGAATAAAAGAGAATAACAACCTATATGTGACTGCACAACAAAGGGTTAAAAGAAAACCAAAGACCTTTTAAAATTCAAGCTTGAAAAACCTATAATATATCACCATATAGCAGGTGACACCGTCACAGCTGTCTCCGGAAACAGAAGTGAGGGGTTTGTGGACAAGCACGAGCACTACTCAAGAGTCTCGCAGATAAGAACCAGACCAAACGTTGGCAGCGCCATGTTGCGGGGATTCTGCACCTACACAGAACTATGCTCAGGAATACAGGACCTCGGTGTATAGGAGTGTACCAACCTATCACCTTAGTACCCAAAATCCCAAAACCAACTAGCTATAGTGTCTCATTCGTTCTCCTCCAAAATCATGAAGCTACAATGATTAGACAACCCAGAACACAACACTCCTGACTCTCTCAGGAATCGCAGTAGCAAGACATACCCTTTCTCTCGCTCACTTGTACTTGTCCATAGTAAGAATTGGCAGAGTCACTGTAATAGTTTAAAATATTTATTTTAACTATTGTGCTCTATTATGCAGTATAGGAGCCACTACCAGCAGCAAAATGCATAAACTCAGAACAATTAGCATTGTTACAATTCCATAGAATATAATGGGGGATGTCATTAAATACAGACAGTGGAAAAAGGACTATAAGGCCTAACCACCCTCCCCTTGACTGGAAAAAGTTTATTATATAAAAGAAGATCTCTGGGCTTTGTCAGCAGACCCCATACCTGAAAGTCTAGATGGAAGGTTTACATCAAAGGAACAGCATAGCTCTTCTCCATGGAAAGGGCTCTCTCCAAGTGTGTTTTAAAACAACATTCATCCCCGTAATATCAAAGCACAAGTCTCCAGCAGTGCAGCTTTGTTTAGCATGTTTCGTCTAGGTGCTAGGGACAGACCAGCACAGAATAACAGGGGGCCTGTTTATCGACCTTGCACATAGTGTTCAGACTAAACTCCAGGAACTTAGCAGAAAATGTGAAAAGCAGAAAGTTCTCATGTAAAAGGCATAAACAGAGTCTTGCAAAATAAAGAGCATGTACTAACGTGTGCATAAGCAGTATCATGGCAGCAAAGCTCATGCTAACTTATCGGCCATATAACAATACCATACTATCATGTGAATTAGAGGGCATTTTTTAAAATGACTTCTTTCTTACACATTGTCTTACATTTATAAGGCAGAAATGCATAGAAAGTCAATTGATAATAACACTTGTTCTACTACTCTGTTTTCCCCTTAGTCTCCTGATAAAAATGGTACCTCACTTGTTTGGATAGGCCTAGTGCCTGCAACAGGAAACAGCCCAAAACACATCACATTTTTCCTGTGAAAACTGACCATTTTTTTGCAATGTGCCAAGCTGTGGATTTTTGACTTTAGCTGAGCCTGCACCTACGGAAACCTTGCAAACATGTAAAAAAAATTAAAGTATACTCACTGGGGAATCCAGGATGGGGTGACTTGTGTGGTTCTCACCAGGTTCTGTAACCCAGATTCCCTTGCAAACCTCAATCTTTGTATAAAAAAAAAAAGAAACACATTATCCTCAGATTTCTGTGATGGAATGTTCTGTAATCCTCGGTGGTGAGCCACAAACTTCCATCCATCAGGCATTGCCCCAAGTCTCCCAGTAAAAACGGTCCCTCACTAGTGTGAGTAGGGCTTGTGCCCGTGACAGGAATTGGCGAAAAACGCTGCTTGCAAACATTACATTTTTCCAGTGAAAACTGACCCTTTTTTCGCAATGTGCCTAGCTGTGGATTTTGGATCCTAGCTCAGCCTACACCTAGGAAACCTAGCATACCTGTACATTTTTTTAAACTATACTCCTAGGGGAATCCAGGATGGGGTGACTTGTGTGGTCCTCACCATTTTCTTTTACCAAGATTCCCTTGCAAACCTCGAACTTTGCAAAAAGAAACACATTATCCTCACATTTCTTTGATGGAAAGTTCTGGAATCTGTGGTGAGCTACAAACTTCCGCTCACCCAGCATTCAGCCAAGTCTCCCGATAAAAATGGTACCTCTTTTGTGTGGGTAGGCCTAGTGCCTGCGACAGGAAACGGCCCAAAACCCAACGTGGACACATCACATTTTTCCAGTGAAAACTTACCCTTTTTTGTAATTTACCTACCATGGATTTGGGAGCCCAGCTCAGCTGGCACCCAGGAAACCCTAGAAAACCTGTATATTTTTTAAAACTAGACACCTAGGGAAATCCAGGATGGAGTGACTTTTGTGGCTTTCACCAGGTTCTGTTACCCAGAATCCCTCACAAACCTCAAACTTTGTAAAAAAAAAACCATTAACCTCACATTTCTGTGATGGAAGGTCCTGGAATCTGCAGGGAGCCACACACTTCCACTCAACCAAGCATTCCCCTTAGTCTACCGACAGAAATGGTTCCGCACTTGTGTGGGTAGCCCTAGGGCCCGTGACAGGAAATGACCTAAAACGCTACATGGACACATCAAATTTTCCAAGTGAAAACTGACCCTTTTTTCTCAATGTTCCTAGCTGTGGATTTTGGACCCTAACCATGCTGGCACCTATGGAAACCTAGAAAACCTATACATTTTTCAAAACTAGACAACCAGGGAATCCAGGATGAAGGGACTTGTGTGGCTCTCACCAAGTGCTATTACCCAGAATTCCTTGCAAAACTCAAACTTTGTAAAAAGAAAACACACATTTTCCTCACGTTTTTGTGATGGAAATTTCTGGAATCTGTGGGGAGTCACAAACTTCCACCCAGCCAGCATTACCCCAAGTATCCCAATAACATTTTTACCTCACTTGTATGGGTAGACCTAGTGCCCACGACAGGAAATGGCCCAACATTTACTGTGGAGATTTTAAAATTATCGATCACAAAAAAGACTTGGTTTTGCGAGGGAGTCACCTGAGTTTTTGGTCCTGGGATCAGCAGGCATCTAGGGAAACCTACTAAACCCAGACATTTCTTTCTGAAAACTAGACACCTGGGGGCATCTAGGGAGATGTGACTTGTATGGATCTCCCCAAGTTTTCCTACCCAGAATCCCCTGCAAACCGCAAATTTAGCTTAAAAAAACACATTTTCCCCACATTTCTGTGAGGGAAAGTTGTGCGATCACCAGGCTGACCCAAATCTCCTGCCACCCAGCATCCCCCCAGGTCTCTTGATAAAAATGGTACCTCACTTGTGTGGATGGGCTAAGTACCTGCAACAGGACAGGGCCCAAAACGTATTGTGGAGACACCAGAAATATCTGTCACAGAACAACCAGTTTTTACGAAGGGGCACCTGCGTTTTTGGTCCCGGGCTCTGCAGCCATCGAGCTAAACCTATTAAATTAAGACATTTGTGAAAACTACACACCTGGGGTAGTTCAGGGAGGTGTGGCTTGCGTGGATCCCCTAATGTTTTGTTTTCCCACCCAGAAGCCCATGCAAACCTTACATTTAGCCCCTCAAAAAAACATTTTCCTTACATTTATGTCTGGGATCACCACGCTGATACAAGTTTCCTACCACCCAGCATTCCCTTGGTCTCCTGATAAAAATGAAACCTCACTTGTGTGGGTGTCCAATGCAGGGTCAGCCTAAAACTATATATGTAAAAAAATATATAGCGCTTAGAGCTCTCTGTGCCATCCCCTCAATCTCTACATTTTTGGCCCTTGGCCCACCCACACAAGTGAGGTATCATTTAACTCAGGAGTCCAAGGGGAATACTTGGTGGTAAGAAATTCATGCCAGCATTGTGATCCCGCACAGAAATGTGAGAAAAATGTGACTTTCTAGCTAAATTTGAGGTTTAGAGGGGATTCTGGGTAAGAAAACTTTTGGGGATCCACGAAAGCCACACCTCCCTGGACTTCCCTGATTGTCTAGTTTTCAGAAATGTCTGTGTTTGGTAGGTTTCCCTTGATGGCCGCCGAGCCCGGGTTCAAAACCGCAGGTGACCCCCTTGCAAAACCAGGTTGTTTTCTGATAGGTAGGTGGGCACCAGTGTTTTTGGTTCCAGGCTTGCAGACATCTAGGGAAACCTACCAAACTCAGACATTTCTGAAAACTAGGCACCAGGGAGACAAGGGAGGTGTGGCTTACGTGAACACCCCAAAGTTTTCTTACACAGAATCCGTTGCACACCTCAAATCTAGCTAAAAAGTCATATTTTCTTCAAATTTCTGTGTGGGGAAAGTTATGGGATCACTGCACTGGCATAAATATCCTACCATTCAGCAGTCCCCTCAGTCTCCCAACAACAATGATACCTCACTTGTGGCCAAAAACATGTAGATATTGAGGGGAAACCAATGCGGGTGCAAAGGGGCAGTTTGTTTATACATTTTTAGGCTGATACTGCTTTGGGCACCCACACAAGTGAGGTACCATTTTTAATCGGGAGACCGAGGGGAACGCTGAGTGGTAGAAAATGGGTGCTGATATGGTGATCCTACAACTTTCCCACACAGAAATGTGAGGGAAATATGACTTTTTAGCTAAATTTGAGGTTTGCATGAGATTCTGGGTAAGAAAACACTGGGGGTCTAAGCAAGCCACACCGCCAGCCAAGCGACAGTCCATGCACACTGCCAGCCAAGAGCCAATCCACACATGCCACCTTCCACACACATGGCCAGTCAAGCACCATCCACGCACACCGCCAACCAAGTGCCACCCACACATTCCACCAGCCAAACACCAGCCACACACTCTGCTAGACAGGCACCATTCATGCAAACTGACAGTCAAGTGCTAGTCCATGTAGAACACCAGCCAAGTGCCACTCCACGCACACCACCAGGAAAACGCAAGTCTACACACACCGTCATCAAGCGTGAGTCCACACACACCATCAGCCAAGTGCAAGTCCACACACACTGCCATCAAACTGCAAAGACCAGGACACTCAGACCATCAGCCAAACTCCAGTTCACACACACACAAACTTTCCCTGGTTTCTACTGATGGCAGATGAGCCTATAAATATCGCAGAACCAGCCAAAATGTTTGCCTAAAAAAAGGGGAGCGACCCTTGCCTATGGGGTCTCTCCCTGACATGCCCATTAACATATCCCTGGTGCCTAGTGGGCTTTCTGGCCCCTCTCGGGGGGAGGGGGCAGATGAGATGCAATAACTACCAACTGACCCCCTGGGGGGGCAGAAACTCTGTGCCCCCACCCCTACACAAAGAAACAAATAGTCCCTGGTGCCTAGGGCTTTCTCCCCCCTCCGGGAGAGGCAGATCGGGGGCTATTGCATTACCTGCCCCGAAAGGGCGTCAGAAAGACATTGGTCCCCATTTGTGTAGGGTGGAGGCATGACCGTGCCCATTGTGGGAGGCTCCACCCCTCTTTCTTAAAAAAAAAGGTCCCTGATGTCTAGTGGGCTCCCCCCCGGAGGCAGATTGGAATAATAACCCCCTTCTGCCCAGCCCCCGCCCCAAGGGGATAGAAAGACTGTCCCATTATTGTTTGGAGGAGTGGGGGCATTGACATGCCCATTTTGGGCAGTCCTAACTTATTAAAAAAAAACATACCGGCACATGCATCAAATAAATTATTTGCTATTTCTTATTTGCGAGAAATAAGTATTTGTAAATAAGGAATCGCAAATAGCAATGCAACAAAAAATCTGCAATTATATAGCGAATCGCAGGAAATCACAATCGCTGTCTGCGATATCGCAGCTTGCGATATCGCAAATAGCGAAATTGCTAATAGCGAAGTCAAGCATTTGGAGCAGATTGATGACATCACAACCAGGAAGTCAGCAGCCCATGCCTCATTCAGTGCACAGACATAGGGAGAGGAGGGAACACCTGTCCGTTGGCCAAAATGGATGCAACCACAGCAGAAGACAGCCGAACAGCCAGGAAGCGGAAAATGAAATTTTCTAAAAGGAACTAGAGACTCTAATTGAGGACGCGGTAACCAGCCATGATAAGCTGTTTGGGAAATTGTCTCTGAAAGTACCAGAGCAAGAAAAACAGAAAATATGGATCCGGATTCAAAATAAAGTAAATGCTGTTGGGGTAACACACCGCTCCATTGACGAATTTATAAAAGATGGTACGACCTGCGCAGTCGAGCAAAAGAACGCATCGCTGAGAGGCTGAAGGAAGCCAGGAAGACGGGAGGGGAGACATCCACACAGACTGGGAACACTCCCATGGAGGACATGGTGGAGTCGACACTCCAGCTTGAAGCTGTTGTTGGGGTGACGCAGCTAGACACCTCTGGAGCGGCCAACACATCTCAAGGTAAGATGCATGCAAGTGACCATTGGTATACATATGAAAGGTATCACATCAGCTCAGTACAGCACAAGTGTCCATAATGCAAATCCAGTCCACATTTTCCAAACACATCAAAGTGCATTATGGGAGATGCAGGCAGGTACTATGGCACACACACAAATAGAAATGAAACAACTCAAATATAGGGTAATAGCAAATCATTTTATTGCAGGAAAAAAATGATTAATGTGACATTACATCACAGACAGAAATTAATGCTGATTTACACTGTTTAACATCACAGATGCAGAACGAGAAGAGGCAGTGGACAGTGACTGCATGGAGACACAGGAAAATACCACTGTAGATGAGACGGACACACCTGTGGTACCACAACAACCATCATGTGTCCCTACTACACGCAGGGCAACAGTCCCAACACTTGTGACAATGGAAACAGAGGATGAGGCACATGTAACACCAGTGACCAGCTTGCCTCAAGAAACACCCACGCCGACTTCCGAAGCACAGCTCCGGAGAAGCACAATCCGATTCCGGCGGTGAAGAGCCAGGTCACAAATCACACGGCAGGAGGACCAACCTACTGATGCCTGGGGTGGTCTGGAGGGCCAGATGCTCCGGGTTCAGCGCCTGCAGGCGAAAAACATGCACTTAGTGCAGGCTCAAATCGGAAAGATGTCAGGCAACATCGCAGTGCTGACAGATTGCGTGAGGGAACTGACCAGGGTGATGAGAAAGGGACATATGTCACAGAGGCGACACCATCGCCAGCTGATGCAGCGCATGCACGTATATGCCAAATCAAATATTAGGCTAGCCGCCACCACTGCACTGCTGGCACGTAGGTCTGTGACAATGCAGACTGAGCTGTCCCATTGGAGTGGGGATGTGGCAAAGGCACTGGGCCAGGTGATGACTGCATTGGAACTAATGCAGGCTGGCACAGTTGGGTCTAGCATTGCTACACTGGAAGAGGGGAGTGAGGAGGCCTCAAGCTCAGCAGTCTATCTATGCCTGTCACCACTGCAAGAAGGTGCAACACACGCAGCAGTACACCCTCCGCTGCCAACATGAGGGATAAGGATGCATCATCCAAAAGGCGTCTGGGTGTGTGTGGGAGGAAGAGATGAACTGGCATGGCCACAGACATCCAGCCATGGTGGGGTAACCATTGACGGAGACAACAGTTGTGACGGACTTTTGAGTCATGATATTATTTCCATTTATGTTTGTTCATTAATGCTATTCCTGTGCTACTGGGTACATGATATGTGTGCTTCAACACTAAAATCCCTATAATTTGATAAAAAGCAATTTTTGATTGCACAAGCCGTGCATTGTCTCATCATTACTCACCTCAGAAAAAACCTTGTGTGATTTCCGTGTGTCTCCTGTGCCCTTCAGCTGCACCTGCCGCATGTGCTGCACGTCGGTGTGGCCCTTGCTGGTTGTCGTCATCCGAGTCGCTGTCAGACACCTATATGGCTATGCCTCCCTTTGTGGCAATATTGTGTAAAATGGCACATGCAGCCACTATCCTGCAGCATTGTTCAGGGTTGTATTGTAATGCTCCACCTGTTTTGTGTAGGCATCTGAAGCGGGTCTTCAACAGCCCAAACGTACGCTCAATTATGTTCCGGTTGGAGATATGCGCTGAATTGTACCTCTGTTCATTGGGGGTTGTAGGAATTAGGTGCGGCGTCAAGATGTAATTCCGCAAGGCATATGTGCTGTCACCTACATGGAAGTAAGCAAAGGGTCAGTGGCGATCATGCTTTGGCATACGTGCAATGTCTGTGAGAATTAATAACACATGTTTACCAAGCAGATGTCCCTCTCCAAATTCACCTCTGACAAGACCACTGTGTATGCCACTCTGGCGGAATATATAGGAGTCATGTGCGCTTCCTGGGTATTGAGCCAAATGTCTGTTATTATATTTTTTGCATTGCATACTCACTGTATGTTTAGGGAATGATAACATTTCCTATTCCTATATATGTATTCCATACCTGCAGGGGGACATATTGCTACATGGGTGCAATCAATGCAATATAAGACTTGTGGGAAGCGGGCTATCGATCAAATTCCTGTTTGGTCCTGGTCAGGTCATGTGCGGTTGTGGGGAAGCTTATGTGGGATTAGATCCGGGACATCACGGCATTGAGGAATGCTTTGAGGATACGTGAAAGTGCGCTTTGAGACACACCTCCAGCTACTGCTATGACTCCCTGAAAAATGCCTGACCCCAGTAGGTGCAGGTAACTCAGGACCTGCACATGAGTGGGTATAGCATTGGTCCTACGTGTCTGACGCTGCAGAATGGGATCCAATTCATTGATTAAATCATGGATCATTTGAGCATTGAGCCTATACTTGTCATATATCTCCTCTTCTGTCTGTCCTAGCAATGTAACGTGGACTCTGAAGATGCGGTCCTGTACTCTCCTCCTTCTGTGTGCTGCAGCCTGGAGCCTCATCCTCCTCGCCATCAGGTAAAGCGCTGCCATTGTGAAATGTTCAGGGTCAATCTGTGTGTGTTTAAGTACCTTTCTGTTGAATTTCAGCTGTATCTGATTTGCACTAATTATTACCACCTGGTTCTGTTCCTTCTTATTTAGCACTTGCAAAATTGCGATTTTCATGAAAATAGCTAATAGCGATTTTTCATGCATAGAATTGCGACTCCTTATTTGCGATTCGCTAATTGGGAGACGCAATTACAGATTCGATAAAATGAAATCTCATATTCTTTTGTGATTCCTTATTTTAGCAAAAACATGTATTTTCGCTATATTTTGGTTCATGCATTGCTGCAGGGTAGTTTGCGATCGCAATTGGGATATTTTAGCGATTCGCAAATTTTGCGATTTATTTTTGGGTTCATGCATGTGCCTGATAATCCCTGGTGCCCAGTAGGCTTTCTGCTGCCACCGGCAGAAATACTTTCTTCACAATTTCATGTGGGTCAGGGCTTGGCCTTGCCGATTTGTGTGCAGCCCTGTTCCTCTTTTATAATAAAAAACGTAATAACTCCAATCTGCCCCAAAGGGGGGCAAAAAGACTGTCCAATTTGTGTTTGGGGGTGGGCACGCTGGCATGCCCATTGTGGACAGCCCTCATCCCTACGTATAGCAAAAACATTGTCCCTGGTGCCTAGTGGGCTTTCTGCCCCCTCAGGGGTAGATCAGGGGCTATTGCCCTCATCTGCCTCCCGGGGGGTCAGATAGACTGTGGCTAATTTTTGTGAGGGGTGGGGGCATTGGCACACCCAATCTAGGCATCCCCCACCCCTGAACTACATAGAAAATAGTCCCTGGCTTCCTACTGGGCTTTCTACCCTACTAGGGGGTAGATCGGGGCTACTGTCTCCATATGCCCCACAAGGGGCGGGGGCAGAAAGACTGTCCAATTTATGTTTGGACGGTGGTGGGGACACTGGCGTGCTCATTTTGGAAAGCCCCCATCCCTACGTATAAACAAAACCACAACCCCTGGTGCTTAGTGGGCTTTCAGCCCCCCCCCCCCTATTGCCACCATCTACCTCCCGGGAGGGCAGAAAGACTGGGTATTTTTTTGATGGGTGGGGGCATTTGCCATGGCCATTCTGGGCAGCCCCACCCCCTGAATTAAAAATAATGCCTGGCTTTCTAGTGAGCTTTCTGCTGCCCCACGGGGGCAGATCAGGTGCTATTGCTCCATCTGCCCCCCAGGGGGGCAGAAAGACGGACTTCACTAAAATACGTTGGGGGGAGCAAAAGCCCTTCCACCGTCCCTAGTCTCTAGTGGGTGGAAACCTGCTTGGGGATCGCCCTCCGGCTGCGATCCCCAAGCAGGGACCTACTAGGAAGCAGTACTATTAGAAAGGGGAGATTCTCCCCTTTATAATGATACCTCTCCAGTCTGCCTATATGCTCAGGGGAGATGAGATAGCCCCATGAGCACATAGGCAGTGAAAGTGAAATGGGCCGATTGGCTCATTTCACTTTCATTTTCAGTGAAATGACGTCTGTGTGCCATGCGTCCTGATCATAATTTCACTGAAAACCCAGAACAGCCTCAGGAGCTGGAGAAGCTATTCCCCAGCTCCTGAGGCTGTTTAAGAAGAAACGAAATCCCTCTGATGCCTGCACCGGAGGGGTTTGCAGTGCCATGTGTGCAGACATGCGTTAGCCGTGCGACGCACACTAGCACAGTTGCGTCGGATGTCTTCCATGCATTCTACGCATGGAAGGCGTTAAGGAATACTTGTCTCTCCACTCTAATACATGGCTTTACAAGATTACTTGTTAGGTCCTGGATCATCACGTTCTAAACACTTTCTATAGCCATATACAATGAATTTTGGAAAGTTTCCCAGGAGGAAGCTGCTGAACTTTTATGACAAATTGACAAGGCTGATTTGGAAAAGGCTCTGGCTGTTGTGGACAATGGCATGACAACGTTGCCAACTTGCATTAATTCTTTGAATAATATTGTGTCATTTGCATTTGATATAATACAAAGTGAAGTGTCCCTCTTACAACACAGGCAAAGTCAGCTTAGATCCATTATGCAATTGAGTTGGATGTTGCAAATTTTGAACTCAAATTCCGTGCTTTGAAAATACCTGAAGGCGACTGATTTATTTTTGTCTTATAACATGCTTACAGAAAATAATGGTGAAAAAAGAGGCAACTTACACAATGTTAAGAATTGAGCATTTAGAAAAATTTCCCTTTAAAGTAGCTGAAACACCATCTGCCAAGTGGATAATCCACGGATTTATTTCACTACCAATTTCTATGTTTCATTTTACATCTTGTTTGAAACATTTTCAAATGGGAAGATACGAAGCGTTTTGGGAGGGATTTGTACATGAAACCTGCCCCACCTTTCGGTTACAGATATCAGAATGAAGAAACGGAATTCTATGTCAGGACCGGAGGCTTCGATTAAGCTTCTCATTTTCTTTGCTTTATTACAGCAGCAAATAAAAAATGATCTTTTTTATTAATCATAATGCAGTAAACCACAAATCCCATGAGCACCTTGTACTCCCTAACCATAGAGACTGAAATGTCTAACCGAGGCACACACGTCCTCTTTCTTTGCTGCTCCGCAGCCAGTTAAGTGCCTCTCCCTTACTACTTGTGTTTGTCAGTGGTGTATGGGTTGAGGGCACCGCGATGAGTTTAACGCTTTGATGCGTATGTTTCAGGCTTTGATATGGTCTTATAGTTAATGTTGTGGGGCGTTTAATCGCTTGGTATTGCGCATTAGCGCTCTGGCGGGCTTGCTGCTGACGCGTACCTGAGGTTCGTGGTACTCGCAGCTACAACCTCGCTTGTCCGCTTTTTCCCGCAGTGCAGCCCCTGTTCTCGGCGCGAGCGGAAGGGAGCGCGTCTGCCTCCCTGGCCGGGCGCGAGTCGCCCGTGCCTTTGTTTCAAGTGGAGAGGGAGTTTGTGGCTCAGGGACCACGCTTTAGGATCGTGCTGGGTCCTATTTCAATTTCTCATGGGCGGCCGGCACCGCGCATGCGCGGCGGCCATTTTATGTGTCAAATCTGTTCCGCGATCGTAATTTTACCGATCAGAGCGGGAAACAAGAGACATTTGTATTCTACAGCCCGTATCTTGGTGCCCCTGTGATGCCCAAAGCTTGTCGAGGCTGCGGGCTGTATAACCATGCATAGGCACTGCCTAGAGAGGTGTTTGATACAGGCAGGCCCTCACTCCACTCCTGAATTTGTTCTGTTTGGCTGTTTAGCCTGGCTTGCCTGGGGTTGTGCCTCTCCCCCTTTACTCCTCAATAATATTTCAGGCAGTTGGTTGTTATTATACACCCTACCATGGCAGATTACTGCTATGACGATGAGGATTAATATGAAGAGGTGTCCGGCTCCTTCGAACAGGACCTTGTGGAGGCCCTAGATGCTGGTGTGCAGCAGTCTCTTAATTCGGCCCTGGTGCGAGCTATTGCCCCTCTTAAGCGGCACCTCAATAAATATGCCATTCAGCAAGGTTGGATCCCGGCTGCATACGGGCGCAAGAAGGCTAAAGAACCCAAAGCGGCCAATCCTCACACGGAGGATTTTGCACAGCTCTCTAAGGCGTTCGCCAATGACCACGCCTATGTCTCCAAAGCCGACCCATCGGAGTCTACCCATGGCGAGCAAGGTGACACCTCACCCTCCCCAATACTGATACGGATTCAGGTGAGGACGTGAGCCCCAAACCGGCGAAGAAGCTCAGGAAGGAGCACCATACCGAACCGCCACAATCCAAAGTGTTGACCTTTGAGCCAACGGACATCGTCCACCCAACTCCACGGCGTGGCTGCCGCCGCAGGAGGTGCCGGACTATGTCCAGTCCCACCTCCCCCAACCTTTTGATAAAGATGTCAGGGCCCGGCTGCGGTCAGAGTGTCCCAGACCGGATCTGGCGGTGTGGGTCGCGGAAACACCTGAAGTGGACCCGACGATGCTCACTTATCTCAAAGAATATGCAAAGGACCCTAAAAAAGGCATAGACCACGCTTGGTGGTCATGCCAAGATAAGTTATTGGATCTCTCAGGGCCCCTAACAAAAATCCTTGAGATGGGATATCAGGCCAAGGAAGCCGGGACTCCGATAAGTCCGGATGCCCTCATTGGTTGGGCGTAAAGGGCAGTGTGCCTGTTAAGCAACGCCAATTGTGCCATGTCCAGTGAGAGGAGAAGATCTATTCTCCTCAAGCTGGATCCTAAATTGGCTGAGCTTTCCTCGTCAGAGGCAGGTCTGGTAGCCCAGGGTCTCCTCTTCGGCCAGCCGTTCCTAAAAGAACTAACCAAGTTTGTGGCCACTTTTAGTGGTGTGGACAAGGCTCAGGAGTCTCTGCGTCGAGCCTTTAAACCGGTTTTCACCAGGGCTGGACGAAGTCGAGGGCGTTCGTTCGGCCGGGGAAACAACCAAGGCGCTCCCCGTGGCCAGCAACACCACAGAGGTGGTTACCTTGACAACTCAGGCAACCCAAACTTCTACCTGTCTCGGAGAGCCAGGAATCGGTTCCGCAGGGGACGTTTCGGGGGCAACCACGGAAACCACCAGGATACAGGATCTACAGGTGAGAATTATTCCATGTTCAGAAGTGGTTTTGTGGGGTCGTGTTCAACTATTTCTACAACAATGGCATGCCCTCTCGCAAGATCTTTGGATCTTGGAGACGGTGAAGGGATACAAGCTAGAGATGTACGAGACACCCTCACAATCTCTCCGCCCCTCTCCCCTAAGTTTTTCCCAACTAGATCAGACTTTTATCTCAGAAGAGATAAGTGCCCTTTTGCAAAAAGGGGCGATTGCGATCACGCAATGTCATCCTCAGGGATTCCTCAGCAATGTATTCCTGGTCGAGAAGAAAGGGGGCGGGTCCAGGTTAGTCCTGAATCTCAAGGAGTTCAATGGGTGGATTGTCGACCGCCATTTCAAAATGGAGGGCATCCACCTGTTACGCGATCTACTGCAGGAAGGGGATTGGATGGTCCGGTTAGATCTAAAAGACGCATACTTGTCCGTTCCCATCTACGCCCCGCATCGGCGTTTCCTCCAGTTTCTCTGTCAAGGCGTGTATTACGAATAAAAGGTCCTTCCCTTTGGTCTTTCGTCAGCACCCTGGTGCTTCACGAAACTCTCGACCTGTAGTGGAATCCGTGTGCACGCGAGGGGTGCGCCTGATCGTCTATCTAGACAACATCATTCTCATGGCGCAGTCCCCTCAGCTGGCGGTCACGCATCTGGAATGGTCCATTCTTCTTCTTCAGAGCCTGGGTTTTGTGGTGAACTCCCAGAAATCGGTCCTGATCCCTGTGCAATTCATAAGTTCCTGGGGTTCCAGGTGGATTCTCGCAGCTGCCAGCTTCTCCTGCCCTCATACAAGATCAGAGCGATCAAGAGAGAGTTGAAATTGATTGTGAACAGGCAGACTGTGTCCTTGAGGTCCATTGCCCGGGTAGTTGGGTTACTGGCCTCTTCGATCCAAGCAATCTTCCCAGGCCCCCTTCACTACCGCGCGCTCCATTGCTTGAAGATTCAGCATCTCCGCAAAGGCCTCAGTTATGCCGAACAGATTTCTCTTTCAGAGGACGCGAGGTTGGAGATGTTATGGTGGTTAGATCACATGGAGTCGTGGAATGGGACAGCCATTTTCGGCTCAAAACCCGAGGTGGTGATCGAGTCGGACGCCAGCCGGTGGGGCTGGGGGGCCCGCTGCGGTCCGATTTCGACGGAGGCCGCTGGTCTTCGGAGGAGCTCTCACTCCATATCAATTGCCTGGAGTTACTGGTAGGGTCGTTCGCCATCCGCGGTCTTTCCCCACAGAAGACGGATTGTTGCTTCCTCTTGCGGATGGACAACGTATCGGCGGTTCGATACGTGAACAACCTGGGAGGTACGAGGTCCCGTATTCTAACGGAAATTGCCAAGGATTTTTGGCATTACTGTCTGCACCACAGACTGTCAGTGGTGGCGGAGTATCTCCCGGGGCGCAAGAACGAGGTGGCCGATTGGCACTCCCGTCACCTACGGGATTACAGCGACTGGAGGTTACACCCTCGAGTTTTCCGGATGCTGAACCTCCTATGGGGTCCTTGTCAGTTGGACCTATTTGCATCACATCTGAACAAACAACTACCGAGGTTCTACAGCTGGCGCCCACATCCGGAAGCTCTGGCCTTGGATGCGTTTCTCCAGACATGGCCCCAAATCCTTTGTTATGCATTCCCGCCCTTTGTCATGATTACCAGGGTCCAGGCCCAAGCCAGGCGACAACGGGCGGAACTAGTGTTAATAACACCTTTGTGGAGAGCGCAGGCATGGTTCCCGATGGTATTGGGAATGTCTTGTGCTGTACCGGTCCTTCTCCCTCACAGGTGGAATCTGTTGCTGGACCCTCACAAGAGCCCTCACCCTCTAATGGACGTGGGTCAGCTGCCACTAGTGGAGTGGTGAGTTTCTGGGACAGATGGCGCATCCCTGGCCTTTCAGCGGACACTGCTGAATTCATCAACCAAGCATGGTCGTCTAATACCCACAAACAGTATTCGTCAGCATGGAGCAGATGGTGTAGCTGGTGTGTTCGACGGGATACCGATCCCACTACAGCAGATGTCTCCATGGTCATAAATTTCCTAGCCTCTTTGGCTTCCTCGGGCTCTGCTCATAGGACAGTCAATAACTTTCGATCAGCGATTTCGGCAGGGCATGCTCAACTGGAGGGCAAGCCTGTGGGGGAGCATCCCTTGGTTTGTAAATTACTTAGAGGTGTTAGGATGCTTAGACCACCATGTCCAAAATATTCATTCCTGTGGGACGTGTCAATTGTTCTTTGCTTCCTAGAAGCTTGGACAGCGAACAAGTACCTGTTGCGTAAGCAACTTTCAGCCAAGTTGGCTATGCTTTTATGTCTAGTCTCTTGCAAGAGAGTTTCCGACATCAGGGCTTTAGATCTAGCTGGTCGTCGTTTTTCACCGGAATGGGTCACTTTTACCATTTTTAGACGCACTAAATGTAATTCTACCTCGGTGCCCTATCCAATGTTTCCATAGAATCCCAAATTATGTGTGGTGCAATGCCTAAAGGTGTACGAGGTAAGTACCTCTGAATTCTGTTCTGACATGCAGGGTCAATTGTTTATTGCATTGCAAAAGCCTTTCAGGCCTGTGACTCCTGCTATCTTATCAAGATGGGTGCGTTGGCTCATGAATGAAGCAGGCATTGGTATATCTAAGTTTGGTGCCCATTCTGTTCGAGGCGCAATGGCCTCTAAATCCTTTTCATTGGGAGAAAGCCTTTCTGACATCATGAATGCGGCTGACTGGTCAACGGAATCTACATTTAAATCTTTCTAACCGATAGTGGATGTTGCATCAGTGGTGGTGGCTCGGCTTTAAACAAGCATAATCGGAGCCTCCGGTCCTGACATAGAATTAAAAATTTGCGAACATTCGTGACAAGAATTTCCAATTCTATTAAGGACAACGGAGGCGAGGATTATCCCACCCGACAGTTATGTTTTTACTTATGTGATTCATAAAGGTGAAAGTACGATTAATGTATGTTTTATACTCTAATGTTATTTTATGTGGATTATTCTTTCCCCCCCTATTGCATGATTTTGCTGTTGGCACATAGTTCGGTGATGACCGTTATTACGGGGTTTTCTCTTCTTTTGTTTCAGATTCCAATGGCAAGTGAAGCTCGCTCAAACTGGTTTCGACCTATCACGGAGAGTGCTCCCCTTCTACGAAGGTGGTGTTTCCTCATCGGAGTTATCGGACAGGAGTTGGTCCGTCGCATCCCAAGTTTTCCTGTTGGTCTTCGGGCTCTTTCGTTCTTCTAAAAGGTTTCATCACGGTCTGCGTGCAAGAAAGTGTTAAGTGAACAATGTTGGACTTACCTGTTGCAGTTTCGCAAAGAAAGAGGACGTGTGTGCCTCGGTTAGACATTATATGGACTCAGTCTCTATGGTTAGGGAGTACAAGGTGCTCATGGGATTTGTGGTTTACTGCATTATGTTTAATAAAAAAGATCGTTTTTTATTGGCTGCTGTAATAAAGCAAAGAAAATGAGAAGCATAATCCTCGCGTCCGTTGTCCTTAATAAAATTGAAAATTCTTGTCACGAATGTTCGCAAATTTTTAAGTCTTCCTCAGCAGAAGCGAATATGAAACTTTGTTTAGCCATTTGTTACTCTGTAAAAAGATAACACTTCATGGCGTGTGTAATGTGTCAATGGCCAATTTGGCGTGCTATCTCAAGCTTGTGCACCTCATATTTAATGCTTCAAATACTGCTGGAGTGGTACACTTATATTAAAGCGATTGGATCTGACTTTGACAGCATGTTCTGGACTGTGTTTGGAGTGATTCTGTCCTTTATACACTCTTTGCTTTCCAGAGTATAAGGTGGCATACCGTTGGTGTTATTCCTGATTGTTGGGATTTTGGTCCTATTTTTGTTGCTCTACAATACATATTCCACCTTGAGGCCAAATGGTGATTTAACTGCCACGCGTCATGCTGTGTCGTGAACGCACGATACAGTTCTTTGGAGTGAAAAAATATCAATGTGCAATTCTTATAGTGAAGGAGTGTTCAGGTCTCTTATGGATTGCCCTCACACACCCCGGAGGATGTCATGCTTCATCATAGGGCTTTGCTCCTTGTCGGGCCAGTGCTGCAATGCACCCGCGATGGGACTCTTTATGGGGATCTTTTTTTGATAAAGCCGTTGGGTGTGTGAGGGTTTGTGATCAGGGTAATGTGGTGAGTGTGTGCTGTGATTTAAAATAGGTCTAGTCCTACCCTTTACAATAAATGTATTCTGAGGGTGCACTAACCTAACTAAAAATGAGTGAGCCCTGCCTGGAAATAATGGTCCTACAGGGTCTATCTGGTGCAAGTGGTCTACGTGTTTCTTGCTTAACAGCCCCTAGCGGGTCTAGCGGCAATTCATCAGGACCGGTGTCTAAAAAAGAGAGAAGGTGATCTTGACTCTTACAATACCGCAAAGCTGGTTCTGAGCATCGTGATGTACCAGCATTGCCGTTAAGCACGAGGTCGATTGGCCTGGAGTACTGAGACCTGAAATAAAAGTGAAAATTCAAGGTGTTAAAATAAGTACACCTGGTAATGGTGTCATATCACCTCACATGGGTCTCACCACACTCCTAGTGAAATTGAAAGAATTACCACTCATGAGATGTCTCAGCTTGTCATCGGATGTGGAGGTGAAGAGTGACTGGCAAATGATGCTCTCAGATAGGCCAAATCATTGTTTTCAGGAGCACATAAAAGGCAAAATGGTGCTCGGTTAAAATCCAACCTGGTCGAGAAATGAAGGGTTAAAACGCCCGTGGTAAACGATTCGGATTTAGATGAGAGGACAATTGTTCTCAGTGGGTGGCAGTATCGATGTCGGTATATTATGCAAGAAGGGGTTCAAATACCTGAAACAAGATCGCAAATGGTGTTCTCTGATAGTGATAGTCGTGACTTCAGACAACACACGATAGCACAATAGGGAGACCAACCGTCCGTAAATTTCACGGACAGTCCGTAATTTCGGCAGTCTGTCCGTTGTCCGTGAAGGATTCTTTAACGGACGCCATTTGTCCGTAATTTTAACCGGGCACCAATCGCACCACCCTAAAGCAGGCACAGCTTCCACCCACCTCCCTGCTTGACTCCGATGCTGTTGCGGTCGGGTGTAACAGACTCCGATACAGTACCAAAGCTAAGATACCCGGCAGCATTGGAGAGGCACAGCGGGACGGCGACCCTCACACCTTCAGCCCTTGATGAGCTGTTAAGAGGTGCTTGAAGGTGACTGAGAGGCAGGGGCTGCAGCTTCAGGAGCAGGGGCATCTATTCAGATGCAAACAGCCCTTAATGTATCATGTCTCTGCAATTTAGAGGGGCCTCACACATTCCCTTTCTGCTCAGGGCCCCAAAAATCATAGAACCGGCCCTGATTACCCCGAGGCAGCACGTGGTTCTCTTCACAGAGCTTAATTACTGTTACTAAATTGTAAGCAAACCTCAAACATGCAGTTTATAATGTAATGAAATAAAGAAATGGCACAATTGCACCCACACTGATTAACAAAGTATGGAGGACAATCAGTTAAATCAGTTCTCTTGGAGTATCTCCTTTAAGTACTGTACATCACAGTGGGGGATGGGAAAACGAACATTTTAGAAAGAGAGCCTGTCGTCTCGTTGCCTTGTCCAGGAGGGGGTGAGGAGCCCTACCTCACCCTGGAAGAGACCAAGATGATACTAGAATACTGCATGCTCACCCCTATGCCCACCCTGGTGGATCCTGTTCCCCCTCCTCTGATGGCTCCTGTCCCCCCATGTGGTGGCTACTGTCCCCCCCCCCCGCCTGTGATGGCTCCTGTCCCCCCCCTGTGGTGGATCCTGTCTCCGCCCTGGGTGGTTTCTGTCCCAGTCCTGGAATGGCTCTTGCAGCAAGGGTGAAGTTCTTGATGGGCCTCTTCTCAAAAAGGCTCGCCTCAAAATTATTTTTGAAAAGGTGAGCGAGTGAGTAAGTGAAGGGATGGGTGGATGACTGGATGAATTAGTGAAAGGGTGAATGGATGAATGAACGATTGAATAGATGGATAATGAGAGAGGATGGATGGATTGATGCGTGAGTGAAAGGATGGATGAGAGTAAAGGTAAATAGCTGGATGTATGGGTCGAAGAGTAGCTGAATGGGTTAAAGGGTGGATGGATGAGTGAAAGGATGGATGAGTGAAAAGGTGGATGATGAGTGAGTGAGTGAGTGGGTGGGTGGATGGATAAGTGAAATGATGGATGGATTGATGAATTGATAAGTGCAAGGGTGAATGGATGGACGGATGAGTGAAAGGGTGGATGTAAGGATGGATGAGTGAGTGAAAGGGAGGGTAGGTGGACAAAAGGATGAATAGATGAGTGAAGGAGTGAATGGATAAATACATGAGAGAACGGATGAATGAGTGATAGGGTCAATGGATGGATTCATGAGTAGATAGATGGGTGGGTGGATGGATGGAAGGAAGGATGGCTAAGTGGAAGGGTCGATGGAGAGAGAAAGGGAGGATAGATGGATGACTGAAAGGGTGGATGGGTGGAAGGATGAGTTACAGGGTGGATGGATGAGTAAGTGAAAGGATGGCTGGATGGGTGAAAGGGTAAATGGCTGGATGGATGAGTGAATGGATGGATGGGCAGAAGAGTGGATGGATGAGTGTACAGATGGATAGGGTGAAAGGGTGGATGGATGGATAATGGATGGATGAGTGAAAGCATGGATGAAGGGATGGATGAGTGAAATGATAGATGGAAGGATACATGATGAATAGGTTTGCAAATGGTTGACTATGTTTGGATATGGCTGGGCGTACTTGTATACTATTGCACGACCTCCTCTGATGTGTCTGTAAAATGTACCTATTGTCCTGAAGTTTTGTCCTGAATTTTGACCTCCTGTCCTGAATTTGTGTCCTGAATTTGGTCCCTTTGTCCTGAATTTTTACACTCACCGTCCTGAATTTGCACCAATGCCAGTTGGTCACCCATAGCACAAGACAAGGGTGGGCTTACATTCAGCATGGTCACCATATATGTGTGGGCAATCCGCGTGCAAAAACGCAGGGTAACATACACCCCGTGGTTCGTGCCATTCGCCAGTTCACACATAATTATACCTAGCTGGGGCCAACCTCTCGTAGCCTGTCGCTGCTAGTACATGTGCGACTAGCCATTGAGCAGCGCGACTGGCTTCTGAAGTAAAGAAAGTCATATCTCAATCAAATTAGGACTTATTAAAAACGCACTCACCCCTATATTATGTGGTCGATACCGACGGGGGAGGGGGGTCAACATATCACTACGTTGCTCGTGTCCTGTAAAAAAAGCAGAAAGAAAAGACGAAAACGCCAAGCGTCTCGGTTTTAAACACACATACTCATGGTCTTGCCAGTGAGGTGATGACTAACCGTATTACAAATCCCATGTTGTGGCAGTCATTACGTATGGGTGGCATGGCAACTAGCCATCGTCCTACCCTTGCTCTGGGCCCATGTGTCTGCCCCTGAAGCCAGGGTATACATAGTGGTTCGTATCGGCGTCCCAGCGTGAAAACACGAAAAACAGGGGTCTCTGAAAAGGGTGTGGCCTAAGATGGGAAATTAGAAATCCTTTCCGAGCGACTTAGCCTATGTAATTAAGAGTGTACCTTAAAATACATAAATACAAATCCTGTACTTCACATAGTGTGCCGCCTGACCAGTATTTGGATGCCTCTCAATGTCGCACAACATCAAACACCTGTACCTAAAACAAGCCAGCCCTATTGGCTTCGTTGATGCTTGTTAGGTGCATCAGATATATGAACATCTTTAATTTTGTTGTAAATGACTAGAATTGGAAATTATTCAATTCTTGCAATACGAGACCGTGAACTAAAAATGACTAAGGTCGGTGTAAGACAGTGGAGTAACGACTTGAGGTGGGCGCCCTACAAAGATCATGGAGGGGGATCCCTAATGCTCGGACCGAGGCAGGAGCTCTGGAGTCAGCCACCCGTGCACAGTGCCAGAGGGACCCCCTGTACCGCAGGGCTGCGGGGCTATTCTTACAACGCTGGTGGAAGGGCTAGTTGCCTTCAAAGTTTCTCAGACGCCCCCATTCTCCCCTTCACACCAATTTCTTTTGCAGTTTCTCACTCTGAGACACTTATGTTCTTGTTCTCACTTCATGTTTCTGAACTCCTCCATTTGCATATCCCACACTTTCCCACAATTCCCACTGGCACATATGCCATTATGCTCTGTGTGTGCTGCAGAGAGGCCAAGGATTGGATGTGCATTTAGTCTGACACTTCTATGACCCACTGACAGGCATTGTGAGAAACTGGTACTGCCTTCTGCCTCAGCTTCAGAGCTATCAATCATGCTTGACACAAACACCCACCCACAACTGAAAGTGACTCAACTGAAAGTAGGCAGTATACAAGTCAAGTGTTGCATAAACAAAATGCAGAAATACATCATCTTGAAAAGTAAAATATATGAAATGCAAACAGGGATTGTATCACTGACATTCAGGTCTCGCCTACGCAGCGCGCATGCGCTGCCAAGGCGAGACCTTTTGGAATTGATTCAGTTTTGCCCTAAAAACGTGCACGCGTTGCATTGCTTTCAATGGCAACGCGTGCACGTCTGGCGATTCCCTTGCGGGAGCGAGCTTTGACACTATATGTTTGTAATTAACTTGCAAACATATGGTGCCCCTGCTCGCTCCCGCAAGGGAAAAGCTGTGTGTGCTTATGGCCGCACCCCCCCCCCCCCACTGCATGCACAAGTACTGTTTCACTTTCGCGGCCGCAGGGCCGCACTTGTGTTTCAACGCTTGTTTATTGCAGTCCCCGACTCGGAGTCCCTCTCACTTGTTTATGTCTCTCTATTTGTGTACTCTGCCCTTTGCCCCGATGTGTGGCCGTAACCACCGATACACATTTACCAGGCGGTCAGGTGTTCGATCCGCATTTGCTGCTTTGACAGTGCTTTCCACGGAGGAGCGTTGCAGCAAGTAACATAGTTTTCTTGCCGCTACGCATTCATTAAGAAGCTCCGGGATATTATGTGTGCGCCCGCAGCCTAGTGCCCGGAGGCTGGTCACCAATGAAGGTCAGCTTTAACAGACTGTGTTGGCGTTTCTCGCGCTCCCCGCCCGGGGTGACCCAGGCAGCGTGCGGGAAGTGGGGAGGTCGAGCAAGCTTTAGCGCGAGGCACATTCCTGACCGACTTGCCTGCTGAATTCCATCTGCACGGCAGTACACGCACCTTCCTTTCCTCAGAAATGCATCGTACTTCCCCGCAGCTATGAAAAACCAAACTCGCTGGCCCCGCCTCCCTCCTCAGCTTCTCAGTGCCACCGAGCACCCAGCTCAGCTCTCCAGTACCACAGCTCTCGCACCGGCACACATGACGTGTTTAAGTGTCGTGGTGGTGTGAATTCCTATTCTAGTCATTTAATCTGAAGTCAGCAGATCGTGTGAGCTTCGCTGAGACCACGTCATCTGCCAGGAGCCAGCAAGGCCTGGTTTTGGAAGCGAGGAGACGGTTGGAACCGCTGGAACCGCATCCTGCTTCAGATGAATTGTTTGCAGAGGACATTGAACGCAGAAGACATATATTATATACATAGTTAAATCAGAACACTTGAACATAAAGTGTTACAGGAGAGCAATAAATGTTCTAACTGTCACAAATGTACGAGTTTTCAATAGATTTTTCAAAGGGTCCCAAAAAGCTTGCCTTCGCAGCCCATACACTACAAGCACTCTTCTGAGGTTTCGATCCAGCCCCCTCATTTTTTAACGGTGCTGTTGTAAAGTATTTGCAGTCTCTCTCGCGAGAAAACTAGCGCCTTAAAGTGGTGTCAGCAAGAACTAAAAGCAACAGAGGCTACAAACCAGAGGAATATTCCAGGTTTTTTTACATTGAATTCTGGGACTAGTAGTTGTGTTTATTCAATTACAAAACTGGACTACAAGTCTCAAAATAAAAAAATAATTAAAAAAAAAAAACTGGACTGAAGCAGCAGATCACACAAGGACCTTAAAAACTTGGCTGCTATGTGACGTCTAATATCAGAAGGCCATTTTAAAATGATGCAGGAGGTGTGATGTGTGCTTGTGTCTTTTGTGGGTCGTTCTTGCGGAGGGGTACACACTGACTCTCTCACTCACACTGACTCTCTCACTCTCACTGACTCTCTCACTCACACTGACTCTCACTCTCACTGACAGACTCTCTCACTCTCTCACTGACTAACTCTCCCACTCACTGACTGACTCACTCGGTCTCACTGACTGACTCGGTCTCACTGACTGACTGACTGACTCTCACTGACTCACTCTCACTGACTCACTCACTCTCACTGACTGACACTCACTCTCACTGGCTCACTCTCACTGACTCACTCTCGCTGATTCACTCACTCTCACTGGCAGACGCACTCTCACTGACAGACTCTCTCACTGAAAGACTCTCACTGACAGAATCACTCTCTCACTGACAGACTCACTCTCACTGGCAGACTCACTCACTTTCACTGACTGACAGACTCACTCACTTTCACTGACTGTCAGACTCACTCTCACTGACTGACAGGCTCTCACTGACAGACTCTCCCACTCTCTCACACTGACTGACTGACTCACTCTCACTGACTGACAGACTGACTCTCACTGACTGACTCTCACTGACTGACAGACTCTCACTGACAGACTCTCTCACTGACAGACTCTCCCACTCTCTATCACCGACTGACTGACTGACTCACTCTCACTGACTGACTCACTCTCACTGACAGACTATCACTGACTCATTCTCACTGACAGACTCTCACTGACAGACTCTCACAGACAGACTCACTCTCACTGACACTCTCACTGACTCATTCTCACTGACAAACTCTCACCGACTCATTCTCACTGACTCACTCTCACTGACTCACTCTCTCTCACTGACAGACTCTCACTGACTCTCTCTCACTGACAGACTCTCACTGACTCTCTCTCACTGACTTTCACTGACTGACTCTCACTCTCACTGACTGACTCCCTCCCACTGACTGAGTCTCTCACTCCCACTGACTGACTGACTCTCACTCTCTCACTGACTAACTCTCTCACTCTCACTGACTGACTCACTCACTCACTCTCTCACTGACTGACTCTCTCACTCACTCTCTCTGACTAATTGACCGACACCTTCACCCTCCCGTTATTTATGCCCCCATAACAAAAAAAACAACAACAAGCAACCATTGGGGCAGGCAGATACAAGTTGCCAGAATTGAAAGGACAAAAAAAACTCAAGACATTATTTTTAATACTTTTTGAATATGGTTGTTCAGTTGTACATAATGCTTTTTTGGTCATATCTGAGGTAACAAAAATGCTTCTGACACTTCATTATTATAACTTTTCAGCATGCTGCAGACTTCTGTACAGCACAGCATAAAGACATAGGCAAAGTCAATATCTGTGTACTCACTAATCGATCAGCCTTTTTGCCAGTTATGGACTTGAATACAGGGCCAGATAGGGACCGCTTTCAAAGTCGGTTTAATTACTGCCAAGTCTGAGCCTGAGACCTGCTAGGGCTCGTCCCACACAAAGCTCTGGGTAGGAGATGGCTAAACATTACCAAGGGGGAGCCCCCAAGGGTGAAAAGGAACGTGCACAAGTGCAGTAAAGAGGCAGGTGGTGGAAGAAGGAGGCATGCGGTGGAATCAAGACTATGCAGACCTTGGACTCGGAAACAGTCATTCTGCGGGAGAGGACACAAGGAAAACTTTGGAACTACGCGCTATTTCTGTAATTAAGACGCTACGTATACTGGGCCTCATTTATGAGGTGTTGCCGTAGGGAAGCGCAGCAGGCCTTCCTGCTGCGCTTCCCTACGGCAAAAGAAAAGGGCAGGGATGCGCCGTATCTATAAAATGCGGTGCATTCCTGTCCTTTTCCCCTGCGCCGGCGCACAATGGGCTGCCTGCGCCAACGCAGGCACCTCTGCACCATGGTGCAAGGGTGCCTGCGTTGCGGGGATGAATATTTTTGTACAGGAAGGGAAACCTTTCTGTACAAAAATAATCACATGAGGTTTTTCCTCTTTTTATGGGTGCTGCAGAATGCAGCACACATCGAAAAAGGAAAAACGAGGAGAAATAAAGATATTTCTCCCCGTTGCGCCTCCCTTACGCCTCCCCTGGGGAGGTGTAAGCTTTTGGCGCTACCTCAGATTTACGATTTCTCGTAAATCTGGGGCAGTGTCAAAAGGCCATGGATGTTGCTGGGAACGACCCCAGCAACACCCATTGCACGCCCCTTTAACGCAGAACACTGCGTTAAAGGGACTGATATTTATGATTAAATCAGAAAACAGAGGGGGGACAAGGAGCTAATTAGAAAGAGGTCCTGAACCAATGCTCCTAAGATTGATACAAAATCAGAATGGATGGTTACAGTTCCTTCAAAGAGAGGGATTTACAGCAGATAGGTAAGCTGTAAAAATGGGGAATGTCGCCATAGGATAGGTGAGTGTGCAGAGAGGAGAGAGAGTGTACTCCTTTGTATGGTACTTGGTGCCCTCACACACTCTTGCGAGTGTATAGCATCATCATTGGGTAAGGTTGCTCCTCGTGGGGGTGGCGCTGCAGTCCCTCATGGGCCGTTGTTAGGGGCTCTCTGGCGTAGATCTTTTCAGGAGTTGCCGCCTGGTTCAGAGTAAAAAATTCACAGGGATGGAGATGCACTATAGTGCCAATTGAAGAGGGGAAACAAGACCAAATAGAATCCCACTTCTCTCAACCCGTGTAGTATGTGACTAAAGTGATTTTGAGACAGGGGTCAACATGTTTCGCGCTGTGAAGTGGTCCCTAATGGATCCCAGAGCGCTTCATCAGGACCAGATAGAAAAAAGAATAGCGAGAATCAGGAATAGACAACCTATATTCCCGTATATATCCTAATTAAGGTTTGTTCGACAATTATTGTCTGAGGACACGTTATTCTACGTAAGTCCTGTTCACAGCCCTCCCTGGATAGAAGAAGGGCTCCGTCGGCGGTACCGCGGAGTGAGGTAGAAATCCTGCCTCACGTTAACGAGAAACCTACCCGTACTGCCGGTAGCACAATTGGCACTATAGTGCATCTCCATCCCCGTGAATTTTTTACTCTGAACCAGGGGTCCTGTGAATAAATTACTTGGGCCTCCTGGCTCATTTTAACTTCCACTCACTATCACTCCCCAACCCACACACCCTCAGACACAAATGCGGCAACTCCTGAAAAGATCTCCGCCAGAGAGCCCCTAACAAGGGCCCGTGAGGGACTGCAGCGCCACCCCCACGAGGAGCAACCTTGCCCAATGATGATGCTATACACTCGCAAGGGTGTGTGAGGGCACCAAGTACCATACAAAGGAGTACACTCTCTCTCCTCTCTGCACACTCACCTATCCTATGGCGACATTCCCCATTTTTACAGCTTACCTATCTGCTGTAAATCTCTCTCTTTGAAGGAACTGTAACCATCCACTGATATTTATGAGGCAGCATTAAGCCAAGAAAAGTGGCTCAGTGCTGCCTGATAAATATCACGCTGGCTTCTGCGCCACGGAACATCACAAAAAGTGACGTTCCGATGGCGCAACGGGCCTCATAAATCTGCCCCTATGTGCTGAGTTCTTGGCACAGTGCTTGAAAGACTATTATGAAAGCATTGACAATCGAGGATCCATGGAACTTGTTTGTTACTGAGAAGGACCTATGTATGCACCAGAGACGCAACTAGAGCCACATTTCGTGGGGGGGGGGGGGGCTACTAGAAAATTTCAGGGGGCTAATTCTTCCAGTAATAGAGTGGAGATGCAGGGGCTTTCAGAAAGGGGGAAGACACAACAAAGCCACGTTAACAGGTACATGGGGGCAGATTTACATGCCCCTTGCGCCACTTTTGCATCACTTTTCCCATGTTAAAAGTGACACAAAAGTGGTGCAAGGGGCTTGTAAATCTGCCCCATTGTCTTTTTAAAGACCTGCGAAGTACTCGGTGCGGCTGCGTTAAGACAGACAAGGTGTCTCAGCCAGGGCTCACACACACGACGGAGGTGTGTGTGTGTGTGTGGGGGAGGGGGGGGGGAATGAAGCCCTTTGAGCCCAATGGGCACATATTGTAATTAAAATGTTTGCACCGCGGCTGCGAAGTACTGGTGCTCTCCCTATCACACGAAAAACTTGCGGTTAGTTATCTGACAGCACGGACCGTTTAGAGCACAGAGCGTGCTGTTCAAAAGGCATCCCAGGCGGCCGAGGTCACGATGTATAATGGTCAGAATGGAAGACAGAAGCGCTTACAAATGCTCGGCGACACACGCTGCATCGGGCGTGGCTTCAAGTAAAAGTGAACGTTCATTGTCAAGGGCGGGCAGGGGCGTAGCCAGGGTAAAAGGAAGCGCCCCAGTGCGCTCGAGCAGGTACCTGGATGGTTTAGTTGCCAGGCCCTCTTGAGTAGGGTCCGGATGAGCTGGACCAGCGGCTGGTTTGACCCTGTGTGACGGATTTGATCCATTCCTTACCTCTTCTTCCCACAGACCCATAAAACTTGTATTTATAGACTGCACCCGGGACAGTTCGGCACTGCTGTACCACACGCACCATGACCGCCCGCCAGACCCCTGCGCGCCGCTGCCGCTCTGTGGTTGTCACCGGGTCTAACCGAGGGCTGGGACTCGGGCTAGTGAAATCACTGGCCACTTTGCAGCCGGCGCTCGACTACGTGATCGCCACCTGCCGGAGCCCGGAGGATGCACAGGTTAGGAGGCGTGGGGTTGAGGTGGGGTGGGCTGCGGTAGGTACCCTGACTGCAAAAAGTAACTAATTATGCCACAGAGTTGAGGAATTGCGCTGTCTCACGCTTCTAGCGGTAAAAAGAGGTCCGTTTGCGCGGGGTCAATGTTCAGGGAAAATATGGATATTTTACGGGTTGCTCACTCGTGTGTGAATAAAACTATGCATTTCAAGCTGGATAAAAGTAGGTATGGGTGCACCCAACATTTGAGTGGCAACGGATTGGTAAAGGGTGGCTCAATTTGTGTTGAGGGGAGTGGGCGGTATTGTTGGGGCTACTTTTTCAGTTTTTTTGACTAAAGTGTAGTGTTTTAAGTAGGTATCTGTACAGTTGAAACACAAGCAGTGTTTGGGGAAACTTTAGTTCCTTTTTCGTTTCGAAGAACTGGATGTTGCGTAAGGGGCACACATCTCATTGTTGACATGTGGCTAAACTGACCAGATGACTCAGTGTGACTTGGGCACAATTTGACCAGTTGTGGGTTTTGATTTAACATTTGATATTGGTGTATTCTGGGCGTTGCAGCCTTGGTTCATTTTAATGGAACCATTTGGAACAACACACCACATGGCAATTTAAATGCTAAAGTGACATGGAGCCATCTTTTCATTTTTACATGTGGCTAATGAGCTGGGTTCAGTGGGTAATTGCACACACATCTTTTTGTGTGTACACAGTACTTCCAGGGTGTGTATGAATGAGAGAAAGTAAGTGAACCCTTGTAATGAAAACATATTGTAAATGCATGAGAATATACGGAAGCTTCTATCTGTCAGGAAGGGTCAGTGAACTGAAGCATGCGTGAGTTGCAGGTCAGGAGTTCTTATCCTGCAAGCTCCCTTCGGCTTCCCACCCTTCTGGCGTTGGTAAACAGAGTCCCTTTACATTGTGTACTAGTCAAACCTTTTACTTAAGATTCTGTGCTTTTCTAGTAACTGAAGGTAAATATAGATTTTTTTTTGTTTCATTAATCTCTCTTATTGCATAGTTGCATATGGCTTATTAATATTCTGTGTTTCTTATATACATTGTTTACCAATGTAGAATAGAAACCCGAATCCCTGGGCTCTGGCAAATGTGCAAGTCCCCAGGTGGTTTCTCAGCAGGGCAACTCGAACCTTAATATTTCGGTGGATGACAAAGCAGGTTAGACATTGGTTACATTTATCACCAAAGCTCAGTTCCTCTATAGGGATGTGTAGAGATTTATTATCTTCCAGCTTGAATGCACTTATGTGACATCTTGCAAATCCCAACATGTCTGTCAATTAAGCAGTTTCGCTTAAACGTCAAAACTAAATTTCAGTGTTTTTGGAAAAGTCAACTTCTATACAGATATCATCTAATAAAGTACATGGGCACATGTTATGTTTTTTAGTGGAGTGGACAATACAACATGTTACACAGAGATATAAGGGTGTAGTGCACTGTTTTATATATATATATATATATATATATATATATATATATATATATATATATATATATAAACGATTTTCCAACTTAACAGCTCCTTGATTTATGGAAACTTGTAAGAAGAGAAACAGACTCCAGTTTCTTTGTGCTTGATTTATTTAGTGCAAAATGCTGTCATGACGCGTTTCGGGCTTTGCAGCCCTTGATCACATGACATGTTGTGAATTTTTTTCCCTTCTTAAAGTGCTAGTGCCAAAGACAACAAAGAAAACAGACTTTTGTTCTGTTTTCTAATATATCAACTTAGCAGCAAATCAAATGGTACATTCAATTCTATAAAATGTAATTGTTTGATACCTTCATATAATTGAATTGATTTCAAAAATATCTGTTTCTATACACAATGTGAATCGACCCCCGGACTTTTTTTTTTTTTTTTTTTTTTTTTTTTTTTATATCTTTATTCGAATGTAATACAATACATCCATAAAAGTACATTTTAGAACATACAGACATAACATATTCCTTTCATATAAAGAGAAACCATCCATTTCATCAATAAAACGCAAGATAATATCCAAGAGTATTCTAAAACCAGGATAACACATATGATACAACAAGTTAAAAATATAAATAAGTATACAGAGTTAAAAAGGGATAAAAATACAGCGATAGTAGCAGCATAATTAACCTTCCATACTCTTCCTGAAGGTGATAGCAAGTTTCAGAAAACTGCATATAAACAAAGTATAATCACAATTCAGGAGTTGGAGGTAATAAAGTGCTGGTTTAATTTGGGTAAATTGTAAATCCTTTAAACAAGGCTTCAAATACAATCTCCGAGGTACTAGGTAATAAGGACAAACAAATAAAAAGTGTGCCAAATCTTGCGGAGACTTCCCGTCGCAGCCGCAAGCAGGTAACACTTGGCCTCGATGGGCTCCTTTTGGTACTGCCAACAGGAGATGAAATAAATCAAAACGGAACCTTATCAAGAGATAGCGTTCATACCCTGACATAGGCCAGGATAGGTATGGTTCCCCGGACTTGTATATACAAGTTAGTAAAAAGTCCTCTTGTTGGTTCATAAAATGCGGTAGCTAGAGATACTAAGCAATTTATACAGATCAAATATCACCTCATAACATGATTTGCTAGTACCTACACATTGCTGTATTCATTTAAAACAATTGCATAGCCATAGTTAAAAAATACAATAATGACTTTTGTTTCATGCTACTAATTAAAAATATTATACCAAAGTCGTCTAATATACTACATATGAAGTGTGCTATACAAGTGCTTAAAAGTGCTTTTGTGCAAGAAATAAAAACCATTGAATGGTTTTATAGTGGTAAAATTAAAGTCTGGGAAAGATACAGTTGATACAGGGATTCTTTGCGGATAATAAGATATGTAGCCAGTTGTAATTGGATAGGATTAATCCTCAACACTTTTACCTTTTGTTGATTGGCTGCATATATTAAACTAAACACAAAGTGATTAGACACTTAATTTTGTTCTGTTCCAGTAGTGCCAGTTTAGACTGAGAACAGGATTCTTCAACCTTAGAGCCATGTATATAGGTCCTCTGTTGTATTGAAGCCATTGGGACTCTTATTGTCAAACTCCAAGATGTATTGAGTCGCCAGTTTTCTAAGGTTATCCTCCCTATCACCTCCGCGTCTTAAGGGCGGTATAGAGTCCACAACAAAATATGTTAGGTCTTGTATATTATTGTTGTGGACTTCCCTAAAGTGGCGTGCAACAAGATAGCTCGAATCAAAATTGGTAATGGCTCTTATGTGTTAGAGAATTTTCTTGTGGACTGGCAGTTTTGTACTGCCAATGTATTTGAGTCCACAAGAGCACTCCAACACATAAACAGCATATTCAGTTTTGCAAGTCAAAGACTTGGAGATCATGGTGGGGGAAGTCCTAAAAGGTGTGATATACGAGTTTTTATTGATACCTAATTTGCAAGCTTTGCAAGACCAGCATTTTCTAAAACCTTTTAGTCCTGACAGCCAATTTTTGTTGGAGGTAATCTCTGGGCTGCTTTTCACTAGATAATCACTAGTAGAGCTTGCCCTTCTATATGTAACAATAGGATTTCTGGGACATAGTTATCCCATTAAAGAATTGTTACGTATTATTTGCTAGTTTTTCCTTACTATTCGGCAAATATCCTCCCTCTGTTTGCTGTATGTCAAAATTAGTCTCGGATTGTTGGATTCAGAAATGGTCTTTGCATCTGTTTTTTATTTGCTTTTGACAAAAGGTCTTCTCTGCTTTAGTTGATTTGTTTTTCTGATCGCTGCCTCTATATTCAAAGCTGAATAACCCCTGGCTAGGAAACATTGTTTGCACTGTTTTTGTGCCAATATTAGATCCTCCTCCCTACTTCATATTCTGCGCATCCGAAGCATTTCCCCATAGGGGATACTATTTATTATATGCTTTGGATGAAAACTGGATGCATGCAGTAGGGTGTTCCCTGCCATGGGCTTACGGAATAGTCGTGTTTCTAGACAATTATTGGCCACCAAAATCTCCACATCTAAGAAATAGACAGACTGTTCACTGATGTTGTGGGTGAGATGCAAATTGATGTCATTGTTGTTCAAATTGGTGATGAAGGCTTCAGCACTTTTTCTATCACCTCGCCATATCAAGAACATGTCATCTATATATCTGACCCATTTGATTACATGATTTGATAAAATATCACCATACAGTGCCTTGACAATCACCTCCTCCCACCATCCCATATGGAGGCAAGCATAACTAGGAGAAAAGCTTGCCCCCATAGCCACCCCTCTCACTTGTTGGTAAATTTGGGTCTGGAAGAGGAAGTAATTGTTATTCAAGCAGAATTCAGTTAGGCTGATCAACATCTTATTGTGATTATGAAACTGTATGGGCCGCCTATCCAGGAAATGCTTCAGAGCTCTTATATAAATTAGATACATCTATATTTATTAAAGGATAATATTTGCACCATTGACACTCTTGTAGTTTTTTTTAAATAATCTGTAGTGTCCTGAACAAAAGATGGAAGAGCTCTCACGAAATCCTGTGGGAATGAGTCAATGTATATCGATAAATTTTCTAACAAGCTTTGTTTGGCAGAAATTATTGGTCTTCCTGGTGGCTTTGTTTCTTATGTATTTTCGGGATGAAATAAATCACAGGTGTGACTGGATAGTCCTTTTTGAGGAATTTATACTCGTCTTGATTTAATAGGCCTGCCCTTTTCCATGCCAAGAGTCGTTTGAATAGTTCATTTTGTGCTGCAATTGTTGTTATTTTGTTGCTGATTTTGTAGCACGTCCTATCGTTAAGTTGCATAAGTGCTTCTTCTAAGTATAGTTTCCTATGCCAGAGCACCACGTTCCCCCCTTTATCTGAATTTCTTATCACCAGGGAGTCCTTTGATTGCAATCTTTTAATAAGTTGGTAGTATTGGTGTTGGCGCGCTTTTTGATGTTTAATTGTCGCCTGTGTTTTGTAATTTAATTTTTTCAATTCCGTCAAAATACTTTCATTAAATGTATCGATAGAGTCCCTTGGAAGAACTGGGACAAAAGTTGACTTTGGTTTGAAACTTGTGCTGGTTGTAGCATTGATTTGTATTGATTGCTTCACCAGTATTTGATCTGCGGTTTGTGAATCAAGTGATATTATGACATCATTTTGTAAGGCCTGCATGTCGCATAGTAAATTTACATCAGATACAGTTAGAGGACACGCGTTGTCTTGCATTGTTGGACTGGAAACAGGCAAGTATGTTTTTGTTGGTCTCAGACTATGACATTTTTGTAATTTGAGTTTCCTTCTATACTTGTAGACGTCCACCCTGGTCTGAATATAGTCGAAGTTAGACTCTGGACAGTACGATAAACCAAGCGATAAGAGTTGTTTCTCTGCTTCACTTAAAGTTAGTTCGGAGAGGTTGATGATGGCATTGGCGTTATCTTCAATTTGATCTACTTATGCCGCCAATTCCTTCTTGTCGGTTTTTTGTTGTTGTTGCTGGTTGGCTGGGGACGCGACATTCCGCTGGCGCCTTGCTCTGCGTCTCTCACGACGTTTGGCATTCCTCCTTTGCCTCCTCTGATGTTTGTAATTCTGGGGCGTAAGGTCAAACGTCGTTCTTCTTTTAAAAAAACAATTTCATCTCTGATCGTGTGTTTTAGTTTATGGAAGGCAGCGTTGTCAGCTGCTCCTGCTGTTTGCTCTCCTTCCGACCCACTTTCCACGGGCGAGCTTAAATCTGATATCGATGATGTTGTAGGAATTTCATTATCAACCCCCCTTGGTTATCACGGTTCTGAGTGAATCATACTGCTTTCGGGATGGATTTCACTGCGTCGTATTTGACCTTTTTCATAGTCCACTTTATCTCGCTGAAACTTGAATGTTTTGCGTTTTTTGATTATGTCCTCTTCTTTCTTTAGACGTGCCAGCATTTGTTCTCTTAGCTTGGCAAAATTGGTGTTGTTCATTGATGTTATCAATTTTGTGTTGCAAGGTCAGCATATTTAATTAGAATGCACATTAAGTTTTTAGATGCTTCCAAATTGCTTTCTGCCCACTCCCGTAGCATGTTGGGGTTTGGATTTTCATAGCTCGGGGGAAGCATAATTCTAAGCCCTCGCGGGATTCTTCCAACTTCTAAATACTTTGACAGTGATTTGTGCTCCTACCATTTAGCTTGCTCAGTTTTGCTGAGCTTTTCCAGTTGCTTATAAAGATCTTTTAATGTTGATGGCTGTCTCTGTGTACCCCTATCAGTCATTTGTGTATGTATGTATATATATATATATATATATATATATATATATATATATATATATATATATATATATATATACTGTCACACAGAGGAAGGGTAAGCACTAACCTTTACAGCCGGATACAGCAGGAACGATGGTTGAGGCTAATTAATCCATTCCCCTATATGGAGATACCCATGAGTATATATATGTCACACTCAACAGATAATACCACCATAGGGGAAAGGGAAAAAGGGACAAAAGAAACAATAACGTTGCCACTGCGTAACACAGAATAGGGATGTCTTTGGGAGATGTAGACCTCACTCCTACGATCCACCCTGTCTGCCCTGTAAGTGAGACACAATCCACACATATGAAGTCCCCCCTATATGTCCAACCACAATAATTCTCTATGTGTCATGTACTTACTCATATTGCAGCTGCACATCTCCCAACAGAAAAGGCATAAAAGGCAAAAATAAAGAATAACAAAAATACATTTCTGTTCCACGTGGGAGTTGTCTGGAGTGTGCTAGTAACAAGGAATTGACCCTTATTTAAATAGTCAATGTGAAAGGTACTTATATTACTGCAGATAATCCTCCGGTAAAGGAAAGTTTTCTCTGACGTCCAAAGGAATCCTCTTCCTGGTTTGCGTCAGCTCATGGATATCCTGGTTGTGTTCAGACTCCTAAATAAGCATAATATTTCCACATGGCTGCTCAGAGCCTCAAAAATAGTTCTGGAAGGCAATTGTTCTTCAAGAGTATGTATTCCTCGCTCTCCCGCTCTCCTGAGCGGACCTGGCAAGAGTGAGGCAAGGAAAGCAAAAGCGCTTCACCAGCTCTGATTGATCCTCACTCGGGAGGCTTCCATGAAGCTAGGAGTAGCCCGCGACGATGAGGCTGCTCTGAGTTTGCAGCCGTTTCTTCGGTACTTGACTACTGAGCGTAAGACGCCCACTCTCAGCTGCGGTTCATTCCGATGTGCTAAACTCTATCATGCGCGTCATGGACATGCCTACAGAGTCTCTCGTATGGCGATTCACTGCTTCGGGGGTTTTTAACATTACCATAGCGGTTGAGGCGCTTGAGGCGAGATGCGGCAGTGCTTCTCTGGTGAAATATCCTCGAACCAAAAGGCGGATGACACAGATTCTACAGAGTCCTGAGGTCAGCCGCTTGTCTGACGCTGCTGCTTCACGCGGTTTCTCCAACACCGAAAATATTCGAGTGACAAGCCCCGAGCAAAACAAAGGCGGGGCTTATGTACCAGCAGTCAGGTGTGATAGCCAGCCTGTCTTGGGAGATATGGGAGCTGTAGTTCTGTGCACATTCATCCATACAGTGTCCTGTGTGTGTATGCCCCATGTACCTATCTCCGCCTAGCCATTACAGTACCCCCTCTCATTGACCGACGTCTCGGCGGTCCACCAGGCTTGGTGGGAAATCATGAATGGTATCGCCTCAGAAGACCAGGGCAATGAAGATTAGCCGCTGGTTCCCATGAGCGGTCTTCAGGGCCATAACCTTTCCAGTCATTGAGATAAAGTATGTGTCTCCGAATGTATTTGGAATCCAAAATGCTCTGCACCTCGTACTCCTCTTCCCCATCTAGTTCCACAGATTGTGGTCTTACCGGTAAGCGGGTGCCCTGGAGACAGGGTTTAAGGAGGGAAATGTGGAACACTGGGTAAATTCGCCAGGTAATGGGAAGTTTTAATCTCATGGCGACGGGGTTTACAATTCTGTCGATAGGATAGGTACCCACAAATTTTGGCTGCAATCTGTTGTTCCCTTTGAGTTTCAGGTGTTTAGTGTTAAGCCACACCCTGTCTCCTATCTTATAGGAAGGTTCTGGTGATCTCTTTTTATCTGCCTGTTGTTTATCCCACCTTCGTGCCTCTTCTAGGTGTGTTTTGGCGTTGCCTAACGCTAGCTTAAGGTGTGCATGATGTTCTTGAATAGAAGGAAGATTAGAGACCACAGGACGTTCAAAGGGAAATATGTTGGGATGAAAACCATTGAGACAGAAGAAGGGAGAACATCCTAAAGAAGAATGATCGGCATTATTGTAGGCGAACTCTGCTGTCCACAAGAGCTTGCTCCAGTCTTCTTCTTGTAACAAGGTGAAATACTTTAAGTATTGTTCTAAGGTCTGGTTCAATCATTCTGTTTTGCCGTCTGTCTGCAGGTGATAACTCGTAGACAGACGTGCATCGATCTTCATGACAGCACACAGAGCTTTCCAGAATTTGGAGGTGAACTGGGTCCCTCTGTCTGTGATGATGACTGAAGGGATTCCGTGTAGTCGCACTATGTTTGCAAGAAGACTGTAGCCAGTTCTGCTGAGGTAGGCAATTTTGGTCAGAGCGACAAAATGGCCCATCTTAGTCAGATGATCGATGACTACTAGTATAGTGTTGTGGCCAGAGCTAAGAGGCATTTCCACAAGAAAGTCCATGAACACAGTGTGCCAAGGAGCTGGTGGTGTGGGTATAGGTCTGAGTAAACCACTGGGTCGCTGTTGTTGTGCTTTGGCTTGAGTGCAAATGGAACATTCAGAAATGTATCTTGCAGTGTCTCTCCGAAGTGATTCCCACCAAAAGTATCGAGACATGGTTTGTAGCATTTTCTGCATTCCCATGTGTCGGCCCAAGGTAGTATCGTGGATCCATTGTAAGGCCTGTTGCTGGAGTGGTCCTTCAGGAATGTACAGTCTCTCATCATGAAACAACAACTCATCCCTGACAGAACAATGTTGTGGTTCTTCTATGACCCATGCATCTTTATCGAGGCCAGTGGTTTGTTTCTTCACCTCTTCCAAGAAGTCATTAGTGGTGATGAAAGCTATTTTCTCTGTTTGAAAAAAAAGCCTTTTGTAGTATAATGGCTGGTTCTTCCACAGGATCGGAACTGACTGCAGGATTAGGCAAGGGTCTTGAAAGCGCATCAGCTTTCCCGTTTTGTGGTCCTGGTCTGTATTTGATCACAAAGTCATAGTCCGCAAAAAACAATGACCATTGTAGTTGTCGAGGAGTTAGGGCTCTGCCTTTCATTACGAACAGCAGGTTCCTGTGGTCTGTGTATATTTCCACCGTGTGTCTGGCCCCCATTAGATGATGTCTCCATTCCTCACAGGCTCGTTTGATTGCCAACAGTTCTTTATCTGTAATATTGTAGTTTACCTCACAATTGGACAACTTCCTGGAGAAGAAGGCGACAGGATGGAGTTGGCCTGTGTCTGGGTGTCGTTGAGAAAGGATTCCCCCAATGGCATAATAAGAGGCATCCGTTTCAAGTATGAATGGTGGTGAGGCGTCTGGATGTCTCAGCACTGGAGCACAGGTGAAACAAAGTTTTAATGTTTGGAACAACTTTTCTGCTGATTCTGTCCACTTAAAGGCAGCTCCCTTCCGGAGAAGGAGTGTCAAGGGTTGGATGATACAGGAGAAGTTTTTAATAAATCTCTTATAGAAGTTTGCAAACCCCAAGAAACTCTGTAGGGCTTTCACACATGAAGGGGATTCCCATTGAGTGATGGCTTGTGTTTTCTTCTTATCCATACAGAGTCCATGGGGGCCGATAACATGACCCAAGAACTCTACTTCTGTAGTATGGAAAAAACACTTCTCTAGTTTTGCATAAAGCGTGTACTGCTGCAGTCGCTCCAGAACTGCAGATACATGGGGGATGTGTTCTTCTAGGGAAGCCGAGTACACTAGGATGTCGTCGATATATACTATGCATGACACATCTAATAATCCTCATAAGACTTCATCCATGAAGTATTGGAATGCGGCGGGGGCGTTGAAAAGTCCGAAAGGCATAACCTGATATTCGTACAGTCCGAATTTGGTACGAAAGGCCGTTTTCCATTCATCCCCTCGCCGCACTCTTACCAGATGATATGCTCCACGGAGGTCTAGCTTGGTAAATACTGTGGCTCCTTTCAATTGATCCAGGAGGACAGGTATTAAGGGCAAGGGATATCTATTCTTCTTGGTTACTCGGTTGATCGCCCTATAATCAATACAAGCCCTTAGGCCCCCTTCTCGTTTCGGAATAAAAAAAAGTGGCGAGGACGCTGGTGAAGAGGAAGGACGAATGAAGCCAGATGACAGTAGTTTCTCAAGGTATTGCTGTAGATACGTGGTTTCTGATGCGGCTACACGGAATGCTGGCTCCAGGTTCCAGAGCAATAACACAAGCATGCGCCCTGTGTGGTGGCAGCTTGCTTGCTTCTTGTTCACTGAACACAGCGTGATATTTCTGGTATTCCTCTGGTAGTGTGGTAACACATGCCACACTTTGGGTAAAACAACTGCTGGCGAGCAACTCAGCAGGGTTCTCCTTCTGCGGGGCTTCTTGGATTCTGTCTTTAATACAATGTTCCATACAATGCAAGGAATTTAGCGTGACTGTCTGAGCTGCCTACTGCACGAAGGGATCATGCAGTGTAAGCCAGGACATGCCCAATATAAGAGTGAAATGAGGGGCGTCTATTAAATCAAATTGGATGTATTCATAGTCGTTCATGCCCACCTGCATTTGGATCTGCTGGGTGCGATATCGTACAGGGCCGGACGTCAACTCTGTACCGTCTACAGCTTTTACTAGTTCTGGGATCTTTTTCTTTACACAGGGTATACCGATTTCTTGTGCATATCTTTGGTCGATAAAGTTACCCGTGGCCCCAGAGTCTAACAGGGCTTGTACTAGTAGAAGTTCTCCCCCAGGTATATCCAATGAGACACATACGTTCATATGGGCCACTGTAGTTTGGACTGTGTTGACCACAGCTGGACAGACCTCTTCATCAGTGGGCCTAAAACAAGGGATCTGTAACTTGTTTGGGCCCTTTAGTTTTCCGAGTTCTCAAGACGGTATTCCACCTCTGGCACGTTCTGGTTCCCTTTGAATTCTTTGTAGGTTGTCTTGGATTTTGCCTTGTAGTCCTTGAGAAAGTGCCCAGGTTTACCACAGTACATACATAACCGTTGTCTCCGCCTTCGCTCTCTTTCCTCTTGACTTAGTGGACCTCGTATGCCACTCTTTTGCATGGGTTCTGTCCCATCAGAAGCTGGTGGATGTCCTTCTATCGCTCTTGGACGGGGTGGTATATATCTAGATTCAGTGCGCTGTTTATCTCCTTTTCTCTCTTGGAGCCTATGGTCCAATTGAACGGTGAGATCAATGAGTTTGTCACAGGAGGTTGGCATGTGCACCACCTGAGCCAAGACGTCTTTTAGTTCACTTCTCAGCCCTTGATAATACAAAGATGTCCTTTTCTCCATAGGCCAGCCTGTTTCAGCTATGAGTCTATTGAAAGTAGTGATGTATGTTAATAAATCTTGTGTACCTTGTTTTAACGTAAGCAATTCCCTGTCTAACGAGAGCTGGTGTGCCTTCCTATCAAACAGTTTGCGCATTTCCTCACAGAAGGTATCAAAGTTACGCAAGACAGGGTCATCTCTTTCTATCAGGGGAAAAGACCATCTAGCTGCATTTCCTCTAAGAAAAGATATCACAAAGGCCATTTTAGCCTGGTCAGTGGGAAACACCGCTGGTTTGCACATAAAGTGTAGTTTACACTGCCCCAGAAAAATACCAAACTTCTTTGGATCATCAAAGAATCTTTCAGGAGGAGCTAAGGGTAATTGTGCGGGGTGTAACACCTGTATGGTGGAAGGACCTGCTCCCCCTCCCAAGGCATGAGTCGACTACCCAGTATCTGTATCATGAGACGCTGGTGGAGGTAGTGTCCAATTCCTAATGTACTGGGCCCCCCGTGTATCTGTGGGCCTACAGCGAGACAGACCTGCAACTTCACGTCTCGTGGTGCCCATTTAATTTCGTAATTCTAAATTCTCCCCCCTAAAAGTGTCTACCTCCATCCTTAGGGCGGTCAATGTTTCCAACACCGATGTAAGAACAGTGTTGGTGTCCATCGTTCGGGCCGTAAGTAACCGTGAGCTTGTCACTCTGTCACACAGAGGAAGGTTAAGCACTAACCTTTACAGCCGAATACAGCAGGAACGATGGTTGAGGCTAATTAATCCATTCCCCTATATGGAGATACCCATGAGTATATATATGTCTCGCTCAACAGATAATAAACCATAGGGGAAAGGGAAAAAAGGGACAAAAGAAACAATGTTGCCGCTGCGTAACACAGAATAGGGATGTCTTCGGGAGATGTAGACCTCACTCCTATGATCCACCCTGTCTGCCCTGTAAGTGAGACACAATACACACATATGAAGTTCCCCCCCCTATATGTCCAACCACAATAATTCTCTATGTGTCATGTTCTTACTCATATTGCAGCTGCACAACAGAAAAGGCATAAAAGGCAAAAATAAAGAATAACAAAAATTTATTTCTGTTCCACGTGGGAGTTGTCTGGAGTGTGCTAGTAACAAGGAATTGACCCTTATTTAAATAGTCAATGTGAGAGGAAACTTACCTTACTGCAGATAATCCTCCGGTAAAGGATAGGTTTCTCTGACATCCAAAGGAATTCTCTTCCTGGTTTGCATCAGCTCATGGATGTATTTTTAAAAGTCGATAATCCTGTGGTGCAAGTATTTTATTTAAAAAGTTCACAAAAGCCTTGAGAGCCCCCCCAGGATGCCCCATTATCTCCACCATTGGTGGAGCTTTAGAAAAGACCTCCAAGTTTATAGATTCATTTTTATATCCTTTGTTTAAAGTACTCCCTTCCTATATTCAGGATACGGGGGACTTTTTGAAGAAAATGTATGACCTTCCCTGGGACCAAGACCTGCGGCTAGTAACAATTGATGTCACTACTTTATATACCAGCATTAGGCACGAAGATGGTCTAAAAGTCATCAAGCGTTTCCTGAGCAATCAACCAATCAAACTATGGTCGCATACACAGATGCTGCTATCTATGGACTCTGTTTGTCTGAAGAATAACTACTTCCTCTTCAATGACGAGCTGTTTCACCAAACCTGCAGGCCAGCGATGGGCACCTGCTTCGCCCCCAGCTATGCGTATTTGCAAATGGGCTGGTGGGAGGAGCAGGTGATCCGGGTCATCTACCAGGCAGAATGGGAGGAGAATGTGCTACATTGGAGTTGTTTCGACTATCTTTTCGTCGTATAGAAAGGTACAGAGGAATCAGCTAAAAAATTCATTAAAAAACTGCAAGTAAATGATTTAAATCTGAAATTTACTAGCACAATTAGCAATACCTCTATTAACTTCCTGGACTTAACTATCTATGTAAAAGACTCTAAACTGCACACTATGCTTTATAGGAAACCAACAGCAAGAAACACGTTGCTTCATGCAACTAGTGGCCATCCCTATAACTTAATAAGAAGCATTCCTTACGGAGAATGCCTGAGGACAATACGCAACTGTAGTGAACAGAATGTCTTAGACCGAGAATTAAACTGTTTGAGGACTCGTTTCAAAGCAAGAGGTTATACAGAGGAAAATGTACAAACTACCATTCAGAGAGCAAAGAAGAGATCCAGAGAGGATATCCTCTTCAATAAAAGTCAGAGCAAAATCAATTAAGAACAAGCCAAGGGTAATCAAGTTAGAACGATCACCTCCTTTAACCGCCAACATGAGAAGGTGAGAAATATTATAACTAAACATTGGCACTTAATACGCAATGACCCACTATTAGGCAAATTAGTACAGACAAGACCTGCAATAACCTTTAAAAGAGCACGCTCTTTAAAACAAATGTTAGTCAGCAACATGGTGTCGAAGAAACAACAAGCCGGCCATTCCTCAACCTGGTTAAAACGTAAGGAGGGTTTTATCAAATGAAAGGCCTGCAGGTACGGTAAAAATACTTCATCGTATGTACTAGGCCTCTCTAGAAGAGAAAAAAAGATCAAGGGGTACTTCTCCTGTAAAACAGACTATGCAGTCTGTGCCCTCCAGTGCCCTTGTGGCATGAGGTACGTGGGCAGCACAATTCACCCGGTGCACAAAAGGGTTTTGCAGCCTTTAAGAGCAATACGAAACGGGGACAGGTCTTACCCAGTGGCGCGCCACTTTGAGTCGCATCATGACAAAAATGCACAAGGTCTATCGTACTTTGTAGTTGACTGTATTCCACCCAATGTTCAAGGTGGTAATCGGGAGAAAAAGCTCAGAAAACTTGAGTCATGTTACATCTTGGAATTAAATACACGTACCCCGACAGGATGAAATATTGAAGACGATTTGGTTACACATTTATAACAATCGATAAAGGTGTTTATTGATGTTATGGAGTAATAGAAGGAAGCCTCCTCAAATCTGTTTCTTAACCGTTTTTGTTTTTAGTTTTATTAATTTTTTCACTGGGTTTTAAGCACAATATTTTGAAAACTGGTATTCAAATGTTAATAATCACAATTTCCCACCTGGGCATGATAACATTCATGATTGCACTAATGGTGGCACTAGCTTTGCGCATACTGGAACAGAGCATGTTGATAAGCCCACTTGTTTAATCTCGGCAATCGGGTTAGATCAACATCTAGTTCCTTAAAGTTTTCCCAAGATGCAAGTTGAGTATGGTCCCCATTTATGAAACAATAAAGTTAAGGGAGAAATTCAAACATAACTTGAACTTGCAATACAAATATCATGCATTTAGGTATATTTATTTACCTATTGAGCCACGACACGTACCAGTGTAGTAGCCGATTGGGTACCTTTTGCTAACCGCGTTTTCTAGGATAAATTAAATTCAGGAAGCATTTTGTGGAAAATGGTAATTAATTTGAAAGGAACTTTTGTAACGCAAATGTGCCTTGAAAATAATGTATATTAATACTGAGATGTAACAACTAGTGCGTTTTATACCATGAAAGCATGCAAAAACTACCAGTCTTTCTTTCAATACACTTGTTTGGTAGTCATGTCACGTGACACGCTATGAGCACGTCTATTTAAAAATGGTTGAATTGTAATGAAAAAACTGTTGGTGAGCAAGCCTGCTTGACAGGCGAAACGCGTCCTATCAGCCGACTAAATAAATGAAATTTGGCCAGAGCACAGCGCCATCATTCCTTGGAGTGCGAGGTAAGTGTGTGTGGGTGTGTATGTATATATATATATATATATATATATATGCATATTAACTACTGGCGGTCGCCAGTAAATAGTTATAGTTAGGACCGTGTTTCCATAGGAAATCCGCAACATTTTATTTGGAATAACTATGGCGCCGATTGACGAATCCTCGCAAAATTTTCAAAATAGGTGGGGCGCTCCGCTCCTTCCCTGAAAGTCTCGGGGGGATTCGTGAAGCGGGGGCTGAGAAAAAGGGGGGGTCCCAAAACGCGTTTTCCCCATGCATTTTTCCATAGGACCTTTAGTCCAAGCTACAGCCCGAACGGCTGAACAGAATTACTTGAAATTTGGCAGAGAGGTAGTCCTCAGTTCAGGGATGTGCCTTTTGCAGGTCTGGTGTAAATCTGTTCATTAGTTCCTGAGCAAATTGCAGTTAAAAGCATATATATATCTATAGGCGCGCACCGTGCGCGTACGGTAAGCATACCGTACGCGCAAGGTGACGTGCGCGAGCGCAATTCTGATTGGTTGGTAGATGTCAGTAAACATTCGAATCGGTCGAAATCAGGAAGTGTCGGCCGCCATTTTGTCTCTCGCAGTCTGAGGCAATGAAAAACAAAGGGGGAAAACGTGAGAAGGGGGCAGGATGGACAGGTCCTGACCCCTAGCCTTTGTCAGGGGGTCACTGAAGGACCCCCAAGGGTAAAAAAATAAATATTTTTTTTTGCGAAAAATCGCGGGGTGCGCGCACCGTACGCGCACGGCACGAACAACGCATCGTGGGCGCACGGTGAAAAAACTTTAAAAAAATAAATAAATACATAACTTAGCATTTAAAAAACCGTACAAATCCACTGAAAAAACCATAGGTTTCACACATGTTATAGTTAGCTGGACATTTCACTCGTGAAAAACCATTGAAATTCCCCCGTTATAGTTAGTGCAGGCAACTATAACTCACGCGACCGCAATCCTCTGCTGATGATGTCAGATATTACATCACTGATGACATATGTGTCTTTCTGAAAAAAAAATATTTGTAATATATGTATAGCTAAAAATTAATGGAAGAAGACATGGGTAAATAAGTGTCTAAATACAGTGATGTAATATCTGACATCATCAGCAGAGGATTGCGGTCGCGTGAGTTATAGTTGCCTGCACTAACTATAACGGGGGAATTTCAATGGTTTTTCACGAGTGAAATGTCCAGCTAACTATAACATGTGTGAAACCTATGGTTTTTTAAGTGAATATATATATATATATATATATGCAAAAAAGAAGCAGAGAACTCTGGGTAGTTCTCAAGTTTAGGTGGAAAGCAGCTCCTGTATGGAGCACTCTCAACACCAGCGACACTCTAGATCTGTTCACCTCAAATGTCTGTTTTTCTATCAAAATGTTTAAGCATAGGATTAGCACAGTGCCATCCACGCCGAGATAGAAAAGGACAAAGTCTTTTGCCATTTGTACAGCAAAGTCTTTAAGCATAGGACTAGCACAGTGCTGTCCTTGCCGAGCTGTAAAATGACAAAAGCCAATTATCACTCCAGGCACAGTATTACAGCTTTGAACTGGTAAAATACCAATTCTTTTTTGCATAATTTATTCGTCACTCTATGCCTGAAAGGGTATTTTTTATAGATATATATATATATATATATATATATATATATATATTACCTACTGGCGGTTGCCAGTAGGTAGTTATAGTTAGGACCCCTTTTCCATAGGAAATCCGCAACATTCTATTTTGAATAACTTTGGCGCCGGTCGATGAATCCTCGCGAATTTCTCAAAATAGGTGGGGCGCTACGCTCCGCTCCTACCCTGAAAGTCTCGGGGGGATTCGTCAAGCGGGGGCTGAGATAAAAGGGGGGTCCCAAAACGCATTTTTCCCATGCATTTTTCCATAGGACCTTTAGACAGAGCTACAGCCCGAACGGCTGAACAGAATTACTAGAAATTTGGCAGAGAGGTAGTCCCTAGGTCAAGGAAGTGCCTTTTGTAGGTTTGGTGTAAATCTGTTCAGTAGATTCTGAGACAATAGCCTTTAAATCAATATATATATCTGAGCCCGCTTACGGTACGCTTACCGTACGCTTACCGTACGCGTACGGTGGCGTGCGCGAGCGCGATTCTGATTGGCTCTTAGATCTTAGTAAACATTCGAATCGCCCGAAACCAGGAAGCGGCGTCCGCCATTTTGTCTCTCGCACTGAGTGTTATTTATCAAACATGATGCCCAAAAACATGTTACGGGGCTGTTTTGACAACTCCCTCCCACATAGTCATGTTGAGGGAGTCCCCAAACATCCCCAAAGTACAAAAACGGTTTTATTTTTTTTTCGGCAATTTCGCCGAGTACGCTTACCGTACGCTTACCGTAAGCGTACGGTAAAAAAATATAAAAAAAAAAACACTATCCACACTTACCCCACCCCCTGTGCTTTTGGTGGCCGCAGGCCACCAAACGTACAGGGCTTATTAATAATGACAAAAAACTAAATTTTGGCAACATGAAATTATAAAATCGAAATAAAAAAAACACTATCCACATTGACCCCACCCCCTGTGCTTTTGGTGGCCGAAGGCCACCAAATGTACAGGGCTTATTAAAGTTGCTAAAAACCGTGCACGGAACGAACTGCGTTAAGTGGGCGCGCACGCCTCGAATGGCGTAAAGTAACTTAGCATTTAAAAAACCGTACAAATTCACTGAAAAAACCATAGGTTTCACACACGTTATAGTTAGGCATTAGCATTTAAAAAACCTTGCAAATTCACTGAAAAAACCATAGGTTTCACACATGTTATAGTTAGCGGAAATTTTACTGATAAAAAACCAATGAAATTGCCCCGTTATAGTTAGTGCTGGCAACTATAACTCACGCGACCGCAATCTTCTGCTGATGACATATGTGTCTTTATAAAAAAAAATATTTGTAATATATGTATAGCTAAAAATGTATGGAAGAAGACATGGGCAAATAAGTGTCTAAATACAGTATTAGCATCAGCAGAGGATTGCGGTCGCGTGAGTTATAGTTGCCAGCACTAACTATAACGGGGCAATTTCATTGGTTTTTTATCAGTAAAATTTCCGCTAACTATAACATGTGTGAAACCTATGGTTTTTTCAGTGAATATATATATATGTATATATTATCTACTGGCGGTCGCCAGTAGATAGTTATAGTTAGGACCGAGTTTCCATAGGAAATCTGAAAATTCTATTTTGAATAACTTTGGCGCCGGCTGACGAATCCTCGCTAAATTTTCAAAACTAATGGGGCGCTCCGCACAGCTCCTACCCTGAAAGTCTCGGAGTGATTCGTCAAGCGGGGGCTGAGAAAAAAGAGGAGTCCCAAAACGCGTTTTCCCCATGCATTTTCCCATAGGACCTTTAGTCGAAGGTACAGCCCGAACGGCTGAACAGAATTACTTGAAATTTGGCAGAGAGGTAGTCCTCAGGTCAGGCATGTGCCTTTTGCACATATGGTGTCAATCTGTTCAGTAGTTCCTGAGAAAATTGCAGTTAAAAGTACATAAATATCTATAAGCGCGAACCATGCGCTAGCGTAATTCTGATTGGTGGTTACATGTCAGTCAACGTTCGAATCGGTCGAAATCAGGAAGTGTCGGCCACCATTTTCTGTGTTTTGGTTGTGTGACAGTGAAAAAGAAAGGTGGAGAACGTGAAAAGGGGGCAGGGTAGAGAGTTCCTGACCCCCTAGCCTTTGTCAGGGGGTCCCTGAAGGACCCCGAAGGATGAAAAAAACATTTTATTATTTTTTTTAAAAATCGCGGGGTGCGCGCACGGTGAAAAACCTTAAAAAATATATATATATATTTTAAACAAGCCATTCCATATTACAGGATACAGTCAATCTATAACTATATACATAGGTAGTTTATTGTAAAATAAATATATAAAAAATATAATAATACATACATAACTTAGCATTTAAAAAACCGTACAAATTCACTGAAAAAACCATAGGTTTCACACACGTTATAGTTAGGAATTAGCATTTAAAAAACCTTGCAAATTCACTTAAAAAACCATAGGTTTCACACATGTTATAGTTAGCTGGACATTTCACTCGTAAAAAACCATTGAAATTCCCCCGTTATAGTTAGTTCAGATAACTATAACTCGCGCGCCCGCCACTCTATCACAATGATGATGTCATCAGTGATGTCATGAGTGATGCTACTGACCATGTCATGAGTGATGTAATATGTGACGTCATGAGCAGTGGATTGAGTGAAATGTCCAGCTAACTATAACATGTGTGAAACCTATGGTTTTTTAAGTGAATATATATATATATATATATATATATATATATATATAGATATAGATATAGATATATATTACCTACTGGCGGTCGCCAGTAGGTAGTTATAGTTAGGACCACGTTTCCATAGGAAATCTGCAACATTCTATTTTGAATAACTTTGGCGCTGGTTGACGAATCCTCGCGAATTTTTCAAAATAGGTGGGGCGCTACGCTCCGCTCCTACCCTGAAAGTCTCGGGGGGATTCGTCAAGCGGGGGCTGAGATAAAAGGGGGGTCCCAAAACGCGTTTTTCCCATGCATTTTTCCATAGGACCTTTAGACACAGCTACAGCCCGAACGGCTGAACAGAATTACTTGAAATTTGGCAGAGAGATAGTCCTCAGGTCAAGGAAGTGCCTTTTGTAGGTTTGGTGTAAATCTGTTCAGTAGATTCTGAGAAAATAGCCTTTAAATCAATATATATATCTGAGCCAGCTTACGGTGCACTTACGGTGCGCTTACCGTACGCGTACGGTTACGTGCGCAAGCGCGATTCTGATTGGCTCTTAGATCTTAGTAAACATTTGAATCGGTCGAAACCAGGAAGCGGCGGCCGCCATTTTCTCACTCGCACTCTGAGGGGGGCAGCATAAACAAAGTCCAAAAACATATAAAGGGGCTGTTTAGACAGCTCCCAAGCACCTAGCCATGTCGAGGGTGTCCCCAACGATCCCCCAAGTGAAAAAAGGCAATTTTAATTTTTTTGAAAATTTCGCCGATTACGCTTACCGTACGCGTACGGTAATAAATAATAAAAAAATATATATATATCCACATTCTCCCCACCCCGTGTGCAAATGGTGCCCGCAGGGCACCATTTGTGCATTGCTTATTACATTAAATGCAAAACATATATTTTACCTGTCACAACGATGCTCATCATATGTCCTCCATGTGCGCACGGTGCGCGAAGCGCATCGTGCGTTCATGGCCCATCTAGCGTAACGTGGGCACGCGGTGCGCGAAGCGCACCGCGTGCTCACTGTGCGCGCACGGAACGAACTGCGTTAAGTGGGCGCGCACGCCACAAATGGCGTAAAGTAACTTAGCATTTAAAAAACCGTACAAATTCACTGAAAAAACCATAGGTTTCACACACGTTATAGTTAGGAATTAGCATTTAAAAAACCTTGCAAATTCACTGAAAAAACCATAGGTTTCACACATGTTATAGTTAGCTGGACATTTTACTGATAAAAAACCAATGAAATTCCCCCGTTATAGTTACTGTAGGCAACTATAACTCACGCGACCGTAATCCTCTGCTGATGACATATGTGTCTTTATGAAAAAAAAATATTTGTAATATATGTATAGCTAAAATTTAATGGAAGAAGACATGGGCAAATAAGTGTCTAAATACAGTATTAGCATCAGCAGAGGATTACGGTCGCGTGAGTTATAGTTGCCTACAGTAACTATAACGGGGGAATTTCATTGGTTTTTTATCAGTAAAATGTCCAGCTAACTATAACATGTGTGAAACCTATGGTTTTTTCAGTGAATATATATATATATACTATGTGTGTGTGTATATGTGTATATATAAAATATGTGTGTGTGTATATATATATATATATATATATTCGTTGAAATCCCTGAGTGCGGCTTTTCCTTTTGCTGTGGCATGCTGTGGTGAGAGGATTGTTGTGTGTGTGTGTGTATATATATATATATATATATATATATATATATACACACACACAACAATCCTCTCACCACAGCATGCCACAGCAAAAGGAAAAGCCGCACTCAGGGATTTCAACGAATATATATATATATGTAATCTCATTCTCCAACAGAAATTTGACTAGCCCTCTCGGTAGAAGAACATCCTTTTATTGGAATATTTGTGCACACAACACAGACACGTTTCGTCAAAGCTCCTTTATCAACATTGACAGCCGCCATTCTTTTCCCTTTTTTATTTTAATAAATCTCATTACGTCATACTGACGACATTGAAGACAGACTTTATGTTTATACACAAAAATCAGTGCCATCTTGTAGCATATTAATACATACTTTCTCCATATGTCAGAAATGTTTCTTGTAATTCATGTTTCAACATTCTTAATTATACTTATTACTTTTTAATGTTCATCACTCGGTATTTCTGTAATTTGACCATTATTAGTCCCCCCTTACTGCCATCATGCCCACAGATGGGCGATATTCGGGAATTCGACCCACTATCTTTAATCTTGCCCTGAATGGGGTTCTGTTCAAATAGATATCCTGCTCTTGTTCTCCCAGGTGTATTATCCTCTTTACCCAGGGGACTCAATACCTGACTATCTTGCCCGCATATGGGCATTTCTAAGAAACCTATTAATCTCCTGTCTTGTCCTATATGGCCATGCTTGTGCTGCATGTATGCAGTGATCTTCGTCTATTCCATTTCCAAGGTGACTTATTTTAGTCTTATATCAGCTTTCATAAGTGAACCCTCAGTTCTTCACTACTATACAAACCTATGGGTGTTTTTGTTTGTAAATCGATTATATAGCTTGATTCCAATCTACGAAACATCAATTCCTTGTCCCCACCTCTCACATCATGAGGTACTTGGTCCAGACAAAATAATTTAAGCAGATCCCTTTTGCTTTGATGGTAAGATTCAAATTGTCTAGCCACTGGGTAAGTTACACCTTTGTTAGTAATCGCTCTCATGTGTTCTAAAATTCGTTGTTTCGTCAGGTGGATGGTACTCCCTACATATTTCAGTTGGCATGAACATGTTAGGCAATAAACAGTGTGTGTAGTAAGGCAATTCATGAATTTCTTAATATGTTTAGGTTACTTTAAACCTAGAACTTCATAGGTGAATACTTTACTGCTGTGCGCACAAGATTTGCATTTGCTGCATGGGAAGAAACCTTTCAATTGGTGAGCGATCCCTTTCGGCTGTTCTCTAGGTAAATGACTTTCTACTAGGGCATCCCTGATCAACTGTGATTTTCTGAACGTAATCAAAGGATGAATAGGCAGATCTTTCCCTATAATGACACCTGATGTCAGGATCCTCCAATTCTTTTGCATAATCTTTCTGATATATATATATATATATATATATATATATATATATATATATATATATATATATATATAATTTTTTTTAATCCAAAAAATTTGATAAAAAACAAGGAAAAGAAGTCCGGCCAGTGGTTCTGGAGAAATTTTGTGCGGGTGCTGCCATCAATGTTACGTCAACGAGTTATATGGATTGTGAAAAATCCACGCTCTACACAAAGAACACGTGTAACAAATGAGCCTTGTCCAATCTGAAGGAAAGTGGTAAGGGTGTGGTATGTAGCCAGTGGTGCAGTTTGAAACAGGCGGTCGCAAATATATTACTAAGGCATTGTGTCGTAGCGCACTGTCGTTTAAAGACATAACATTTCACTTTAAAATGCCTACTAAATTTGCAAAGATATACAGTTTTACTGCTAAAACTTTATAGTGCACAAATGATAATATGTGGCGGTCGGGTTTAAGTGAACATGTACCATTTGTGCGTCACCAAGAAACATTTCTTGATTTGTTTTGATCCTATTAAAATCTTTGTTTCCATCACACTTCAGAATTACAAAAAATGTCAAAAAAATCTGCTGCTGATATACTTTGAAAAATGTATACAATTAATTTACAGGCATCAGATGTTGTAAGTGGAAATTAAATTGACAGCCTGTAGCTTTTCCTTTCACATCCTTTGCACTCCAGCAAGATTGCCACAGAGCTCGCTTTACAAAATCCTCTCACTTTGCAGTCAGAAAATATAAATCTCTGTGTTAAAAGAATAAGCAGCAATTTGTCAAATGAAGGAGCCAACCAGTTTACCTCTGTCTTTGAAGGCACAGCAAATGTAACAATATAAAAACCAAATATATAGGCCTCTTTATTGCCCTTTCAATTTTTGACCTCCAGCATACAGATTTTGGGTGTGCTGCAGCACCTAAGCCAACCCCCTACTTCCAGTGCCTATGAGTCTTGCTAGAAGAAGAGTGTAGCATCAACTGGTTAATTATACATGTGTATAGCTGCATTAAAAGGTCCCCGAAGAGGAGATGCAGTCAGTAAATTTGACTATAGGGCGATTAATGATGTTAGCAAATTTCGAGGGTTAGGGTGTGACTAGCACTATATCTTTGCAAGTAAAATTGAATAGTTTTAGTAGAAAGAGCAAGGAGCATAAAAAGATCCCCGAAGGGGAGACACTGTCAGTAAATGTAACTGGAAGGTGAGTAATAACGTCAGCAAATGTCAACATGTGAGGGAGGAGAGGGCATACTTTTGCTATATTTCAACAAGTATAATTGAATGATTTTGACTGTCAGGCAGCTGAGAGCAATCTGTTGCTTTCATCCTGGGCAAGAGCACTGCATAAATAAATATAAGTTTTTGTGTTAGAGTTTTTGTACATTTTATATTTTTGTGCATAATTAACAACGTGCAGAATGAGGATTTACTTTGGAATTCACATGTAAACATCGACTTCAACTGAATTTTCTATACCTTGTTAAAATCTGTTTTCTGGCTTATGTTAACTAGGCCTCAATTTAGGCTTTAACCCCATCTTGCTCAAAATGGATGTCTCCTCCTACATGTTCACTGTTCATTATTTCTACAGTGCACGCAGTCAAGCAGAGTCCTATTTGTTTAATCCAATATCTGGGGTTTTGCTGTTCTCGAAGAAAACTTTCTAACATGGACACAGTAATGGATTTTCCATGCCCTTCTTGTATTTCACTGCACTGCATTCACTCACTCACAATAGTTGCATGTTGTTATTGTAACTAGTTTGCCATGCCATATCTGGATGACCTTAGCACAGAGTAGGCAGAATAAATATTCATACAATGAGATAGTGCTTAGATGGTAAGGCAATATGACTTTTATAGAAATGTTTTCTGATTTGGCAAACGTGTAATTCTTTTGCTCACACCATGATGATTTGGCAGAAACCAATGATTTGATATGCAAGAAAACTGTATATAAACCCCAGATGAGCCAGAAGACATTTCGATGCTACTGTCCATTTTCTTATTCATTATCTTTATTGGCATTTGCTTGGGAATTGGAATGTTTTCAATTTTCCACCTTTTTCTCTATTGCCCTGTTTATTGAGAGCCGTAATGGCAACAATCTTATGCATTTGAACCGTATAATTTCTGTACCGCACCTTTCGTATTTTTGTAATAAATCTTTTACTTTTTTTTTCCTGCTCTAGAACTCCATTATGGAGTCAGTCCTTAATTGACTACATTTTAATATGCTGGAAGGTGCCTTATGGAGACAGAGAGACACATTGCCTCAACAAATTGAGGTTTAACACCATCTTCGAATCATTCACTCATGGCCATGCTGTTGAGGTACATTTTTTGGGGTGTACAATTTCAGGGGTTCTCGGCAGCCACACTTTTGCATCCCATGGTAAGGCAAGTTTGGGAATTGTAGCACCTTCACCAACCTGCTCAAAAGTGCTTTAAAAACAACATTTGGATAAAGTGTCTAAAAAGCATGGTTCAATTAACAGTTGGGCTCTCCTTCCTCCTCCTCCTCGCACGGATAGTGTTTCTTTATGAAGCACGCTGAATATGAAGTTACACAATGAACTTGTCATTTTTTTAATATCTACTTTTTTTCTTTTTCAAAGAATACTGTTGAGATTCAGGAAACAGAAATAAGTGGAAATATTAGGCGCTATACTTCACATGGTGCATTGCTGTCGCAAGGCATTTATGGCTAGATAGCAATCACTAGTTTTCACCATATTATGTTATATAGTCAAAAAGTAGTTGTCGATACGCCAGTCAGAGAAGCATATTTTGTGAAACAGTAATCCAGTGCTGTAGGATGTACCATTTGTCGATAATAGTACCTTAGCGGTAGAAAATATTTTGCAATAAGAGTGTTTGGGGCATATGTATCAAGCGATTTTGTATTCGCAAATGCTGCGTTTCGCAAGAAAACAGCGTTTGCGAATACAAAATCGCAAAACGCGATATATGAGCCGTTTTCGCATCGCACAAATAAGGAATCGCTAATTTTGCGATTCCTTAATTTTGCGTAAGCATTTAAGGAATCGAAAATTGCGATTCCTTAAATGTTATGTAACAAGCACCCAAGTTGTGCGATTTCTCCTTAAGAAATCGCAAATTACCACCAACTTCAAGTTGGTGGTATTTTGCGAATTCTTTCAAAAATGCACTTTTTGGCATTTTTCTAGGTGCCATGTTGCGCACATTCATGCCCTTATGACATGCATGTGCGCCATATGCGCACACATGCTCATTTCAGGGGTGCATCAAGGTGTCATCATGACACCCTTGCACCTTTTGAAATTATTCTGAATTTGCGATTAGCAAATTGCGAATCGCAATTTGAGAATGACTTCCCATTCATTCCTGGCCCATAGGAATGAATGGGAAGGTATTCCTTAATTGCGATTTCGCAATTTGCTAATCGCAATTAAGGAATATTAAGAATCCGCAAAATATATGCGACTTTTTAAAATACATCCTGTTTTGCAATTCTCAAATAGCGATTCTCAAAAAATCGCTATTTGAGAATCGCAAATACATTTTTTTATACATATGCCCCTTTGTTGTGTAATATATGTTTGAGGAAATGTGTCCAAGAGAAGACAAGAATGTAAGGTACCAGAGAGAAAGGTAATAGATAGGAAAGGAAGAAAGAAGCTGCAGCACTCATTAATTAGAAAACCAATAGCATAACTGGGATGCCCTTGTTGTGTTGGAGGGGATATGGAATTTTTTGGCCATTGTCATGCTTTGCCTATGGTGGCTTCTTCTCCAGCAGATAAAAGTTCAGCTGTTTGGAGGAATTAATTGAGTGACCATATGCACAGAGCAAATTATCAGCACTACTTATGAAGCGGAGCCAGGGCCACCATGTATGGAAGAAGTGTTTTTTCCACTTCGATGGTATGCTTTTAACTCCCTAGAGCTAGGAATAGATCTGTCAGTAAAGGATTCTCTTCATGGTGGCAGTGATTGGGACATGTGCCTGAGTCAAAAGACAAAGTTATCACTGAATGGACGAGAACTGCTTTCGAAACTACGGGCTAAACTTTCCCTAGCACACCTTGGATAGTCCGGCAATGTGGAGAACAGGCAGGCGGAGCAGTTTGTGGGAATTACATTTTCTCACAAGGAAGCCTGGTCTCCCTTTTAGGGACTGGTTGTAATGTTAAGACAAATGCTGGTAGTTTGAGTGGCAGAGTAGGTGTCGCAGCATAGATACAAACGACTACAATAGTATAGCTTAACTACACATGAATGTGATAGATCTTTTATATAAGGTCTTGTATTTCGCCCCAGAGAGGTTTAACGTATTTACAGTTATGAAGCACATGGTTAAGGTCACCTTTCTCTTCTTCCTGGCTAGACTCCAAAATTTTGAAGTGGAAAGGGCAGTCAGTGAGGGGCTGGATTGTGGTTCTGCTCCAGGCCCCGGGACCCACCACCACCACCACCATAGAGCTGTAGGTGAATCCTAAGGCAGAATGATGCAAGGAGTGTTCACTAGCTTTGGTGTGGGTGCCCGGTCACAGGGTGCCCCCGTGGGCCCCCAGCTCTCCTCCAGGTGTCCCAGGGAGCAGTGAGCTCCACTTTGCGTCGCTGGCAAGGGACCTGCTGATAAGCCTCGGGAGGGAGGCGAAGGGCTCCTCAGATGGTGTGCTCCGCCCTCATCCCAGCCTCTGATTCTTCCACCAGTTCTTACTTTGCTGTTGGGCCCAGCTTCACCGATCAGGACCCAGTCAGAGTGGGGTCAGTGTCCTCCCTCACAGGTATGATGTTTAGTTGGCCAGCAGTGGCTGGTAAGCGATCCACTCCATCTTCTCCCTGGGGCACGGGCTGCGGGCCTCCTGTCAAGATGGCACCCAGGACATACTGGATGAGCGCTGGGTCCAGGTGAGGTGTTGTGCCTGAACCGCTCGGCGTCTCACGGGCCTTCCGCTGTCTGCCCATGTGCTAGGCACTTCCTCGTCAACCACTGGACCTTTCAATCCTGTTTTTCCATGATGGATGGCGATAGATGGGCCCCGGGCCATCAGAGAGCAAGCAGGATACATCCTACTCCATTCCCCTCTAGGCCATGGCCCCCATCTAGAATGTTCTTAATCAGCGTTTGAGTGATGTTGTTTTTATCATTGATTGGTAGAATGGTTGATTTGTTTTTATTATATTTCAAGTAGTTTGACAGAATTTTTCCAGATTTTTTACTTTTTGCCTTATTTCTCAATACTCCTTTGTATGCTCTCACACTTAAGAATTTGTAGTATTCATATTTAAGATTTCTATTTTATTTTTAGCTCTGGCAGTATTTCTAAACCTTTTGTGTGCATTAACTTGTGTTCTACAATCTGGATAATTATTTTAAGTCATTAAGTTTTACATTGATATTTTTATTCTTTGGCTCCACAAAGTTAATCATGGTACCTCTGACTGTGGCCCTGAGAGCATCCCACTTGATTTCTGGAGATACCCCTTCATTGTTATTTGCATCAAGGAAATAGAGCATATCCTTCTTTATCAGCTTTTTCGTTCCTTGATTGTCCATAAGGAAGTCGTTCTTCCTCCATTTTAGGTGTGGTAGTACCAGTACTGTATTCAATTGAGGAACAGGCATGTCCAAGGTAGAATTTGGTATATGGTTATGGGATTTGCATAAGTGAATAGTCAGCACAAGTGATTCATTGCCTTAAATTTGGTATTCAGGATTCTTTCCGTGATTATTTTACACCTGGACAAATTGAAGTCTTCCCTTCCTCCCCATAGTATGGTTTCAATATTGGGCATTTAGGGATAGCGATTTTCATATTCTCGTTATTCATTCTTGCATTCGTATATAAAAGTATATTAGTTGAGGTTTGTTACATGTGCTATGGTCACTGGTGCCAAAGATTCATAACCCAGAAGACCAATCTATAGAGGCAACCAAATTTGTGTGAATTATGTGTTTACACCTGTAATCCTAGTGGTTTTAAAATTGCTCAATTTTGTCCGCCTTGCAATAGATATCAGAAAGTTATGGTGTAACCTTTAAGATAAGTCAGCATATGAGTGCTAGCAGCTAGAATGAGGGAGGAAATGAAATGAGATAGAAAAACAATTGAGATAAGAAAGATTAGCTTGATCAAATTCCCAATAAGACCCCTCCCTCTTTCCCCTCTACTGTTATGGTTGACGGTTTCAGAAAACCACCCAAGATGTCATTCCACTCCAAGACTTAACACAAATGTATGTCCTTACATTCTGCTGTATAAAAAAAAAAGAAATGTAAAACAATGTAACCTTGGTAGACAAAATAATGTTGATTTTACAATTAATAGAAGTTCTTTACAACAAGAGATATCACAAATGACCCATTAAATTGTGCTTAAACCATGAGAGATTTCCAGGTAACCAATTGTCAGAATCAATTAACAGTCATGAACAAAGCCTTATATAGTGGCTGTTTTCCCGATATCCAAAGAACACCGTTAGATAAAACATCAGTATTGAATGGTATTGAAATATTAAATGTATATGTACATTAAAGGGAATTTATGTCATAGCTTATAGCCATTAATGAGAGAACTGTACTATATGCGCCATGGTGGATATATAGAGAAGCCTACAAGTGATGTAGGGCTACGAAATTGTGCTTACATCAGAGAACACCTGAGACTAAGAGCCTTTGCCTGATATAAGGTTTAATGTAGGAGTAACAGAGATATTGTCAAACGTAATGTGAGAACTGTGTAATGTGGGATAGAAAACATTCGTAATAGTTTCAACCCATCAGCCAGGCTGGATATCAAACAGAACTGCCTCCTTGGAAAATGGTATGATTCAGGTGACCAATGAAGACTGTAAAGTGTTCATATGAATGTTTGCAACTCAGCTGGTGTGCAAATGACTATGGACTTTTTATTGTGGATAATTTTGAATCTTGACCGCGCCACAAATACAAAGTGAATAGATAAATGTTATCTTAGTGCTAGAAAGCCTTTCCAGTGTGTAGCCATCTCTTTGGCATAGTCGTTTGACACCATTCCAGTTGAAGTTTGGTAGTTTTTTAATTTGTCTCCAGTTCTCTTCATTGTGCTTGTCTTATAAGGGCTTTAAATCTGTCTGGGATGCTTCACGCCTTTTACTTTTTCAGATGAGATTTTCCCAGAAGGAATTCTATGAGTCCTCTTCTTTTCAAATAATTCCTTGCACCTTTTGTATTTGGGTTTTCAGAAATTCCGAGGTGGAGGTACAAGCCTACTTGTAGGTCATAGATTCTAAGACTTCCTCCTCTGTTTCTGCCAACCAATTCAATCAGGTTTTTTTCTGGTGTTGTGACTTTTGTTGAGAGAGCTCAAGCTTGCTTCAGCAGATAAATCTCCACATCTTTCAAGTGGCATATTCTACCTTGCTGCTTGTCAGATCTCTGCAGTGCCGTCTGATGCCTTAGATTTCACGTTGCATGATGTCTGTTAGGCTTCTTGCTGTGGGCAGATCATTTAGAGATGTGAGCCTTTGAAGGAGTAAATCCACTTTTGCATTGACATCAGTTTTTGGTTTTATTGGAGACTCCAGGATTTGGATTAGATTTAGTTTCTGGCCTGTTGTAATGGCTTTGTGGTCTGTCCATTTTGATCTGCCACCTTATGAGGATATCAAATATGTTTAAAGAGAGAGAGGAGGGTGAATCACAACGTAATGATTGCTGAGCCTTTAACCCTGGAAATGCTGGTGTCACTGAGTGAACCAAAGATCTAGAGAGGACATAAAGGAACTGGTAGTTGTGTGTGAGGATGGGAGCTGAAAACCCCATTCATGAACTGGAATGGGCGAGCTGTAAAGGCACTTTACCTAAATATGACAGTGGTTTGCAGGGGAAGTGCTTGAGTAAGAGGTGAAAGGGGTCGGAAGGCAGGGTGAGGGAGGGGAGTATAAAAATCCCAGCCCAGTCAATCAATCAATCAATCAATAATTACTTTATTCGATTGGCTTCAGAAATCATAAAAGTACAGTAAAAACAATCCTAAAAATAATTTAAGAACATCAATTAGTATCATTAAATAAGTATTATGCAATTTAAACTCGAGCATAAGCATGGTATACTGCTATTAATCTCAACACATGCCAACAAACAGTAACATTTTCTAAAAAATGTAGATATAAAAGGGCAGGTATCGCTTTTTTAAAATTCAGATATGCAAATAATGGGCGTTTATACTTATGATGCAAATTGGCCCATTTAGGGCAAAATAATATGATGTCTAGTGCAGAAGACTCATCACAGGAACACACAGGAGGGTCTTGTGGCCTATGCCATCCTGCTACAAGCTGCAGGAACATATTCAGTCTATGGTTCACCGGCATATCCAGTGTTGGATAAAATTCCTTTCTGTCACCACATTTTAGCATAGCATGATGTACACAACAGCGTTCACGCTGTGAGTCTTGCAGTCCGAGTTCTGTATACTCTAGTCTGTCCCAGTCAGTGTGCTTGGTGGCCAAAGGATCGCATTGATCAAGGATCGCATTGATCAAGGATCGCATTGATCAAGGCCAGCTCCAGGAGCCTGATGTTCTAAAGCGCTTCTGAAACCAAACGAAAGTTAACCACACAAGAGCCAAGAGAGCGTTTTCTGCCCCACTGCCGAGGATGGCTATGTGACTGGGCGCTGTTGTGCTTGCGGCGCATCTGACTTTTAGTAAAGGTGAGTAAACACATGCTTTGGTCATTTTGTTAAACATTTATTCAGGGAGTACAAAACAGTAGGAGCAGGATGGGAAAAGGGGGTGGCTTTGGATTTTTAAGCCAAATAACTTGAATTCGTTTGGGAATTGTGCAACTCTCTGGTCTTAAACTAAACGTGAGCCAGGAGGGCACTGAAAAATAAAACTATGCTGAACTCATCTAGTACGCTTGTCTGTTGTGGCAAATTCCCTCAATAGCACGGTAGCTCAGTGCACAATACACACAGTGTCGAGATATACCTGTAGGGCATCTGTAATTTGGCGTGATTCGGATTTTTTAAGGAGTGGAAAGGTAGCTGGTGAGAAATCCAATGAGTTTAAATGGGTAGGTGTATTTTACAAGCCTGTTTTTTGACACATTTTATTTAAAATCGATTTTCCTACCTGATGTTTGTTTGTTAAATTGCTATCCGGAATTTCTCAGTATTTTAATCTTTTCAGTATCGACTTAACTAGGGTGAATATTTCATTTTTTACACAAGGACAACGTAAAATTTAACTATATGAAGTTTTCCGAGAAAGTTTTACTGAGGTCGTCAAAACTAGCTCATTACTACATTCAAAGGTTACCCTGACAAACGAGTGCTCATTTCGACCCCATCTTGGCAAATAATGTGTCTCCAGAGTGGCTTGGGTTTGTGGCTCAGCTCATCTTTCGTGTTGTTTTGTGTGTGTATATATATATATGTATGTGTATATATGTATAAATATATATGTATATATATGTGTGTGTGTGTGTGTGTGTGTGCGTGTGCTGTTGTGCTATCGTGTTGGGTTTCTTGTAACTCAGAACAACACGTACCTAGGACTGTGGGGGAGAACGAGCAGGGCGATCTAGCTGAGCTGGCAGGTTGTATTTGGTTAGGAGAGCAGCTGATCCTCACAAAAGCAGGCTTATCCTTGAGTGCCTATGGTATTGCTGGAGTGCGAAAGCAATGTATATAAACACAGAAGTCTCCACTGACAGAAATTACCAACAGAACAGCCAATAAATAGTTGTGTTTCTATAAACCTTTTTCAGGTTCCTGGTGAAGGTAACGTTGGAAATCTGATCTATTCGTCCTGAAAGGCAGCGCGACATGGCTATATATATATATACCTTTAACGTCAGCGTTGCCAGCCAGACCCCTTCCAAAAATGCTTGCTTCTTTTAGCTCATTTGGATGATATTCGTCTTGGCCTTTTCCCCTATTTTTCAAAGCCTCTGTATGTAAGCAACCGTTCTTACACTGCAAGGTTTGTGACATCGCCATCTGTACTAAATGATTGCATTGTCTGAAACCACATCATTTGGCTCTTTATGTTACTGCTTTGGACGTGTTGCTTGTGTAGTACCCTGTTGAGTCACACTACACTCTAGCACAACTGTATGCTTCTGCAAATCTGTCTGAACATATCTGGGATTTGAAGTTTATGGTGATCATTTAGTGGTGTGTTTCAGTAATACTTACAGTTACATGGGTTTTGTATTCTGCCTTATGGTAGTACTATGGATGCTCTCAAAATATAGAGAGGTATTTTATTAATAGACCACCAGAGGCTCCATAATGTATAAAATAGTATCTGCCTGTGTCATGAGTTACAGGCTTAAATTCTTTTACATCCTAATGATGTCCTAACTACACTTGTTTTTTTAACCTTCTTTCTTTCTGAAATTTGCTTGAAATTGCACCATTTGCCCACTCTTCTTTCCTAAGTTTCCCATACGATGATCGGGCTCCTCGCTACGCTCGCTCGCCACAGGGCACTAATCCAAAACTCTTATGCCTCATCACTTTCAAATGTCACCAGCCTCCACTGAAAATTAGTGAGAAGATGTGCCTGTATGTTTGAGCGAGGGACTATGGGGTAGAGTGTAGGCTGGTTGCATGGGATATCAGGGAGGCACCGGCCTCCAAATAGATTAACATGAGATAACTGTGTGGTGTATGTCATTACATTTGGCCTGAGGTAGTATTTTGTGATTCAGGCCCTGAGAGTCTGAATTAAATTACTTGGGTCTTGAGAAAGAAGCTACAGATTGTTGCCGGGTCATTTATCACTTCCAGATGCATGTTTATGGAACACAGTTTGTGATCTATACTGAATGGAAGTGTCAACCTTTTCATTACCATAAGGAAAGGAGAAGATACCCCCATCATTGCAAAGTGTCTTTAGTATGATGGGAGTGCCGATGTAGCTTATTCATGACCCGCAGAGGCCATAGGAGACCATGATAAAGCTGGAAAAATTGAGACCATGGGTGAAGTACCCAATTATATGTTGTTCATGAGCTATATCTTTCTCATTGGCCACTTGAAATTTGAAGAGAGGATGAACTTGTGCATGAATTATAGCCTTGTTTGAGGGATTTCTTGAGCAGTTGGTGATGGACAATGGTGTGCCGATGGAATCATGGTAGAGGCATGAGATTTTGAAGTACAACGCTGAGAAGCCTCGTGGGATGTCCTGTATCACACACAGGCCAGTTATTTAGTTCAAATTTTAATCAGTTTATCAAGGAGTCTGTTGAGCTGGCATCAAAAGGGAGGCTATGTTGGATATCATGGAGCTATTTTGCCACCCTCTGTTCAGTTATAGAGAATTCACCTGTCGTTTAGCTGAGATGTTTGGTGCCCATATTATAACCAAGCTATGTACCTTCATGGATGAAGAAGTGTGGGATGGAGAATTTTCATTAAAAAACAACATTGAAAGTAACCCTTCAAAACAAAGGGGATTGGGTTTAACAACTGAAAACAAAATTGTATCCTTAAGCGTTATGACCACTCCCCAGATAACTCAAACTGCAAACACTAATAATCATATAAGTCAATCCTGAAAAGCTCATGCAATGCATGAGCTCCATAGTAGGGTGCTGCAGGTCACGGACCTCCAAAGCCTATCGCATAACCATGGAAAAAAAGCCCTCTTTTTTGGCAGGACCAGGGGGAGACAAGTCCATTGTCTGGGGAGGTGTCCAGATCACTGGTGTCCTGTAATGCTGCATACAAATTCTCTTTATCATACTGTGGGACAAATTTAGCACCCTGATCATAGTTGTTATTGTTAAATCCTAGCCAAAGAGCTGATGTAAAGTATGTGCTCTGCAGCATGGTAAAGGCAATGTATTGGAGTCAGAAGGGTTGGCTATAGTCTTTGCCCCCAGTGGGATTAGAATTTGACCTCAATCGAGGTCAACATAAGGCTGGGTTGGAGTCGGGAACCACTATAGGTAGTAGATCCTCTTCTGCTGATGACTGAAACAACTTCTATGGTAAGGGAACTGGAGCAGGGGGATTCTCCAGAATTGAAATCCACACCAAAGCCATTGAGGAACCCAAAGCGGGTTCAAGAGGCACAGACTGCGTCAAGGGAAAACCCATCAGTGGGCCCCAACTGGAGGCATCTGTGGATCTTTGGGGGGGGGGGGGTGAAGCACACCAGAGGGAGTTGGAAGCTTGCCAAATATGTGCAGCATGGCCTCCCTAAATACCTCTATTTTCTGCGGTGTTGCCAACTGACATAGAAATTCAAGTTACATTCTGCACAAACTCAAAATCAGCTCCTCAAGGGTTCAGGAGCAAGACCAAGAGGTATGTTGATGCCTTTGTGTCCTCTCTGGAGTTCGAAAGTGGCAGGAAGATGATGATTCCTGCTTCTACTTTTTGTGCTTCTTCTTCAATTTACCCGAAGTCCTCGACTGTCTACCAATGTTAGGTGATGTAGAGCTTCCTCAGGTGGTCCTTTATGGTTTTTGGGTTTATCTGAGCGCAGTCTTCACAGGCCGTGGAGTAGTGCTCCAATCCCAACCACTACAGGCACACCTGGTGGGGATCTGTCATAGACATTTGTTTGCAACAGTCTATACAAGGTTTAAACCTTGTTATTTTGGGAGCTGACATATTTCCTTTGCACAGTGATAAAAAAGAGATGTCAGGTGCCCCACAATGCTTACCTCTGCCTGTGGAGCAAGTCCGCCCCACAATGCTTACCTCTGCCTGTGGAGCAAGTCCGCAGAGACGACAGGAGCGCCCACCCCTGTACCCACCTGACCCGTGTGGACAGTAGAACCCAGCAAGGATGAGATGGACGCAGGGAAGGGAGCCAGAATGAAAGCAGGGGGTTGAGGTGAAGGGTGTCTCGGAGCCAACTGAAAGACAAAGAGACCCAGATCAGTGAAGGACCCAACTCCCGCGTTGCAAGATACGCCAAACACACACAGAAAAGCCCTGTTCCCAACCTAGAACTCACCAGTGGCTGCAACTATTGAACCCTGAATACAGCTTCAAGGAAGGTTCAGTTGTGACGAGGTGGCAGCGTTAGGCTCTCAAGAACTAAAGGAATAGCGCTCCTGCGCGTCAGTTCCACGTGTCTGGGCTTAACAAAATACTGGCATCCCTGGAAAGCAAATAGTGGAAACCCAAGGAGAACGAACAAGAACAAAATAACCCTAAGCGCTCCTGCGCGGATTTACCAAAATCATCTTCAAGCGCTTCAGCGCGGACAAGATGCAAAATGAACCATAAAACGCTCCTGCGCTTTCAAGATCAACCAACCCTAAGCGCTCCTGCGCGGATCTAACAAAATCATCAAAAGGCGCTCTTGCGCGGTCAAAATCAATAACAAAAAGCGCTCCTGCGCGGATCTAACAAAATCATCAAAAGGCGCTCTCTACTTCTGATCACCCATAACGCAGCCGCGTTACGGTGACTCCACCAGAATTGAACGAAAGTACCTTATTGTTTCCCAGAGGGATCACGAAGACCACAGCGGGGCTCCAGTCCGGGAGGCACCGCCCGCTTCCAAGGTCTTCCGTGCAGCAGAAACAGCGTCTCGTGTCGTTCAGCACATCTAGCGAAATCCGAAGCACAGAGCCGGCGGGAAACGCGGTGTTTAAGCGTTTCCCCCGGAAGTGCTTCCGTGAACTGCTATGCTTGTCTAAAGACTAGACCGTGACTCATCTCCCAGCCGGAAGTGAGTCTCTCGGCCGTTTCTGTGTGTGGTAGCGGGGAAGCGGGGGAGCGGGGAAAACGGCAGGCGCCGTGAACATGACAGTACCCCCCCCAAAACAGGTCCCCCCTCAACCCCGCCAGAACCTTAAATGGGGGATACAGGACGAGGACTGAGCGGATGGCTCAGATGAAAGGCACGAACCAGTATGGGAGCATGGCGAACATGGGACAATGGCTCCCAAGAACGCTCGTCCGGCCCGTACCCCTTCCAGTCAACCAGGTAGAAGAGCTTACCCTTAGTACGACGAGAACCCAGAATGGCCTTGACCTCATACTCGACATGGTCCTCCACCACCACCGGAGAAGGAGGAGAGGGAAGAGAGTCACCAGAACGGACCGGTTGCAGCAGCGAGACATGGAAGACCGGGTGAATCTTCATGTGTGGAGGGAGTGAGAGTCTCACAGCCACGGGATTAACCACCCGCTCGACCTCAAACGGACCCACAAAACGGGGCAACAGTTTCTTGGGACCGTGCACATTGAGGTGCCGAATGGACAGCCACACCCGATCACCCACACCGTACTTGGGCTCCTTCTGTCTGTGTGCATCGGCCTGTGCTTTGTAGGTGTCCTTAGCCTTGGCCAACTCAAAACGGGCTTGTTGCCAGATGCGGCGCAAGGATTCGTGATATGACCGGACTGTGGGTAACCTGCTGTCGGGGGGACCCTCCCATGCGGAGGTGCGGGGATGACGGCCATGAAGACAAAAGAAAGGAGACATTCCAATGGCCGAATGTTTACTGTTGTTATAGGCGTACTCCGCCATCCATAACACCTCGGACCATTCCTTTTCAACCATAAGCAGTAAACAACGGAGGTACTGCTCCATGGTGTGGTTGGTTCTTTCGGCCTGACCGTCGGTCTGAGGGTGGTACGCCGAGGACAGGCGCACGTCCAGTTCGAGGATCCTGCATACTTCCTTCCAGAAGCGGGAGATGAATTGCGATCCCCGGTCCGTGATCACCACCGATGGAACTCCATGGAGGCGAACCACCTCGTGTACAAAGATCAAAGCCAGTTCCGCAGCCGTGGGTAGTTTCACCAAAGGCACGAAATGAGCCATCTTGGAGAGATGATCCACTATGGTGAGAATGGTGGTGTGCCCCGTCTTGGTGAGAGGGAGTTCCACCACGAAGTCCATGGAAATGGTGTGCCACGGATACGGTGGCACCGGGATGGGACGTAGAAGACCCCTAGGAGGCTCGGATTTGTTCTTCCCTAAGAGACAGATGGTGCAGCTCGCCACATAGTTCTTGGTATCCGTCACCAGCGATGGCCACCAAAACTGTCGTTGTACGAGCTCAAGCGTCTTGTGGTACCCCGGATGGCCGGATAGAACATGGTCATGGCACAGGCAGACTGCCTTTTGCTGACTGGTCAACCCCGGTAAATACAATTGTTGTCCATGGAACAGCAACCCATCTACGCACGTTACCCCTCCTTGTCCGTCCGCCAGAACCTCCAGGTCGGACTGCTTCGTGTCTTTTTGTACCTGAAGCATGAAGTCTGAGGATGCTACAACGCCCTGGAAGCGTGTCTCAGCGATGATGGGGACAGGCTCGGTGTTTTCTGCCTCCTCGTCGGATTCTCCTAGCCGTGATAGGGCATCGGCCTTGGCGTTGTCCTTCCCAGGTCGAAATGTGATCACGAAATTGTATTCATTAAAGAATAGAGTCCATCGAAGCTGTCGGGCGGTAAGGGCACGGGCTGACCTCAGGAATTGGAGATTCCTGTGGTCCGTGTAGATGGTAACCGTGTGCTTAGCGTCTTTCAGGAAGTGGCGCCATTCCTCGAATGCGGTCTTGATAGCGAGAAGTTCTCTGTCAGACACGGTGTAGTTGCGTTCGGCTGGTTGCAGTTTCTTGGAGTAGAAAGCCACCGGATGCAGCTGTCCTGTGCTAGTACTCCTTTGAGATAACACCCCTCCAATGGCGTGTTCAGATGCGTCTGCCTCTACAATGAAGGGCTGTTCTGTGTCTGGGTGCACCAGGACCGGGGCTATGGTAAAACGCCTCTTTAGTTCCTGAAAAGCGTCGTCTGCTGTCTGATTCCACTCAAACCGTACTCCTTTCCGCAACAAGCGGGTGATAGGAGCTACCATCCCGGAGAATCCGGTGATGAATCTCCGGTAGTAGTTGGCAAACCCCAGGAACCGTTGAACCCCTTTTACGGACTCCGGAGGAGGCCAGGACAGAATGGCGTCCACCTTCTTGCTGTCCATTTGTATGCCTGCCGGAGTGATGATGTGACCCAGAAACTCCACCGAGGTAACGTGAAAAACGCTCTTTTCCAGTTTCACGTACAAGCGATGTTTACTCAGCTGTCGTAGGATGGAACGCACATGCTGCACGTGTTCGGTGATGGATTGCGAATATATCAAGATGTCGTCTATGTAGACGATACAGAAGACGTCTAGGTAGTCCCGTAACACCTCGTCTATAAAGAACTGAAACGCCGCGGGGGCGTTACAGAGTCCGAAAGGCATGACCTGGTATTCGAACAGACCGAATTTCGTCCGAAAGGCGGTCTTCCATTCGTCACCCTTTCGGACTCTGACGAGATGGTAAGCCCCACGGAGGTCGAGCTTGGTGTATACGGAGGCGTTCTTTACCTGATCCAGAAGGTTGGTGATTAACGGCAGGGGGTAACGGTTTTTTACGGTGATGGCGTTCATAGCTCGAAAGTCTATGCAGGTCCTCAGATCACCTTCCTTCTTAGATACGAAGAAAAGAGGAGAGGAAACCGGAGACCTGGAATGACGTATAAAGCCGTTGTCCAGATACTCATCCAAATAGGAGCGAAGGTGGATGTTCTCCTTTTCCGTGAGCGAATAAATTCTGCTACAAGGCAAGGTGGAGCCTGGAACGAGGTCTATACGGCAGTCGAACGACCGATGCGGTGGCAAGGTGTTAGCCCCCTTCTTGTCGAACACCTCGGCTAGGTCCTGGTATTCCTCTGGTATGGCTGGTGTAGTTACCTGGGAGACTATCCCCATTCCTCGGAGAGGAAGCGATTGTGCTTGTATAGCATGACTCCCCAGGAGATCGTCCTTCGCATAACAGGTTTCACTGCAGTATTCCGAATTCAGGTGTACTATTCTCGACACCCAGTCGATATGGGGATTGTGTTTCACCAACCATGGTAATCCCAATATCACCTTGAATTGAGGGGCATCGATAACATCAAAGCTGATTGATTTGGCGTGGTGATTAACAAAAGACATGATCAGGCTCTCTGTTTGATGCCGGATAGGACCGGAGGTGAGATCCGTACCATCAACAGCCTTGACGGTTTCAGGTTGGTCTTTTGGCACTGTAGCCATGCCCAGGGCACAGGAAAAAGCAGTATCGATAAAACTGCCTGTAGCACCGGAGTCTAACATAGCTGTCACCTGCCAGGTCCTGCCCGCCTGGTTCCGTAAGGACACTTCCATTCCTACGTGGTGACTGCCGTCAAAAACCGCAGGGATCGCCAAGGTGCAAGTCGAAGAACCCAGAGGACGGATCCCCTTGTCTACTGGGTGTTTTCGTTTCCCGCCTTGTCCGTCTTGGTGATGGGCAATGCGAAAGGTCTTCTGCCCCGGGGTTTCGTTGGCTTCACCGGACATTCTCTGACGAAGTGGCCGCTTTTCCCGCAGTACAGGCATTGATTCTGCCTCCTTCGCCTTTCCCTTTCTTGACTTGTTAAGGGCCCTCTGATGCCCCCGATCTGCATTGGTTCGGTTGTCTCGCCTTGGGAAGCGGAAGCAGGGTCCTCTCTGGCTTTTTCTACACTTTTGTCCCCGAAGGATAAGAAACGGTTATCACTGCCTTTCCCTTTCTCGGTCCTTCGTTCCTGTAATCGGAAATTCATTTTCACCACTAGATCGATGAAAGGACCTATCTCCTCCGGTGGGTTGGGTAATTGCGCTATGAGATCCTTCAGATCATCGCGCAATCCTCGATAGAACACAGACACCTTTTTGTCTTCAGGCCAATGGGATTCGATAACAAGCCTGCTGAACGTGGTGATATAATGAAGGAGGTCCTGGCTGCCTTGCTTGAGGTTGAGCAGCTCGTTGTCCGCTGCTTGCACAAAGGTGTGACGAGCGAACATACGCCGCATGGACTCCTGAAAGGTGGGCAAGTGGTGTAGCATGGGATCGTCGTTTTCTACCAACGCAATAGACCACTGGGCGGCGTCTCCGCCCATGTAGGACAGGATGTAAGCCACCTTGGCTGCGTCGTCGGGAAAAGCCGTGTGTCTGGCCATGAAATGCAGGTGGCATTGGTGCATGAAAATACCATACTTGGTACTGTCCCCATAGAAGCGTTCAGGTGGTGCCAACTGGACTGAATGAGGGGCGATGACTTGGATGGCTGTATTCGGAGTGGTGGCAGCGGAGGACCCCCCAAAGGTAAAAATAGGTTGTCTCAAAAGACCCTCCTGACTGACCCTGGGGCTCGGGTTGGTTCCCCAAGGACTGGTGACTCCAGCTGACATCTGGCCCTGTAGGGCGGTTATGTCATGGCGCAGACTGTGGTTCTCTGCCTGCATGGCAGCCAGCATGACTGCGATGTCTTGTAAGGTAACCTCCGGGTCGCCCATGTCGTCTAGGTGGACTGATAAACGTGGGCTTCGGATTCTGTCAGGTGCCCCACAATGCTTACCTCTGCCTGTGGAGCAAGTCCGCAGAGACGACAGGAGCGCCCACCCCTGTACCCACCTGACCCGTGTGGACAGTAGAACCCAGCAAGGATGAGATGGACGCAGGGAAGGGAGCCAGAATGAAAGCAGGGGGTTGAGGTGAAGGGTGTCTCGGAGCCAACTGAAAGACAAAGAGACCCAGATCAGTGAAGGACCCAACTCCCGCGTTGCAAGATACGCCAAACACACACAGAAAAGCCCTGTTCCCAACCTAGAACTCACCAGTGGCTGCAACTATTGAACCCTGAATACAGCTTCAAGGAAGGTTCAGTTGTGACGAGGTGGCAGCGTTAGGCTCTCAAGAACTAAAGGAATAGCGCTCCTGCGCGTCAGTTCCACGTGTCTGGGCTTAACAAAATACTGGCATCCCTGGAAAGCAAATAGTGGAAACCCAAGGAGAACGAACAAGAACAAAATAACCCTAAGCGCTCCTGCGCGGATTTACCAAAATCATCTTCAAGCGCTTCAGCGCGGACAAGATGCAAAATGAACCATAAAACGCTCCTGCGCTTTCAAGATCAACCAACCCTAAGCGCTCCTGCGCGGATCTAACAAAATCATCAAAAGGCGCTCTTGCGCGGTCAAAATCAATAACAAAAAGCGCTCCTGCGCGGATCTAACAAAATCATCAAAAGGCGCTCTCTACTTCTGATCACCCATAACGCAGCCGCGTTACGGTGACTCCACCAGAATTGAACGAAAGTACCTTATTGTTTCCCAGAGGGATCACGAAGACCACAGCGGGGCTCCAGTCCGGGAGGCACCGCCCGCTTCCAAGGTCTTCCGTGCAGCAGAAACAGCGTCTCGTGTCGTTCAGCACATCTAGCGAAATCCGAAGCACAGAGCCGGCGGGAAACGCGGTGTTTAAGCGTTTCCCCCGGAAGTGCTTCCGTGAACTGCTATGCTTGTCTAAAGACTAGACCGTGACTCATCTCCCAGCCGGAAGTGAGTCTCTCGGCCGTTTCTGTGTGTGGTAGCGGGGAAGCGGGGGAGCGGGGAAAACGGCAGGCGCCGTGAACATGACAAGAGAATTTGGAAAAAAGACTTGTCAAAGACTACAGCAGTAGGGCTCCGAATTTGCATCTGGAGGTGAGGAAAGAAAGGAACCAACGTCAGTGCACCTGGGTGGTACTTATATGTGACCTTATACGACCGAGGAGGACAACTTCTATAGCTTATATGTATGTAGCTGTTGTATGAGTTTGAACCGGGCATTGCACCTGATCTTCGAGGGATAACTCTAGCAGTTTGCTACACTTTACCATTAAAGACTTCAGGTCACTTCATAGTTGAGTCTCCCTCCCAGGCATGTCTTGAGGGGCAGTAATGTTACACCCACAAGCTCCTAGAGGCTCTGTATAGATAGCCAAGTAATCAATCTCTTCCCATCACCTATCATGTAGACTAGAGTGTTTCTAGCGCAGCATGTATGGGGGTCCTTGGGGGTTCTGTGTGTAGTGTCTGCCAGGCTGTTTGTAATACAAGGCAGATCGAGCCCTATGTGAGGAATCGACCTGCTAGTGGCTTACGTGATCTATTGAGAATTCCCTTCCCAAACATGTCCCCCACTGTGGTCAGCCCCCCTCGCTCCCAAGAAATCAATTCACCATCGGAGATAGTCCTACCTCGCGAGGGGAGACCTCACTGAAGGATTTCGGGTGCATTTACCGGTCTAGTGTATCCCATCATGTTACACAGACAGGTGATGCTACACTGAGCAGCAACAAATAACTCTGGAATCCTCTAGGGGGGGGGGGAGGGGGGGGGGATGGGTGGTAGTCAATGAGCCAGACTTGATATGGGTTAGTGTGAAGGCCGTCTCAGCAAGGTGCGTAACAGCCAACCAGTGTGCGGAACACTGCAGCTGAGGAGCTTGATAGCAGGTTTGAAAGGTTGGTCCCTCTTTCATATAGAGCTCTCCAAAGAGGACTGCTCAAATAGCCTATAGGCAGGGCCCCTGGAATTATGTGACTTTGCGGCCACGGCGATTTTCACATAATTATGCCTTTGCCACCTAATCTATCTGCCGCATAATCTGTAGATTTTAACGAAGAAAAAAAGTGTTTCTAGCTCAAAGAGATCAAAAGTTACAAAACATATGGAGACTTAGGTTCCTACTTACCGGAACGCCGTTCACAAAATTTAACAGGTCCTCTTTAAATTACTTATTGCTGTATTTGAGTGTTAAATCGTTACCAGGTGTACAAATGACAAAATAATGAAGTAATACTTTCACAAAATGAACCGCATGCGCATCCCTGCTGCATAACTTGGTCCTCCTCTGCCGCATAATTCCAGTGGTCCTGCCTATAGGATGCAAACACCAGATATTCATTTGAAGCCACTGAGCAGTGCCAGGAGGCTAAGTCCCCTGCATACCAGAAAAGATGGATAAAGTGGCTACTTGCCCGGGCTGCTATAGTTCCTGGCCTGATTGTGATGAAGTTAGTAGTCTTTTTCTCAGACTGGCTCCCTGCGTCTTAGCCCACTAGATGCAATACCACCTAGGAAGGTAGTGGGCAAGGTGGGAACATCTGTGATGTAATTACTACCTCATCACAACAAAGGAATCACTCCCAGTCAAAACAAGAATTTTAACTATTTGTATTTCAAAAAAACATTCTGAAAAAATGGTCACTTAATGCTTAATTTCACAATCTCTCCAGGTTTTCATTCGACCTTTATGGAACTCTGGTGGGTCTCTTTTCGAAATGGGACTCACAACTCGCTAGTCTCATTGCAAGGTAATTACTTTTACATTGTTTAGTCTGTGGAACCATAGGACAGAATGTATGAAGCTCTGTGGTAATACTGAATAAGCAGCTACCTATGTTATGCCATCTATTAATGTAATAACTGCACTTTCACAATTTCTTTATTAACCTTCCTGCTTTCTCAAATTTGCTTGAAAATGCACTATTTTTCTTCTTTTTTTTCAAAATTTTCTTGGGGGGGGGTTACCCCCCCAAACCCCCCTTTTGGGGTTCAGGCTCGCTCGCTGCGCCCGCTCCCTACGGTGCTGTATGCTAATTCGTTTGCGGCCCACCACTTTAAAATCTCACCCACCGCCCCTGATTAGAGGCACAGACCCCCAGCCTCAAAAGGAGTGCTGTTAGCCTGATCCAACCAATCCTGGAGCTGCTCTCATGCTGACAACAGCTCCAGGATTGGTTAGATTTGCTGCAGAATGTTAACCAGCTTCCTTTCCTTTCCGGCTCATCTGGGAGAGACACCAGCCAGTAGCATCTCGGCGACTTTTTCTGCGCCTCACCTGATTTTAAAAGTTTGCCCCTGAAGAAATATTTCTGGCGTTTACACATTTCTAATTTAAAATGTGATTAGATTAACGACGCTCTGTGATCCACAAAGCCTCACTTTTAGGACCAAGCCTGGGCAGAGTTCACAGTGTTTTACACTTCAGAACTCCACAAAGTGCCCGAAAAACTCCGCCACACTCCGCGGTGTACCACCAGCGGCAGAGTCTGTTAAGTTGCGCTGATCGCACTGATTTTTAGAGCCAGGAGTATGTCTTGCACTGCAAAATCAGCACATGCAGCACTACACATCGCGCCAGAGGGTGCTGCTGCTTTCTGCCACTCAAGAAGACATTCTACTCACGCAGCAGCTTCCTCAACACGAATGGGAGATTTCTCAATGCGAGCAGTCGCAATGAGAAATCTAGCCAGGAGGAGGTCTAGCCAGCTATTTTTTCTCGTAAGCGTTCGGCAACTTACTGTTGACGAGCTGCTCGAGGGGAAAAAAACTCCGCTCTGCATCACTTCATGTAGTTTTTCGGAGCTCCAGCGCAGAGTGGGGAAAACTCCACAAAGTCCGCCGGCAGAGCGTAATATTTCACCCACCCCTATTTTGAGCACGCATCAACCAGCAGTTCAAACTTTATATGTTGATTATTTAAGACACAGAGAGGCCCTCATTCATGATTCAGATGAGCCCTGTTTTGCGACCTCCGTCTTCCCACATTGCGATGACCGCACCAACTTTCTACACCAAACATCTTTGCTTGTGGTCCACTCCAAAATGCTACTCCCTGTAGACTTAAAACATGACATAGAACATTCTGCCAATAAGGAGCTAATACCTCATTTGCTATCCAATATACCCACACTTCTTACCCCAAACATGCTGTAGCAGCCAGACCACTTTATGCCTATGATTTGTGGCACTGCGTGCCCCCCCCCCACCTTCCCTCAGTCCCCCATTGAGAATATCTAGGGGCCAGAGTTATACGGGTCCCTGCTGAAGTTCATAGAGATGCCTCGCATCGCTCCACAGCACAATGGGAATGTCTCAGGGTACAAGAAGGGTCCACTGGCAGGGGGCGCCTTACTGCACCCTAAAAATAGCCTCTGACCTTCGAATTTCCTACTAACACAGATATCCTACTTGGTGGATACGGTTAGACCGGTCACCCTTAAAAGTTGACCTCTGAGGGCTGCGCCTTCCCTGGGGTTGGAGGTGAATGAACGCTGCACGTTTCTGAGAATGAAGCTCCCCACAATAGAGTGACCCCCTGAGTAAACACAGCTATAACTCTGTCTGTACTATATCTCTGTACATGTATTTAAAAACTTTGCGCTGTTTTAAGCTAGTAGCTGATAATCCTGGAAGTCCGATTACTTATTGGTGCCGCGTTTAGTGGAATGTGAAACATGAAGTGGAGCGGAGAACAACTGGACCCAAAACAACTTACGATACCATTCTGGACAAGGATCCCCGGGAGCGAGACCAGGACGAGATGCTTGGCAGAGCGGAGCTGCATGCCCCTTGTAGGGAGTGGGAGGTTGTGCAGCAGGTATCAAAGGCAGATACCCCCGACCAAGCATCCCCATTAGTCACAGGCATTCCAACGTCAAGGTGTGGTCAAGGCGGAAAGAAGTGTGCACAGGTGGCATCCGAGGTGATGCGCTCATCATTTGACCTATGCACAAAATGCATTGGCAGAGGCGTATTTTATTGTTTTAAATGTCGGGGATATAGAGGAGGACGTGGTGGGGATTTGCGAGTGAGGTTGTCTCCCTCAAAAGTAACCCTGGGCGTAGTTTGCGAAGTAGCGCTACGCGTAGCTACGCAAAGTGCGCTTCGCACTACGCGAGCTACGCGTAGCACTTCGCGAACTGCGTAGTACCCTGTTCGCACTGTACAAGATGCCGTTTTCAATGATTGCACAGTGCGGACAAGCATCCGGCACTGTGCAATCATTGAAAACAGCATCTTGCACAGTGCGAGTTGTAGTTTTCTGCCGCTCGAGTAGATTTTTACTCGAGCGGCAGCTTTCTCAACGCGGACTGGTAGTTTCTCATACGCATACGCGACCACTCGCAATGGGAAACCTGACCTCTCCGCGTTGAGAATCTCGCCGGGAGGTTTATTTTCCACGCTCGCGATCGGCAACTTGATGTTGCTGATCGCGAACGAGGAAAAAGGCTCGCCGGGATGTCATTTTGCTTGCTCGCGGTCGCCAACTTGACGTTGAGGACCGCAAGCAAGCAAAACATGACCGCTGCACTACGCTACGCGGGTTTGCACTGAGCTACGTGCAATTCGCATAGTGCGAAGTAGCGCAAACTTCGCAAACTACGCGAGCGTAGCGTAGTGCTTTGTCCAGGCTTACTCAATAGAGGAACTCGGTGCCAGCACTTGGGAAAGAAGTCAGATCTGGGTGAAAGGCAGATGCGGGTGAGGGCAGCAGTTGTCTCAAAAGTAACAGAAGGTGTCACTCCTCAATCAAGATGCAGACGGAGAAGAGAGAGACCGAGGGAGAACGGTGGACAGGATAGAGTGAGGTCCAGCAGCTAGAGATAGACAAAGGAGGCACCAGGGCATACGGTGGTAGATGGACAGACTAAAGTGGAGCCCTCGGGAAGAGGGCGAAGCTCGCAAGCTAAGCAAGGCAAGGATGCGAGCCACAGGCAGTCGGTGACGGCGGTGTCCCTCTGAAGAGGAAGAGGGCGCGGAGCAGGTGCACGCTAGATGAATGTCTTGTGGTGTAAACCTCTGTGCTGCACCCTGAACTTCACCCGATAGACACTTTCACTGAGGGATTCTTCGTCAATGACATCCCCTGGCACAGACACATAAACACCACTCCGCCACTGAGCACAAGGCCATCCGCAGAAGCACCTGTGGAGTATTCCACACTCAAGAGCTGGTCTTATGCCCTGGGCGCAGGTGCCGCTCTGGCAGGCGCGCAACACCCATTGTACTCACAGGGCTTCAGCCCCCCCGTCGTATGTGGCAGCCCGGGATGAGACAGCTTCCCGGCGCACACAAAGCCGCACCCGAGCACTTCACAGGTCTTTAAAAGACCATTTGCATGTTAATGAGGCCTTCGCCCCTTCTAAGAGCCCCTGCAGCTCCACTCTGCCTATGGCTTAAAAGATTCAGCCCCCCCCCCCCCGAAATTTTTTCTTAGCCCCCCCCGAAATGTGGCTCTAGTTGCGCCTCTGCGCTCTGGCCCCAGACACCTGCCACGAGGTAGCGCGACTTTATATAGTACAAAACCAGCACCCAGGGCCGGCTCACCGGGTGCTGGCTTCGGACGGAGGCGCGGTGTTTGGTTTTAAAAGCACCTGTTTTTGCATTCCTGGCCTCCAGCAATGTTCACTCAACAATAAAAATGTCACGATAACTCCGGTGACTAATGTTCTTCCTGGAAAGACATCGGAGTTTTGTCTAGTGAAGTTTTGACTCATGGCAGGGTAACACAGTGGGTTAATATGCCTGCTGCAAAGAAAGTGTACCATAAAGATCACAAAGTAAATAGGTCAGTGGGTTACTGTTTTTGTCAGAGAGATCCTTTTGTTACTTGAGGTTATCAGTAAAAATCCGAATATAGAACTGTAAGCTATTAACTGTCATGGAAGAGCTGCATGCAAACTGCAAGGTATAGATTAGAGCGTTATGATCATTCTCCAGTGTTTCATTATCCTAATGTTGCAAAAAGTGTTTATTTGGGTAGAAATCTATTTTTATTATTAAAAAGAACGCCCAACCATGTTACATTTTAAATTCTGAATGTGTGCTTCTCCAGACCTAGCTCTCTTAAACTATACTGACTACCAGTATGGATGATATGTAACTCGTACACCTTGTAGTCCTCTTTCATATGTAACATTTCTTATACACTGATTTACACGTGTGTGTGTGTGTGTGTGTTTGTGTGTGTGTTGTAAAGTGCTCGAACACCATACACTGGTATGAGTGGTACTGTAAAACTAATCAAATGCATCTAAGAGAGAGTGGTAATAAAGACTTGAGAGGCACTGTTAAAGGGTGGTAGTGAGGGAATCTGTGGTGGTGGTCATTGGGGGGCGCTAACAAACATTGTCATACTGGGCACCACCAGTGCTAAAGCCGGTACTGCCAGCACCAGACAGGCTGCGACACAGCCCAGAATTCCCCTGCCGGGGAGCAGCACCAATCCTCCCACAACCTATTGCCACGAGGTAGTGCGCCCAGATAGTACAATCCAGCACCTCGACTAGTGACAATTAGTGCATTTTAAAGCCTGCAAAAGAACTTGCCCAGCTGAAGAGAGATGGTATGTGTGTGAGTTAATGCACTTAACATTAAGAAAACAGTTTGCGTTAATCACAACACATCCACTCACAATGGCTATTTGAGACAGCCCTTCTGGCATTGCACTATTCCCAGACTGGCCAGCCCAAGAGTGACACTCACTTTCAGGCTGAGAGATTTACAGTGTAAAACTGTTTTCTTTATCCCACATACATCACAACTGAGTGCTTCTGGAGTGGTAGGAGTGGCTTTAGATTATCAAGGATTTGTTTTGCACTGCACCATTTAAGCTGGGATAGTGCCAGTGGATTAATTGGCAGGCTTGGGTGTGTGAAAGGGTGGTCTTGTGGTAAATATTTCATTACCGGTACTATTTTTTATGCGGTAAAGTCTAATAAGAATAACTCAGTAAATATAAGAGGCAGAATCCGTGGTATTAGAGGTTTTTAAAAGGGCTTTATTCCAATACAAAGGAATACAATTCGAATTGTGGACTTCTATTCCATCACCACGAAAGTTCAGGAAGGAAGGGCATACATTATTGACAGATAATCAGTTTTATAGGAAAATGCATTACAGTGAAGCAGATGCAAGAGGCGTAACAGCTGATAATACAGATAAACTGAGCATACGTAACTAATAGGGGCGGTCATATGGGCGTAATTTAATAAACGTCATTATACATGATGTCACAAGTGGGTGGATCCATGAAAGAATCCTGCAATGTCAGCAGAAATATTTGGCAGAGATGCGCGCGCAGCCGCATGACGTGTGATTGACGTGCAACTAGAGGGTGAAGGGGACTTGACATTTAGCTCTACATGTGGAGACAAAAGTCTGGGGTTATGTCAACCTAATCCCAAATCATATCTGATATCCTATGTTTAAAGAACTGTGTTATCCAAAAGGAAAGGTCTCTAGGATAGAATCTATTCTATACTGACTGTTAGTGCGTGTACAAGCGTCTAAGTGTCTACATGAGATGCGAGGGGGTAGGAATATTCCATGGTAACAGGGCCATGAATTACTTGCATGAGGACAGCGAGGCCTGGCCCTTTGCACGGTAGCTGGAGAAATGTTTACCTAAACTACTAGACAGGAATGCATCGGATGAGGAGCGGAGTAGATAATCTTGAAGGTGAAATACAGTTTTTGACAGGGAACAGGCTGGATCAGGCACCGTTAGCCGCGCAGGGAGTAGGACAAAGTTCATGGATACAGATGCAGGCTCGGACTGGAGCTTTCAGAGGCAGAAAGCAGGAAAAGGCTTGATGACAGAATTCAGGGCCTACTTGCCTGAATCTGTAAAATGTGGAAAGTGAACCACATAAAGTCGGTGGCCTTTCATACTTAGGAATAGAATATCTGACCCATTCATGGCGGATCTGAAAGAGGACATGTTGACGGTGGACGCACATGTATTTGCGTCTTCAAAACTGGAACTGGAGGGAACATACATGTACTCATAGCATGCACATGGAGCCGTTGGGGTCTACGATAGGGGACATAACTGATCACAAAATTCATATTTCCTCATTCCCTCCTTGTCCCCTACGGACCCTCAGGAGATATCGATCTTCATCAATCCATCGATCTGTTCATATAGCATCATTTGTTCTTCTTTCTTCTTCCGGGATCTTGAACGAAAACGTGGATGTGGGATACACGATGTGGCACACAGACCACAAATCGCTGGCCCACATTGTAAACATAAGCAGCAACTGAATAGTATGAGAAAGCCAATACCTAGGAAGGATAGGATTCTCCATCCCCAGGCTGACAACACGCCCCAGAACCAACCGGACCAAGTCCAGGTGCCTGGACTCTGGTGTATCTGGCTTATAATCTTATGAAGGCGGGTTATGGCTTTATATACCGACGGCGAATTTTCTGGTATGAAAATGCAGCAACTTGATCCGATGACCCTACAAGCTCCGCCCCTATCGGCCAGGATGACGTCAAGGACAAGACGATTTTGAAGCACAACAATCCGCATAGCAGACTGCTCTTCTGTTAAATTGCCTAAGGCGGAAATAGTTTCGTTCACTACTGCTTCAAGGGTTCTGGTTAATCTACGTATCAGTTTACTATTAGTGACTGTACCTATATAGGGAAAGAAACCTTTATTGAAATCTGTGTATTTTTCCCATGCTGTTTCAGTGTAATCGACAATTGGGAGATCTCTCTGCTGTCTATTGTGTACTAAATGGGTATTTCTATGATAATCAGGAGGAGCTAGGAAAACAGGTGGTAGAAGGAATGCTATGTAACAGGTACCATCCCAATCTGAAGGTAGACATATATATGCGGTCTGGCCACATATGAAGTAGGAATGACGGGAAGCTCTAAATGTAGACTTGCCTTGGTCACTGAATTTTATTACAGTGGTGCATTTACTATGGCCCATGTGTATGGAACCATTCTTTCTTACACATAATTCCCCTTTAACTGGGAATACTGACATGGCGGGCAAGATTGGTGTAGCTTCAGATTCAACGTTCAGGATCATGAGGTTAAGTGTAAAATTACCTAATCCATATACTTCATTTTCTAGATCAGTTCCTGTTCTTCTGGGAAGTCCCTCCTTGTTAGGGTAGCAGACTTTAAGCAAAACTAGGTTCAGGTTTCCCCACACCCAGTTGTCTTGGTAAACTGCGGAATTTGAATCTAGGGAATTAATCAAACTAAACCATGCTCCACAGGAGCCATTGTGTGTGAACGGATACGGAAAGAGGGGCAAAACTCCCTTATAGTTCTGGTAGGGAGGGAGTCGGCCACATATCCAACAATTTGTGGCATTGCTGGTCTGATGGGAATGATGTAACATACTAATGAATGTGTTGTTGCGCAGCGCAAATCTATAGGACAACTCATGCGGAGGTAATTCGCTAAAAGAATGTTCTGCGGTTACATTGTAAGCACGTTTAGAAATAGGGTAATACATATGCAATAGTACGCTGAAAACGGTGATCAGAAGACTTAGAAAAAACAAAATTAATAGTGTTACTGTGCAGTGACTACGAAGTGATTTACAATAAGCATGCTTTTTAAGCTGTGTCTGTTGATTTCTTTCTCTATTCCGGTCTAGAGGATACATGTCAGAGACGAATTCAACCGATTCACCTTGGAGAGGACTTAAACAATCAAATTGTCTGACTTGCTAGACCTCAATTTTAGTTTGTACAGTTCTGGTTTTGACTGCTCAACCAAGGGGAGCTTTGAGTCTGTCTGTGAGGGAAGACAAGGTTGAGTATTCACACTGGATGGTAGTCCATAAAATTTCTTGATATGACTCGAGTGCAACCACCCTTTGCGTCCCTCGATCTTCACGGCTGTCCTTGTAGTGAGTAGAACTAGCTTCGGCGACTTCCACCTAGGCTCCAGTTGGGTCTTCCGGTCGAAATTCCGGACCAAAACCAGGTCACCAGGAACCACGTCATGGGGCTTCCCCTCAGTATTATCGGGAAAAGCTGCGGTTACCTGTGAACGACAAGATTGTAGTGCAGACATCAAGGAAGCCAGGTAATCTGTCAGCATATTACAGTCAACATCAGTGATTTTGCGAGGTATAGGCGTCCCCCACATATTTGGTGGTCTACCGAAGATCACCTCATACGGGGATAGCCCTGTTCGAGAATGTGCTACCATTCTCATGTAAAAGAGCGCAACTGGTAAGGCTACTATCCAATCGACACCTTTTTCTCTACATATTTTGGACAATCTAATTTTCAGAGTTTGATTATGGCGTTCCACGAGACCTGCTGCCTCGGGATGTCGGACACAGTGGAATTTCCATTGGTAGCCTAACAAAAGGGAAACGTGTTTCATTAGTTCGGATGAGAACGGCTGGCCGTTATCTGAGTAGACAACACGTGGTAAACCGTACCGTGGGAAGAATTCTCGAACTAACTGTTTGGCAGTAGTCGGGGCAGTGTAATCTGAAACCGGGTAGGCTTCCGTCCAACGGGAAAGAGCACAGACAACTACGAGAACATATTTGAATCCTCGACATCGTTCCATCTGGATATAATCCATCTGGAGGACTTCAAAAGCATGATCGGGAGGTTGAAATCCACCCTGCTCTACGGGGATGCTTTTACCTGGATTAAACTGACAACATATCATACAGGTACGAACTTTGTGTTTAGCTGCTGCTCGCAAGTGTTTGTTGAACCAAATGTGTTGAATGCTGTCTAGCATAGCTTTTTCTCCTAGGTGCGCTGGACTATGTATTGTGTTAATGATGACTTGAACCATGGAGTCGGGAAGAAACCATATAGATTTTTCCTTCGTCATCCATCCTTGATTCGTTTGGATCCCTCCTAATTCAGTCCATTTCTTTATTTCTTCTGGTGTAGCATGTGTCTGTATGTCAATTACATCAAGGGCGGGATCCTTAACTGTCATGCAATGTGTTGGTGTCGGAACTATTGTCTTTGTCATGTCAGTTGTGTGAGTCTGATTCTGAGCAGTCTGTTTAGCTGTTCTGTCAGCTAGGTCATTACCCTGAGAAATGATATCGGTAACTTTTGTATGGGCTTTGCATTTCATAATCAATATTGCAGTGGGTAGATGAATCGCGTCCAATAGAGTTTGAATGAGGGGTCCGTGTTGGATGTGGGCACCGTGAGAAGTTAAATAACCTCTCTCTCGCCACAGTACGCCGAAGTCATGGACGACTCCGAATGCATAACGTGAATCTGTGTATATGTTGACTTTCTTATTTTTGGCTTGAATACAGGCTTGTGTCAGAGCGATGAGCTCTGCTGCTTGAGCTGACAAAGTGTTAATACAATTTGTTTCAATGACTTCAGTGTCTGTTGTGACTGCGTAAGCGGCCACTAACTCTCCTGTACTTGTTCTCATACATGACCCATCTACATACAATGTCAAGTCTGGATCTGACAAAGGGATATCTGTCAAGTCTTGTCTGGGTTTCGTCGTGATAGTAATGACTTCGACACAATCATGTGCCAATGGATCTGTTCCGCCCACTGGTAACAGTGTGGCAGGATTTAACGTATTACAACGTCTGATTTCTATGTGTGGCTGAAATAATGTCAATTCGTAACCGGTAAGTCTCGCTATAGTCAAGTGTTGTGTTTGTGTGCGGTTCAAAAGAACCTCTACTGCGTGTGGTACTTGTACTGTCAATTGGTGTCCTAACACTATGGCATCGCTTTGTCTGATTGCTAAAGCTGTTGCTGCCACCGATTTCAGGCACGCAGGAAGAGCCTGAGCTACTGGATCTAATGTACTAGAAAAATAAGCACATGGTTTGTGTGATCCTGCTTGTTCCTGAGTGAGTACTGACAAGGCAGTACCTTCGCGTTCTGTAACAAAGAGTGTAAACTGTTTACTGTAACATGGTGTTGCTAAGACAGGTGCTTGGCATAAAGCTTTCTTTAAGCTTTCAAAGGCGTGTGTATGTTCTTGAGTCCAAGGGAGGACAGTCGATGTGGCTGCCTCCTGTGTTGTTAACTGGATGAGTGGTTTTGCTAGAAATGCATATTGAGGGATCCACTGCCTACAGTATGAAGTGAGGCCTATAAAAGCCCGCACCTCCTTTTGTGTCTTGGGTGGTGGCATGTTAGCGATTAACTGGATACGGTCAGATGTAAGCTGCCTTCCCTCCTTGGACAGCGAGTGCCCAAGGTAAACAACTCGCTGGACACAGAATTGCAGCTTAGAAGGCGACACCTTGTGCCCCTTGTCGGCCAGAAATTTTAAAACCGTCAGTGACGCTGTTTCACATTCAGGTTCGCTTCGGGCGGTGATCAGCAGATCATCGACATATTGAAGCAAGGCAGTGTTAACTGGCATGTGGATACTGTCAAGTTCTCGTTTCAGTGCTTGGCTATAAATGCTGGGGCTTTCTGTAAATCCTTGAGGTGCGCGTGTGAATTTAAAACTTCGTCCATTTAAACTGAATCCGAACAGATATTGACTTTCCGGATCTATTGGGACGCTAAAGAAAGCATTCTTGAGATCAATTACAGTGAAGAACGTTGCTTCTGAGTCAATGGCTGTTAGTAATGAAGAGATATCGGGGACCACAGGGTATTGTGGTACAATACATTTATTTAATTCGCGCAGATCAATAACTAATCGATATACTGGTGGTGCCTTTGGATCCGTTCTTTTAAGAATCGGAATTATCGGGGAATTGCATATATTGGAGTCGGTTTCGACAACCACTTTTTGTGCAATGAGCTCGTCAATGATTTGCAGCAAAGCCACAACAGCATCGAGTGGTAACTTGTATTGTCGCATTCGTGGTAGTATTACTCCTGTTTTTAGTGTGACTTGATATGGTGTAATATTCATGCAACCAACATCAGTGGGGCCTTGTGCCCATAAATGTGTAGGTAAATTCTGCAGTCGGTGATCCATGTCTCTGGACACGTAGTGACCTTTGAAGTCACGTAAAAATAGTCGTACTCCTTCCGGAGAACAACATATTATAGCTCCTAGAGTTTTCAATGTTTTTATACCTAACAAGTTTTCTGGACATGATTTAGTAAGCAATAAATCTGTAGTACGTGTCAATGGACCAATCGTGAGTGGAAGAGGTTGTGTTACGTCATTAATTATGGGTTTTCCTGAGAATCCAAGGGAAATATTCTGTGAGCCTGAGAGGGGTGCCCCTGGAACTTCACTGCGTCTTATAGTTGTTCTGCTTGCCCCTGTATCGAGTAAAAACTTTCTATCTTCCCCTAATAGTTCACTATGTACATAAGGTCCCTCTTGATCTACAGGAACCTCAATAAGGGGTAAGCCAACTTCCCTCTCTAGGCTATTTCATGTGTATCGCTGATAATCGGGATAATCTGCTTGTGCATACTGATACATTTGTTGTGTGGTTGCTTGTGTTGCAGCAATAGGCTGCGCTTGTGGTGGTGCTACGGTCTGTTGTGGAGCTCCTTGTTGCGGAGCTAGTTGTTGCGGAGGCATGTTGTGCATGCTGAGGGATTTGTTGTTGATTCTGATCCTGTCTAGGTGGACGTGGTCTCTCCTGGGTTCTACCTGTAGCAATATTATGTTTGAGGACTGGACAATCGTGTATATAATGACCTGGTTGTTTACAATAGTTGCATGTCCCTTTCGTAGGACCTGCGGAATCACCTTTTTGATGACCATCGGCTGGAACTGACTGTGCAACAAGCATTTTCATTTTCGTATCTTTCATACGTCTTTGTTCGTGTTCTTGTTCTTCTCTAATTCTATTGTGGTGATATTGTAACATCTGTAACATCTGTGATGGGGTATTACCTTGCCATGTACTTTCGAATTTCAATACTCTATTCTTGACTTGTAGCAGAGAATTTTCAACTAATTTTGTCACAAACAGATGTGGATATGACTCACTACTGGCTTTTATGCCACTATTTATACCAAAACATTTT